>NC_090935.1:617489293-618739293 GCF_040938575.1 Ambystoma mexicanum | reverse complement strand
CTATAACAACTCTTTTCCGGCATGTTGCGCTGCGGTGAGAGTCCAGTCGTATTCCAGTGACCGGAGTGGAGGGTTGTACCTGTGATTTCCTCCTTGTCTTAAAAAAATAAGACTGTTCCTTTAACCAGAAGGACTGCCTATAAGAACCCTTTTCCTGCGCGTAGGGCCGCAGTGAGAGTCAAGTCAGATTCCAGGAGGAGTCGAGAATCATGGAGGCTGATGACTTGCAGGACAATTCCACACGGCCAAACCCCAGAGCAAAGCTGCGTCTGTCGAGCTTGCGGGAGAATCAGCCGCTCGCTTCAGTATTGGTATGGAAGCATAGAAGTAAACCAGGAATCCGTTGGCGATCGGTAAGTATTGAATTGTATTGTATGTATTGTGTTTATATAGCGCTTTAATCCAAAACACTTTACATTTTAACAACTGGATACATATAACATTATAACAGTAGAAGGAATTTACAATTATGAATCAAACCAACAAAACAGTAAGTAGAGCAATTAAACTGTGAGGGAAGAGGGAAGGGTGAAGAGGGGACGGAGGAGGAAAACAGAAACGGTATAAGGGCGAGAATGGGAGAGGGTGGAGGGAGAGGAAGTAGAGGATCATAGGGAAGAGTCAAGGGAAGGAGAGGGAATGAGAGGAGGGGAGGGTTTCATGGCGGGGAATGGAGAAGGAGAGATTTCAGGGAATTGCGAAAGGAGGAGAAGGTAGGTATAGAGCGGATTGAGAGGGGTAAGGAGTTCCAGTGTAGGGGGCTAGGAGCTGGAAGGAGCGGAAACGGGAGGGGGCACATGGGGAAGGACGAACAGTGAGAAGGAAGTGGTCAGCTGAACGAAGGGAGCGGGAAGGAGTGTAGAAAGAGAGTAGAGAGGAGAGATAAGGGGGAGCAAGGTCATGGAGAGATTTAAAGACTGAGGAAATTAAATTTAAGTTGGGAGTGAAAGGGAAGCCAGCCAAGGGAAGAAAGGGAAGTAGAAATGGAGTCTCGGCAGGCAAAGAGACAGAGGGTACGGACAGCAGAATGGTAGATAGATTTGAGGGGGGCGAGGTGAGAAGTAGGTAGTCCAAAGAGTAAGGAGCAATAGAAGAGGCAAGAGAAGTTAAGGGAGGAGATTAAAAGGTTAGTAGCATGGAAAGTGAGAGAGGAGCGGACTTTGTGAATATTAAAGAGGTGGTAGCGACAGGCGCGAGAGGTACGAGAAATATGATGGGAAAAGGAGAGGGAGGAGTCAAAGTGAATGCCTAAATTGCGAGCGTGGACAGAGATAGGAAGATTAGAGGGGGGAAAGTGACACAACCACTGAAATGTAACCCAGTCAAGGGTGTACTGAACGTGTTACTGAGCGTCTTAATGTTGCAACACTCACACACTTTGCTAAAGAGATAAGCTGCAACATTTCTGTAACAGCGAAAATTGTAACGAGTCGAATTGAAAATGAAACTGAAACTCTTGATGTGACTGATGCCGAGCTAAATGAGCTTGGATCGTTCGTTGATCCGCACCGAGGAATGCTGGTGTCAGTCAAGCCCAATCCAGGAATTGTTGCAGTAACTCCCGAATATTGCGCCTCACAAAGTACTTTAGAATAAACTGCACAAACACAACCGCATACACTACAAATACAATTAGTGAAACACTTTTCACTACCAGATGCGGAAGGAACACCGGCGATCACAGAAACGAACATGAACATGACTCTCCTGACGAGTGGTGGAGACTGTTCAGGAGAAATCCGTCTAGTATCAGTCATTGATATTCAATTCAAGCTCACAACAACATTCAGGAGCGCAATACAGGTGACACACTCGGAATAGAGGCAGCAATGGAGCCTTGCGTCAATATCAAACATCTTACCACCACAAATAACAGAGAAGGAGACGGGCAGGGATTATCATCTGAGCCTGTTTTAGAAAATGCGGCAAGTACCGACTGTAACAACTGGGTAAAAAAATCATCTTGGAAGCACAACTGGGGAAGAAAATGATTCGATTACAATTGATTGAATCAAAACTAGTAAGAAGGATTTAAAGGCCCCATCCACAAAAAAATACTCAATAAATGATCCAACAGACACCTGGCATGATGAAGCAAACAAAGATACTTCAAATGTCGACGAGGATGAAGATATATGGCTGGAGACAGAGATAATACACAATGGAGAAAATAAGATATCTACAATTCAGAAAAATTAAACCCACCGACAACAGGAGGTAACAGAGTGGGCCAAACAATTGATAAACCATTCAAGGAATAAAATGTCTACCCCGTTAGTCGGTAAAAGGGTGAAAAAAAGAACCAAGAGCATGCACAAAACCTCAATTGCTGACGAAATAAGGGAATTTGAATGGCGTAAAAGCTTCATAAGCAAGATGAAAGCTAGAAATAACCCATTCGTAGGCAATCACCACCACATGAGCAAGAAGCAAACTTCCAATATGGACTATCTATCAGAAACCCAAGGTTGGGCTTATAACACAAACGTAACTGCAGGAACTCAAGAAGAAGATGGGAATATGCTTTTGAATGCAAAACAGTACTGGACATATCACTACTGGACGTGAAGGAACAGAGAACATTACAAAAGGCACACCGTTCATCCATGCATTTCGTCTTTGCTTATCTCACTGAAGAGGGGATACTTTTTTCTAACTATGCAGATGACACACAATGTGTCATACCACTCACTGGTCAGCATGACCTGGATGAAAGTGAACTCAACCGCGTATTTTCCATCATTGAACATTGGATGATGCAAAACAATCTTGCACTGCACCGGGGGAAGGCCGAACTCATGGTAGTGGGTTCTGAGGGTATCGTAGCCAAAATTGACCCAGCTTACAAGCACTTTCAGTTGGGGGATGTTCAAATCCCCACCCTCCCTAAAGTAAAAATCTTGGGAGTGGTTCTGGACCAGTCGCTTAATATGAAGCCCTATGTGGCCAGCACATTTGCATCCGCCTCCTACTACATCAACTTGCTGGCTCATTTGAGACCTTTCATCTCCAAACAGAACACTGAGTCAATTGCACAAGCCATTATAGGTGCTAAATTAGACTATTGCTTCAGTTTGCTGTCAGGATCTAGCAAAGCCACCATTAGCCGGCTTCAGGTAGTCCAGAATGGAGCGGTAAGAGTTGTAGCTGGTCTCTCATATCAGTCCCATGAGACCGAAGCGCAACAAGCACTGCATTGGCTCCCTGTGGAGGCTCGTATCTCCTTCAGACTTCTGGTTATCATCTATAAATGCTTTATGGGAACTATGCCCCCATACTTACAAAGGTATATTGGGGAAAAACCCGGCCATATAAACCTGCGCTCTAATAACCAAAATCTCCTTTACCAGCCCAGATCTAAAACTAAGAAAGCGCAATTGGGTGCCTTTTTCTTTGCACCCCCTAGGCTCTGGAATACCCTTCCAACCCATCTGAGATGCTCATCGTCCCTGAGCACTTTCAAGAAGGGACTAAAAACCTTCTTTTTTAACTAGTATTTCCTCTCTGCCTCTCTTCATTCTGTCTCCTTGGCTCTCCTGGGATAGCTTGTGTCTGTTCTATGTTAAGTTCGTTCTTGTCCGCGCCCTCACACCCACGGGTCTATGGCTGCGCAGTACAAATGTAATAAAGTAAACAGTCAATGAAAGAAAAGATGATGAATAAATGCCCAACCGATATAGTTGACTTGGATGACCCTACTGAACTTGACGTGACTACTGGAACACAAGCTCCAAAAAAGATCCAATTAGGAGAAACAAAACATAAGGAGGAGGATTCAAACACCCAAATGACAGGAAAAAAACATCTCTCAATTGCTGCAGGCATTCAGATACATAACAATGTTATGGCAGCGTTATCTACCTCTTTAGCTCCCTACAGCAAGTTGTATAAAATGATAAATGACAACTTAAAAGATAATACCATGCTCACGCTGATACATTCCAAACTAACTGTTTTGGAAACATTCTCTGCAAATGTGGAGGTGTGCTTAAACAACTAGGCCGAAACCTCAGCCGCATGGCAAAGAAGGCTCTGTGATCTAGCTGGCGGTTACCAAGGAGAAAAAACAATCATTACACAGGCCTTATTGGACTCCATAAAATGGATGAGAAAAACGGCAGAGACCAAATAGAGGGATTGCCACATGAAATTCGAAAAAGAGAATGAGAGGTTATCAGTGTACCAGGGAATGAGGGCCCAAGCGCCAGTAGGTCCCATTTTAGCAAACAGAATTGCAAGGATAACAAATACACAAACAAGTTCAGGAGTAACATTTGATGCAGATATTGAGTTACCAACGTGCCCTATAACGCAAGTAAACATAAATATAGGGCTACCTAAATCAATATAAGCTGAAAAGGAAAGCAAGAACAGTTCACCTCATGAAGCCATGAATAGGGATGTTCAGATACATCCTAACATGAATATGAAGAGAAAAACACTATTGAAGCCCGGAGAAGGACTGTTTGTATCCAGTCTTTGCCAAAACCCAAGAAAGGAAAGAAACAGAGGAAACGAACATCCGACATTTGAGTGACAAAAACACAAATGAGACCAAAAAGGGAAAGAGAAAAAAAACTAAAAGTATCAAAACCGGTTAGTGAAAGAAAATGACCGGGTGCAGGGCTATCAAATGCAACATCCAAACGCTCTTGCCTACCACTTCCCTTCAAAGAAATCGTCAACTAAAGGATGAAGTGAAGAGCACAAATCCAGTTGAAATATGAAAAATCGCAATCATGCTAAATTCATCTGAGGAAGACAGCGACAACACGGACACAGAAGAAATTGACGTGACAAATGATTTAATAGCAACGCATCCTTGTTTATTGAAGAAAACTAATCTGAATCAGATAGCAAATTGAGAAATGAACTGAAAAAAGAGCTTGTAGTGGGACACACCAACGACAAAGTCCCCAATTTAAATAGAGATACTTTGAGTAAGGATGAAGAAAACGAAGATGACGGCTCAGAGGAAGATGTCTCCTTTGTCACAATGGACCAGAAATGGAAACTAAGACAAGCTCAAGAAAATAACAAAGAAAGATCAGGAAAAAAACAGGAAACATCCCATAAAAACTGGAACCTTAAAAGGCTGGTGGGTAACACAAGTAAGCCCCACACAAGAAAGAACAGTGAGCTCAATGAAATATTTAGCTCCAAAAGTAAACCAAAAGTAAGGATTGAAAATATCCTCAATGAAAATTATGACACAAACCTAAATAGAAAAAATGTGCTTCATCTATTGCACTGTGTACCATCTTTAAAGGGCATTTCATCGGATTGCATTGCAGTCGTCGAATACATGGATGAAAAAAGAGTGGATAGAGTGATCTTGCACCTAAACTCACATAAAGCAAAACGTATAATGCTGAAAGGGGGCCCAAAACTAGTAAAACTAGGTTATGAATTACATTGACACAGGACAAGAACTTCGGAAAGTCCAACACAGAAACCAAAAAAAAAAGAGACTAGACTATAGGAAAGAAAAGACCAAAGAATTGAAGAAAGTGATCAAAAGCCACAAAGAAGATAGAACATAAAGATAACGTTTGACAACTGCACCTCAGAGAAAGAACATATCAAACAGAGGTCATCTCCAAAGGCAAGAGCACGAAACAGCGAAGATTGGTCATGGTTAGCTAAATCATTAATCAACCAAAAAAAGGATGAGATGTCCGAACAGGAATTCGTAATATCCTGGAACAGGAGGGGATTCAATTACCTGCTGAATAAAATGAACACAAACCTGAAGAAAGCATCAATCAATTGTCTACAAGAGACCTGGATCCAGGAGTTGCCAACTTGTGAAAATTATGAGATATACATGAACCCAGTACAAAAAGGCAAAAACAGAAGACCATATGCAGGTCTTTTGATGCTGGTAAAGCAAAAAAAGGGAACCTCAATAATAAAAAAGAGAACCCAAATCGATTTATGCAATGGGCAATACTTGAAACAAAAGACCAGGATTGTAAAACAGATTTACGAACATTGATAAAAAAACATCTACTGGAACCCATCGAGAATTAAGACCTCTATGCTGCTAAGTAAAATCTCTGAGACAATAAAGGATGAAGCAGCAAAAGTTCCTCATTTGAATGTAGTCTTATGTGGAGACTTAAACATCAAATGCATCAACCGACAGGGACTCCCAAGCCTTGACTCACTAAGCCTTGGAAAGTCAGATCCAGCAAAGTGGTTGCAGATGGCAAATGAGAACAACCTATTTATGCTAAACGGCCAAGTGAAGGGAGACATTCCAGGCAAATCGAATCAACCTGGACAAACGGAGTTCTTAGATCTACAACAGACTACATATAGATCTTGAAGAACCACCTGTATAAGGTTGAATGCTTTGAGGGACTACCACAAGAAGCCAGTGATCACAACATCTTGCGACTTACCTGGTCGAGGAAAATAAAGACAAAGGTGACTGATAAAACTTGTGCCCTAGAAGTTAATCATTGAGGCAATCTTCTGAGATTAAGAAAAAGTGCAGAACTGTTAGACAATTACAAAAATCAAACAACAAATACAAAAAATCAAACAACTGATGATAATTGTGACCTCTCTTATGACTCCCTTTTGCAGATCTATGAAACAAAAGGTACTGGATTGAAACTGCCTCTACTGGATCCAAAACATCAATATTGCATGAAAGTGGTAGCTGAAAGGAAAAAAATAAGACGAGAAATCCGACAAAGAAATCAGCAAATGGTGAAACTAAACCCACACAAATCAAAAGAAGGTTGCAATATTACAAGAATTGGCTAATTGGGTTTGGACAATCGAGACATCAAGAACAAGGGGAAAGGATGCTGTGTGCATTGGCACAAGCTACAAAAAGAACCCTTGTGGGACATAATCAACAACCAAACTCTAAACCAACAGAGTCGTCTCTTAAGTAGAGTCTCAGAAATACAGTGGATGAATCATTATGCCAGAGTGTTTGGCAGTCTAGACACCATGACAAAAGAATCACCAGTACACAAGATCAATCCCTGGGAAAAAATGATGGAGAAAGAACATATCGAGCAATGGATAAAAAAGCTGAAAGACTCATCAGCGGCAGGCCCAGATGAGCTAACAAATCTACATCTCAAAAAAGATCCAGGGAAGTGGACTGTGTTGATTAACATGATATTTAGGAACATCGTAAATCAAACACAAATGCCGGATTCATGGACCGAAAGTATCACGGTACTAATTTTCAAGAAAGGGAAGCGAGATGAGCCATCAAATTACCTGCCCATATCCTTACACGACACAATAAAGAAGTTGTTCGCTTCAGACCTGCAGAGAAGTTTAACAGAATGGGCGGACAACGACATCATAGATCCCCGCCAGACAAGATTTACTAAAGGGACTGGCACGGAACTAAATCTATTCATTTTGTCACTAATAAAATTGAATGCATCAAAGCCAAAGGGAGGTTACATCTAGCCTTTGTAGACTTGAGGCAGGCTTTTGATGGAGTGAATAGGCACACATTATGGCTAAAACTGGACAGCTGGAAGTGTCCTGAAGAACTACTACAGCCCATAAAATCCTTCCATCAAAACGCCTCTATGCGAATAAGGATCAATAATGGGGGTATCTCATCCGCTGATCTACCAATCAAAAGAGGAGTGAAACAATGGTGTCCGCTTGCTGCTACCCTGTTTAAGCTGTACATTACTGACCTTCCTGAGGCTCTAAGAGTCACAAGACACTTTCTCCCGAAAATTAATAACCGCAAGATCTCGATGATTTGCTATGCAGACAACATTGTTGTCATAGACCAAACCCAAATCGGCCTTCAACGATTGTTAAATAAATTACAAACTTACCTGGAGATAAATAATTTAGACATCAGCACTAACAAATCTAAAATCCTAACCATAGTAGGAACAAAAAAACTTAGTGAAAAGAGATTTAACTGGGAAATTGATAGAGAGAGCGTAGAAAAAGTGAAAGAGATTAGTTACTTTGTAGTAAGATTTAACCAATCAATTGCTGAAAAAACTGGAAGTCGAGCTCTTTTCAAAAGTAAGAATGTTATGCTCCCAAGGAACTAACTTGAACAGAAGATTTGGGAAATGTTCCTTAGTTCCAGTACGATTGTTCTATCTGCAAAAAGTGATACCCATCTTAACATACGGTGGAGAGGCAGAGTTGAATATCCCGTGGATAATTTGGGCAAAACTCTAAAGCAAATTTTGGAAACCAATTTTGAAACTTCCCAGATTCACTCCAATTGACGCTGTAAGGGCAGAACTAGGGCTTCAATCTCTCTACTCAACCACAAAATGGAAATCCATAGCCCTTTTAAGAAAGCTCTCTCTGGAGAAACCGGTGGTCAGTTACAAAATCTTAGCAACACACAAACTTGGAAAGAGCGCAGACCTGCTTACTATCTGGAAAGATAAATGGATCAAACAGCTACATGATCTGTACTCAACATTAGAAGAACTAAAAACAAATCCAGTCGGAGTGAAGTAAAAATTAAAGAGACAAGACTGGATATATACAACGGAAGCAAAACTATCTTTCAAGTCACAAAATAATGCAGCAAATGAGCATCAAAAAAGAGACACTGTGCCGCAGTATTTAACCAAATTCCCTTCAAAGGATACTGCAAATTAGACTCAGTGTTTACCCAAATAATGAATTTAAACACAATAGTGGGAAACGAGGAACAATTGACGGGTCATGTAGATTCTGCAACAAATATGGCTGTATGGAATCAACAAGACAATCTATTACTAGAATGCACAGCAGTAGCAGCTGAATGAACACAACATCTCTACAGCTGCATGGCACCATTCAAAGTTAAAACAAAGGTAGAATGGTGGGAAGACTTTATACAAGGAAGGAATCAACATTTCTCATGTGCTGGAATACATTTTGTAGATAAATTAATGAATGAACAAGACCAGTCGCAAGAAAAGAATAAGCCATAAGGAATACTACTCTACTGCGACAAAAGATTAAAGTGAAGAGCAACGAAGATGTGGACTTAATACGTGGATTAAGTTCTTTTAATCTAGGCACAAAACTGAGACTAGATAGAAAACAGACTCAAAACTTTCCCTGTTAACTTGAAATGTGAAAAAAGTGTATTGTTGTAAAACTAAATAACAATACATTTTTTTTAAATCACTTTCTCTACACACCCACATTAGTCATACTTGACATTAACACTTGCTCAATTAATTGAGTTATTTTGAAAACTATATTTCCATAAGGGTGTGAGTCAGCCCTGGCTCACTTACATCTTTGTACAAAAAATATGAATATTTAAAAAAATATACAAATGACTCACTACTTGGTCCAAGCAAACATATATACATCGGCTTTGGCCCTATTGATTGTTACTTGTTTCAATCATATCTTCATGACTTCTTATTTATTTTTTCGCTCTCAATATTAATACGCATGCATACATTTTCCTAAATTGCTCATGCTTTGCTAGTGTTTTATAAAAAAAAATATTGCCAACCGCATATTGCTGTTTCTGTGTGCAAAGCTGATACATAGCTGCTTTGTCTTGCAGGGCTACCTCTTGTCTGCAATTAATTATTTCCTGGCTCTATGTCTGTTCTTATCTTGGTTTAGAAAAAGCTTTGGCTAACTTTCGGCAGCGCGGTTTTGAAACCTAAATCTCACTACGCATAATGTATACCTTCTTATCAACTACGCCCTTAAAAATGAATATATTTCTGCCTTTATTTTACAACATGTCATGTACAAAACTGTCTTCATTTATTCAAACAGAAAAGAAAATCACTGTTGGTTTTTAACTCATAATTCAGTTTGAAGACTTTTTTTTCCCCAACTACGCACTTTCTTTCTAGCCAGGAAAATACTTGCAGAATTTCCTACATGTCTTATCTGTTCCTTAATTTTAATGTTTGGGTTGTCGGTTTTCTATCGTGCAAAGCATTTCAACCTGCCAAAAGCCTTATCTTTATGAGTACATATTGGTTACTTCATTTGAACCTTTTTGCTCAATTCCACTTGCTTGTTTAAAAATTTGGAATAAAGACACAATTGGCTGCATTTTTTTTAAATCAGATCTTTAAACAAAGCCTCCAAACCTCACAAATCAACAAATATGAGCTTGCTCCAACAATCGCTTGCTCAAACCACTTCTCCAATTATCTCTGTCTATTTCTGCATTGGTACCAATTACTTCCCTAGATAGATAACATAACTTCTTGACTTTGTCTTAATTCTTACAAAACTGTTTGTGTTGCTCCTCGACACCTTATTTCAACACAAACACATGAACAGACAGACTAGTCGACTCTTCACATAAAAACCTTCGTGATCACCCTTACTCCTCTTGCCCCTACTTAATATTCTGATCACAGAGTTTAGGTTGTCATTTTATGCGGACATGTCCTGCACATAGCCTAGTTTACTCCAATTGGAGTGTAAGACAACCTCTTCTAAACCCCTTGGGTTATTTCACTTTTGGGCACTATCTCTCTCTCTCTCTCTCTCTCTCTCTCTCTCTCTCTCTCTCCCTCTCTCTCTCTCTCTCTCTCTCTCTTTACACAATATTCCATGTTACTCTGTCATGATTCCTGCCTCTCATGTCTCCAGCCCTCCAAGATGTCAGGCTGGAGCCAGGCCACAATCACCTACATGGCCCTCAAGGGCCTCTCCATCCCTCCAAAAACCCACTTGGAGTCAGACTTGGTGCTTGTGGCATCAGACTCACTCACTCCCATAGGATTAACATTGGGGATTGGACTTGTAGTGCATTGATGGGGACAAGATGGATGCCCCCACATATTTCGGTTCCCAGAACTGCATGTGCAGTCTAGTCTTTTGGGTCTGGTTCAGCCCAGAGACACCTGGGATACCCAGAGACTATTTAAGCCACGCCCAAGCTGAGAAACATGCTTTGTGTTTTCTGCACCTGCAGCGTGACACTCACCGTGTTCGGATGGGTCTCCAGTAGGCCTGCATCTTTCTTCTGTGCTCAGCTCCTGCAAGTACAAGAACACTGTTAGGAACAGCCTTACCTTGCGGCACTTCTGCCCATCATTCATCGCTTCTTCTGTTCTGCGGGCATCTTCGGCGGTGTCATTCCCATCCCGGCACGCCGCTTCCTAAGGAAAAGGGAAAAGAACACAAAAAAAGGCATTAGAAAGCATTCAGCAAATCTTCGCTTATCTTTAAAGACTGTATGAGCTTCAAACGCTTACCTGAATCCCAGCCGCTCTGGGGGAACTCTGTCTCAGGAACTTCTCATCCATCTGCAAGAGGGAAAAGACACTCCAGGTTAGCGTGGAAACATCTAGAGGCGCCGCATACCGCGCTTACTCACCGCATTTCTTCTTCATAACCGGCATCCACGCTGAAAACGTCGCGGCACCTAAAAGACACAGAAAAAGAACTTAGTTCAATACAAATACAAAAGGGTTGCATCTCGCATCGCGCTCTCACTCACCTTCACCGCTACTCATCTCAGCAGCACGTCGCCATCCCCGGATGCCGGCCATCATCTAAGGAAGGAAAGGAACGAAGTAAGAGAACTGTTCAAAAGACTCATTATACTTACCTGTCGGACTCTTGCCAGTGAAGTAACTAGGCAGCAACGAGCCTGCATCAATCAACGTGCCCCTGCGCTGAAAGCAGGATGGAGAGCACATTTTCCAAGAAAACAAGGCGCAGTCTGCAGTCGAGTAGACTCCAGGGAAGGGTTCGCGGTCGTAAGAGGTCAGAACAGGCTGAGTGACGTCCCCGTGGATACCAGTTGAGCGTTACAGAACACAAAGCCTCACATCAAAATCCACCTGGGCATCATGGAAACGTCAGAAACCGACCAGTTAGCCCACATGTTGGGGCAGCTACGTTCCGAAGTACATGCAGCCAGGCAGGAGACCAACACCCTGAGGAGAGAGCTGATAGTAGCCAAAGAACGCACTGATGATTTAAGCCGGCAACTTCTCCAGTCACAAGCAGGGCATGCACCATTGCCGGGAAGCGTGCCCTCAATGCCAGCACCATCAGCCAATCCCGTTCAGATAACCCTTCCTGGGGCAGTTCCCTTGGCCTTTCCGAATGACCAATCACAGGTCGCTTTTGTGCTATCCTACCTGAGTGGTAGCGCCGCGGACTGGTCTGTGCCCTTTGTGGCCCAAGACGATCCTTTGCTGCATGACTTCAGGGGCTTTCAGCAGGAGATGGAAAAGCTGTTCGCCCGTCGTACTCATGGGCAGGCATTAGACAACGAACTTCTGTCCCTACGCCAAGGGAATCAAGACCTATTAACATACATAGCCACGTTCAATAGACTTGTAGTTGAAGCAGAATGGCCAGTGAAGAAGAGAACCACGTTATTTCAACAGGGGTTGCAGGGGGAGCTCAAGGATGTTCTCGCACAAGTAGTGGCCCCCCCGAAAGACTGCTCAGAATTAATTGACCTTGTTGTTCATCTGGATCATAGGTTGCAGGACCGAAGAGCAGATCGAACCAGACCGGACCCTCGCCCTATGTATGTGCGTTCAAAGGAAAATATTGCCCGCACAACAGAAGGTTCAGGAGAACCAATGCAAATCGGGGGGGGGGGTCAGATCCCCCTTGACTAAAGCGGAAAGGGAGAAAAGGAGACAGCAGCAGTTATGTCTGTACTGTGGAAGGTCAGGTCATTTCCTTAAAGAGTTTTCCTGTGAAGCCACCGAGGAGGACGGTAGGGGCCACGGACAAGGAAGATACCATCAAGGAATCAGAAAACTCCCCAGCCCGGCAAGTGTAGGGGTCCACTTGTCGAGCGAAGAAAGTGAACTACAGACCTCCCATTTTGCACTATTTGTGGTCTTGATCAATCACCAACAACCATCTCGGATGCACGCAGTAAGAGCGTACATTGACAGTGGAGCCGTTGGGAATTACATCGACCAGGATCTTGCGGTAAAGATGGGGCTTCCGTTACGCCCTAAATCAACCGACCGACACTGTTACCATTGTCGACGGGACGGAAATAGCTTCTGATCTAATATCCTAATGCACTGCAGCTTTAACCCTTCTGTGCCAGGATGGACACCAAGAATCTATCGTTTTCGACCTCATTAAGGCACCACAGTTCCGGTTGATTTTGGGAATGCCATGGTTGGTAGCTCACAATCCTCGAATCGATTGGCGAGCAAAAGAATTGGCCTTTCCCAAGACTTGTGCCCACACATGTTATCGCCAAGAGAAACAACCAATAGACACCAGAACCTCCACGCTTGCGACTGTGGCAATAGGCACCCTACCAAGTGAATACCAGGACTTTCAAGATGTCTTTCAGAAAGAACAGGCTAATACCCTGCCACCGCATAGACCATACGATTTGCCAAATCGACTTGATACCCGGCGCACAAATCCCCTGTGGGTGAATTTATGCACTCACAGAACCAGAAAACCAGCACCTGAAGGCCTATCTTGACCAATACCTGGCCAACGGGTTCATCCGTCCCTCGAAGTCTCCATCAGCCAGTCCTCTATTCTCCATACAGAAAAAGGAGGGGGAACTTGAGAAAGTGCATCGACTATCACGCACTGAACCAGATTACCGTAAAAAAACGCTACCCCCTGCCACTGATCCCTGAATTGCTTGATCAAGTCAAAGATGCCCAAATCTATACAAAACTAGACCTGAGGGGGGCATATCACCTTGTTTGCGTAAAACAGGGGGACGAATGTAAAACCGTTTTTCGCACCAAATATGGCTTGTACGAATATCAAGTAATGCCCTTTGGCCTTTGCAACGCGCCTGCAGCATTTCAATACTTCATGAACGATGTCCTACCGGAATTGATTGATGTCTGTGCTCTAGTGTACATCGACGATATTCTAGTATATTCTGCATCAAAGCAGGACCACGTTAAACACGTCCTATCCGTATTGGAGAAACTCCGTCAACACCAGCTCTACGCCAAGTTTGAAAAGTGCTCATTCCACATCTCTGAGGTGGAATTCCTGGGCTTTATTCTCAGCCCGAATGGAATCCGAATGGATGTACACAAGGTAGATGCTATCCTGAACTGGCCATCTCCAAATTCATTCAAGGGGATTCAAAGTATGCTGGGTTTTGCAAACTTCTACCGCCGGTTCATCCCAGGATTTTCGCAAATCGTGCATCCCATCACGTCATTGCTAAGGAAAAGCAACAAAAAGTTCCAGTGGACAACAGAAGCCGTGGAACTCAAAGCAAGATTCACATCTGCCCCAATCTTACGCCACCCTCGCCCTGATCCCCCATACCTGGTGGAATTGGACGCCTCAAGCATGGCTATGGGAGCCGTCCTCTCACAGAAGGACCCCGAAACGGGCCAGTTACACCCTGTTGCCTTCTGGTCACGTAAATTCACACCCCCTGAACTCAATTACGCTATCACAGACAAAGAACTCCTGGCCATTAAGTCAGCCTTTAAGGCATGGCGGCACTACCTCTTGGGCGGCAGACACACAATTTATTTTGCTGAATATGACTACGTGATTACATTTCGACCAGGGGTGAAAAACGGGAAGGCCGATGCCCTTTCCCGTATGGGGGTGGAAGAGCAAGGTTATCAGACCCCTGACCCAATAACAATCATCCCGAGTGACAAGCTCCTAGGAATCACAGCAACCATAACTCAGAAAGAATTACATGAAGAAATCCAAAACCTGATGAGTCCGGAGCAATTACAAGCGTGGAGTGCAAAAGGAGAACATTACATGATAAAAGATCAGTTGCCCTACCAAGAACTACGAGAACAAGTCATGTCCGGTTATCATGATTCCTTGATCGAGGGCCACCCCGGAATCGCTAAAACCCTAGCCAAGGTAAAACGAAATTATTGGTGGCCCACGTGGCTTAAAGCCATTATCCAATTCATCCTATCTTGTGGCATGTGTGCTCAAAACAAGTCATCCAAGCAGAAACCGGCTGGGCTATTACAACCATTGGAAATCCCACCAGCACCCTGGCACACGTTGTCCCTCGATTTTATTACGACTTACAACCCAGTCAAGGGTTTAACACTATTCTTGTGGTCGTGGACCTATTTTCAAAAATGGCATATTTCATTCCTCTTAAGAGGCTCCCAAATGCTTCCACTCTGCCAAAGGTATTTCTTGAAGGCATCGTACGGCTCCATGGGTTTCATTCAGTTTTAGTCTCAGACCGAGGTACTCAATTTGTATCTAACTTCTGGAGAAAATCCTGCTCTATGGCCCAGATCGACATCCGGCTATCCACCAGTCACCATCCCCAAACGGATGGTTAAACTGAGAGGATAAATCAGACGCTCAAGCAGTATCTGCGTTGCATGTTACACCAAGCTGAAGGAAGCTGGTTTCACCTATTATGGATAGCTGAATATGCTTATAATAATTTCCTACACACCAGCAAGGGGCAGACACACTTTTATACCATGTATGGCAGGCACCCACGTACTTTTGAGTTGGACGTTCCTACAACCCTGGAAATGCCAGCAGTCAAAACCTTGCACACGACCATTTCTCAAACCTTTAAAAGGGCAGCTGAACACCTACTTCGAGCTAAGAATCGCCAAAAGTTTGCTGATCAACACCGAGCAAAGGCCCCCAACTACCAAGTGGGAGACAAAGTCTGGCTGGCGTCTAAACACGTATCCATTAAAGGAACCCGAACTTTCCGTCCAAGATACCTCGGTCCATTCACCGTCACCTCTGTGATATATCCTGTGGCGGTCAGACTAGCTTTGCCGTCAAACATGCAAATTCATCCTGTGTTCCACGTGTCTCTCCTTAAACCTGTTCAAACTGGGACCCGTGTAGCAACGCCACCGCAGCCAGTAGTAGTCGCCGGGGAGCTAGAATTCGAAATCAAGGACATCCTGAATTCAAAGTATGTCAGATCCAAATTATACTACTTAGTAGACTGGAAGGGGTATGATCCACAAGACAGGACATGGGAGCCTTGTGAGTACATCCATGCACCTCGCTTGCTTAGACAATTTCATCAAAACCATCCAAATAAACCAGGACCAGACAGAAGAGCCACCTTCAGAGGGGCCTTGGGGGGGGGGGGTGCTGTCATGATTCCTGCCCCCCATGTCCCCAGCCCTCCAAGATGTCAGACTGGAGCCAGGCCATAATCACCTACATGGCCCTCAAGGGCCTCTCCATCCCTCCAAAGACCCACTTGGAGTCAGACTTGGCGCTTGTGGCATCAGACTCACTCACTCCCATAGGATAACATTGGGGATTGGACTTGTAGTGCATTAATGGGGACAAGATGGATGCCCCCACATATTTCGGTTCCCAGAACTGCATGTGCAGTCTAGTCTTTTGGGTGTGATTCAGCCCAGAGACACCTGGGATACCCAGAGACTATTTAAGCCACGCCCAGGTTGAGAAACATGCTTTGTGTTTTCTGCACCTGCAGCGTGACACTCACCGTGTTCGGATCGGTCTCCAGTAGGCCTGCATCTTTCTTCTGCGCTCAGCTCCTGCAAGAACAAGAACACTGTTAGGAACAGCCTTACCTTGCGGCGCTTCTGCCCATCATTCATCGCTTCTTCTGTTCTGCGGGCATCTTCGGCGGTGTCATTCCCATCCCAGCACGCCGCTTCCTAAGGAAAAGGGAAAAGAACACAAAAAAGGCATTAGTAAGCATTCAGCAAATCTTCGCTTATTTTTAAAAACTGTACGAGCTTCAAACGCTTACCTGAAACCCAGCCGCTCCTGGGGAACTCTGTCTCTGGAACTTCTCATCCATGTGCAAGAGGGAAAAGACACTCCAGGTTAGCGTGGAAAGATCTAGAGGTGCTGCATACTGCACTTACTCACCGCATTTCTTCTTCATAACCAGCATCCACGCTGAAAACGTCGCGGCACCTAAAAGTCACAGAAAAAGAACTTAGTTCAATACAAATACAAAAGGGTTGCATCTCGCATCGCACTCTCACTCACCTTCAGCGCAACTCATCTCAGCAGCACGTCGCCATCCCCGGACGCCGGCCATCATCTAAGGAAGGAAATGAACAAAGTTAGAGAACTGTTCAAAAGACTCATTATACTTACCTGTCGGACTCTTGCCAGTGAAGTAACTAGGCATCAACGAGTCCGCATCAATCAACGTGCCCCTGCGCTGAAAGCAGGACGGAGAGCACACTTTCCAAGAAAACAAGGCCCAGTCTCCAGTCGAGTAGACTCCAGGGAAGGGTTCGAGGTCATAAGAGGTCAGAACAGGCTGAGTGACGTCCCCGTAGATACGAGGTGAGCGTTACATACTCCTGTTACTTTTAAAATTATCCCTTAATATGTGCATAGACATGTTTTCATTTTCCTTTGCCTCTGTCCCTATTAATACATACCATAATTCACAGATGCCAAGTGTGTCATGCTGATGGTCATGAGGAGACTCTAACAGAAATGAGAGGATACTGCAGTTTTATCACTCACCTTGCCATTTCCCTCAGGCATCTCCCTACCTCCGTCAGCACATCAACATGAAGTCTGGGTCCATGTCACTGAATTGTTATGAAACACTTTAGGGTCCCATCTAGAGGTGCCAAGTGAACAGGGGGATATCTTCCCATCAAGATTTCTGGCATAATGAATTCTGGCTTAGAGACATAGACAAAAAAGAAAAAGCTGACACCTGGAAGAGTATCTAAGCAGTCTTTATTGGATGTGGGTTAAAGACACACTTTAGACACACTCTCAAAGACATTATGCCTCTCTCCTGCTTTTGTAGTCTTTTGTACACCAAGCCCACATTAGTGATACTTGGCATTAACACTTGCTGTCTGACTGATAGGCTATTTTAGACCCGGATGAACATTATTACAACATTCTTCAACCTATGCCAGAAACAATTTGATCAGATCACTGTCAATCCCTTATCTGCTTATCGAGGTCCTGCCAAGTTTAATTAGCCCTTATACCATGGATAAATGGATATGGTGCCAAGTAATGCAGCTGGTCTTTTCAAATTGGTAGTTTTGCTTGTCCTTATCTGACTTCATCATCAATCTTGTCTGCTTTTCCTGCCAAGTTCAAATGTAACCTCCCAGATGTAATGGTCTCTATATTCGAGGTGCTGCAAAAGACCATTTCTTGTGTCGGTTTCTGTTGCTTTATCAGCATGAGTCAGGGTTTTCCACACTTGTCGTTAACACTAGACACCATGTTGTGCTTGAGGTATCCATTTTGAAATATCTCTCCGTCTGCCTATGGTATAAATCTTTCAGGGAGTCATTAGATATATCTTTATACATTTATGATATGTGTGTGATATTTAAAACACCCTTGACTGCCTGGGTCATTTTAACCCAAATATGAGCTGCGCCATGTGCACTGTTTAATTTAAAATAAAGGCACTATAGTCCTGATTTCTGCAATAATGGAACCATTGATCTGCCTATCATGTTATCTGTACTCAATTGAGAGTGGAGGGGTCGGAACCCCTATACACATGGACAGTATACCTAGCCACGCTGTGCACTAATGTTATGAGAAGGGGGCTTGCATTGTGTTTGTGGCTGCTGATGTCACATAGAGGCGCGCGTGATAAGATTAGTTGCCGAAAGAGAACTTAACCCTAGGGACATCATGCAGCAGATTAGATTGCCATAGGTTTGCTGTTGGGGACCAATGTGGTTCGAAGCCATTCGTTTTACGAAAAGTAAGTTAAGAACCAACAAATAAAATTATTTAATACATTGCTATATGATGTGATCTGGATGTCTTTGTGATTGCTCATTTTAAAACCTTGAGGGCACCCCTAATTTAAGGTGGTATCAGTGTCACACCCAAGCCCATGATATTAGGCAGGTGTTGGAAGTAACAAAGTGGGGGGCATTTATTTTTTTTAAAGTTAAGTTTACTAGCTAAATAAAGTTAGTCTATACACATTTGAAATGCAAGTCTATACACAGCATAACAAAACTGCAGAACTCCATCCATAAAAGAATCACACAACAGAAGAGCACCTAACAGAAAGACATTTTTTAAAAACCTTGCTTTTTAATACACCAGTAAAGAGAACTCACAGCCTAGCGAGAGATACACTACAGCACGTTACCATAAAATCATAACCATAGTATGATCTGCCACCCAACAAATGTCCAACCAGAATGAATGTAATGGACAAACACTTATATGAACAAGAGACAAACCTACAAAAGACCCATATTGCAGTCACAGCCCATCTTTTATGACCTCCACATGGAACTAACAGACAGAAAGGAACAAATCTCGAGAAAACCCAAGTGGCATTTATTCAAAGGTTTTGGTCTAGTATGCCACACCGGGACCAGAGTTTGTATCTGTATTTTGTATTTTTATTGTTCTTTATATAGCGCCTTTATCGAAAGCGCTTTACATAGGAGATCAACAGTACATATGAACAGTGGAGCAAAACAGGTACAAATCAGGTTCAAATCAGGTACAGTCAGTAACAATCAATCAGGATGCTGAAGCAGGTGAGTTTTTAAGGAGGAATGGAATAAGGAGTAAGAAGTAATAGAGCGAAGGGACAGAGGGAGCAAGTTCCAGTGAAGAGGGGTGAGGAGCTGAAAAGAGCAAAAGCAGGATTGAGCTCAGGGAGGACGGGGAACAGTCGGTTTAAAGAGATCCGAGGAGCAGAGGGGGAGAGTAGAATGAAAGGAGGGATGCAAGATAGTCAGGGGCCAGTCCGTAGAGAGATTTGTACACTAGGCAAAGAAAGTTGTATTTAAGTTGAGAGTGGAAAGACAACCAGCCAAGTGAGGCAAGAGAAGAAGAGATCGAGTCACGATAAGAGAGGACACAAAGTGAGTGAATATTTGAATGATAGATAGATTTAAGAGGAGCAAGGCGCGAGTGAGGAAGACCAAAGAAGGTAACAGAACAATAGAAAAGTCGGGAAAACGTTAGCGAAGAGATGAGAAGTTTTGAGGTGTGGAAAGTTAGGAAGGGGCAGACTCTGCGAATTTTGCAGGGATGGAATTGACAGGTGCGGGATGTAAGAGAGATATGGTGAGCAAAGGAAAGGTTAGAGTCAAAGTAGAGACCAATATTGTGGGCAGTAGGGGAGATGGATTGGCTGGAGTGAGGAAAGGAGATGAATGGGGGAGGAGATTGTGGTGGGAGAGTGTTAACTGGAAAGAATAAGACTTCAGTTTTTCCGGCATTCAAAGTGAGATAGTGGAAGGTCATCCAGGGTTTTATGGCAGACAGGCAAGTTGAGAGAGTAGAGTGAATGTCAGGGGTGAAAGAGGAGAACGAAAGAAAGAGCTGAGTCATAAGTATAGAAGTGGTGGGATAGTCCGAAAGAACAGGTAATAAGGGCGAGGAAAGAAGTATATAAGGAGAATAGAAAGGGACCAAGTATTGATCCTTGAGGAACACCGTGATTGAGGGGAAGAGGTAAAGAGGTGTCGCCACCCCAGGAGACCGCGAAAGTGCGGTTAGATAGGTAAGAGGAAAACCATGATAGAACAGAGCCACGAAAGCCGAACGAGGATAGAGAGTTCAGAAGCAAAGGGATCGAGGGTGTCAAAAGCAGCAAGTCAGGGCTGTTTCAGTGGAGTGACGGGGACGAAAACCAGACTGGGTGGGAGGAAGAAGAGATAGACCAGAAATAAATGAGGAGATTTGAGAATATACAAGACGCTCAAGGAGTTCAGACAGAAAGGGTAAGAGAGATATAGGACAAAAGTTTTTGACAAGGTGATTAGCTGTAGGTTTTTTTAACATAGGAATGATGACAGCATGTTTAAAGGCAGAGGGGAAGGTAGAAGTGGAGAGACAGATATTGAGAAAAGAGGTAAGAAAGGGTAGATTTTAGTAATGAGTGAGGAAGGAATGGAGTCAGTAGGGGCAGCGATAGGGTGAGCTTTAGCCAAGAGGAGAACCACCTCGGAGTCAGAAACAGGGGTGAAGTTAGATATAGTGTTGGAAGGGGTAGGGGAAGGTGAAGGCTGGGGGGTATAAGAGGGTGACAGTAGAATGTCCTGGCGTAAAGAGAGAACTTTAGAGGAAAATAAGTTTGCTAGGTCAGATGCTGATAAGGGTGAATTGATGGAAGGGTCAGGTAAAGGAGGAGAAAGAAGCCGACTTAGTGTTTGAAAGAGACGTCGAGGGTGAGTAGATTGAGTATGGAGAAGGTCAGAGAAATAAGTGCATTTGGCAGAGTTGATACAGTTGACATAGAGAGTATGATAGGAAAAGAAAGTGGCGTGAGTGGTGGGAGAACAGAGTTTGAGCCAGCGCCTTTCTAGGTGACGAAGAAAGCGGCGCATAGCACAGAGATGGGGAGAAAGCTAGGGTTGGGCAGGTTTACGAGTAGGGTGAAAAGGAGAATGAGGATAAAGATGGTCGAGGCTGGAAGCAAGAGATGAAGAAGGGGTGGAGGCAGCTTCGTTGGCAAAGAGAGTAGAAAGGTTTGCAAGAGAAGGAAGGGAGTTAATACAGGTATCGTAGAAGAGGGAGGATTTGAAGTTGCGTAAGTCATGCTTAAAGAATGTATTGGTGGAGGAAGGACTAGAGATACTAGGAGAAGTGAGTGGGAGCAGTGAAACAGATAGTAAGGACTGATCAGATAAGTGGACAGGCAGAGCAGAAGAAGAGGAAACAGTGAATGAGGACATAAAAATTAAGTCAAGAGTGGTACCAGAAGTATGAGTGGGAGGAGTAGGAAGTGGGGAGAGCAGGTGTGAGTCAAGTATGCTGAGGAAGGGAGAGGTGGAATGAGTAGAGGAGAGATGGAGGTTAAAGTCTCCAAGCAAGACAAGTGGAGTAGGACTAGGTAGGATGTGAGCAAGAAGGTGGTCGATGTCCTCCTAGAATGAGCCAAGTGGGCCAGGTGGGCGGTAAACAATGAGAAAGGATATGGCATGGGGAACAGAGAAGATCTTATGCAAGAACTCAAATGAGGAATATTCTGCTAAGGGGATAGGTGAAGGGATAGACAGACAGAGTGATGTAGAACACCAACACCACAACCCCTTCCACTGGCATGAGGTACATGGGCAAAGGAGGAAAGGGAAGAGGTGAGAGAAGCAGCGGGACTACTCACCGCAGTACGATTGGGATCAGGAATCGTACCGAAGAGCAAAATCAGTGAGGAGTACAGCATGTTAGCAACCCTGACGAGATGGCACCACCAAGACCATGGAAAAAAATGGGCGGACTAGCTCTTATCTCGCCATAATAAACATATATTGGAACCCTGACAAATCAACAACGAAAGATTTCTGCGAACAAGTGGCAAATACCATCGATGAGATCAGAGTCAAATACGACATCCCGAACATCATCATATGTGGTGACTTGAACGCAAAATGTGGATCCCACCTGGCAGACAAGACGGTTCCCCTGAGCCTGAGGAAAGCGGATGAGAGAGGCCAAGCATGGCTGACCTTGATGAAGTCTAGACAACTCCACAACGTCTCAACACTCCAAGATGGCGGCGTTCAAATCCCCACATGGGAAAGAGAGCCTTCAATCGCCAACTTAGACTACATCTTCATCTCAGAAGGTCTAATCCCCTACTTTGAGGAATTCAAAGTACAAAGAACTAGTGAAAGCGATCATAACCTCCTACACTTATCATGGAGAGGAGAAGTGAAAGATCGACTATCCTACCCCTTTGAACTTGGCGCCAGCAAACAGCAAAACCGAATCTGCCTCACATCGGGAAACATTAACGCTGTGGAGGCAAAACTAAGCAGGAAACAAGCCATCTCGGGTAATGGCTCAGAAGATCTCTGTTTATTGACCGTCACAGGATAGACTTATCGCAAACCGTTTCTCAGTTGCTAGAGGCGAATCCCCGCCTGCAGGAAGGAGCAAGAACTCTAAAGAGTAAACCTGCTCAGATTGTCGAACCGAAAGGTCTTCTTTATGTCCAGCAAAGAGAGTTTGCTCTAACAACCCCCAGCGATAGATCTGTGTCAGTCATTGGTTCTGAGGATGCAACAACTTGCCACATATTGGTACTCCGCCACACAGAACTTGAGAGGAAGTTTTGGAGCGACCTTCTTTAAACTAATTGGAAGCCGCTTTTATCAATACCAAAGATTTGGTGTTGTCGTGGAAGTTATCACCACAATTTATAAGGGAGTTAATTTTAGAAATCTTATGGCTGCAAGAAAGTGATAGGAGGAAACACCATCACCTTTTGGAAAAAACACATATCACTTTACCCCTGATGAATGTCCCACATTAATCTGTGTTTTCAGGACAGAAACTTGTACAAGTAGGGTTGGGTTACTGAGCAAGTACCAATAAAACCGAGTCAAAAGAGAAATCACTCCAGTGTGGAGTTTCACACGGAGTCAATTTAAAATCAACAGAATCAACCCATTTTTGGGATTTTCATGTGTGTTGTAAAGTACAGTCTTTTGATGTTTTTTATATACTGTGTGTTCAACTATGAATTTTATGTAATGTGATCATTTTAAGAGTGTTATAATTAAATAAATTTTATGTATGAATAAGTATATTTGGGAATATTTGATTCCTAGTGTTTGTCATCTCTGTGGGTATATTGTACGGTGTTTACATTCCTTTTTTGCTATATATACTATCAGAAGATCCTCGGCCAGAATATGTGTCGCTACTGGTACCTCACAAAGTGAACTTTGGGGGGATAAATCGGCACCGACCCACCTACAGCCACATGTTCAACGCAACACTAGTAGCCAAGCGCAAAGAAGTTAGAAAACTGAAAAGAGTGGCGACCAAAAGTAACATCGAAGAAGTTTGGACAGCCTACCAAAGGGGGAAAGCAATCTACAAAACATGGCTCAAGCAAGAACGGCTAAACTTATACCAGAACGACACAGAGGCCATGCTAAAAATTTGGGCCTCAAAGAGCAGCCGTGACTTCTGGTCCCTACTAAAATCATCTAATGGCCAGAATTCCTTCCAGATCCGCAGCGACGTCACAGAACAACAGTGGATCGTACACTTTACGGAACTCTACGCCCTACCATCTCCCGGCACCTCGCCGTTCACGCCATTCCAACTCCCTGGGGGCCAAAACTATTGCTGGACCAACGTGGCAGTTCTGGAAGACATCTTGAGTGCAATCTCACGCCTAAAATCCTCCAGGGCCCCGGGACAAGATGGACTGACCAACATAGACCTGAAACAGCATCCTAAAGCCTGGGCGAGTATGATCAGAGACTTGTTCGACCAATGTGTAAAATGAAAACAGATCCCGAAGACCTGGACGGAGGCAGTCCTCGTACCAATCTACAAAAAGGGGATCAGAACCGACCCGTCCAACTATAGACCAATTGTCTTACTAGACATCATCGGAAAAATATTTGCCTCACTGATACTCAGCCATTTCAAAGAGTGGGCCAAGAAATCACCGGCCCTAGACATTCTCCAGACCGGCTTTCAAAAGGGAGAGGGAACAGCAATAAACCTTCTGATCCTTAACACCATCAAGGCCAAAGTGAAGGGAGGCGCCCCAAACGTCCACATGGCCATGATTGACTTATCGCAGGCCTTCGACACAGTGGACCGAGACAAACTATGGTCCAAACTAGCGAATTGGGAATGTCCAGGGCCGATTCTCGACCCAATCAAGGCCCTGCACACGAAAACATCGCGCCGAGTTCGACTAAGCCAACAGGGAACCCTATCAGACAGGATTTACACAAAAAGAGGCATCAAACAAGGCTGCCCGCTGGCACCTGCACTTTTCATAGCTTTTATCAGCGACTTTCAAACAACAGAAGATCAGGTGCGAGCCTTCCCTCTGAAGCTGGGAGAAGTAAAAATATCAAGACTGTGGTATGCGGATGACTTGATCCTACTGGATCAAACGGCCATTGGCCTCCAAAGACAGATTGGCAACCTATCCACATATATGGAACATAACAACCTAAAGATCAACTCAAAGAAAACCAAAATCATTTCTTTCTGCAAAACCACTAAAGAATCACAGACGGCACACTCATGGTATCTGAACAAGTCAAAAATTGAAGCAGTGAAAGAATTCAAATACCTGGGCGTTGTGATTGACAACACATTGAAAGATAACTCCCTCTTGAACTCTCTGTGGGAAAAAATCCGAAGCCTAACAGCCCAAACTCGTGCTGTAGATAACAAATTTGGAAAATTCTCGTGGTCACCAGCGCTCCAGTTTTACAAATCCAAAGTAATACCGGCACTAACCTACGGAATGGCGGCAAATCTGAACCTACCACCGGAAACCTGGACTAAGCTCGAAGGTTACCTATGGAAGTCAGTCCTGGCTTTGCCAAAATCTGCACCTATGCCAGCCATACGACGTGACTTAGGCTTACCAACTGTAGCCTCAGTGGTAACCCAAAGTGCTGTACAACTGTACAGGAAAATTCTGTCTCCCAGCTCGCCGCTGATTTTTGGACTCATGGAAACCGAAATCTCCAAGGGAACCTGTAAACCTCTACTAGAATGGGTCAAAAAAATACACGAAAAATTGGATGAAGTGGCATGCTCGACTGAAACGCTCCTAAGTAATCCTGGGAGAGTAAAGAGGAAACTGGAAAACCAGGACTGGATCAACACCAGTGAAAGGATCCTGCAGTACAAATCCCTAGAGCACCTCCCTCCTACCCACAATCGTCCGAGGGTCCCCTTAAAATACTGCGAGAGATTCCCAGAGAAGAAGCTGAGGAAAATGTTTATGAGAGCGCGACTAAATTTACTGAACACAAAGGAAATCTTGGCTTCACGAGCTCGTGTCCCCGATTCCCACTGTCGCCTATGTGAAGATACTGTTCAAGCTGAAACGATCTACCACCTTCTTATGTCGTGCCCAGCCTTAGAAGCAGAAAGGCAAAAATACTTGGCACCACTTACATCAGATGAAACTACACTGGACGAAGAAACTTGCTTGTATCGGCTAATCGCAGGAGACTCCCCCAGATGGTCCAGGTTGACAGCTAAATTCTTGGACGTTGCACTCAGAAGGGCCAATACTCCTGTCACAAGTGGCCTACCAGCACGCATGGAGTAGAAGTGCTTGCGAGCTCAACAGGGAGTCTGCTCGCCGGACAAAAGTGGTGTCCCAAGTTGGAAGATGGATTTTTGATTTTTGTAAAAACCAAAGAGGTTAAAACAAATAAATAAAATAAAATTAAAAAAAAGAAGCAGCTACTATGGAGTTATGGGGAAGAATCCAAGTTTCAGTTATACATAGGAAGTGGAGATGTAAGCGTAGAAAAAGGTCCAGTACTGCGGGGATATTATTGCAGAGTGATCTAACATTCCATAGGCCCAGGTTAACCGTAGTATAGGTATCAAAAATGTGTGGGTAAAAAAGTTTAGGATTTGAACATGTGGCATTAAAGCAACAGTTTGAATGAGGGGAACTGGGTGGTGAACTGGTAGGTATTGTGACAGGTATTATAGGTATGGTATGGCAGGTATGGTAAGTATTGTGAGTTAAGAACCACTCACAACTTACAGAGGGCCAAAAACCAATGAGAGCACCTAACCATACCATCTGATGACGTCGCACTCTCCCAACAAAGGTACTATCAGAATGAATAGAAGGAACCCCATTCTACTAACTCTAATCACTTTCGGACAGCATGCAATATAAGTGCAACCCATCTAGTATCACTGCCATTAGAAGACCGTATATCCGCAAAACAAGAAAATTTCACCAGGAACAGCAAAAGAAAATGCAAGCCTACTCAAAAAGCCAAACAGAAATCACTGAAAATGCCTTTTAAACCAGGATGCCATACAGGTGCAGTGCATTAAACCCATCAGCCAATATTCTTTGAAACTCACCCAAAACCAGAATAAATGTAAAGAGTGCTGTTTCAAAAACTTCACCACACCCAGGACCAGTAGTCCTAGCATGTCACAACAAACCTCACACGAGTAAATAACATATCCCACTTAAAATCTCACGTTTTACGCAGCACAAAGGGATAAAGCAAACCCACTTTCAAACCCAAATCAGTCACAGCTCTATACCTATTGAATCAACATAAAAACAGCGAGTTTACATGTTAATCTACAGACCAAAACAGCCTGATGGGCCAGACACTGACGTCTCCCATCTGGAAAACACCCACCACTGGCATACAAATCACTATCCACCTAGAAAACAAACCCACACAGATGCCAGTTGTTCCTGGTTCTACACTGCCCAACAGTTAAACACAACAACATGTCTTTTCCCCCTCCTCTTCTATGCATGAACCCTTTGTCCCTTTCAGATCCATGCACGCACCTTAAAATCATGCAAATGGCAGCAGAACGATGTACAAATCCCAAGAACTTAACCTAACAATGCCAACGTTAAGGCTTAAGGTATTAAACAGAGGCAATGCCCAGAAGTACAGGTAGACTTTTTGATCATCGATATGTGCACCACACACTACAAAATGTATGTTAAACATGCATGCATCAGCTGTGGAAGACATTTTAACACAATATTAAAGTAAACATTAAAAAACAACATTGAAACCAAAATTCCTTAAATCTTATCTCAACCTCATTATTTCTTCGTGGAAGAACCTGAGGTAGAACAACTGTCCTCCTCCCCAGCCTACCATCATTCCAACCAGCACCCTCATAGATAAATCACAGGGCTTCTCACGCTGTCTCCTCTCTGCACATTTGGCCACCATCCATACAGTGCCTCCCAGCAAACACCTATCTCCCCTTGACACCATGGCCATCTAGCATGACTGTTGCCTGGTATGAACTCACTAGAACAAAGGCAATACCCACATGATGCACACCAGTAATTCAGATTCCTCCCTGCACTCCTGTTAAGGTTGTTGCCCATGGGTGCACATATCTTTTGCCTCACCCTATGGTTATAAGGAGGGATAGCACAGTTGTCCCATTGTCTAACTACCCATTGAAAGGCTTTAGCACAGAGAACAAAGAGGGCATTGTTAGCAACTGCCAACACTCCCTGTGTTAGATGGTACACATTCTTTCCAAACATTTGGCTTGTTTCTAACAGTGTCAGCAATGGTTAAAAGAAAGGAGCTCAGAGACCACCAGGGGGTGCAGGCTAAAATTTGCTGCAAGCTTCAGCTCCGTTAAACCTCACCCTTCCTAAGGAGAGGCTGTGTCCTGTGTGCAGGGCTGGAGCACAAGTCTGCCACATATGGGATGAAAGTGTGCTGCTCTGAGGAACGGTCCAGGGTTGTGAATTGCTGGCGGCGCCGGCCTCTTGTTGGCGAGCGGAGTCTGGGGTATGCAGGCTGTGGTTTTCAGCAGATGGTGTGTCCCCACCGGAGCAGATCATAGAGCAGTAGCTGGGAGTCCTAGGGTCGCTGTCGCAGACCTGCAGGGAAGTTTTGGTGGAAACGTTACCTGCTCCGACGGGCAGCTGCTGAGCGGAAGAGCTCTAGGTAGGCTGCGGCCTGGATTAACACATTGCGCAGAGAGAGAAGGCATGGCGAGGCCCGGGCGGTATATGCAGCACGGTCTGTGCTCCTACTGAAGGGATTGTGTGTGCGGATTTGCCAGAAGGGTGTCTGTGGCCTTGGTTCCCCATTTAAGGGGTTGCTGAAGCCTGCAGTAAGACTTTGACCGGGCTCCCCAGGGGAGCGGTTTGGAGGCTCGCTGTGAGAATTATAATTATAATTGTTCATTTTTAACACTCTTAATAGCAACGAGTGATTTCTAAGTGCAGGATTGTGATTTGATCCTGTGTTGCGCTGCGTTGTTTTGCTTCCAAGACAAACGTGTTTCCCCTGATCTGTCCTTCCGCCCGAAGTGGGAAGAGACGATGCCAGATTGAAGGGCTTGTTACTGTAGGGCACTTTAATGCTGGTCTTGTTGCTGGAGGCTGCTGCCCACATAGAGGCTCGAGCCCTGGGTTGAAAGGGTGGTCCTAGTGATGCTTGGCTGGTAATGTGGAGATACGGGGGGAGGGATCCCCCCACCCCGGTGCACTCAGGATGTTGGAGTGCATTTTGGCCCGTGCTCTGCTGGGTACTTCGGAGGAGTCTTCCCACTGTCAAGTCCTGGCTTTGTTTGAAATACAGCAGAACGCTGCCTGTCGAGTGCATCGCTTTCAGTGGGTCGAACAAATGGAGAAGGAGAGTAGGGCTGGGACATCGGACCCTCCACTAAAGAAGACATACAAGATATTTTGCAGGAACTTAAAACTTCGCAAGGATAGGTACAGGCCTTGGTGTCAGACCTCCGTGGGAGAGTGGATGTGATTGAGAACAGGCTTGAGGGTGTGGAGGCCAACCACCTTA
This sequence comes from Ambystoma mexicanum, assembly GCF_040938575.1. Lineage (NCBI taxonomy): Eukaryota > Metazoa > Chordata > Amphibia > Caudata > Ambystomatidae > Ambystoma > Ambystoma mexicanum. The sequence continues at coordinate 618,710,113 of NC_090935.1, read as the reverse complement.
ATGCTGACTTGTTTGAGATGAATTCGCCTGATGGACCTTGAAACTAGAGAGGAGGATGTACAGCTCAAGTCGGATGGCCTGAAGAACAGAGAACATTGAGATAATATATGGATTTTTGGATTGGAAGAACAAAATGGGGAGACCCCCACAAAGGTGCAGGGAAAGGTGGAGGCCCTCATTAATCCCCTGTTTTCAAGTGATGGGGACAGGGGGCTGCGATTGAGAGAGCACTCTGCAGCAGCATCACAAGGGGTAAAGGTCCTAGATCAGTGATAGTAAAGTTCCTCAGTTACACTGACAGGGCGGCGGTCCTGGGTAAGGCAAAGCAGCAACATGCTATCCAATTTGAGGAGGATCACATCCAGATTTATGAGGACCTTTCCTCTTTAACTTTGTCGAGATGAAGTAACTGTATGTCTCTCACTACCTGGCTTACGCAGAGAGGTATACACTGTAGGTGGACTTTTCATTTTGCCCTTACCTTTGAAATTGAGTATGTGGATTATAGAGTGGTTAAAGCTTCAGAGGCGGAGCAGGTGCTTCACCACCTTTCGGAGAAGAAGACAATGGGAGCAGCATCGGATGGTGGTGGATATGCAGACACACGGAGGGAGTTGCGGGGGCTGATACAGCGGAAACGGGTCCTGAGGGGACATAAATACAGAAGACTGAACACCCCGTTGCCTGTGTGGTGACTTGTCAGGGGGATGTGTGTTCAGGTTGGGCCTTGTTTTAATTGCTGATTTGTTTGGTTCGCCTTTTCTTGATGTTTGAAATGTGTTACTTGAGGGCAGATAGGGGACAGCGGCCTGCTGGCCCATTGTTCACTTTTACAGGAGCATCACAATTTGGGGGCGCAGGGGGGACAGTCATAGGGACATGGTACCGGGAGAATTCTGTGACCTTGGAAAATCCCCTTTTTGTTGGTGCATTTGATTGTGGTATAGATTTATTGGCCTTATGGCGATGCAGCTGTGACTGTGCTATGGGGTGGGGGGCGGATTGCCTGTGATTTGTTTATGTTGAATGTGAAGGGTCTAAACTCACTGACTAAGTGATCATTGGTGGCCAGGGAGTTTAGGAGGGCGGGTCTGGATATCCTATTTTTTCAGGAGACTAGGCTGTTACAGGGTAAGGAGTGAAGGATTCTGTGTGGCTTGATTGTACAGATACATTGGACATTGGGTGATGTTAAGAAGGGTGAGGTGGGGATTCTTCTGCATAATAGGCTTATGTTGGAAGATGTGCTGGTTTGGATGGGGGATGGCTAGGCAGTGATGGTGACCAGACTTTTGGAGGGGGTGAGATTGTCGTTTGCTACAATACATGCTCCTAATCAAGGGCATTTGAGATTTGTAAAGGAGACGATTGTGCAGGTTAGGACGGAATGCACAGGGCACTTGATTTTGGGAGGTGACTTCAATATGTGGACTAACCCGTTGCTTGATAGGAGGGTCATGGAGAGGGATAGTGGCGGGACTCTCCCGGTGAGATAGGGGTGTTACAAGCCTGCTTGCATTCTTACGACTTATGATATGTGGCGTTTCTTTAATCCACGGGATAGAGGTTTTACTTTCTTCTCTCCGCCACGTGCCACTTACACTCGCATTGATTACATGTGCTTGTCGGGAAAGTTGAGGGAGGAAGTGAGATAGCCCCGGTTAGTTGGACGGATCATGAGATGGTGTGCCTGGATTCATCGTTGTTGGGCTTGTATACTCAAAATACCTTGTGGCGTTGTATTGAGTCGCTTTGCAAGGACCAGGTTTGTAGAGAGGAGCTGGAGTGGGCCATAAAGGAGTTATTTTTGATTAGTAATAATGGGGAGGTAGATGTGTGTACTATTTGGGATGTAGCTAAAGTGACTTGGCTGGGATTGTTTGTATTTGTATTTATTTGTTTATATAGCGCTTTCATCCAAAGCGCTTTACATTATAACAGAATACATAGAACATTATAACAGTAGAAGCAATAAACAATCATGAATCAAACCAATAAAACAATAGGTACAGCAATTAATCTGTGGGGGAATAGGGAAGGGGTGTGGAAGGGAAGGAGGAGGGAAGCGGAAGGGGTATAAGGGTGAAAATGAGGGAGGATAAGGGGAAGGGGAAGGGTAAAGAGGATCATAGGGAAGATTCAAGGGAAGGAGAGCGAATGAGAGGTGGGGAAGGATTCATGGTGGGGAATGGAGAAGGAGAGATTTCATGGAAGTGCGGAAGGAGGAAAAGATAGGTATAGAGCTGATTGAGAGAGGTAAGGAGTTCGAGTGCAGGGGGGGCTAGGAGCTGAAAGGAGCGGAAGCAGGAGGAGGCACATGGGGAAGAAGGGACGGTGAGAAGGAAGTGGTCAGCTGAACGAAGGGAACGGGAAGGAGTGTAGAAAGAGAGGATAGAGGAGAGATAAGGGGGAGCCACATCGTGGAGAGATTTAAAGACTAAACAGAGGAAATTAAATTTAAGTTGGGAGTGAAAGGGAAGCCAGCCAAGGAAGGAGAGCGAAGAAGAAATGGAGTAATGCGGGGCAAGGAGACAGAGGGTATGGATGGCTGAGTGGTAGATAGATTTGAGGGGAGCAAGTTGAGAAGTAGGTAGTCCAAAGAGTAGAGAGGAGCAATAGAAGAGGCGAGAGAAGATTAGGGAGGAGATTCAAAGTTTAGTAGCATGGAAGGTGAGACAAGAGCGGACTTTGCGAATATTGAAGAGGTGGTAGCGACAGGCGCGAGAGGTAAGAGAAATATGGTAGGAAAAGGAGAGGGAGGAGTCAAAGTGTATGCCTAGATTGCGAGCGTGGGTATAGATAGGAAGATTAGAGGAGGAAAGTGAATGAAAAGTGGAGGAGAGTGAGGGGGAAGAGTATTGGAGGGAAAGAATAAGACTTCAGTCTTATCAGTATTGAGAGAAAGGAAGCGGGATGACATACAGTTTTTAATGGCAGTGAGACAGGACGAGAGTTTAAGGTGGAGGTCAGAGGAGAAGGAAGAGGAAGAAAGGAAGAGTTGGGTGTCATCCGCATAGAAATGGTGAGAAATACCGAATGAGGAGATAACAAGGGCAAGGAGAGAGGTGTAGAGAGAGAATAGGAAAGGGCCAAGAACCCAACCTTGGGGTATGCCGTACCCCAAGGGGAGGGTAGGCGAGGTGCGGCCGCCCCAGGAGACAGCGAATGAGCGGGAGGAGAGGTAAGAGGAGAGCCAGTTAAGAACAGAGCCTTTGAAACCAAAGGAAGAAAGAGTGTTGAGAAGTAGGGGGTGAACAACAGTGTTGAAAGCAGCAGAGATGCCAAGGAGAATAAGGACAGAGGATTGCTTAGAGTATCGAGCAGAGAGGAGGGAGTTAAGGATATAAGTGAGGGCAGTTTCAGGAGAGTGTTTAGGTCGGAAACCAAATTGGAAGGGGGTAGGAGAGAAAGATTAGTGACAAAGGCTGAGAGCTGGGAATAGGCGAGGCGTTTAAGTAGTTTGGAGAGGTATGGGAGAAGAGAGATTGGGCGGAAGTTAGAGGTAAGAAGGGGATCAGCAGAAGGTTTCTTCAGAATAGGTATGATGGTGGCATGCTTAAATGCGGAGGGGAAGGTAGCTGAGGAAAGGCAGGTGCTGAAAAAGGAAGTTAAGTAAGGAATAAGAAGAGGGTAGATCTTGGGGATAAGAAGGGAGGGGAAAGAATCAGTAGGGGCAGACGTGGGATGGGCATTGGCCAGGAGGAGGGACACGTCAGAAAGGGAGACGGGCGAGAAGTCAGACATGCAGGTTGAAGGGGAAAAGGGAGGTGGGGAAAGGGGGAAGTAGGAAGAGCAGTTAATTTTTTGATGAAGAGAAAGAATCTTGCAGGAGAAGAAGTTTGCAAAGTCAGAGGGAGAAAGGATGGAAGAGGCTGAGGGGTCAGGGGTAGGAGGGGAGTGGAGACGGGAGAGGGTTTGGAAAATACGGCGAGGGTGAGAGGCTTGGGAATGGAAAAGGTTAGAGTAGTATGAACGTTTAGCAGAGGTAAGGCCTGAGTCATAAAGAGAATGGTAGGAGAAATATGAGGTTTAGTTGGATAGTGAGGGAAATTTAAGCCAGAGATGCTTGAGATGTCGAAGGAGACAACGCATAGAGAGAAGTTGAGGAGAGACCCATGGTTGAGAGGGTTTACGAGTAGGACAGAAAGAGGAGAGGGGGTAGAGTAGATCAAGAGTGGAGGAGATAGCAGAGGAAAGAGTGGATAGTGCTTCACTGGCCGAAAGGGAAGAGAAATCAGGAAGTGGGGGAAGAAAGGAAGAGCAAGTGTCGAGAGAGAGAGGGATTAAAGTCACGAAGGTCCCGTTGAGAAAAGATGGTAGGGGAGGGTATAGGAGAAGATGAATGGGGAAGGGGAGTAAGGGAGAAGGAGAGCAAAGCATGGTCAGAGAGATAGATAGGTAGTGTAGAGGCGGAAGAAGAGGGGTAGGTTGAGTTGAAGATAAGGTCAAGAGTGGAGCCAGAGGAGTGAGTGGGAGAGGAAGGGAGAGGGGAAAGGAGATAGGAATCAAGGATAGAGAAAAGGGGGGAGCATTGAGGGGGAGTAGAGAGGTGAAGATTAAAGTCGCCAAGTACAGTTAGAGGAGAGGGGGAGGGAGAAATAAGTGAGAGGAGGTGATCATGGTTGTTGTAGAAGGAGGAAAGGGGGCCAGGAGGCCTGTAGATGATTAGAAAGGAGATAGGGTGAGGGGAAGAAAAGGATTTGTATAGGTATTCGAAGGAAGGGAAAGCAGGAAGAGGCGGTGAGGAGGTAGAGGAAAGGTATTTAGGGTGGAAGAAGAGGCCAATGCGACCGCCACGACCAGAAGAGCGAGAGATATGAGAGAAGGATGAAGAGAAGGTGGTGAGGGAAGCAGGGACAGTAGAGTTGTGAAAGGGGATCCAGGTTTCGGTTAGACAAAGGAAATGAAGGTTAAGGAGGGGGCGCAGAAGAAGAGGGTGCGTACCTTATTGGAAAACGGATTGAGCAGGGAGATTGGGACCCTGGAATGGAGAATCTGGGAAGCGTATTCAGGGGTAGAGGCATTGATCGAGGAGGTCAGGCATAAACGGGAGGAGTTGAAATTAATGGAAGTGGGCAAGGTGGTTCAAAAGCTCCAGTTTCTGGGGCAAAAGTACTATGAAAAAGCAGATATGGAGGATGGGATTTTGGCTGCCTTCATGGACAACGAGGTGAGAGATAGCAGAGGTAGAGGGGACCAATGACAACAACCTCTGAGAGGATTGCTGGTGGATTTGCATCCTTCTATGAGGGATTGTATACAGTGGAGGGGCAAGTGGATTTTGAGGGGCTGGAAGCTTATTTTGGTTCCGTCTAGCTGCCCTTGTTGACAGCTGATGAGGTGGAGAGTTCGGAGGTTCCCATTATGGAAGAGAAAGTTCTGGAGGCAGTTTGTCGGCTATATCTGGGCCAGGCCCCCGGGATGATGGATATACGTCTGTTTTTTATATAACATTTTCTGCCCCACTTCTTCCACATTTGGTGGAACTCTTTAATCACATTCTGTCATCAGGGCGGGCCCTTGGGCCATTTGAGAGGGCTTTTATAACAGTATTACTTAAGGAAGGAAAGGACCCCCGCTTATGTGGTTCCTAATGACCCTTCTCAATGTAGATGCCAAGATATTTACGCGTGTCCTGGTTTACAGATTGGATGCATATATGCCCAGACTAGTTCACTTGGTTCAAGTGGGGTTTATAAGAGGACGTCAGGTGGCAGATACGATATGATATGATATGGCATTTATAACCCTCCTATACACAAGTGTTTCAAGGCGCAACTAGCCAAGGGAGGGGGAATAGAGGGAAGACAGACAACGATCCTAGTAGGCCAAGTGTCATACAGATCGCGCAAGTGCATGGGAAGGGGGAGGGGGAAAGTGAAGTACATGGGATAAAAGAATAATAAACAATAAGTAAAGTACAGCCCGCTGGTGGCAAGTGCAAAGGTAAGTGCAGACATCAGGTGTCAAGTGCTGGTAGTGGGGCTGTAGGGATACAGAAAACAGTCCCCAATCACGGGGGTTGCCAGGACGGCAGTGCAGGGGTGCGACTGGCAGGGGCAGGGACTTGGGCCCGAGATCAGAGGGTGACCAGGTAACCAGTGCAGTTTCAGTTTCAGCCAGGAGGTCAGCAGGGAAGAGGGGGAGAAAAAGCAGAAGCAAAGACAAAGGTTTTGAGGTGCTTCCGGAACCAGAGATGATACTCCTCAACTTTCAGAGAGGCAGGGAGGCTGTTCCAGAGGGAGGCCCCCGCCGAGGAAAGAGATCTACCACCAACTCGTTGCTTGGAGAAGCGTCTGACCCTGGGGAGTTTGAGGCGGATGAGCGAAGAGCTCACGAAGGAAGATATTTAGGAAGAGAGAGCTGAAGGTATTGAGGCCCCATGCCCCAGAAGGCCTTGCGGACAATGCAGAGGGTTTTGAACTCAATCCTCGCAGCGACTGGGACCCAGTGCAGGGATTTCAGTCCTGGAGAGATACGATCCCTGGCCTTGAGGCCAAGGACAAGTCTTGCAGTCCTGTTCTGGATGAGTTGCAAAGGGCGGAGAGTAGAAGCAGGCAGATTTAGAAAGAGGCTGTTGCAATAGTCCAGCCTAGAGAGAACCAGAGGTCTGGAGACAGTGAGCTTCTGGGGGAAGGAGAGGAAATGAAGAATACCTCTGAGGAGGTGCAGATGGTAGTGTGACTTCTAAGAGACGTCAGAGATGTGATGAGAGAAGGAGAGTGTGGAGTTGAAGATGACCCTGATGTTTTTAGCCTCACAGGCTGGACCAGGAAGAGGACCAAGCAAGGCCGGCCAGAGAGTGACAGGAAAGGATGGAGTGGGTGTTCCGATAAGGAGAATCTCGGCATTAAGGCAGAGATCATTGGCGGCACACCACTCATGGATGGCGGACAGGCAGTCTGAGATAAGAGAGGGACAAGAGGTGGCTGAAGGTAGCCTGAAAATGAGCTGAGTGTCATCCACATAGCACTGGAAGTTGGGGCAGAGCGCAGCAATGCGGTGGGCAAGAAGTGCCAGGTATTGGTTGAACAGCCAGGGAGAGAGGTTAGACCCCTGGAGAACACGACAGGTAGAGATAGAGATGGAGGAGAGGAAGGACCCAAGTTGAACCTGGGAGGGTCAATCAGAGAGGAAAGAAGTCAGCCATGCCAGGGCCTGACCGGTGATGCCCAGGTTATCACAGAGACGGTTGGGCAGGATGGCATGGTTGACCGCGTCAAAGGCAGAAGAGAGATCAAGTAGGATGAGGACACAAGGGGTGTTGGACTCAAGGTTGGAGAGCAGGTCTTCACTGATTTACAGGAGAGCAGTTTTTGTGCTTCTGGCAGCTCTGAAGCCAGACTGATGATCATGGAGACAACCAACAGATTCAGTGTGAAGGTTGAGCTGGGAGATGGCCAGCTTTTCCAAGAGTTTGCCCAGGAAAGGAGTGATGGAGATTGGGCGATAGTTAGCTGGGCAGGACGGGTCAGCAAAGGTTTCTTAAGAAGAGGGTGAACCAGGGAGTGCTTCAGGGGGGAAGGGAAGACTCCAGTGGTGAAGGAGTGGTTGCAGAAAGTGTCCAGAGCAGGGGCCAGGGAGTCAATGTGGTCCTTGATGGTTTTGGAGGAACAGGGATTAACCTGTTTTGACAAGACTTTCATAGATCAGACTTGTCTAGAAACATTGTCTGGGGAAAACAGGGGAAAGGCAGCGGGAGGAGAGGTGGCAGAAGAAGGGCCAGAGGAAGAGCAGGTAGTAGAGGGAGGAAGGGGAGTGGAGGAAAGAGAGGACAAGATGTCCTGAATTTTAGAGATGAACTGAGAAGCCAGTGCCGTGCAGAGGGCCTGCGAAGGAAAAAGAGAGGTAGAGACTGTGGCAGGATTGGCCAGTTCCTTGCAGATTGTGAAGAATTCAGCCGAGTTGTTAGATGCCGCAGAGACGCAGGTTTGGATGTGAGCTCTCTTCTTGGTGGGGACAGAGAGCCGATGTTGCCTTTGGAGCAGGCAGCAGGCCAGTTTGTCAGAGGATGTACATGAAGCACGCCATTTCCTCTCAGCCACCCTGCACTTGCGTTTAAGGGTGACGAAGTCTGAGTCGTACCAGGAGTTGCACTTGGCTTTGGGCGAGAGGCCTATCCTCATGACAGGGGCAAGAACATCGAGTATCAGATATAGCAGAGTGGAGCAAGGAAAGGGCTGTGTCAGGGTGTGAGTCAGCCAAAAGATGAGGGGGGGTGAGAAAGGGGCGGCGAAAGCTTCAACTGACACACGCTTCATGGGTCGGATGACCGAGAAGGTGGGTGGCAGTGATGGAGTTGGCTTGGCCTGAAGGGTAGAGAGGGTGAGCTGGGAGGAAAGGAGAACGTGATCACTCCAGGAGAGAGCAGTGGTGAGAGGGATAGAAAGGGGAAGGTCTAAGGAGATCGGAACATCCAGAGTGTGCCCTGTAGAGTGAGTCGGGCCAGAGGGGAGAATAGAGAGTGAGAGAGAGTCGCAAAGGTTGCAAAAGGGTCCAGAGCAAGTCCAAGTGGCCGATAGATAGTGTCCACAGTTGGGAATGGCTAGGAGAGAGCGAGAGAGAGAGAGCCTGCAGACGAGGCATTTGAAAGAGGAGTAGGCCTGTGTAGGAATGACAGGTGGGAATCCACACAGGAAGATCAGGGCTACATCCCCTTTCAGATTGGTTGGACCTGGGCGCAGAGAGGATCTTGTAGCCATCAGGGAGGAGAGTGTCAAAGCTTGTGACTGAACTGGCCCATGAACAATGTCTCGGTGAGACCGAAGACATCAAGGTCAAGTTCCTCCAAAAGGCGGCAGATGTCAGAGTGTTTGACAGCTGAGCAAGAGTTTAGAGTGGCAATATGTAGAAGGTTGCTGTCCTTGAAAGACTCCTGGGGAGGGGTACATCGAAGAGGAGAAGGTTGGCCTTAGGGCCTTGGACCAAGACAGTACCATTCACATAAACATTAATGATGACCTTAGAGGAGTGGAAGGAGGTCAGGAGGGCCTCCAACCAGGTGCCACCATTAATGGGGGAGGAGGAGAAGGGAGAGAGCACAGAGACCATATATAGGCATGCAGTGGAGGAAGTGTGGTGCAGAAGTGTGGTGCTGTCTCGCCGCTGACTGCTGTTCTCTACCGTGTTGTTTCTGTCGGATTCGGAAAACTGGATTTTCGAGTGACGTGCTCCAAGCTGCAATTTCATTGGCCTTCCCAGAGCAAAGCCCGTGTCCCACCTGCGCCCCGCCTCCCATCCCAGAGTTCCATATAGTCAAAGCACCCGCGCAGTGGCGCGCGCGCATTGGTGGAAGTGCGGTGCAGAAGTGTGGTGCTGTCTCGCCGCTGTCTGCTGTTCTCTACCGTGTTGTTTCTGTTAGATTCGGAAAACTGGATTTTCGAGTGACGTGCTTCAAGCTGCAATTTCATTAGCCTTCCCAGAGCGGTACGGACTAAACTGGCCAATAAGTGGAGACACTTTTGCAAAAAAGCGAGGCTGAGAAACTTTTGGTAACTTTTGGTAACTGACTTGCTTTCATTTATTGTAGAAGCCTGTGTCTCTTCTGCACCCAGCCTCCCATTCCAGAGTTCCATATAGTCAACGCGCACGGACAGTGGAGGAAGTGTGGTGCAGAAGTGTGGTGCTGTCTAGCGTACTAGCATACGGCGAGGCAGCCTCCATGCTAGCATCCACGTTCACAAGGTGGGCAATATAATCTGTTAACTGTCTGTGTGTATTTAAAAAACTACTTTGTAATTGCATTTGAAATAATGCTGCTTCGAAAATTCACATTGAAAACAGGTATGCCACGTGATATAGGACAGCCGTCCTCCATAGTTCAATCACAAATGGCGCCATTCAAACACCCTTTGAAAAAATCAGTCTTTCTCCCAGCGAGTTTAGCAAGCATCAGATTACAGCGCTCGCTTTCTCTTACCTCAGATATTTGCTTCTATTATTGCAATGAAGCGTCTGCTAAAGATATAGGGCCACAAGATTCAACTAAAGGGTTGAGCTTGCAGGACGAAGGGACTCCTATACCCTTGATATTGGCTGCTAACATAGCTTCGCAGCCGTCAGTCACATCTTCTGGTCACAATGCTAAGTTGATCTTACCTAATACGCCTACTGGAACGGCATTGCAATCTCTTCCTATGACTACGACTGATTCATCTGGCTTTAAAAACCCAGTTGGTATATTATTAACAAGCGAAGTCACAGATACAACTCTAGAGTCAGCCTGCTTAGCAGGCGAACTGCAACCTATCTATCAAGCAAAATTAATCAATATGAATTCAAGTACAACCTTAAAGCCAGTTGACACAGGTGATGAACTCCAACATGAAAACTCACCAATACTGCTAGACGACATGACCCCAGACAAAATCATGGAGCCCATTAGATGCTCTGTGGCAGCCCAATTGAAACTTTGTGGAGCTCATGAATTACTTACGCTAGCGGGGAAAGTGGATGAGGACGCCATGGATTTCATGGATATGTCCAGCAAATCTGACGCCCCCACCCCCGACATCCTCTACATTTGTTCAAACACCGGAGATTTGATCCAATTCCACGAAGAACATATGCATAATAGCATAGCCGTGCCGAGCGAATCTCCCCCTGCCACAGACACTCTTCCCCAGGCAAAGAATACTAAGAAGTTACAATCACCAGAAGTCTTAGAGAGATCCTATAATCAATTTGTAGAGGAATCTCCCTCATTTATAGCGCCTACCCCGCGGCGCACAAGATTCCAAGAAATAGCCCAAGATTCTGAATTCTTCATCCAAAAAACTCAATAAAAGCGCTTCTCATTTCCAGAATCACTGGCACTTAACAATACACTGAGTGCCATTAACACTGCTCTCTTGGCCATAGCAAAACTGTACGAAGTCCTGGCTAGTAAAATGATCCACCAAACAAAGTTACTTGAACAGCTCATTAAAAACGGAGTTACCCCTCGAGCTAGCAGAGACATTATAAATAATGTTATTCAGTCAACCAAAGAGGAGCACAGAAACATTGGCGAGCCCCCATGTGAACTCGATCTGGTTCAAACTGAGAGCACCTTGCAGCATAGAAATGTTCCTGTGACTCTCACTCATGATATAACAGATAACAGAGACTCAATTGAGTCCCAGGTGGTTGCCAGCGAGAATGCCCATATATTGGCTGGCACTCAACACACAACGAGTGATGCACAACCAAAACTCGACTCTTTGGATTGAATTCCCAAACCTGTATTGCCCAAGTCAAGTAATGTCTTTGAGCTTTTTGCATCGGTCACAAATACCTCGACAGTCAAATCAACCCAACACCAACTTTCGAAAAATGACTGGAAGAAATCTAATAGACCGAGCAAAAAATAGAAAACGCTGCCCACAGCCTAAAGGCAAGGCGTCAACATTTCTCAAAACTCAAACTAGATCAGGGAAACACAGAGAATCTGCATCTGAAAACATATCTATATTAACAAACTCATCAGCAATGATTTATAAACCGCTTGACGACCTGGTGGCACTAAGTAAACAAGCAGCCCCTCCAATCACTGTGTCCTCGTCCACAACTCAGCCCCAGATTGTAGTACCTCCAATAACTTCTGTTGAAATTTCGAAGTTAAACCACGTAGAACCTGCAGTCCCTCTGGTACCATATGCAGAGGGAATTAATTCGGTTCATGCAAACATTGCAGAGCTTCGAGAAGAAATCAGAGCGTCTATCAGTGCTTATAAATCACAGAACTTACTAGTATCTCAAGCTTGTGGTCCCTCTCAAATAGGGACCGATGGGCTCACATCTCCAACTAAGACCACCCCTATAACACATTCCATTAGTGTGCCACCCTCTCAAAAGGCACACATACCAATTCCACCAGAGAACCAGTTAATATATGGAAAAGCCTCTAAAGCTAGTTCTTCGATGACCTCACAACTTCAAATTCAATCTGTACAGAATTATTTAACTACTCGCCTAGCAGCCAGCGAGATACCGAGTCAAATAAATTTACCATCGCAAGACCCGAGAGAAATTATAAAGTCGTCAATTGACTCTTATTTATTAGAAACTCAAGGTTGTTGCAAAAATGCCAATACAGCTTCAGAGCTGGCATTTCCTGATGTGAGTCCTTTGCTACAAGGTCCTCTTTTTGCGAATAATCAACAAAGACAACAACAAGAAGTCAGTTTGGCCTCTTCCACTCACACTCAGAAAACACTGATGGGTTCACTGAACTCAAACCACTTCGTTTTTTTATTTTTTATAAATTTGTTTATTGGCATATCAACTTTCCAACAGTAACAATAACAATCCCAAATCCCAGCCACCCGAACCCTGCCCCCCACCCCAGAGTCGTCACACCAAGAGCTTTATAGTCGAAAAGTCTGAAGCACCCCAGGATACGACACAAAGGATGTCCAACGTTCGCAGTCCTCAGGGGGGGGCACCTTTGCACCCAATAGTCTACACACAGAAATGTAAGGCCAAGTCCCATATTCTGCAGCCCACTCTAGATTAACATATCACATAAACAGCAACTACAAACCAAACCCCTACCTCCCAGTACCCCCTCTCCTCCCTCCCCCAACATGGCACATAACTGTACACAACATTTTAGGTCGCTCCAAGCACCCATGAGATAGACCACACAATACGGCCATACCAAGCATACCTCCCACAGAGGCGGATTCCCAAACCACACAACATCTGGAGGAGATCCCAAGTCAATGCAACGCCCCATTCCCCTCCAATATTAAAAAAGAAAAAAAAAACCCAGGGCCACTCGATTGTGATCCAAGGGTTGCGGGGCCAGACCCCTTAGTCAGACGGTGATAAGTTCGAGGACCCCTGTGACGGTGGGGTGCCCGGTTCCCCACCACCCCTATTCAGAAGATATGATGTGTACGCATCCCACATTCTGGTGTCGCCTCCGTCCCTCCCAAATATCGCATCCCATCGCTGCTCCATATCATTGCAATACATAATATCCCGAGACCATTGATCGATCGTCGGGGGAATACTCTTGCCCCACCCCATAGTGACCCTACGCTTGGCAAGGATCAGGAGAAGGCTTATTAACTTTCGAACCCCTTTCGGAACCTGGGCGGTGTAACCCAGCAACCCCATCATCAGATCCGGAGTGTATCGCTGACCCGCAATCTGCTCTATCACATCGAACACCCCTCCCCAGAATTCAGCCAGTGATGTGCATTCCCATGCCACATGAAGAAAATTAGCAGGTTCATACCCCCACCTAATACAAGCCGCTGACCTGTGAGGAAAATATGGATGCAGCTGAGCCGGAGAATAATAATATTGGTGCAGGAATTTAAAATGGACAAGTTTAAAATTAGAGTGAATAGCCCTTTTTCTAGTGTCTTCACAGCAGAATAGCCATACATCCTCCGAGATCTCCCTACCCAGCAACTTTCCCCACTCAGCCCTCGGCGACACCACAGACAGCGACCTCCTCTCCGACACCGTCGCATAGAGTTCCGAGAGCAACCTCCGATCCAAGTTCCCCCTAATAACCTTATCTAGTAGTTCGGCCATCCGGGGCTGCTCGGGAAAGGTCGGAAAGAGCCCCCGCAGCTCCACCCGAAGCCTATAATACAGAAATACATCCAGCGCTGACAAGGCCCCCTTACCCTTCAAGTGGTCGTTAGTAATGAATCTACCATCCAGAAACAGATCAGCAAACTTAGTGAGACCCAGCCGCTTCGTCATAGCAACATATCTTACTTCACTCGTCACAGGCACCCCCGGAATGAATATAACCGGAAGCTTCGGCGAGAAGAGTACCCCCTCCTTCGGTACATGCTCCAGCCGAGACCAAGCCCTGCACGTTAACTCCACCAAATTCCGGACCGCCCCAGAGCGAGCTTGGGCTGTCAGAATAACCAATCTCAATAATGCCGGGGATGCAATCGACCTCTCCACCTCAACATGCCTAAGTTCAGCCGCCAGCCCATACCAATATCTTAGATAGCTAGCCTGAGCCACATGATAATACAGTTCAAAATCAGGCAAGGCCAAACCCCCCTTGTGAACGGATGCAACGAGCTTGTCCCACGCCACTCGCGCCTGCTTCCCAGCCCAAAGAAATCGAGACACTGCCAACTTGAGATCCTGGAAAAAACTTCTTAGGTACTCGAATAGGCACGTTAAGAAACACGTATAGAAACCGGGGCAATATAGACATCTTAACTACCGAGACCCTACCAAACAAGTCGAGCGGGAGCAAAGCCCACCTGTGCATTTCTGCCTTAGCCTGCTGCAGAATCGCCCCATAATTACTACGGTACACCTCCCCCTCCGACTTAGCCAAGGTAATCCCCAAGTACCGAGTACTGAGCATATCCCACTGAAACCCCCACCCATCCTGAAAGCGAACCAGCCCATCCGTCAATGGAAATATTACCGACTTTCCCGGATTCACCCTTAACCCCGAGAGTTCCCCAAATTGCTGAACATCTGACATAACCGGGTCCAAGTTAACCTCGGGATGACGCAAAAACAAGACCATGTCATCTGCGTACAACAAAACTACCACTTTATGGGTGTGTAGCTGAATCCCTCTATGGATATGGAACTCCCTTACTCTCTCAGCCCAAGGCTCTATAGCTAAAGCGAACAATAAGGGGGACAAGGGGCGCCCCTGGCGCGTTCCCCTTTCAAGAGGGATTGTTGTGGTCATCTTCCCATTGACCTGCACCCTTGCAACCGGCTTCGCATAGAGCAGTGACACCAAGGCCAGAAAGGACTCCCCCAGACCCAGTCTTCTCAGAACCGTAAATAAGAATGGCCAATCGATAGAATCAAAAGCCTTAGTGGCATCTAACAAAAATGCAGCTGCCGGGACATCACCCGGCAGGGCGGCCATCAACCCAAACATCCACCGTAGGCCAAATGATGTTGACCGCCCAGGGACAAAACCCGCCTGATCCGCACGAACCAACGTGGACATCAACGGAGGGAGGCGAGACGCCAAAATTTCGGCCAAGATCTTATCATCCAAATTGATCAAAGAGATCAGGCGGTAGGAGGAACACTCCCCTTCGGGCTTTCCCGGTTTCAATAGTACCACTACCAGAGCTTCCCTGAGAGAGTCCGGTAACCTTCCCACACTCACCACCTCCTGGTACACCCGCAGTATATAAAACGCTAATTTATCAGCAAAGCACTTATAAAACTCTGAAGTAAATCCGTCCGGTCCCGGGGACTTCCCGTTAGGCAACGACTTTATAGCCTCCTTCACCTCACCCAACAACACTCGCCTGTTTAGCCACTCCCTCTGCTCCTCCGAACACCAAAACAGCCCCACCTGGTCAAGTTATGCGTCAATGTCCGACTGCGAGGCAGAGCACTGGGCTGCATACAGGTGCGTATAAAATGTGTGGAACTCCCGAAGTATCGCCTCATCTTCAAAATGATTCGCCCCCCCCATCCGTGATTACCGTCACTCTGCTTCCTGACGTATCCAAACGCGTGGCCCTAGCGAGCCACCTACCCGGAGCTTGACCCTCCCCATACTTCCGAGGAGCAGACCTATCCCACAAATACTTAACCTCCCTTTGGGCCAACTCCCAGAATTTCTGAAGGTGCGCCATTATCTCGCCCTGCTGAACCCTGGAAGGAACAGGAGCAGCCCTTTGCAGGGCCCTGTATCTCCTCTTCCTCCTTCACCAAGTCCCTCCGGATCCCCCTCAGTATACCTGCCTCCTTAGCAATACACCCCCCGTATCATGCACTTAAACCCTTCCCATAGAGTATCGACCGATGACACCGATCCTTCATTCAGCTCAAAATAATCATCAATAGCCTTCCCCAGCTCTTCTCTAAAAACCACATCCGTGAGCTCATCGCTTTTAAAACGCCACGGCGGCCTCCCCTCAACCCGTCCCCGCAGACGAACCACCAAAACCACCAGAGCGTGATCCGATATAGAGTGCGAGCCAAAGCCTCCACTTCTGACACCTGCCCCAAAAGACTTTCTGACACCAAGAAGTAATCCAGGCATGCTGCTGAGTTGTGTGGGGCAGAATAATGCGTGTACTAATACCCCTCCGGGTTCCGCACCCTCCACACATCCGACAGTCGCCACACCTCCTGCATGCCCCGGATTTTAACAGAGGACCTGATGTCCAAGCGCGGGTGGCGCCCGGCCCGAACTCGAGCAGGGTCCAGCACCGCGTTAAAATCCCCAGCCCACAGTACCTCCCCCAAAGGCAGGCCTGCCAAATGCCGCTCAACCCACTCCAGCGATCCAGATGTGTCCTGATTGGGGCCGTAATAGCAAATGAACGTATATAGCTATAACTACCCTACCCTCTGTATCCTTCATCACCTTAGTCAGACGGAAATCCACAGACCTGTGCACCAACACACACACACCCCTGGAAAAGGAAGAATATGAAGAAAAATATCTGTGGCACCCCCAGCATTTACCAAACTTGGCCTCCGACTTCGCTGTCAGGTGGGTCTCCTGAAGGAAGGCCACCTCCACCTGATGACGCTGCAGGTATTGGAGCACCTTCCGGCATTTCGGAGGGCTGTTAAATCCCTGCACATTCCAGGTTATAAACGTAAGTGTCGCCATTATTAAACCTTGTAAACCCTGCTATGCATGAAGCAAAGGACCTACCTAAGAAATGCATACCTTGTGCCAGTAGTCCCCCCTTCCCCCCTCCAACAACTCCTCCCCCGATCCACCCACCCTCCCCTACTGACAACCCCCCAACTTGTCGGTGTCTACCCAGCCCCCTGTCCCTCCCAGATCCCCACACGACCGCCCCCCCATTTGTGCCAGATAGCCCAACCCACCAACAAGTCAACAACCCACAACATAATGTCAACCAGCTTTCGCGCTGAGGGAAGCTACCAGCCCGACCCACCAGCACCCCATTATAAAGCTCCCGACTTCCGCCTTAAAAGAAAAACCAACTCCGAATATCCTGCCAGTATCAGTGATCCAAGACCAAACATACTTCCGCCCCCTCATCAGACCCAAGGATCCCTTCACTGTCCAGGTTCTTCCGGCAGCATGTCTAAAAAGGACGCTGCTTCCTCAGGAGACTGAAAAAAGAGTGTCTTGCCCTTATGCTCCACTCGGAGCCGGGCCGGGTATAACATGGCGTATTTCATATTTCTGTCCCTTAACCGTTTCTTCACATCCAGAAAAGTCTTCCGGGTAGCTTGCACCTTATCCGAAAAGTCAGGGAAAAACCTGATGACATCCCCCTTGTAAGTGACAGTGCCTTTTTCCCTGGCCTTCCGAAGCACAGTATCCCTGTCACGGTAGTTCAGCAGGCGAGCTATCAACGGCCTCGGAGGGGCTTCCCGAACCGGTCTCTTTCCACTAGGAATCCTATGAGCTCTTTCCACCACACATATTGGGGAGAACCCCTCCGGGCCCAACACCTCCTTAAAAAGGCATTCAACCAAGCTCTCCATGTCCCTCTGTTCAACCGACTCTGCCAGGCCCACACTCCTAACGTTATGCCGCCTCGAGCGTGATTCAAAATCCTCCTGCTTCTCCCTAAGCTCCTTCAGAGCTCTCTGCACCCCAGCCATTGCTCCAGACATCGAACTTGCAACGTCCTCCACTCCGGAGATCCGGCCCTCCGCCTCATCCAACCGTTCCCCATGCTTGTCTAAACGGACCTGCATGTGGTCCACCTCGCAGGTCAATGTGTCCAGCTTTCCATCAAGAGACTGTATCCCAGACTGTAACTGCACAAGCATTACCTTAATATCCTGAAGCGCCGATGAGGGATCCGTTCCCAAGGCCGGGGTGACCTGCTCCAGAAAATCCACCATGACCCCATTGGATTTAGCTTGGGCGGGTACTTCGAAATGTAGCTTGGCTTGTTGCTTGCCACCCTTGCCCGCCTTCGACATGTTGTGCGAGTGAGGAGGGGGAGGGGGGACAAAAGCCCATGCACCAACCAGTATTTCCAATGCAAAAGCCCCCCTGCGGCGCCAGCCCCCTGCGACACCCTCAGTGAACCACCCGGCGCACTCCACGCCCATGCCCAGAGTCCAACAGAGCTACACGGGGGGGAGAAAGGTGCAAAGCCCCCACCCACCATGCCACAAGCGTGGAGATTCAGTCAGCAGCCAGGGATACCAGGTGAAGAGATTATTCCAAGCATACAGAAGCAGTCAAAGCCCACAAACACAGCCTCATTAAGCTCACCAGGACATGGAGAGCAGCAGATCTTCAAGAGGCCTCCAAAGCTTCTCCAGCCTCCCAGTCCGGCCCAAGGACTATGCCCGAGGCATCCGGA
Source organism: Ambystoma mexicanum (assembly GCF_040938575.1). Classification (NCBI taxonomy): domain Eukaryota; kingdom Metazoa; phylum Chordata; class Amphibia; order Caudata; family Ambystomatidae; genus Ambystoma; species Ambystoma mexicanum. The sequence goes on along the minus strand of NC_090935.1, from coordinate 618,691,847 downwards.
GAGCCGGTGTTAGCAGCGCGCCCACCAGCGCAGCCCCACTCCTGTCCACCACCTCCAAGGAGCTCAGGGGAGGGGAGGCTGCGGCCGCAGCACACCACGCGACGGCCGATGTCGCCAGCAGGGACCCCAACGCCGCACCACAACAGCCTCCGTGGCAAAGGACACCAGGGGCGGTCCCCTACAGCGGCCCGGCTCCACCACACCGCCCCTGCAGCGGACAGGCTCCCCCGCCAAGCCCGCTCTCCTCCGGGGTACTCGCAACCACGCGCACGCCACTGCAAACCTCAGGCGGCCGCGGTACTCCCAGCGCTCCGTTGACTGCGTGGCACAGTGCTCCCAGCGCCTTGGTGTCTGCGCGCTCGGAGCAGCCCCTCCGGAGTCCGCACCAACAGTCCACAGACGCCGCCTCCCCCCAGGGCGGGACAGCACACAGGCCCTCCAGTCAGGCCCACACCGCAGCGGCCGCACCCGCTCCGGAGCACATTCGGGGCAGCCTCTCCCGAAGCCTGCAGCAACATTCCTCAAGCAGGGGGGCTAGACACCGCGCCTCCTCCACATCCGAGCCGGGCAGCACACAGGGCCTCACCGCAGCGCGCCCGCACCAGGACCACCCCTCCTCCACCCCGCACAGGGGCCTCTGGCTAGAAAACAGGATCCGCGCCGCAGAACCGTGCACCATCCGATGCTCTTGAGGGGCACAGAGATGATTAGCGCTGGCACACCCCTCCTGGGTGTAAAATCAGCAACAAAGTCAGCAGGATAGCATCCGAATGTCCGAGGGTGCCGGAGAGCTTCACAGGCCTGCGGCCATCTTGGTTGGGCTCTCGAGCGCCCCCCTCAAACCACTTAATTAACAGTAATATATCTAAGCAATCAGTTCCTTACTGTTTAAATCTGAAGTGTCGTGCCTTGCCATTCCCAAAATATGTTCTCAACAGAACAAGTGTATTGAATATCTGCACCGAGGTTCCAGGTTTGAGAGAGCTGGCCACAACAGACATCGAGCTAGTGGAATTTGTAAATCAAGATGACTTATCTGAAACTAACATCTATGTGCGATCTGGTCTGGTATATAACATGCTATGGCAGGCAAGAATTACCTTATTCGATTTAGGTTTTATTCTATTACAGGATAATAATTCAATTAGTTGCCAAGTTGAGAAACCCCAGATAAAGATATATCGATCCAGTCAGTGTGAACTATCCATGGGAGTTGAAGTTAACCAACACACATGCACCAGTAATACAAACCTTTGGAATGAGATCATAACAGATAGTCACTGAAGACTTGATGAGCCTCGTCTCCTGGAACACCAGAGGCCATAGTCACCTCGTAAATTCAGGTAGCAGTGGTTTAGAGAATTTTGACATCATTGCTTTACAGGAGAAATGGCTTACGGGTGTTCCGATTTGGGCATCCCATTCAATTTTCCCAACCGTGGCTATTAAGAAGCCCATGGGCCGTCCATCTGGTGGACTCTTATTGGCAATTAAAAAAGCCAGTGGTTTTACAAGTGTCAAATATCCTTCCCCCTCCCCCTACTTCCAAGCTGTGAAGTTAACCCGAGATAACATAAGCATTGCTGTCATTAATATATATTGGAGTAAACAAATTTAACATCAGATCTGTTTTGTACAAACTTGCTATGGCATTTGGATAATGTAATCTCTGATCAGCGCATGGTGTGCACCCTTATACTAGGTGACTTAAACCTACATCTACTTCCTGGGGATAACGTAAACCAGACGCCTGACGAATACAGTTGGTCTAGGATCATGGTAGAAAGGAGTTTTGTCATGGTAAACAACACAGTGGCAGGTGATGTGCACAGTGTGCCATACTGGATTACATTTATGTAAATAACACTTTGTTGACTCAAGTACAATCATTGAAGGTGATTCCATCGTTTACAAGTGATCATAACAGGCTAGTTATGCGCTTTAAGTTTCCATCCATATCGCACCCACTGAGTAAAAATCCATATTCACAATATTTAAAAGTGAACAATAGTGGCACTCGTCTGCGATGGAATCCACAGAAGCTGATTCAATACGAACATAATCTTAGTAAATTGTTTGACTCCCATCAGCTAATGCTTCAGATTGCTGTGTCCAGATGATGCAACTCTTTAAGCAAGTTAATATGCCTGATTTGAGTACTAGACACAAGCATCAGCATTCCTTTGATCCAGAAATCCAGCAGGAAAAGGCTGATTTAAGATGAGCTGTAAGAAATCTGATACATCACTCTGTAGATGCCAGACCACTAATAAAAAAGCACTTGAAACTAACATACACAAACTGGCTGAAGGGCCAGAAGGTCCATCAATATCAGCGAGATGGAGAGCAAATGCTGAAACAAATAATTGACAAATCCACAAGCAGTATTTGGGTTTGCCTGAATGTAGCCACTCTAAAGACACAAGGAGCAGCATTGATTAATGCGATATCAAATGAAGATTGGCGAGTGTATTTTAGAGACCTTTACCGCTCACCCTTTCCTGAGCTAACATGGAACCTTAATACACCAGCCATGTCTCACTCGTTTCAACTAGATAACGAGGATATACTGCATTGCATCAGGACTCTAAGCCGTTCACGAGCCAGTGGTCCAGATGGTCTACATAATGGGATGTTAAAGGCTCATCCTTGGGAATGGGCGTCCATCCTTCATTAGATTTATAAACACATATTTGCAGTAGGAGAAATACCAAAATCCTGGAAGCAGGTCAATAATACTTTCAGTCTTCAAGAAAGGCAATAGGGCCGACCCAAAGACTTATCGCCCTATTGCCCTACTGGACTCCCCAGGCAAAATATTTGCTCGCCTAATTCTGAAGCCATTCAATCTATGGCTGCGCATGAGCGGCCTTTGTGATCCTTTTCAAACAGGATTTCTTCCAGGAGCAGGTACAGCAGTAAACATAATCACTCTAAATAGCGGCATCCATCAGGCGCACCAGCGAAAACAGGCCCTTTATACAGCCTTTATCGATTTTCACATGGCGTTTGAGGAGGGTACCTCAAGAGTTATTGTATAAAAAGTTGATGGACAAAGGGTGCCCATGGTATATATTGAAATGGATCATTGATTTGCACACCGCCATTACTATTCAAATCAGGCTAAATAATGATAGTTTGCTCTCAGAACCCATCGAGACTGCTTGAGGTTTAAAACAGGGGTGTCTGTTAGCATCTGCAATGTTTAATTTTTTTATTTCTGATTTAGGTTCTGAGTTCGACTCCGTTACAGCAGACTCACCAAAAATGTATGGTGTGCAAATTAAATTTCTGTTATATGCGGACGATATGGTCTTATTTTGAAAGACCCCAAATGGCCTCCGAGCGCTATTGAATCCTCTGGATATATATTTCATGAGCAACTGCATAACAATTAATAAAACAAAAACTAAAGTAATTCAATTTGCCACCTCTGAACAGCGGGTTGCGGTTCATCAGTGGCCATTGCAGTCAACGACCCTGAACTCAGTTTCATCATACATCTATCTAGGCACATACATGGTACTGTTCTTCACAGCCTTCATCAACGCTTCTTTCAAATCAAACCAAGTGCCATCCTGCCTCAAAGAAGCATGGGTGCCCCCACTGCTGAAAAAACCCACACTTGACCCAAAGTCACCAGGGAACGACAGGCCCATCACGACGGTTCCCTTGCTTCTGAAGATTTTTGACAAAGCTGCATACCTCCAAGTACAGAAATACCTTGAATCTCATCACCTGCTTGGTCTCCGGCAATCCGGATTCCGCCCCAACCATGGTACAGAAACCGCATTATTGGACCTTAAGAACCAAATTGATGACCTCAGAGACGTAGGCAGACCAGCTCTCCTACTACGCCCCGACATTTCCGCAGCGTTCGACCTGGTTGACCATGACACCCTCTGCCACCACCTCTCAACAGCGGGCAACTTTTCATCAGACGCCACTGCATTGATCGCATCCTTCCTCAACCTATTCACAAGGTCACTATTCAAATATCTCGATTCGATGGGCATCACATACACCAACTACGCGGACGATACGCAGGTCCTCATCCCTCTTACAGGCGATTACAAGGCCGACCAAAAAACTCTTAATTCCATCTACACCACCATCCAAACTTGAATGGCTGAAAACAGGCTCTGCCTCAACAGCGAAAAGACAGAACTACTTATCATCGGATCTCCGGTCACAATCAAAAAAATGGGATCCCAATATGACTCCTTCCTCATTGACAACTCCCGCATCTCGGTTTCCAAGTCAGTCAAAACTCTGGGAGTATACCTGGACTCAAACCTCACCATGAATAGACAGGTGAATGCAATCTCTTCAGCAGCTGCCTACCACTCGAAACTTATCACGGCCGAAAGGCGCTTCCTATCACAGCAAAACTCCCTCACCATCACCAGAGCAATCATAGGTTCCCGCCTAGACTACTGCAACGCACTCCTGCTAGGCACCTCAGCAAAAAACATCAAAAAACTTCAAACGGTGCAGAACAATGCCCTCAGAGCAGCCACCGGAGTCTCTAAAAGAGACCATATCTCGGCCACCAGGAAATCCATCCACTGGCCACCCGTGAAGGAACGGATCCTTTTTAAGTCACTGGCACTTACCCACAAATGTCGCCACGACACAGCACCTCGCTACCTTGCGCAAAGATTCTCTGTGCCCCCCTCAAACAGACCCATCAGATCCAGCCACACCAACCAACTAACCATTCCTAAAAGCATGAGGACCAGAGCAGGCGGCACTAGCTTCCCAGTCCTCGCAGCTACCAACTGGAACCGGTTACCCCCCTCTATCAGAGGCATCGAGTCCCACTTGGTCTTCAGAAAAGCAATAAAAACCATGTTGTTCGTGTAAACCCCACTTTGGACCTGGTACCGTATGTATGTACTTCTCGTATGTCCGTGCTCATCTTGCCGACTGTATAGCTAATGTAAGGCAACCATCCATGTACGGGCTAATGTAAGTCACTCATCCATTGTAACCTTGTACTAACTATTGTAACCCTGCACCAACTTCACCCCTGTAACTAAGACAATTCCTTGAAACAGCACCCCGATGCCCCCGGGCTGCTAGGTGCTTTACAAATGCAATAAATAAATAAATAAATAAATAACTCATCAGGTGGGTCACAATGCCACTGATCATTATGTGAAACAAAAAATATTAACAGCTGGGTCCCAAGCACGCCTAATCAAAGCTAAATATTGTAAATTTTCAATAATACCCATCATTACTTATTATAAACACAAATTAATTCCGGTCATTACGTATGGAACTGAGGCATTTATGTACAAACCATTTGATTACTGGGCAACGATAGAGGGGTGCTATTGGAAACAGGTTCTGAATTTGCCATTATCCGAACCTATATGCATACTCAGGCATGAATTGGGTTTGTTATCTCTTCACGCCTTCCACAAATGGAAAATCTGTTCCCTCTACCGAAAATGTACAATGGCTTTTAATAACACTATTTTATTGAGCATTGTTGCAAATTACCTGTTAACCTCAACAGACACTTTTCCAACCATTTGGAGAAAGAAAGCACAGAGAATTATCAGTGACATAGGCATATCATTAACCCTGTTGCATGAAAATCCAGACAAAGCTTAAAAACATTTATGGGAACATGATTGGATACAAACAAGGAGTGCATGCTCCAAATATCATACATTTATTGATAATCCCTTTGCAATGAAACGGTACGGCCTACCCGAAAACCTATTTGACTATGTTTCCCAACTCACGTCAGAGAGATGATTACCTGTGCTTTCGTTTAAACATTTGGCCAACACACAGTTTTATTCAGACGCAGAATGTTACCAATGAATGAATTACCATGTCGATTTTGCAAGACCACCTCCGAAACATTGAAACATCTATGTACCGAGTGTATAACATTGCTCCCTCAGAGAATTCTGATCTGTAAGTCTTTGTTTGAGGGTTATCGCAACGTAACTAGTGTAAAACTGTGGGAACTGTTATATCATTCTACAAGGAAGTCAATCAGATATGCAATTCTAAACTTTTTATGTGGTCTGGGACTGATCGAAAAAACATCAATTCAGAGTATTTTAGGATGATGTATGATGATTTATTTGAATAGTATTTTAAATGAATTGTATATAATTTGATTTACTTTTTAATGAATTGTAACAAACTATGTGAAATGTATTTTATATTGTTTTTATAAGTTGAAAAATCAAGTTTCTTGATTAAAACAACTAAATAATAAAAAATAAAAAATATGAAGGGTCCATAGGTCTGGCGAGGGAACGACAAAGAGGATGTCAGTGATAGTTTGCCTGGAGCAGGCACTGGTATAGGTGCCAGCAATAGGGAGGACTGGGTTGGAGACCAGGGTGTCCTTTTTAAACTTCTTCCTACCAGAGTTAGTGAGGAGAGCAGGATAGTCAAGAGAGAAGCAGTTAGAGAAGATAGGAGAGACAGAGAGAACCACAGAGTAGGTAGGGAGAGGAGAGAATAGGAAGGGAGAGGGAAGGGGAGAACACTAGGGAAGGACACAGGGCAGGGTGCAGGCAGACGAGACAGAGAGAGGTGAGACACATTGAGCAGTTGGACAAGACGACAGACACTCAGATGTTAAGACTATCACAATGCTCCCTAAGTCTGAGAATCCCGAGAGAGGGGAAAGGCCTAGGTTTCACATGCAATTAATTTTTATATACTTTCACTGTACAATTTTAAAAACAGGACAAAAACACACCTACGTTTGAGAGTCCTGAATAGAGGGGGAAAAGGTCTAGGTTTCACAATGCAATTTTAAATACTTTCACAGTGCAATTTTAAAAACAGGAGACAAACACACCTAAGTTTGAGAGTCCTGAATAGAGACATTGCATCTTATGGACCTGGTTCAGAGAAGGTGGGGCAATCCAAAGTTGCTTTCTATGGATGCAGAAAGAGCCTTTGACAGGGCTGACTGGGCCTTTCTGGTGGCAGTGCTGCATACATTTCTGTTTGGGGGCAATGTCCTGAAGCGGATTAAAGCTATTTACTCGGGACCCAGAGCCTGTGTTGCAGTGAGTGGAGGATTTACCAGGGGGTTTGGTCTAGCTAGAGGTACGAGGCCGGGATGTCCCCTCTGTCCTCTGCTTTTTGCGCTTTCGCTTGAACCGCTGGCCCAGAGGATAAGGGATGGCCCTCGTGTGGAAGGGATAAAGGTGGGAGAGTTGCAATTTAAATTGGGGTTGAATGCGGACGGCATCTTGTTACATCTTGGGAATCCACTGGAATCAGTACTGACGGCAGTGGATTTGATTGTGCGATATGGGAAGTTTTCAGATTTTAAAATGAATATGTTGAAATCCATTTTGTCACCTTTTGACCAGTTGGGCGTCTCGAGATGCACAGGGGCTAGTGTGCTTGGGTATGGAGGTGAGGGGGGGGGCACATTACATTATCTCTGGGTCCTCATCATGAGGGAAGTTCCTGGGCTGTATGAGGTTAACTATCCCCCATTGTTATGAAGGTTATATAGTGATATGGTATAAATTGACCTCTCAAAGCTATAAAGATGAATCTACTCCCCAGACTGTTATTTTTATTTCAATTGCTGCCTGTGGAGGTGTCTGACCCCATGTTCTGGAAGATTAAGAGCAGGGGTTTGAGATTCTTGTTCACAAGAAAAGAGGGTGCGGGTGGTGTATGATACCTTATTACCCAAGGATAGAGGAGGAGTAGGCGATCTATCTTTGTTATAAGGTAGCCCAGCTTAGAGTATTTGTACCTCATTTGCGGGAACAAGTAGAGAGGTAGTGGGGGGGACTGGATAACCATCATCTTAGTCCCACAACAGTGGTGGAATGGTTATGGGTGCTGAAAGATAGGCTCCCGTGTAAAATCAGAGTCCATCCTATACTTGAGTCCTTTGGAGTATATGGCATAGAGGCGGGGGGATGGAGGGGATTACCACCTGGCCTTCTCCTTTGAGCCATTTACGGGTACCAGGAGTGAGAGATCATATTCCGCACCTGGATAGGTTTCATAGTTGGCTTTGAGGCGGGCTTATCGAGGGTTGGGCAGTTATTGAGAGGTAGGACGTTTGTTTCTATAGTCGACTTGGAAGAGGCTTTGCGCGTTGGGAAGTTACCGGTTTTCCCCTATTTGCAACTAAGGGGGTCACAGGAGAGACATGGAGAGTGCAGATACAGCAGGAGCTCACCTTGATGGAAAGATTTCTGAATACTGTGAAGCGCCAGGAATGAGACACTGGGCCTCATTACGACGCAGGCGGTAAGTTACCGCCTGGGTCGTACCTTTACCACCATGGCGTAAACTATGTTTACGCCATGGTGGTTGGCGGACTTACCGCCGCATTCCGAGGTCGGCGGGGCGGTAAGTCCCCAATCCCCATTTACCCTTCCCCATTCCCATTTTTGCCCCATAGGGCATAATGGGAGTGGGGAAGGCGTTAATTACGCCACCGTAAATTACGGTGGCGTAATTAACAACATGGTCCCTTAGCGCCATGGATTTTAACACCTGCTAAAAGCAGGTGTTAAATCCGCCATGGCGCTAAGGGACCTCGGAATCAGGCGGTAAGGGTCGGCGCTGTTTACACTGCCGTAAACCCCTTACCGCCTGGGTCGTAATGAGGCCCACTGTCACAAAGAACATACAGGTTTTGGTTATAAACATTTATTGAAACATAAAGGGGTTGGAAAATGCCTCGATATCCCTAGGAGGTTTTTCCCTACCTCAACCAAAAACTAAAGAAGTCCGTCCTTTGTCAAGATGTCCAAGCCAAAAAATATATCCTTTGTACGAAATCCTATTCTATTCCCTACACTCTAAAATTAACTCTAAGGTGTAAAGGGCAGGGTCTCTGATTCTCAAAAGTGCACATGCAGGAATTTTTGTGGGATCGTAAACCTCCGCATCTGAAAATTGGCAAACTGCAATTACCTTTATCTAAAGGTGGGCTGGGTGTCCCTGATTTCAAGGCATATCATCTGGCTTTTATGTCTCGGTATATATTTGCTTTTTTCAAATCGGAGCATGATGATTGGGTGTGTGCAGAGTCTAGCCATGTAGGACCTTTGTTGCCTGGGGCTGTGTTGACCAGTAAGCCACGTCAGGCTAAGATGGTAGGCCCACTGAGCAGGAGTTTGCGGAACTCATGGGTGGCATTGTGTGAGTGTTTGGGTTTCAAGGCATTGAAAGATCCGTCTGCTTCCATTTGGCTGAATCCAAGTATTACACATGAGGGGAACATTTTGTTCTGGCATGATTGGTACCTGGCGGTGGATTGGTGATCTGTTCAATGTCTTGAATTGGATGACGGCTAGGGAGATACAGTTGAAGTTTGACATTCCTACTTTTCGCCTGGCAGATTATCGGAAGATCAGGAGGGCGGTGGGGGTGGTGGATATAGAAAAGAAAATCAATACGAACATGCTGGGTTGGGAGCCTGGAGTGAGTGAATGTGGCCTGGTTAGTTATGTTTATAGGCTGGTTGTGTCGAACTATCAGGCTGATGAGGCTTTAAGATTGGATTGGAATCAGAGAATTGGAGAAGATATTACAGAGGATGATTGGACGTGTATTTGTGAGAATGTGAAGCTGTGTTCTTTGAGTCTTGCAGACAGGTCGTGTCAAATAAAGATTTTGAATAGGACATACTGGACGTCTGAGAGAATGATGAAGAGGGGAATGAGTGACAGCTCGGAATGTTTGGCATATTTACACGAAGTGGGCACCTTTGAGCATATGTTGTGGGAGTGCTCATGGGTGAGAGGTATATGGTTTGAATTTGACCAGATCTGTGAAAGGATTCTTGAAGTGAAGGTTCATATGGATTTTAAGACCATAGTGCTGGGTAGTGGGGATTTGTTGGATGACCTGACTACTTCTCAGAAGAAATGGATCTTTCGTGGGGTAATGGTGGGGAAGAAGCTAATTTTGAGACATTGGAAAACATCTACCCCTGTTACTATTGAGGAATGGATTGCTGAGATGCATTCTTTAGCAGATATGGAGAGAGTGCTGTATCGGAGAGAAAAGAAAGATGCATTATTTAATAAGATCTGGGGCAAATTTCTGTTACTGTATTAGATTTGTTTTATTGCTTGTATTGTGACTCCAGGGGTAGAGGGGGCCGTTTCTGAAGTATATAGTTAATGCTGATTTGCTGTGATTGTATGATGTTTGTATTTTGTTTATGTTTTTGTTCATATGTTGTTATGATGTGATCTTTTTAAATAAATATTTTTTAAAAAAAAGTGCACAAACGTTCAAATCCAACACAAAGGTATAAATCCAACTAAAAGGTTCCAAATGGACAATGCTCACAGTACCAGGGAATGACTCCCCTCACCAGATTCCTTTTACTAATATGAAAAGTTCAAACAAAGAATAGTCAAATTCCTTAGAACCCAAGAGGAGTGCCACCTCTGGGAAATAACTCCCTTCCCCAGGTTTTTCTTCACCTTCACTATGACTCAAAATCCTAAGGTCATATATCTTCCTAGGAATTCTCTTTTCACTATATTGCAACTTGGATGCGGGTCCCAGACTCACAGTTCACCTGGTATTTTCCCCTGCCAGGCTCTTCTTGCATATTTACAATAGTTCACAATCTCAAGGACATGGATCTTCCTTAAGAATCTCATTTTATAATAACTTGCACACACACTTGAGTTTGCCTGGTGTAATCTCCTGCCAAGACTTTCATGCAATCTTTTAAACACTTCTCTCCACCTGGTGTTTTCTCCTGCCAGGACTTTACTTTACAAATATTCAGCTACACCTGGTATACTCTGATGCCAGGACTGTACTTTACAAACATTCAGCTTCACCTGGCATACTCTCCTGCCAGGTCTTTATGCTATTGCTTTTCCTTATTATCCCTGAAATTAGATTAGCCCATCGCTGGCTTATCAACTCTTGTTTCATAGCGTTTGTTTCAATATTTGTTTCCTCTTTCACCAAAGGGTTCTTTACCCCTTTCCCAAGAGCATTCACCTTTACGTTGCTTTCGCCCCTGAGATATGGGTTCAACAACCCATTTGTTTTATGCTCCACAAATATGATAACTTCTTCACTGGCCTTTCTTTGCGTCTCTCACTTAATTCTTATGGAACGGTACATGCTTTCAAGCAACCCGATAACCCATCTCCCCTGGGTTTACCGGTTGCTCCTTGCATTCCTTTGCTTCTGTTCTCTTCTCTTTGCATTTTTTGCTTTATTCTTATGCAGCGGCATACGCTTTCAGGCAACCCAGTAACCCATATGTCGCCCCTGGGCTTACCGTTTGCTTCTTGCGTTCCTTCACTTCGGTTCTCTTTGACTTGCTGGCTCGGCGTGCGTCCCATTAGCCGCTGCACCTTAGCCATGCCCTTTCTATGTTCTTAGGCGGCGAACCGTCTGCGCTCAGGTTTCTTTCTGCGCTCTTCGGAATCGCCTCCACACCATTTCCCATGGCGTACTTTCTCTAAGCGTGATGCTCAGCGTCAGCACAAGTCGCAGTCCAGCCTGTGTCTGCAGATCTCTTTTCTGCCTGTCATTTGTAGCAGACTTAAACTTGCTGGCATGATTACAAAGTTTCCAAAGATAGACCGTTGCATTGGTTTTCCAGTCTTAGTCATCTTCACTGCTCCAGTGCTCTTTTTCATCTCAGTTGTTACCAGGCTGTTCCTTGTATGATGTTGAGGAAGCTGACATTGAACCTTATTGGGAGTGATCAGTACTGCTCCCTGTCTCTCCCTCGTCCTAGTTGTTAATATATTGTTCTTTGTGGGGTTTAAGGGAATACTTAAAGTAGACCTAATAAGAGGTTGAAGGAGAGTGTTAAAATATGCCATCAAGGCATGAGGAATCGAGGAAACATCCCTAAAAGGGAAGGGGGTATGTGACCTCCACCAATGATGTTGTGTCATCCCCCTGAGGGTTGCCTCCCCCTTCATATAGTTGCCTCCAGGGTCACGATCAGGTAGCGGCTGCCGTCCCCTGGCCACATAGGGAAATGCTACCTCAGGCAAAGGAGTGATGACCTCATCAGATTCATCATAACACTCAAACTGAGATGAAGGAGTTGATCTATCAGATGTATGCTGCCTTGGTGGAAGCTACTAGAGGGAACCTCCGGGAGAGGTGGGGAACAGGATTTGGACTTGAATATAGACCGAGCATTGTGGCGTAAAATGTGCACTAGAGCTTTTACGTCATCAATTTCCTGCCACTATAAGCTTCACAGTATTACATTATTTCATACGTGGCAACATGACCCGGTGCGACTTTCTAGGATATTTAGGGGCTTTGTTCCACAATCTGAAACCCTATTTGCTACAATCCACTTCCGATTTAGTACTATTATTTCCCTATCCTGAAAGTGGCCTACATCTAATTCCCATTTGTTTTGGTTTTGACTCCCAATTTAGGATTTTAACAGACTGAATCTCTTGTTCTCATTTTTAATGAGTTTGTAGTCCATATGATGATTTGTCTTCTGCTTTTTCTGAAACATAACAATGATATATGCCATGAGGCCTTTTCTTATTAACTTGTTTTTCTGACTGACTGAACTTTACTGTTCAACCCCTTAACTGTTGAGGGTTTTCCCTCCCAGTGCTGAGCCCTTTATTGGAGATTTCGGTATGTCGCATTCAATCCCTTGTAACTTTTTTGTTACAAGAGATATCCCGGCAAAGTGTGGACCCATTTCTTCCCGCATGTAGGCGGTCATAACGCTACCAAGGAATCCTAGTTTGCTGTAGTGGGGTGAGAGAAAAATAACAAAAAAAAGAGAGCAAATTCTGTGTTTTTTCAGAAAATGCCAATAAAATGTTATACAAAGAAGCCTGTGTTCATTTCCTTGTAAGAGCTAAGAACAAATGGTTTGCTGTTTGGAAATCACGATTTCAAGGATTTCAAGAACAGGTTGAGTGGAAATGAAAAAAAAACTTTTTTATAAGGTTACGTTCAGTTTTGTGAGAGGTAGGAGATTTTTCCCTTTTTTCCAATAGGACATGCATGGACAGAATGGAAGAGGAGGGTAGGAAAGTTGAATGGGAAGACAGAAAGGCATACATTTCTGAAATGTAGACAACATTCCAAGTTTAGGAAGGGTTCATTTACTCAGGCCAGGCAAAAACTATGTAGGTAAAATTCCCATAGTTTGGGAAAAATTGGAAAAATGACCGATAAACGGTATGTGCTGGACATGTTTGGACTTGGAAGGTAATGTCTTCTGTGAATATTGAGAAAAACAATGTATCGCTACATTCCCCCGACCCTTCTAGTTAGGAAACCACACATGTTTCACGTTTCTCAAAACAAGCAATACCACAAGCCAAAAACGGAGCCATGCTACACAGGATTTCTATGCTGACGGCCTATACAGACGTATAAAATAAAGGGGAAAAATGTGGTGAGGAATGCCAAGCATACATTTTTGGAAAGAGCACAGGCAGACCTTTTGAAGCATAGGTGATTTGTGCAGGTTACAAAAGCGTACAGTGCCTAAAGCATCGACTAAATGTAGGTTACATTTGAGAAATGAAAGGGCTGTGTAACAAAGTGCAGTAGCGAATGTATGAAAACGTTATCAAAACCAAGAGAAAACAAATGTCCCACCTTCCCACATTCTCACAGGTTTTCTGACGAAAACGGCACCTCACATGTGTGGGTGCACCTACCTTGGCCCAAAGGGAGAAGGCTAAACCACTGGTACATTGAATGCCCTCGGATTTGTCTTTGTGGACAACCCACAGATTTGGGCTTGGGGTGTTGCAGCCACCAAGGAAAACGGGGAACCCCATGCATTTCTAAAAAGAAGACACTTGTGGGAATCCACAGAGGTCTGACTTGCACAAATCACCCTTGAATTTATTACCTACAAGGCCTGGCAAAGACCATAACTTAGGGAAAAAACACAATTTTCAGACATTTGCAACCAGGAACTCCCTGCCCAGACTCCAGAGTGTCTGTGAAGGCAGGAAGCAAGGGAGGAGTCCACAACTCTGCAGTCCTTTGTCTTCCAGCCTGACTGCGAGATTCCAGTGTAAACTGGAAGGCTGGCTGTCCTGAAAGGATTGCTAACCCCCCCAAGTTTGAATGTTGCAAGGCTGTTTCATTGGCAAGGTCCCTGAATAAAAGTCTGAACCTGGAAGCCGAAGAGGTGATTGACCACTGGAACCAAAACCGAACAGAAAGATGATGAATTTGCAGCTGGAATGATTTTCAGCGACCAGAGAGCCTGCTGTGGCCCTTCACTCGAATCGACCTTGGTACTCCGAAACAGACGAACCTGACCCAGACGCTGTGCTGTGACCTTGCGGGGCTGCAATACCCCAATACCCTGGGATCTCGAGCCATTGTTATGTTATTTAAACGTATGAAGTGCACGTTCCCCCGAAGGCATCATGCGGCTAACCTAACAGATATGGAATCAGAAGAAGCAGCAGAAGTTGCTAACTAGAAAAGCAAAGTTTTCAGAGCCTGGCTGTAGAGACCGGATGGGGGGTCTGTACTTCCGCTCTCTGTTTGGTAGAGGAGAGACACAGAGACCCCACCCAAGATTCTCTATTGTGGTAGCAATGGACGAGCAATCAAGGCCTAGCTTCTCAGGAGGTGATGCGAGCTGGTTCTTAAGTACAGTGTAGTCACCGAGCACCCACAAAGGAATGTCCACACACTGTATCGGTTAAAACACAGTCTTTATATAATTAATATTCAAGGTCATATACACGATCACGATAACTCACTTTGTATTCCGAAAATCAACAATGGCAAATATGTACAAATCTAAAGTGGTAGCACTAACGTTATCAGATCTCATTAAAGTGCATACGGTCAGAATGACACACAGATCAAAATAAAGAGGAAACCAGCAGTAGAGAGAGGAAGGAAAGCAAGATGGTTGAGCAATAGGCAGAATACTGGTAACTACTGTTAAACACAGCTCTGTGTGGAGATCCCCCCACCTGGGCAACCTGTAGAAGAAAGATACAAGCCCAGTCCATATATTGTTCCCACTAGACTTTCCACTAGTTCTGCAACCCCAAAGTACCTTGGTGTTGTAGCGTTCCGCGTCGGGGAATCGACGGCCCTTCTTGAGTGTCCTCCCTTTCAGGCAGGAGTCATGGGTCGTCGAACGTCTGACGGAGAACAGGTCGAGCTAGGACGGTCGAGTGGCCGCGTCGTTCCTAGCGGTGCTCGTTGATGGGGAAGCGTAAACATCCTTCAAGGAAGAGGCGTGCGGGGCACCTCGGTGTCGATAGTTCTGGACCGCAAAGAGTTTGAAGAACTGTGGCTCAGCAAGGGCGTCGAGTTGTCGGCGTCTCTGTGGTCTTTGGGTGGCGGGAAACCCACGGATGGATGCTCCTCGGCACGTCGACGGTCAGGCCTTCTCCAGCAGGATACAGCGGCGACGATGCGGACGAGAACGTCCTTGGATCAATGAAGTTCTTAGGCAACGGGAGCACGGCGGCTCCAGTCGGCGACAGCAGTCGTCGACCCTGGCGGACAACAGTCCGGGGGCTTCTCCTTGGAGTTCCGCAGCAATCCCCGTATCGGGTCGACAGCCTGTCGAAGGTCTGTCTACCAGGGAGCTTAGACAAAGATCAGCTGTGCACGATGGTCCCTCGTAGCTCGGGAAGAGGGCGCCTTACCAGGTCCTCTCTGAGTCAGTCCTTGGAGGCACAGCAGCTTTCAGATTGCGAAGGAGAGCAACAGCAAGTCTTCTCGTCCAGCAGGGCTCAAGGTTAAGCTTCAGTTACTCCAGTTACTCGTCGTAGTGGACTTCAGCTTCCGAACACGATTCCTAGCAGTGAGAGGTCCCCAGATATACTGTTGATCTCCCATTCATTCCGCTGGGTCACACTCAAGCATCCAATCACGATTAAGGTCATTCATGCAGGCAGGCAGCCAATCAGGCACACGGTGCATTCAGGCCATTCACTTCTCTCCAGACACTCACAATAAGTTATGTGTATTGGGACAAGTACTGAGCCATTCAACACTCCAAGCTGCATTCATACCGGTTTCGGGCAGGGCTGTCTCAACCATTGTGTCAACCACCAGATACTAGACAGCCACAACATAGAATGCATATTCGTCACACACTCCATTCACCCAGGTCCCACCCACAGGCGTACCCACAACATACGGTCGTTGAGAAGGCTCCAGCCAGTCTGGTCGGCACTTCCCCACACTACCATATACGGAACTTCCACCCAACAGCCAGTCAGGGGGAAGGGACAGAGGCAGGGCTTCCCGGGACTTCGGGAAGATCAAGGTAACAGGTGATGGAAGGCAAGAGGCCATGGGGGCCATTTTGTCTCCATCAGGAATCTACCGATTCCAACGACAGGGCCTGGGCATCCCAAAATGGAGGATGCGCAGGGCACCAGTCATTTCAACACGGAGCTGCCACCAGCCCGTGCCCTGCTCAGTGGGTCACACACAGGTGCCCAAAAACATACACTAGGGGCACAGGGTTGTACCCATACCCATGGGTGGTATCCCACGGGTCTGTTCACCAAACCAAAAGAGAGAGAGCTGCACCGCCAGGAGTCCCACCTGAACTCCTGCACGGAAAACACGACAGAACACACGATAAAAGCAGTAAAGGACAAGGATACAGAGGCCCTGTGCCTCCGATGCATTTCCAGCATCACAGTCACCCCCCAGACTGAGGTTAGGGTGCCTAATCTCCCACGAGATAGACACCCTCATCCAGACGGTCAACATACCTTCTGGAAAGGCCATCTGCGTTATCGTGACTCTTCCCTGGTCTGTGCTCAATGGTAAAGTCTAGCCCTTGCAGACTAATGGACCACATGAGCAGTTTCGGGTTTTCACCCTTCATCTGCATAAGCCACTTAAGGGGTTTATGATCGGTTTGGACCTTGAAGGTAAACCCGGTAAGGTAAGGCCTAAAATGCCTAAGGCTCCAAACTATACTAAAACCCTCCTTTTCAACAGTAGCCCACCTAAGTTCCCTACCCTTAAGTTGTCTACTGATGAATATGATTGGATGTTCTCTTCCTTTGTCATTCAACTGGGACAAGACAGCTACAATTCCGGTGTCGCAGGTGTCAGTTTGAACGGTAAAGGGCTTGCTGTAGTCAGGCGCACACAACACGGGTGCCCTACACAGACTTCCTTTCAAGCCATCGAAGACCCTCTGACAGTCTTCTGTCCAATTAACCTTCCTCAGTTGTTTGGGCGAAGTCAGAGCTGTCAGGGGTGCAGCTATGGTTCCATAGTCTGCCATGAAATTGCGATAATACCCTGTGAGGCCCAAAAAGACTCTGACCTGGGTTTGAGTAGTGGGAGTCTCCCAGTCCTGTACGTTCTGTACTTTACTGGGGAGAGGTTGGATTTGACCCCCTCCTACCTCATGACCAAGATACGTGACCTTCCCCTGAGCTATCTGCCACTTGGTGGCCTTGATAGTGAGGTTAGCCCTTTTTAACGCCTGCAACACTTTATCCAGATGCGTCAAATGCTCTTCCCAAGTGGAACTGTAGACGGCAATGTCGTCTAAATAAGCCACACAAAAGGCTTCCAGCCCACTGAGCGCATGGTTGACTAATCTCTGGAAAGTGGCAGGGGCGTTTTTCAACCCGAAAGGCATGACTCTAAACTGGTAGAGTCCCTCTGGTGTTGAGAACGCCGTCTTTTCCTTGGCATGGTCCGTCAGAGCTATTTGCCAATAGCCTGAGGTAAGGTCAATGGTGCTCACAAATTTGGCAGCACCTATCGTGTCCACGAGCTCATCAGCCCAGGGCAATGGGTACGCGTCAGTTTTGGTGACGGCATTGACTCCTCGGTAGCCTACACAGAACCTCCAATCCTTGGTACCTGCCTGGGAACTTGCCTTGGGGACAAGAACCACGGGACTGGACCAGGGACTGGTTGAGGGTTGAATAACACCCAGATCCGACATCTTGGCGTCCTCAGCCTGGATGTGGTTCTTGACGGTATCTGACATACGGTAGCACCTGCTTTTGACAGGCACACTGTCACCAGTGTCAATCTCGTGCCTACACCACGGTGTAAGGCCTGGTGTCAGTGAAAACAGAGAGGCGTACTGCCGGAGCAAAGCCCTGCAGGCCCTCTGCTGCTCTGTTGTCAGGTCGGCAGAGAGATGTACTCCCTCCACAGAGCCATCCTGAGGGTTGCTATGCAGCAAATCAGGAAGGGGCTCACTCTCATCCTCTTCTTGCCCTGAAGCTAGCAAGAGACATGAGACTTCGGCTTGCCTGTGGAAAGGCTTGAGCCTGTTAACATGGAATACCTGAGGGGCTATCCCCGAGGCTCCCATGTCAACCAGATAATTGACCTCGCCCATCTTGGAGATTATCCTGAAGAGTCCAGTCCATTTATCTGCCAAAGCCCGAGGCTTGGTAGGCTCCATCACGAGGACCTCCTGTCCCAGAGTCCAATCCACTTGCAATGCTTTAAGGTCATGCCAGTACTTATTCAATTCATTGCTGGCCTTAAGATTTGCTGTTGCCTGACTCATCATCTGTGTCATCCTCCGTCTGAGGCCTAACACATAGTCCCCCACTTGCTTGGCGGGACCTGGAGGGGTGGCCACCCAACCTTCTCGGATCAAGGCGAGGGGCCCCTTCACGGGATGTCCAAAGAGTAACTCAAAGGGGCTGAAACCAACACCCTCTTGAGGTACCTCTCTTTAAGCAAACAGCAGGCATGGCAGGAGAAGATCCCACTTCTTCCTGAGGGGCTCTTCCAAAGCGCCTAACATGCCCTTGAGAGTTTTGTTAAATATCTCAACCAAACCATTGGTCTGAGGGTGGTAAGAGGTGAAGAATTTATAGGTTACTCCGCATTCTTTCCACATGTTTTTCATGTAACTCGACATGAAGTTGGATCCTGTCAGAGACAACCTCCTTAGGGAATCCAACACGGGTGAAAATGCCCATGAGCGCCCTAGCAACCACCTTGGCCGTAACCGTCCGAAGGGGTATAGCCTCAGGGTACCTGGTGGCATCATCTACCAAGACCAGGATGAACCGATGTCCACCCGACGTGGGAGGGTCAAGTGGACCGACGATGTCGATGCCCATCCTCTCAAACGGTGTGCCAACCACTGGCAATGGCTGCAGTGGGGCGATGGCTCTGCCTCCAGTCTTGCCAGACAACTTACAAGTGGGGCAGGTCCTGCAGTGGGACTCCACTTCTACTCCCATCCGTGCCCAGTAGAAATGGGCAGAAAGCCTCTGCTTAGTCTTCTTGGTACCAAGATGACCAGCCAAGGGCACCTCATGCGCCAACTGCAGCAGGAAGGGCCGGTAAACCTGGGGTACCACCAAACTCTTGAGAGCACCAGGTTCAGGCTTAGTGGGCTCACTAACAAGGAGCTCACTCTCACAATAAATCAGAAATGTCTTAGGCACTTCTCCTTGTGCCTGGGACAGGGCCTGTGTCCTCAGATCCTCGAGAGAGTGGCAGAAGTCTGCCCAGGAGGGTCCCCCTTCAGCCAACAAGCATTGAAGGTCAGGATGATCCTCCGGGTTAAGAGCCTCCCCCACAGGAAAGTCTTCTGGCTCATATCCCACAGGAGTTGAGACAGGATTTATCACTGGACCCAGCCTGTCCGGAGCATGGATCCCAATGGGTGCTGTCAGAACAGCGGGAAGAGCAGGGGCTCCCTCCACAGAGGTGGCCTTCTTAGTCTTCCGTTTCTTTCGTGCCTTGGGTTTTCCGTCGGCAAGGATACCGGGCTCGCAGCCGGATCCTGTGTGACCTGCGATCGGGTGACCGCCACAGTAGCCATGGGTAGACCATCCGTGATCATCCCCAACTCGCCCAAATCGTTCCCCAACAAAATGTTCGCAGGCATGTTGTGCTGAACGAGGACCGGAAGCTTTGCTGTCTTGTCTCTAATTGTAATGTTGACTAAGGCTACAGGCGATAATTTGGGAGGCCCACAAGCTAACCTGGTGGTTCTCAGAGGGGCACCTACATAGTCCTCTGGCTTGAGCAGGGTCCTGCCCCCCACTGTCATGCTTGCCCCAGTGTCTCTCAAACCAGTAGAAGGCTGGCCATTCAGGAGGACACTTCTCAAGAACCTACGAGTGTTCTGTGGGATAGTCACCAGTACTTCTGCGTACTGGTCCCAGGCCCCAAGGGACACTAAGGAAATCTCTACGGGAGCACCGAAGGTGATCGCAGTAGAGGAGGGGAGGACAGTGGCCTCCACCTCAGGTACGGAGAAGGGATAGGTCAGGCTGACAGACTGGACTCCAAGTGCCTTACCCTTATACTTGGTGTCACCCCTTCGGTGGTCCAGAGCCCCACAATCCCAACAAGTGCCAGGAGTGCGGGGTACGCTACTGGAACCACTGAGACCCTGCTTTGCAGCAGGCGGACCACTACTCTTACTCCCACCCACAACAGACTTATCCCCACTAAGTTTTTGGGTCTTCGGAGAGGAAGGTTTTGGCTTACCCGACTGTGACTGCTTTTGGGACTCCTCAACTTTCTGAGAGGCCTCCTTTTCTTTGTCCTTGTCCTTCCCACTGGAGTCCTTAGGGGACACCCGGTGGGAGACCTACTTGTCAGCCAACCTAGCCAGCTTAAAGGGGTCCAAGATGTTCTGGTCAGCAACGTACTGATGCAGCTCTGGTGAACAGGCTTCCGAAAAATGCTCAAAAAACAAGAGGTGAAACAATTCAACAAACGTTTTCACTTTGTATCCATCAATCCACCCCATCATGTTCATGTGCGCAGCACTCTCCCAGTCAATCCAAGACACATTCTCTCGTTTCATAAAATCTTTGAACCGTTTAAGATATTGGGTAGGCGTTTTGCCAAACTTGGCAATTAAAGCAGACTTCATGCACTCATACTGACCCCTTTCTTCCACACTCAGTTTCAGAATACAGTCATACCCAGTTTGAGGCACTCTGCTTAACAAACACTTAGCCCAATTTCGCTTATCAACATCATGAATTGCACAAGCCATTTCAAAAGCTTCAATCCATTGGAGGATATCAGAACCCTCTGCATACACAACAACCAAATCTTTCATAAACTTGGTTGCTGGTGACCTGACACTCTCAACTGGTTTCGCTGAAGTCTCCACTCGACCTTTCTCCAACTGGATTCGCTGACATTCAGTGTCCTTGTCTTTGAGTTCAAGATCCCTATTCTTGAGTTCCAGTTGCTGTGCCAACTCCTCTTTCTTAAGCTCAGCATCTAGTTCCAACTTGGAATATTCAAAGGCAAAAACTCAAGCTCTAAAGAACTGCTGGGGTTTGGAACAGAGGCAGCAGGAATGGTGGCATTCCCAGAATCGGATTCGGCGACAACCCCCGGGGTAGAGTCCTCATTGGTTGCATCCCCACCTTCAAGAGTTTCACAATCGATCTGGTAGTCCACCAGGGCAGCTATCAGCTCAGCCCTAGACTTATCCACAAAGTCTAATTCCTTGGCTTCACAAGCACTCTGGAGAGCATCTAAGCTCATCCGAGTCAATTTACCATTCGCAATAGATTCCATTGCTTGTAATGCAGTTATATTGTACACGACTAAACCTTAATTTAACAAAGTGCAGATATCCTTCGTAAGTGGCACGGTTATACACTGAGTCTTAAAACCATAAGCATCCCACCGCTGCCACCAGCTGTAAAGACTGGAGGGGGGTCTGTACTTCCGCTCTCTATTTGGTAGAGGAGAGACACAGACACCCCTGCCAAGATTCTCTATTGTGGTAGCAATGGACGAGCAATCAAGGCCTAGATTCTCAGGAGGTGATGCGAGCTGGTTCTTAAGTACAGTGTAGTCCCCGAGCACCCACAAAGGAATGTCCACATACTGTATCGGTTAAAACACAGTCTTTATATAATTAATATTCAAGGTCATATACACGATCACGATAACTCACTTTGTAATCTGAAAATCAACAATGGCAAATATGTACAATTCTAAAGTGATACCACTAACGTTATCAGATCTCATTAAAGTGCATACAGTCAGAATGACACACAGATCAAAATAAAGAGGAAACCAGCAGTAGAGAGAGGAAGGAAAGCAAGATGGTTGAGCAATAGGCAGGATACTGGTAACTACCGTTAAACACAGCTCTGTGTGGAGATCCCCCCACCTGGGCAACCTGTAGAAGAAAGATACAAGCCCAGTCCATATATTGTTCCCACTAGACTTTCCACTAGTTCTGCAACCCCAAAGTACCTTGGCGTTGTAGCGTTCCGCGTCGGGGAATCGACTGCCCTTTTTGAGTGTCCTCCCTTTCAGGCAGGAGTCACGGGTCGTCGAACGTCCAACGGAGAACAGGTTGAGCTATGACGGTGGAGTGGCCGCATCGTTCCTAGCGGTGCTCGTTGACGGGGAAACTTAAACGTCCTGCAAGGAAGATGCATGCGGGTCACCTCGGTGTCGATAGTTCTGGACCGCAAAGAGTTGAAAGAACTGTGGCCCAGCAAGGGCGTCGAGTCGTCAGCATCTCTGTGGTCTTTGGGTGGCGGGAAAGCCACCGATGGATGCTCCTCGGCACGTCAACGGTCAGGCCTTCTCCAGCAGGATACAGCGACGACGATGCAGACGAGCGCGTCCTTGGATCAATGAAGTTCTTAGGCAAAAGGAGCACGGCGGCTCCAGTCGGCGACAGCAGTCGTCGACAGTGGCGGACAACGGTCCGGGCACTTCTCCTTGGAGTTCCGCAGCAATCCCTGTATCGGGTCGGCAGCCTGTCGAAGGTCTGTCTACCAGGGAGCTTAGGCAAAGATCAGCTGTGCACAATGGTCCCTCGTAGCTCGGGAAGAGGGCGCCTTACCAGGTCCTCTCTGGGTCAGTCCTTGGAGGCACAACAGCTTTCAGATTGCGAAGGAGAGCAACAGCAATTCTTCTCGTCCAGCAGGTCTCAAGGTTAAGCTTCAGTTACTCGTCGTAGTGGACTTCAGCTTCCGAACACGATTCCTAGCAGTGAGAGGTCCCCAGATATACTGTTGATCTCCCATTCATTCCGCTGGGTCACACTCAAGCATCCAATCACGATTAAGGTCATTCATGCAGGCAGGCAGCCAATCAGGCACACAGTGCATTCAGGCCCTTCACTTCTCTCCAGACACTCACAACAAGTTATGTGTATTGGGACAAGTACCGAGCCATTCAACACTCCAAGCTGCATTCATACCGGTTTCGGGCAGGGCTGTCTCAGCCGTTGTGTCAACCACCAGATACTAGACAGCCACAACATAGAATGCATATTCGTCACACACTCCATTCACCCAGGTTCCACCCACAGGCGTACCCACAACATACGGTCGTTGAGAAGGCTCCAGCCAGTCTGGTTGGCACTTCCCCACACTACCATATACAGAACTTCCACCCAACAGCCAGTCAGGGGGAAGGGACAGAGGCAGGGCTTCCCGGGACTTCGGGAAGACCAAGGTAACAGGTGATGGAAGGCAAGAGGCCATGGGGCCATTTTGTCTCCATCAGGAATCTACCGATTCCAACGACAGGGCCTGGGCATCCCAAAATGGAGGATGCTCAGGGCACCAGTCATTTCAGCACAGAGCTGCCACCAGCCCGTAACTTGCTCTGTGGGTCACACACAGGTGGCCAAAAACATACACTAGGGGCACAGGGTTGTACCCCTACCCATGGGTGCCATAAGGGTATCCCACGGGTCTGTTAACCAAACCAAAAGAGAGAGAGCTGCACCGCCAGGAGTCCCACCTGAACTCCTGCGTGGAAAACACGACAGAACACACAATAAAAGCAGTAAAGGACAAGGATATGGAGGCCCTGTCCCTCTGGAGTATTTCCAGCATCACACGGGCGGAAAGGCAGATGGTTAGTAGTAGCCCACAAGGACAAAGGTAGAGAATTCCAAGCCTTCGCGGCTGCCACAGAGAAGGCACTGCCACCCATGTGAGAGAGTCTCACCCGAGGTATTAGGGCCATCAGAGAGGATTGGGAGCAAAGAACTCTAGAAGGCACATACAGGGGGAATTAGGCTTGGTGATAATCATCACTGAGTTTGTAGAAGGCTCTATGAATGATGCACAAGGACTTGAACAGCACTCGCATCTCAACAGGGAGCCAGTGAAGAAGAAGGGGTGACATATGGGCACCGAAAGGAGGTTGAAGTACTGCTCGGGCCACTGCATTTTGCATTAGCTGCAAGCGGTGTAAGAGGTAGGCAGGCTGAGCAACATAAAGGGCCTTGCAGTGATCGATATTGCTTACCACAAGGGCTGCCACCAGAGGAGCATGAACTTCAGGTGGAATAAAGGATAGAAGCTTGAAATGGCCAGCTTGGCAGATGGAAGATACCTCATCCTGCATCGACAGGGAAGAAGATAGTTTGATCCCCAAGTCCCTAATAGAGGCAACGGGAGAAGGAAAAGGGCCAAGAATAGAAGGCCAGAAGTCGACAGCAGGGACCAATGACCATCACCTCAGTCTTCTCACCATTCAGCTTCAGCCAGTTCTCGGCCATCCACCCACCCACCTCCTCAAGGCACCCCCTAAGCTTGCGCAGCAGTCTCTGGTCTGGCAAGGTCTAGACAAATAATTATCTGCGTATGGTTGGCATAGGAGTAGCACATGAAGCCATGGGAGTGGATAAAGCCGAGAAGTGGCTCAGTCCACCCACATGGGAGACAGGTGCCCAAGGCTGGAGAAATCACCTCCAACCATCCTAGAATTCTGGTTGGCCTGCATCCTGGGGCTCTCTGGGACCGGCGCTGAACTTGGAGACAGTCGACCAACAAGGGAGACAGGCGCCCACACCCTGAGGCAGCACCGCCGACTGTCCCAGAGCTCTGGCTGCCCTGCGTCATGGCATTTGCCTCTGGGAAGGGATGAGCACCCTGCCAGGGGTCCTTGGGACTGCCGCTGGACTTGGGGAGTTGGGGAATCACCCCCAACCATCCTGGAGTTCTGCCTGGGCTGCATTCCAGAGTTTGCCTCTGGGGAGGGGTTGGGATCCTGTCGGGGCTCCCTGGGACCACCACTGGACCTGGCGATGGTCGACCCACATGGGAGACAGGCCCCCAAGGCTGGAGATATCACCCCCGACCATCCTGGAGCTCTAGCTCACCTGCGTTACAGTTTTTCCCCACAAGGGAGCCCAGGCAGTGTGCCAATCCCTCCCCAGAGAGAAAAGCTGTAACATGGCACAGCCAGAGCTCCAGGAAAGTCGGGGTTGATGTATCGGGCCTTGGGCGCCTTCACCCTTGTCGGTCGACCGTCCCCAAGTTCAGCGGCGGTCCGATGGAGCCCTGGCAGGGTCCCCATCCGTCTTTACAAGGAAAAGCTGTAACACATTCCAGTCACAACTCCAGAAAAGCTGTAACGCGGCATTGCCAAAGCTCCAGGGCGGCCGAAGATGCTGCTGCAGGGCTTGGCCGCCTGTCTCACATGTGGGTTGACCATCCCCAAGTCCAACAACATTCCCATGGATCCCCGGCAGGGTCCCAATCCTTCCCCGAAGAGAAGAGCTGTAACCCAGCCTGGCCAGATGTCTAGTAAGGCCAGGTGTGCTGCCCCTGGCCTTGGGCGTCTGCCTCGCACGGGTTGACTTTCCCCCAGCCCATCAGCAGTCATGGGGTGACCCAGCAGGGGCCCCATCCCTCCCTGGAGTGAAAAGCTCTAACGTGGCTTTGCCAGAGATCCAGGACAGCCGGCGGTGCTGCAACAGGCCAAACAGCCACCACTCCCAATATCCTTTCCCTGGTGGCCTAGTGCTCCTTTCTGCTTCCCAGGGGTGCACACATTGGGTCAGACCCTCAATAACCCCGCTCCCCCAGGGAAGCAGAAAGGGTGCGCCCCTCTGTGGGGGAATTCCTGAGAGGGCTGGCCCCCAGGGACAGGCCCAGCACCCTGATGCCCCCAGGTGTGCCACTAACAATGTAGTGAAATGTTGTTTTGCCTGCCTTGGGGGCAAATGGGTGCAAAACAGCACCCATCTGCCCCCAAAGAAGGCAACACATTGTACCCCCTTCCTTTCATTATTTTGGTGGGGGCCTGTTTGGCTTGGGGGGGCACCCCAAAATCAATTCCCTCTTGGTCCAGTGGGGATTGCTGGTCGAGGATCGAACACTGCTCGACCAGCAATCTGCTTGTGTGAGGGCTCTCTGAAAAAGGGAGAGTCCCCTCTTTCTAACTAGCCCTCACTTATCAAATAAGGGCAAAAAAAGCCCTTGCAGGATCAAATGCGTCTGTGCAAAATATACATGCTGAAGCCTTTTGACTTCAGCATGTAAATTGAATTTCCTGATGATGTCGGTGCACGTAGCGTGCACCGACGGCATCCCCCCGCCCCACAGGTATGGAAGGGGAAGTCCTCCTCTTCACTGCCTGGGGGTCAACGTGATCGAAGGAGCAGCAGGGGGTGGGGCGATCTACCCCATCAGAGGTAAGCAGTGTGGAGGACGAGGTATCTCATCCCCCACACTGGAGACGTAGTGCGGAGGACAAGATACCTCATCCGCTGCACTTAAGATTTAATGCTTTCATTGTTTTGCTGAAATAAATGTGATTGAATTTATCTAAATAAGATAACTTATTCTGTATCCCGGGGCACCAAGATAGTGGGAGGCCCACAACATGACCAAGGTGGGGTTTCTTATAAATATTCAACAATATTCCCCAACGTAAGGGCAAACCTGCTCATCTGTCACATTACATAATGTGGGGCGGGTCACATCTGGGTCAAATGAAACACAGGAGTCGTTGATAAACAAGTGCATCCATTATCTCAGATTTACAAAAGGGTGTAAAACTGTTATTAGAAGGGACATAGTGAAGTGTGTATGGCAGAGTATTCCCAATTGTGGTGATATGATCATGGTCCTCCTAAAAAAACTATTGGTTAAAGGATGGCCTGCTCTCATTAGAATCGCAAACATATCCCCCGGTGGGATCAACAATCTCAATTAGGCCCGCAGCTGATATGCAGCACAACGATAGCTGGAACACCATAAATATGCCCATTAGATATGCCCCCATTTTAAAGAATCTAATGAACCAGATTATATCTAATGGCCAAGGTAACACAGATATGGAATCTGTAGATTGACGTATACCGGTCCCCAAATGGAAGAATCAGCCTAGCCAGAGAGAACTCAGTTTAATCTCCTGGAATATAGCTGGTTTTAGGAAACATCTGTTAGACCCTGACTGGTGTAATTTTGTTTGGAGATATTATGTGGTATGTTTCCAGAAAACATGGGATTTGGACCTGACTACTTTCCAGGGCTATGAGGTTTTCTGGGTGCCGGTCGCAAAGGGACCCAAGGGTAGGTGGTCCTAAGTGAACATTGTTTTCACTGGACCAAAATGCAAAAAGATCGATTTAGAAAGGCCGCTCTGTGACCGCACAGAGCGGTCATTCTAAATCAATCTGTCAGCCCCTGCCGCACATGAGTGCGTGCAGGGGCTGACAGGCTGTCAAGTGACTGTGTGTGTGTGCCTGTGTGAGGATTTTTGTGAGCGTATGTGTGCCGATTTGGTGTATTGTGCTGGTAACGCGGTGGATGGGGGGAAAGGGTGGGCGTGAGGGGGTGAAACCCCCCTGTTCAACATAAAAACCGGCAGGTGGGGGTGCAGAAGGGGTCATCTTGGGGTGGTTGGATGTGGTATGATGTGATATGATGTGATATTGCCACATTTAAAAGCCAACACAAAAACAGCCTTTGAAATGCGGTAATATTACATAGAACCGGGTAGGCCCTTTGGTCGGCTGGCACTGTGGATTAGTACTGCCCTTTCCAAATAATTAACGTTGAATCTCACCAGACACTCAGTATGTAGTATTGAGTTTGCTGGGTGTCCAATCAATAGTCCTGTGTAATGTGTATATTCGGGTTACTAACACATTTACAAATAATATAATTGAACTAGACTAGTCAGAACTCTTGCAGAAACAAGAATGAGCCATGAGAAATTGGAACACCAAATCATTTTATTGGGGGATCTAAACTTGCAAATCAAACTCCTTTCCGTATCGAAAGGCAGTATGGGATGACTTGGCTGAGGTATGGGAAATACCCTCCCCTGGACCCACCATTGAGGTTTAAGACTCATCCGATGGCTCTTAGTTATGGAATTTAGGACCTGTAATGGTCGTTTTGGAAAGGACCAAATTCGCAAAACCCACCTTTGAAGGGAATAGAAGTACCTCACATATAGATTACATCTTCTTGTCAATGAAACTATAGGCTAATGCAAAAGATTTTGAGGTCTTGAACAAACAAGGGCCACAAGCCATTGACATTGAAGCTGTCTAATTTGGGCAGATACGAGAGCGATCCCTGTAGTAATCCTAGTTATCCTGTCCACATTCAGGGTCAATCTAAATGGATAAAATGGCTTGATCTCGATCTGATACAACTAAGACCACACATTTATTTTTTTGTTAAATATATTTTTATTTTATCTCAACCAAACAACATTACAACGAAACATAAATAAAACACTTCAAACAACAAAACCAAACGAACAAAAAGTAAGGCACTGCAATCCCCATCCCTCCCCCCTATGAGCCTGTAGAGTGTTCGCCATCAGTGTCCGTTCCGTGCGGTGGGGCCTCATCGCTCTCAAGTCCAGCCGAGGCCGATCCCGCACAAAACAGCTCAGCTAACAACAACTTCCATGCCATGAGAGAGCCTATTTCTTCCCCATCGCCTGCCATACTGCCATCTTGCCACACTGTCGTTTCAGCATCTGCCCATTTTTGGAGATCCCGCCACCAGACCTCCACTCGCGGCTTGTGACATTTCTTCCACTCCATGGCTATCCTACGTTTGGCAAGCACATAGGCCAGATCTTTAAGTTTATCCACATGTCGAAGCTTACGCGCCCTGGGATACCCTCCCAGCAGACAAGCCCACGCCGAATCCACCTTAAGTGTGATACCCCTTCCTGCCAGCCTCTGCGCCACTTCACCCCAGTAAGTTGCAATCACTGGGCACGCCCAGAACATATGTATCATGTCCGCATTCTCTTTGTTACACTTGGGGCACGCCTGGCGCCCACTACCTAGGAATTTGGAAATTCTAAGGGGGGTCATATATGCCCTGTGCGTAATATAGAGCTGTATCTGCTTGAACCTGGCGTTCCTCGATACCTTTTTATGGTACCCCAGGGCGCGCTCCCACATCCCATCCGACATCGGGGCCCCCGCCTCTGCATCCCACTCCAGTCTCAGGTGCCCTAAATCCTTCCCAACCTTTGTCATCAACATCTCGTACAACCTAGAGACCTCGTGTCCGCCCTCTGATGCGTCATACATCGTCTCCAGCGTGGCATCCGGTTCATCGGCCAAAGTAGTTTCGGGCCACGTGCTCCGGACCTCCCGGACCACCCTGTGATATGTTACATATTGACCCCTGTGTAGTCCCGACCCTACCTCCAGTTCATCGAACTCCATCAGGGTCCCCTCCTGCCAGATGTCGCCCATTGTAATCAATCCAACTGACTCCCAATACGTCCGGATAATAGTTCTCAGCTGCCCGTCCTCCTTTGCCAGGGCGATCAGAGGGAACTGCGACATACACGGCGCGGGGTCACCCATCATCCGACAGGCACGCCGCCATATGTTCCTGCCAAGGGCCAGCATCTTAGGACGCTCTCTCATCCATGAGCCAGTCACCCAAATCACCTCCCGCAGATAGAAGGGGGAACAGTCTTCCCCTAGCAGCCTATGTTCGGGGGTCTCTTCATCTGAAAGCCACCTGGCCACATATTGCAGTTGTGCCGCGATATAATAGGCCTCAAAGTTCGGCAGCTTCACGCCACCTTTCTCGTAAGAGTTCTGCAATTTCCATAATGCGACCCTGTTGCGCGTGCCGTGCCACAGGAAATTCCTACACGCGCTATGCAACCTGGCGAAAAACTTCCTAGGTATCATATACGGGATGTTATTAAAGTAATGCAGGAGCCTGGGCAACACCACCATTTTAAGCATGGCTCCGCGACCCATCATTGCTAAAGGCAATCTTTCCCAGAACCTCATGCACCTCTCAATCTTTCCCACAGCTAGTTCAGTATTATACTTGTGTTCTTCCTCAGTCGTGTGATACACGTCAATGCCCAAGTACCGGAAGGAGCTTGTTGCCCACGGAATCCGCAGCACCGGCAACCTCTCCGCCGGTATCCCCACATAACTGCCCAGCGGGAATAATACAGATTTCTGAGGGTTAACCGCTATGCCGGACAACCAGGCATACCTCTCCAATACCTCCAAGATATACTGCAAGTTCTCTTCCGGGTGTTTCAGGTATAACAGCATATCGTCTGCATACAGGGATATAAGATGGCACTCTCCTCCCACCTCTATGCCCACCGGATCATACTGCTGCCGGAGGTAAACTGCTAAGGGTTCGAGGGCCAGTATGTACAACATTGGGGACCAAGGACATCCCTGCCTGGTACCTCTGCCTAACTGCCATCTGTCTGACACTACTGCACCCGTACGGACCCTAGCCAGAGGCGCACTATATAATAGCTCGGCCCACCTCATGTAGCATGGTCCCAGTCCGAACTGCCCCAAAGCCGCCAGGAGCCATGGCCATCGGACGGAGTCGAACGCTTTAACCGCGTCCAGCGCCACTATTGCCATTTCGCTGTCATCACTGCCCCCCTTTTCCACCACCCTGTGAAGGCGCCTGTGATTGTGGGTAATATTCCTGTTCGGGACATAGCCCGTCTGGTCAGGATGGATCAGCTTGCCTATTACCCTCCGCATTCTGGCCGCCAGGACCGCTGTCAGGATCTTGCTGTCCTGGTTCAACATCGACAGGGGCCGGTAGGAGCCACAGTCGTGCCCCGGTTTGTTGGGTTTGGGGAGCGGTACTATAATCGCCTCCCTGAGCGATTCTGGTAGCCGCCCCACCTCGAACGCTTCATTAAACATCTCCAGCATGGGCGGGAGCACCTCCTCCCCATACGCTTTATAAAATTCACTGGGGAACCCGTCTGCACCTGGGGCCTTACAAGTGGGCAGCTGCCGCACAATCTCCTGCAGCTCATCCAGAGTGATCTTAGCATCCATTTCCTCTCGCTCTTCGTCACTTATCTTGGGCAGGCCTATGTCTTCAAGTACTACCTCTATATCCTCCCGGCTTCCCCCCTCTCGATCCTCATATAATGCTTGATAATATTCTGCGAATGCTCCATTCACCCCTTCCTGGGTGTTCTGCTCCACTCCCTTTTCAGTGATAACTGATCGGATCGGGGATCTTGGGGTCTCGCTCTTATACAGCCAAGCAAGAAGTCTGCCCGTCTTGTCTCCCCCGGCATGCAACCTCTCAATGTACTTCCTGTAATTCAGGTTACAAAGCCTGTCCCAATGTTCTGCGCACCTCTGTTGCAGTTTAATGACCTCCTCCATGTCCGTCCCCCCCTCCCCCAGCTCTCTCTCCAACTCAGTCTCGGCTCTACGCAGATCTGCCAGGACTCCTCCCATTAATCCTTTGGATTTAGCAATGGCAACCCCCCTCATTACAACCTTAAAGGCCTCCCACAAAGTACCAGCCGACTTGACGCTGCCTGTGTTCGTTTCAAAATAAGCAACAATCTCCTCCCTCACTTCTTCTCTGAAGACTGGATCCCTGAGCGCTTCCGCCCTGAGGCGCCATGTTGGAATACGCGCACGTGGGGGACAAAGCTGCCAACGCATGACCAGGGGCGAGTGGTCCGAAAGGACTCTCGCCCTGTAGTCTATCTGGTCACACTCCGCGACAATGTCCGGAGTGGCGAAAAAGTAATCCAGCCTTGTGTGTAACTGGTGCGGGGCCGAGTAATGTGAATATTGCCTCACGCCAGGGTGTCTCGTCCTCCACACGTCTGCCAGGCCAAGGTCTACCAGCAGCGCCTGCAGTACCCTAGCCGCCGGGCTGGGCCTGTCCAGCCTGTCGTCTGACCTGTCCTCCTTGGGGTCTAGTACACAATTAAAGTCCCCTCCCCAAATCACAGGACCCCCCATCCCCTCACCCAGTCTAGTGGTCAGTGTCCTGAAGTATGTCGCCGTGTCACGGTTGGGGGCATAGGTATTTATAACGCACACTACTTTATTTTCCACAAGACCCCTTACCATGACCAGCCTCCCATCAGACTCCACAACCTCCCCAAGTAGCTTAAACGGGACATGTGGTGCAACCCAAATCAGCACACCTCTAGCATAGGCAGAATATGTGGATCCAACTACAGTCCCTCTCCACTTTCTCCCCACCAGTTCCAGCTTATCCCGTGTCAGATGTGTCTCCTGTAACAGGGCGATGTCTATCCTTTGTCTTTTTAGGTACAACATGACCTTGTTACGCTTAAGGTAACTGTTAAGACCTCTAACGTTCCACGTTAGTATCCTAAGGTCCCCCATGACGCAACAGTAGCTCCCATCCCTCTCCCAGGACCCCTCGCCTCCCTCCTACCGCAAGGGCCCCCATCCCCAGTTTCTCCCCCAGGCTCATATAAAAACTGACCCGCCCCACCCCCCTAACCCCCTTAACCCAACCAACTGCCCAGCTCCATCCCTGGATCTCAGGCATCCCTGTGTTCGGTTCTCTCTGGAACCCAAGTAGAGAACCCAACAGGGTGTCACCCCACACACAGTGACTAAACTAAACTCAAACTGGGGTACAAAGACCAGCCCCCGGAGGCTCCCCTCCCGCACTTCCGTATCCGCGCACACGGACCATGTTTCAAAGTCCTAACGCATACACTACCAAACAGAGTCATACCGACTATATTCCAGTCCCAATGTTCATAGCCCAACCGGGCCCGCAGCATCACTTATCTCTTCCCGTTCCATCCGCCGTCCGCTCATCTGGCTCCTGAGGACAGTTTTGTGCATCGAGCCATTCCATGGCCTCCTCCGGAGTGTCAAAGAACAGCATCTTAGTCTTGAAGAAAACCTTCAATCTGGCCGGGTAAAGCAACATATACTTGTACCCTGCTGCCCGCAATCGCCTCTTGACCGCCCCAAAGTTCATGCGACTGCGCTGCACTTGCAAGGTGTAATCGGGGTAAGCAGTAATGGTCGCCTCTCCTCGCCGTATGGTGCCCCCCTTACGAAAGTGTTCAAGGATCCTTTCCCGATCCCGATAATGGAGGATCTTGGCGATCACAGGCCTAGGTGGGTTCCCCGGCGGTGGTCTTCTACTCAAGGCCCTGTGCGCCCTCTCCACCGCAAACCCCTGCGACAGGGCTCCCCCAGTGATCTCCTGCAGCAGCAAGTTCTCAATAAACTCCGTGGGATTCTGGCCCTCAGCCCCCTCCGGCAGGCCCACGATGCGAACGTTGTTTCTCTGGGCACGTCCTTCCGCCTCTTCAGCCCTACTTTCCAAGTTGCCCACCCGCTGCACCAGGGCATGGATATCGCGCTTATGTGCAGTGCAGTCCGCCACAGTAGGGCCCATCTCCTTTTCCAAAGTTTCCGTGCGCTCAGCCAGGGCCCGCACATCCTGCCTGAGGAGGTTCACGTCCTCCTGCACCGCCCCAACCTGTAGTTCCAACGCGGTTTTCAATTCGGCCACAGCAAGTTGGAGCCTGGTCTCCCACGTCGCCTTCAGATCCGCGATCGCAGCGAGAACCTCCTGGTTCGCACCACCGGCGGCCATCTCCTTGGTCTGAGCCTTATCCTTGCTCCTGGCACCCTCCAGGCCGGGCGACGTCTTGGCGTATTCGTCGAGCGTGGGCTGTTTATTCTTCGCCCTCAGAGGCTTGTTCGACATATCTCCAGTCAGGAGCGTCCCTCCGGTCGCGCTCCGGTCCAAGCCAGGGAGGCACTGTGCCCATACACCACGACTCTGTTGAGAGTCTCAGCTCGCCCAGCAGTCTCAGGCACCGCTGTTGTCCGGCGCTCCCCCCAGATGGGCAGGGTCGCGCTGCCCCCTTCGTACCGCTGAGAGGGCGCACGTATGTTGTGGTCCCAATCTACCGCTCCTTTGTCCCCTCGTCAAGCGGCGGCGGCCATTTTGTCATCCGTCGAGGTCTGGCCGCCAGTGCTTCATTCGGCTCTTAAGTATCCGTGCGCACTACGAACCCATATAAAAATGTGTCCTCGCGTGCAGCCGGACTTCATGTACACAGTCTTCCAATTTTCGCCAAATCACAGCAGTCCTTGCGCGGTATCAGTCGGATTATGTACGGATCAGCGGGAGCTCCCGTTCAGGCACGTCCTTTCACATGGCTACCAAGCCACGCCCCCACCACACATTTATGACAGTACTGTGCCTGTTCTGGAGCATTTGTTCCTGATGGAAGAGGGGAATGTATGAGGTTGGAGATCATGGCAGCATCTTATTTAAGTGGTGCGGGTGCAGGGTGAAATGATAAGATGGGGAGGCCAGAGAGTGATGTAGAAGTTGTACCAAGTTGAGGCTGAATGCTAAAAGAGAAGGGAAGGAGAACAGTGAGTAGAGGGAGAAAGAGAGTGAAATCAAGATGCATAATTGAGGTAAAAAACTAGTCAACTGAAGACAATGAGGAAAGGGTGCAGCCAAGGTGAGAGAGAGGATAGCTGGGTAAACAGAAAGGGAAAGGGTGGAAGGCTAGCTGAGAAGATGCCATACATTCTGAGTTGGGTTAGAATAGGAGTCTAGGTAACCAAATGACAGACCCAAAACAGCAAGTTTCCTTGGTCCTGTGAGATAGAAAGTGGAGTATAAAAGTAAAAAGTATAAAAGTGAAGGAAAGAGAAAAGCATGAAAAAGAGAAAAAGAGAAAGGTAGAAAAACAGAGAGAAAGTAACAAAGAAAGGAAGAAAGTGAAAAGATGGAATGAAAAGAAAAGTGATGAAATGAAAACAGAGAGGAAAGAGGATTGATTGGATAAAAGAAATAATGTAGGGAAGAACATTAGAAAATGCATTAGAAAATGCATGAAAGAAAAAGTAAATAAAGAATAGAAAGAAGGAAAGAGGAATAAAAAGATTGGAAAAATGATGGAAGGACAGATGAAAAGAGGGTTAATATAATTCCAAAATAGATACATGCAAGCAGTAGAATTATATCATTGCACTTCAAATGTTTCTATAGTTTTGTAATGGGGTAATGACACCATCTGAGGCAATGGAAAAGATATCTGCCCCCAGGGCCAAACGGAGAGTATTTTTTAAAGGTATCTCCATGTTCCTCGTGGTAGTGGTGTGATTACTGTGTAAAAATAAAATGTTTCATAACAGTGCCCAATTAAGAGCACAACTTTGTGAAGTTTTGAGCTTTTCACAATTATGCATGCAGAATCTAAAGTTAGGACGCCCCTACTGCTCCGCCCCTTCACTGCAGACTCTCCACAATACTATGTTTCAAATGGATTGTGTCCTCCAACATATTGCACATCTTTGACATGTAATGTCCACAGCTGTGTACTTCGGAAACATTTTCAGCAGAGGGCGTCCTGCGTCGATGACGTTGGGTCGATGTCCCTCGAAGGCCTCCGTCGAGGGCAACGTCACCGGATGTTATAAATAGGACGAACGGCGCCCGTAGCCCCAGTTCCATTTTTTCTGTGAACGTGTTGCTTCGTGAAACTCCGCGCACCACGTGTGTTTCATCGTTGAGATGTCTTTTTTCTTCGACCCCTCCGACTCTGCGGGCTGGCTTCAAGACTTGCCGGGACTGGAAGTCGAAAATGTCGATCACCGACCCGCATTGCATTTGTTTGTGGTGCTTGGGCGAGAGTCACGACACTGACGACTGTTCAAAATGCCAGTCGCTAACTGCCAAGGCCTTGCGGGAGCGTAAGGGGAAGCTCTAGGTAGGTAGGGATTCTAATCCCAGTAAGTCCCGTGAATCCAAGTCGAAATCCAAAGGGGTGTCCACTGATGACTCGAAGGGCGACTCGCCGCGTCGGGAGGAGGCCAGGGGTTCTTGGTCCCGGAGTGGTTCCCGCCATTCTTCCTCGTCACGGCATTCTCAGAAGCGACGTCACTGGTCGCCTTCCCCGTCCTCCTCAGAGGATGGAGCCACAAGGAAAGTGGCATGCCCGATGAAGTCCTCGACTCCGGAGGAATGGGCTGCCTTTAAGGAGCAAATGTTGGCGATATTTCAATCTCAGAACACGTGTCCGGTCGTGCCTTCTAACGAAGCCGGCCAGGATCTGTCTCGTAGTGTGGCTCGCACGCCTTCGGGCTCGGGTCCGCGACGCGACTCTCGCATTGGGAACCTTCGAGGTCCTGTTTGGACAAGGCTTCGGATAGTCGCAAGAGACATGCTTCTAGGTCTCGGTCCTCGTCCCCAGCGAGACTGCTGCAACCTACTAAGGGCTCGAAGCCGGCGTCGACTTGGTCAGTGCTGTGTCCGTCTGACTCGGACGTCGATGCTGTGCCATCTTATTAGCCCATGGCGTCATCGGCACCAGTGTCGACGTCAACGCCGAAGCCTTCGGCGCTCACGACGCCGAGGTTGTTGACACTCTCGACGTTGAAGCCTTTGGCGCCCTCGACGCCTTTGGGGATTTTTGCCCGAAATTTGCTGTTGGAGTACCCCGATCTGGTGGATCCTCCTAGGGAGGCTACTGTGCAGTCTGTGAGGCCAGTGTTGCACTCCAGGCCCTCTTCTGTCCCCAGGCCAGGGTTTCAACTCCCTCTGGACGACATTTATGAAGAGGAAGAAAGGTCTGATTTTGAGGACCCTGGTGAACTTGATGTGGCTCCAATTCTTTCTGGAGAAAGTCAATTGGAGCAGTTGCGGCAAACCCTTCATGATGCCAGTGGGTTGGACATTTCTCCCGAAGTGGAATTTGGTAGGTCTGAGCCTGGGGCTCATGCTTAGTCTTCATACAGGAGGCTCATGGCTAGGGTTTCGAAGCATCTGTGCTGGTCCAGTCCTCCTGAAGACTTTGTACAGGATGATCTAACGGACATCTTAAATTAAGGTCCGTCCTCTGACCCGGTGTTACCGTTTCATCTCACCTTACAGAAAAGGGTGGCTGCTGCTTGGCAGTCCCCGGAATCTCTTCCGGCTGTTAATAAATCTTTGACAAAAAAGTACAGCCCTTCCATTACCGACCCCAGCTATTTATCCACTCACCCCACTCCTGAGAGTTTGGTGGTTCAGGCGGCTACGGCCACCTCGAGACAGGCGGCGTACCCTACCATCCCTCATGATAGGGACGACAAGAGCTTCAACGGTTGGGCTCGTAAGGTATTTTCTGCCGGGAGCATGGCATTGAAATCGGCCAACTCCACTTGTGCCTTAGCAAGGTTCTCACACGTTCTGTGGAACTGTGTTTCTTTAGCGGCTGAGCATATTCCTGAGGGGGAAGAAAGGGATGGATTCCTGGCTCTCGTGCAGGACGGCAAGGATGCCATGTGCGAATCCCTTCAGTCGGGTTTGGATACGGCAGACAGTGTTAGCCGGTCCATGGCTGCGAGCACCGTTATACGCAGATTTGCGTGGTTGCGGAAGTCGGGTTTTGCTCCAGATGTGCAAAGCCATCTTCTGAACATTCCCTTTGATGGCCCACATTTGTTTGGCAACAAGGCTGACAAGAGCGTTGAGAGGTTGAAGACCTCGAAAGCTGCAGCAAAATCTTTAAGTGCAGCTGTGCGTCAACCTCTGCCTTTTCGTCAGTGGAGGGGAGGTTCTTTTCGTTACTACTCCTCCTTTGGTAGAACGAGAGGGGCCGCCAGTCAAAGGGGCCAGTGAAAAAGTACCCATGGTGGTCAGGGAAATGAGGTGCTAAAGCCGCTCAGGCAGCTGCCTCTTTGCCTTCAGGCACTTCCATGGTTCGCCGGTTGGGGGCAGACTGTCTCAGTATCTTGAAGAGTGGCGAGCCATTACTTCAGATGAGTGGGTTCTGGATACCATAGCCCACAGCTACTGCCTTCCCTTCCTACAGCGGCCTCACGGCAATCCACCAGGGAAACTCTCTTTGAAGCTTCCAGATCCGCTCCTTGTGCAGGAAATCTTAACCCTGCTGGAGAAAGGCGCTATAGAACTGGTGTCTTTAGCGGAGGAGAACAAGGGATTGTATTCCCCTTATTTTTTGATCCCCAAGAAGAACGGGGGATTGAAACCCATCCTGGGCTTGCGTTGGTTGAACAAACTTCTCAGGAAGGACAAGTTCAAGATGGTTACTCTTCCTCAAGTCCTCCAGACCCTTCAAACTCAGGATTGCTTGGTGTCTCTGGACCTACAGGATGCATACTTTCATGTGCCGATTCATCCCAAGCACAGAAAGTACCTGAGGTTTGTGGCTGGAGACTCGCACTTTCAGTTTCGGGTCCTACCGCTTGGATTGACCTCCGCCTGAGGGTCTTCACCAAGCTAATGGTGGTGGTGTCAGCATACCTCAGACGAGGGGGGATTCACGTCTACCCAAACCTTGACAACTGGCTGATCTGGGCGCGCTCTCCCGAGCAAGCATTGGATCACCTGGGTCAGACCTGCCACTCCCTCCACAGGTTGGGCTTCTGCCTCAATTTCAAGAAGTTGCATCTGACACCTTCCCAACAGCTCCAATTCATTGGGGCTGTGTTAGACACGTCCTTAGGGAAGTGCTCACCTCCCAATGTGAGGGCTCATCACATTGTGCAGATGGTGGACAAGTTTCAACAGGCCCAGAGTCTCCCGGCTTTCGAATTGTTAAGGTTGCTGGGCCTCATGGCATCCTGCATTTTTCTGATGCCAGAGGCCAGGCTGAGGATGAGATCCCTGCAATGGGTCCTCAAGATGCAGTGGTCGCAGTTCTCAGGCAAGATGTCGGATCCCGTTCAGATTCCACTCTCGGTCTCCCAGGATCTTCTGTGGTGGGCCAACAAAGGGAACCTGAGGAAGGGGGAGCAGTTTTGGCAACCATGGCTGGAGGCTACGGTAGTTACGGATGCTTCCCTCACAGGATGGGGCGCTCCTGCTGATGATTTGACCACCAGCGGTCGTTGGTCTCCGTCGGAGTCCAAACTCCACTTCATCCTGTTAGAGCTGAGGGCCATCAGGCTAGCCGTGAAGGCTTTTCTGCCGGCTTTACGGGGGAAGAGTGTCCTGATCATGACGGACAACACAGTGGCCATGCACTACCTAAACAAAAAGAGGGGGTAGGGTCTCTTCCGTTGTGCAGAGAGGCAATGCAGCTCTGGTTCTGGGCCATCCAGCAGGGAATTTCGGTCTCGGCAGTTCATCTGGCCGGAGAAGAAAATGCAGCGGCGGACACTCTGAGCAGGCAGAGCACGATCTCTCACGAGAGGGAGTTGGCCCAGGAAGTCCTTCAGGAGATCTTCGCCCTTTGGGGAACCCCGCAAGTGGATCTCTTTGCCACCAGTGTCAACCGGAAGTGCGAGAGATTCTGCTCAAGGGAATTTCCTTCAAGAGGAGCCTTAGGAGACGCGTTCATAGTGGATTGGTCATTCCCACTGCTGTATGCATTTCCTCCAGTCCCCGTCATTCCTCACGCGTTGCGGAGGTTACGGAGGTTCGGTTCCCACATGATCCTCATTGCTCCGAATTGGGCCATGAGAGCGTGGTACCCGGACTTCTAGAAATGTCTATCTGCCCTCCGCGCCGACTTCCCTACCGAGAGGATCTGCTCTCGTGCGAGGGGGGGTCAGGTTCTCCATCCAGAGGTCAAGACTCTCAACCTTCATGATTGGTATCTGAAAGGTTGAGGTATAAGGATTGGGACCTCCCGGATGACGTGATGGAGGTGTTGCTTTCGGCTAGGCGCCCTGCAATAAAATCCATGTACCGTTGGCGTAAATTCTGCGACTGGGTCAGGGGTCACAATGTGGATCCTTTTCAGTGCTCCATTCCTATGGTTTTGTCTGTTTTGCTTTCTTTGGCCCACACGGGCCTTCAGGTTGGTACCATTAAGGGTTACCTGGTCGCGCTGTCTATATTTAAGCGCTCGTCTGAAGAATGTTCTTACTTTAAGATTCCTTTGATTTCTCAATTTCTTAAAGGACTGACTAATGTGTTCCCACCGTCTCCTTTCCAGGTGCCTATTTGGGATTTAAATTTGGTTTTGAAATTTCTCATGGGTGCTCTGTTTGAACCTTTGCACTCTTGTCCTTTGAGATTATTGTCCTTCAAGACAGTGTTCTTGGTTGCGGTTACTTCCGCTCGCAGAGTGAGTGAATTGCAGGAACTTTCCTCTAAGCCACCCTTTACTGTGTTCCACAAGGACAGGGTAGTACTTAGGGTACATCCGTCCTTTCTATCTAAGGTAGTTTCTGATTGTCATTTGCGTCAGAAGGTGGTTCTTCCTTCTTTCTATCGTCCTCCTGATCCTGGAGGATGAGGAGCGACTCCATAGGTTGGATCCTAGGGGAGCTCTGAGCTTTTACATTTCTAGGATGTCCAGGGTCAGAGTGGACGATCAACTCTTTGTAGGATATGCTGGACACCGATTGGGCCAGGCTGTTACCAAACAGATCTTGTCCAGGTGTATTATCCTCACCATTACGAAGTGTTAACGTTTGGCGGATTAGGACCCTTCAGCGGGGTGTTCCTATTCAGAATATTTGTGATGCCGCTACATGGGCTTCGCTCCACACCTTTGTTAAGCATTACTCCCTGGATACAGCCATGGTCAGGATATGGCCTTTGGTAAGGCGGTTCTTTATTCCGTTATCTGATTGGGTACTCAATTCTTTTCTCTCCTCCATTTACTGTTGCTGCTTTGGGAGTCTGTCAAAGATGTGGAATACGTTGGAGGGCACAATCCATTCGAAGAACAAGTTACTTACCAACTGGTAACGTTCTTTCGACTGGATGTTCCTCCAACGTATTCCACATCGCCCTCCCAGCCTGCCCCTCTGGAGAATTTCCTATGCAATTGCAGCTTACGTTTCTGCAAGGCTATGTGCAGTCAAGCAGGCATGAGACTGGTGCCACACGTTCTGAGGGGAAAAACTTAAACTGAGGCTACGGGCGCCGTGCGTCCTATTTATAACATCCGGTGACGTCGCCCTCGACGGAGGCCTTTGAGGGAGATCGACCCAACGTCATCACCGCAGGACGCCCGCTGCTGAAAAAGTTTCCGAAGTGCACAGCTGTGGACATTACATGTCAAAGATGTAGAATACGTTGGATGAACATCCAGTCGAAAGAACGTTACCAGTTGGTAAGTAACTTGTTCTTTCTGCGGCCTGTCTTTATATGGAATAAGGATGTCTACATTCTTGTGGGGGTGGCCTTTTACAATCTGTACATTTCAAAGATTCATTGATATCCTTTGTTCAGAATAGATTCATGTCAGTAATAACACGTTTAAACAGTACATCGTTTATATATTTCAGATCTTCCATCTGCCCATCTTAAATCTTCAGCTACTTTAAACTGTGACAATCTCCAAGCAACCAAACTTTCTTCAGCTTCACATCCCTACGCAACCAGAGAGAAATTTGGCAAGGTGATTGCTTCATCATACTGTTCTGCTCATATGAAAAGGCATAATTTTGCTTTAAACAAAACTGTAAATCACTTTAAGAAACATGATCAATTCATTGACATGCATTCCACCTTTAATGACAGAAGTTAATATATTTTTACCCCATGTTTAATTTGGATGAATTTGATTTCACCATATTAGATCGCTCCCAGGACTGCTGCTTTGATTGACAGCTGTTCTTCCAATGGTCATGCTAACTTTTTAGCCATTTACTTCACTGCTTGCTTCATAGGACCTGAGATGATGTATTGCTTTGCAGGTGCTTCATGGTCATCATAGGTCACTAGTCCGCTGCATGTGCTCCTATTTACATTTTGATGTAACAGAAAAATATTGGTTGCCTCTCATATAAAAGCATCCGTGATATTTTCATGTAGGCGTAACACGAATGGGTACTTATGAATATGCATGTTTTCTGACATCTTCTAAAAGCACGTAGATTCCATAGGAATCCATTGTAAATGCTACTTGCTAAGTGTAAACGGCAGGAAGTGTTTACATTTATTAGCACCCAGGGCGGGGTAAGCAACCAATCAGGTTGCTTGGATCGCAGGCTTAATCCCTCAATCCTAGCCCACGTTCTTAGAAGCAACCTGATAGCTGCTTCCCCTACCCCACCATCTTCCCCCACCCTCCTATCCCATCCCCGCTGTTTTCCCATCCCCCACTGACCTGATTCCTTCAGTGGAGGCGGCGCCCCCTCCAACACGGCGCCCCCTCCAACACGGCTCTGTGTCTGTCCTGGCCCCCATGGAATAGGGGACAAGCTTGGAGCCCCGTCTTCCATCTGTGTAGTGAACATCTTGCATAATAAGTATGTTGTATGAATGAACGGGATGCCACGAGGTGTCCCATTCGTCCATTCAAAAAACATTGCTGTCAGCACCCCAGGCTCACGGATTGGCAATCCAGGATGCTAATGGCAATAACACCTGATCCGGCACGCTGGATCAGGTGTTATTGCTAAAGTGAAACAC
This sequence comes from Ambystoma mexicanum, assembly GCF_040938575.1. Lineage (NCBI taxonomy): Eukaryota > Metazoa > Chordata > Amphibia > Caudata > Ambystomatidae > Ambystoma > Ambystoma mexicanum. The sequence continues at coordinate 618,649,503 of NC_090935.1, read as the reverse complement.
GAAGTGTAAAGCAAGGTCTTAAGCATGATATGCCTACTTGAACAACTGTGTTTTACACTTTTCTTTGTAGTTATGGCAAATTGTATTGTGGGGACCCCACAGCATGTAGATCCACATGTAAGTGGTCCCAACTATGCAATTAAAGGTGGGGAGCAACGACTTGTTCTTAATTTGGAACTGTCAGCATGTAGCAGATTCGAAAAGCTTGACGAGGAACTGGAGTTTAGTGATGGGGATGTAGATGGTGAGGTCAGAGTGGTCTAGATTAGGGTTCTGGAATAGGGGAGCAAGCCAGAGATGAGAAAGTGTCTATGTTAAAATATCACATATAATCCCCCATATTAAAAAAGAATTAAAAAAATGAAGAGGTAAAAAAAACAAATTTTACATTGAAAGTAATGTCATTATTGTAATTTGAAAGAAAGTAAAAATAAAGTAAGCACAATTGTCAACATTAGCCCTACATTTTCAATTAAAAAGATGAATTTCTATGCAAATCATTATGTTTTAAAAACTGGAAAATATGCATTGCAAGCACTTGGGTTAAAATGGGGGACCCCGCTCCTCTCCTATTGCCTCTGCACCCTAAATCTGTGCATTAAAAAAAACGAATTGTGTAGCGTAAAGATTTGTTAAAGTTATTGTAAATTTTGCACGGATTCCACATTTGTCAGGGGCAAGACTGTAGTCTATGTTTGGATGCAAAAAATTCACTCAATAGACAACCTCATTTACTGATACTCACCCCGATTCACTACCGTAGGTACTAGAAGGAGGCAACATTTGGAAGTGTCTGAAGCAAAATGTTCGACCTGTTGGTATTCCTTTGAAATGTATTACTACTATACACAGTTTGAAAGTGTTTTTTTTTATTTAAAAAAAAACCTTTATTTAACACTGGCTGAGAGGCACATTAGGGACAAGCGGTCAGGTCCCACATTACATGTTTCAGTGCATACAGTAACAGAATTAGGAAGTATTTCGAGGTACATCATACATGCAGTAATTACCGATTACGATTGGCAAACAGTTAACATCACAAATCTCCTAGTTTACAGCTTTGTCGCACAGATATGATCGGATGTCTACCCAGGTATCACGGGGTCTGGAGCTTGTGGGAAGAGTGGAGATGTATAGATCTTCACATTCCTGTGCCTAGGTCAACGCCACCAGCCATTCTTTCATACTCGAGGGTGGGGGGACGTTTGTCCTTCCATTTTAAGAGGACGGCTTTCTTAGCTATCAAGCATACCATATTCACAAATGCCCGTTGTCCTTTGCTGTGGATTGTTGGCCAAATACCGAAGAGTGGACCAAGGGGGTTTTGTTCCAACGGGATATCTATTACTTCGGCTATCGTAGCTATCACCTGGACCCAGTAGCCCCCCAACCGCGGGCACAACCAGAACATGTGTAAGTGGTCGGCAGGGTTATGCAGGCATCTGGGGCAGCAGTATGGCTGTGGATGGGTCATCATGGACAATCTAGCTGGTGCGTAGTAGAGTCTGTTTATAAGTTTAAATTGTATACAACTTAAACCTAAAGTTTACAGAAACTTTCTTGGTGTGTGCGCACATTCAGGTCAATTGCTCATCCGTGAGATCAAAGCCCAGTTCTCGGGACCATCCCTATCGTGCGCGCGTGGTGGGGGGTGAAGTGGCATCTAATCAAATCTTATGTAGTACGGACAAGAGGTGCCTACAGTCCTCAGAATTAGAGATGTAGGCTAGATATGCCGTCTCTGGGGGTTGCTCTGGAAACGACGGCCATTTAGCTGAGATGGCTGCCCGAAGACTATAGTACTGCAGTGGATCCCCGCTTATGTTGCTGTGGCCAGGTTTCCAAGTAGATGGCGTATACATTTGCCCTCTTGAAAAATATCAGCTAAGGCCCTGTAGCCCATGTTTTCCCATTTTGTCTGGATTGCCTTGTCCCATGTCAGTTGGAGCTCTGGGAATTTCCACAAGGTTAGCCAACGGTAGTAGGGACTGTCCGTTCCCGTAAGGGCGAACATCGTGCACCATGCCCGCAATGTGGAAGTGACCGGGTCGAATGGGCAGTCATCTCGGTAGCGTTAGTTAAGTATTAGTGTTTTTAGGGTCTGATTCTGCCGCAGCTAGTGTCTCAAGCTTAACATGTAGTGGGGGCGATGTCTTGGGGTACCAGAAAGTGGCGAATTGTGCCTGAGCCGCTGTCCAGTATAGCTCTAAATTTGGAGCGGTGAATCCCCCTTTCTCATATGGGTATATCATCTCTACCCACTTTTTGCGGACTGAGCCAGAGTGCCATAGGGATTGCGCTAGTAAACCGTGTATTTTAGTGAAGTAGGGTTTCCCTGGCCATACTGGGACATTGGCGAATATGTAGATCATCTTGGAGAGTAGTGTCAACTTGGTCAGTGACAGTTTGGCGGCCGAAGATAGTGGGAAGGCTTTCCATTTATTAATTTTATTTACGGTGTATGCACTAAGTGTAGTATAGTTGTCTTGCAATAGGGAATCTCAGGAACTCGATACAACCACCCCCAAGTACTTAATCCGGCCGGGTGACCATCAGAGAGATGATAGTCCCTGACAGCTGAGGGTATTGTTGGTGAGGGGGAATATCTCTGATTTAGAGGCATTGATTGTGAAACAGGAGATTTCACCAATATGCGTGATGTCTTGGGTGATCGGCATCAGGTTGGTTAAGGGGTCTCGGACGTAGAGCATGACGTCATCTGCATAAAGAGAGATGATCTCTGGGGAGCCACTTAGACGGATTCTGCGGTGGCCGTGGTGTTTCCTGATGTATTACGCCATTGGCTCAATAGCCAGGACAAAGATGATGGGGGAGAAGGGGCAGTGGACATATATGACACAGTCCCTAGCCAGTGGTTGTGTGTATAGCAGTTTAATGTATTGCAGCATCTTGGGCCCAAATCCCATCATTTCAAGGGTTGTGGACAGGAAGTCCCCGGCCACCATATGGAAGGCCTTTTGGGCATCTATTGTCACCCCCACCGCCTGTGCCTCGGGGTCTATTCTGGCCATTATATTGAACAGCCGTCTGATATTGAGTGCGTAGATCTACCTGGAATGAATTCAGCCTGGTCGTGGTGGACCAGATGTGGCATCAGCGGGATGAGTCTGTTGGCCAGGACCTTCGCATACATTTCAGTGTCACAATTTATGAGGGATAGGGGTCTGTATGAGCCACATTCATTTCTGGGTTTGTCATGTTTTAGTAGTATCGTGATTGTAGCTTCTCCCAGGGATTCTGGCTAAATGTGTAGTTGTAGGGATTCTTCCCAAACTTGCAGGAGAACCGGGGACAATGTTGCAGCATATTCCTGGTAAAATTCAACTGTCAGGACGTCTGGGCCTGGAGCCTTGCTTTTGGGTAGGTCAGAGATGACTGGAACTATTTCTTCCAGGGTGATGGGAAGTTCCAATTCTTCCCTAGTTTGGGGGCTGAGGCTGGGTAATGAAATGTTGCGGAGTAGGGCCTGTATGGCGGGTTCCCCCTTTGGCTGTGGAGCTGTGTATAATGTATGATAAAAGTCGCAGAATACCGTCACCACTTCTGAGTCAGTCCACCTGTTATCTCCTTACACATCCAGGTTACAGTCAACCTGTTCCCCACCTCGCTCGGTCCGGACCACTCTCGCCAATGTCCTCCCCGGTCTGTCCCCTTCCCCATACCGCCTGTCTGCGGCCAGGCGAGCAAAATACTGGGTTTCCCTTGTGGTGTGGTCTACGAACCTCTCTAGCTCGGCATGAATTTGTGCTAATAGTGCAGGGTCTTAGGTTTGGGAGTGTTCTTGTTCCAAATTTTTTTGTTTTCTTTCGGATTTCTCAAGGTCCCTTCTAATACACTTGAGCACCCAGCCTCCCTTGATATTGATATACCCCGGATGTACACTTTAAATGTTTGCCATCTAGTGCTTTGAGCTGTGGCGTCTGGTGTGTTTGTGGCGAAGAAGGTGTCAATGTCATTTTTGATGTCTGCTCGGAATACTACATCTCGCAATACATCCAATTTGAACCTCCATGTGGATCTCGCTGGGATGTCTCTATATTTTATGGTTAGCAGGATCGGGGAGTGATCAGAGAGTGTATAGGGTCTAATTTCTGCATCCAGCACTTGCCCCATTAATGAGCCTGAAATCAGAAAGAGGTCTATTCGGGAAGCCATTTCATGCACCGAAGAATAAAAGGTATACTCTCGGTCTAGAGGATACATGGTTCGCCATGCATCTCTGAGCCTGTAGGTCTGCATAAGGGAGATAAATTGGTGAGCTGCCCGGGTTTGTGGGCGGGGGGCTATGCTGGTCCTGTCTAGTGTGCGGTCAAGGATTAGGTTCATGTCTCCCCCCCAGATTATAGGTATCCCATCGTACCTAGCCAAGGTTTCTCCCAGGCGGTCGAAGAATTCTGAGGAGTCAGTGTTAGGGCAGCATGCGTTTATCAGTATGGTCTCTAGGCCTTCCGGAATGCAGTGCACCATGCATACCTCCCTTTCGGGTCCACGTGGGTCTGTTTTGCTGTAAATTTCAGGGACTTATGGACGATTATCATGACACCTCTAGATTGGGTAGAGTATGAAGTGGAGTATCTGTTCCCCCCCATGAGAGGGCTATATTCGGGCATGTGTTAGGATATTGGCTTTCTGTCTGTGTGCGTAGGATATTATTTTGCGAGATTTGGTAAAATTACATAGCCCACGGACGTTCCAGCTTAGTATCTTTATTTGTTGTGCCATACCCTCTTTAATGGTTCCCATCTTGCACCATGTGCCATTTTATGAGCTATGTCTTTGTAGAGTGAGTCACCCGCCCCTCCGTGCCTGGCCACCAGGGTTATAACAGTTTCCACCCAACTTCTCTTCTGTGTAACGAAACTGGCGCTTGTGTTCCTTTCTGGTTCATGCGAAGATCCTGTACCTGTCTCTCCCCCACCCCGAACCCCACCCTCACTGCCACCCGCAACCCAGCAGTATGTATCCCCCTCCCAATCCCACACCCAATCTCCCCTCTATGCCAACTGGGCGAAGGGGTCAACAACAATATAGTTCCCGTCAGCAACTGCAAATAGGAGCGCCGTTTCTGCACGGCTTGTCACAATAACAGGGGCATATAACCATTGACCATAGGGAGTGTCCAGGTGGTTAGGCTTCTATGAAATACTATCTGCACATATCACAGTAAGCGTCATTGGATCTGGACCACAGTGCATACATTTTAGCAGGTTTAGTTGTCTCCTTCTACTGGGTCTCCAGCGGGATCGGCCACTGGAATTTGCCCCTTAATAAATTTTACAGCTTCGCTTGGTTCTGTGAAAAAGTACAGCTTGCCCCGAAATTGTAGTTTCAGCTGTGCTGGGAATAGCATGGCGTATTGAATGTTTCTCTCCGGAGCATTTTTTTTACCCCAATGAATTGGCGGTGTTCCAATTGTACTGGAATGGAGAAGTCTGGGAAAATGCAAATGATTTGGGAGCCCAACGTTAACTCCCTCTTTTTGCTGGCCAGGCGGAGCAGTACATCGCTGTCGCGGTAGCTTAAGATTTTCGCTATTATCAGTTTGGGGAAGTCTCCTGGTTTTGGTTTGGGTGAAAGCGCCCGGTGTGCCCGCTCGACAGCAATGAAAGGTGAGAGGGCTGGTTGGTCCAGGAGATTCTTGAGGAGGTTTTCGACTGCCAACTCCATGTTCCCGGTTAGAGCGTTCTCCGGCACCCCCACAATCTGAATGTTATTTCTGCGGGATCGTGATTCCAGGTCGTTGCACTTGTTTTTGGTTTGCTTAATGTCTTTAGTAAGAGTAGCAAACGTGTCTTGCAGTGTACAGATATTATCCTTATTGGTGCTGATTCTTTCTTCCGCGTCTGTTATCCGGGCTCCCTCGTGGGCCAGTTGAGACCTGATTTTGAGCTGTAGCAGGGTTTCATTGAGATTACAGGGAATGACTTGCCGTGCGGGCCACGACCATGTCACCTCGTAGCGGTCCGGTGTTATCTGGGAATTCAGAATAGCGTTAGGTTTCCAGTTTGGGATAGCGCTTCATGGTGACGGCCGGCCCGACAGCGTGCACCTACAACATTGTTCTATCCACAGAGGCCATTTCCCCTGAGGAAGCGCCAGAGCGCAGTGACTGCCCGAGGTGCCAGCCTGGTTAATCCTACCCCTGAGAGGCCCCGGCTGCAGGACCAATACAAGGTGAGGAACCCCCCCCTGCCTAATAGTGACTATGGGGCCTGGCAAGGACAGTCACCCAGCCAATCAAACAGGAGTGTGACTTGGTTACCAAGGGAACCCATGGCAGGGGTCCTAAGACCCCTCCCTCACATCCTGCCTACCCAGACTTTCAGGCGCCTTAAGGAGGGCATCTGTGCAGAAGCCTGCGAAAAGACGGCGAACAAAGGGACCAAACATGGTTTGGCGCGCAGAGTAAAACACAAGAAAGACATTTACAAAAAGAAATGGCGAATAAACCCAACCGGAACCGTAATAAAATATATATGGTCAAGCGGGTTTATGTTTGAGGCTAATAATAATAGCCTAAAACAATACCATGGTTATTTAAGATAACCGCGGTATAAAAAATAGGATAGATACCACTGCCACCAGCCAAGTCTTGATGTAAAGGGAGCGAAACAATGCTCCAAGAGACACAGACAAAAAGGGATACGAATGTACCTTTACCAGTACTCCATGTAAGATGGGGTATACTGGGTCTGTGGTTTAAAGTGACTATTATAAAGTTAATGGCAACTTTATCTTTTCTGGGGGACAGTAGTCAGCCCCAGAAAATGGAGTCAGTGGGAAGTCTCAAAGACAACCCTGTGTTACTGCACTGAAGGTGCTGTGTAACACACATGAAAAAATTATGCTATGGAGTAGGTGAGGCTCAATTGGCCAAGATCACACAAAAAAGTAGAAATACACACAGCAAAACGCATGTAAGAGTGGGAAAAAGGCTCACACTCTTACCAGGTGAAAAAAATAAACCCTAGAAATCCAGCAAAGCTGCTGAGGGACTTATTAGGTAAGGGAAATCAGCCATTTATGAGAATTCTCCCTAACACTTCGTTACGCAAGAATCAGATGCGCTAGATAGATGACATATCCAGTGTTTATGGAGGGTCATTTTAGTTGAGGTATTAGCTCTTTTGGTGGTTTATGGTGAATGGTGGGATCAGCAGCAAGGAGAGAGAAAGGTAAAGGAGGCAATGTGCTTTGGAATGCCATGTCAGAATTTCAGCTATTCCCGAAGAAGAACAAGCCCAGAAGGAAAGGATCAAGAGGAGTCACTGGATTAAGAACTTGTCAATCAGAAACTATTCCAGATATGTGATTATAAAAATGTGCCATGTGTGGATTCACATGCTTAACCAGAATACATATTTTGTAATATGGAGGGAGAGGATAACTTCAGAAGAGCTCAATAGCATTAGCATAATTGTGATCAGTAATAGCACAAGAAAACAAAAGCACTCTAAGATGTCTAATGCACTCCAACCACTATTGCAGATACCTTTTTCTTATTTCAATTTATTACCAGGGTGTCCGATCAGTGGTGGCCTGCTTAAGTCCTAATAGGAGTAACATATGCAACGTGAGCATTTGTGAGCATATTGGTGGTAGGTGAATTCAGTTTCATACCTGTGCGATTTTGTTTTGGACGAATGATCTCGGGAATAACCCCACCATTCTTCTTTCCTGATGTAGTACACTGTAAATTGTATTGTTTTGCTAGATTAGGGCCGCTATATGGGGGAAGGATTGGTATGCCCTTGAGCACAATGTCTTCTATGATGGTGAAAATACTGCCATAAATTGCCAAAACTGTCACACCAGAAATGTTGAATTCCTTAAAGACAAAATAGTCCACCACTGCAGTATCTTCTGCTCATGCGAAGTTCTCACATACCTGATAGCAGTAGACATTAGTAATCTGGACATGACTATAGCATCACAATGTAAATGTTTGCATTTGGGGCAACGTAAATGCGACAAGCCATAAGGCCCATAACCAGAAGCAACTTGATTCTTCATACTGATCCAGGAAAGAAGTGAGTTAATGAGTGAGTGATTGAATGAGTGTTCTGAGAGAATGGCTCATGTTGTCTAATCAGAATGCTCACATCTGCAATGTTCCAAACCGTCCCTATGAATTACGCCTGATTCCAGGTACATAAAAGGAAAATGACAATTGTTGGAGAAATACTAGTGGCACAAAATGTTGCATGTTTCAAGAGGACTGAAGCTGCAGTGATTAGTCACTTTCATATCACGGTCGGAAGCTGACACATTTGCTTTTTTATTGTGCTTCATGCCGGATTCCAGCCTCTAAGCAGAAGATCGGGGTTCAAACCCATGCTGTTTGGTGTTATCTTATTTCCAAGACGAGCACGTTTCCCCTGTGCCATCCTTCTATCTTTTATCTTTTCTGGATCTTTGTCTAATAAAGAAAGTTAAAGTATCAGAATAGAAAGCAAAACTTAGAGTAACTACATAACCCAGAGGGCTAATCCCCTGCTGACATTCATGCCCATTAAGAAAAAGGCTTAGCTAATATGATTTAAGTCCTCTTTCATTGATGGCTGAAGCATTAGGTCCGTTTTTTCTTGATAAGTGTGGTCTTGTATAGTGCTTTGTATAGTGCTTCATGCTTCATGCCAGCCTCCTCGGTGCTGTAACAACAGGTGTTATTATTACCCAATTTCTAATGGCACTTGATTTATCGATCAAACTTGTAAAGTGCACGCTGCTCCCATGTGAGAGACAAACGTTTTACCCGTGTAACTATCCACCAATGGCTTCTTGTCTTGGGCTTCCTTTGGCTGATAGGCCATATTTTATTTTGTATTGCATTGGCATTCTACATTATAGGTTTGTTACTGATGGGCTCACACATTGTTGGTTTATGTGTTTGTCAGATTATTTTTGTATTAGCTGTTATAGCTTGTATGCAGTGTTCAGCGGCGCTGCGCTCCTTTTTTCCTCTTGTGAGGAGGGTCTTTCAAAGTATCTACTTGGGGTACTACTTGAAGAAATCAATCTGGGACGTCATTGTTGTTGCAGTCAGAGTTTCACTTAACTACTCTCTTAATGGTAGCAAGGCGAAACTAAGGAGGAAGTGGGTAATTTTTTGTAGTACCGTTAATACTTCCAGATATGACACCCCACAGGTAAGTACAATAGTCTCATGTATTAAAATATCCCACTAAGGCACACATTATACAACTAAAGCTAAGTAAAAATAATTCTATACAAAGAAAACACACCTTTTGGTAATCCACTATGGGTTGCTCACACTTTATAATTGGACATAGGTATCACACATATACTGCAACTACTAAAGCAGGGAAAAGTTGTTGAAGCATAAAGTAACTGAGCATTCATTTTAAAAGGCATCTCAAAATGCAGTGTAGGTAGCATAAGAAATCCAATCCTTATCTAGTGAGGGTATTGCAGAGTCCTTATGAGTTCCAAAAGATTCGTTAGAGTCACAGGTGAGTAGCACTAGAGGACACACCCTGATAGGAAATTCAGGACAAAGAAAGCAGAAGCTTTAGATCCAAGAGTAGTATTTGGAAGCTGGCTTTAAGTGGTTTCATTCAAAATGTAGATTTTTTTTTTTTTTGGATTTGGTTTATTTAGTTAGAAACCTTTACAATTAATTTTCAAACAGTTTACATAATAAAAAAATAATTAAAACAGTCCTATTACAACATTCATATATATCTGTAGAGACCTTTGAAAGTTGAAATTAACTTTGTAACCATCCTGAAATATAATCCAAGTAAAGCCTAACAATTTACTGCTCAGTAGCTCATAGAATAAACGTTTTCTATCTCACAACAGCACAGCTACTATGCACCTTATACACAGACCCCTGGGTCCACTAGCTACTTTTTCTAATGACATCTCAACCATTTTGGCTGACAACACCAAACCCAACTCCCAAGTTTTACTCCTTGGTGATCTTAATCTTGGATTATTAGATCCTAATGACTCACATGCTGGTGAGATCGCCAGTAACATCTCCAATTTAGGATTCTTGCACCGCATCCTCGAACCCACCCACTCCAAAGGAAGGACGCTCGATTGGATTGCTGACTTAAATTGCAACGCGCATATCATCTCTAACAACCCTTGTGCCTGGTTAGACCACCACATCATCATCTTCCACATTTCAGCCAATTAACCTCGCACTAAACCTAACATTGCACCATCCATTCCCACCAGAAACAAAAAGGACATTACCAAGGACAAACTTCTCCCTCTCATCCTGCCCATACTAAATAATCAGGCTCTCTTATCTGACGACCCTACGGTTTTGGTGGACCTATTCAACCAAACATTGCTCAAAGCAATTAATACCATAGCACCGCTTAAAACTAGGAAACCTAAACAGCGTGCACACCTCAATTCTTGGTTCACCCCCTATCTCAGAACTCTTCGTAAAGAGAAGCAGAGCGCCAAAGCACTTTGGAAAAGCCTTCCATCTGAGACTAACAAAAACATCCTCATCTTAGCAACCTTGAATTACAAAGAAGCTATTCTACAAGCTAAAAAAGAGACCTACAACCAATACATCACACAGGACGAATCCAACACGAAGGAGCTATTCAAAATCCTTAAGGAACTAGAATCCCCATCCTTTAGCCCCGATATTTGCAGTAAGGATAGCATGTGGTGTGAAAACATTCAAAAAGCTCTCCTTACCAAAATATCCACCTTACAATCTAAAATCGACGCTAAGCAAAATTGCTTGCAAACATCTCTCCTTACCAAAGCTTCGACTAATAAACCTAGAAACAACGTATTCACGCACACTCCTTTTAGCTTTGCCCCACTCACGATTACGGAGGTAGAAAGTATCATCAATACATTGAAACCTTCCAACTGTCAAGGTGACTCCTGTGCCCCTCCTATCATCAAGGAATCTGCCCACGATCTTGCCCCCTTCATCACCGCATTTATCAATTCGTCATTTCTCATGGGCACTGTCCCTAACAACCTTAAGGACGCCTGGGTCATCCCATTGCTCAAAAAACCGTCTCTGGACCCGAGTATCCCCACCAATTATAGGCCGATCACTACAGTCCCATTCTTATTCCACAAAATTATCTCCGAATTCACCAATCCAGCTTGTAACTCAACCATCCCGACCGCATCGCAATCACTCTGTGACTCACTCTCCCTCCACTTCTACTCCACAGCTATAGAAAGGACAAATACTCTAACCTCCAAACTAGCACTCTTACATCCACTAGACAATCCTCAGCCCGTACCACCCAACCCATCAGCCGCAACCTCCACGCAACCAACGTTCGACTCCTTCAGTCCATTAACAACAGAACAGTTTCTCAAACTGCTATCTGCCCGCAAAGCATCCGGATCACCATTAGATCCATGCCCAGCCACTATCCTTAAAGAAATCTTTGCCTCCACCTGCGCAGGAGAACACGCAAGATCCATCATAAATGCTTCCCTCTCCTCCGGTACCTTTCCAGACGCATTCAAATTGGTGCACATCAAACCCCTGATTAAAAAACCCTTGCTCGATCCGCTAGAGCCCAAAAACTACCGCCCCATATCAAACACCAGGTTCCTCGCCAAACTCATTGATCGAACCGCCTACTCTCAACTTAACACCTTTGTTGAAGCCAACAAACTCCTAGACCCCGCCCAATCAGGCTTCAGAACTTGTCACGGAACTGAAACCACCCTAACCTCTATCTGGGACGACCTTAAAATGACTGCTGACTCCGCGGGATGCGCCGCACTAATCCTTCTCGACCTATCAGCCGCCTTTGACACGATCAATTACTCAATACTCCTTGATCGCCTCCACTCCCTAGGAATACGTGGAACCGCCCTCAAATGGATAGCCTCATTCCTCAAGGGCAGGCACCAAATAACGACACTCTCCAACTTTACCTCCCAAGCCCGACCAGTCGACACAGGAGTCCCACAAGGAGCGTGTCTATCTGCTCTCCTTTTCAATCTCTACCTGATCACCCTCCCACCGATAATTCGTGCACACAACATCCTATGTTACAATTACGCCGATGACACACAACTAATTCTAAAATTCTTGAACACGAATCCTAACTCACGACCTGACCTGGCAGCCTGCCTCCTTAACATTGAACGCTGGATGACCCAAAACCACCTCCTGTTAAACCCCTCCAAAACAGAAATCATGGTGTGCGGCAACCCAGATCTTCTCCCGCACCCACTACCCTGGCCAACCGCCATGGGCAACTCGCCGACACCCTCAAACACAGTGAAAAATCTTGGATGCACCCTAGACTCCGACCTAACACTCTCGCGCCAAGTCAACAACGTCTCAAAGTCCTGCCACTACCACCTCAAAAACCTTAGGCGCATCTTTCCATATCTATCATTTCCTAACATTGTCTCTGCGGTACAATCAATCGTCATCTCTCGGCTGGACTACGGCAACCCCCTATACCTCGGAATCCATGCCTACCAAATGAACAAACTTCAAAGAGCACAAAACGCGGCGGCCAAAGCGCTACTTGCGCTTGGTCCAAGAGACCACGTATCCCCAGCCCTCAAGACACTGCACTGGCTCCCAGTAGCCCGTAGGATAGCCTTCAAAACCTTATGCCTCACCCATCGAGCAGTACATAAAACTGGACCACAATATCTTCAAGAAAAACTAATAGCTTATCACCCCACTCGCACCCTCAGATCAAGCACAGCCGGCCTCCTAGTAATTCCTAAGACAAACTCAGTCAGGTTGGGCGGAGCATCATTCTCAGCCCTAGCCCCAACCCTGTGGAACTCTCTCCCACCCCACATCAGGCTAACCGAGGAGCTAACAGCTTTCCGCAAACTACTGAAAACCTGGCTCTTTCCCGAAAACCAACCGCTTCCGTTCTAGCTTCATCAAAATAACACCGACCCAGCGAAGCACCTAAAGCAAAAGCAAAAAAAAAATACAAAAAAAAATAAAAGACATGCCTGTATCAAATATTCTCAAAATAAATTAAAACGATTAATGTAGATCTATACAGTGAAGTCAATAATATGAATTACTCAATGGATAAAAGAAAAATAGAGCATAGGCGAGCTTGAAAAGCCGATGAGTGTGGCAAACGGATGAGTGAGAAGGGCGAATGAATAAAGACGATTCTAGACAAGTATAAATGAATGTGGAGGATGAAAGCGGTTGACAGGTGCGTCTGGAAGACGGTTGAGTCCACAGACCTGATGTATAATACGAGCAAAACCAATGGGGATGACGGATGAGTATGTAAACCAATTGACTGTAGAAAGTGGTCCGAGTGTGTAAACCAATTGACTGTAGAAAGCGGGCCGAATATGGAGAACGGCTATGTGTAGAGAGTAGAGGAAGGTGGAGAATGGAAGAGCATGCAGACCGAAGGAGCTTGTTGAGCGAGGAGAGCATACAGAGCTGAAGAAAGTGGAGAACAGATGCGCGTAATGAGTAGAGAAAAGTAGAGGGTGAGAGGCCGGAAGTGGAGATTGACTGAGTACCAACGTGTGGAATGCACATAGAAGATGAACGCTGCTGACAGATGATTGTGGAGAGCGGATGACTGTGGAAGGCGTATGACTATGGAAGGCGGATGACTGTAGAAGTCGGATGACTGTGGAGGGCGGATGACGGTAGAGGGCGGATGACGGTAGAGGGCGAATGACTGCAGAAGGCGGATGACTGCAGAGGGCGGATGATTGTGGAGGGCAGTGAGTGTATAGAGCGAATGAATATGAAGAGCAAATAAAGGTGGTGGACAGATGAATGTGGAGAACACATGAATGTAGAATGCGGCTGAAAGAATATGGAGAACACATGAATGTAGAAAACAGTTGAGTGTACTGCGGGAAGAACATGGACCGCGGAGGGCTTAGGTTAGGGAACGGCTGAGTGTGGCTATCAGCTGAATCTGGCGAGCGACGGTGTGTAGCGAGCGGCTGAGTATGTCAAGTGACCGAGTGTGGTAAGCAGCTGAGTAGGGCGAGAGAACGGGTATGCGTCGAACGAACGAGAATAAGAGCGAGAGAACGAGTGTACTCAAAACAGATAAGTACATTGTACGAAGAATGAATGGACCTGATGAATGCAGAACTGACGAATGATTGGCAGATGAGCCTCTGAAACGAATGAGGGCGTAACAGATGAGCCTGGGGAGCGGGTGAACGCACGAAACAAATGAATGAATGGACCAGAGCGCATGACTATGCTAGATGGAAGAGTATGCTATACGGATGAATTCGCAGAGCCGATGAAAAGTGCATAAGAGCAGATGAGAAACAAAACACATCGCACGGGCCAGACCCCTCTGAATTGCGTGATGTGCAGACTTTGATGTGGAACACAAGGAACTGTGGTAAGAGCATACTTCACTTCACACCCCACGCTTACTCTCTCCTTACACCACCACTCAAGTAGAACACAGAGATACTATGACACCATTCGGTATAACTGTTCTCATATCAACATCCGCCGCTCACTCCCCATCACTCTAAGTAAACATTGCTGGTTTCTCACCCCCAGCCAGGCGTTCTCGTCAGGCCTAACGCTGCCTCACCCGGACTGGATAACTCCTGCCAGACCGAACACATACCCCTGATTCCTCAACCACCACACCTATTGCTAGGAAGCAGCTACCACAGAAATTCCGCACCAGCTGCACATATACCTGGTGCGCACACGCACCTTTGACTCTCTCGAATCGCTCCACTGACCCGAACCTCGGTTCCCAAGGGCGTTCAACCTACCAGCGCCTTCAGACCATACCAATGGTATATAAGGCGCTATATAAATGCAAAATAACAATAACAATAACAATTATTGAAAATTCTGGACAGGGCAGCGTATTTACAGATCCAAAAATACCTGGAAAACAACAATCTGCTAGGCACAAGACAATCTGGCTTCCGTCCCAGGCATGGGACGGTAACAGCTTTATTAGACCTCAAAACACAAACTGAGGATTGAAAAGACAACGGCAAATTGGCCCTACTATTACTCCTTGACCTTTCGGCAGCTTTTGATCTTGTCAACCATCAAATCCTCTGTCGTCATTTGAAATCAGTTGTCCACTTCTCTGATAAGGCTACCAAATGGATCAGCTCCTTCCTGGATAACAGGCAGATGAGGGTATTCTCACCTACTGCCTCAGCAAAACCCACCTCAGTGCCTTGTGGGGTTCCACAGGGTCCGTGCACCTCACCAACGCTCTACAACATCTTCACTAAACCTCTGTTTGATGTACCTGATTATCTGGGTGTCACATATACCAATTATGCTGACGACACCCAGATACTCATCCCAATCACAGGTGACTACATAGCTGACGCAAAAGCCTTGAATGAACATTTATCAAGTTATCCAAGCTTGGATGGCCCAGCATGAGCTCTGTCTTAATGATGACAAGACAGAGCTCCTCATCCTGGGTTCCCAACAACGACTGAATAAACTTGACCCTGCATTCAAAACTTTCAACATCGATGGTAATTCTATTAAAGTCTCCTCCGACACCAAAACATTAGGAATCTACCTCGACTCCACTTTATCATTGATCAGACAAACTAACGCAGTTGTCTCGGCCTCCACTTACACATCCAAACTGGACTATTGTAATGCCTTATACCTAGGGACCAGTCAACGTAACCTGAACAAATTACAGGTTACCCAAAATAACGCCATCAGAGCCGCCCTCAACATCACCAGATCCTCACACATATCCTCACACATATCTGAAACTAGGAAAAGTTTACATTGGCTTTCAGTAACGCAAAGAATATCATTGAAATCTCTCATCCTCACGCACAAATGTTTGAATAATCAGGCCCCCTCCTACCTCTCCTCTCGCTTCTCTTACTACACGCCTACTCTCATACTTAGATTGGCTCAAGCACAATGCTTGACCATCCCCAGATTCAAATTGCAGAAATCTGGTGGAACTAACTTCCCCGTACTTTCCTCCAAACTATGGAATTCGATTCCATTACACATCAGAACTTAACATTCTCCTACCCTTTTCAAACAAAGAACCAAATTGTGGCTAGTTACCACAGATGTCTAAACGACTCAATTCAGCTTGGACGGCTTTCGGTTCCTCAACTGCCGTTATCTGTATTTACTTTTTGCTAAACTGTAGATATTGTAGATATTGTACACTGCATATTATGTATTACTATACTGCAACTGTAAATATTCTCGCACGTCATCCTGCATACTCTGTGAAACTCTACTGTATGTATATACTTTGATACTTCCTCTTTCCCAACCTGTAACCATTACTGTATTGTACATACATTGTCAAGATATGCCCCCGGTTGCCCTTGGGCCTGGCTACGCTATATAAATAAATAAAATATAAATACAAATACAAATAGAATGGCTGTGTCATTTAGGTAAAAAGCTTGTGTATACAATATCAAAATAATTTTTAGGTACAGTATGTAAATTAACTTCCAATTCATACAGTTAAATTCTCTCCACTTTAGACAAAGCATTGTTGCATTGCAATGTAGTCACTCCTGCAAATGACTGAGGTTATTGTGGTCTTATAAAATGTAGATATTCTAGGAAGCAGCTACAACCACTAGGCCTAGAAATACTGACCCAGCTGCAACGGACACTCATTAGCCCCCCGACAGTGCTAAGGTAAGCAGGATGTTGTGCTCAATGCAATCCCAATGGAGATAGGGGCGATTCAAGAGATAAAAGTTATCTCAACCCTTTAAGCCCCAAAAAGGTACAGACACCCCCAGTCAATGAAGAATCTCTGGAGAAGACTTGTCTCACTGTCGTCATAGTCATACTGAGTCATCGGGCCACAGGTTTAAGGGGGTTCATCAGTGGTTGCCTTATGATTCTTCTAGAGACCTCAAACGGCAGAGGAGGCACCCTGGATTGGTCCTTTGACATAGCACAGACCCTCATGAATGATTGGAGGGATGCATGTCTTTTATTGACTCCGGTCGGAGTCAGCAGGCTCCCAGTAGCTCAATGGTTGGATTTTGGATTCCTGGCAGGCTCCTCTTCTGGTGAACATCAGTACAGCAGCGTTCCAGCATTGCCACAGAGCGCTAAAGAGGCCCATGAAGATTCCAGAACCCAGGCTGAATAGAAGTCTTTGCAGCAGAGCAATCTGGTACCGGGTGTAGCAGGCAAATTGCACAAGGTGCAAGCCCTCAAGGCCCGTGAATGGCTCTGCAGGTCAAGCCGGACAGGGAGGTGCTTGCAAAGTTCTCACCTGTCGAGTAGAAGCTTTAGGTTTAATACACACTGTTGTTGGCTAAACCAATGCTAGTTTCTGCAGCAGTCCTCCAACATCCCTCAGTTGCTTTTTCTTTGGAGCTTTTCCAGTTCCAGTAGTCGTCTTGTTTCATAGGTCCAGCTCCCCTCCTTTTATCCAGAAGTTAGGTGGTAGGGGGTGTGTTAACTTATCCCTCCAATTAGGGAACTTTGCAATATAGCAACAGCCATTCCTCTGGGGGAATGTGGATTAGGGGCAGACAGCTACCCTCCATACTTCCTGTCAGTGCACACATAATGGCCATCCTTTCTGGGCTTTCCAGGGAAAAGCCTGTGAAGATGAATGAATGAAGGAAGAAGACCCTCCCCCACCTTTAAAGGTAGAAAGATTGCCAACAAAGGCCATGCCTTCTTGAACAGGATTTAAAACATGAGGAGTAGCCATTTTTAGCATATGGTCTTCTTAAATGCATTATCGTGTCTAAAATGGCAGCATGCGATGCTGAATCTGAAAAAAAGGTAAAAAAAAGGTAACAACTGTGACCTGCCTCTTTAGGAGAAGCATGGAAAGGAACAAAAGTGTTACTTCTGACAAAGTAAAGGGACGGCATTATGTGGAGAACTGCATATGCTGCACAGATAAAATACAGATGCCATAAAAAGGGGATTGCATCCTCTGCACTGGTATACACATGGGCTACATAGTGCATCCAAAACAACAGAGGGAACGGGCACCTAAGGCCCCTCGCACCACTTCACAGAAGGAGAGGGGTGCTGCCATAATAAATAACATAGATGCCAGACCAATGAGAGATGTCTCCCAGTACTGGCAACCTAAAATGGTGACCCAATGTCCCCAGAACAAAAAGGAATACAGCATGGAAGTGAGGCTGAATAACACCACTCACCTGCAAAGTCAATAGAAACAAATCCAGAGAGATCAGCAGTTGTGCTGAGTGGTACAAATGAAGGAAGGGCAAGATTAGCAAAAATACAAAAACTCTCAAACACCGCCCTATCCTTCTCTATGTCACATTAGTGACCTTTAATCACTACTTCTGTGTCACAGTGTTCCTGGTGATTTGGTGGTTCTCATACGAAACACTGTATTGGGTTGGACTTCAGCAGAAGTGACATTTCCTTCCATGTACTAGAGCATTCCACGTAAGGTCCTCTTGGTCCCGGGGGCGGGCGCAGAACTAGGCGTTGTCGGGCATGCCCATTTCCTTTGTGATACAAATACTTTTTTGAACTTGGTAAGTTTGAGCTAGAACTTGAGATACTTGTACTAGTTGCTTTATTTATGGAAGACTTCCAAGCTAAGGAACTGCCGCACAATCATGCTTGTACATTCTCTGTCAATGCCATCCTTTCTAAAGATTTAAAAAAGATTTTTCCAAAGATTTTTTATTATGTGCTCTGCCCTCTAATCCCGATGCTGTGACCTCTCCCACAGGCACACACTCTTAGTGTCAGGTTTACACCTCTTTTGGCCACTAAGAAGTGTGTATGACTTGCATCACCTTATTTCTTTTTTCCTGCTGAGAAAGATTATTTTCCACCAGATAAGCTCTCCCCTTCTCACAACACTGATTTTACTGCTGTTTCAACCCCCACACCCGCTAAAGGTTGCAAAGAATAGGACTCACTGACACTCATACTCTGATTGTGACAAGTGATGTCATACTCCGGGAATAGATTACAAGGTAGACACTGTTAAATCCATGCATCATGCAGAGTCTTCTTTCTCTTTTTTCCTTTGACTGTTTGCTGGATAAAGGAATTTGTGGCTGTCACAGGGCCAAGACCTTAAAGCCAAGAAGAGCCTTCCTGAGTGCCTCGTTGACGTGATGGCCCATCAAGTATTCCATGCAGCAGATATTGCCCACCCTAAATCCTCAGTGTGGTGCTCCTTGGATCATATCGCCCAACGGATACATTTTTGGATTTGCAAAACTATGGACAAACGTTTGAGCAATAGACACATGGCAGAATGCCATAGACAAGCTGATGTCTCAACCGTTGTTCACATGCTTAAGTTAACATCATTTGGACCTCTGATCTTGCCTTAAAATGCTGCTTGTGGGATGCTATGCGGCATCACTCTGCCAGTTATGGTGAAAGAAACGTCAACAAGGGCGGCAAAACCTGTTGCGCGCCAAAAACCCACAAAAACCGTGTGCTTCAGCACACAAAAAGAGGGATGCACAACCTACCACCCATGGTGCATGTGCGGTGGAATAGAGCACACCCTGCAGAAATGTGCCAGCGGGCTCCATGACCAGAAAACAGAGTGCAGAGAGAGAAGCAGCACTTTGCAAGTGAAACCCCAAAATGTGCCGACACATGACATTTGCTTTGTTGCTAAAAACTCCAAAATGCCTATAACACAACACTTCTCAACATTCACAATCTTGCCTGGTGCTAAAATTCATGTATCTAATGAAGTATTGTAAACATACAAAGTCCTAATGTGAAGAGCAAAACATTTTTCAGACAAACTGGATTGTGTGAAAACTGTCAGCCCATGCCAAAATCTGGGTGCAGTACCCGGGGTTACCTGAATGACAGCTGTCAGACGAGTTACTGATGAAACTTTAAAGTGAGCTAAAATTAAAAGTCTACTGGATTAGCAAACATAAAAAGGATTGTTGCCAAAAAGGAATACAGATTTTAGTTGTGTTTTTGATCCCACAGATTTGAAGGCTAAGAAAGTAATGTATTTATGTTTGATGCAACACATTTGGTTTTTGCTGGATTTAAAAAGTTAATCAGCATGGCTGAGCTACTACATACATACCTGAAAGACATTTTTTTCTGACTACGCATTAAGCGATCAAGACAATTGTTGGGCCAGACTGATGGAGGGTGATCGAACCCAGTGGCAGTTGCCAACTTTTAACATTTTAAAACACGTGAACACTCTTCTACTTCTACCATACGTAGCTACATTAACTCCAATGAACGGCTAGGTATTCTGTTCCTTTGAGTGTTGTTTTTTTCTTTTGTTTGATTTATACACGTCTGAATTTTGTAAAAATCTAAATGATTAAATACAAATTAAAAAAGCTGTTTTTGGGGGCGTGGCCTGGAGCGCCAGCGATGCGGCTGCTTCCCTGAGGGCCTCCGCCCGAGACCCGCGGCATTTAGCATTTAATCAACCCCTACCGATCGGATCGAATCGACTGATGGAGCTATGGCGAGCTGATATGCTGGGGCACCCGCCGATGTGCAGTAAGGCTCCATTATTACCCGATTAAATACTGAAATGGATCGAACTCTCCCGCACTCGCAGTCCGGCAGCGACGTTTCCAAGATGGCGGACGGGACCTGCTGAGGAGGTGGAGGTGGAGCCGAGAGGAGAAATTTCTCGCCCCGTCGCCTGCGACTCGCTCTGAAGATTTCCAGGGTACTGACGCGGACGGAGCCGTGGAAACGAAGGGCTCCCCTCTCCGTGGCTGAGCAGCGAGTAGCGTCGGAGCTGGACCCGGAGCGAAGACTGGGAGAACTGCGGCACCCGAGAGCAGCGACAAAAGAGAGGTGAGTCCATCCCTCATTAGCATCGGCCCTGCGCAGTGAGCGAAGTGCTCGGCCCCCCAAGGCACTCACTAATTGAGGGCCTTGAGGCCTAGCTCTAAACTCGACCCATCAGTGGCGAATTGCTTGAGCCCCTAATAAGTAGCGGTACTCCGGCTCCCCCTCCCCCAACACCATTCCAGCTACGGCAGAGGAACCCGGACACGGGGCCATAGGAGCCTGAACCTCGATCCTCCGCTGGCCCAGCCATCTGGCGAATTCCTGAGGCGCCCCTGCCCACCATCACCCTGATATCCGGGATCTTAGCCCCGGTGTAGAGCCTGAAAAATCAGCTCCCTGGCGGACAGTCCCCTACCCTTTGGCACCCAACCAGAAAAGGAACCCCAGAGCCACTATACTGGCAAGATGTCGAAGCCCGCTAAAACAACCAAGTCCTTGGACATTTCCACCATGCTCCTAGCGCCGGATAAGGCAAAGAAACCGGACCTTCCCCCTAGGCTCACCCCACAGAAGGCCCCTGAAGAACAATCTAAGCTGGCCACCAAAGATGACATTGTGGCCTTCATGCGGGACATCAAAACTGAATTCAGGTCCTGCATGACCAAGCTCACCACACGTCTAGAACAGACAGACCAACGACTCGCAGAAGCCGAACAGAGGGTAGGAGAAGTCGAGGATTTAACCCAGAGCCATGACGCAACGCTAATAGAAATGCGACGCGAAATTCAAGCGCTCCAGACTAGAAGCAAAGTGCTCGAATTTAAGCAGGAGGATCTGGAGAATAGGGCACGACGGAACAACCTGCGCATTCGAGGGGTCCTATCATCTGTCCAAGACAGAGAACTGCCAGAATATATAAGCAATTTTTTCCAGGCCCTTCTCCCGCTCACGGACAAAGCTCAACTCGTCTTGGACCGAACCCACAGATTGCGCCCGAGGCGAGGAGTAGACTCAGACGGCCCCCCTGATGTCATCACTAGAGTCCATTTCTATCCCACCAAAGAGGCCATCTCGGCGATAAGCCGCACCAAGGACAAGCTCTCATTCATGGGTACCCCACTTCAGATATTCCAGGATCTCTCCCTGATGACCCTTCAGAAAAGAAGAGCCTCAAGCCCTTGACCCTGCTCCTCCAAAGTCAGCAGATCCGCTACCGATGGCTGTTCCCTTCCACTCTCCAATTCACATACCAGGGAACCCTGCGCAAAATCAGCCATCTTGAGGATGCAAAGTCCATCTTGCATCCAAACTCCCCAGAGGCCCCGCTCTCCTCCAGTCCACATCTCCCGCCAGAAGAACCGGACCAATCACCCCAAAGACAGCAGCAACAATCCTGGTCTAAAGCACAGAGACGCCGGAAGATGCGATGATCCAGTCATATCCTTCTACTGTGAAATACCCGATCCCGGAACCAAAGCGAAACACAACAATGCTGCGGGCCCCGAGATGCCCATACCCCACTCCGAGGAGTATGTCACAAACTCACCCTTGGAGGCGAACCAAGTCCCATGGTTCTACCCCGGCCCCGTTGGCGGGGAAAACAGTTCTGGCCCTGTTGGCCGTGGAGGAGGCCACACAGAAATCCCCAGCCCCCCACACACATCCATGTTCACCCTCCTGTTTAAGTTTACCCTCCCGTTGGAGAGGTTATAAAACAAGACCACCAGTGAACCGCATTGTCACCAAGCATTTGGATGATGCCTGAATGTCATGATTCTCCCCCACAGAGCCCACCCCAGCCGTCGAGGAAAGCCCACGATGACCCTCAACCACACCTGAAAGTGAAGTTACTAACCCTCAACGTCAGAGGCTTAAACGGGCCACAGAAGAGGAAATCCATGCTACGGCGTCTACAGAATGAAGAGGCCTCAGTCGTATTCCTTCAAGAAACTCACCTGATTCCAGCAGATTTCACTAGGCACCGCGACAGACAATTCCCGTTACAATTTCTGGCATCGAACGGCACCAAAAAAGATGGAGCAGCGTTACTCATCGCTAAGACACTTAGACCACAAATCTAAGACACTTTGCTTTGCCCAGATGGCCGCTTCGTAGCAATCAAATGCCGGATCTATGGCCAGCTATACTCCCTTATTTCGATCTACGCCCCGAATGATAAACAGGAAGAGTTTTACTCAGCTCTGGAAGGTGCCCTCAGGCCATTTGTTGAGGGTCAAACAATAATAGAAGGAGACTTCAACGGAGCCCCTGACCCAATCAAAGATAAGTCTCACCCCCCTGCTCGTAAAGACTTCAGTGTAGCAACAGCTCTGCTTAAACTTTTCCGCACCTTAGATGTGGTTGACACATGGAGAGTCTTACAGCCAGAGGTCCGCGACTATTCGTTCTATTCTTATGTACATAGAACTTACTCCCGCATCGACCTGCTGCTGGCTCCCCCCCCCCAAGTCCTGGCTTACACCGATGAGGTGACCATAGGTCCCAGAATCTTATCGGATCATGCCCCGGTCATGCTAACACTGAGAGCCCATGACCCTGATCCGCTCCCAAAATGCAAGTGGTTCCTATACGACCCGATCTTGAATGATATGTCATTAAGGGATGTGGTAGCGAAAGCCATCAAAGACTACATCTCCCAAGGAGCGGCCTACCACAAAAAGAAGCGTCAGTCCCGCCAGATCTTACAGGAGGAAGTAGAGAGAGCGGAAGCTATATGTAAAGCAAATAACTGGACGCCCAGAACTCATCGAGCCCTGCAGATAGCTTGGAAGAAGCTAGAAGCACATTACGCTGAGGACACAGCTCAGATTCTCGCCAGAACTAAGCAGAGCTACTACGCCAAAGGGAACAAGGCCAACAAATTCCTGGTGGAGAAACTGGCGAAGACCAGAAAGAGAAATTCCATCCTAGGCCTCCGTGATTCCCAGGGCAGAGTCCAGTTCGCAGAGGGAGACAAGCAACGTATCGCAGAGACTCACCTCACAGACACGATGACGGCCTCCCCGAGATCGCCCGAAGAGCAGCTCTCTTACCTGCGAGACACAGCGCTTCCCCGGGTCGCCCCTACGTTGCGAGACGAGCTGGATACCCCGATCACGAGCGAAGAGGTCGACAAAGTCATCAAAAGTCTCAAACCAAAGGCCCCGGCTCCAGATAGATTCTCGACCCACTTTTACAAAGTCTTTCGCTCGCAGCTGGTGACCCCCCTTATATCGCTCTTTAACTCTTTCACTACCTTGGGGTCCATTACCTCATCAATGCAGGAATCGATCACGGTTCTTGCCCTGAAGCCGGGAAAAGACCCCAGAGACATCACGGTGTACAGACCTATCTCTTTACTAAACCTGGACGCTAACATTTACTCTAAGGTCTTGGCTAACCGATTAGCGAGAGTGCTCCCAGACATTATCGACCCAGATCAGACAGGATTCAGGCTAAATAGATCCGCTGCAGACAACGTCCGCAGGGTCCTTAACCTGGTTGAAGTCACTCAGCGAGATGCACGTAAATTGGCTGTGCTAGCTTTAGATGCGACTAAAGCCTTTGACAAAGTAGATTGGTCATTCCTCCGATTCACCGTAGAGTCCTTTCACTTTGGACCCACATTTCAGAAACTCGTCCTGACGAACTACCAACCACCGAAGACCTTGCTCCGCGTTAACAGCTTCCTATCTAACCCGATCCCCTTATCCTGCGGCACCAGACAAGGATGTCCCTTGTCTCCCCTGCTCTTCGCCCTGGTTATGGAGCCTCTGGCCCAAAGGATCCAACTGAACCCCAGAATCAAAGGCCTCCAAGTAGGCCCCACTCAACATAAAATAGCACTATATGCGGATGATGTGTTATTAACCATATCGGACACCACCCAATCGCTGAGGTCCTCCCTGGCAGAAGTTCATCGCTTTGGTAAAGTTTCAGGATTCGCGATAAACTTCGCAAAATCATCGGCTTTGGGGGTGAGACTGGAGCAGGAAGATAAGGATTCTTTCAGAGCCCTCTGCCCGATCCAGCACAGCGAAAAATCCATCCCCTACCTAGGAGTATGGATCACAGCCCGACCGGAGGATACCTACCGAGCGAATTTTCAGCCACTATTCAAGACCTTAGAGGAAGACCTCACTCGCTGGCTCTCACAGGAGATCTCACTACTGGGCCGTATAGCGGCATGTAAAATGAACCTCCTTCCACGGCTGCTTTACACCTGTTCGGCGATTCCAGTTTTGATCCCCCAGACCCCACTATTGCGCCTCCAAAGGAAGATACTACGCTCCATCTGGAAAGGTAAAAAGTCAAGGATCCTGCTCAAGACGATGCTGAGCAATCCGAACTTGGGAGGCCTAGGAGTCCCAGACCTCCAGAAATACCAGACCGCGGCCCAGCTGGCTCACACTGTGGGCTGGACGATAACTTCGAACAGACCTAAATGGGTCGAGATTGAACAATCGCGCTTACTCCTCCCTCTCTGCTTCCTCCTGCACCTTTTCCCCGTCCTCCGAAGAACGTGGCCGACTATCCTCTCCTCCACTAAGCAGACTGTAAAAGCCTGGGA
Organism: Ambystoma mexicanum; assembly: GCF_040938575.1. Lineage (NCBI taxonomy): Eukaryota > Metazoa > Chordata > Amphibia > Caudata > Ambystomatidae > Ambystoma > Ambystoma mexicanum. The sequence continues at coordinate 618,624,205 of NC_090935.1, read as the reverse complement.
GTGGACGCGTAAACAGAGGGGAATCCCTAGAGGCCTAGGCCCAGCCTCTCCGGTATTTCATAACCCAGCGTTCTCCCCAGGAACCCACCTAGTGAACTTTAAAAACTGGATCGCCGGCGGCCTCAGCACCCTAAGCCAGCTCTTCGAGGGGAATCGGCCACTCACCTTTGAACAATGCAAAAACACCTTTGACCTGGCGGAAACAGACAGATTCACATATGTGCAACTACAACATTGGTGTTCCCATCCAACAACACTTGAGGCAGCGACCCGGGATCTAGACCCTACTGAGCTGACAATCGCAGATCCCCCACACCGAGGGCGCATCTCAACGATGTATAAGCTGTTGCAGACAAATCTCCTGGTCGCTAGAGCAACCTACATGGACCAATGGGAAACAGACCTAGGACACCCAATAGAAGACCAGGTCTGGTCAGACATTTGGTCTCGCACGCGGGCCTCCTCCTTCTGCATTACTAATCGTGAGTGTGCCCATAAACTACTTCTAAGATGGTACTACCCGCCACTTAGACTATATCATTTCAACCCAGCCCTGGACCCTCGATGCTGGCGTCGATGCGGCCTGCAGGGATCGTTCATACACATGTGGTGCTCCTGCCCAGTGGGTGCAAACTTCTGGGCCCAATGCATCGCCACCATAGCAGACATAACTGGGATAAAGCTGCCCTTGGAGCCAGAATCAATTCTATTAGGAGCCCCGCTCCCAGGCATATACCCAAGGTCGGGTAGAAGTGCCACCCTCCTTACTCACCTCCTCCTGGCCGCTAAAATCACGGTGGCACGAACCTGGAAATCGCCGGAGGGACCCTTGATGATCCTATGGTGGCTGAAACTCTGGGACACCGCTTCACCGCTTCACGAACATTTGGTCCCCAGTAATAGACTATGACCAGAGCTATCCAGCACTAACTTTTAAGCCACGAACGGGGGCGTGGCTTGGCAGCCATGGGCTTGGACGCGACTCATGCTGTCTCCTGCCGATCCGGACATGATCCTGTAACTTGCGCATGCCAAACTTGCAGCACGAGTCATTGGAGGTGCATTTTCTGTCGTGGGAATAGGTGCTGCGCAGGAAGAACGTCCTTCTGAGTGAAACGGGACTGTAATGCAGCAATTATGGACAAAATAGCGGTAACGGAGGTGAAACGGGAGAACACCGAAAAGAAAATGGTGGCCGGCCCTGAATAGAACAAAGAGAAAGGAGGCTCGGTGCAGAGACGGCCTGTCGGAAGACTGCGAGGAGGAGCCTGTAACGCACTGAAAGTGGACCAAGGACCGAGAAGCCAAGGGGGCAGCAGACCTCGAGGGATCAGAGGAATCGGGTGGCTGGAGCAGGCCACAGCTGCAAGTACCGAAGGCCCCCGCAGTGAACGGTGCGGAACGACAGGAGGAATCCAGCTCGGCGCAGCATTGCGCCCGGAGGGGGGAAAATAAATAAAAAAGGTGGATGCGGAGGCAATGATAAAGTGGGCCCCCGACAGGTACACAGGCCGGTGAAGGCACACAGTGAAGAGGGTGGAGGGGGCGCCAGCAGCCCCAAACGAATAAAGGAGGCTGGGCTGAGAGGCGCGGGCAGCGGAGAAGCGCGTGCTGCATCGACTACATTGTTGCAGCGGCGGAGGACATAGACACTGAAAACCACAGGCTGCAACTGTAGCACAAGGCCTGGTGCGCGGTCGAGAACCGTTCAGTGGATAATCGGAGATTCAATCCGAGGTGCAGTGAAGTGATCCATGTTCAATAATTCTGCAGTGAAACATGGGACGTGGCTAAGAGAGCCATTGGATGTGACGTGCTCTTTCCGAGGCTCCTGCTGATCGGGATGACAACCGAAAAATGCCCACATTCAGATGAAATCCAAAGCCACTATTCCTGAAAAATGAGCGTGTGAAGCTCTAAGGAAGAACAGGACACAAACATGCACTCTGTGAGCAGCGCGGCTCCAGAGATCTGAACCTCCAAGGTCAGTGCCCGGGAAAGTTCGAGTGCGGCTGAATAGAGATGGTGGCCACCTTGGAACAAAGGCACCAAACCAAATGAGGCTAAATCCGAATCCTACAGGACGCTTGCTGGTCATTGCAGGACTCGCGACACACGCAGTAACTGCGGCTCCCTTTGCGAGGATTGCATAATGTCCTGTAAGACGAAATGAGGAAATAGATACCATAATCACATAATGCAGTGAACATTCAGCGCCGGGGGAAAAAGGGGGATAGGAGAGATTGCTCATATCCCCCGCAGAACCCTGAAACACAGACTACGTGGTGATCCTTTAAGGCCTAGGATATTGATACTGAGTGGGTGCCTCCCCCACTGGTGGAACACAGGAGGCGGGCTGCACCACAGCATACGGCTGCAGCGCCATGTCCAGCAAGCCTTCAAGACTAAAAGCAAAGCAACCCACGCTGGACGAATTTGCCAGGACACCGCTGGGCCCGGAAAGCGCCAGGAGCAAAGATAAGCCCCCCGCAGGCGGCATGGCTGCCTCGGGCACGAATCAGGAGGTCCTAGCTGCGATTGCAGACTTGAAAGCGGACTTGAAAGTAGCCTGGGAGGCCAAGCTCGAAATAGTGGTATCTGAGCTGAAAACTGCGTTGGACCTTAAGGTCGGGGAAGTGCAGGAAGACGTGAATCTACTCAGACAGGACGTAAGGGCTCTGGCGGAGCGCACAGAGAACCTTGAGAAAGAGACGAACTCGAACACAGTGGACTGTGCCTCATACAAGTCGGAACTGCATATCCTGGTACAGAAAGTGGGCAATCTGGAGAGTAGGGTGGAGGAAGCGGAAGGACGCGCCCGAAGGAACAACATCCGCATTGTGGGGCTGCCTGAGGGGACGGAGGGCCACAACCCCGCGAAGTTTGTGGAAAACATGTTGCTGCAGGAGATACCCGGAGGAGCCCTGTCTCAGGGATTCGCTGTGGAACGTGCGCATAGGACTCTAACGAGGAGGCCGCCGCCGGGCAATCCGCCTAGGCCAGTTATCGCCAAGATCCTTAACTACCGAGACCGAGAGAGGATATTGGAACACTTCCGCAAAGGTGGAACAATCAAGCGGGGGGAGGCAAGCATAACGGCCTACCAAGACTATACCCTGATGGTGCAGAGGAGCCGGATGAACTTCGGGGCGGTCAAAAGAAGACTGAGGGAAGCAGGTTATAAATACATGTTACTTTACCTGGCAAAATTGAAAGTTTTTCATAGGAACAAGACTTTGTTTTTTGACACTCCAGAAGATGCCATGGGATGGCTCGACATGCAGGTTTCCCCCCAGGAGCCCGGTATCCAGACGGAAGAAGGAGACGGAAGAGATAAGTAATGAGCACCGAGAACACTGGGAGAGGGAGCTGTTTAAGACTGTGGGATTTGACTATAGTCATTGATATGACCTGTTAGTAGCTGAGACCGGACTAGGTTAGATAATGTGTTGAGCGCACTGAAACTGGTGCTTCTTAAGGAGCATAGTGAGCGAGTCTTAATACCCCCATTTAGTAGTAATTGTTAAGTGGCCGTTAGGGTGACTTCACCCTACTGAGCTCTGAGTATATTAGTCGGGGCTAGATGTGGGGGTGCCTGAGATCCAGGGATGGAGCTGGGCAACAGTTGGGAAGGGTGCTGTTGGGGAAGGGATGGGAGGAGGGAGGGAGAGAGGTGGGGAGTTTGATATGTATATAGTTTTGGGGAGTTCGAGTTTTAGATTAAACATGAGTCCACACAGCAGGATTGTATGGTTGAATCTGTGTCGCGCAGGAGGGTGGGATTTGCTGGAGGTAGAAATGGAGGACGGGAATGAGCTATGGGGGACCTCAAAATAATTACGTGGAATGTCAGGGGACTTAACAGCTACCTGAAAAGGAACAAGGTCATGTCGTATTTGAGGAGGCAGAGGATAGACATCGCGCTGCTGCAGGAAACGCACCTGACGCGGGAGAAGATGGAGGTGATTGTTAAGAAATGGAAAGGGGTGGTGGTGGGCGCGACATACTCTGCGTATGCTAGGCGAGTACTAATCTGGGTGGCGCCGCATGTTCCGTTCCATCCATTGCAGGTGTTGGTGGAGACGGATGGGAGGATGGTCATGTTGAGACGAATGGTGGAGAATAGGGAAATCAGCATTATAAACACATATGCCCCCAATCGGGATACAGCGGCCTACTTTAGGACTCTGAGTGCCAACCTCGGCATGTGTATGGGTAGCGCAGGGATCTGGGGTGGTGATTTTAACTGTGTACTTAATCCCAATGTAGACAGATCAGATGGCAGGGTTGATAGGCCCTCCTCAGCGGCGAGAGTATTGCAGACACTGTTAGACGATTTTCACCTGGTGGACGTGTGGAGAACCAGATACCCCCAAGACAGGCAGTACTCTCATTATTCCGCCCCTCATCAGCTACATACGAGGCTGGACTATATCTTTGCCACGTCGGATGTGATGGTGGAGGTTGCCCAGGTAGAATATAAGGCGAGGGTCCTCTCTGATCACTCGCCATTGGTTCTGGGGTGGCAGTACCGCCCCCCGAGGGCAAGGATCCCTACGTGGCACCTCCGTGCTGAGGCGCTCAAGGATCCAGTCTTTAGAGAGGACATGAGAGAGGAGATCGCAAATTACTTTGAGGAGAATACAGGCAGCGTGGACTCGGCAGGTACATTATGGGAAGCCTTCAAGGTAGTGATGCGGGGGGTTGCAATAGCAAAATCAAAGGGCCTGCAGGGTGGGGTTCTAACAGATCTACGAAGGACAGAAGAGGAACTAGAGGGAATATTGAAGGGTGGATGCGAAGACATGGAGCGAGTACTGTGGCTGCAACAGAAATGCGCGGAACACTGGGAAAGGCTCAGTAACCTTAATTATAAGAAGTACATTGAGAGACAGCATGCGGGTGGGGATAAGACAGGACGGTTGTTAGCGTGGCTATATAAGAGCGAGGCGCCAAGGCCCCCGATTAGATCAATAATGAGGGAAGATGGTAGCGTGGTGGACACCAAAGAGGGTGTCAACGAAGAGTTTGCAGAATATTATAAAGCGTTGTATGCGGATGAGATGGGGAGTAGCCGAGAGGAAATATTGGAAACATTGGGAGATATAGGACTACCCATGATAAGCGAGGAGGAAAAGGAGGAGCTAGATGCACCGATCTCACTAGAGGAGCTAGAGGAAGTGGTGAGGCAATTACCTACCTGTAAAACCCCAGGGGCGGATGGGTTCCCAAGTGAACTCTACAAGGCATACAAGGCAGAGGTGCTCCCCCCGATGTTGGATATGCTCAACGAAGCGTTTGAGGTGGGACGGTTGCCGGAAACACTCAGAGAGGCGGTCATAATATTGCTCCCTAAGCCTAATAAACCTGCACACAGCTGTGGTGTCATGATCTCTGCTTCCAAAAGGTCAGGGTTTTCCCAACTCCCTTGGAAGCAGATCCATAACCCAGGTTCCGAGTGCCAACCAGTCCCAATTGGGACCTTTTGGACCCAGTCCTGGCGCCAGTGGCACCAGGCTCATAAATATGCCCAGTCCCAGCGCTGGAAGCGCCGGGCTCATAATGCTTGGGTGGACTTACCTGCAGCAGACCATGCTGCTTACTTGCCTGCCAGTTGAGCCTCTGATCCTCTTCTGTTTGGAACTACTTTTCCTGTTGGGTGGGGCAGGAGCCACTCCCTAGATTCAGAACACTGGAACTCTTCTGGAAAGCAGGAACTCTTTTCTTACCTAGGCGTGGCTGTGGAAGGAGACACCTAAGCACTACAGGAGGCTATTTAAACCACACCCGATGGATGAATCTTGCTTTGCGTTATTCTGCATCCTCTGCAGCAGAACGCTCATCGTGTCTTCTGCATCTGATCCTGGGCCTAAGGAAAAAGGCTTACCATCCTGAATCCAGTCTTCAGCAACACCTATAAAGACAAGAAAGAACAGGTTAGCATTACGGTCTTCAGTGACAGCTCTTCACTTACCTGGTCCATCGGCTGTCACCAACGCCTCGCGCTGCATTCCGGCATCTGAAAGACAAAGGCTTACCTACTCTTCGTGCGCTCCGGAGGTCTTCACACTGCATTCCGGCATCTGAAAGACAAAAGCTTACCAACTCTTCGCACGCTCCGGAGGCCTTCGGCGCCGCATCCCGCATCTGAAAGACAAAACAAGGTGTGTTTAAAGACATTGGGGAACTTTAATACTCGCGTGCCATTACTCCTTTCCACATCTAACCCAGTGGGTATTCCGGCACCCTGCAGCCGCTCCGAACTTGTACCTGCAAAATAAAAAGACAGTTAGAGCGCATCGTGAAGCAGGCAACAAGCGCTTACTTACGTGCTTCCAGGCGCTTCTATTCATCACACGGGCTCCATCTTCAACTCACTTCAGCCCGTCATCCGCCATCGCCGGAACCCTGCAAAACAAGAGACATCATTACTAAAGACTTTAAAGACATTAGAATTACTCGAAACTTACCGTTCGTGCAGTAAACGACGGACAGCAGTCCTCTGAAGTCAAGAGGCCTGCTCCCCTTATCCAGTGAAGAAACTGGTTACAGCACCCTGCCCCGAGGCAGATGGAGAGCACAGCGTTCACTTACCTAAGGTGAGAGCGTTAACCTTTGGGGTTCTACAGGAGAAGAGAAAGGGAAGAAGAGAGAGACATTCAATAACCCAGTTCCTTAATCCCATATTTTCTATCTGCAGACATCTTACCCTTCGAATCAGACATACAGTGCACAGAGGTCCAGCCCAAAGAGCCAGCCGTGTGTTACACATCACCTTTGAAGATACGGTATACGCCCAGTCAAGACCGGCGCCTCTACGGGAATCAGGTGAGCGTTACAGAACGCAAAGCCAACCACAAAACTCCCGTCCAGGCACTATGGAAACCTCGGATACCGACCAGCTAGCCCAGTTACTTGGGGAACTAAGGGCAGAAGTGCATGCAGCCCGTCAGGAAACGAACGCTCTAAGAAGGGAACTGATTATTTCCAAGGAGCGAACAGATGATCTCGCTAGACAATTGCTACAGTCACAAGCCGGACAGACCCCGTTACCCGCATCTGGGGGAAATCTTCCTTCTACATCCTCTATGAATCCAGTGCAGATCAACCTACCTGGGAATGTACCTCTGGCTCCGCCCGAACGATTTTCTGGTGACCCAAAGAGGTTTGCAGTATTTATCAATCAGTGCCGGTTGCATTTCTTATGCCGGCCAGCAGCCTTTCCAACTGATCAAGCTAAAGTAGCTTTCGTGCTTTCGTACCTTAGTGGCAATGCGGCAGACTGGTCGATCCCTCTAGTAAATCAAGATGATCCGGTCCTCCATGATTTTCAAGCTTTTCAGCTCAGTATGGAAAAACTGTTCGCAAGACATTCACAGGGGCAGGCCTTGGACAATGAGCTTCTTTCGTTGCGACAAGGTAATCAAGACCTTTTGGCTTATATTGCGTCTTTCAACAGACTGATAGTGGAAACTCAATGGCCTGAGGACAAAAGGATTACGCTGTTTTATAGAGGTCTACGTGGAGAGCTCAAAGATGTGTTAGCCCAAGTAGTGAATCCCCCACAAGATTGTTCGGACTATATAGACTTAGTCGTTCAAATAGATCACAGACTGCAGAACAGGAAGGCCGATCGTTCCAAGTTTGATGCTCGAGTATTTTCCAAACCGCCAACTCCTTCCAAAGGAGTAGACTCCGGGGAACCCATGCAAATAGGGGGTCTGAAAGGTCCTCTAACACAAAAGGAGCGGGAAAGGAGAAAACAGTTGCAATTATGCCTCTATTGCGGAAACTCAGGGCACTTTCTTCGAGACTGTCCGGTGAAACCTGCCAAGAAGGCAGTAGGAGCTGCAGTTACCAAAGTTACAAACTCTAAGCAGGGAAACGACCTCGCCCGACAAGAATAGAGGTCCTCTTGCCGAGCGTGAAAACCAGTTCCGTGACCTCGCATTTCGTGATACCTATGGTCCTCATTAGCCCTGATAATCCGGATCGATTACATGCAATTGAAGCTTACGTCGACAGCGGTGCCATCGGCAATTATGTGGATCATGAAATGGTTTTGAGGATGAATCTAACTCTTTGTCCCAAGGCTGTAAAGGACGTCATTACTACGGTGGATGGTACGGAGATAGCCTCCGGGCCAGTAACGCATACCACTCAAGAGGTGACGCTAGTAAGTCAAGATGGACACCATGAGAAGATCGTGTTCGATGTGATGAAGGCCCCTCAGTTTCAGATTATTCTAGGAATACCTTGGTTAGAGAAACACAATCCTCTGATCGATTGGCGAGCAAGAACGGTCCAGTTTCCAGAATGTGTCTCTACTTGTCACCCTCCACCTGGTGTTGCACTGGCAGCAATTTCTTCAGAGACTCCCCAGTTACCTCCCGAATACCTAGAATACCAAGATGTTTTCCGGAAGGATCAGGCTAACTCTCTACCTCCTCATAGGTCTTATGACTGCCAGATAGACCTGATACCTGGATCTACTCCTCCTTGTAGTAGAATTTATGCCCTCACCGAGCCTGAGAACCTTCACCTTCGACAATACCTGGATCAATACCTGGCAAATGGGTTTATTCGTCCTTCCAAGTCCCCTGCTTCTTCAGCTTTGTTCTTCGTTCCAAAAAAGGAAGGAGACCTTAGAACTTGTATAGATTATCGCTCCCTGAACCAGATCACCGTTAAGAATAGATATCCGTTACCTTTGATCCCTGAACTCCTGGACCAAGTCAGAAAAGCATGCATATATACAAAGCTGGATCTTAGAGGAGCTTACCACTTGGTACGAGTAAAAGAGGGCGATGAATGGAAGACGGCCTTCCGCACCAAGTATGGGCTATTTGAATATCAGGTCATGCCCTTCGGACTTTGCAATGCCCCGGCCGCCTTTCAATATTTTATGAACGATGTCCTCAGAGAGCTCATAGATGTGTGTGTTGTTGTTTACATTGACGACATCCTCGTTTATTCTTCATCGGAATCTGAACATCGGAAACACGCGAAAATGGTCCTCGAAAGATTGCGTCAACACAAACTTTTCGCTAAGTTGGAAAAATGTGTTTTCAACGTGACTGAAGTTGAATTCTTGGGATTCATATTATCACCTGGCGGAGTGCGTATGGATTCAAAGAAGGTCGATGCAGTTCTCAAATGGCCATCACCATCCTCCGTAAAAGGTGTGCAAAGCATGTTAGGCTTCGCTAACTTTTACCGCAGGTTTATCCCCGAATTCTCTCGAATAGTCCAGCCCATCACTGCCTTGTTAAAGAAAAACAAACGTTTTGAATGGTCTACCGAGGCGGAACAAGCTTTCCAGGATTTGAAGACTAAATTTATCTCTGCACCAATCTTAAAACACCCTCGCCCCGAACTCCCCTACATCGTGGAAACTGATGCTTCAAGCCTTGCCATGGGGGCAGTTCTATCACAAAAGGACCCGGTAACCAATCAGTTGCATCCCGTGGCATTTTGGTCCCGCAAATTCTCGCCTCCTGAAATCAATTACACGATTACTGACAAGGAACTTCTGGCTATCAAGTCTGCCTTTAAGGCTTGGCGGCATTATCTGCTGGGGGCCCGACACACCGTTACTGTGATTACGGATCACCGAAATCTGCAATATTTGAAAACCGCAAAAGCCCAATCCTCTAGACAACTCCGTTGGGCATTATTCTTTGCCGAGTTTGACTTCATAATTACCTATCGACCTGGTACAAAGAACGGTAAAGCTGATGCCCTTTCTCGGATGGGAGTGGAAGAACACTTGATCAACCCTAAACCTGTACCAATCATTCCCGAACAAAGAATTCTGGGTGTAATCGCCACAGAATCCATAGAGGAAGTTAAGGATAAAGCCAGGCAACTTGTAACTCCAGCAGACATACAGAATTGGCATCTGCAGGGAAAGGACTTTGCAGTAAAGGACAACTTATTGTATTTCCAAGAACGATTATACCTACCCAGCACAGATTTACAGAAAAAAGTAATCTCTTGTTATCACGATTCTTTAATGGAAGGACATCCCGGTATGGCCAAGACCTCAGAAAAGATCAACCGCTACTTCTGGTGGCCGTCTTGGAAAAAAGATATCAGAGACTTTATAATGTCCTGTGGAGTATGCGCCCAAAACAAGAGTCAAAAGGAAAGACCAGCAGGCCTCTTACGCCCTAATGACATCCCACCTCGCCCTTGGCATACGCTTTCTATGGACTTCATCACCGATCTACCTACATGCTCCGGATACAATACGATTCTAGTAATCGTGAACTTATTCTCCAAGATGGCGCATTTCATTCCGCTCAAAGGCTTGCCAACAGCAGCAACTCTGGCCCGAGAATTTCTCGAAAACATCGTCCGACTGCACGGTTTTCCTTCGGTTCTAATTTCGGATCGAGGTAGTCAATTTATTTCTCATTTTTGGCGAAGTTGCTGTCGGTCGGCTCAAATTGATGTGAGACTATCGACCAGTCACCACCCTCAGACCGACGGACAAACCGAGAGGACCAATCAAACTCTGGAACAGTATTTACGCTGCATGCTGCAACAAACTGAAAAAACTTGGAAAGACATCCTTTGGATAGCCGAATATGCCTACAATAACTCTGTCCATTCGGGAACTGGGAAAACCCCGTTTTTTCTTTTGTACGGCAGTCACCCTCGAACCTCGGAGTTGGATCCCCTCCAAGATCTTGAAACACCAGCAGTAGACTACCTGCATTCCACAATCACCCAAGCCTTTAAGGAAGCTGTTTCTCACCTTCAAAGGGCTAAAGAACAATACAAGAAAGGAGCAGATCAACATCGGAAGGAAGCCCCTCAATATCAAGTAGGGGATCAAGTCTGGTTATCCACCAAATATCTACCTCTAAAAGGGCCACGCACATTCAACCCAAGATACCTTGGTCCCTATTCCATCACTACCATAGTAAACCCAGTAGCGGTCAAGTTGGACTTGCCCCCGCACATGAAGATACATCCGGTCTTCCACGTCTCTCTATTAAAACCCGTGCAACCTCAAACCCGACTAACTAAATCTCCAAAACCTATCCTAGTTGATGGAGAACTCGAGTTTGAAGTCAAAAGCATTCTGGACTCCAAGATCTCCAAATCTAAACTATTTTACCTAATTGACTGGAAAGGCTACGGCCCCCAAGAGAGATCCTGGGAACCTGCTGAATATGTCCACGCTCCTCGCCTAATCAAAAGATTTCACCGAACATTTCCTGACAAGCCAAAACCCCCGGAGAAGCCCGGTTTGGGAGGGGCCTTGAGGGGGGGTACTGTCATGATCTCTGCTTCCAAAAGGTCAGGGTTTTCCCAACTCCCTTGGAAGCAGATCCATAACCCAGGTTCCGAGTGCCAACCAGTCCAAATTGGGACCTTTTGGACCCAGTCCTGGCGCCAGTGGCACCAGGCTCATAAATATGCCCAGTCCCAGCGCTAGAAGCGCCGGGCTCATAATGCTTGGGTGGACTTACCTGCAGCAGACCATGCTGCTTACTTGCCTGCCAGTTGAGCCTCTGATCCTCTTCTGTTTGGAACTACTTTTCCTGTTGGGTGGGGCAGGAGCCACTCCCTAGATTCAGAACTCCACACCCGATGGATGAATCTTGCTTTGCGTTATTCTGCATCCTCTGCAGCAGAACGCTCATCGTGTCTTCTGCATCTGATCCTGGGCCTAAGGAAAAAGGCTTACCATCCTGAACCCAGTCTTCAGCAACACCTATAAAGACAAGAAAGAACAGGTTAGCATTACGGTCTTCAGTGACAGCTCTTCACTTACCTGGTCCATCGGCTGTCACCAACGCCTCGCGCTGCATTCCGGCATCTGAAAGACAAAGGCTTACCTACTCTTCGTGCGCTCCGGAGGTCTTCACACTGCATTCCGGCATCTGAAAGACAAAAGCTTACCAACTCTTTGCACGCTCCGGAGGCCTTCGGCGCTGCATCCCGCATCTGAAAGACAAAACAAGGTGCATTTAAAGACATTGGGGAACTTTAATACTCACGTGCCATTACTCCTTTCCACATCTAACCCAGTGGGTATTCCGGCACCCTGCAGCCGCTCCGAACTTGTACCTGCAAAATAAAAAGACAGTTAGAGCGCATCGTGAAGCAGGCAACAAGCGCTTACTTACGTGCTTCCAGGCGCTTCTATTCATCACACGGGCTCCATCTTCAACTCACTTCAGCCCGTCATCCGCCATCGCCGGAACCCTGCAAAACAAGAGACATCATTACTAAAGACTTTAAAGACATTAGAATTACTCGAAACTTACCGTTCGTGCAGTAAACGACGGACAGCAGTCCTCTGAAGTCAAGAGGCCTGCTCCCCTTATCCAGTGAAGAAACTGGTTACAGCACCCTGCCCCGAGCAGATGGAGAGCACAGCGTTCACTTACCTAAGGTGAGAGCGTTAACCTTTGGGGTTCTACAGGAGAAGAGAAAGGGAGGAAGAGAGAGACATTCAATAACCCAGTTCCTTAATCCCATATTTTCTATCTGCAGACATCTTACCCTTCGAGTCAGACATACAGTGCACAGAGGTCCAGCCCAAAGAGCCAGCCGTGTGTTACACATCACCTTTGAAGATACGGTATACGCCCAGTCAAGACCGGCGCCTCTACGGGAATCAGGTGAGCGTTACATGTGGCTCCTACAGACCTCTCTCAATGTTAAACCAGGACAGCAAGATATTGACAGCGGTCCTGGCGAACAGATTACAGAGAGTGATCAGCAAGCTGATACACCCAGACCAGACGGGCTATGTCCCGAATAGGAATGTAACCCATAACCACAGGCGACTCCGGCGGGTGATTGAATGGAGTAGTACGGCTGAGGGCGAAATGGCGATTTGACTCGGTCAAATGGCCGTGGTTGTTGGCAGCCTTGGAGACGTATGGCATGGGGCCCGGTTATACGAGGTGGGTGACTATGCTATATAGTGAGCCGCTGGCCAGAGTTAGAACGGGTGCAGTAATATCTGAGAGATGGCAATTGAGTAGAGGCACTAGACAGGGGTGTCCCTGGTCCCCGATGCTCTACATATTAGCCCTAGAGCCCCTAGCGATATACCTCAGACAGCAATACGACACGATAGGTATTGAAGTGGGAGGAGAACGACATCTGATCTCCTTATATGCAGATGACTTGTTGCTATACTTAAGATACCCAGAGGAAAATCTTCAGTACATACTGGAGGTGATGGCGAGATATGCAGGACTGTCCGGCATAGCGGTAAACCCCCAAAAATCCAGCATGTTTCCACTAGGCGACTACAAAGGAACCCCTGAGACGAGGTTACCGGTGTTACAAATACCGTGGGATGTTAGCTCTTTCCGGTATCTGGGGATAGATGTGTATCATACGGTGGAGGAGGAGCATAAGCATAATACTGAGGTGGCACTCAGGAAAATCGAGAAGTGTATGCAGTTTTCGGTTAAGATGCCGTTAGCTATGATGGGACGGGGTGCAATGCTAAAAATGGTGGTCCTGTCGAGGCTTTTGCATTACTTTAGCAATGTCCCATACATGATACCGAAGAAGTTCTTTTCTAAGCTTAACGGTATGTGTAGGGATTTCTTGTGGCATGGTACCCGGAACAGAGTGGCGCTGTGGAAGCTGCAGAACTTTTACGAAAAAGGGGGATAAGACTGCCCAATTTTGAGGTGTATTATGTGGTAAGTCAGCTGCAGTATGTGGCACAGTGGCTTTCGGACGAGGTGACCCCTGAATCTAGGTTGTTTGGACATGACTGTACCCCATTTTACATGAGGGAAATGATCTGGTTGCCCAGGGCCGAAATGAGAGAGCGCCCCAGGATGATGATGCTTGGGTGGCAGATGTGGCGTAAGGCGTGCCGGATGATGGAGAACCCATTTCCTTGCTCCCCGCAGGTGCCGCTGGTGGCGTTGGCAGGGGAAGATATGCAATTGAGGGCAATACTCAGGACCCATTGGGAATCTGTGGGGCTGGTGACTCTAGGAGATGTCTGGCAGATGGGGGCCATTTTGGATTTTGAGGTCCTGGGGGGAGACAGGATTGCATGCGGGCCAATACATTACATACCACAGAATTGTTCAGAGAATCCGGGAGACGTGGCCTGAAACTGTGTTAGGAGAAGAACCCGATGCCATCATAGAAATAATATAAGATATATCAGATGGGGGGCATGAGATTTCCAGGCTATATGAGATGGTGATGTCTAAAGTTGGGAAGGATCTGACGCAGCTGAGGCTAGACTGGGAGGCGGAGGTGGGAACCCTTATAGAGGATGGGATGTGGGAACGGGCGCTCGGATACCATAAAAAGGTGTCAAGGAATGCTAGACTTAAACAAATACAACTATATATAACGCACAGAGCATATATGACGCCCTTGAGGATATCCAAGTTTGAAAACGCTGGACGACAAGCATGCCCCAAATGTGACGAGGAGAACGCAGATATGACGCATATGTTCTGGTCATGCCCAGTGATTGAGCGTTTCTGGGGTGAAGTGGCACAAAAGTTAGCTGAGAAAGGGGTCACGCTGATGATAGACACAGCTTGGGCTTGCTTGTTGGGAGGGTACCCCAGATCATCAAAACTTAAACATATTACTAAATTGAAAAACCTAGCATATGTGCTTGCCAAACGGAGGATCGCCATGGGTTGGAAGACTTGTTACAAGCCACGGGTGGAAGTATGGTGGAAGGAGTTACAGAAATGGGCAGAGGCAGAAACGATAGTATGGCAAGAGTCGAACACTGTAGGGGGGGAAGAAGAGCTGGGGACCCTGGTGGCATGGAAATCACTCATAGCTGAATTGTTTGGAACAGTACAAGATCTGACTGAATCTACAGGAAGCGAGACCCCGCCGCATGCGGCGGACACGGAGAACGATAAACAGACAGGCTCATGATGGGGGGGTGGGAGGGGGGGAAGCAGGGGCCAAGATTAAGCATTAATATGATTATTTTTTTGTAAAATGCACTGCGTGTTTGGTTGATTAAAATTAATAAAATTATTTTAAAAAAAAAAACTTTTAAGCCACGAACGGTAGCAAACGCCCTAACGGCGGGGACCACGGAGATGATACAATGGGCAGAAGAGCAAGATTTGGACGTTAACTGAGGGGGGACGGGAATGGGGTTGGTAGGGGTGGAGATGATCATTGAGCTGCACAGATTGTCCTGAAAGAGTATACTGTAATTCACTTTTCTCTGGTGTGTCGATCAAAATAAACATGTTTAAAAAAAAAAAGCCGTTTTTTTTTCTCATAGGAGGAGGCCCTTCCTCTCAGCAGAAACTCACTGGGAAATTCTAATTGCGGGTTAGAACAGACTCTTGTCTACAGAAAGAGAAGGAACAATAACAAGCCTTTCAGCCCATGAAGCAGAGGTGTGAAGGTGGTCGTAAGCTCTCCTGGAAGGAGCTTCCCCCAAGGAGGGACAAAGGGATGGAGCCAAGTGACCATCTGCTGTTAAGAATGAACAATGAACAATTTTTTAAAAGACTCATAACTTGTTATTCAACGGGGTGAAAAATATAAAAAGGACAGAGTTGTTAATTTAATTTTTGGCTGCACGTGTAAAGAGGCGGTAGAACTGTGTGACATGTTCTGGACAGGAATGGCAATATATGTGGTTTTATGCGAAAGGTATTAATTTTAGAATTGTGAAAATTTACACGCACATCCCTATGTTAAACACACACAGTTGTGGAAATTTGCATAACATTTGGAAATTGTGTTCATAGCGAAAAGGACAAAATTCTGTAGAAAGTTGAGACAAGATCCCACAGCTACAGGGTTTCGAGGAATAGCTGCTACATAAAATATGGCATCTTTGTGTGTGATTTGTATAAAGGTGACCAATGTAGAAATGTACAGTTAGTATCAAATCCGATTTTGAGACCAGTGGCTAAAGGGAGGTCTCTGAGAACTGTAAAGCAAACCATAATATGTGACATAATCCGGCCTTGATCCAATCATTCAATTTGCAAGGCGGAGATGCATTTTGATCCTATCCCAGCTCACAGGGGAAAGCTTAGCTAAGCCGGCCCATACACCCACTTTGGGATGTCATTTTAAAGCATAAATAGAGACAGCTGACAACACATAGAGACTCACAGATCCAGTCACTTTCCTGATTCCGGCGAAGCACTCTGATCCAGCATTCTACATCCAACTTAATATTCTTCCTGATCCAGAGGCCAAGACTCTTGCCAGCAATAGAGAACTATTGATTTCCAGCAAGGCCCAAATCCTCAAATGTATTCTCTCCACCCAGTGTAGCGCTGTGTGGTGCGAGAAGGCCTTTTGAACCAGTATCCTGAAATTCTCTGGCTTGCCACCACTAGGCTTGCCTGAAGAACTCGCTATCCAGCTGATTCAAATACCCACAGACTAGGAGGGCAGATCCTGTGCAAATCCAGCGACCGGTCTAGCTGATCCAGTACTGTGCCTGATGTGCTGTTTTTCCTAGACCAGACCCAATCCAATGACCAGAGCTGACGGTCCCATTTAAAAACTTATCCTGTGAGTATTAATAGGAAGAACTGTGGCCCATAGTATATTTGCATTGTCTTATCCCCATCTCAAACACATCCTTTCTTTCATTCAGAACCAGTATTGTTAGAACTATCTTTGCGCTGACTCTTTTCTCATCTGAAGAAGTCGAGTTTCCACACGAGACGGATTACATTGATCACGTGACTGTAAGATCCCTCTGTGGTATTCGCTTTTTCATAGTCATCCTCTAGTGTAAGCAAACCCATCTTTCCTTTTCAAAGTGCAATTCTGTTTTCCATTCTCGCACCTATCTTGCAAAAATGACCTTTACTAAAACCTCTATAACTCCCTCCATTTTTTGTGATAGAAATGAAATTTCAACTCCTACTTGTACCTAACATCCATAGCTATACATAGAACCCAAAACCGATTCTCCCATTATCGCCAATATCGCGCAAGGAAAGGTTTGGCGCGAATTACAATTCCGAAAGGTTTTTACACATGTGAAATAGCTTTAATTTGTTTCCAACTTGGACTTTAAGATTTCAGTTGTTTTTTGCTGAGTAAATCATTGCTTGTGAGTGTGTGCAACTGTTCAAAGCAGCTCCCATAAGAATTTATAACAATTTAAGTATTTTTGACCACATTTGATGTTTTGCCCAGTCAATTCTAAAGACAATTGTAAAAGCCATTTTACAGCTGAAAAGTCAATTCCCTTTTTCTCTTGTGTTTTATGGGGGGAAGGTGGGACTGATATTCTGCTTGATTTATGCTATTCCTAAATACCTACTCTCTCCTCCCATCTCTTTACCTTGCCTATTGGCGGTTGAGGGGTGTTGCAGGGGGAACCTCTAACCATAGTGCTATCTGATATGAACCGACACAAAAGTATTATTTCTCCAGCATGGGGTCTGGCATGGATTCACATGCTCATGAATATTCCCCGTCGTCAGGCTGGGAATCCTCGGTAAAGAAAAGAAAATCAGTATCAGTTTCGTTTCTGATCTGTCTTTCTTAGTAGTAACCAATCACTGATCTCTGGGTCATACTGCCCCCAACCAATGACTGCCCTCTCCCTAAGCCCCGCCTCTGGCAGCCATCCTCAGATTTTTACCGCACGTTCAAGTGTTGGGAGTCCTCGTGCTTTAGCTCTCGAGTTTTTGCTGCGTTTTCGCGCTTTTTCAAGAGATTTTCTCATTTTCTCGGTTTAATCGAGCCTCAAGCTCCACCGTTTCTACTTCCGATAACGGGGACCCATTTCGGAATTCTTCTACGCCCCTCAAGTGTGAAGTTTTCGTCGAGTTTACGCTTCTTGGAGGATTCCGGAAGATCTGCGGCGTACCTCAATGGACATGGCCCAGGACAAGGGAAGCTCGACGCCTGGATCCAAGCTGTTCAGGTGCTGCCCTGGATGCGGATTACAAAATGTTTTCAAGGAGGACGAGCATTCGCGATGTCTCTACTGCCTTCATGAGGACAAGACGCACGTGGAGAAGGACTGTGCGTTCTGCAAGAACCTTTCGAAACGGACCAAGCAAGATCGTCGTTCCTGCCTCGCCGCCTGGCTGGAGAAGGGCACAGCAGGTGAGAAGGCGAAAAAAAAGTCTGAGCGGGCTTCTAAGTCCTGTGAGGGCGCCCCAGCGACGGGGGCCCAGCAGAAGGCCAAGCACTGCGAGTCCGCGGGCACCGGGATCGCCGAAAGGTCGGGCTCTTCGGTGCCAGGCAGGGCTCGACTTCCCCGGCACGTTCAACCATGAGCCAGCGCTCTGGTTCGGGGAAGAGGAAGTCCGAGAACCCGGGTAAGCTGCTGGAGCGGCCCCGGTCGATCTCGAAGGGACCCGAGGGAGAGCGAGGCGCTGACCCTCCCCCCAAGGCAAAGGCCAAGGGCGCACCTAAGGTGGTGAGGGTTTTGATACAGCCGGCAAAGGCCTCTATAGAAGTGGTCGCTGTGGCCCTGGCGAAGCCGGCTGAGACTACGCCAGTGGAGGCGGCCTCTGGGCCCAGAGTATCCCTGCCACCGCAGAGGAAATCCTCTTTCCAGCCCATCGTTAAGACCCCCGTGAAGACCCCAGCGGAAAAAGAGGGGGGGCGGTGGCCATTACAGACTCGGAATCAGCCTCTGGGGAGGATCTGGTGGAAACCGTGAAGGGCCTCAACGAGAGGTTTGAGAAAGTTCGATCCCAGGGGAAGGAGCCTGCTGAGGAGATCGAAGTTAGCGTGGATGGCGACGGCAACGAAGGCCCGGTAGAGCAACCGTCCCTCCTGTCACAGCCATGGCCAGAGCCTCAGGATAGCTCGGCTGCCATTTTGTTGGCAATCCAATCCTTATGTACTGAGATAAGGATGAGGTTACCACGGACCCCGACGGAGGATCCTGAGCCAGGACCATCGGGAAGCCCCCCGAACAAGCGGAGGAGAGTCCATCCCGCTCCGCCCTTCGTGCCCACAAGGCCTGTGGACCCCTCATCCCCCTCGCCTGACCCTCAGGATGATACGGGGACGGAGACGGACGACGACAGTGACGATGATACGATGGACATTCCTTCAACGCCTCCCCCTCGGGCCTCACCACCCGACGAAATTGGCTCCTTTCACGCCATGATAGCCAGGGCGTCTGAGTTCTTCCAACTCTGCCTGGAGGAACAGAAGAAGGAAGGCTTTCTTTATCAACAACGGGAGGCCAAGAGAAAGACGGTCCTTGCAGAGCCGTTGCTCGACGACATCTGGGACGAAGGGCTGGCTGTCCTCAAGAACCCTTCTACGACGCCCGCCAAGAGGGACAGGTACGAGAAGAAGTACCGGGTCTCTGACGCCGCCCCCTTGTGCCTCAGGGCCCAGCCTACGCCGGACTCGGTCGTCTCGGCAGCGGCCAAGAAGAAGGCAGCGGGTGCGGCAGCATCAACTTCCACTTCCCCGCCGGACAGCGAGGGCAAGAAGTTGGACTCCATGGGACGACGGGTTATTTTGTCGGCGGCGACGACGATTAAGGCGGCCAATGCCTTAGCGATCGTGGCCCGTTACGACAGGGAGCTTTGGTTCAAGTTAGCTCCCCTGCTGGACTTCCTGCCAGATGACAAGAGAGCGGAGGCCCTACAGATTCTTTAGGAAGGCGAGGTGGCGTCGGATCACGCCATAACGGTGGCAACGGACATTGCCGATACCGGATTTCGCCAGATGGGCAACAGGGTTTGCCTACGACGACGAGGGTGGCTCAAGGCGACGGACTTCCGCCAGGACGTTCAAACCAGAGTGTTGGATATGCCGTTTGACGGCAACAACCTTTTTGGGAAGATGGTGGATGAGTCACTCCAGGCCATCAAGACCGATTCGGAGACGGCCCGGGCCCTAGGGGTACTTCAACAACGACGGCCCTTTCGGAGTTCCGGAGGCAGACAGGGTGCCTCCAAGGGATCCATCGGTGGCTCTTCTATATACCGCCAGGTGGCCCGCTCCTCGTCCCAGGAGGCCTACAGAGGTCGCGGCAAGCAAGGAGGATCCCGCCATCGTTGTCAAGGAGGCCAAGGCAAGGCCTCCTCCAAGCAGGACTGAACCGGCCGTAGCGTTCGGCCCCCACCGAAGCACCTCGGTGGGATATGATATGATATGATATGGCATTTGTAACGCGCCTATACACAAGTGTTTCAAGGCGCGACGAGGCAGGGAGGGGGGAACAGGGGGGAAAGACAGACAACGATCCTACTAGGCCAGGTGTAATTCAGATTGCGCAAGTGCAGGGGTAGGGGGAAGGGAAAAAGTGCAAGGGGAAGGGGAGAGGGGGAAGTGCTGAACAGGGTAAGTAGAATAAAAAATAAATAAATAAATAGGGCCGGCTGGTGGCAAGTGCAAGGTAAGTGGTAAGGGCAGACAAGTGCTGGGAGGAGGGGGGCTGTAGGGCTGCAGAGACAGTCCCGCAGTGCAGGGGTTGCCAGGGAGGCAGTGCAAGTGGAGAGTGGCTGGGCCAAGGACCGAGGTCGGTGAGAGTGGCCCAGGTGCAGGTTCAGTGCAGTTTCAATGAAGAATTTAGCAGGGGAGAGGGAGAGAGAAAGCAGAAGCAAATAGGAAGGTTTTGAGGTGCTTCCGGAACTGAAGATGGTTCTCATCAAGTTTCAGGGAGGCAGGAAGGCTGTTCCAGAGGGAGGCCCCTGCCGCAGAGAGAGATCTACCCCCAGCTTGTTGCTTCGAGACGCAGCTGACCCTGAGGCAGTTGGAGACAGATGAGCGAAGGGCTCGGGAAGGAAGATATTTAGGAAGAGAGAGTTGAAGGTATTTAGGCCCCAGGCCCCAGAAGGCCTTGTGGACAATGCAGAGGGTTTTGAACTTAATCCTCGCAGCCACTGGGAGCCAGTGTAGAGATTTCAGTCCTGGAGAGATACGGTCCCAGGGCTTGAGGCCAAGGACAAGTCTCGCAGTCCTGTTCTGGATGAGTTGCAGAGGGCGGAGAGTGGAGGCAGGCAGATTAAGATAGAGGCTGTTACAGTAGTCCAGCTTCGAGAGAACCAGGGCTCTGGAGACCGTGAACTTCTGGGGGAAGGAGAGGAAGGGAAGAATACCTCTGAGAAGGTGCAGCTGGTAGTGTGACTTCTTAGAGACGTCAGATATATGAGAAGAGAAGGAGAGTGTGGAGTCGAAGATGACCCCGAGGTTTTTTGCCTTGCAAGTAGGAGCAGGAAGCGGGCCAAGAGAGGCTGGCCAGAGCGCTGCAGGGAAGGAGGGAGTGGGTGTGCCGATGAGTAGAATCTCAGCCTTACTGGCATTAAGGCAGAGGTCACTGGCGGCACACCATGGAGGCCGGCTGACGAAGTTCATCAGTGTGTGGGAGTCCATCTCCACCAACCGTTGGGTGCTGGACACCCTGGCCAACGGGCACTCGCTGGAATTCCAAAAGAAGTGTCCTCGCATTCCTCCCGTGGCCAGGAAGGAGAATCACGTCCCTCAACTGCTGTTGGAGGCACAGACTTTCAGACCCCAGCGTTTCAGGAGACGGTGACGACAGACGCCTCCCTGGAGGGTTGGGGGGCACACACCGGAGATCTTCATGCAAGAGGCCTTTGGCTCCCGGAGGAGAGGTATCTCCACATCAAAATTCTGGAGCTTCGAGCAGTGTTCTGGGCGCTCAAGTCGTTCCTTCCGTCCCTCAAGGACAAAGTGGTGAGGATCTTCACCGACAACACCACCACGATGTTCTACATACGGAAGCAGGGAGGCACCAGATCCCCAGCCCAATCCAAGGAGGCCCAGGATCTGTGGCACTGGGCCGTCGCCCAAGGGATGTTTCTGGTTCCCTTCCACTTGCCACGAATAAAATACACCATCGCCGACTCACTCAGCAGGGAGCTGCGCTCGTGCCACGAGTGGGAACTACGTCAGGACCAGGTGGATCGGCTCTTCCGACGATGGGGCGAACCCCGGATCGATTTTTTCGTGACGGTGACGAACTCCAAGTGCCAGAGGTTCGCCTGAAGGTTCCCGCAGCCGAGGAGCATGGGCGATGCTTTCTCGTTCCCTTGGGACGGCCTGTTTCTATACGCGTTTCCTCCGCTGCCGTTGCTGCTCCGTCTCATCAACCAGCTCAAGAAGTGCAGATGCAGAATGATGCTTGTCGCACCGGCGTGGCCGAGGCAGATCTGGTTCTCGGACCTTCTGGACTTGTCAACGTCCCCACCAGTCAAGCTGCCGGCGGACGCGGATCTTCTCTCCAGAGAAGGAGGCGCATCCTTCATCACGAACCGGAGTCGCTGAACTTGCAGGCCTGGCTCCTGCAGCACTAGAGTTTGGAGGGTACGATATCCCGGCTGACTGCAGAGAGGTTCTTGCAAAAGCCAGTGTGTCCTCAACTCTCAAGTGCTACGGACATAAGTGGAAGAGGTTCTCTGTCTGGTGCCGTGCACAGAAGATTAACCCTCTGCGGATTACGGCCCCTCAAGTACTGCCGTACCTACTGTCGCTAGCCAAAGCTGGACTGGCTCACGCCTCCATCAAAATACATCTGGCTGCCATCTCCCGATATACCAGGACTACAGGACGGGCGTCCTTGTGGTCTCATCGCCTGATGAAGGAATTTATGAAGTGACTATTCCGATCGTTCCCGCCGGTGAAGGCTCCAGCCCCGGCGTTGAGCTTAATGTGGTGCTGACCAGGCTCATGGGGGCCCCATTCGAGCCTATGCATTCGGCGCCTTTGAAGTTCCTGTCGTGAAAGACAGCGTTCCTCGTGGCCATCACCTCCGCACGACAAGTGGGAGAGATCCAGGCCCTATCTTGCAAGCTTCCATACTTGACTTTTCACGACACGAGGGTGGTGCTGAGGACGCACCCCTCCTTCATGCCCAAGGTGCCGCCGGTCTTCCACCTCAACGAGCCCTTGGTGTTACCAGTTTTCTTCCCGTCGCCTTCAACGCCGGCCGAGAGGACTTTGCACTTGCTGGATGTAGCTAGAGCGCTGAAGTTCTACGTGGACCGCACAAAGAGTTTTCGGAACACATCACAGCTGTTTGTGAACTTTGGGACTGTGAATCAAGGGAAAGCTCTCTCGAAGACTTCCATTTCCAGATGGCTCTCCGTTTGCATCATGCACTGTCACCGGTTGGCAAACCGACTGCTGCCCGGCCGTCCGAGAGCCCATTCGACCAGAGCAATCGCTGCTACCACACTGTTCCGGTCTGGTGTGCCCCTGCTGGACATCTGCAGGGCTGCTACATGGAGGTCGACGCACACCTTCACAAGATTCTACTGCATCGATCGGGACTCCAGGGAGGAGTCCAGGGTCGGCCAAGCAGTGCTGCGCAACCTGTTCGCTTAAGGTGAGCCTGGTGAGGAGGTAAGAGATGCTTAATGTTGAGTTGTTGTATTGCTTAATGTTAAGCCTGTTGCCACCTCCCGTGGTTGTGCATGTGTGTACTGCTATGTATTCTTTATTCATGAGCATGTGAATCCATGCCAGACCCCATGCTGGAGAAGGAACAAGTTACTTACCTGTAACTGTTGTTCTCCAGCATGGATCTGGCATGGATTCACATGCGAACCCTCCCGCCTACCCCTCTGCCCTCACTTGGTCATACTGCCACTTTACGTGCTACCAAATCTGAGGATGGCTGCCAGAGGCGGGGCTTAGGGAGAGGGCAGTCATTGGCTGGGGGCAGTATGACCCAGAGATCAGTGATTGGTTACTACTAAGAAAGACAGATCAGAAACTAAACTGATACTGATTTTTTTTTCTTAACCGAGGATTCCCAGCCTGACGACGGGGAATATTCATGAGCATGTGAATCCATGCCAGACCCATGCTGGAGAACAACAGTTACAGGTAAGTAACTTGTTCCTTTCTGCGCTGCATTTGTTTTGCTCATTACTTATTCCTAGCGTATTAAAGATATTAGTCAGTGTTCTGTCACCCCATTGGTGATTGTTGTTTATCTATTAAAACATATTGAGATTAAAATTTAAATACAGAAATAAATATTTACCTTTGAAAACTAGCCTGATTCCTGGTTCAGTGTGACTGGGGGGGTTCCAGGAGAAAGGCGTATTATGAGTGGTATATCGTTCAGAATATTGAACTTATAGACAAAAATAAATAAGGGTTTCAGTTGTGCACTACATGCTGGGTTTTGACCTAGATGTGTGCTGGATTGAAATCACTTACATGCTTTTTCTAACCTTATTAAAGAGACAGAGGTGTGTATTATTCCTCTGCATGTCTTCTCTCCCATTTTCTTCATGCATTGTATTTCCGTGTTCTTCTATTTTGAGGTTCTTTCTAACAAACATATGTTTGTTTACCATGATCCTGTTTAGGTTATGCTTCGAGTTTTAATTTCTATGACAAATTGAACAGTTCTCCCTACATTCTGCCTGTTTTTCTGCTTCATTCTTATCATCGCAGAACTGGTGCTTAATTAATGTCAGGTGTGCCTAACTAAAAATGGGCCAGCAGAGGACCACAGTCCTTAACTCATTGGTTCACTCACTGGTTCCCCCTGGGCTATGTAGTCATTCTGAGTATCTTTTTTTCTGATAGTACTGTAAGTTTACTTTTGCTACTGTTTTGTTCATTACAAAAAGTTAAAGCATAATTGTCACCTCTGTGGCTGTAATCGAATTCTGATTTTAAATCACAATAATGTTAGAAAAATCAACATTGTCCATACAAGGTGTGGTATATTGTTACTGTCGTTTATTTTTGAAAATACACTAAACACTTCTAGATGGTTACTTGGTGCAGAGTTGAGACCAGAGAATTTATTATCAGAACTTTTTTCTAAAAAGGTCTGAAACCTGTTATGCTACGGAGATCTAATGGTGGAGGGTTCCACAACTAAGCCAGCTGATATGAAATGTTGGTGTCCCCATTCGTCTTTTTTTAAACACAAGGAAGTTTGACAAGTTTCAGGGCCACCGACCGCATGAAGAAGAATACAGAATGAAGTTTGAGATTCTGTATGCAAGATTGACTGTTCGTCTTTACTAGTGCCATTTGTCTCAAAAAGCTCTCTTCCTCATAAAAACGTACATGGTCAGCTGAAGTCATTAACGAATTTGGAGGACGAATATCTGTTAGAAAGGACCTGTTATTGCCAGCTCCTTAAAATCAGACATATTTGACACAAGCAACGTAAAGGAAGTACGATCTTCCTAAAGCTATGCGGGACGCAGTGTAGCCACAGCAGTTATAAGTGGCAAACTGATTTCTACATTATACAATGTAATAGAAAGCCACGCACTGGAACCAATGTTCAAATTAAAGGAAAAGTGGGACACGGACCTGGGTGACTTCGAGAAAAGGAAATTGGCGAACCCTTGGCCGCTCCCAGGGGGGTGGCCATAAGCTCCAGATGTCACTGATACAATTTGAGGCGTTACACAGTAACTTCATAAAGGCAGTGAAGTATGGATACAGGAGGGATGAACTGTGCCACAGGTGCAGTTTATTGACAGGGCCATACCTTCATATTTTGTGCTCATCCTCTATCATCCAGGGTTACAGGAGTAACGTTTTTGATGAACTAGGATGGTTGATGGCAATCGACTGTAAACTGGCATTAATGGGGTCTTGGGCAGATTTAGTTTGCTCACATTGCAGCACATTGTAGCAATGGCCCTGAAGATGGCCAAAGGAGACATTACGAAGAAATCTGGGATCGTAAAGACACTGCCAATAGCAGAGTGGTGAAGAGGCTAGACACATGCATTCAGTTAGAACAGCTGGTACAACAATAGAAGCTGTCTTGCTAAGCACGTGAGTGTCTTGGAAATAGCAAAGTATGAGAATGCGTGATAGAGATGCCAATTGTGAGCTCATTCAAATTGGTAGTTTAGTCATATCCGAACACGGGAGGGTGTGTGACAGTGGGGTTTGCTTTCTCCAAACAAAAAACGGAATAAAATATTTCGTTTAAAAAAAACATCAAGGCAAGTTTTAAAAATAATTGTGAATTTGAATAACATTTCCTTTTTACAGCATACGCTAATTCTTTCTATTCTCTGATAAAACATGTCAATGCATCAAAACCTTCTACTTTGCTAATATAAGAGTTTGCCCTCATCCATTGATGGCCACCAGCAAACACAATTCAATTTTTTTTTCTCCAATAATATTTCCAAATCTGGACGCACTTTATTCGAGCAAACATGATCACCACTATTTACCTTGAGACCTTATGGAAGAACATTATTAGGGCACAAGGCTCTAAGCCGAGGAACAAACAGGGAAGTGATCATTGACTAGTCTCTTAGGCATAGTGAATCACTAATACTCTTCCTTACAGCCAACTGAGCTAATACACGATCAAGTCTGGAGAAGTTAGATAAGCAAGTAAAAGTTGTCAGGGTGTCCCCTTCCACTTTACCATTCAACAGACACCAATTATTTTCTGCAGCAAACCCTCAAATGTTCCCCTCTTATTGTTTTTATTTTCTTCCGTTATAGAATCAAGACTGTGGGCCTGATCACGAGTTGGGCGGTAACGCCGGCGCTATTAGCGCCGGCGTTAATAGCCCTACCGCCAACCCCCCCGGCGCTATTAGCGCCGGATCACGGGTTTGGCGGAACGGGTATTGCCCATTCCCCATTGGGCCCATTGGGGAATTCCTCATTGCCCATTGCGCCCAATGGGGAAATTTCGCGCTATTACCGCCAGCGGATTTGCCGCCGGTGGTAAACGTGCTGAAAATCGGCAAATTTGCTGCAGATTTTCCTCAAGCTCAGAGCTGGGGGAAATCCGTCAAAGCCATGATCTGGCGGACCCTTAAATGCGGCGGCGGTAATAGCGCTACCGCCGCATTTAAGGGTTCCCGCCAGACTCGTGATGAGGCCCTGTCTACTCCATTTGATCACCTTCTCCCACATCCGGACATCTTAATTGAGGCCCTCACTAATGAGTGTTGTAAAGAGAAAAGCAACTCAAAACACAAGCTGGCCTGAAAAATGCATACCTGAGAGTACAACTAACCATACGACTCAGAAAGAAGACATTGGATTACTACCAGATATCAGAAGCAGTAATAAAAGCAGCAGACGTTTTCAAAATATGCCCTGACCCTGAAATAATACAACCTAACATTAAAACCCAACAAACATCATATGATCCCCACAGCAGGTCTATGGCAAAAGAGCAATAATCAGGTCCTTCATCGCTATCGCACTAGAGGAAAACACGATGGGCATCATTACGAGTTTGCCGGTATTTCTTTTGTAATTACCTCCAAACTAGTTTACCGTTTCTGCCATTCGATCATGCAGATTTAATTCAGGTTTACGAGTGGGGAAAGGGTGGTCTCATCCCCATTTTTGCACTCCGTAGGACTCCCTGGGGATTTCGGCAGATTTACCACAAGTAGTAATTCCACTGCTGTAAATCCAGCGATTTTTGAAGGTTAAGTGGAGGATAACTCCCAATCTTTTAGCTGGAGATGAATCCTTCATTTAAGCTGCAAACTCGGAATTCAGCGGTGTAAGGAATTGGCTATAATTTACTTTCAGCCATTTACTGCCATCTTTCCCATACCTCGGAACTCATAAGGAGGTCCAATGATAGATAAATTATTGAAAGATGCCACAGCTAAGAATGATCCATGTCCAGTGTACATCATAAAGGAAACCACTTCCACCTAACATAAATTTGTAACTTTCCCCTTGAAACGAACAAGATTCCATCCCCAAAAATGAAAAAGATCACATGCTGACACCACAAGCTTAATGGTTTTTTGCCACAAATCTAATCCTCTGTCCATAACAAAAAATATTCGACAGAACAGTGATGACACAGCAACTACAAACGTACATTGGCAATACAAAATCCACAGTTCAAGGACCACCAGTCTGTCTTAAGGCTAACAAGGGCCCTTATTTGTCACTTCTCGGTATAAAAAAAGAGCTGCTCCAAGCAGAAGGCAACAACGAACCAGCAGTTCTCATCTTGTTTGAGTTTTCAGCTATATATATCATGCCCTAACATATGAACGGCATAGTGGGAACTGCCTTAACCTCAATATCGTCCATTCCACAAAACCAAGCAGTGCAGATGAAGACAGGTAACTCGTAATCCTCCCTATACACTTGGGCATGCAAAGTCTCTTAAGTCGTATGCCCTGTGGCTGGTCACTGCATACAAGGGACACTTGCCTTTGATAAGTGGCGCTCATAATTATCTAAACTCTATATGGACATCTAGCAGATAGTGTTCACACTAGGAAAACCTCCTGGAGAAATCTCCAATGCAACATCCTACAAAACTAAAATCCAGGGCTGGATGATTGATAATATTGATAATAAACTTTCAGAATAGGTTAAGAAATGTTAAGCATTCACTGTATATTCACTTCTACCTCCATATTTAAATGACTCAAATTATGGGCTGTTCCCCCACTTAGATAAATAAGATTTGACGTCTCTGAGTGTTAGTATTTTTTGTTATTGTAAATCCTTGGATGACCAACCCGAAACTAAATACATCTTTTTGATAGCACTGTTAACAAATTGGATTATTAGCTAGGAATTGGAAAAATCCAACAACACTCAATCACTGACAATGGCTTCAAGAAGCAGTTAAAGAGTATCTTTTTGACAAGGCTGTTTGTATTTGTATTTTTATTTTACTTTATATAGCGCCTTTGTCCAAAGCGCTTTACATAAGAAAAGGTCAACGGTACATAAAATCAGTAATGCAAATCAACGTTCAAATACTGCCAGTGACAATCAATCAGAGGACTGAAGCAAGTGGGTTTTTAGAGAAGAACGGAACAAAAAATATGAAGTGATGGAACAAAGGGAAAGGGGGAGCTTGTTCCAGAGAAGAGGAGCAAGGAGTTGAAAAGAACAAAAGCGGGATTGAGCACAGGGAGGACAAGAAACATTCTGTTTAGAAAGAGCTAAAGAAAGGAGAGAGTGAAAGGGAGAATAGAATGAATGGATAGATGCAAGATAGTCAGGGGCAAGTCTATACAGATATTTGAAAACTAGGGAAAGAAAGTTAAATTTAAGCTGGGAATGGAAAGACAGCCAGCCAAGTGAGGCGAGAGGGGAAGAGATTGAGTCTCGGTAAGCGAGAAGGCAGAGTGAGCGAATAGACGAGTGATACATTGATTTAAGAGGAGCAAGACATGAACAAGGAAGAACAAAGAATGTGATAGAACAATAGAATAAACGAGAAAAAATTAGCGAAGAGATAAGAAGTTTGGTGGTGCGGAAAGTGAGAAAAGGGCGAACTCTACGAATATTGCAGGGATGAAATCGACAGGCACGAGATGTAAGGGAAATATGGTGGCCAAAGGAAAGATTAGAATCGAAGAAAAGACCATGGTTGTATGATGGCTGGTAAAGGAAGCTCAGCTATTTCAAGCTACATGGCGGACTCTGGAAAACTTCTTAGATGCCCATGATACAACTGCCCATTGGAAATGCATCATTTCATTTAATCCTTTGAAGCAACTTGTTTTGGTAATCCAATCAAATTGAGTGTAAAAAACCAGGAAGTCATAGTCACTTCCAACCTAATCTTCCTTGCACATGTTAACAACCTAACACGTAAGGCCCCAATTACATGTCCTAACAAAGATATTACAACTGCTAGAACTTCTTCCTAAACGGGAAGTGCTCAACGCACATATCTCCATGGGTCTGGATGATTGTAATAGCTTGTTCATCAGCATAGCCAAAAAAGTTATCCGTTAGCTACAGCTGATCCAAAATAGGACAGCAAGAATCACGCTGGTACTAAAAGTAAAAGCCCACATCAAACGATCACTTAAATCTTTACATTGGCTCCAATCAGCCTAAGAATCATGTTCAAGACACCTGGAGATCCTATTGGTCCACAAGACCCAAATATCACATCAACCAGTTCTAACTGTTTATACCAGTGAGGAACAAGATATCAACACTCCACTACCACCTCCAACCTACCTTGCCTCAGGTGGAAAATGCTGCCTTGCATAGGAGGAAAACTTGTCAACAACAGTTTTTGACAAGCCAAAATGGCTGTGCAAATTTCAAGAAACCCTTCAATCAATCATTTATCAGGTAATGGAGCAAATTCCCTGAGGTCATGCAAGTGTCCTCGACCCCACTTAAGAAATTAAGATGTAATCTTAAATAATAATGTAATCAATACATTTCCTTGATACCAGAACATGACTTTGATCAAGCTGAATAATATGTCCATGTAGTCCTCCTTTGATCTCCCTTGCACACCACCTAGCTCCTGTGGAAGATATATTTTTGAGGAGTAGCAAGAAACAGACAGTTTATTACATTGCACTATAATCAGAAAACAAACTAACATGTCCCCATCTAACCATCTAGCAGCAATCTGCCCCTGTCCCTCAGACCATGATATTAATAGGATTCAGTGTGGTGATGAGAAGGAAATACAATCTTAAGCTAAAGATACACATTTCCCTTGACTGGCCCTGGGAATATGCCTTGCTCTACTTCAGGATTACAGTGCACCTAAGCTTGTTTTCTATGTCTGCCTTATTACATTGCTGTTTCCAGTGCACATATTGTGCCAATCACATGTTGAGGATACTTCTGGAAATGTCCAGACTCACCAGTAACCTTTTGTTACCAGCCACACTCCTCACCTGCCAGTACTTTTCCAATTTACACATCCTTATAACAGGCCTCTATTGTTAATGTGAATCCAGGCCTCTAAATGCTTTCCAGTGCTAAGGCCATATTGTGTAGAGTTAGTTCTACAGTGCCAGCTGCCGAATGCCGCACTGGTCTCATATTAACATACCATCAGTTCTAATAACTGAAGTATCATATATCCATACCTAAAACCCTAACAGAAGTGTCCTCATAATATTATGTATTAGTCCAAAACATATTTCGAATGGATTGTGTCCTCCAACGTATTCCTCATCTTATGGTAATCGTATCTCAGCTTCAGCTGCTTCATAACCATTTTTCACCAGGGAGCGCTGTGTTCGAGACCGCACAGCCAAAGTCCCTGGAGGGCCGCCGTCGGGCGTCGACATCATCCGCTGTATAAAAGCCTCGAGCAGCGCCCGTTACCTCAGTTCCGTTTTTCCGACGCAACTGCTTCGTGTTACGAACGGCGCATCAAGAACTTCTTCGACTATGTCTTCGTCTTCAACTCCCTCCACACCCAAGACAGGGTTAAAAAAATGTCTGAAGTGTGGCAGGAAGATGTCTATTACCGACCCCCATCGGAATTGCCTCTGGTGCCTCAGCCCAGACCATCAGGTTGATGAGTGCAGGTCCTGTCAGGCCATGTCAAATAAGGCTATTAGGGAACACAGAGGTAAGCTGGCAGTGGGGGAGGAGAAATATAAGTCTTCGAAAAGATTAAAGGATTCGGATGAATCCGGTAGAAAATCTCGTCACTAGTCGAGGAGGTTGAGATCGGAAAGTCGCTCGAGGAAGTCTTCCTCGCCTTCGACAAAAAAGTCAAGAAAGCGACGCCATGGGTCTTCTTCCTCCTCGTCCTCTTCTGAGAGGAGAGTAACCTACCCTTCTAAGCACGATTCCCCCAAAAAATGGGAGGCCTCAGGGCTTCGATGCTAAAAATATTCGAAAAAGCGGCCCAGACCCCCTCAAAGTTGCAGCGTGGTGATCATGCTTCTACTCACTCTAAAAGTGACAGAAGAAAATCAAGATCCAAACACGCAAGGGTTGAAAGAGAGTTGAGAGTGTCTTCGCAGGCAAGTTCCCCAACCCCTCACTCTAAGTCTAAGCCTCCGGTGCATAAAGGAATCGGCGTCAAAGTCGAAACCAAAACTCGACTCGACACCGTCGACGACCATAGCGTTGAGACCGATGACAAAAATGACGTTGACACCTGTAGCTGTATCGAAGCCTCCTTCGACACCGTCAAAGCCAGCATCTACCCTATTGACGCCTTCAACGCCTTTTTTTCGAGGCCTTCTCCAATACTAAGACCCAAGTCGACACCATGCCTAGACACATTCCACCTTCTTTGCCTGAAAAGGCTTTCCACCGTCAAACTAGACATGAATTTTTTACATCCATGTCATCTGTATATGAGGAACATTCCTCTGAAGAGGAAGTCACTCCAGCTGGAGTCAGATTTGGGGCCAGAGAGGTCCCTGAAGAACTAGTGGACCCACAATCAAAGATAACAGACCTTTATGATTGCCTACAAAAAAATGCCAGTGGCTTAGACACTTCACCTGAAGTGGATTTTGAAAAACCAGACCCTACAGACCATGCTGATCCCAGTTATAGAAATCTTATGGGAAGGGTCATTGATTTTATGGGTTGGAAAGCAGCTTCCCCAGATTTTGACCACAATGACATGACTGACATCCTGAGTGAGGGTCCCTTAAAAGATCCTGTTTTACCATTCCATAAGGCTTTACAAAAAAGGATAATGGCAAATTGGAATAATCCCGATTCGATTCCAGCAGTAAATAAAAAACTGATACCAAAATATAGGCCAGCCTTATCAGACCCAGAGTATTTATCCAGGCATCCCTCTCCCTAGAGTCTTGTTGTTCAAGCTGCTACCTCCACTAGGCAGTCACCTTACCCATCAATACCACCAGACAGACGATAAAAAAGTTGATGCTTGGGCCCGGAAAGCTTTTACTTCGGGCAGAATGGCCCTGACATCAACTAATGTCACTTGCACATTAGCAAGATTTACTTATACCCTGTGGGACTGCATGTCTTCAGCGGCTGAACGCATCCCGGAAGGTGAAGAACGGGATGGTTTCCTGGCTATAGTGAAGGATGGTAAAGAGGCTATGGAGGAATGCCTTCAGTCAGGATTGGACACTGCGGAAAGTATAAGCAGGTCCATGGCTTCTAGCACGATCTTTCGCAGATTTGCATGGCTAAGAAAATCTGGTTTTGCACCTGATGTGCAGTCTAGATTACTTAATATGCCCTTTGACGGCTTGAGTTTGTTTGGCAGCAAGGCGGACGAGAGCTTGGAGAAGCTGCAGCAAAATCACTCAGCGCTGCTATAAGACAACCTCAACAACACTCATATGCAGGCTCATCTTCCTGGAAGAGTCGCCCCTTTCGCTTTTATTCCTCTTTTGGAAAAGGGAGGGGGGCAGGCCAGTCACAGAGGCCCAAACAACAAAAGTGGACCCTTGGATAGAGGATGACAACCTATTCACTTATCTTTTTCATAAATATCGACAAATGATTCATTCAATTCTTAGCAAAAAAAATGTAATTGCATTTTCACCTCTTCGGTGTAAAAAATAATAATTCAAGGCATAAAAACACACTCGTTCAAAATAACTTTTTGATCCATAAAACCATTCATCCGTACATTCAATACATTCACTTCCTCATCCAAATACTCATACTAATACAAAGTAACCCAAATCTAAAGGTCACAATCCGGCAGCTTTATACTTAAAACAAAACAATTCGATCCTCCTAATTCAAAATTCAGATCACTGCAGGTTTTTGATCATGCAGTAGGTCGACACGTGTTTCGGTTGTATCTTAAAGACTATATTCAGTCCACTATGTATGTCAACCATCTTCAGGACATAAAACGGGAATAACAATAAAGTCCCCTTTGGTATGGTAGGGTGGATCAAGCTGCCTAAAAAACAAAGTAAAAGACCTTTTATCAAAATGTATCCTAATGTCATCCTCTTTCTGTTCAAAAATACTATAATTGTGATGCACACAGTGTCTATATAGTTTGACACATAGCATCGTACCCACCTCCGTCTTGTAGTGGCGGTGTGGGCAACGAAAAAGAATGGAATAATTCTGTCTGCAATCGTAGCAGATATCCCCAGTAGTTGAAGACAAACCTACAAGGATGCAGTAAACAAAAATGCCTTTTAGACCAGTTCAGCATTTAATCGCTGGTGAATTTGCTTGACATACAAAAACACACCTGCTTGGAGAAACAACAGGCGTAGCCTCCCTCGTAATATTTCTGATAGAGTTGCCCCGGTTCACACCCTTCTTATTCGGGTTTCCTTCGGAGACACCTTTTTAATATGTGGTATCAGGCGTCTGATCAATGCCTATAAGATAGTGATCCATAGAATTATATGGTGCCCTCACTTCCTCATATATAAATATATATTTATTACTTATTAGCACTTACTTGCGACTTTACAGTCTGTTTCTCCGTTGACATGTACTAGACAACGTCTCTTCTGTTGATCGACACGATAGTTAGTCGATTAGATCAGGGTCCAAGTAAATGGCCAAATTTCCTTAATTAGGGGAAAAAACGAGAGACATGCTGTTGAAACCAGTATGTCTAACACTTTCTCAAAGCAACGTCTTGTTTTTCACTTTTTTTCTCTTTTTTTCCTTTTTTTTCCAAAGGACATCTTATCCTCTTATCTCTCTTGCTAATACCGAGTGCATCCCCTATCAGTAGGCAGTCCCGAGGTAGACAGTTTATTGACATCTGGACAATGCATGTTGTACTACCAATTATACCAACACAACGGGATTACAAACCTACCCCGTTGTGTTAGGGTATAGGAACACATTTTATGCACTAATTTCGCCCAACATCCCTGGTCCGCGTGATGTTATTACGCGAGGACTCTCTAACAAATATATACCGGGAGTGCTAAATTCTGGGACTCCTGTCGCGGCCGCCAGGTGTTTCAATCTCACCTTATCGCCTCGAAGGGTTTTCGTCAGTTCGCTTGCACTGATGACAACGTATTCCTTCCTGAGAACGCGGACCATGGAAAAACATGTATCACGTGATCGGAGTGTCTCGGTAAACAACACAAAGAGCGTACTAGATTCATCCGATGTTTTCCTGTAGCTGCAGTGTTGCTGCATCTCGGCCATATTGTAGTATCTACTAACGCGCCGCCCAAATCTTTTTATTTTTGTTTTTCTTGTATAGGTCTCCAACTGACACAGACTTACTGAATTTCCATAGCAAATTCACCAGATGAACTGGTCTAAAAGGCAGTTTTGTTTACTGCATCCTTGTAGGTTTGTCTTCAACTAATGGGTATTTCTGCTACGATTGCAGACAGGATTAGTCCATTATTTTCCGTTGCCCACACCGCCACTACAAGACGGAGGTGGGTACGATGTTATGTGTCAAACTATATAGACACTGTGTGCATTACAATTATAGTATTTTTGAAAAGAAAGAGGATGACATTAGGATACATTTTGATAAAAGGTCTTTTACTTTGTTTTTTAGGCAGCTTGATCCACCCTACCATACCAAAGGGGACTTTATTGTTGTTCCCGTTTTATGCCCTGAATAAGGTTGACGTACATAGTGGACTGAATATAGTCTTTAAGATACAACCGAAACACGTGTCGACCTACTGCATGATCAAAAACCTGCAGTGATCTGAATTTTGAATTAGGAGGATCGAATTGTTTTGTTTTATGTATAAAGTTGCTGGATTGTGACCTTTAGATTTGGGTTACTTTGTATTAGTATGAGTGTTTGGATGAGGCAGTGAATGTATTGAATGTAGGGATGAATGGTGTTATGGATCAAAACGTTATTTTGAACTAGTGTGTTTGTTATGCCTTCAATTATTATTTTTTACACCAAAGAGGTGAAAACGCAATTACATTTTTTTTGCTAAGAATTGAATGAATCATTTGGCGATATTTCTAAAAAAAAAGATAGGTGAATAGGTTGTCATCCTCTATCCAAGGGTCCACTTTTGTTGTTTGGATACATATTTAGCCCGAAGGACCCTGGATACTACTGGGCAATCCCCTCTATTTTTTGACAGTCACAAAGGCCAGCAGAGAAAACCTTTTCGTGGTGGAAAAGGGAAAGGTGCTAGATCAGCCACAGCAGCGGCTACTACCTCCTCAGCCACTGCTGCAGCCGCTGCAAAGCCACTTTGAGGTCTTAACCCACAAAACCCTGGTGGGAGGCAGAATCAATTGGTATCTGGACGAATGGCGGGGCATTATGTCAGATGCCTGTGCACTAGAGATAGTGACCTATGGTTACTGTCTTCCTTTTCATCAAAGACCTCAAGATCATCCACCGGGAGCCAACGCTGTAAACATTCCAGACCCGCTCCTTGTGCAGGAGATTTCAGCCCTGCTAGAGAAAGGTGCAATAGAACATGTACCTGATGCAGAGAGGAACAAGGGCTGGTACTCCCCCTATTTTCGCATTCCCAAAAAGGACGGAGGATTGAGACCCATCTTGGACTTGAGAAGCTTGAACAAGTTCCTCAGGAAGGACAAGTTCAAGATGGTGACCCTTTCTCAGATCCTTCAGGCTCTTCAGCTTCAGGACTGGCTGGTTTCATTGGACCTTCAGGATGCTTTCTTCCATGTGCCAATCCATCTCAAGCACAGAAAGTACCTGAGGTTCGCAATTGGTGGTTCTCATTATCAGTTTCGGGTTCTACCATTTGGGCTAACCTCCGCCCAAGGGTTTTCACCAAACTGATGGCGGTGGTGGCAGCGAGTATCAGAAGAAGGGGGATTCATGTCTACCCTTATCTGGACGATTGGCTAAACAGGGCGAGTTCATCCGAACAAGCCCAGGAACATCTGGCCTTGACCTGCCACTTCTTACACAGTCTGGGCTTCTACCTCAATTACAAAAAGTCACAAATGATTCTAAGCCAAAAACTCGCAATTTATCAGAGCAATCCTGGACACTTCCTCGGGGAAAGCCTCGCCTCCCAAGGAGAGAGCTCACCACATTCTGCAGATGGTAATGAAATTTCAAAATGCCCAACATCTACCGGCATTCGACTTTCTAAGGTTGCTAGGCCTCATGGCATCCTGCACTTTTCTGGTGCCAGAGGCCAGATTGAGGATGAGATCCCTTCAGTGGGCCCTCAGGATTCAATGGTCCCAGTTTTCAGGGGAGATGTCAGACCTTCTACAAGTCCTGACCAAATTGGCTCAAGGTTTCCTATGGTGGGCTTGCAAGGAGAATATGCTCAAAGGGGAACCTTTTTGGCAACCATGTCCAGAGATAACGGTAGTGACGGATGCCTCGTTGGTCTCCATCGGAGTCCAAACTACATATCAACCTTTTGGAGCTGAAGGCTTTTCTGTCCTCTGTACAGGGAAAGAATGTCCTGATAATGACGGACAACACAGTGACCATGTACTACCTAAACAAAAGAGGAGGCGTAGGATCACTCCCACTGTGCAGAGAGGCAATGCAGCTCTGGTTCTGGGCAATGCAAGAAGGAATCTCTCTATCGGCAGTTCACCTAGCCGGAGAGCTAAACATGGCGGCAGACGCTCTGAGCAGGCAGAGCACAGTCTCCCACGAATGGGAGCTAGCTTAGGAAGTCCTTCAAGAGATCTTTGCCCTTTGGAGAAGCCCTTAAGTGGAACTGTTCGTGACCGGGTCCAACCGGAAGTGCAAACTGTATTGCTCAAGGGAATTTCCCCCAAGAGGAGCTCTAGGGGACGCATTCATAGTGGGCTGGGTATTTCCAGTTCTTTACGTGTTTCCTCCAGTCCCTGTGATTCCTCACGTAATCAGGAGGTTGAGAAAGTTCAGGAAAACCATGATCCTAATTGCCCCGGATTGGGCCTGGAGGATGTGGTACCCGGACCTTCTGGACATGTCCATCTGTCCTCCAATACGTTTTCCACAAAGAGAGGATCTTCTCTCGCAAGAGGAAGGTCTGGTTCTCCATCCAGAGGTCAAGACACTCAGCCTTCACGCAGGTTTTTGAGAGGCTAAGATATAAGGATTGGGACCTCCCGAATGATGTAATGGAGATTTTGCTTTCGGCCAGAAGGCCAGCAACAAAATCCCTGTACCGGTGTCGTTGGAACAGTAACTGGTGCAGGGATAAGAATGTGGATCCATTTCTTTGTAATACTCCAACAGTACTTTCTTTTCTCTTACACTTAGCCAATTTGGGGCTCCAAGTTGGAACGATAAAAGGTTACTTGGCAGCGCTATCTATCTTTAAGCACTCCTCGGAAGAGGTGCCCTATTTTAAAATGCCTTTAGTAATTCAATTCTTGAAAGGGTTGACAAATGTATACCCTCGAACACCTTTTCAGCTGCCCATCTGGGATTTAAATATAGTCTTAAAATTTCTCATGTGTGCTCCTTTTGAGCCTTTTCATTCTTGTCCATTAAGACTGCTCACGCTCAAAGCAATTCTGTTAGTGGCTATAACATCAGCCCGCAGGGTATGTGAGTTGCAGGCACTGTCTTGTAAGCCTCCTCACACGATTTTCCATAGGGACAAGTTTATTTTAAAAGTCAAGCCATCATTCTTGCCTGAAATAGTGTCTGGTTTTCATCTGTCACAAAAGATTGTCTTACCTTCCTTTTATCCTCCACCTCACGCTAGTAAGGAAGAGGAAAGGTTACATAGACTGGACCCAAAAAGGGCTCTCAGTTTCTATATTTCCAGATTGGCAAATCTTCGACAATGTGACCAACTATTCGTTGGATATACTGGGCACAACTTGGGCCTTGCAGTATCTAAACAAACTCTATCCAGATGGATAATTCTAGCAATCTCTGAATGCTATAAACTAGCTGGCAAAGAGCCTCCAGATGGATTAAGGGCTCATACAACCAGAGGCATGGCAACTTCCACGGCCCTTCAGAGGGGTGTCCCGGTGCAGGATATTTGTGCTGCGGCCACCTGGTCGTCAATGCACACCTTTGTAAAGCATTACTGCTTGGACTCTACTTCATACCAAGGAGGACTATTTGCAAAAGCTTTCCTTCATTCAGTCCATAATTAAAAATTCCTAGTACTCCCACCTCCAAAAGTACCACTGCTATGGGAGTCTATCATAAGATGAGGAATACGTGGGAGGACACAATCCATTCAAAGAACAAGTTACTTACCAACTGTAACGTTCTTTCGATTGGATGTTCCTCCCACGTATTCCTCATCGACACTCCCATCCTACCCCTCCGTACAATTTACGCCAGTTGCACTCTGACTTCCTTAAGAGCCTGAAGACTTAAAGCCTGATCAGCTGATGCAACCATGAACGCCGTAAAAACAGAACTGAGGTAACGGGCGCTGCTCGAGCCCTTTATACAGCGGATGACGTTGACGCCCAATGGCGGCCCTCGAGGGACTTCGACTCTGTGGACTCGAACACAGCGCCCCCTGGTGAAATAAATTTCTGAAGCAGCTGAAGCTGGGATACGATTATCATAAGATGAGGAATACATGGGAGGAACATCCAATAGAAAGAACATTACAGTTGGTAAGTAACTTGTTCTTCTACATTAAATTGTCCATGCTGAAAAAGAAAAGAGAACATATTGTTTATCGGCTGCCAACTTTTCCACCAAGGCCACGGCATGAATAAATCCATTCCTGGATAATAGAACTATAAGAGTCTTTTCGCCCATCTCAGCTGCTGACCCAGTTCCCATCACTTGTGGGGTTCCACAGGGGTCATGCGTCTCACCTACTTTGTATAATTTTTTTACAAAGCCCCTCTTTGATATCTTGGATAAACTGGGTGTCTCATATACCAATTATGCTGACGATACCCAGATCCTCATCCCAATCCAAGGAGATTACGACAAAGACACCATCCTCATAAACAACATCTACCAAATCATTCAAACTTGGATGGCTACACACGGCTTATGTCTTAACGACGATAAAACCGAGCTTTTAATCATTGGATCCACCAGTAAATTAAACAAACTCTCCCACCTATACAAATCCGTCGCTATTGATGGTATCAAAATCAATGTAGCCAAGGAAGTTAAAACGCTAGGTTTCTACTTAGACTCAGCGCTCAACCTTAACAAGCAGGTAAATGCCACAGCCTCAGCAACCAGCTACACTTGCAAGCTAATTCACGCTTGTAAGCCATTTTTGTCTACGGACAGTTGCATCACCATCACCCGAGCCCTTATCCTATCTAAATTAGACTATTGTAATGCACTCTATCTAGGTACCAGCAAACACAACACCCACAAACTCCAAACCCTGCAAAACAACGCCCCCAGAACAGCACTAGGCATTCCCAAAGGACAACATATATCTGACCAAAGAAGAACTGCTAACTGGCTGTCCATCAATGACCGTATCAAATTTAAAACCCTTAACATTACACACAACTGTTTTACCAACAAAGCACCAGCATACCTCACTGAGACATTTACTAGGTACACATCTGAACCCCCCATTAGAAAGGCCCAATCTAATAGCATCAGAATCCCAAATTTCATTTTGAAAAGAACAAGCTTCCCAGTATTGGCTGCAAATCTATGGAACTCTATTCCAGATCCACTTAGAGCCATTCCCTCCTTTCACATGTTCAAAACCAATGTTAAACTCTGGCTACAAACCAACAACTGCTGACTCCTCTGCTCTGAACGACCGGTCTGCTAGACACCTCTCCCCTTTCCCTATGACATCCTCGTATCCCCTTTTTTGTCACCAATAAATGTACAGTTATCCTAATATCCTGTATGTAACTTGTAAGATATGTCTGCAACTGTAATATAAGAAATGTAAGATAGGAAATGTAAGATATTCTTGCAACATTAACCTGTAACTGTAACATAAGAAATGTAAGATATTTATGTAACTATAACTTAAGATTTTCACATGCGCCCAGTTGCCTAACGGCCCGGTGCACTCTATAAATAAATAAACAATACAACAATATAATTGAGCAATTGAAAAAGAAATATAAAACAATGTAATGTCATAATTAATAAACACTATACCGAAAACAAAATGATGGAATGAAATTAATTTCTGTGATGAATCCAATGGTGTCATCACTCTTTTCCATGGGATAGCCTCTTCCCATGTGGCATGGGCACGGCAGCCGCTACCTGATCCTGCCCCTGTGGGTGGCTGTATGTGGGAACACCACATAGGAGGAGGTGACCCTCAGGAGGATGACAAAACATCATTGAAGGATTGAAGGAAACCCTGCCCCCCCTTTTTCCTTTCAGGTATGCTCCTTCTCTTCCCCATGCCTTAATGGCATATTGTAACCCTCTACCTCAAACCCCTGGTATGTCTGCTTCATACAGTACCCAATACCCTGAGAAGAAGGCAGCGAGAAGTACTGATTACTTCAAATGAGATTCATTTTCAGCTTCCTCAACATCATATTTTAACTACCACTGAAACGAGAAAGAGGAATAGAGCCATAAAGATGAACAAGATCAACAAGTGAACTGAGTAGTCTAGTCTTTGGAAGTTGTCTCGAGCTGCCGGGAAGTTTAAATTACCATCAGCTGACAGAAGGCGTGAGGGAGACCCAAGGAAGCTCAGGGAAGCTGTGAGCTGCGAGGAGACCGGACAGCAACCCACAGCAGAGCCTGCTGGTGAAAGCCAAACCTTACCGGATGAAGGGAAGTCGAGTAGCAGAGAAACCGCTGCATGTGTCGGAAAGGCAGGGGGAGCAGCGCAGAGGGGAACCCCAAGAAGCAAAGCTACAGCGGTTAACAGGACGCACGCTGAGCCTGCAGGTATCCTGGAGAAGTTGGAAGGCACAGGAAACTCAGTCACTGGGGGCAGACACTTGTAATTCCTTGAGGATGATGGCAGGCTAGGGTAACAGGCTAGGGTAAAAGACAGTGAACAATGGTAGATAGTCTGTTAGCCTTTCTGCTGAGAGCGGACAGGCAGAGGTGAAGAAATTGCAGACATGCTGGCAAGAGTCTTAATATCTGATGCTGAATACTCTGGAGGCTCAGGTGGTGAAGTCAAGCAGTTGGGAAAATCATCTTGTGTAGAAGGCAGGCATTCTGGTCTGGTGGTCCCGCAGAAGCAGAAGAAGAGCAGGCTGGAAGTTCTTTGGTAGTAAATGGTTGGGAGTCAGAGGGAATCTCTGGAGCTGAAGGAAATACAGCATGATCTGACAGTGTAGACAGGTATACCTCTGATATTGGCACTGAGGATAACATGCCAAAGGTGTCTCATGAACTGAAGGCAGACAAGCATTAGGCTCTGGGACTGAAGACATGCACTTAGGATGGACTGCCAAAGGCTCTATGGCTGAAGATTGATATGCTGGATGAGTCGCTGTAGCTGAAGACCGGCATGCCAGAGGGGACTTTGAGGCTCAAGATATGCATGCTGGAGCTATCTCTGTGGCTGAAGACAAGCATGCAAACGTCTCTGGGGCTGACACGTACATGGTGGAGGCTCTTGAGTAAATGGCAGAGGTTCCTTGATTGAAGACACTTGTGCCAAAGATGATTGCAGAGCTGGGGACTGGAACGTAGAAGAGTCAATGGCTGTAGGAAGACAGACTGAAGACTCAGAAGTTGACAGACATATTGGTCATCAGGAACGGAAGGCACCGCTAGGCAGCAGACTCCTTGGCACCAGTAACCAAAGACTGAGCTGTACATTTGCAGTCACTTTCCTTAGTGGATGATCCAGTCTTTTTCTTTGTAGAAGTCAAAATCAACCGGAGGAATTACCATAATAGAGTCTCTGTTAATCAAGATTCAATCATCTGTCGTATTCTGTGAAAGTAGATTAACAACCAACAGTTCAGGAATCGCCTGCAAGGTTTCTGGTTCTGTAGACTGTGGATTGAGTTCATCAGAACTTGGAATCTGTACTTTCTCTGACTGTTCGTTGTGGACCAAATTGGTAGGAGGAAGAGTGAACACATATTTAGCATTGTGTTCCACATCAGCTAAATCATCTACTTCGGTATACCGTCCTTTGAACGCGGGACTTTTAATCGCGGGGTTTTTTACCACAAATTTAATTTTGAAAAAAAAACTCATCTTTTTTTTTGGGGGCGGGGGTTAAAAAATAAAAAAAAATTGTGTAAGGGAATAAAAAAAAATAAAGTGAACGGTGGGTTTGGGGGGGGGGGTACCAAAAAAAATTTGTGGTAAAAAACCCTGCGATGAAAAGTCCTGCGATTAAATAACGTAGAACCTCTACTTCAGTCTCAGCAGCTGGATCAAGAGCATGGCCGAAGTCTAAGCCAACTGTAGTAAGTGAATCTATGTAGGCCACTCTTGTGGATTGTGTTTGGAAATCAGAGCTTGCATGTGTGCCAGCTCAGGGTTGTGACAAGCTGCTACACAGGACATATTGGGTAAAGGAGTGCATAGTAAATCTTCAGCTAACTGGTATGCCTGTCAAACAGGAGGACACATGTCAGAAACTGTGCCCTGATTAAGTGCTGCACTAGAGGATAGACTTTCAGTTCCACTAGATCTTAAATACTGACAAATATCATGGTCTACTAAGGTCTTTGCACTCTGGAACTGAACAGTGTTCACAGCATCAACAATGGATAAGGTATGAGCTGTATTCAGTAGACTGTAAGGTGTCATTCTCCTCTTGTAAAGAAAAAACATGTTTTCTAAACTCCTGAAGCTTTAGGATATCCTGCATTAACTATACATCACTATCAGTAGGCACAGTAGGAGGCATGGTAACATCAGAGACGGGACTAGCAATCTGGATGTGCACTGATTATTGCACATTGTTGTTGACTGCTTGTAGGTTCTGTGATTTATTTTTTCTTTGAGCAACTTTGTCTGTGTTTCCCTGAAGCAAACCTTTGACATCAGACTTCTTGACATTAGGGACTACAGTATGCACTTGTGCAAAGGAGAATGCTATAGACTAAGGGTACAAAACAGAAGTTATGCATGAAACCCCTCTATTCTTTATGTTTCTATCATTAAACTGTTCAATCTGAGGAGAAGCGTAACTGGAAACATGGGGTTCAACAACAGAGGTACTTTTGTGTAGTAAGCCTAACAGTGTGTTGTTTTCTGCTGCTAAGGTGTATGAAGACATAGAATAATAATAATATTGGAATAATAGACAGAACTAGGATCTGGCAATGTAGGATGTGCCATCTTGTGGGAAAAACACTCTGCACATAAATGCCCATTTGTGACAAGGAGTTCATTTATGTTAGAACTGGTGTTTGGATTGTCGCAGGTAAATGTAGGGGAAAAACCATTCTGTGTAAACTTGTTAGAGGCTTTGCTGCCTTTCTTTCTTAAATTTGCCATATTCAAACAAACAAATCAAAGTGCCCGAGTG
Organism: Ambystoma mexicanum; assembly: GCF_040938575.1. NCBI lineage: Eukaryota > Metazoa > Chordata > Amphibia > Caudata > Ambystomatidae > Ambystoma > Ambystoma mexicanum. Next base: position 618,580,262 of record NC_090935.1, on the reverse strand, counting down.
AATGCTAGGAATACTTAGGCAGAGTGTGGAAATAGTGGGCTGGTCATTTCTGTCATGAGAGGACAAAGGCACTGAATATGGCAAGGGAAATGTGCACAAGATCACACAGTGAATAGCTTTGAGTCAAATAACATGCACTCAGGAACCAAGACACATGTATACTAAAACTCATTATGTGCAAGTAGAGTGTGATAAGAATACACATATATAAAAAATGATGTGGGGTAAGCGCTAAGAAGCTCCTTATTATTACAAAGAAAGTCGGCAAGCTCCTTACCCACAATTGCTGTTGCAGGTACTGTCAGCGCTACGCCCACATACAGGGCAAGCAACAACTGGATATGTGAGCTAAAACTCTTGATGGTATTGCATAAGGTAACTTGAAGACAACACTCGCGAGGACGAGAAATACCACCTGAAATGTCAGCGAAGCCCAAAAACCCTGTTGATCAAACAGGGACCCAGAAAGGCTATAACGGCAAAGGGAGGATAACTAAATACATCAGACTTCAGACAAGGAACAAGCAGGAATAGTGATTACAGAATAGTGAGGAACACATAGGCATTCACACAGGAGCTGGCTACAGCAGCACACCACACCTAACAATCAATAGGGAACAACGGGAGAAGCTCAAGTGAAAAGCTGGAACAGTCGCCAAGAGAAAGTAAAGGAACCAGAGCAGGGAAATCGAAATTACAACAGCAAACCTCCCTCCTCCCCACCCAGGGAAGGAAAGCTAAACTGGGACAAAATACTAGATCTATAAATGAGGAGTGACTAAAGGATCAAGATATCGCTGCTGAATAGAGCAAAGTTAAAGGAATAAAGAACATAGACCAACTGGGCTGCACAGAAAAAGGAAAGCACTGGGAAGTGCTGACTGCAAGACAGAGGAAGATGGAAAGACAATCCAGGAAGCAGATAATACTAATAAGCACACTAAATTCGAAATCCAGTGTAGAGGAAACAAGAAATTAGAAACTAGGAACTAGACACTAAGCTAAGAACCAGGAACAAGGGACCAGTCACAAACGGGAACACTACATCAATGACCACGTCTGGACTGAAGCAAACTGAGGCTTTTAAAGCCACCTAACGAGCACATGCCTCAGGTGTGCTGCTTGCGGCGCTTGCCAGCCATAGGTGCTGCTTACCCTCCACCCAACCTTGTCCTGAAAGGTTGGAGATGAAGCAGTGGGCCAGGCATTCTGGGGAGCATAGTCTTTTGATTAAAGCAGCATGCTGGCTGCCAAAAACCTAGAATTAGTAACATGGAAAATAAGGATTATGTGCTCCCAATTTACCACAGCACTGCTGCATGAGGTCTGGAAGGAAAGTCCAGTAGTGAATAAACCCCAAATCTAGGGCCCCCAAGTGGCAGGAACGGGAGTGAAGGGAGTGAATCGTGAAAGTAACCTTCTCCCTCAAACCACTGTTATGTCTGCTTAATACAGTCCCAAGACCGTACAGCAAACTACGGCAGAACCCGCCAGTGAAAGCAAAATCAAAGTGAAACCTTACTGAGTGAAGGGAAGTCGAGTGGCAGAGGACCCGTCGCCTGTGTTGGAGAGGCAGTGGGAGCCACGCATAGGGGAACCAAACATGGCAAAGCTACAGCGGCTAATGGGATGGAAACTGAGCCAGCAAATGTCCTGCAGAAGCAGCAAAGAGGAGTGAGAGACGTTCAAAGTACCCAGTAAGCCCAGGGAAGAACGTAGTTTACTGGGGTGCCAAAGAAAGCATGCCGCTCCATGAAAGTACCAGAATCAACGCTGAATGAAACATGGGAAGGGTTTAAAGGGATTTTGAACCTTACCAAGAACGGGCCACTGGACCCATACTTGTAAGGAGGAAATATAACAAATAGTAGTACAAATGTGAAAATGAGCTTAATGAAATCGGCAGTAAAAAGCCAACAGTGGGCAAATATCTCTTTTTGAGTAAAAGAGAAGAAAACTGCATTTAAGTCCTGGCAGAAGAGCATACCAGGCAAAGGAAAGCAATTGAAAGAGTCTGTATATAAAGTGATTGAAAAGCTTTACACAAGACCTAGCAGGAGAGTACACCAGGCAAGCTTAAGTATTGAAACCCTGGCAGGAGAGTAAACCAGGAACTTAAGTGTGTGAAAGACTATATCATCAAGTGTTTGAAAGACTATCCAAAACCTTGAAACAAGTGGGAAGGCGTCCTGCCACTTCCTTTGGGACCCTTTACCTATATGTTTTGGTAAAGGCAAAATTCTTTCACATGCTGAGTATGGCAGTGGCATTGTTATTTAGCTAACTGTCATAGGTGTTCTAAAAAGATGAGCAAAATCCCAACTTACCTACCATGGCCACGATCGCCATTTTTGAAGATCTGACATTCAACCCAACAAGGGACCTCAAGGTAACCATGGACATCGCCAGTCTCTACACGAGCATCCCTCAAGATGCAGCCTTAGAATGCATCCACCATCACCTCATACATCATATGAGACAAAACCGAGTCCCAGCCAACTTTATAGTGGAACTGTTAGAACTGGCCCTTACAAACAACTTCTTCTCATTCGATGAGAACTTCTATCTGCAGGTTAGTGGCACCGCGATGGGAGCAGCTTTTGCCCCCAGCCTGGCCATAATCTTCATGTCAGAATACGAACAACAACATATTCTCAGTCTACATAATCCATTCAGAGACAAGATTGTACATTGGTACCGCTTCATCGATGACATCATCTTCATATGGCAAGATATCGACACTCCAGTGGAGAATTTCCTACACTGGGTGAATCAACGAACGGAGGATATCAAATTCACACTCTGTAAAAACAACCAGACGATTAATTTCCTAGATTTGGAAATCAGTGTCAAAGAAGAAAAACTGATATGTTCCCTTTACAGTAAAGAAACAGACAGAAACACTCTGTTGCACTACAGAAGCAACCACCCCAGGAACCTGAGAAATAACCTACCGTTTGGCCAATTTCTACAGCTCAGGCGTAATTGCACGGAACTGGAACAGTACAAAGAACATGCCAACATTTTGAAACACAAACTTCTTACTAGAGGATACCCCAAAAAACTAATTCGGAATACCACCAAACGTGCACAATACACTCCTCATGAGACTCTACTCACCCCAAAAGCACGCAACACAAAAAGCGAAAAACTGATGACCTGCGTTACCACCTTTGGCCCAAATACAACCAAACTCAAGACCATCATCAAAAAATGTTGGCCTTTGGTACAATTGAGCCTCCCAAATTAACCTACCCTGAGAATGGCCCTCAAGAGAGGCAAGAATCTGAAGGACATGCTAACCCATGCCAGGCTCAACAAAAAATCCCAAAGGACCAGACTTTGCAATATGAGGGAAATAGTGGCCACCACCCATGTGGTACATGCGATGTCTGCAGATTCACGAGAAAAACAACATCATTTCAAACAGAAGGCAAGGAGTGGAAAATTAGACACTTTTCTAATTGTAAAACTACTAATGTGATATATATCATCGAATGCCCCTGCGGGCTTAGATATGTCGGCCAAACTCAGAGGCAGGTCAACAAGAGAATTGGCGAACATCGCTCTAGGATCCGATGCCGAGTCCATTCAGCACCATTAGTTTCTCACTATATGGAATACCAACACAGTGCAGATGACATACTTTGGTGGGTGGCTGACACGGTAGTCAACACCACCAACGCATCTAATGCCCTAAACCATAAGGAATCATGGTGGATCTTCAAACTTAAAGCCATAACAAAGGGCCTCAATGAGGCCATACCAACCACATATGGATGAGAAAAGTCCCTCCCCCCCCCCAGCTATTGCCTGGCCTTGGTAACACACGATTATTCAAGCACTTCCAAACCAATAGGCCTGCTCCTGACAGCATTTCTGTCTAACTAGAAGCCATCTATGTTACCAAATGTGTTAACATTCTCAAGCTGCAGATTGCCATCAATTCATCACTGTGGGGTCCTACACCATTTCACTCCTTCATGAACACCCACAAGACGATACTATGAAAATATTGTATATGCAAATGTGTTGTTATTGTGCTATGACAAAATAAGTGTCTGATCCCAATGCTGCACTCTGTTTACCAACACTGTTCAAACTTGTTGTGAGTTTGCCCTTTCTAAATCCATTGGCAGCCCTCAAATGTTGTATTCTTAAACATCAAGACTGTTTATTCTTGTTGTAATTTTGCAAATGTTGTTTTTGCTATATTTGGATTTCGCAAAAATGGTTTGTTCTTTGATTCTCCTAATTGTGTATTTCCCTGCAAAATATATACCTGTCCACGTGAACACACTCCACCTATCTCACACCCAATACTTTCCAGCAACCTCATGATCGCAAATTGAAACATCATAGGAGTTATCTAGCCCACAAACATTAGTTTCCAAATGTATCCACTCAGACCCATGAGTAGCAGGATGCAGAAATAACGTCTCTGTTGGGCTTTAAACCACTTGTACACGGACTGTCACTCACAGGCTTTTCCGTTTTTCAATCGAACCAGTATCATACTAGGCAGGCCATGGCCGACACGTATCCACGCAAGCCCCATCAACACAAACGGGTGCCATGACAACCCGCGGGCATTGCATTAAGTGCGCATGCGCGGAGACTCAGCTCAGTTTCCCCGCTGCAGCGACGTGAGCCGCAGCAGCCCCTACCAACCAGTGGAATCTCGGCGCGAGGCATCCACAGGTAAGAGATCCTTGACAGGATAGCAACGTGGGGACTGGGAACGGCAGACTTCGACCATGCGTTCCTGGCCCCACGTCCCCCACCTTAGCACCATTGTGTATAACACGGGTTGGGACTCGAGACACGTGTGCGTTTCCCTCCAACATACCTATGCGTAGTAACTAATCATTCGCTGACTTATCTCTACCTAGGGGGATACAGCAGTATCAAGGGAAGGCCCAGTGCAGATCCCAGCCCCCTGAAACCGGGAGCACGATTGTGTTTCCCAGCCTGCAACATACAGACCAGGCACCTCGAACATGGGATTGCTTCCCTGCAGCACCCAGCCCAGCACTCCTTGCAGGCAGGACACCACTGTGCCCCATGTACTTCATGGTCGCATTTCTGGGGATATTATTAGCTGTTGACTTTTTACTTGAATCTTAACTTCACTGAGACACACATTGTTGTTTTCTATCTCCATTTCCACTTTTTACCATCCAGGAATCACAGTAGATTTACCATCTACATTCAACTTCCTCCTTGTTAAGACCCGATGTCCAACAGTTCTAGAGAACTCCCCGTCTTCAACATCGAGAAGTTAATTTGAACCCCGGACTCCCGTCCAGGTTAGTATCCAAGTGCCAGCAAGCTTCAGGACAACTCTATTGTTGTACCCCCAATTGGTCCTAATTAGTTTTTAATGCATGCAGGTCAGAATAGCACTAGACTCGTCCCTCTATTTAGATGAACTCTACAGCAAGTTTGCCCCCCCATTTTTACTCAAAAACTTTTTTACTTTCTCCCTTTTTGCTTCACACAAGGGAGACCAAGTCGAGGCCCATGAAGAAGGCTTGTTGCCGAAACGTCACGTGACTACATAACCTTGAGGGCTTTAATCCCACAATCCCGTTCCATTACTTGATCTGATTCCTGATGTTGACCAGCGACTAGGTCCCTGTCTCTTCAAGAACTCACAGACACCATGCTGTCTTGCATACATTATCCACTCAAGACAAAAAAACATTATTGATGGTGGCTCTGTGTATTATACTTGTTAGATTTTTTGTATTTGCTAAACTCTTGTTATAACTATGTTTGTCACCCTCTCTTTTCCTATGCATTTCCAAAACAAGATGAATGTATTTTGATCAAAGATGTATATTATGAAATAGCATCATTTCTTGAAAAAATTTGAACGCATAAAATATGTTGTGCACCTACTAGCACTAGCAAAATAATAAAAACTGCTTTGATGCAATCTCCAAGGGCTTTTTTTGCTCATCTTTTTAGAACACCTATGACAGTTAGCTAAATAACAAAGCCACTGCCATACTCAGCATGCGAAAGAATTTAGCCTTTACCAAAACATATAGGTAAAGGGTCCCAAAAGAAGTGGCAGGACGCCTTCCCACTTGTTTCAAGTATTATCAGCTCCCAAGTCCTTCCACTTGTTCATGAGCTTACCCTCCAGTTATATATATGTATCCAAAACCTGGCAGGAGAGTACACTCAAAGAAGCACTCCATCAACTCCACAACAAACAATGTTACAAAAAGTTACTAAGCAACCCATTTCCAGATCTGAAACAACAATGGAAATCTATGAGAAAGGACTGGTGTGACAAAGGTCTTCTAAATGAAGATGAGTATAACTACCTAAATACACCACGCCCATGCATGACCACAATCTATTGTATCCCAAAGATACACAAGGCGCGTAAGAAATGTCCATTTTGCAGAACAATTGTGAGGGGGATTGGATCTCTAGCAGAGAAAATATCTGTATATATTGACACCCATTTACAACCCCTGGCCTCAGGCTTGGCTTCCTACATTAAAGACACTACACATGTCCTACAACAATTGGGCTCAAATGCTTGGCTTGAAACCTACAGGCTTGTGACTCTTGATGTCACGTCGCTATATACAAGTATTCAACACCAGAAAGTAATAGACACCACAAATTATTTCCTCAAATCAAGATCACTATCATATTTGGAACAGAAAAAAATGATCTCATCAATGCTGGAATTTACACTCACCAGCAATATCTTCAGCTTCAATGAACAGATATACCAGCAAATTTAAGGAACAGTGATGGGAGCAGAATGTGCTCCCGCTTATGCCAATTTGTTAATGGGACATTTCGAAATTGAACATGCCTGGACACATCCAGCATTCAACAACAATCAAACCATCTTTTGGGGCCGATTCAAATATGATATCCTCAAAACATCCTTCTATTTACAAAAGTATGGCACAATCCGCATGAGATGGCATTTCCAAAAAACACAAGGTGCACAAATGCCAGTACACTATATTCACGAAATAATTTTGACATAAGCAGGACCAACTAATAACCAGGCTCCATACGATCACGGTGCCACAACATCTTGACATTTTCCAACTAGAATACCACACTGCACTAGTTTGGCACTCCACAGAATATGGCCGCCTTAGGCACTTGTCTTCGTGACATCATCACGTCACGGTCATAACGTCATCGCGCAATAAAAGCTGAGTTTACACAAAATGCTTAATCCACCAGGATTAGCGGGCATCCAGACCTGAGCACCGTCTTAGTGACAACACACAGGAACATGCAGGAACTTGAAACCCCTTTCAGGTAAGAGTTTAGATCACACCACCAAGACAACTTGTCTTTAAGACTTGTTTCAAATTACTTCACAAAATGTTATTTACATTTAGGATACGACGTATCTGCAGGAAACTGCCATACCTGTCTTCATTTCTCAATCACCCTGAAAAACGTATGGGTGAGTATGGCTAAAATCTACTAATCTCTAATTACTGAATATGAATCTGAACAATTTATGGCTTTACTCACCATAGTATTTCTTCTCAAACAAGTATTATATTAACTGTTTTTCTAGACACGGCAAACAATTATCACCTTAACTTCAAAGATTATGCAATGACATTGTGAACAGCCAGGAGATACTATATTACCCCTCCTGATGAGCCACATATTAAAAATGGTGAAACACGTGTAGAGGGCACTGAACAAAAGACATGAGGCAACTTAAACCAGTGATATCAACAATATAACCAAAGAGGATTTGGATAGCTATATTAGCAAGCCAAGATCTGCTCATACCAAGCAAAGTTAATTCAAAGTGGATGAACCCAAATGGACCATTTAAAGGACCACCCAAACCTTAGTGGCCCATACCAATGGATGACCAGGGGAAATAGAACCTCTATAGGGAGGACCTTTCAACAGTTAATGCATGGCAAAGAAGACTATGAATTAAGACCTTGGAAAAATCAATTTACTGATTGGACTCAAATGTAATATAAATGATCAGTAAACCTACCAAAAGCTAGCCAGAATGTATTTTTTCTTCTAGATCCTACAACAAATCTAGCCGAGCCGCACAACTGTCAAAGATACATGTTGTGGCCGCAGGATATGAGCATATACATATCCTTTCAGGAGAGTACACCAGGCGAAGTGAAAAGTAGTTGGGAGGATGTTCCTTTAGTTAGTAGCTTGAACCCTAGAGTTTCTTTCTTTTTTAGATTATTCTGCCACACCCAACCCCAAGTAAAAGGATGCTGGTGTTTTGGCAATGTATGGCTCTGCCACTTTGAATTTCTATTTAGAAAAGGTGGCAACTACTTTTCTGCAGCTATTAGCTTCACAATTAATCATTCCCTATCAAGTATTGGTGCTGATTAATTTCTATAATGCTACAGGGGAACCTGTCATCTCCTCACCCTTAAATGTACTTCAGAACTTTCTTACTGGTAATGCAGAACGTTATTCTTAGCCACATCTTGGTGAGTATTTTAATTTGAAACTGGGTAAGTTGGCTTTCTCTTTTTCTGACTGAGCCAAAAGATCTAATGTGGGGAATTCCACTCGCACACATAGCCAAGCCCAATACGAGTATGACCAGTAATTTTGTTTAATGTCTTCCTACTTGATAGATCAGATACGCCCAGCCAAGTTACATTTCTGGGACATATGGGTAGCACTATTGCTGACTACTGAATTGTCCATGTTCACACTGCCCCTAATTAAGAATATTATCGTTCTGCCACACCTAAATAGTGATCATTTTCCACTTCAATTGCCAATTTGCATTGATTCTGTGATTGCACCTGTATATGAACCATTTGTAGAGCCTGACCTAGTTACTAGCAGGAGGCATAAACTATGGGACTCTTTGAACATTGCCTTTCTGTACATCTTTACATAAATAGATACTGCTATAGCCTTATTGGAGACGATTCGATATAAGTGAGGCCATTCGAGATCTACTTCTCTGAGGAGCAGTGAGCCTACATCCACATTGGATAATATGCAGATGCACAAAGAACAATTGATGTCTAGGCTTTTAATACTGTCGTGCATTCTGAAATGATTTCTAGATGTGGAAATATGTATTTATTTAAGTCCCCATGTAACTGTATGTAGGAGGTTCACCGTTTGCTTGATTACCTGGACGAAATTTTAAGGACAAACTGTGTACTGGAAAGGGGGAGTAGTAGTTTTCCTATGCAACCCATGCGCATAATCGTGCATTGATGTTTTATTTCTCTGCATCCTCTTAATTTGTGATTTCTCTGCCTGGATCCTTGGTGTGTACTTGCGTTTTTCTTATAAATAAAGAATTTAAAAAAAACATTTGCTTTGACCCTATGAAGCAACCCCCAAATGCCCCCAAGATGTATTGAAAGATGTTGAAATATGTACAAAGTCAATGCTTAGTTTAGAAACTAGAGAAAGTCATTAATTGTTATTCGTTTGAGGGCGAGATATAATGTGCAATGCCTCTTGTATTTTTATGTTGTCATTCTGAAGTATTGTATTACATGTGCTTTCATATTAGATATTGCAGTCTTCTCTATTATGATTGAGAATTAAATGATACATTTTGATTACACGAACATGCAAACTATGCTCATTGGTAAAACATAACAAATAGGAAAAACAAATCCATATTTCCATTCATTGGTTTTTTTTTTTAAACCTCTTTTTATTAACAATGAATCAATATAACATGAGCATGTATACAGACGGTATTACCTGCAAGTCATATATTGAGACAGTTCAAGCAAACGACCATGGATTTGGGAGGGGCACAGGTGAGATCTTATCTTGAAGAGGTATGTGCAGTGTTGTGGGGGCTAGGGGTTCGGTCAGGGTCAGGCAAGTTCCAGGTCACACATAGTCCTCCAGGATCTCCCAGTAGCGGGCTGCTCTATTCGGGTTGAAGCTGGATTGTCTCTTAAAGGCCGCCCTTTCGAGCCTGCAAGCTCTGGATAGTGAGTCTGACCATTCGGTGACCTTAGGTGGTGTCGCTGATTTCCAGTGTGTCAGCAGTAGTTTCCATGCCGTGAACATCATAAGAGAGATGAGTTTGCGTTTGAGTGAGTCGTCATGCCAGTCCTCACCATCAGCGCTGAGGATCAGCGCCTTTGGGGTGAGCGGGACGTCTGCCCCCTCTATGTTTGTGAGTTTGTGGTGAATCCCCCCGCCAGTAGGAGGCGATGACGGGGCAGGACCAGAGCATGTGCCCCATTGTTCCTGTGCCGTTGCACCCTCTCCAGCACAGTCTTGAGGGTGTGAGACCCATATTGTGGAGTTTGGCTGGCGTGTCTTGTATTATTTTATACTGGATTTCCCTGTTTCTGAGGTTTAGAGAGACCGCAGGGATGGACGTGAAGCTCTGTTGCAAGTCGGTGGCGCTGATTGGCATTCCTAGGTCTTCTGACCAGGTTGTTGCGAGTGCCTATAGCCTGTTTTTATTGTCCGATATCGTCATTCGGTAAAATGTGCGGATGCGCAGGAATGCGTTGATGTTGTGTTCCATTCCGGTTTCGAATTGTGCGGGAGGTTGTGAGCGTGTGTCAGGAGTGGTGTAGGAGTGGTGTGTTTGGCAATCGTGGCCTGGATGGTGCGGTAGGTAAGCCAGTCTCCCGCCCCTAGGCCTAAGATTCTGCTTGCGTCTTGGAATCCCAGCAGTGACCCCTCCTCAGTGATGTCCATTATCCGCACCCTGGCACATGTGTCTGTTTAGTTTTGATGGATCGTCTGCATTGTTTTGTATTGTAGGACCGATCGTGTACTGGCCCAGGCCGGTGCCTTCCTTGTTTGGACCCCTTGTGTGGCGCGCAATTTGTGCCATTGTAGCAGGGTGGGCCCTACAATCAGATGTATCTTCTTGATACTCAGCGGCATGTATTGTGGTGGAGTTGCCATGAGCTCAATGGGTGTGAGTGGGGCCATTGCGGCTAGCTCCATGTTCTGCCGGCTTGTATCTTCCTCTGTATTGAGCCATCGTTTAACCCATTTAAGTTGTGTGGCTTGGTGGTATGCTCTATGGGAGGAAACCGCAAGGCCCCCATTGGGTTTGTCAGCCTGCGGTATAGACAGGCGGATCCGTGCTTTCTTTCCCCGCCATATGAATCTGTTGATGGCTTTATCTAGGGTTTTCAGCATGTGGAGGGTCGGGCCGGTTGGGAGCATCATTGCTGCGTGGATCAGCTTTGGGAAGGAGTTCATTTTTAGTGTGTTGATTCTGCCTGACATGGATAGGGTCAGCGTGTCCCATCTCCCTAGATCATTTTGTATGTTACGGAGAATCCGGGGGTAGTTGAGGAGTCAGAGCTCTGCTGTCGAAGCGCTGATTTGCATTCCTAGGTATTTTACTGAGTTCAATTGGAGCGAGAAGGGTATCACCCTGCCGGGATCCCAGGGGATGTCACTTCGGAGGAGCATTACTTCGGATTTGCTCCAGTTAACTTTGTAGCCCACCATAGGGCCGATGGTTTGCAGGATGGTTTTGATGTATGGGGGGGTTGTGGGGCAGTTGCTGATGTATATGAGTAGATTGTCTGCATATAGTGATAGCTTGTGTTCTTCTGTTGCCTGGTGTATGGCCATCCAGTTTGGGTCAATGCGCATTTTGTATCGCTAGGGGTTCAATAGAGAGGGCGTATAGTAGGGGCGATAATGGGCATCCCTGTTGTGTGCGGATTGTAGGGTGAATTCTGCGTAAGCCACTCTGTTAGTGACCACCAAGGCTGTTGGGTTAGTGTAGAGAAGTTTAACCAGTTGGATTAGGTGTGGAGGGAACCCATATTTGGGCAAGACGCGGAACATGAATTCCCTTTGGACCTTGTCAAACGCCTTCTCCACATCTACAGCAACTATGGCGTATTAGGGGTCCCTCTCACTTGCGATTATATGCAGGAGCCTGCGGATGTTGTCACTGGAGTGCCGCCCTTTTATGAAGCCAGTTTGGTCTTTGTGTACCAGGTGTGGTAGGTTGTTCTCTATCCTTTGGGCCAGGCATTTAGCTAATATCTTGGGGTCTGCGTTGATTAATGAGATTGGTCTCTTCTGATTTTGTGGAATACTATGATGTTGGCCCCCATCATGTATTTAGGTAGCTGTTTGTGTATCAGCGCTTCTTCAAAGACCGCCGCGAGTTTTGGTTCAATTCCCTCTGCTAGTTTCTCATACATGTCCATAGGGATCCCATCCGGTCCTGCTGCTTTCCCTTTGGACAGGGACAGGATTGCATGTGTGACTTCGGCTGAGGTGATAGGGGCGTCTAGGTCGTCTATTTGTTCGGTAGGGACTCGGGGAATGGGCACCGTGGTGAGGAATTAGACTATGGCCTGTGCGGCGTGCATATGTCGGTGGCGGTGTAGAGTTTGCGATAGAATTCGGCGAACCTCTCATTGATCAATTCATCTCCTACTACCGGGTTGTTGGCATTGTCCCTGATTGAGGTGATTGTCTGTGTGGCCTGGCCTTGTTTGAGAGCTAGTGCCATTCCCCGCAGGGGTCTGTCGCCTTCTGGGAAGTATTTTTGTGACCAGCTGGTGTAAGATTTCTGCGCCTTGTTTGTGGTGAGTTGCTTGATTTTGTTTCTCAGTGTGTGAGGTTGGGGTCAGATCTGTCCATTGTGGGTCGTCTTATGCTGCAGTTCTTATTGTTTCAGGTCCCCCAGTAGTCGGTTCTCTGCCTCCCCCCACTCCTTCCGTTTATGTGCCCAGCACGTTATCCATTGGCCTCTGAGGTATGCTTTGAAGGCGCCCCACCACCTGTATGGGGAGTATCCCGGGTTTTCATTGTTTTCCCAGAATCCCTCTGTGTCGTTTGTTAAATGTTCTATTATGTCGGGGTATTGGAGTGTACTGAGGTTGAGACGCCAGGCTGGGAGTCTGCGTGGCATGTCAGGGATCATAAGGTGAAGTTTGACCAGTGCATGGTCTGATAGAGTGGTTGGTTCGATTGAGCAGCAGTTTACCATATGTGTTGCATTCTCGGGTAGTAGCCAATAGTCCAGGCAGGAGTAGCTATCGTGGCTATGAGAGTAGAAAGTGAGTCCTGCCAATCTGGGTGAGCGTGTCGCCAAGTGTCGACAAAGCGCAGGTCTTTCATTAGGGTTGTGAGGGCGAGTCTCTTTTTAGCATTGGCTGTGCTGGTGGGTATCGCGGCCTTGCAGGCTAAGGCCTGGGTTGAGGGTTACGTTCAGGTCTCCACCAATTATGGTGAGGTTACTCATATATTGGGCACATTCCCGGAAGGTGTTGGTAAAGAATGCTGGGGAGTCCTTCGTGGGGGCGTAAATGTTCAGCAGGGTGATCGGGCGCTGTGTTAGTTGTCCTTGTATTAGTATGAAGCAGCCACCTCTATCGCTGTGTGTGCGTAGGATCTGCAGTGGGACCCACCTGTGGATTAAGATAGATACCCCCCGCTTCCCTTGGTTGGGTGAGTGAGCTGCGGCTCCCACCCAGCCACAGGTCATTTTCTCCGCCTGCGCTTTGTTGAGATGGGTCACTTGTAGGAAGACGATGTCACTTTGGTTGTCCCGCATGTAGTTCAGCATCTGCCTGCACTTGATGGGGTGCCATAGGCCCTTGATGTTCAGTGTCACTAGTGTGAACTTATTAGAGGGAGGAGGTCTCCGGGTCTTTGTGAGGGTTCGCTTAGGGGTGTATATCGGTGCCTTCCTGTGTGTTGGTTCGGTCTGCATGTGCCTCTGGTCTCATGTTAGCTCTCTTCAACCAGTGGGGGAACTCCCACTCCACATTAACTTCGTGGCCTGAACATAGACCTGAGTGTAACTGTGAACAATAACATTGGGTGGGCCTTTTTTCCGCCCTTTCCCAATACAAGGCTTAGAAGCCCATATATGGGGTTGGGGGGTGTGAGCCTGGGACTTGCTCCAACATCCCATATATACTCTTAGTAGTTATCGATGGGGTGGTAGTTGGCACGAGTGTGGTGGGTGGTGCTCCATTTAGCGGTGTCTCATGTCTTCCACCCCTATGGTTGCGTGGAGATCTGTCGAAGGTGGTTTGTGACCCTTCTGGGGTTAGTTTAATTCATCTTCTGCCTGTGCTTGGATTTGGGTTGTCTTTAGGTGGTGCCCTTATGTTTGTTGTGATCAGGGTTCCACCCATGGGGTCCTCTGCCAGCTTTCTGCCATCTCCCCTTTTTGCCACTGAGCGCTCTGATTGGTGTATGGTGGGGTGGGGTGGTCCCGCTTCTGCGGGGAGGCAGCTTCCCATTCTGTTGTTGCAATGTTTTGTTGTTGCAGGAACCGCCAGGCCCGTTCTGGTTCGTCAAAGGAGTGCCATTGTTTGTTGATTTGTATGCACCATGTCGCGGGGAATTTTAGATAGTGTCTATGCTCTGTTGCTTTCAGTGCCTCGAATACCAGGTTGAACTGTAGACCTCCACTGAGTAGTCGTTGAAGATCTTGACCTCGGAGCCGCATATGCGTATTGTGAGTGCCGCTCTGTGGGCTTTCAGTATGGCAAGTTTGTGCTGAAAATTGAGCAGCCTCATTGTTATGGCCCTCAGGCACTTGTTCAGCTGAGGATTTGGTATTGGGGCTCTGTGCACCCATTCTATGGTAAGTTCCCTGGTGTTTGGTAGGTGCAAGTTGCTTTGTAGGAACTCGTAGGTGAATTTTTCAAGGTCCGGTCCTTTAGCGTTTTCCGGTATCCCGACCACTCTAAGGTTATTTCAGCGTGACCTGTTCTCCTAGTCTTCCATCTTTTCACCCAGTCGTTGTACCTCTCGGATGACCCCATCCAGATCTGTTTCCATGGATGCCTGGTTGTCCACCACAATGCTTCTATGTTATTCATTATCTGTGGTCCTCTCTGCTTGTGCTGAGAGTTGGTTCTGAACGTCTTGTAGGTCTTTTTTGATGTCTTGGACCATCATGTTGGTTGCCTGGGTTCGCTGCCCGAATAGTTTCATTTCAGCCAAGATGGCCTGCAGTTGCGCTTGGACGTCCATTTCAGTTTTATTCCATGCCGATCTTCGAGGTAAGCTTCCTGCTTTCCTTCCATCTTGGCCATCGGTCGGGTGTTGTCGGATGTGTGCAGCCTGTTGCATGCCCTCTGTGGTGTATTTGCTGCATCTGTGGCAGCACCGCAGGGGGAGTCGGCTGTGGTCAGATCTGGATCATCCCTGGTCTTTCTCAGGCTGGTGGCGTTTGCTGGGGGTTGTATTTCGCTCTTTCCGTCTATGCTTCTGGTCAGCGGGTCGGTGTAGGATGGCGCCGCCTGTCAGTGGGGTTATAGGTGCATTTTTCCGCCGCCCTGGTGTATGTCCATTTTGTGGGTATGGGTATCCCTGGGTGGCCGGATACTGGGAGTGTCGCTGTATGCGCGGGACCTGTGGCCACGCGTCAAAGGCCTCTCTGCCCTTTTTAGCAGTTAGGTTGCTTGTTCTGGGGATCCCTTAACAATCTGTCAGGTCTTTGGCGATGGTTTCATTCTTTTCCATGCTCTACACTCTCTGGGCTCCCCAGGGGAGTTTTTCTGGTATTGTTTTTGTGATGCGCGCTGCGCTTCGCTCACGTGTGAGGGAGGGTAGTTTGCAATGTCCTGGTGTAGGCACCAGTGATCAGGCCCGTTGGGGGCCACTCGGGCCGAGGTTCGCGTGCTGCCTTTTCCCCCTGCAGGCTGGTTCCCGGGGTGCGGGGAGTGCGCTGCACCTTGACTCGCTCGCTGTTTCACAGGTGGCATGGGAGGTTAGCCAGAGAACGTTGACCTCTCTCTTAGTGGGCCCCTTGTGGTTTAGGCTCCCAGAGTGGCTCCGGTGGTGGTTGTCCGTTATAGTGCTGGGTCCCACTTCAGGGTGCGGCTTGTGTGCATGCTGTGGTTGTCCGCCTTATGCTGATACATACTGCATTGTCCTCTTTTGTGAGTTTCGGTCCGGGGGTGTGTGTGCGAGCGGGCGGGTTTTATGGTTGCGCTATCTGCACTCGACCGGCTCGTCGTACGGTCCGTCCCCCCTTGTGTGGGAGCGGGCCCTGGTCCCTTCCGCCTCTGCCTGCGGTGACCACAATGTGTGGTGACCCCCTCCGACGTGTGGGGTGGGGGGCTGCCTAGTGCCTCCATGGGTGCCCGCCCTGATTATGCGGCATGCATGGCTGTCCCACCGTGTCTGTCTCGCCGGGCACAGCACTTATTAGGTGGCCGGAGCTGCCAGTGTCGTTGTTGCCTTGCGTGCCCCTGTGTTGGTGGCGGGTGGAGAGGTGGATGTTGTCAGGTCTGCCCGCGCAATGTCTGCGGGCTTCTCAGCGTAGTCTGCCGAGGCCTCCTCGGGACGGCTGGGGTGACTCAGTCCGCTCTGGTAGCCGTTGCTCTGGGGGCCGGCGTGCCGGGTATCTTGGCACTGTGGCCGCAGGTCGCGGATGGGCGCTGTTTCTGTCTTACGCTTGCTGCGGGGCCTTGTCTGCAGAGATGCGATGTAGTCTGCTACGTCGCTGGTCTCCTCTTCTGTGGTCGGGGCTGGTGTCTGGGCCCTGCGCCGCCGGTGCTTCGCTGGGGCTTGCTGTGAGGCTGGTATTCGCACTCACCTGTTGGCGCCTTTTCTGAGTGCCATTGGTGGCCGCGCTGTCATGATTGCCTCAGCGATTTCTCCAGAGGCATGGTGCGGTTTTCCGTGAGAATGCACCGGATGGTGCCACACTGGTTCCGCTGTATATGTTCTCCTTTTCTGCACGGCTGGGAGAGTCTGGAGGGGTGGAAGACAGATGCAAATGCCTTCTACCTCTGGAGCTCTCTCAGCCCGCCTCCATCTTGCTCAGGCTCTCTAGCGCTCCTCCATTCATTATTTTTAATGGTCTTATCCAACTATCTCTAGGGCTTTTTAGTTTTGATTGATTTTCAGGTGTCCACCATATTTTACACCCCACATTGTGTCCCTAGTTTTCTTTGATGTGAACACAGCATTTGGCAGTCTCTCAGGGCTGTTTTGCAGAACAAGAGTTTTGGAGGTTTTCCATTTCGCATGCATAGGGGTCATCAGCCACAAGCAACAAAGCAAATGGAGATATACCAGATTGTATGTGTAGTGTTTACCTGTGAAGTAGCACTGTAACCGTAGGTACCCAGCCACTTGTTACACAACTGTCTTTTTTCTTTGAGTTACACAAGCTTGACTTACAATGAACACCAGAATGTAGATTCTTCTGCTTTGTCTGTTTCCTAATAATATTTTTATTTGAAGTTTCATATTCTAATTCTTAGAAATGTGTATTTTTGTTTGTTTAGTGTTTTGTAACGTCAGACACGGACACAAGCCTTTTTCGAAAAATCAAATGTAAAACTCTTCAGTGAACGGTGCATTCCGTCCCTTGAAATATGAACACATTTGTTTTTTCTCTGTTAGCACCAGACTGCCATTTGCATTTTACAAGAAATTGAAGAGAAGCAGAAAAAGCTCTTTAGTTCGGAACTACAGACACCAGCGGATGCAGGTACGTTTTGATATGCAAACAGAAACAAAACGTAACAGAATACCTGCTTGTTTCTTCATGCATATGTTTTCTAGCAGTAATGGACTACCAAGAAAATAATGGACACCACAGTGCTTCTCTAAAGATGTTTGCCACCATTCACTTGAATCTTATTTCATTAATTACGATTTTTGCGTTTTCAGTTAGCTCTTGTGCTTCTAAGCACATTTATAATATGCTAGTCAATTGAATGTATATTGTATTTTACTTAAATTAGCAAAGAAAAGCACGGTAATAGGAGTAATATTGCTGGAGGCCTGAGTTTTCAGTCTAGTACAGGTACATAATTGGAAATTAGAACATAACATCAAAATGGAACGAGTTATGGGGAAGCAAGATAGAAATAGGAACCAACTGGACTTTTTCTACTTTCCAGAAAAACAAGATACTTTGTTCTTTAATCTTGAGAAAAACGACAGTATTTTATTTTATTTTAACGATATCACGTGTCTGTGCCAGTTCTCAGACAATAACATCAGGGGAACGTTTGGATTAAATATTGGTCATTCATTCTGTCACCTTGCATATTTGTTCTTGAGAGAAAGTAAAATGGATTTTCTTTTCATGTTTAAACAACAAAAGCTAAAGAATATTGAAGAATTATGAAACTTCGGAAGCCTGAAGCTGGAAAGCATGTCAGAAGTTTATATAAGTAATTTGGGTATTGGAAATGTTCCTTGATAAGAAAGAGTGGAGTAATGGTGCTGTATGAAACAACGTCAGCAGATGGACAGCATTTAGGCTTCATCAAAGCTCAGACAGTGATTTAATAAAACTTCTTCCAAGACAGACCTTAAACAAGGAAGACTATAAATCTTTGCCTTACTACATGGAACATTGCTACTGCTGGCCTAGCCAATTTTTGGCTTTGGTCTAGTCATTCAGAGAGTTTCTCTGCTGCCCATTTTGATAAGAAGTTCTGTTTTAAGAACGCTTTCTACTCTGGAAGATTAAAGGTAGTATGTCAGAGTTCATTCAAGAGAATTAATTTGTCAGAATGTGATGTTCTTTATAATTCGATTGGTCAACGTTTATTGCTTGTAATTAGATTCTCCAGCATTGGATCTTTCATAGATGCACAGGCTGTTTGAATATTCTCCATCGGCAGGATGGGAATCCTCAGCAACATTAAAGCAGTTTCATTTCAAATTAAGAACTGCAATCACTTTAGTGTTCTCTCAGTGTTGTTTTGGGTCATTTATCCCTCAACCCATAGGCAGTAACTCCCTTAGCTCCTCCCTGGAGGCCATATTCAGATTCTTACCACACCTTCAAGTGTTGGGAGTCCCCTTCAAGTTCTCTACTTTCATTTGAAGTTTGTTTGCAAATTATATAACTTTCAAGACTTATTTTCATCTCGTTGGAAAGCTCAAAAAAGTGACTTTTATATTCTGGAATTTAAGAAGTGTTACACCCATCTGATGGGTTCCCCCAGGCAGGGACGTCATTTAGGGGTCACCAGGGGTCGAAGCATTTGTCCACGAAATTCAAACCATTGACGACCTTGTTGACACCTTCCTTGTCGATGATGGGCAATGCAGCCGAATCTGCATTTTCCAAGACTCCAATGCCGACATCTGTTTCGACAATGAAAATTCAGTTGATGACGACACCCTTGTCAACAAAAACACAGCTTCAGACACAGACCATCCCAGCCAAGACATTGTTGATGGTACCTGCACGCTCACAACCTTTCTCTGCTGTGTTCGGATTTCCTAAGAGACACAATGGGCATCATTACAAGTATGCCTGTATGCCGGTCTGGAAATAGCGTTGCTGGTTGCTCCGTACCAGCACCTTTTTCTGGTCCGGAAAAGTCTGAGTTGCGATGCCGCTAACACCGTCACCGCAAGTGACCCACCGTATCCGGCTACACCGCGGCCGGAATCAGCGGAGAGACGCATCTGACGTGCCTGAGACACCGGCATGGCATTAATAAGTGCACATTCCGAGCTCCACGCACACGCAAAACCGGCATTGACACCGTGCCGGAACCACCACCAGCATCGCAGAGGCATTAAGTAGTCAGGTATGTAGAAACATGCCACAGGTGACCAAAATCAGCCCGGTGGTCCCAATGAGCACTGCAACAGCAGAAGAGGACGACTCCCACACCCCTTCCAACACTACAATGCTAGCAGTAACAGTACGGGCGCTGGAGACTCTGCATGCAGGCCTACTACTTGAGGAGGCAGGGAGGCAGAGGTTGCAGCAGAGGTGCTTGAGGAGAAGGAGGGCTATCATGGCCCAGCAAAACCACAATATCTAGCAGGTTGCAGCCCGCAGGCAGCCAACAATACCATGCATAAGGGCCACACCATTCAACCTGAGTCAAAGCCAGAACCACGCCCTGTACCGGCTAGACAGGGATACCATCACTTCCATAGTGGACCTGATCGATGATGACCTGGTCAGCCTGATACATATCCGTACAGCCATCCCCCCTTGCTCAAGGTAGTGTCTGTGCTACTCTTCCTAGTCACAGGTACATACCATCACACTGTGGGTGAACTGCATGGGCTATCGCAACCCTGTTTTTCGTGTGTCCTGTTTCAGGTCATCAATGTACTCCTGCATCACGTTGGATATCACATCAGCCTACCCAGGCCAGCTGACCAGGTCAATACCACAAGAATTGCCTTCCATGCCCTCGCAGGCATGCCCAACGTGATAGGTGCTTTGGACTGCACAAAGGTGGTGCTTTGGACTGCACAAAGGTGGAGTTGGTGGCGAGACATGCTGTGGAGGCAGCATACCGGAACAGAAAACTTTACCACTCATTGAATGTGCAGATGGTGTGTGATGCCCGCCACCTCATCAACCACTGCTCTGCCAGATTTCCCGATTCAACCCACGACTCCATGGTGCTGCGCAACTCCACGCTGCCAGGGTACATGACACGTCACAGTGGATAAGGTACCTGGCTGCTGGGTGAGTGCAACTACAAGGACATGTTCACTGTTGAATTGGGGGGCGGGAGGGCAGAACACACCATAGCGTACCAGGCTGCTGGGTGAGTGTAACTACAAGGCCATGTGTACTTTTGAATTAGGGGTATGTATGACACCTATCAGCAGTGGCTGTGCGCAACTGATTCATTTATTTATTGTACACTTATTATGTGCTTACACAATTAGCAAAACACTTTCAAAGCGCACACAGGGCAGATAGGGTGGGTAAAGGGGCAGGTAGACCATGAATTTGAGCAAAGATCAATAATTGTGATAATGGTACAACAAGTAATGATAATAAAGGGAAGGGGAGACAAACCTTCTATGGCTTGTGATTGTACTGAACGTGCAAGTGTAGAGGGGGAATGCAATGTACAACACAGTAATAGCATGCCTGAGTGCAAGGCCTTGACAGGCTTGTCGCAATTGAACAAATTTATCATGTGCATGCATAACATCAAATCCGTACAGCAATATCAAAAGCACTACATGTACCAGAATGCATCACACCAAAGTGACAAAATCAAGCACAAACACAGTCACCAAAACACACACCACCTGATGCACAGACTGATAATACTTATGCAACCAAACACTCCACCCACATACCACCATTGTCCCGCACACCAATTAGCCAGGACCCCCTGCCTGTTTGAAGTGCACATACACATATGCATGTGATTGGAAGTTGAAATGATTCGTATCACAACTATGATTCAGTCTCTTGGACCTAATAGTATTATTGCATTTTACCATAATAATAACACATACATCAGTCTCATTTGTGAGTTGTAGTGAAAGGGTCAGAGGCTATGGTGGCTCTGAATGGGCCATGTCAAAGGCACTGCACACTGTTGCTAACAGTGCCGGTGCTTCTGTGACAGTCTGCCTACTGTGGCCACTGTGCCCGGCAGGGTCAGACCTGTCGTGCACAGCGGCTCCTGCAGGCAGACCTGTAGTATGCTGGTCCGGAACAAAGGTGCCGGTAAGCTTACCGGCACCGTTGTTTCCAGAACGACATACTTGTAATGAGCCCCACTGTCTTTTATAAGCAAACAAAAATGACATGGATCACACCTGAAAAAACAATTATCCTCCAGAGCTCTCGTCTTCTAAGCATGCTTCACCTGGTTTTGTCCTGGTGTGAAGTCACAAGTTCAGGTTCCATCCCAGAAACATATCAGACATTTACATTGGTCAGTGTGGGTGAGCTACACATAGGAGTTATAAGGGTTAGTTCTACCATTGGATAGCCATATCTAGTGGCTCCTCCTAGCACCACCTCTACTAGTGTCAATCTGCATTGTTGCAGGGTCGGAGAGACGCCATTTCTTTTTCTTCTTTATTTAAAGTGTGCTTAGTCACATAGGGGCCTCATCACGATTTGGTTGGTATCCCAGGATACGGCCCAACTGTATTTGCGTTACTGCTCACCTGCCTGGCGTTATTACCACCGGATCACAGGTTGGGCGGATAACGTAATTCCCCATTCCCCATTGGGTCTACTGGACCCAATGGGGAATTGTTGGTGGTATTACCGCACGGTAATTGCGCCAAAAATCTGCATTTTTCCAGCGCATTTACCCCCAGCTTAGAGCTCTTACCTCCACTTTTCAGGGCTAGTGCCAAACTCGTGATGAGGCCCATATTGTCTTTTTTACACTACAAAGTAAAATCCGAATCAATTACTAAATACAATTTAGCACTTGCTAAAACAGTACATTCCCAATTAAAATCACAATTCATACCGAGATACAACTGAACACTTAATCTGTACTACTCTACACACTGTTAGGTTCTATATTCTGATAAAAACATCTTATTTAAAATTCGTTATACTTAGATTAAGAGAGCATAGCAAAGTAGGATTAGATTTCATATGCTCATTTCATTCAGATCCATTCAGATATGGCCACTAATCTACTGGCTGCTATTTTCCATACAAACCAGGTTGCCGCCGATACCACCAATGACTCAGCCCCGATAATATTACTACAGCCTTCACACAATGATATCAAGGTGAACTTTGCATAGGCTCTCGCATATACCATATCTAGCGTTTCACACTGTGTCAAGATATGTTGTGCTGATTCGATATGTTTCAGACATAATCTACAGATCCTATATTTATATCCTATTCCCACCCAAGCCCCAATCGTCTCCAATACTGGGAAATTCTCCAGCCTCACTGAGAGGATGAATCTGATGAGGGCCGGTGCTCTGCATTTAAACAAGTATTCTTTGGCAACCCCAGTGTAAACCCTTCATAGGAATATGTCAAGGGACCCTAAATGGGTTAGTGCCTGGTCTGCATTGTGTGTTCGTGCTTTATCAGGTATCTTGGCCAGATTGTATTCAAGCCATGAGTTCGGGATTGGGGACACTCCGATTTCCCCCAGCTATCCTTTAACATTTAACTCTAGATTCTTATACCACTTGCTCTTTGAGAATCTCTGTGCGTGTTGGACACTATGGTCCAATAGTTAATCCTTTCCCCCCAGTTCATAATGCATTTTTGCCCAGAGGTTACAGGTTGCTAATGCCCAGGTTGTCGATAGAGATGGCAGCCCAAGTTGAAACTTGATCGTCTCTACTGGTGTGCCAGGCGGGAGGTCCAAGAGTGAACGGATGATCTTCCCCTCTAACTTCCTAAGGGGGACAACCAGCTTCCACGGGAAGACCTCTAACGCATACATCGTACTTGGGACAATCAATGTCTTATATGACAGGATTTTAGCTGCAATTGATTGTTTTTCTCAGGGTCAGCCAATAGTGCGAAATTGTGTGCGTAATATCTTCAGCCAGATGGGTACTTAGGATTTTTTGGCCTGATTAAAATATCATGGTATCGATACTCCATCACTCTTTCCGGCATCACTACCCACAGCCACCAGTTTTTAGGGCCTTTTGCATGGTCCTCCTTACCACATAACCATAATCTAGGTCTTGCTTGTATTTGGACTAAGACCCAGGCCAGTCGCAAAACTATATAATGCATGCAATGATCTCTGGAGTCCTCTCTTAGTGCGGTCTAATATAACTACATCATCCGCATATGACATACATGAGAGTACCTCTTCCCCATATTGTGTGGAAGTTTGACACCTCCTTCAGGCTCTGGACTAACTGGGATATATACAGAATGCAAATCAGGGGGGCCAAGGAGCACCCCTGTTTCAATCCTTTACTTGTGGGGAAAGGCGCCGATATGTCCCCATTCTGAGAAAGTCTAATTCTCACCTCTGTTCCACTATACAGTGCTTTATAAAATATAGCAGGGACAGATCTATCTGCCAATTTCCTAACATATCCCATTGTTTGACCCTGTCCACACTGTCAAATGCTGATGAGAAGTCCACAAAACAGATATAGAGAGATGTCCCAGGATAGGCGCGCGTGTTCACCATTAGCGTCAGCAGAGTCCAAATTGAATGATTTGTGGCACACCCCTTCCTAAATCCTCTTTGTTGGTAACAGAGTAATCCCTTTTTCTCCACCCAGGCCGTGAGTAATTCTAACAGGAGGTGACAAAAATGTTTGAGCTACAATTTAACATGGCCAGCAGTCTATAATTAGCTGGTATATCCTGGTGCCCTTTTTTATGCACTGGTATTAAGATTGCTGTATTCCACGTTCTTGGGATAGCTCCTGTTTCGCAGATATGTTTAAATAGCTGCTGTGGGATTTGTGCCCACAACACAACATCAGCCTTCAGGACCATATTTGATAGGCCATGTGGGCCGACCGCAATAGAAGTTTTCACTTTATTAATACATGCCTCTAGATCTGCATCCATTACATGATTACCTGCTATTGTATTTACCATGGGTGTGGTTACCCCTGGCCTCTCTTGCCCACCCTTAAAGTTCATACCAATAAATCCTGCCCACTTACCCTCTGTGACCCCTACCAATTCCAAGAGGTTCTCAGGATTCCTTTCAGACCCCCTGAGCCAGTGCCTAACATTTCCTAGTATCATTTATCCTGATTAACCTATTCAGATATCTCCAACCCATATAATTTTCCAAAAACCTGTGATTCCTAACGCAGTTCTTATAGGCAGCCCTCAGTTTACCTAGTTCTTTCCTCTTATCTACCTCCAGGAATAGATGGTTTCTAGTTATTTTTCGAGCAGCTGAATTTAGCTCACAATTCTTTTTTTGGCTATGGCACTATCATACCGGTGCAACTTATTCCGCGGCCCATTCAATTTAACAATACATCTACGCTCCATCGGGCCGAACATACTTAGATCTCTATTGCAGAGTAATAGCATTTCTATTTCACTGAGCCCACTATTTGTCAGTGAGCGATTTATCTGCTCAATCCTTCCCACTGACCAACAGAGTATATTTCCCTGGGATTCACCACTGGATTTCCTCTAAATCTTTCTCTAGCCGTCCCATGTGTCATACAACACTTCATAATTAAAATCGCATGGTCACTCTCCCCTGAACTTGCACAATTTCAATGTCACTTGGCCTAGTAAGATCGTTGTCTTGTCCTCCCTTGCTGCGCCTTGAAACACTTGTGTTTCATGGTCTATTACTATATAGACCATTCGTCCAGGTCATCTTATTTGCTTCTTTCCTCTGACATAGTGGTTGGAGCTCAAACTCTTCCAACGCTTCTACCCATTCCCTGGCCCTCACCTTCTGCCCCCTTTTCCTAAATGACCCGCCGTTCACCTCACATTCAAACCCACAGTCTGTGTTGAAATCTCCCGTTATAATTATGATTCCTTCCGGGAAAAGCAATACCCAAGCTCTGAGCATCGCCACAGTGGTGTCTATTATTTCTGCCATTCTTACACCTCCTGGGGGATCATACAGAGTTGCCAACAAAGCTGGCGTACTGCCCACTCCTATATTATTTATTTGAATGGCTAGGAAATTAGGGTGGGGCAAGCCTGGGCAGAACTCAGAGAGGTTGTTGGCGGTTCTCCCGCCAATGCACAGGCTACCCTTAGGTCTTCCTTTCCCTGGGGCCTCTGCCAGGTGAAAGATTAATGAGTAGCCATCTAAATCAAAGGGGTCACATAGCCACATCTCTTGGAGACAAAAACATCTAACACACATCAATGTCTCCATGGTTTGTATATTTGTTAAGAACTATGGCCCCTAGAATTCCAGGATAGGATTTGCAGAGCATTAGCTTTTACTGCTTCACCCTGTCATTGTAGGGCTTGCAGAATCTCTGCCCATGTCCCACACTGTCTTTGCGGCTCCAAGGCAGGCCTCCTACCCCCAGGGCCACTACAGGATTCCCCGGGGTGAGGATTTCCCCCTGCCTGAGCCCCTTTGAGTGCTTGGCACCTCAAATTATGACAAATACGTTCCACCACCAAGGATGACAGAAACGTTACCACCACCCAATTGCTGTTAAATTTGGGTAGTTCCAACTTAATCAAATCCTTTGACAATATCAATCCAAGGTCGGTATCATGTGGAGCAATTCAAGCAGCCAGGATCTATTTAAAAACAGGCTGTGTGCTGTGGCATTTGTTTCACCCGAGGGTGACCATTGTGTCAAAATGGCCTCGGTCTTCTTTTTTCGCCATTTTCCAGTTGTGAGGTCTTTCTTTGGTTTTACTCTGCGCGCCAAACCAGGTTTAAGCCCTTTGTTCTTTTTGCCTTTGGTGGGTTTCGGTACTGAAACCCGCATCTGGCTCCTATGTGTCTGCAAGGGCAGAAAGTGGGGAAGGTGCCCGAAACTCACCTGTCCTTTGTCTCCATGGAGTGACAGCATAGAGAAACCTGCTTAAAAGGTGAGGGTTCTTGGACTGAAGACAGTGGACCACTGGGAAGAACAACCTGACGAAGAAACTATGTACCAAGCTTGCTGCGTCCTCCTGGACTGTTGAACTGCCCGGTGAAGCCCTGCTGCTGTGCTGACACTCCTTTTTCTGATCGACAAGAGGTGTACTATATCAGCACACCAGACAGGATCAACTTTTTCTGCTCCCTGGCCCCCAGATCTTGGCCTTAGTTGATTCACGCAGTCTGCCCATGTTAACTGGTTGGGGGCTTTGTTGGGGATGTAAAGTTTCCAGGGGCTTAGCACCTGGTTTCCCAATGGCCCCCAAGTCAGCATGTATCGGTGGAGATTTTCCTGGGGGCTGACTCCACCTGTTTGGTTGGGCCATTTCTCTTGGTATCACTTTTGTACTCCCCCAGAACACCCCCCCCCCAATGGTGGCCGCCCCAGCAAATCCCTGGACCAGCAATGTATTCCTTTTTGGGCTTGAGCGTGATTCTTTGCTATCCTTCAACTTCCTCACTGCTTGCACGGGTGGCCCCTGGGTGGTTACCTCCAATTTAGGTGGCTTTTCCTGGGGTCCAGCAATCCATGGGTCTATCGGGCCTTTACGCGACACCTGCCTTGTCTCTCCATCCTCCAAGGTCTTTGTTACTCTGACCCCTCCTTTGCTCAACTATCGTTTCTTCATCTGTGCCACCACAGTTTGCTTTACCTCTGGTTTCCCCAATATAGGGGCTACTTTCTTTGTTAACTTCCTTTTTAATCTTCTACTCTTACGAAGAGGTGAATTTGGAACAGGTGAATTTGGAGCATTTACCATGGAGAGTTCAGCACAGATGGCTTCCAGGGCCCCACTATCTGATTCCGCCACCACATATGCCCTTTCTTGTTGGTTTGCCTCATGTCTGGGGGAGGACGTTGCACTTATGGTGCTGGTGGCTATTTGGAGGCCAGCATCACAAAAATGCATGTCTTTTACAGACCTTAGGAGAGCTCCTATGCCCACCAAGTCCTTCTTAGCAGCAGTTGCTCCCCAACCACATTGGAACAAACTAAGAATAGTGCCTCCATTTTAGCTTCCAAAGTACCCAAGGAGCTCTTAACTGGCGGGGTCACAGATTTATCAATTTGCACACCCTCAACCCCTGTCTCCCCAAAAGTCTCCTCATCATCACTTTCTCCAGGATCCGACTCTGAGGTAGTCATAATGTTTTCCAGATTTGGTGTTCTGGAGAGATTTGAGCATATGATATTATCTGACTTGAAATCCGCTGGGGCCATCGAGTTTCTCCTTACCTTATGGCACAGTTTGAGTAGTAAAGAACCATTATTGTCTATTGAGGTCACAGAGTCCAAGTCTGACCCTTCCATTAACTTGCTATCTGTTGCGTTTGTGGGCATTGCAGTCAATGACTTAGCTGGTGTAAAGAACGATTTGATTTTGGGCTGGATAGAAGGGTTTATGCCGTCTGCCGGCTCTAACTGCCTCTTTTTACACACCATTTTTACTGCAGCTTTCTTTGTGGCCAGGCTTCTCGCCAGTTTACCACAAGTCTTTATCCTGCTTATGGTTTACCCATGTCTGCAAGAATCCACACGCTCGTTTTTCAGTCTCGCAGGTAATGGGGAGCAAAGGAAGGCCTTAACGTATCAATCTGTTGTCTACTCGGGCAGGCTGGCTCCCTCTCCCTCTGCCCCTCGGTCCCACGGACCACAGACCACTTGCACCCATGTAAGTGCGCGCTACGCACTGTAATGTTGCTTTTGAAGTCTGGACGCCTCCTTCCTCGCCGCACTGATCCCATCACCAGGAGCCCAGTCTCCCTTCATTAAAGGGCCAGCAGCAAAGAAAATAGATCCCCTGTCCGTTGCCCAAAACTGTGTAACTGCACCAGCTATACAGTTTCCAAAGATGCAAAGGTACACACAGGTCCCACAGACCACTTGCACCCACTTCCGCCAGAGACTCCACTGGCCCTTGCAACAAATTATATCCCCACATGAAAGGTGAATATGGATTAGGCAGAATGTTTCCTCCCATCCCTGGGACCCAGGACGGTTACCACACTGAGTGTACCTTTTCAAGGCAATGGGAATGTACATGGAGGTGCGTAGTGTTATCTGATGTTGCCATCTGTAATCACCTAAGCCTGTGAGAGTGCATTCAGTTAGCAGTTTGTGGGCAACACTTTTCTCCTCTGGTTCGATGGGAACAGTCCTCTTCGATCTCCGGGTCTGCACTTAGAAGCCTCTGTGTATTAAGCATGTTATAAATAACCAATTCTAATTATAACAATGGGCATTGTCCTGTTCGGCTGGGTCTTGTGTGCTGAGACCATGAAATGAAACTGTCCTGCTTGTAATTAGGAGGATTTTAGACTGATTTTCTGAAGGTGGCTCATTGTCTTGGTAACTGGAATCTTCCCGTCTCCACATGTCCTTGGCTGGGTGACTTGTTTCTGCTTGCCACTGGCTGTGGCCATCATGTCAGCCTTTCCATGTACACTGTCTCTCCTTTCTCATTCATTTCAGAGACCTATTGCTTCCATGTCATTCTTTATGGATTCTCCATGTTAATAGCAGTCAAGCATGTGAAAGCTAGATATATGAATACTTTGCATCTTGCGGTTTCAGCATGGGCGAAAGATATGAATATAGAGATATGTATGTGTGTCCGTCCTCTACCTACGTGGGTCCTAAGCATGTGCTTTGGCCCTCTATGCAATTAACTAGTGCATGTTCGTATGACTTCATGAATGGATGAATATGTATTTCATGTATAAGTGCGGCTATGTTGTGATGTCAGCAATGCTATCATTGATTTCTAGCTTTGCAGTGGGTCACCTTGCTCAATCGATGTCAATTCCATATCGTCCAAATCATCGATTGGGTATGGTCTGAATGGCTGTCTGAGAGAGTAACGCTTCTGAAACCTGCGATACATCGAGGATTGAGGTGATTGTCGTAAGAGTGAGGCACATCTGTCGTTTCTGTTCCTTCGTGTTGAGAGTTGTGTGGGGGCCATAAGGGGCATATTTGCCCCCCTGTCTACATAGGGATATGTATAAGGAGTAAGACAGGTGTCTTATCTGTGTCTGCTACTGATGAATAGACAGTGTTTTTCAATTATGGGTCACATGTGAATGGACCGTGTTTGGAATTATTTCACCCTGCATTTATTAGGATTTTATAAAATATTTGTGAGAGTATAATGGTTTCTTTTACCACTGGGGACTCTCTTTAGCTATTCCCAATTGAGTCTTTGGGCTTATAATTGTCCCGCACCTGGCTTACAAAGTCTGGTTGTACCCCTATCAAACTTTAATTCATTTGGGAGTATCCTTTGTGCGTCCTGGGAATTGATATCTCGTCCTTTCACTGCAATGTTCCTTCCTTAATTTGTGGTAATCTTGGTTCTGGTTGGCAGCTCTTGTCTGAGCTCTACACAGATCTCCATTTTGTGTTTTCAGCATTTTGAGTTCTCGTGAAGCCTTAAGGTCTTTCGTTAACCTAGAAGCATGTTGCGGCTTCCATTTTGGAAAAGATGGCTGCCTGTTACTGTTGCATTTCTATGCTAGTGAACGATATTTGCGTATTGTTCATGTTGCATTCATCTTATCCAATGCTTATGTCAGTATTCTTCATGTCTTATGGATGCTATGTTCATATTTGTCATGTATAAATGCACGTGTTACCTAGTGTTCGCGTTCTTCATGTTGAATGCATATTTACTTTGTGTCTAGTGCATGCACATGTATTGTCATAACGTTGGTTTGGTTTACTCGTGCCATCTGCAGCTTTAGATTATGTCCATCTCTTGCTGTACCTGCCTGGGATAAGGGCGGTACGGTTGCCTTAGTGAGTAATGTTTCTCACCTGGGCAACATTGGGTTCGGGGAGGGG
Source organism: Ambystoma mexicanum (assembly GCF_040938575.1). NCBI lineage: Eukaryota > Metazoa > Chordata > Amphibia > Caudata > Ambystomatidae > Ambystoma > Ambystoma mexicanum. Next base: position 618,550,157 of record NC_090935.1, on the reverse strand, counting down.
CAGAAGCTATCAATGACATATTCATCTGTCTCTCAACAGAGACAGCTTTCCACGCTGCAACACAAAGTTCACTCTCTACTTGTAAAAGGATCAATAGAACATGTCCCGTGGGCCCAGTGGTGTCAGCGTGTTTACTCCTGCCACTTTCTGTGAAGAAAAGGTTGGGCGCCTGGAGACTTATATTAGATCTTTGTTATCGAAACAAGTTAATTTGGGCCCAAAGCTTTTGGATGGTGACCTCCTCAGTCAATTAAAAACTGGGGACTTCTTATCATCCCTGAACTTAGAGGACCCATACTTCCACGTTCCCATCCTTCACCGCCACAGTGCGTTCCTAAGATCCACCATGACAGGACTTCACTTCCAATCTAAGGCCTTACCCTTCGGCCTCAAGTCCACACCAAGGATGTTCGCAAAATGCCTGGCTCCTGTAGCTGATCACCTCCGGAATTCATGTATCCTTGTCTACCCATATCTCGACAACTTGTTGATCAGGGCCCCAGTTCTCCCCCTGGCCCAGAAGCACAAAGAGGCAATTGTGACCAGCCTCCATGTGTTAGGAGTTTCTATCAACTACTATAACTCCTTTGTGACTCCTTCCCAACAGATGCTTTTCCTGGGAGCGAAGCTGAACACAGTCTCTTGCAAAGCTACGCCTCCCGCTGACAGTCAAAGCCATTCTATGCAAGACACGCTCACTGACACAGAGGTAACTCTAAGGCTCTAAGCGTCTTTCAGACTTCTCAGCACCCCTTGAGAGGTTGTCTCCATCAACCTTTCAGTTCAGCAGCTCAATGCTTCATCCTCCTCCTCCAGATGATGGCTACCTATAGGGGGCTTCCCTCCCCTTTCTTTCAAATTACATTTGGTCTAAGAGTAGTTTTTGCTCTGCTCCTTTTCCAATTGTCCTTCATTTATTGTTTCTGGATGTTTCGCTAAAGCCACCAAGTGGAGCTGTTAATTCGTGCGGCAAAACACTTAATGAAATTGTCGTTTTATGTGATGGAAAATGTTCTCTTCTGGGATTATAGGAGCTTTGCCACATACCCCCATGCTTATCTTTAACATCTCCATGAGTGGTGACGCTATTCTCGGTAGTCCTAGGTATCCTGTGTAGTTTTGAATATTCCCCTCTGGGCACGAATCTCCCATAAATGAATTTGTACTTGGTTTACCATTGCATGTGTACATTCTGATCTTCCCCTTCTCAGGTATCTCTAATTTTCAATCACATTTTTCCACTTTCTTCCATTCCAGTTCTTTCGTAATGGCATTTTCAATTTCATCTGTTTTTTTTCCAGCCGTGCAATTCCATGCATTTGCTGGGTGAGTTTGTTTCCAGTCTTGTTCATTATAGGCCTGTATTGTTCACAGGCTTTCTCTATTCATATACTTGGTTCTCAAGAAAGGAGCACTCATCCACAAGTTGACTGCTTCTCGTTTTTGGTCCCGCTTTCATCTTTCTCTGTTGCCTTCATGGAGTTGGTGGTACAAGGATCTTGTTTCTTATTGCCACATGAACAACTCTACAGTCCCTATTTCTGACAAATGCCACTTGTTAAACGTAGGCCTTCCAATGTTCTTTGGTCTTGCTTTATTCTTTTAGCAGTTCCCTTAATATATTCAGCAGTTTCTGTTCAGAACTTTACAGTTGATGCACTTCCTTGTCAGTGGGTGGTATGTGTCTCGCTTTTACAGGCTTCAGGTTGGGTCTCATATAGTTCCACCCATTTAAACACATCTTTTCTTCTTGTTCTTATGTTTTAAAGGCAGATCTTCCTTTCATTGTTTAAACAAAAGAATGTGCAGGGCTTCGTTCTCAGCTAAACAAGTACAATTTTTGCGATCCGAGGTAATGTCAATAAATCAACCAAATAGTTAATTCCTGCCCCATCAGTCCTACATGCTGGTCCAAACATGTTTTATTACTTTCAGGGAGTTCCTGCTCTCTATCTCGAATATGTTTTCTTATGAGACAAGCACCATATATCATGTGAAGCTATTTCCAAGCTGGGTTTCCAAGTTCAATAACTACAGATTTTTCGAGTCATTTGTCGTAGTTCTTGCAGGTCTTATCCCAGGCTTTTGTATTGGTGTTTACAAAAAATACAGTCTAGTCAGTATGTCCTTGCCCAAAGAGGCCAAATCATTTAAGCGCAGATTTGTTTCCTTTCTTTATATTAGCTACTATAAAAATGATAGCCTTTATAGGGGTTGAGTGGAACTCTATCTGATTCCAGAAGATTCACACACACATTTAAATAATTTCAATGTAACTTATACCTCCTATGGGCATACCACATGGTGTTGTAGATGTTCTGCTGGAGTTCATTTTTAAATGGATGTGGTGATAGGGCTTTCAGTCAGGTCCTTGGCATTTGACACCACATGTTACAGAGTTGTATTACGAACACAAGCACTTTGTCTCAAAGTGTTCTACTTTTAAAATATTTCTCGCATATAGTTAGGTTTCTACTCACTCTGTCAGGATTACAGGGTCTCAAATTCCATCTCATCATTCTTTTCTAAGGGTTGACAGTCCTTAATTGATTTGTCATTGTCTTTCCCATTTTTTCATAATGTTCAGTCCTTTTCAGGTTAACTTATTTACATGTTTCTGTAGCTTCTCCCGCCGGCTCTTGGAGCATTCTGAAACTTCTCAACACACCTCTCAGGTTGTAGACGTTTACTAAAACTTCTCAATGCCACACACAGCCTCTAAGAATCTTTTAGGCTTCTCAGTACCCCTCTCAGGCTCTGGGCGATCCCTAAACTTCTCAATGCTCCATGATGGTGGCTCTAGGTCTCTCTCATGCTTCTCAGTATCCCTCTCAGAATCCTGGTGCTTTCTAGACCTTCCAATGCCCCTCCCAGTATCTGATCAGCCTTCAGGTTGTTCAGCACCTGTCTCAAGCTCTCTGTGCTTTTTAAAACCTTTAATCACCCTTCTCACCTTCTAAGGCTGCAGGTCTCTTTCAGGCTTATGAGCACCCCTCTCAGTCTCCAGGCAAACATTCCACTATCTCTTTCAGTCTCTAGGCATTTTTCTGACTATTCAGCACCCCTCTCAGCCTCTAGACGCTTTCAAAAGCTTCTCAAAGCTTCTTCTAACATCAGCCTCCACTCATGGCAGCCACATACTGGGAGTTTGAGACTGCCTTTATCTGTAATTCTGAATCAATCTCCTTCACCAGTTCTGCTCTTTTTATACTCCTTGTCTTGGACCCTGATAATTAGGGAGCTCCTCCCTACTCTTTGAAATGTTATTGTGCCAGGGAGCTTTTTCCTTGCCCCTGTAGTGGGGGATCCTAACACGCACTTATTGGGAGACAGGTGTAGGCAGGCACACAATAAATTTGCATATTCCTTCAAATGAATACTTGACCCGCTTCTTACCTGTCTCTAAATCCTGCTTACCTGAGCTCTAAATGCCCCGGGTGGCCTCACTTGGAAATAGACAAGGAATGTAAAGGAAAAGGTTAGAACAGGATGAATTTCCCCAAAACCCCTTAAGTGAAATAAATGTGGTTAGTATAACTTTGCCCGCAAAAGGAAAGGCATACAATGGAACGCTTGTGTACGGTTCTTTAGTTCTTTGGTTCACTTATATTATCGTCTGGTGCACAAGCAGGTTTTTTTATGATTTTTGTGTAAAACGAGGAAATCGCAAGACACTATTTACAATATAGAGTAAAGCTAAGCAGCTGAGTAACTAGAAAACCTTTCAAAAATATGAAAAAAGTCCTTCTAAATAATTAAAAACAGTTGATAAGTCCATGAAAATATATAAAAAGTCGCTATACAGTGCAGTGTAAAAACTATATATAAATGCCTTACTATGGAGACAGCTTGGCCAGGGCTATCTCAAGGTCCTTGCTACTGTTCTTGATGTCCTTTTTCATCTGCTTGGTGATGTCTTTAGCAGGGAGGGCTCAGACAGCAGCATTGTGTGGTGGGCCCCAAAGTCTTTTCTTTGGCTCGGCTCTGTATGTCAGATGCAGCCCAGCAATTACCAGCAGCACGGGGAGTCCAAGGAATTAATTTGCTGGGCTGAGTATGTCAGATGCAGCCTGGTGTTGATTGCAGCAGTGGGGGGGACCCTGCAAACCTCCTCAACCCGGGCCGGGTGTTCCAGGAGCGGGCCGGGTCGTCCTGGTGGGCCGCCTGGCACGGAGCAGCCCCTTTTAAAAAATAATAGGCGGGCAGGGAGCCTATACACTTTTCGCACGCCCCACTGTGGGGTGCACCAATTCTCCAGCATGGGGTCTGGCATGGATTCACATGCTCATGAATATTCCCCGTCGTCAGGCTGGGAATCCTCGGTAAAGAAAAAATCAGTATCAGTTTCGTTTCTGATCTGTCTTTCGTAGTAATAACCAATCACTGGTCTCTGCGTCATACTGACCACAGCCAATGACTGCCCTCTACCTAAGCACCGCCTCTGGCAGCCATCTTCAGATTTTTACCGCACGTTCAAGTGTTGGGATCCTCGTGCTATTGCTCTCGAGCGTTAGTGCTATTTTTCGCGCTTTTTTCACAAAAAACTTCGATTCTTTCGGTCAAAGAGCCTTAAGCTCCACCGATCCTACATCCGATGAACAGGGACCCGTGTCGGATTCATCTGTGCCCCTCAAGGGTGAAGATTTCGTCGAGCTACACTTCGGAGGAATCCAGAAGCTTCTCAGGCCCGGTCTCGGAGATGGCCCAGGAGAAGGGAAGCTCGACGCCCGGAAAGCTGTTCAGGGTCTGCCCTGGATGCCAGCTGCAGAACGTCTTCAAGGAGGACGAACACTCTTTCTGCCTTTACTGCCTTCATGAGGACAAGACGCACGTGGAGAAGGACTGTGCGTTTTGCGGCAACATGTCGGAACGGACCATGAAGGACCGCCATCAACGTCTCGCCAACTGGCTGGAGGGTAAGAGCCCGTCTGGCGAGAAGAAGAAGAAATCCGAGCGGTCTTCTAAGACCTTTGAGGGCGCCCCGGCGACGGGGGCCCAACATAAGGCCAAGCACCGCGAGTCCGCTGGCACCGGGAGCGCCGAACGGTCGGGCTCTACGGGCGCCAGGCAGGGCGCACCCTCCCCGGCACCATCAACCACGAGCCAACGCTCTGGGTCGGGTAAGAGGAAGGCCGAGCACCCGGCGAAGCTCCTGGAGAGGCCCCGGTCGAGCTCTAAGGCAGAGGAGGAGCGTGGCAGTGCCCCCTCCCTCAAGGATAAGGCGGTGAGCGCACCTAAGGTGGTGAAGGCCTTGATCCATCCGACCAAGCCCTCTATCGAAACGGTCGCGGCGGCCCTGGCTCAGCCTGTGGTGGCTGCACCAGTGGTGGCGACCTCAGGGCCCAGAATCTCCCTGCCTCCTCGGAGGGAGTCTTCCTTTGTGCCCATCGATAGGACCCCCGTGAAACCCTCCGTGGGGAAGAAGAAGGGGGGGCAGGGCGTCGTCGGAGATTCGGCCTCAACCTCAGAAGAGGAGCTGATCGAGGTCTTAAGCCACGGCCTAGGCGTGGAAGAAGGCCAGCCCGTCGGAATGGACCCCGACGCAGGTGACGACGACGACATCGTCGAGGATACCGACGGGGCCCCTGCTCGCCCGTCGGATTCCCCTCTGCCAGCGCCGCAAGACAACTCGGCGGCCATTTTGTTGGCCATACAGTCCTTATGCTCCAAGATAAGGACGAGGCTACCGTTACCGACGGAGGAACCTCTCCCGTCGGGGGATCCAGAACCGGGACCTTCTGGTGTTCCCCCTACCAAGAAAAGAAGGATCCATCCACCACCTCCTTTTCAACCGTCGCGCCCCTTCCAGCCCTCCTCCCCGTCCACCCGAGGGGATGATACGGGGACTGACACGGCAGCGACGGGTACGGACGACGAGGCATACGACGAGGATTTTCCGTCGTCGCCTCCCACCAGGGCTTCTCCGCCCGACGAGATCGGATCTTTCCACTCCATGATCTCCAGGGCTTCCGAGCTTTTCCAACTCTGCCCTGAGGAGAAGAAAAAGGAAGGCTTCCTTTATCAGCGGCGCGAGGCCAAGAGGAAGACGGTCCTCTCAGTGCCTCTGTTGGACGACATTTGGGATGAGGGCCTTTCCCTCCTCAAGAACCCTTCCACGACGCCAGCTAGAAGAGACCGGTACGAGAAAAAGTACCGGGTCCCGGACACGGCCCCCCTGTGCCTCCGGGCGCAGCCTACCCCGGACTCCGTCGTCTCCGCGGTAGCCAGGAAGAAAGCGGGGGGGGGTGCGGCCTCCACATCGACTTCCCCGCCGGACGGCGAGGGAAAGAAATTGATTGGATGCTATGGGACGTAGAGTCATCTCGTCGGCAGCGACGACGATTAAAGCGGCCAACGCCTTGGCTATCGTGGCCCGCTATGACAGGGAGCTCTGGTACAAGATAGCTCCCCTGCTGGATTTTCTGCCGGACGACAAGAGGGCGGAGGCCCTTGAGATCCTGCAGGAAGGTGAGGTGGCCTCGGACCACGCCATCACCGTGGCGACGGACATCGCCGACACCGGGTTCCGCCAGCTGGGCAACGGCGTTTGCCTTCGACGTCGTGGATGGCTCAAAGCTACGGATTTCCGGCAGGACGTCCAGACCAGAGTCCTGGACATGCCCTTCGACGGGAACAACCTGTTTGGGAAGACAGTGGACGATTCCCTTCAGGCCATCAAGGCGGATACTGAGACGGCCCGGGCCCTTGGAGTCCTGCAACGACGGACGCCCTTTCGGAGCGGCGGAGGCAAGGGCGCCTCCAAAGGTTCCGGCGGCGGTTTCGCTTCCTACCTTCAAGCGGCCCGCTCTTCGTCGCAAGAGGCCTACAGAGGACGAGGCAAGTCTAGCGGACCCCGCCGTCGTCGCCAAGGAGGTCAAGGCGGCAAGGCCGCGCCCAAGCAGGATTGAACCGGCCGTGGGGTCGGGCCCCCACCGAAGCACCCCGGTGGGAGGCCGGCTGGCGGGCTTCGTCAGCGTGTGGGAGTCCATCTCCACCGACCGTTGGGTGCTGGACGCCCTGGCCCGGGGCCACGCGCTCGAGTTTCAAAGAAGGTGCCCGCGCGTCCCCCCCGTGGCCAGGAAAGAACTTCACGTCCCTCAACTTCTCCTGGAGGTAAAGGCGATGCTCAGAAAGGGCGCCATCGAACTCGTCCCAAAGAGGCTTCGGGGCTCCGGAGTCTACTCGAGATACTTCCTCGTGAAGAAGAAGACGGGAGGATGGCGCCCCATCCTGGACCTGCGACGTCTGAACAAGTTCATCAAGGCGCAGAAGTTCCGGATGGTCACCCTCCAGCACGTCCTGGGTCAGCTGGAGGAAGGAGACTTCCTATCGTCATTGGATTTGGAGGATGCCTACTTCCACATTCCCATCCTAAAGGGGCACCGCAAATTCCTCAGATTCGTGGTCCAAGGGCGTCATTACCAGTTCAAAGCCCTTCCCTTCGGACTACGGTCGGCACCCAGGGTATTCACCAAGTGCCTCGCACCGGTGGCGGCGCAGCTGCGCCGCGAGGGGATTCACGTCTACCCCTACCTGGACGACTGGCTCATCCGCGCCAAGACGAGGGAGCTCGCCGTGGTCCACACGGCAAGGACCGTCCAACTCCTCACGGACCTGGGATTCTCCGTGAACTACGCCAAATCCCACCTGGTGCCCGCGCAAGTCGCACTGTTTCTGGGAGCCAGGCTCGACACAGTGTCCCTTCTGGCCTCCCCGTCGGAGGAGAGGACCAGGACCATCTTGGGCAAGGTGCAACGGATGTTGGTGGCCGACGCGGCCAAAGTGAGGTCCATCAAGTCCCTCCTCGGGATGATGTCTTCCTGCATCTACCTCATTCCCATGTGCAGGCTCCGGATGCGCCCGTTGCAAGAATTCCTGGATGCGCGCTGGATCCAGACGACGGGCAGCTTCGAGGAAAGGATCAAGCTCGACGAGAGTTTCCGACGAGCGATACGGTGGTGGGGCACCCGCGCGCATTTGACGGCGGGCATGGACTTCCAGACCCCAGCCCACCAGGAGACCGTGACCACGGATGCCTCCCTGGAAGGGTGGGGAGCGCACACCGAAAATGTGCACGCAAGGGGACTCTGGCTCCCGACGGAGAAGTCCCTGCATATCAACGTCCTGGAGCTCCGTGCAGTGTTTTGGGCCCTCAGGTCCTTCCTTCCGTCCCTCAAGGGCAAGGTGGTGAGGATCTTCACCGACAACACCACCACCATGTTTTACATCAGGAAACAGGGCGGAACCAGGTCCCCAGCGCTGTCCAAGGAGGCGCAGGACCTGTGGCATTGGGCCGTTGCCCAAGGGACTTTTCTGGTGCCGTTTCATCTGGCAGGGATAAAAAACACCATCGCCGACTCACTCAGCAGGGAGCTGCGCTCGTGCCACGAGTGGGAACTACGGCAGGATCTGGTGGATCGCCTCTTCCGACGGTGGGGCACACCCCAGATCGACCTGTTCGCGACGGCGACGAACACCAAGTGCCGGAGGTTCGCCAGCAGGTTTCCCCAGACGAGGAGCATGGGCGATGCTTTCTCGTTCCCCTGGGAGGGCCTGTTCCTCTACGCGTTCCCTCCCTTGCCTCTGCTAATCCGGCTCGTCAACCAGCTCAAGAGGTCACGGTGCAGGATGATCCTCGTCGCACCTGCGTGGCCGAGGCAGATATGGTTCCCGGACCTTCTGGACTTGTCAGCGTCCCCGCCGATCAAGCTGCCGGCGGACGCGGATCTACTCTCCAGGGAAGGAGGCGCCATCCTCCACCACGACCCGAAGTCGCTGAACTTGCAGGCCTGGCTCCTGCAGCGCTAGAGTTTGGAGGATACGACATACCGGCCGATTGCAGAGAGGTTCTTGCAAAGGCCAGGGCGTCCTCGACTCTTAAATGCTACGGACACAAATGGAAGAGGTTCTCTGTCTGGTGCCACGCACAGAAGATTAACCCTCTACGGATTACGGCCCCCCAAGTACTGCCGTACCTGCTGACGCTGGCCAAAGCTGGTCTGGCACACGCGTCCATCAAGATTCATCTTGCTGCGATCTCCCGATACACCAGAACCACGGGGCGGACGTCCTTGTGGTCTCATCGTCTGGTGAAAGAGTTCATGAAGGGACTGTTCAGATCGTTCCCGCCGGTGAAGGCTCCGGCCCCGGCGTGGGAGCTCAACGTGGTGCTGACCAAGCTCATGGGACCTCCGTTCGAGCCTCTGCACTCGGCCCCGTTGAAGTTTCTATCGTGGAAAACAGCTTTTCTTGTGGCCATCACCTCCGCACGACGAGTGGGAGAGATCCAGGCCCTTTCCTGCAAGGCCCCGTACTTGACTTTCCACGACACGAGGGTAGTGCTCAGGACGCACCCCTCCTTCATGCCCAAGGTACCGTCGGACTTCCATCTCAACGAACCCTTGGTGTTACCTGTGTTCTTCCCGTCGCCTTCGTCGCCGGCTGAGAGGACTTTGCACTCGCTGGATGTAGCTAGAGCGCTGAAGTTCTACGTGGACCGCACGAAGGGTTTTCGGAAGACGTCACAACTCTTTGGGAACTTTGGACCTGTCAATCAGGGGAAGGCTCTCTCGAAGGCTTCCATTTCCAGATGGCTCTCCGGCTGTATCATGTACTGTCATCGGTTGGCAAACCGACCGCTGCCTGGCCGTCCGAGAGCCCATTCCACCAGAGCGATCGCAGCTACCACAGCGTTCCTTTCTGGTGTGCCCCTGCTGGACATATGCAGGGCTGCTACGTGGAGGTCAACGCACACCTTCACAAAGTTCTACTGCGTCGATCGGGATTCCAGGGAGGAGTCCAGGGTCGGCCAAGCAGTGCTGCGCAACCTGTTCGCCTGAGGTGAGCCTGGTGAGGAGGTAAGATGCTTAATGTTGAGTTTGATGTAATGCTTAATGTTGAGCCTTTGCCACCTCCCGTGGTTGTGCATGTGTGTACTGCTATGTATTCTTTATTCATGAGCATGTGAATCCATGCCAGACCCCATGCTGGAGAAGGAACAAGTTACTTACCTGTAACTGTTGTTCTCCAGCATGGGTCTGGCATGGATTCACATGCGAACCCTCCCGCCTACCCCTCTGCGGCTCTTCACTTGGTCATACTGCCACTTCACGTGCTTCCAAATCTGAAGATGGCTGCCAGAGGCGGTGCTTAGGTAGAGGGCAGTCATTGGCTGTGGTCAGTATGACGCAGAGACCAGTGATTGGTTATTACTACGAAAGACAGATCAGAAACGAAACTGATACTGGTTTTTTCTTTACCGAGGATTCCCAGCCTGACGACGGGGAATATTCATGAGCATGTGAATCCATGCCAGACCCATGCTGGAGAACAACAGTTACAGGTAAGTAACTTGTTCCTTACTGGATAGCCCAGGGCCTGCATGTTAACTGGAAAGTTGCCAGAGATGCAGCAGTAATTTTGGGCGCCCTTCTGGCTGTCATGTTAGCGCCACTATGAAGTCCCGGTTTGCGGCCGTGTTGGGCGCAGAGCAGAGCACCACTCAAACCTCCTTCATGAGGATTGATCAAAACCTTTTTTCCAACTGCGCTCATGGCACCAATGGTCTTTTTGTCTTCTTTTAGAGTAAAAGGTGATTCATGCGACCAGTTGCCCATGCCATTGATCCTTGTTCTTTTTTCTTTGCCCCAAGAGGGGGGTTACACCTTTTCCCATCAAGGTCAGTTTTCTGGCCCCCGTCACATGACCATAATCCTGGTGATATATACTGTGACAGGGCCAGTAGTCTGACCTTGTCAGGAGACTGTAAGAACCCCTTTTTGGGGGGATTTGGAGGAGAAGGGAGGATTTCCGAGACCTCCCTGGTCCTAAAGTGGACGATGGCAGAAAGGAGGGCACAAGTTCCTACCTCTTTTCCTTGTGTCTGCTTAGTTTACGGCAGTACTCCTTTGTCTCATACCATGCCTCGTTGCCAAAATGCTTGCCAGTATTTTTTTCATTTACAGAGATCGCCAAGATGGAAGAGAATGGGGAAGAGAAACTCCAAACTCCAAGATCAGCTGCTTACCAGATGTGCCAGCAGCACAGGACAGCAAGGGCAGCCGCAGCGCCGAAGGAACCCAAACACAGCCGATTTAACACTGAGCCACCTGCCAATGAAGAGAAAGAGCAGCAGCCCTATGCAACGTTCAGGGAAACAGCAGGGCCATCCACAACTTAACCCTTTAGCCCACCAAAGAATGTTAGGAGAGACCCAGGTCACCCCAGGAGAACTTTCCTTTCTAGGAGGACCAAGAAACACAAACTTGAACATAGCCCATACCAGGCAGCCATTAACTTTGTTATACGGCAAGCCAGTGCAGAGAAAGTGGGCAGAGCCTAGACCCCTATTTAATACCTTTTCCAAATGTAACACCGTCACAGCAGGGGTTAGCCCCCTTTTAAAGACTTCACCTTGCACATACACCTCTGTTGGTATGGTCAAGAAAGATCCCCACAGTCAAGATGCACAAGCACATTTACAAATGATTACATCAGAAATAACTTCACATTTGAATAGTCAAAAAAGTCAAAATAAAAACAGATATTATTTCACAAATAATCACAACACAAGGAAAACAATACTTTACAAAAAACAAAAGAAAATAGATATCAACCAATCTACAAATAGAAAACGAAAGCTAAAAATGATCAGTCGCCCTAATCAAACAACTCAATGTGTCCTCATTAAAAGACGCAGGGATAATCCTGTACATTAAAATTACCCACATAACTCCTAACTCCTAACTGAGGCAATACTATTCTCAAAGGAAAAGGCAGACTGGAAGGGAAAGAAAAAGAAGAAAAAGAGAAAGAGAAATAGAAGAAAGTACAACATTCCAAAGCTACATTAGTTTGAGATAGTTCTTACACATTCACGGATAATTCATATATCTGCTCAAGTCAGGAGGCAACAAGACTCTGACCACATTAGTGCCTTGACACCAAACATTCTACTATAATTACCATGGCGATCGACCCAAAGTGTTTGCCTTCTCCTTACACATGAATACGTGGAGGATGACAAGATGGCACGTTCTTATCCTACAAACATAGCAAGGTTCCACTGCCAAGAAAATCGCAGGAATGCAGTGAAACTCCTCACCAAACACACACAGGGTAATTCATAGAATTTCGCAGAAAAGTGTCGCAAGCGGCTGGCGCAGAGTGTCCGCGTGCGATTGTCTGCGCCAGGCACGTGCGCTAAAACCGATTTCCGCGCACAGCGTATTCATGGATTTCAGGCTCCCAAACCAGCCGTGGCGCAGAGTATCGCAGCGACCCTGCAGCAGCGCCAGTAACGCCCCCAAGAACGCCCTTGCGCAAGGAAAAGCCATCAAAATCGCTAAATCATCGCAAAGGGCTGCGCTAACCCTGGACCAGTCTACAGGGCTGCCAAACAAGGAACGCAAAGCAGGTAACGTGCATATCAGGGGTACGCGTGAAGTTATACACGCGATTAGCCAGGGTACGTGTATTACAGGGGTACGGGAAGTTCTACACGCGATTCGGCTGGGTACGTGTATTACAGGGGTGCGCGGGAATTCTCACATGCGATTTGGCTGGGTACGTGTATTACAGGGGTACACGGGAAGTTCTACACGCGATTCGGCTGGGTACGTGTATTACAGGGGTGCGCGGGAATTCTCACATGCGATTTGGCCAGGTACGTGTATTACAGGGGTGCGCGGGAATTATCACACGCGATTTGGCTTGGTACGTGTATTACAGGGGTGCGTGGGAAGTTCTACACGCGATTGGCCAGGGTACGTGTATTACAGGGGTACGTGGGAATTATCACATGCGATTTGGCTGGGTACGTGTATTACAGGGGTACACGGGAAGTTCTACACGCGATTCGGCTGGGTACGTGTATTACAGGGGTGCGCGGGAATTCTCACACGCGATTTGGCTTAGTACGTGTATTACAGGGGTGCGTGGGAAGTTCTACACGTGATTGGCCAGGGTACGTGTATTACAGGGGTACGTGGGAATTATCACATGCGATTTGGCTTTGGCTGGGTACGTGTATTACAGGGGTACACGGGAAGTTCTACACGCGATTCGGCTGGGTACGTGTATTACAGGGGTGCGCGGGAATTCTCACATGCGATTTGGCCAGGTACGTGTATTACAGGGGTGTGCGGGAATTATCACACACGATTAGGCTGGGTGGGTCCTCACAGGTGTTCCCTGTACACCCTCCACGGCCCCTGCAGGCAGCCCACAAAACAGGGGACTACCCTGCACACCTGCTCATGTCCCCCTGCACCCCCACCCCCCAGCAGTGCAGGGGCAGCCTCCACCAGGCCCCCACCCATGTCTCCCAACACCCCCACCCCCCAGCAGTGCAGGGGCACCCTCCACCAGGCCCCCACCCATGTCTCCCACCACCCCCAACCCCCAGCCACCAGGGGCACCCTCCACCAGGCCCCCACTCATGTCTCCCACCACCCCCACACCCCAGCATCCAGGGGCACCCTCCACCAGGCCGCCACCCATGTCTCCCACCACCCCCACCCCCCAGCATCCAGGGGCACCCTCCACCAGGCTCCCACCCATGTCTCCCACCACCCCCACCCCCCAGCAGTGCAGGGGCACCCTCCACCAGGCCCCCACTCATGTCCCCTATCACCCCCACCCCCCTGCCACCAGGGGCACCCTCCACCAGGCCCCCATCCATGTCTCCCACCACCCCCACCCCCCAGCAGTGCAGGGGCACCCTCCACCAGGCCCCCACCCATGTCCCCTATCACCCCCACCCCCCTGCCACCAGGGGCACCCTCCACCAGGCCCCCATCCATGTCTCCCACCACCCCCACCCCCCAGCCACCAGGGGCACCCTCCACCAGGCCCCCACTCATGTCCCCCATCACCCCCACCCCCCTGCCACCAGGGGCACCCTCCACCAGGCCCCCACCCATGTCTACCACCACCCCCACCCCCCAGCAGTGCAGGGGCAGCCTCCACCAGGCCCCCACTCATGTCTCCAACCACCCCCACCCCCCAGCATCCAGGGGCACCCTCCACCAGGCCCCCACCCATGTCACCCACCACCCCCAACCCCCAGCCACCAGGGGCACCCTCCACCAGGCCCCCACTCATGTCTCCCACCACCCCCACACCCCAGCATCCAGGGGCACCCTCCACCAGGCCGCCACCCATGTCTCCCACCACCCCCAACCCCCAGCATCCAGGGGCACCCTCCACCAGGCTCCCACCCATGTCTCCCACCACCCCCACCCCCCAGCAGTGCAGGGGCACCCTCCACCAGGCCCCCACCCATGTCCCCTATCACCCCCACCCCCCAGCAGTGCAGGGGCACCCTCCATCAGGCCCCCACCCATGTCCCCTATCACCCCCACCCCCCTGCCACCAGGGGCACCCTCCACCAGGCCCCCATCCATGTCTCCCACCACCCCCACCCCCCAGCAGTGCAGGGGCAGCCTCCACCAGGCCCCCACTCATGTCCCCTATCACCCCCACCCCCCTGCCACCAGGGGCAGCCTCCACCAGGCCCCCACCCATGTCTACCACCACCCCCGCCCCCCAGCCACCAGGGGCAGCCTCCACCAGGCCCCCACTCATGTCCCCTATCACCCCCACCCCACAGCCACCAGGGGCAGCCTCCACCAGGCCCCCACTCATGTCTCCCACCACCCCCACACCCCAGCCACCAGGGGCACCCTCCACCAGGCCCCCACTCATGTCTCCCACCACCCCCACCCCCCAGCAGTGCAGGGGCACCCTCCACCAGGCCCCCACTCATGTCCCCTATCACCCCCACCCCCCTGCCACCAGGGGCACCCTCCACCAGGCCCCCACCCATGTCTACCACCACCCCCACCCCCCAGCAGTGCAGGGGCACCCTCCACCAGGCCCCCACTCATGTCTCCCAGCGTGCTACGTGTATTTCAGGGGTGCGCGGGAAGTCCCACTCGCGAATAGCCTGGGCGCGTGTATTTCAGGGGTGCGCGGGAAGTTCCACACGCGAATAGCCTGGTCGCATGCATTTCAGGGGTGCGCGGGAAGTTTTACACGCGACTTCAGCAGGGTACGTGTATTTCAGGTATGCGCGGGAATTCTCACACGCGATTTGGCTTGGTACGTGTATTACAGGGGTGCATGGGAAGTTACACACGCGATTAGGCTGGGTGGGTCCTCACAGGTGTTCCCTGTACACCCTCCACGGCCCCTGCAGGCAGCCCACAAAACAGGGGACTACCCTGCACACCTGCTCATGTCCCCCTGCACCCCCACCCCCCAGCCACCAGGGGCAGCCTCCACCAGGCCCCCACCCCCGCCCCCCAGCCACCAGGGGCAGCCTCCACCAGGCCCCCACTCATGTCCCCTATCACCCCCACCCCCCAGCCACCAGGGGCAGCCTCCACCAGGCCCCCACTCATGTCACCCTGCACCCCCATACCCCAGCCACCAGGGGCAGCCTCCACCAGGCCCCCACTCATGTCTCCCACCACCCCCACACCCCAGCCACCAGGGGCACCCTCCACCAGGCCCCCACTTATGTCTCCCACCACCCCCACCCCCCCAGCAGTGCAGGGGCAGCAGGCAGTCGGGCAGCAGCAGGTGGGAGCGTGCTCGGGCTCTGGGGGGCAGTAGTTCGGCCTTCCGGGCAGGAGCGTGGTATTCCGTGTGCGTACGCGTGGCCAGCTTGGTACGGAGTGATTTTGCACGTGAAAATCCTGCACGTCAGCGTGAAAACTTAGGAAAGGCCCTCAGCGCGTAAGCGCGTCTGTGACGTGACCCGCACAGGTGTTTCCCACACAGCACGTGATGACAGAGCACACGTGGAAAGACTGCACGTCAGAGTGTAATCGCGTGTGATTGGTGGAAATGGCCCTACACGCAGAAGTGACAAAGCGTGTGATTGGTGGAAATGGCCCTACACGCAGAAGTGACAAAGCGTGTAATTGGTGGAAATGGCCCTAGCGCGTACACGCCGCGTAAGTGACGCTGGACGTGTGGGCCTGTATAAAAGGTACGTGTAGAACACGTTTTCCTTGTACGTGCTTTTCGTGGAGAGCGAGTGGGTGAATTCTGTACTTCTTGTCGTTTCACACGCGATTTACTTCACGGCGTTTCTAGTTCGTATTCCCTGTTACCTCTGACAGCTTTTTCTCTTTTTTCTCCTTTACTGGTTTACCTGGGCCTGTTCCCTCAAAAAGTGTTCCCTTCTACTGTTGTCCTGTCTCCTCAGACAGCGGACAAATCTTCTTTTGGCGGGGGTGTTGCCAACCAAACGTGCTCCTTTTACACGCTCGTTTACCTGGCAGACGGTGAGTCACGCACGTTTCTAACATCTGTGCTAGCCCCGTGTGTAGCCTACCCCTTCAGAGGTCATTCTAGGCTGCGTGTGACACGCATACGTTCATTCTTGTGTTTCTGGGTGCCACAGCGTAGTGCAGGTTTTTCTTTCTGCACACGTGGTCTAGGACGGGTTGCGTGCACGTCATCTCCCTTTTTTGGGCCTCCTGTGCGTTGCGTGACCCGTCATCTTTCCCCAGGGGTTACATTCAGCCTTGCTAGAGCACTAGGGTACAATTACCATCTGGTACCCAACCCCTTTGACCCCCAATTGCCCAGGACAATAGTCTACATCCACTCCCATACGCACATTAACATCAGTGCCATGGCTGGGAGGCGAGGATTCCGTAAGGGTGGCAAAGGTGGAAGAGCCACAAGTGGTGGCCGTGGTGGATCCGGTAGGGGACGTGGTCGTAACTTGCAGGGTGAGCCTGTCCCCCCATGTGTGGAGGACCAGTCACGGGCACCCATAATCCCCCCCCCCTCCCATTGAGGCTGATGTGGCTGACACCATCCATGCTCAGCCCTTGTTGGACCAGCCCATTGTGGCACCAGACCTGGCTGACTCCATGGCTGACTTCCAGGTCAGCAGGGCTACGACACGTGCGCTGGTGCACGTTGATGCCATCATGCCACGTGGATCTGGGGCAGCAAGGTCATCTGCTGCACCAAGTAGGCAGGGCGGAGAGGCTGCAGGGGCAGCTGCGGCTCCATCCACCCCAGCCCCCACACACCCATCCAGGACAGTGTCGGTCCTAGTCCATGCTGCTGACATTCCCCCTGACACCATCACACTAGAGCTAATGCCTGCACCAACTCCCATGCTGAGTGTGCAATCCCACACTCCTGATACAGAGTCCACCAGGGCTCCTGCCCCAAGTGTCCAGAGCGGCGCATGACACTCAGGATCACCACCACCTTCCAAGCGGAAGAGGAAGAGTGCTCGTCCGGCACAGGCTGATGCCCCAGACACGGCTACACAGTCCGGCCCGTCCAGGAAGCCCAGCTTCACGGATGACGAACTGAATGCACTTGTCGAGTATGTGTCCGGACATGACAACGAGATGGTCATTGTTGCAGGATCCAAGACCACACCTGCACAACGCCAGGCACACTGGCAGACCGTTGCGGACATCGTAAGTGCCCTTGGAATTGTGAGGCGCACAGCCAATGATTGCTATAAGCGCTGGAATGACCTAAAGCGCAGGGCAAAGAGTAAGCTGGCCTCAAGTCATGCCGCAACTCTAGTGACTGGAGGTGGGTCTCCAGTAGTAGACATGGAACTCACTCCACATGAGTCAGTCGCTGGGACCTACGTCACGGAGGAACAGATCCAAGGCGTGGGAGATCTGGCTGATTACGAGGCATTGTCCGGTGAGTGCACATGCATGTGTGTGTCATCCATGTGCATGGTGTGTGTGTGAGGGCTTCTGTTCGGGTGCCAGGTGAGAGTGTGTGCGCCTGAGTCATATGGGTCAGCCATGTGCTTCATGCAATCCTTCCTGCGCAGCTGCAATTCTTCCTGCGCAGCTGCATTTGGCCATAGCAGTATCCCTTCTGCCAACAGTAGACATCTAGCCCAACTGCACGCCAGTTGCCCTTGAAGTGTCACCTTGCCACAACATATTTGCTTCTTCTTCACTGTTCATTCAGTCAGTTTGTTTGCATTCCACCACTTTCACTAGGCATGTCGCTGTCCACTAGTCACATGTCTGACATGGGTATGGTAAAGTGGAGTGACTTTGTTACCTGGATATCATTTGTACACACATGTCCCTGTGCAATTGGACCATTTCAGACTGGCAGCTCCAGGTGAAAAATCTGACCTGTTAGAAATAGAAAAGCTATTACATGCGGGAACTGGACTGAATGAATAGGTGCTGCCCTCCTCTCCATCTTCACTCAATAGCAATGGTACATGCCATCTGTGTGATGGCATGTGTGTTTCACCTGCCAATCACAGGCCAATGTGTGATGCCACTGCCAGGCAGCATGCAGAAAATGTGTTCATCTTCCATCTTGGTGTCATCAGTGTGTGCCATTTGCCTGGACTTCATACGCAGTGAGGGTGCATGCATGGGAGGGTTTTAGTCATGTGGGACATGTGTCAATCAAGTACTGGTTCTCTTGCTTCTCAGCCCTCAATGTGTGCCATGGTGCTAATCCCTGTTTCCATTTCTTTGTTTTCATGTCTTTGCAGGGGAAGACGCACCTGATACTGCTGGGGTTGTGGAGATGGTGCAGACCCAGGAGGGGTCCGAGGGCCGACCAACCACCAGTGAGGGACGTGGTGTGGTGGTGGGGGAGAACCCACAAGTGCTGCAGGTCGTGCTCTCAAGGGGTGTCTCTGGCTGCACCTCCCCGAGCTGTACTCAGGTGTTGATTCGGATGAGACCTACGTGCCGTCGCAGGTGAGTGTTCCAGGGAGGGATTCTGTTCTGTCTCACCCACCTGCACCAGGGTCAGAACCCTCCATGGGGATGTCAGTGTTGGCAGCTACGCCTTCGGTGGTTACGGATGCAGGGTCACACTCCGCGACATCTGATCCTGTTCCTGGGCCAGCAGATCAGAGGGGGAATGCAGTCCTGCAGCCTCAGGCAGTGCCGGCACAGCAAGGCGCAGTTCGCCTTGCCCCAGACAGGTGTGGTGCCCGCCGACGTGGTGGCCGTACGCCACCTGGCAATACCGCATGGGAGCAATCCATTTACGGTATGGCAACCCAACAGGCTGCATCATCCGAGATGATGGCTCAGGCCATGGATAGGGTGGCCACTTCCATTGTCCCCCCAGAAAGGCTGATGGAGCGACTAGAGCAGGCAACCGACTCCATCTGCCAGTCACACAGGGAGGACATGTTGGGGTCCAACAGGGACAGGCGGGCGGCACTGGCGACTCTGCAGGAGGCCATCTCCATTGAGTCCCAGGGCCACAGGGAAGCCCTGAGGCAGGAGCTCCTTCACCTCAGGACGACTCTTGTTGAGCTTGAGGCTTCAACACACCAAAGGACAGAACAGCAGCTGGAGCGTCTCACCCGTACGCTCTCAGCTGAGATGCAGGCAACGAGGGCGGAGGTCCGGGCATCCCGTGAGTTGTTGCATGGGGACCTCCGCACACTCATCCTCCAGAACCAGACCTACCACACCCGCATGCTTGCAGCCATGGAGGAGCAGACTAGGGCCTTGCGTGGGCTGCCTCCCATAGTGCAACCACCTCCGGATGCAGCTGCACAGGGTGATAATAGCGACAGCAGTGATACTCCCACAATAGGGTAGCCGTGTGGGCCATGAGCCCATGGAGGTGTTTTATCTTCCCAGGATCCACGCAGGTGGGTTCTGGTGTGCATCCTGTCCTCGGACCTCCTGGGTGGCCTCCCCAACCCCCCCGGGCCCATCAATGGCCATTTTTGATTGTTTCTTATTTTTATTTTTATTTTTATTTCTTTTATTCCCAATTTTTTTGGGACGATCTGTTGGCTTCGATCTGTTGGCTTCGATCTGTTGGCTTCCGTGGTTCCTGTGGGCATACGCTGCATTGTGGCTGGGCACATGCAGGCTTGTAATGTATTTGGTTCAGATGCTTGGGTTTGAGTCACACACACACCTCCTGCTTCCCGTTTCCATGGGCTTGCAAAGGGTGTGCCCAAGTGACAGTGAATTACACAGTGACGTTGGACTCCCATGAGCTGTGTGGCCAGTCTGTAGTCAATACTGTGTATACATTCATAGTGCATATTGCTGTTGTGTTGTACACTGCATGTTGCATTGATGTGTAACTCTTCTTCTGTGTCTACCTCCCAATTTGCAGGTCCCTTCCTCATGTCCACACAAGGACCTCTAGTCTGGAGATGGGGACCATGTTGGCAGCAGTGCACCTACAACTCTACATGGCGACAACACTGCACAGTTGGTAGTGGTGGGAGTGCAGGCATTTCCAGGTGGTGAGACTACTAATATGTAACATTTGTGATGTCATGTTAATGGTACTACGTGCTCAAGTATGTTGTTGGTCCGGCATTGCTGTGAGCATTTCAGGTGTTGCAGGTTTCTAATAGTGCCACTGTACATAGTGAGACTGATGTCATGTTGTGTGGATTACTTTGTTTACCTGCAATTAGCATGACATGGCACGGTGTGTCGTGTGGCGGTGCTGGGGTTGGGTTGGCTGACATGGCACTGTCCTCTTGTTGCATTTTGCAAGTGGGTATTCATTTTAGCTGCTTCAATGTGTAACTTCACAAAACTGCATTGGTGGTGTCTGTGTGGGTAGGGATGCACACATTGTGACAGTTCCAGGTGAACAATCTCAGGCTGACATGGTATTCCCGGTTCATTCTCCAGACATTCAGGATCAGTGTCAGGTTGAGTCATCATTGATTGTCAGATGGAATGTGCCAGGGCAGTGTGCACTCCACAGGGGTGTGATTTCTATGTGAAGTAATTAGCCACTAGCTGTGTACGGGCTGCCTCCCCCCGTGCCCTTTCCCCTCCCATGCGCAGCGGCTGTGCATGTGGTTGGGGATGTGGGGCCACCACCATGTCCACGGCCAGGCCCCGGCGTGTTGCAACGTTGTGCAGGACACATGCTGCCACTATGATCCTGCACACTACTGGGGGAGCGTATAACAGCTGCCCGCCAGAACGGTCAAGGGAGCGAAAGCGTGACTTTAGCACTCCGAATGTGCGCTCCACTATGCCCCTGGTTGTAATGTGGGCTGTGTTATATCTTACCTGGGGTGGCGTGGTGGGGTTCCGAATTGGCGTCATCATGTGGGGGCTGAGAGGGTAGGCACTGTCCCCTGTGGAGGTGGTGATTGGTATCATTGGTGGGCTTGTGACCTTGCTCAGTATCCAACATGCATGCATGTGCAGTGGCATACATACTCACCAAGCAGCCATGTATCGCCATGCCGCCCAGCTTCTAGGTCCCGGCTTAGGGTGGACATTCGGTAAATGAAGCTGTCGTGGGTGGAGCCGGGATAGTTGGCATATACTGAGGTGATGATTCCCTTGGCATTACATGCTACCTGCACGTTGATGGAATGCCAGTGCTTGCGGTTCCTATAGATGTGCTCAGATGCCCTGGGGGGACGTAGAGCCACATGGGTGCAGTCGATGGCACCTAGCACTTTGGGGAATCGTGCCACAGCGTAAAAATCCAGGGCGGCAGCATGCCTTTCTGCAGGTGTTCTGGGCAGGTATATGTGCCTGCGGACTGATGGGCGTGCAGTCATGATGTTCAAGACCTGGTGTAGGCAGCGTGACTGGGTGGCCTGTGACACCCCACCCACTATGGCACTTGTCCGCTGAAATGATCCAGTGGCTAAGAAGTGCAGTACATTGAGGACCTTCTCCAGGGGGCTGAGTGCTTGGGAGCACAGGGTGGGTGATGTGAGGTCATCCTCCCACTCAGTCACCAGGTCCAGTATGATGTGTGGTGGAAACCTGTACCTCCCATACACCTGGTCATCAGGCATCCCGAAAAGGCTGGTTCTGGGTGTGAATATTCTGGCCCTGACTATCCTCCTCCTCCTCCTTTGGTAGCCCACTGCCACTGCTGCTAGGAACGGTATGTTCATCCTGGCGTCTGAGCTTGTTATTGTTAAAGTCCGCAATTTTATGCTTTGCGCGTGTTCTAGGCGAGCGTGTGACCCGCGCACCCCTGGAATCCAGTTCCCAGTCCAATAGCGTGTGGAAATTCACACGCACCACGGGATACAGCGTGTGACCCGCGCACCCCTGGAATCCAGTTCCCAGTCCAATAGCGTGTGGAAATTCACACGCACCACGGGATACAGGTTCGCTGACGTACTTGCGTGTGTAAGTGGCCGCGCACCCATTAAATACACGTACATAGGCCAATCGCGTGTACGCGCACTTTTGTCCAATTACACGCAATGAAATACACGTACATAGGCCAATCACGCGATGACACTCTGACGTGCAGTATTTCCACGTGTGTTCCGTCATCACGTGCTGAGTGGGGAACACCCGTGCGGGTCACGTCAGACGCGCTTACGCGCTGAGGGACTCTGGTCCAATAGAATCGCGTATGCGTGCTGACGCGCTTACGCGCTAAGGGCCTTTCCTCGGATTTCACGCTGACGTGCAGGATTTTCACGTGCCAAATCACTCCGTATCAAGCTGGCCACCCGAAAACACACGGAACACCACGCTCCTGCCCAGAAGGCCGAGTTACTGCCCCCCAGTGCCCCGAGCAGCCTCCCACGTGCTATCTGCTGCTGCCTGCCTGCCTGCCTGCCTGCCTGCTGCCACCGTGCCCTGCCATTTGGTGCCTGCACATCAGCCATCTGCAGGGGTCCAGTTGCTGTGTCCACCCCTGCTGGAACTGAAGACTCCCAACTGGGATTACATCGCTCCACAGCCCAGCCCCAGGACCCAGTTGCCCACCCACACCTGCCTCTGGGGTTGCCATGTCGGGCACTTCCACATCTGGCACCAGTGGCAACCCCAGGCCAGAGGGGCAGAGGGGCACCAGCTTCACTGCCACCGAAGTTGGTGTCCTGGTGGAGCATGTCCTGGGGCAGTATGATGCCCTCTTTGGATCGTCCCGCGCCAGCAAGGAAGGACGGGAGAGGATCTGGGCCGACTGTGTGGTTGCCATCAACGCGGAGGGGGTGGCAACCCGCAACGTCCAGAAGATCAAGAAGCGCTGGGATGACTTGAGGTCCAGGACCCTTGTGAAGGCCCGGCGCCTCGTGGAGGGGGGCCGGGGCCGCATGAGTTCCATCCAGAAGAGGGTCCTGGAACGCGTACGCCCAGCGCTCCACGCCCAGGTCCTTGAGAGGGAGGCCCGTCTGGAGTTGAGCGGTATGTGTCCAAGCATTACTGTGTGAGACAGGGCATGTTGCGGTGTGCTGGTTCTATGATACTTGCCTGTATGTGTGCCATGGGCCATGTATGCATGTATGTGTGCAGGGACATCATGGTAATGCATGTGCGACCAGTGATGTGTGACCCACATGGTTGTTGCATGTGTTGAAATGCGGCATGGGGAGCCCTATGCAGATTTTGGACATGAGAGCATGCCAGTCTCTGTACCTGGACATGGATGGGGGTGAAGGATGGGTGCTGATGCCAGGTACATATATGGTAGCCATGTCTGTGTGCCTGACCTGCGTGTCTGTGACTTGTGCATGCCATGGATGCATGACACATGTGTGTGACAATGCACAGATTCAGTGACGCACCCAACTTACCCTTGTTTCGCCTGTGTTCGGTGTGTTTGGGGCCAGATGGATGTGACTGAGGTGAAGTGTGTGCATGTGATATGCATGAGCCATGATGCATGTGAGTTACATATCATTGAATGTTTCTAGAGTCCATTGGACATGCATGGAAATGTCCATGGCATGCACCATGCCTGTTACTGTGTGTGTTTTGCCTGGACTGACCCATGTGTTGTGGAGGGACATGATGGAAGTGTACTTTGACAGTGGTGCTCATCTGCTATTGCTTCCTGTCTAGGGGACCATTGTACAGTAGCCTGATGCTTGTGTCCTTTGTCTCCCTCTACGCAGCGGCTAGTGAAGAAGAGGGCGGAGACGGCGCTGTGGAGCAAGGCGGCGGGGATGCCCCCATGGCTGCAGCGGAAGGGGTGGGTGAGCCCCCACAGGGGCCTGCTACGGTGGGAGACGGTGAGGAGCCATCCAGGTTGGTGGTTTGCACAGAGGAGGAGGAGGCCGACACTGGTGCACACATGGGGCCTGGTGGGAGCATCCCTGCTGGTGCAAGTGGTGCAGTCCAGGGCCAGGGGCAGGAGGCAGCACAGGTCACCGTGGAGGGGCCTGTGCATGTCACTGTCCCTGACCCTGTGAGTGCACCACCATGCACCAGCAGGGATGCCCCGTCCCAGGCCCGTCCGCAGGTAG
This sequence comes from Ambystoma mexicanum, assembly GCF_040938575.1. Lineage (NCBI taxonomy): Eukaryota > Metazoa > Chordata > Amphibia > Caudata > Ambystomatidae > Ambystoma > Ambystoma mexicanum. The sequence continues at coordinate 618,525,946 of NC_090935.1, read as the reverse complement.
AGGGGATGTCCATGTCACCTGACTCCCCTCCACCTGCGGACGTGGTAACCCCTGGCCGCGTGGAGAAGGTCCTGATTGGGGTCGCGATGCGCACGGCTGTGATTCGTGATGACGTGCGTGCTTCCCGGGAGGAGCACGCACGTCATCACGAAGTGCACCGTGCCGACGTGGCCCAATTGGGATCGGCCATGTTCGGGGGTTTCCTGCATGTGTTGGCCAATCTGACGGCCCTCTCCTCCTCTGTGCAGGCTATCCACCGGTCGTTCTCCTTGCCGTCTTCCGGCCCAGATGCCACCAGGGCCCCCTGTGGACCTGCCCCGACCAATGCAGCCAGCTCGGTGGGGATCCCATCCCTGCCACAGTTGGGAGTCGGAGGTCCAGCAGGGGTGGACAACACAGCAAGTGGACCCCAGCAGATGGAAGATGTGACGGCATCATCGGGCAGGGCACGTGCACGACGGCGTCGGTGGTTTCCATCAGCCTGGATGCCGTCGTGCTGGCAGAGGCAGTGGCGTCGGAGGCAGCAGCGGGCTCGACGTGGGAGGCATCATGGCTCGGGGCCATCAAGATCAGAGGGGCAGGCATCGGCCGGAGGGCAGGGCAACCCTGGGATGGTGGTGTGTTCCGTGTGGGAGGAGTTTGGCCAGCGGATAGGTGCGGAGCGGCAGCGGGCGGAAGAGGAGCGGCTCGCCATGGTCAGGGCGGAGTTCTCCATGCGTCGGGCATTGAGGCGGGCTGAGTGCCTCGAGGAAGCTCGCAGGGAGTTTGAGGTGGACATGGGGTTGTCCCTGCGAGACCTCGGGGCCAGGACAGAGTCCCGCCTCCAGGACATCGACATGGAGTTCGATGATGCCCTGGCCAGCAACATCACCAAGTGAGCCGCAGGACTTGCCCGCTGCCTTTGTATATAGTTATTTAGTTAGTTAGTGCTAGGTTTCCTTTATTTATTTTTATTATTTTGGACCGCTCGGACAATGGCCACTTTTTTGTACATATATTTTACATTAGTTAGTGGTAGGTTTCATTTTTGGTGTTGGGCTCATGGACCCTGGAACATTCCTGTATATAGTTTGTTTTTTTGGGAGATACATTTTTTTAATTTCTTATTGTTTTCACCATGACGTAATGGTTTTTCATTAATTTCCTATGACATGATATTGCTTTGGACAAATTCATTTTAATTTTTTATTCCTTTGTTTTTTTGTTTATCACTTTTGTTCTCGGACATGGACCATTTATTTACTTAGCCACATCGTTGTATGTTTGAAAAGTTCACTTATTTTTGGTATTTAATACATTTTTTATATTTTCTTACACTTGTGTTATTTTCTCATTGGTTTGTTACATGTCATGATATGGGTTTTGACATTCACTTGCACCGATTGTGTATGTGTGTGTGACGGACATGTGTTCTTTTGCATACTTGGCATTGGGGTTGTGTCATGTGATTGCATTCACTATGTGGGTGGATGCAATCCTTGCCTGGGTGTTTGTGCTGGGTATGCTGGCCGTTACTGCCATGATTGTGTATCGTCAGGACCTGGGGCCAGGGGGACATGTGTGGGGGCCTGCTGGCAGGTTCCCCACAGTGCTGGGGGGTGGGGGTGGTTAGAGACATGAGTGGGGGCCTGGTGGAGGCTGCCCCTGCACTGCTGGGGGGTGGGGGTGGTGGTAGACATGGGTGGGGGCCTGGTGGAGGGTGCCCCTGGTGGCAGGGGGGTGGGGGTGATGGGGGACATGAGTGGGGGCCTGGTGGAGGGTGCCCCTGCACTGCTGGGGGGTGGGGGTGGTGGGAGACATGGATGGGGGCCTGGTGGAGGGTGCCCCTGGTGGCGGGGGGGTGGGGGTGGTGGGTGACATGAGTGGGGGCCTGGTGGAGGGTGCCCCTGGTGGCGGGGGGGTGGGGGTGGTGGGAGGCATGGGTGGGGGCCTGGTGGAGGGTGCCCCTGGATGGTGGGGGGTGGGGGTGGTGGGAGACATGAGTGGGGGCCTGGTGGAGGGTGACCCTGGTGGCTGGGGGGTGGGGGTGGTGGGTGACATGAGTGGGGGCCTGGTGGAGGGTGCCCCTGGTGGCAGGGGGGTGGGGGTGATGGGGGACATGAGTGGGGGCCTGGTGGAGGGTGCCCCTGCACTGCTGGGGGGTGGGGGTGGTGGGAGACATGGATGGGGGCCTGGTGGAGGGTGCCCCTGGTGGCGGGGGGGTGGGGGTGGTGGGTGACATGAGTGGGGGCCTGGTGGAGGGTGCCCCTGGTGGCGGGGGGGTGGGGGTGGTGGGAGGCATGGGTGGGGGCCTGGTGGAGGGTGCCCCTGGATGGTGGGGGGTGGGGGTGGTGGGAGACATGAGTGGGGGCCTGGTGGAGGGTGACCCTGGTGGCTGGGGGGTGGGGGTGGTGGGTGACATGAGTGGGGGCCTGGTGGAGGGTGACCCTGCACTGCTGGGGTTTGGGGGTGGTGGGAGACATGAGTGGGGGCCTGGTGGAGGGTGACCCTGGTGGCTGGGGGGTGGGGGTAGTGGGAGACATGAGTGGGGGCCTGGTGGAGGGTGACCCTGCACTGCTGGGGTTTGGGGGTGGTGGGAGACATGAGTGGGGGCCTGGTGGAGGGTGCCCCTGGATGGTGGGGGGTGGGGGTGGTGGGAGACATGAGTGGGGGCCTGGTGGAGGGTGACCCTGCACTGCTGGGGTTTGGGGGTGGTGGGAGACATGAGTGGGGGCCTGGTGGAGGGTGACCCTGGTGGCTGGGGGGTGGGGGTGGTGGGAGACATGGGTGGGGGCCTGGTGGAGGCTGCCCCTGGTGACTGGGGGGGTGGGGGTGCTGGGAGACATGAGTGGGGGCCTGGTGGAGGGTGACCCTGCACTGCTGGGGTTTGGGGGTGGTGGGAGACATGAGTGGGGGCCTGGTGGAGGGTGACCCTGCACTGCTGGGGTTTGGGGGTGGTGGGAGACATGAGTGGGGGCCTGGTGGAGGGTGACCCTGCACTGCTGGGGTTTGGGGGTGGTGGGAGACATGAGTGGGGGCCTGGTGGAGGGTGCCCCTGGTGGCTAGGGGGTGGGGGTGGTGGGAGACATGAGTGGGGGCCTGGTGGAGGGTGACCCTGGTGACTGGGGGGGTGGGGGTGCTGGGAGACATGAGTGGGGGCCTGGTGGAGGGTGACCCTGGTGGCTGGGGGGTGGGGGTGGTGGGAGACATGAGTGGGGGCCTGGTGGAGGGTGCCCCTGGTGGCTGGGGGGTGGGGGTGGTGGGAGACATGAGTGGGGGCCTGGTGGAGGGTGACCCTGCACTGCTGGGGTTTGGGGGTGGTGGGAGACATGAGTGGGGGCCTGGTGGAGGGTGCCCCTGGTGGCTGGGGGGTGGGGGTGGTGGGAGACATGAGTGGGGGCCTGGTGGAGGGTGACCCTGCACTGCTGGGGTTTGGGGGTGGTGGGAGACATGAGTGGGGGCCTGGTGGAGGGTGACCCTGGTGGCTGGGGGGTGGGGGTGGTGGGGGACATGAGTTGGACATGGGTGGGGGCCTGCTGGCAGGTGCCCCACAGTGCTGGGGGGTGGGGGTGGTGGGGGACATGAGTTGGACATGGGTGGGGGCCTGCTGGCAGGTGCCCCACAGTGCTGGGGGGTGGGGGTGCAAGGGGACATGAGTTGGTGTTCATTAGTTCAAGGAGACATGTGCCTTTGCTGGGGGGCATGCCCATGGTGGGTGGGCTGCCTGCGGGACATGACCAGGGATGCAGGGTAGTCCCCTGTGGTGTGGGCTGCCTGCAGGGGCCGTGGAGGGTGTACAGGGTACACCTGGGAGGACCCACACTGTCAAATCACATGTGGAACTTCCCGCACACCCCTGAAATACACGCGCCCCGGCTATTCGCGTGTGGAACTTCCCGCGCACCCCTGAAATACACGCGCCCAGGCTAGTCGCGTGTGGAACTTCCCGCGCACCCCTGAAATACACGCGCCCAGGCTATTCGCGTGTGGAACTTCCCGCGCACCCCTGAAATACACGCGCCCCCAGGCTATTCGCGTGTGGAACTTCCCGCGCACCCCTGAAATACACGCGCCCAGGCTATTCGCGTGTGGAACTTCCCGCGCACCCCTGAAATACACGCGCCCAGGCTATTCGCGTGTGGAACTTCCCGCGCACCCCTGAAATACACGCGCCCAGGCTATTCGCGTGTGGAATTTCCCGCGCACCCCTGAAATACACGCGCCCAGGCTATTCGCGTGTGGAACTTCCCGCGCACCCCTGAAATACACGCGCCCAGGCTATTCGCGTGTGGAACTTCCCGCGCACCCCTGAAATACACGCGCCCAGGCTATTCGCGTGTGGAACTTCCCGCGCACCCCTGAAATACACGCGCCCAGGCTATTCGCGTGTGGAACTTCCCGCGCACCCCTGGAATACACGCGCCCCCAGGCTATTCGCGTGTGGAACTTCCCGCGCACCCCTGAAATACACGCGCCCAGGCTATTCGCGTGTGGAACTTCACGCGCACCCCTGGAATACACGTAGCCCGCTCCCCCAGGCCCGATCGCGTGAGGAACTTCACGCGAACCCCTGTAATACACGTAGCCCGCTACCCCAGGCCCGATCGCGTGAGGAACTTCACGCGAACCCCTGTAATACACGTAGCCCGCTCCCCCAGGCCCGATCGCGTGTGAAACTTCACGCGAACCCCTGAAATACACTTAGCCCGCTCCCCCAGGCCCGATCGCGTGAGGAACTTCACGCGAACCCCTGTAATACACGTAGCCCGCTACCCCAGGCCCGATCGCGTGAGGAACTTCACGCGAACCCCTGTAATACACGTAGCCCGCTCCCCCAGGCCCGATCGCGTGTGAAACTTCACGCGAACCCCTGAAATACACGTAGCACGCTCCCCCAGGCCCGATCGCGTGAGGAACTTCACGCGAACCCCTGTGATGCATGTACCCTGCTGAAATCGCGTGTTAGACTTCCCGCGCACCCCGGTATACACGCACACATATTTTTTGTCAGCGGGTGTCCGTGTTTGTGCGTACCCCTTTGCACGTCATTTTTCCTGGAGGGCCACAGTATGGGACATTCATCATGGCAGTATATAGGTGCTATTTGTTGGCGCACCTTTTGGCACACATTTCTTACAGCCGCAGAGACGCTACCGCCTGCTTTCTTGTGGCGGTCGTGTTTGTGCCTGTGCGCTGGTTTGAGCGTGCGCTTTTTTGCCCTATTCTATTCCATGAATACGTGTTTTAGGCGAGCGTGTGGGCGTTCCGCGCACTTGTGCCCTGTACTTCCCCCGTGACGCCCACGTTTTGGCAAGTTGTTCCCCATTCCGAGTGTTACGCCCGTGTTCCGCCTACTTTTGTTGCGTGCGCCGCGCTATGTGCGAATTTCGCTGTGGCCTGTGCGATTTTCGCTGTGACCTGGCGCACGCTGTTAGATGGCCTGTGCGCCAACGTGCGCCGCGCACTTTTTTATCGCACAATCGCTGGTTTTCTCGCGCACGGCCTTCCATGAATCGACGTGCGCTGCTTTTCGTGCGATTTTCGCAATTGCACTGCGATTTTCGCTATTCCACTGCGATTCGCACGTTTTTGGCCACTTGCGCCGCGCTAATTATTCCATGAATCGGCCTGACAGTATTGGTATTCCTTAATGTATCAAGTTGTGTAATTGGTAAAGTCTTGCATTCTTTTGCTCAAGTGTTTGCTCGATAAGGGATACCAAACGGACTGTGGCAAATATGATCGCATTAGTGTGTCCCCACATACATCTCGACCAAGTTTGATTTCGTGATGATGTTAAAGTGTCGATAATATAAGTGCCTAAACATAACAGTCTTTGCTGCTCGAAATATGGGTTTCACTAGCATCCGGCTCATCACAAAACCGACACATTTAATCGGCGGAGGCAGCTGGATTCATATTCCATTTAGTGGTTTGATTACCTGTATGTATCAGGTCCAATCTAAACCTCATATAGGCTTTTCTCACTTTGTTACAGGGACAGCATGTGATATAGAATCTACATTGATTTTGTGCTTGTCTAAAATTAGCTTATTCCTTGAAAGAGGAGTAACCTGCTATAGCATCAGAGTTGGACGCCCATTCATTTAAAAAAAAAACTCTTCTTAACTGCAGCAGGGCGCTCAACAAGATCCTGTTGTGACATATTGAGTGTATGGGGAATGCTGTTCATGCGAGTTTGAAATTGTGCCAGCGAGGTAGGATAGAACCTAATCAGCATTTCGTGTAACTCTTAATACAGTGAATTTGTAGGTGGAAACAACATCTTGGTAAAGTTGTTTACCATTCTCCAGGCAAATTTGGCAGACAAGGGATATAAGTTGAACTCATGAATCAAGATTGGATTTGGTAAATACCTGGGTAAACCAAGAAGAGCTTTCCGTATGTTACCCTGTATTTTATTTAAAGAGGAGCCTATTTCCAACAGACAGAGGTCGAAGCCATATAAGATTATGGCTTCAACCTTTAGAAGGTAAAAGTTAAGAAGTGGTTGAAGAGAGAATTTGCAGTGCCGATGGTAAATTAATTTTATCTGAGTGATCAGATGCAATACTTTAGTATTCAAAAGAACTTGCTATTTGGCAACAGAATTTGTGTTAGTTAAGTGATAACCCAAATAGGTCATATCGGTAGCAACCGGTATAGGATTTGAGTCAATATGCCATTTAAAGCTGCATTTCTTCCTCTTTGCAGTGAACACTAAGATGTTAGATTTTGCAGAGTTTATAGTAAGATTGTTTAACAAACAATATTGATGGAAGTAATTTTACTTATTTTGGAGGCCAAATGGCGTCCGATCCAAAAGAATCACGTCGTCAGCAAAGGCGAGCCAATTCAAACGAAGCCTGGCCAATTTTACTGGGAAAATATCCGAGGCGTGCCATTAGGCATCAATGTCAGCGAGATAGAGGTTAAAAAGCACTGCCGCAAGGTTACAACCTTGCTTTACGCCAATCTCCATCGGGATGTTATCTGAAAGGAGGCCGGATAGATTGATGCGCACCCTATAAGAGGTGTTTTTATGCAAGAGGGCGATAAGCGCCACTTGAGCAGGGTGAATTTCCATACAACAGCATTTATTTCCATAGACGGTTTCTGATTATGCTATCAAATGCCAAAGATAGGTCCAATGAGAGAGTCGGGACGAAACTAATAGGTGCGCTAGTATGGTTGCATTAAGTTGCTTTTCCATGGCTTTTCAAAACCCGACCTGAGATCTCGAAAGAATTTGCTTCTTTGCAATGAAGACTTCCAGCTCATTAAGCATGAGGAGAGCAAAGATTTTTGCTGCAACATCAATTAGAGCTATAGGCCTAAAATTGGCCGGGTCATTCAATGGACCCTTTTGTGGACCGGGATGATAATTGCAGTGAGCCACGGAGGCGGAATAATTCTGGATTGAAAGATAGACCTAAAAAGAGTAAATAGGAATTTTGCCAAAATAATTGGGTCGTCCTTGATAACACATGGGGGTAAGGCATCAGGACCAGCTGATTTCGAAAATGTTTGTTTAGAAATGGGCCAGATTAGGTATTCAAGGCCCCATGGAAATTGTGATGGAATAGTGTGACTTATAGTTACCATATCATCTGTAACATGCTGGGCTGGTAAAGTGTATTGACTTTTAAAATATTTATACCAAGTGTCGCCATAAATCCCAGCGACAAGGCGGCGGGACAGAGCAGTCAATTGATTTTTCAGAATCGTCCATACGTCTCTGATGTTATGTTTACATAGGAGCTGGACCATGTTTTGATTATCAGCCAGATGACGCGCAAATCAAATTTCTTTCAAATTGATTTTGTATTTCTATATGATAATTTTTTTAGAAAGAAGATAGATTACAGTGGATTTTGCTGAGCAAGCTACACCTCTGAGTTCCCGATTCTTTGATCGTTTAAGTCAGGCAATGTCTGCAGAGTATTTGTTGGCATGAGTCCCGCCAACTGACTTAGGGGGCCACTCAGAAAGAGTGAGGAAGTGCGAATGAATCATCGCTAAATTCCTTGATGTAACTTTTTCTAAATAAGAAGCAGATACCACAACCTCTGGAACAACCCATAGGTCTTGGTTCACCCTGGATACCAGTTTCCTGCATATTGAAGGATTCCAATGGACAGAGAGCGCATATCTGTCATTCTGAGCCAACAATGTCGGCTGACAGGTAGGAAAAATCTTACACGTAAGGTGCAGATTGGTACTTAGAATCAAGTGGTCGCCTAGACCAGCGTTGAGTATATTTACTGGGTCGAAGTGTGCCAACAAGAAACTAGAGGCAGCAATATAGTCAATGTGGGACCGAGCAGGTCCTCTCTGCCATGACACCTTAAGTCAGTGCTCAGCGAGGGGGACAATGAAAGTGCCCAATCTTTCAAAAATTGCACCCATATTTCCCCCCGTGATGCAGATTGATTTGCATAAGGGGACAAGACGTTCCTAAAGTGGAGAGGGTCGTCCTTTGCTAGGGAGGAATTAAAGTCCCCACCTATTATTATTTCATAGTCCTTTTGCTGTAGGATGGCATTTGCAAGCACTATATTTAGAGTAAAAAGAGTACTATCTATAGATGATCTCAGGGGATTCCAATAGAGGGACACTAGCAAGAGATAGGTAGAGAGATGTCCCTCAAGATTAAGTTCAATAATAAGAAAAAGGTCAGAAGAATAAATATGTTTTGCCGTACATCTAAGAGTGTTCTTAATCAAGATTGCTAGTCCACCACTCGGGCGACCTATGGTGGCCCGCGTTGCATGGGAACAAAAAGAGGAATAACCATTGTAGTGGAGATCTACTGTGGACATAGTTTCTTGGAGAAAAATGATTGCGAGAAAATCCGCCTGCACTAGCAAGTTGAACCAAGAAAAAAGGTTCTTCAGACCACAGCAATTCCATGAGCAGATAGAGAGGTTAGGAAGTTATGAGGACTTTGGTACCTCGTTACTGTTAGAAGCAGCTTTAATAACGGGTTCGAGCCAGGTTAAGCCTTTAAGGACATTGGTAAATGTAGTGAGCTGGGTTAGAATTGCGTTGTTAATATCAGGCGTCAACAGGCCCACGCTCTAGAAGCACCAGAGAAACAAATTTAAGAAAAGCCCACACTTCATCCATTGACGGAAAAACCAAGAGTTGCAGGCCTAGCATTTCGAGGTCGGCCCTATGGTCCCAAATTAATTTAGTGATAATTTGCGTTTGCAGTCTATAAAGCATGCGGTTATTATTGTGATTGGATAATTTAACCCAATCCACATCTTTAGTAATTAAACTGCGTAGTGGTGGAATTTGATGGAACACATTCAGTAGATAGGATCTATTAATCCTGGAGTCGCCATTAACTATGGGGTCACTAGACCATCGAAGAATACATTTCATGTCACCCGGCACGTCAAAAAAGGCATGGGTAGCTATTTTGGCAACACTAGGTGTAACAATCAAGGGAATATTCATAGGGTTCACAGTGTGGTCAGTATTTACTTTTGGTGTAGGCGATCTCATCTCAACACCAGGTGTTGGTGTCTGGATCTTATCAGAGGGCCGATTGGATGCAATGGCCATAGGTTGACCTATATTTGTCTGCGAGCTGACCATTACTGGTTTGGCAACGCTATGATCCGGACAACTGGCATAAGGAATCAAGGACTCGGGTGGCGCCACTGTGGATGCCTTCTTATTTTGGGATGGAGGAAAAAATGGTGTAGTTGCAATTGAGTCAAGGTGGAAGGCAGATCACTACAAGATGGTAATGGTGGCATCCGATGAGGCCACTGACTCTGCTTGTGAGCTAGCAGAGGTGATATTTGGATGGACAGTTCGCTAGGGCACACAAAACTGGAAGATTTAAGTCTTTCTCTTCGGGTGTCTTTAACTGCAAAACATTTTTGCTCTCATCATTAAGTACCGTAAGATCCAGAGCTACCTCCTCAGGAGACAGCGCAAGAGCCGATTTATTGGTGCATAAGTCACTCTCTTTAAAACCCCTCAATGCATTTTTACATTCCGTTTGAGACATGTTTTTATGAGCCTTGCCAGACGAGTTGCACCACATACATCCGGAAATGGACTTGTTTCACCAAATGGTGTGAGATGTCACTGGTGAACCCACTCTCGGCATCAGTAGAACAAGTGCTACCATATCTATTACACCTAGCTAAAGCAGGGCTCTCCCTGGCTTCCATCAAGGTTCATTTATCTGCCCTATCGGCCTATACAACAAACCCAAATGAATCATCCTTGCTCACCAACCCCGCTATCAAGATAGTTCTGAAAGGATTGCTGCGGACTTTTCCACCAACGCCAACGCTGGTTCCTTCGTGGAGCTTGAACGCGGTCTTGACAGCGCTCATGGAGTCACAATTTGAACCTATACACAGGTGTGACATGAAACTTTTGTCCTGGAAAACTGCTTTCCTGGTAGCCATCACATCATCCAGGAGAATTAGTGAACTGCAAGCTCTTTCACCTTATTCCATAAGGGCCACTTCATAACACATCCTAAATTCCTACCCAAGGTGTTATCAGAAATGTCATTTACGGAGCGCATCATGCTTCCAACCTTGGCTAACCAGACTTCTAAAGCAGAGAGAGCTTTACATTCGCTAGATGTAGCAAGAGTCTTAACATTTTACATAGAGAGGACCAAAGAGTTGTGTTCCTCTACAAGACTTTTCATAGCATTCGCTGGTCGCACAAAGGGTCAACATATTTCGAAGCAAATTCTAGCATGTTGGGTGACCCAATGTATTAGTCACTGGCATCAGTCTAAAGGCGATCCTTTCGCCAGACCTCCTTCAGCTCACTCTACCAGAGGAAGAGCAGCTTTGGTCGCTTTTCATGCATGAGTACCAATAAAGGACATCTGCAGAGCCGCGACTTGGAGCACACTGCATACGTTCGCCAAGCATTACTGCTTAGCTGAAGATGCCAACAAGGAATCAGCGGTTGGTCAGGCGGTCCTACGCCACCTCTTTGCAAAAGGTAGGAGCAGCCTTCTTTTTCCCGCCTTTTCCCTAGTAAATGTGACCTGTTGAGTTGCTGTATGCTAGGCACACTGAAGAATCTCAGAATGTATAGTATTGTAGGCATGTTTAACTGCTTGGTATTCTATTCAAGCATCTGAACCTATGAAAGATCCAATGCTGGAGAAGTCTTAGATACTTACCTGTAACTGTATTTCTCCAGCATTGGTATCTTTCATAAATTTACATGCGCCCACATGCCTCCCCTGAGAGGCTGCTCCAACGCCCGGCAGTCATCATACATGTAGTCTACTCACGGCTCAAAATCTAAAGATGGCTGCCTGGGGCGGAGCTTAAGCCCTGCCACCTCATTGGTTGGGGTCATAATGGACCAGAGTGAGGTGGCGGGACTACACAACTGAATGCCCCATAGACCATAATGGGTTATCTACATTAATTTTCCTATGGAAATATTTCTATATATTTAATTTTTTAATAAATATTTAAATCACAGAGGATTCCCAGTCTGATGATGGGAAATATTCAAGCATGTGAATCTATGAAAGATAGCAATGCTGGAGAAATACAGTTACAGGTAAGTAACTAAGACTTCTCCATCCAGAGGTCAAGACTCTTAACCTTCACGCATGGTTTCTGAAAGGTTAAGATAAAAGGACTGGGACCTCCGGGTGACGTAATGGAGGTGTTGCTTTCGCCAAGGCGGCCGGCAACAAAGTCTCTGTACCGTTGCCGTTGGAATAGGTTCTGCAACTGGTGCAGAGAAAAGAATGTTAATCCTTTTCAGTGTTCAACTCCGGATGTTGTGTCCTTTTTGCTTTCTTTAGCCCACAAGGGTCTTCAGGTGGGAACCATTATAGGTTACCTAGCACAGCTTTCAATCTTTAAGCTCTCATCCGAGGAATGCTCTTATTTTAAGATCCCTTTGGTTACTCAATTTCTGAAAGGGTTCACAAATGTGTTCCCGCCTTCACCATTTCAGGTTCTGGTTTGGGACCTTAAATTTGTCTTAAAGTTTCTTATGGGTGCTCCATTTGAACCATTGCACTCATGCCCATTTAGGATGTTAACCTTTAAGACTGTTATGTTGGTTGCTCTTACATCTGCAAGAAGAGTGAGTGAATTGCAGGCACTTTCTTCCAAGCCAACCTTTACTGTATTTCACAAGGACAGGGTTGTGTTGAGAGTTAGACCCTCCTTTCTACCCAAGGTAGTTTCGGACTTTCATTTGAGTCTGAAAATTGTGCTACCTGCATTCTATCCTCCTCTGCATCCTAGTAAGGAAGAGGAGAGGCTTCATAGGTCGGACCCTAGGAGAGCGTTGAGCTTTTATATTTCCAGAATGTCCAAGGTGAGAGTGGATGACCAGCTCTTTTTGGGGTATATACCGGGCACAAACTTGGCCAGGCTGTGTCTAAACAGACCTTGTCTAGGTGGATCATCCCCACTATTTCTGAGTGCTATACTTTAGCGGGCAAGGTCCGTCTAGAGGGCTTGCGTGCTCATTCAACCAGGAGCATGGCTACGTCGACAGCCCTGCAAAGGGATGTCCCTGTAAAGAACATTTGTGATGCTGCAACGTGGTCTTCGATACACACGTTTACCAAGTATTATTCCCTGGATACTTCCCATGCTCAAGATGTGGCGTTTGATAAGGCAGTCCTTTATTCTGCCCTTTGATTTCCAATCTTGCTAAATTCTTCACCCTCCTCCAATTATGGATACTTCTTTGGGAGTCTATCAAAGATAAGGAATACGTTGGAGGACACAATCCATTCGAAGAACAAGTTACTTACCCCTGGTAATGTTCTTTCGACTGGATGTTCCTACAACATATTCCTCATCGCCCTCCCAACCTACCCCTCGGTAGAATTTTCCATGCTTTTACAGCTTTTGTTCTAACAAGGATCAGTACGGTCAGGCCCGATTTGTGGCCACTTCGGCTACACGAGGGGGGGGGACAAGAACTGAGGCTACGGGCGCTGTGCGTGCTACTTATAACATCCAATGACATCACTCTCGACGGAGGCCTTCGAGGGACATTGACGAGATGCCATCGACGCAGGGCGCCCTCTGCCGAAAAATTTCCAAAGCAGCCGAGATTTGGACACTACATGTCAAAGATGAGGAATACGTTGGAGGAACATCCAGTCGAAAGAACGTTATCAGGGGTAGGTAACTTGTTCTTCTATAGATATAGGGACTAAGGTGGCACCAAGTTTTACCACTAACACATCAAAATACTCCACATTTTCCTTGAATAGGAAACACTAAGATAGTTCTTACAAAAGAGAGCCAAGTCCGCTGGTGGCCTTCATTTTGGCTACTACAATCCCAGAAGACTCTTTCATGAAATTTTAACTATGCCTTTGTTTGAGACAAATTCACAATAAAAAAAGATTTCAAGCAAGGCTCGTATTGAATTATTTTTCAGCCCTACTTTTAAATAACCTGTGATTGAAGTGCCACTCTTTGGAAGACACGACATAATCTTTAAAATGCCTTTTTCACTCAGTTCAATTGTTTGTAGTGACACATGGCCCCATAAATCGACCCCATATAGAGATGCTGGGCTGTATAAACTTCAAAGGACTCCATAGTGATTATCTCACAAAGTGTCCACATAAATGTTAGGGTGGCACCTGATCATGCCATCACTTCGGCGGTAGAGCTGACTCACAGGAGCTGACACATGTGCACTATCAATTGGGATATGGTGTCCATGATCATTAATATGCCATGCACTATGCCTAAAACCTCACCAGCATTGGGTACTCATAATCATCGTAGTTTGGGTACAACTGCATATCGTAAATGTAGCCCCCGTGCTGCAGTGACTTTGCTGTTGCTGCAGCGGTACAGTGGACATCTTGTGACCGTTGAACCTGCCTGCGCCACGAGCAGAGCGGGTGCAGTGGATCAGGCTACTGATGCAGCAGGGCACAAGTGCACTATGCTTTTGGCATGGAGTTGCGACAAAGGGGGGATCTGGTTAACAGATTATCACTTTGGCGAATTAATCATAATAATCTTTATTGTGCTATAACTCAATGTGTTTTACACAAATAAAACAAATCAACATACCATTATACACTACAATAAGTGAGTTAACAAACTCAAGTAATAAAATGAGAATAAAATAGCAAATACGCACATATAGTGTAAATAAAGCAATCATGCAATAGACGGCACTTAAATACAATAAAATCTGCTACATTACATTAATCAATCAGTGCATATAAAACAGAGAATTTATCCTTTTATGTACTTATCAAAATTAAAAAGCCAGGGCTTTGCAACTGTGCCAGATGGCAATTCCTCATAGAGAGTTTGTTATGGAAAAAACCTTAGGACTCCTGAAAAGAGTTCCAAATTGTATTCTTAGACATTTTTGGGGTTAGTTTCTATTGAAGCAATTGGAAAAACATTCCCTTTTTGCCAAAATGATTAACCCTCCTAATGAATCGCTTTTTGTAGATCAAAAAAAGGCTGTGGATGAAAAATCTATCCCGTCTCTTACTCACTTTGTGAATGCACAAGTTATTCTCCTAAATTAAATTTATTTGGATATGGGAGGTTTCATGAATACTCCACTGAAAACTAAGAGGAAGCTTTATGAACTAGATTGAAGGCTTACAGTAGAATAACTGGGTGTTTATTCATTGTATTTTGAGGATTCAAAAATCTTTAGAAAAAGAGGCAATTTTCCAAAATATAGATCTTTATTCCGTGCTGTAAAATGAGAACTCGCTATATGAGATTTAAATGTAATGTAATTCCTACATTAGAGATTCCGGGCCCAATAATGGGTTTAGCAAACTCTGAAAGGATATGTTGTCTATGCAAGTGCCAAAATAGTATTGAAAGACTCAAATATTTGGTCATCTATTGTCTAAGCATGGAAATATTTTTTTTTTAAAATATTGTAGTTTTAACTATTTAGCAGCGAGTGAAGGTCTTTGGCATAGATTCATGCTCAGCGATAATATTTTGCTCGTGATAAATGTAATGGTATTTTTACACAAATTGAATGAATTAATGGGTGATGAGTGGACCTTTGCATTAGTTCTATAATCAAGTTTACATTTTGAGCTTTTTATCCTATTTTATTTTTATCAACTGTTTGTATTTTATGTGTTTTGGTTGTAAGTGGTTCATTCTGAAAGATTCAATATAAAGCAAAGCAAAATTAAATACATTTTAAAAAAATGTCTATAAGCAATGTTAATTCTCTGAACAGATTTCAACTGGAATTCTCTAGGTAGTGCGGTACAGGTGCACTTGATATAAACATATGGGCCCTCATTGCGAGTTTGGGAGTAAATCTGCTGATTTACTGTCAAACATTTTACCGCCACTCGGTCCGGGTGGGTTTACCACAGGATTACAAGTGGCGGTAGGGTGGTGTAAACCCCCATTTCTGGAGTACTTCGGGCTCCATGGGGATTTCTTGGCACATGTTTAGAGGTAAAGTTGAGGATTCTCCTCCAGCTGTTTGCTGGAGGTGAATTCCCTAACCTACCTATAAACTCAGAATTCAACAATGCAGTTAAAGTGGCAGTAATTCGTTAGCACTGAATAAAGTGTTGGTAGTGGAATTACTACCACTGTTTTACCAAACCACCAAGCCTATAAGGAAGCCCACAATACCCTAAAAAATGGTGTTCTGTTTAACTAGGCTTATCAAAGTTCACATTATCACCCTGAAAAACGTCCACTTTTGGATGTATGAGGTCCTGGAAGCTAGCAGAGGTAGCCGGTAGACATAACATCTGTTATTTTTTGTTATTAAATAACAAGCTACACTTGAAGACATTCATGCTGTGACTCTTGTTATAATTCACCAGATATCTTCATCCAAGAGATGACACAAATACAGGATGCTCTCAATGATATGCTTGTCAAACAGAAAGCAGAGAGAGATATTCTTGCAAAAAAATACAGGTAATATCATTTAAAGATTTGTCCATTTTGTGTATAAGCATAGCAAGCAACAGTTGTTTTACTTAACTGCCCTTTTCAACATGAGTTTGAAAACAATGTATCTGTCAATAAAAGCTTTTTAAATTGTTTTGTTAATGTATGTTTAGTTTTTAAATTAAAGTGTGCAAAGCCATCATTGCCAAAATATTTCTACTGTCTAGTGTTGGAGTCTCGTTTTATGTAAGGATACACATTACTTTGGCTTGCTGTGTCCTCTCTGTAGAACTTCATCCGCCCAGTCTTGTTTTTGCCTGAGACCCTTGCATGACACCAGCTGAATGGATCAATATTCCTGTCATTATAGTCTTCAGGGTACTAGGTCTGGAAATTGTTCATTCCTATGCACCAGACATGTATGTAGCTTTGCACTGGCTCATGGTGCTGTTGTTACAGCACAGGCCAGTTCTGCCCTGGCAATGGTGGCCCACTGTGTTTGGGGCCCACTTATCTGGCAAAAATTCCCTGTATGTTATCCCACAGAACTGAACCCTGCGAGGATGATTTTGCAAGCTGATGATAATCCCGGGTTATCTATGTTTTCCTTTCACTGCTTTTTATTTCTTCATGATTCATGCATATGTGACAAATTATGTAATTTAGAAGTCTTAAACATACGGCAGTAGGCGCTGTATTAATAGTAAATAACCTAACTACATTCAAAACACTAACTCTGGTCCCTCGACCCCTCTCCAGCCCCTTATTAGAAGAAAGTGCACATCTATGATAATTAATTGGGGGGGGCACACAGGGCTATTTTAGGCGCATTTAGACTACACAAAAACATTTTGTGTGGAGAAAGTCAGATGTGTGCGAGTTCCCAGGGATTGGGCTACTTGTGGGCTTGCTGTCATATAGGTAGATCGATACACACACAGATAGAGGTAGGGCGATGGGGAGATAGATAGGGAGATAGGTAGGTAGATAAGAAATTGGATAGGTAGATCGATACACAGGTAGATAGTGGGATAGGTAGAGAGATAGGATGGTAGAAAGGAACATTGGTAGATGGATAGATAGGTAGGTAGATAGAAAGTAAGATAGGCAGATAGATATGCAGATAAATAGGAAGAAAGGAAAGTAGATGGATAGGAAGATAGAAAGGTAGGTAAAAACAGAAAGGAATATAGAAAGATAAGTAGATGGATAGATAGGGAGCTAGGGAGATACATAGGATTTTGGATTGGTAGGTAGATGGACAGATAGATATATAGATAGAAAGATAGGTGGGTAGATAGGTAGTTAGACAGATAAGTTGATACATAGATAGATAGGTACATAGATAGGTAGCTAGGCAGGTAGATGAATAGGAATTTAGATAGGCAGATAGATAGGTAGGTGGATATATAGGTGCACAGATAGAAAGGTAGACAAATATGTAGATGATGAGAAGATCGGTAGATGCATAGACAAATAAGTAGAATCGTAGGTAGAGGCACAGGAACTTAGATAGATAGGTAGGTGGATAGATAGAAAGGTAGAAGAATGGGTAGTTAGATAGGCTGATAGAAAGGTAGATAGATACAGATAGGTAGGTAGATAGAAAGATACATAAACAGATATGTAGATAGGTAGACACATAAGAATCTACATAGGTATGTAGGTAGGGAGATAGATAGGTAGATGGATGGGAGGTTGGGCCGATACGTAGATCGATAGGAAGATAGACAGGTAGAAGGATAAATAGACAGTAGGATAGTTAGATAGGCAAATAGGTAGATAGGAATGTAGGTGAATAGGAATTTAGATATGTTGATAGATAGATAGGTAGGTTGATAGGTAGTAAGACAGATAAATAGATAGATAGGTACATACATAGAAAGGTAGACAAATAGGTTGATAGCTAGGAAGGTAAGTAGATAGACACATTGGTAGAGAGGTAGGTAGATGCATAAGAATTTAGATAGATAGAGAGGATGATAGGTAGATAGACAGATAGGTAGAAAGGTAGGTAGATATGACAACAGATATGTTGATAGACATATAAGTATAAGTAGAGATGTGATGATAGATAGACAGACAGGTAGATCGATAGGAAGATGGCTACGTAGATATGAAGATAGATAGGTAAATAGACAGAAAGGCACGAAGATAGATAGGTAGACAAATAGCAAGATAGATAGCCATATACATATACATCTTAATATGATGGCAGGCGGATAGATAGGTAACTAGATAGAAAGTTATACAGATAGATAGGAAGATAGGTAGATAGACACAATAGTAGATATATAGGTAGATACATAGGAAGATAGGTACTTAGATAGGTATATAGGTAAATACATAGATAGGTAGGTGGATACATAGGTGGATAGACAGAAAGATAGTAAGGCATATAGATTGAAGGAAAGGAAGATAGATATGTATAACTAGTGATATGATGAAGACAGATAAGACGATAGCTACATGGACAGATAGGTAAATAGATAGAAAGGTAGAAAGATAGATAGCTACATAGACAGATATGAAGATAGGTAGGTGATATGTAGAGCAATAGGAAAATAGGTCGGTAGAAAGGAAGGTAAGTAGATAGATAGATAGATAGATAGATAGATAGATTAGTTGGTAGATAGATGCACAGATAGACAGAGAAAGAGATAGGCAGAGAGGGGGGATGATAGGTAGGTAGAAAGGTAGATAGGTAGGTAGATAGGTAGACATATAGGTAGGTAGATATAGAGATGCACAGATAGGTAGAGAGAGGGGAATATGTATGGGTAGATAGATAGATAGATAGATAGATAGATAGATAGATAGATAGATAGATAGATAGATAGATAGATAGATAGATAGATAGATGGATAGATAGATAGATAGATAGATACATGGATATAATATATAGATAAGTAGATAGCTAGACATGTAGATGAATAAGAAGATAGATATGTAGAAAAATAGGAAGATAGATGGGCAAATAAGTAGTGATTTGGTGATAGATAGGAAGATAGACAGCTACTTAGACAGATAGGTAGATAGACAGAAAGTTAGAAAGATAGGTTGATAGGAAGATGGATAGCTCGATAGAAAGATAGGTAGACATACGTTTAAGTAGCGATATGATGATAGATAGTAAGGTAGATACATTGACAAATAGTGAGAAAAGTAGGTAGACAGGGAGGTAGAAAGATAGGAAGATAGATAGATAGGAATACAAGATTGATAGAAAGATAGGCAGGTTGAGAGCTTAATGGAACCAGATGCAGTAAGACTCACTTCTTACTTTGCGTTACAAATTGCAGAAAAATCCGAACCTGGACTTATTTTTTATGTAAGAAATTGCTTGCACCCAGACAACAATAAGGTAAGCGAATATTTGCATTAGAATGTATTATGGACCCTTTTCAATAAGGTTGATAATGCAGGAACGTCCAGAATGTTTACATAAGTGAAAGCCGTCTATTCCCTGAACATGAAAAGAAAAGGGCAAAAAGGAAAAACGCTAGTATACCCGACTAATAGACATATGATGGTTTGGTGACATATAGGGCCTCTTTGAAACAAATTCCAGGGCTACTTTTGGTTCCCAGTCCAGCCCAGAGTGGAGCAAGAGCATTTACTCCACTACTTCCCTGACAGTAAGAAATTGGGGCGCTGGAGGCCCTCACTATGCTGCTGCTATCTAAACAGGTTTATTCGTGCACAGTCCTATTTGGATGGTCACCTAGTAGCACATCCTCATTCAACTAGCTGAGGGGGATTTCATGTCATCCATAGACTTGGAGGATGCGTATTTCCACATCCCAGTCCTTCACCACCATTTGAAGTTCCTGCACTTCAATGTGGCAGGCTTCTATTACCAATTCAAGGTATTTCCCTATGGCCCCAAATCTGCCACACAGGTGTTCACAAAAAGGATGGCCCCAGTGCCTGCACAACTCCGGAAGTCGCACATTAATTTTTACCTGTATTTAGATGACTTGTTGGTTAGGGCCCCATGCTTGCAACCTGACCACAAATACACAAAGGCCCCAATATATTGCGTTTACTCATTGGGCTTCTCGATAAACAACTACGAGTCTTTCGTAACTACCTCCCAGCCAATGCTATTTCTGGGAGAAAGTCTGGGCACCAACTCCTCCAACGCCACCCTGTCAGCTCGACAGGGTAAAGACCATTTTATCCAAGTTTGACATGCTGTCACAGCGATAAGTAGTTCGAACACTAAAGCCCATTTCGGTAATTACTTTGTCTTGTGTTCCACTAATGCTGCATAATACTGCATTGTCTGCTTCACATGCAACGTATCAAGGAGTTATTGGATGCCCGCTGGCAAGAAATCGCTAAATCATTGGGACAACAAAATATTCCTCACACAGCCACTCTACAATGCCCTCCGGTGGTGGCATAGGAAGGGAACGCAGAGCCAATGTGGGAGAATATCACTGATGGTGGTGGGAGCACACACCGCAGGTCCCTTCATTGACTGTGGCCCGAGCAGGAACACATGGTGTGAACTGATAAGAAAATATGAATACGGACCATGACCTGTAGTACTGACCGCACACCTTTTCTATTTATTCCAGTAATACGTTGATGGTCTACTGGGTGGTGATACAATTTTGAGAGTATCGAGAATATTAAGAACTTGTTCCCTTTTATCCACGAGAAGACGATGTGTCCTGAGGAAGGCTGGGTCGTGACCAAGGAATTTTGGACCAATAGAGCCAAAACTATAGTTGGCAACTGTCATATTTATTACAGATGTGTTACTTGAAAATAACTGAATTGTTTATTCACTATGTATGTGTTGCAATGAGAATTACATAGCCGCTACATTGTGACTGGCATGTAAAAAGGATAAGTGGCACACAAACTTAGAATTATTAGTACCAGATGACAATTATATCACTGTCGTGGTTTATTTACTGCGTTGAGTTGATGGTATGAGAAAGCAACTGTGGTTGTGTATGAAGAGTGAATGGTCATTTTGTGAGTTGCGTGGTGAAAGTGCTAATATGGGCTGTGGTATTTGATTTCATGGTTGAGTTAGAGACGTTTTGTGCACAAAGCTAACCAGCTCTGTCTGAGTGATTTCAGTCTAATGTTATTATTAGTATTTTGATGCCAGAATAAAGACATATATATATTTTTTATTAATTGATGGTGGTTTTGTGAATACAACCAGTGCTTAAATTAAAAACAGTGGTTTATGCCTCTTTCAAAAAAATAAGGAAGGTTGAGTCTAGGACTCTCCCCTGTTTGTGCTACGTTGGTGATTGGACATCGCCCATCTAATGGAATCCGCTCCATCTGTCATCACGCTCACCAAGTTATAGTGAAAACAGATGCGTCCATGGAGGATTGGGGAGCTTACATTGCAGTCTTCTTTGGCTCTCCTTTCATGCTTTTCTTGCCTGCTGAGTGTTCCCTCCACTCTCTGGATGTCATATGAGTGCTTAAGTACTATGTTGCCTGTACCGAGCCATTCCGGAAGTCCTCACAACTGTCTGTGGCGTTTGGTCCCACTGCTATTGGCAAAGGACTGTCTAGGTCTTCCATCTCTTGATGGCAGTCTGCTTGCATTTCCTTTTGCCACCACCCTGTTTCCAGTGCAGCCTAAGGCACATTCCACAAGGGCTGTCTCATCTACTGTTGCCTTCCTCTCTGGTGTTCCTCTGGCGAACATCTGCAGGGCAGCAACATAGAGGTCCGTTAATACCTTCACCAGGTTTTCCTGCTTCGACCTAAACTTTACAGAGGAGTCCAGAGTTGGACAAGCAGTCCTTCGGCACCTGTTCACCTGAAGGTGAGCTTTACCCTCCTCCCATTTTGCATCATATGCAGGGATGGATTTATGTATGTCCTGCTATATATTCTATTCAAACAGCATGTGAATCTATGAAAGATACAATGCTGGAGAAATAATAAGTTACTTACCTGTAATGCCTGTTCTCCAGGATTGGTATCCTTCATAGATGCACATGTGGCCCTCCCACTTACCCCACATGTGACTTATCTTGGCAGTGTTACATGAGTTATACGTATCTGAAGATGGCCTCCAGGGGTGGAAGTATGGGAGACTAAGGTGTAAATGACTCAAACAACACAGAGTACACTAAAGAGACTTCAGTTTCTTTCGTTTTCTAAATAAAACTGCTTTAATATTACCAAGAATTCCCAGCCTGACGATGGGGAATATTCTAACAGCATGCAAATCTATGAAAGATACCAATGCTAGAGACCAGGAGTTACAGGTAATTAACATATTCCTTATGCGTGCAGAATTATGAGAGTTTTCCTTTGAGAATTCTGCCTTGTATTACAGCAGCATGCTGGCTCATATTGGGACACAGGCAGGGACGTCATTTCACCAAAATGCCTGGGGTAGTAGAAGTGATATCACACAACCTTTGATGACATCACAGGAAGTGATGTCATTTACCCCACCCCACCTCGAAGGGACATCACGGGAAGGAATGGAACACGACCTTTCACTCCTTGACAAAACAGGAAGTGACATCACATATTGTTCCTAAGTACACTACGAAAAATATGGTTGCGATATCACTCTAATGTTATATACATTTCATACAAGAATGGATCCCCATATGCATTGTTAATATCAGTGTGTATAGGCCCATATTACCAAATTACTGTGAATGCAAGCAGACGTCCAAGGCCAAATGATATGTTATCATATAGCACTTACACTTAAGCACTTTATATAGAACAAATATGCATACAATATCACCCAACCTGTGTTGGTACTTATTTATCGACCTCAGAAGGGTGAAAGGCTAAGTTGAGGTGTTTAAGAACAGGCTAAATCAGCGACTCAACCCCTGAAGTGTGCCTGGAAATAAACCTTCATGATTCTAGCAATTATTGGATAGAAGTCCAGAAAGACAAATTATTTGTTACTCCTATTCTTTCTTATTTAGCGTCACTGCTGAAACTGATACAATTGTGGAACCCCCTGTTTTTTTAAGCGGCATGAACAAGATAGGCAGCCACTCCAGAAATAAAGAGCCACATTACATTGGCCACAGCCCAGGAGCTTTCATTAAAAAAAAATGTTGTTTTCCTAGGGGTAGCAAGGGAGACCACAGGGGTAGCAAGGGAGACCTCAGGGGTTGCAACTACGACCCCTGGTACCGCCAAATGATGTCCCTGGACACAGCATTCATTTCTAATAAGAATGCTGCACAAGGTCGCCCAGTGGGGGAGTGCCTGCACCAGTGGCATTGTTGAGAAGACTGCTTACCCAGCTCAACAATTATATACTGAATGGGCTTATTGACCGTATTGATAGTAGGTAATTGTAAATAGTATGACCTGTACATATTGCTAAATTATTATTATTATTATTATTATTATTATTATTATTATTATTATATTATATAAATAGCTCCATCCTGAGGGTGTTTGCTTTAAACTATGCGTTAGCAGCGGCAAAGGCGCATAAGAACCTGTTTGAGATAACTAGGGGACAGATGTATACAGAGCTGGATTGGGAACCAAAAGTGGCCCTGGATTTTTTTTTCTTTTTTTATTACTACTTGTGTTTAATCAAAAGAGATTTTTACAAGGTCCAAGAAGATCGAAAAAGAAAAGAAAAAAGTTCAAGGTTTTCGTCATTAAATACAGACTGCACGTTCTTCGTAAGACAGAAGAGTTAAAGAGGAGGAGGAAAGCTCTTCCACCATGTTTGGGTGGGCTTTAATCTTCTCCAAGGCATTTTCCAAAATCTTTGCAGTGGCGATCGTCCATCTCATCTTCTCACCCGAGATCAAGCAAGTCCACCCAACCTCCTCTTTCAGAAGTTTCGAATCCGCAAAGAGCGGTGTCAAGTACGCTGTTCTTACCTGCTTCATTTGGGGGCAGGACATCAGCAGGTGTCTTAAAGTTTCTGGTTGGTTCTGGCCCTCGCATAATCTGCATTTGTTGGGGCTAGTTGTAGATCTAATAGCCAAAATTTCGTGTGTTGGTAGCAGATTTAACCGGACTCTCATGAAAGTCTTTCTCAGCGACTTATTTGGGAATTTGGCACAATACGCCAGGGGACTTTCAGTTTGTTGGATGTCATCGGAAGGTGATTTAGCAGTTTGTTAGCTACTGCTAGTTCGTTTGTTTTAATCCAGTCAAGGTTTTCCATTTTTGATTTTACTCTTTGAGGGTTGAGAATCAGATCTTCCTCTCTACAGACTATGTTGGTCAGTTTGGTTTTAAGGGCTATCGCCCACGAGTTTAGCAAGTCGCAACGACCACTTTTGATTTCCTCTGCGATCAGCTGGTATATAGGGGGACTATCGGTCATCAGAGTTTTCCTGAACAGCTGCATGTTACTTTGCTCAACTGCAGCTGCCAAGGAGAGTAAGTAAGTCTGATTGCTGCGATCGAGGTGATTTGGGTATACCAAGGACTGATTTCCACAGATAGCCTTCCAGTTTTGGCCATACTGAAGCTGGCATGTTAGGCGTCGTGTCCATCCCGTACACTAAGGATGGAACCACTTTCGATTTATAAAATTGAATTGCCGGGTGCAGTGAGTATCTTCTGTATTTTTTATCTATAGCTCTAGTTTGGGCTGCTAGATTTCGTGTTTTGTCCGAGAGGGCTTGTTGCATTTTGATTTCCTTTCTAGAGCTATTGATCAAAACTCTGAAATGTGGAACGATTTCAATTTTCGTGTTGTCTAGGAACCAGTGTAGACTCTTCTTTTTCTTTTTTGGGTGATTTTCCAGGATTTTTGTCTTCAATTTGTTTATTTCCAGGTTGTTTTCATCTATGTATTGTGCGAGATTGTTCAACTGGCGCTGCAGGCCAATCTGAATTTGGTCCAACAGAATCAAATTGTCGGCGTACAAGATGCGCGAGATCGGGCATTTGCCTATTTTTGGTGGAAAAGATCTTGTCTTTAGCACTGATTCTTTGTAATCTCCCAAAAAGGCAATGAAAATGGCAGGTGCTAAGGGGCAGGCTTGATTTACACCTCGCTCTGATGGTATTTCTTCTGACAAGAGGCCTTGTTGACTCAAACGCACTCGCAGTTTGGTGTTAGTGTGTAGAGCGATCACAGGATCCAGAATCGCGGGTGGACAGTACCAAGCTTTAAGTTTAGTCCAGAGTTTCTGTCTGTCTACTTTGTCAAACGCTTGGGATAGGTCGATGAACGCTAAGAAAACTCTTGGAGCACCCACTCTGATGTTACTTTTAATTATATTGAAGAGGAGAATATTCACTGATGTACCCGCGTTTTTCTGAAAACCCGTTTGGAATGGATCGGCACAGGGCGAAGCTCTGGCCCAATTTTGAAATCTTGTTAGTAGTAAAATTGCAAAGATCTTTCCGATAATATCTAAAAGGGCGATTGGCCGATAATTGGTGGGATCTTCTCGGTTGCCCTTTTTGATTGACTTTGCTTCCATACAGTGGGAGAAAATCTTGCTAATGAAGACTGTCCACTGATCCGGGTGCTGTTTTAGGTCGATGTTGGTCAGGCCATCTGGTCCTGGGGCTCTCGAGGATTTCAACTTAAGTATTGATCTTTTGATGTCGTCTTCGTTTGTCAAGTCTGCCCATGATGCCCCCGAGTTAGACTCAGGTGCTAGAGACCGGTTCGTGGGGAGATCACACAGATTTGAAAAGTATCTCACCAAGGTAGTTTCGGATACTGAGTTTGTGAGCTGCTCATCAGTTTGACGGTCTGTTTTCTTGATAAGGGCCCAAAACTCCAGCGATTTCTTACTGTTTAGTATCTTCAGCATTTCCTCTGCGTCATTCTGGTAGAGTGTTATCCTGTGGATTTTGAGCCATGAATTATACTTTTTTGT
This sequence comes from Ambystoma mexicanum, assembly GCF_040938575.1. Classification (NCBI taxonomy): domain Eukaryota; kingdom Metazoa; phylum Chordata; class Amphibia; order Caudata; family Ambystomatidae; genus Ambystoma; species Ambystoma mexicanum. The sequence goes on along the minus strand of NC_090935.1, from coordinate 618,500,223 downwards.
CTCCTCACGAAGGGTGCACCTGGTTTCCTCAGTATTTTGAGTTTTGGCCAGTCTTTTCAATTTCCTTAGTTCTCTCTGTTTTTCCACGAAGGTCTTGGTGTAGGCGTGTTTGTTTTTTGTGTTGGCTTTTTTTGCAGCAGTCCGCCCCACTTTGTAAGTTGATAGTAGGGGCAAATAGTTTAATCTAGTTGACGTTTTATGGTTGCCAGCTCCAAACACTGAAGTTTTAAACTTTTCGGTTAGGTCAGTTATGTTTGATGCCGTCAGGCGGAGGTGCGTTTGCTGGTTGTTTGCTTCGATGTTAGACCTATAGATTTTTTTCTGAGGACATGGTCAACAGATTGTGGTCACTTTCTTTAGTTCTGATTACCTCAAAGGTCGAGATGTGGGGGAGCAAAGCGTGGGCAACGAATATGTAATCCAGGGTTGCCGCTGTATTATCGCGTTCCCAGGTTGGTAGATAAGACTGAGTGTCTTGTAGCCATGCTACGTTGTGGATATGTTGCGAGTTCATTAAGGTTAGCCATGCCATACCCCTTTCCTCAGCCAAAGAGCTGGACGATTGATTGTTCTCGCTTGAACTGGGGTCGAAGCATCTGGCGTTTAGGTCGCCACAAATAGTTCTGTGAGTTATCTCGTGGTCGACGTAGATTTTGTCAATGGCGTCCGCCACAGATGCAGAGAAGTTTCTCATAGTAGTTCTTTGTGGGTTCCAGTAGAGGTTGATGATTGCCATCTGCGTGGTGACCAGGAACTTTGAGCCCGATACCAGGGCTGCCAATAGTCCATAGGACTCCACCAGATTTTTTGTGAGGCTGATCCCTGAGCCCGATCGGACAGCTAATAAGAGGCCAGACGACAGCCGGCCCAATAAGCCTTTGGTGGCTGGAGATATCTCGATGGAAAAACCGTTGAGAGAAGGCTTCTCCATCAGCCAGGTTTCTCCCAAGTCCAGACTCTCGGCTTTTGTCAGGTGCATGTGGCCTCTACTATTCCACAACCCCATGTTCAATGTTTTTGCAGGTGAGATGTCATGTTCGTGGTGTAATTGATCATGCGAAAACTTGGCGGACGGTTGTCGTTGCTATCTCATAGATTTGTTGTTTAAGACTGCCTGAAACCACTTCCAAGGTCCCTTCTTGCCTTTTCGTCATTGGGTATGGTTGCTGCTTCGTTTGTGGGTATATTGCAGGTGTGTGGTAAAGTATTGTTATTTCTAGCCACAGGATGTTTCAACAATGGCAGGTTCTCCTGGTTGCGTGCACGTTTTGGGTTTTATTTCCCCTCTCATACGTCAGTCTCTTGGTTTCTCTGTTTGCGTTCCATCAATAAATATGCTGTCTGTAGGTATCTGATCTATCCGATTGCAGCCAGTTTGTTCTATATTGCCTGACTTCAGGGGATCTAGACCTTTTCTCCCATCTCTTATGTTTGTTGAGGTCCTCGGTTCTTGATATGTAACGGAGCTGTTTGGTTGTCGTTACTCTCCCTTTTGGAGGGTTTCTATTTTCCGGGTGCATCTCCGGTAATTCCGAAAGGCGGAGGCCCATGGATTCGAGTTCTGTGTGGACTTCCAGAGGCACGTCTCGGACTGAGGAAGCTTTTATATGTAGATACGCTTTGGCTTTCTGGTCTCTATGATAGGGCTCGATCAAGGTAAAACCGTCAGTATGTAGAGATCGCAGTTTGTGTACTTTGCCAAGTAGTTTCAGTACTGTTTTTCTGTTCAAGACCATGGGGGTCATTACAAGGTTGGAGGTAACCATGCTGCAAATAGCGGCATGGTTACCCCCTTACCGGGTACCGGGTCCCGGTTCCTTGAATGAGGAATTACCGGGTCATTCCAACCTTGGAGGACCCGGTAATTCCTCATTCAAGAAACCCAGACCCGGTACATTCCCATTCCCATTCGAGCCCCCATAGGGCTCAATGGGAATGGGGAGGGAGCTAACAACGGGCCCGTTAATAGCGGGCCCGTTATTAGCTCGCTGGTCCTTTAGCGGCTCCCACTAAGGGCGCCTGGTAAAATCAGCCGCGCTTAGCGGGACCCGCTAAAGGACCTCGTAATGCGGCGGTAAGGGGTTAACGGCACCGGCACCCTTACCGGTGTTGTTAACCCCTTACCGCCAACCTTGTAATGACCCCCCATGTATTTATCTTTGCTCGATATTTGCTCTAATTTAAAGGTTCGAGTCGCCCATGTTTGTTTGGGGGATATGTTTGGCCGTGAATGAGATTGCTGACTATCAGTCTGGACTTCTTGTCTTTGTTGTTTCGCAGGGTAAGGAGGTTCCGTTGGCAGGTTCGACCTTATAAGAGCTTCACTACTTTTACTTACTTGGCGTGAAGATAGGAGGACGTTCTTCTTGGAAACTGGTCCAGTGGGTTGCGGGCTTGTAGATCTAGTGCAAGAAGAGGTCAGTACAACTGAGGAGGTGGAGACTTTATACTTCGATTTAGAAGTTGGCACTGAGATTTCTGCTCTTTCTGGCCTACGATCTGGCAAAAGGTCAACATCTAATGGACCTTGTGGTCCTTCCACTGAATCCAAGTGTTGTGTAATATCCATCAACGCTTTGTCCGCCATATATTCTTCTAGTGTTGTTGGTGATTTAACAAGGTCCACCACCTCTGGGTCTGGCTGACGGTTTCCCCGTAGGGCGATGGAGCTGATAGAGGCTCTGATCTTGGATGATTCACAGGGCATCTTTGTGCTCGACTGGCACAAGTTGGCTTGAATCGAAGAGCCAGTTCTGGGTAGTTGTAGTAACACTTTGGGCTTATGTGTTACACCTAGTTCGTGAGTCGGGTTTTCTCGCGAGGTACCAGGTATCGAGAGTGAGCTTGTGGCGTAGGTTGAGTTGTGGTTGGTCCTTGGGAGGAAAGGAACGATTTCCAAATGAGGGTTGCCAGCAGATGTTTGCGTTTCTCTCTCTACTTTGGTTGTTTGCGATGGAATAACAGATCTTTGAGTTTTTAGTTGTTCGTTCAGTGAAGCAAATCTAGTTTCCCATAAAGCTTGCTGTTCTGTATGTTTTTGTTCCAATGCTGTGATCTATCCTTCCACAAAGATAAGTTTTGAATGCATCATGGCTATGACAGTTGTGTTGTCTTTGATGTTATCGTTTATTGCCTCATAGAGCTTACCAAAAGGAGCCAGAGCGATTGTCACTGCTGACATAATGGTCAAGAAGTCAGGTTATTTATTTGGAGAATCTTTTTGGGATGCCTTAGGTATTTCACTTAGTCTTCCGTTTCTCGGTGGTGTGCAAGCGACTGGAGTACGATGCTGAGTTGGTAGTGGATGGGGAGTTGAAAAGTCGCCCTGATGTGTGACCTCTGGGTCTGACATTGTTTGTGGGGGAGATTTTCCACCCTGCATAGGGGACTTCCCCAGGATATCACCCATTTCCCGGTGGGATTACTCAAGATTGCTGCTTGATGTTCCATCGATTTGGCGCCGATGGGGTGTTGACTAAGGTTGTTGGTTTGGCCTTCAAACGGCAAGGCCGGACGAGTTGGTGGTGCTGCCACCACTATTTCATGGTATCTTGGCGAGACAGGGACCGCCGTCTGAGACTACTTGGCCATAGCTGTACTTGGGTTTTTCCGTTGGACTTGGCTCGTTAGTTATTTTCAAATTCGTTTGTGCGTGGCTTGATTCGGCTCTATGTTTCGAAGTTTGAGGATCAGGTAGAAAACTTTTGGTTATTGAGGTTTGAGAGGGGGTAGCAGGCGGCAAAACGGCTTGCTTGCCAGATTTTACTTCTGTTTTCCGTGATTTGTTCAATGGGGCCATTTCTTGTATAGCCTCCAATATTTCAGCGTCTGAGAGCAATGGGTTTGGGAGAAATGGCTTCCCCGTTTCACACTTTTCCCCGTTTGACAGGGCCTGGACTTTCTCTTTCCCTCTTTTTTTATAAACGTTTTTTTTCCGTGGGGCCACAGTCATTCTCTTGATTTTAGAGGTAGTCAAATCTGAAGGCGGACTTGGAATGCCTTATAAGTTTCCTTATTTGGATTGTTGGCTAATAGAGTGCCGTCTTGTGTATCCAAGTAAGGGGGCGATTTCTCCGATTCAGGTTCTCTTATAGGGGTTTTGGCCAATGTAACAATGTTTCCTGCTGAAACGTATGCCTGCTCAGCGTGGACCAGAGCCGCTGTACTCTGTTGTGGACTTTCAGGCCCCATAGGACCCCCTGCCGCTTTTTCCGATGGAAATATTTATTCCCGCGGCCTCTCTGCTGTGATTAGGACTCTTGCGAGTCATTTGCGGGGGCTTCCCATCCAGTAACAAAGTATTTGGTCGCGCTGCTCCGACCTCCACACCCTACGTCATTCCCTGCCACCGAAACAGACTCTGACAGGGGCCAACCTTCGATAGCCTCGATCAGAACATCACTCGCCACGGTGGGAGTTCGGTGGAGGGGGGGCGGGTTCACAGATCAGAAACAGGAGGCACAGGAGCAGGCACTTCAAACTGGACAGACGCCGCAGGCAGGGCTTCGAGAGCGGCTTCAAGAGCGGGTCCTGAAGCAGCTAAGTCCCCGCTGCTCCTCAATCCCAGCTCAGCGCTGGGCCAGCCCGCTTGTGTAGAGGTATGTAAGAGCAATTTCTGGTTTAACTGGGTTGGGTCCGGCACCTGAAGAACCGAGTCAGTCTCCATACTAGTCTCTGAGCCACCCCCTATAACCTGACAGGACAGCTGTTTGTGTGTAGACGATGGAAAGTCACCCCTCTATGGGTCGGAGATGGCTCGAGTCTTACCTCTACGAGGAGGTGATTTTCTTTCAACTTGGATGCGATGGCATCTCAGGTGACGCCCGTCCATTTCTTCGTCAGGCAGGTGGGGAAAGGCTGTGTCTGTGGTTGGCTCCGCGTCTGAGGCAGCAGGTTCCATTGACTTCTAGGGCCTGCTGAAGACTACAAACACTACGGCAGGTAGAAGGCGGCAGGCAGCTCCGCGGTATAGGTGAGGATTGTGGGTCCTCCCACACAGCAACACAGCAAACAACGGCAAGAACAGACTTTCTCTAACTCAGGAAACAGAAAGCAAATCTGCCACTGTTCGACTGCCTCGTCTCCCGAGGCAGACTGGGGCAGACTGGACTCTGCTCAGGACTCCGCGCCAGGAGTCAGTTTAAGTAGGTGGAGTTCCTGGTTAAAGGAACAGCGTTCTTGATGCAGGACAGGATAACTGCAGCTCCTCTCACACCAACACGTAGTAGAGACTGGGGCAGACTTTCAAAGTGGCCCCATATTAAGCCGATGGAGCGAGCACAGCACGTGAGGCCAACCCTTCTATGAGGGGTTGGGAGTATCCCTAAGTAAATGTTGAATAAAATTAGTAAAAATAGGTTTATGCTTTATGTTGTGGTGATCTGTAATACAACTCATGCTCAGGCTGGATGTATTATTTTGCTTTCTGTTGTGATAATTCGACATGAAGTTGAATATTATGCAATTCAGTTCATGCTCAGGCTGTGTGCAGGATTATGTTTTATGCAGCGGAATTGTGGCAAAACAGTGAAATACGGTGCACTGCAATGCTCACGCAAATTGCAGTATTATGCTTTCTGTGGTAATGTGGCATCAAGCTGAAATATTATGCAACACAACTCATGCTCAGACTGCGCACACTGTTTTGCTTTATGCAGTGATAATTTGGCACGACAATGACATTTTGTGTGTAATACAACTCCTGCTCAGGTTGGGTGCAGTATTATGCTTTATGCGGTTTTAATGTGGCAGAAAGGTGAACTATGTAACACAACTGATGTTTAGGCACTGTGCAGTCGCATGATTTCTGCTGTGATAGTATGGCACTAAGGTGAAGGTTTGTATATTTGTGAAGGATTGTATAATGTAAGTCATGATATGATATGATATGATATGGCATTTGTAACGCGCCTATACACAAGTGTTTCAAGGCGCGACGAGGCAGGGGGGGGGAACAAGGGGAAGACAGACAACGATCCTACTAGGCCAGGTGTCATTCAGATAGCGCAAGTGCAGGGGTGGGGGGAAGGGAAAAGTGCAAGGGGAAGGGGAGGAGGGGTAAGTGCAAGGTAAGAAGCGTAAAAAAAAATAATAAATAAGGCCAGCTGGTGGCAAGTGCAAGGTAGATGCAGAACAAGTGCTGGGAAGGGGGGGCTGTAAGGATACAGTGACAGTCCCGCAGTGCAGGGGGGTGCCAGGGAGGCAGTGCAAGTGGAGAGTGGCTGGGCCCTGGACCGAGGTCACTGAGAGTGGCCCAGTTGCAGATTCAGAGCAGATTCAGTGAAGAATTAAAGCTGTTCAGCAAGGGAGAGGGAGAGAGAAAGCAGAAGCAAAGAGGAAGGTTTTGAGGTGCTTCCGGAACCAGAGGTGGTTCTCCTCAAGTTTCAGGGAGGCAGGAAGGCTGTTCCAGAGGGAGGCCCCTGCTGCAGAGAGAGATCTACCCCCAGCTTGTTGCTTCGAGAAGCGGCTGACCCTGAGGGAGTTGGAGACGGATGAGCGAAGGGCTTGGGAAGGAAGATATTTAGGAAGAGAGAGTTGAAGGTATTTGGGCCCCAGGCCCCAGAAAGCCTTGTGGACAATGCAGAGGGTTTTGAACTTAATCCTCGCAGCCACTGGGAGCCAGTGTAGAGATTTCAGTCCTGGAGAGATACGGTCCCTGGGCTTGAGGCCAAGGACAAGTCTCGCAATTCTGTTCTGGATGAGTTGCAGAGGGCGGAGAGTGGAGGCAGGCAGATTAAGATAGAGGCTGTTACAGTAGTCCAGCTTTGAGAGAACCAGGGCTCGGGAGACAGTGAGCTTCTGGGGGAAGGAGAGGAAGGGAAGAATACCACTGAGGAGGTGCAGCTGGTAGTGTGACTTCTTAGAGACGTCTGATATATGAGGAGAGAAGGAGAGTGTGGAGTCGAAGATGACCCCGAGGTTTTTTGCCTTGCATGCAGAGGGTTTAACTCCTGAGCTGTTTTGCAAACTCGCCCCGATTCTATCAATTTTAGGGAGGTTTGGGATTAAAGTCGGGACCTGGGGGAATTCTTCAAGATCAAGGAATCTAATTACATTGCAACACTTTCAAGCAGATTTATATGTAGTTTTGAAGCTATAGATCACAAATGGGCTGATTTCTCAGACTTTCTGAGTTCAGGAATACTATTTTCAGAAATCTAGGTCCCTGTAAATCTATTCATTTCATGACATTTTCACCTGAAAATTCAAATTAGTGAGACCGTTTGTAATTTTATGCTGTCAGAATTTGTGAAAGTCTGTCCATTCAATGGCGATTGGAAAGGAAGCCAACATGCAAACACCCAGGAGAGCATATTGAATTCAGTGAGACTGCCACCACCAGATCACAAGCATCTGCACACCCTCATCTTCCCCAGCAACTGCACCATTAACAGCCTCTGTATGCCTTGCCATCAGACTTTATTCACTATAGCACTTAGAAGCTGTCTGAATCTGGCATGAAGTGCTACATAATTACATACAATTAAGTGCTATTCAGATTGGAAAACCATAGACATGCGCTTCGTCTGCACCATTCTTCTTAACCCCCAACACCCATTTCCAGCTTCCCTCAGTCCCTCACTCCCTGACCTGGTTAATAAAAGCAGCTCTGGTATTAATCCTACATTAAAAGCCTCATTGCACTCCAAAGCACAAGTCATCGACCAACATCTATGCTTCCTGTCGCAGCTAAGTGCTACCAGACCCTGTTAGCTTTCATGCACAACCATCTGCCCTAGCAAAGGTTCCTCATTTACACCCTCCCAGCTAAACATACCATGCCTGACTCATGGCCACATTAGCCATCTCCATGCACCCCTCGTTTACTCATAATCGTTCACCACTACCAACCTCTATTAAACCGCCCCAGTGCTGGTGAGCCACTGACCGCTTTTGTTAGACCCCTTCCCACCTTATTCTTACTGCACACCTCCCACTGATGCTCAAGATGGAGACAAGATTATGCGTTATGCTGGTTTAAGTGTACTGTGTAATTGGGTGTGGCGGTATGCTTTCTGCCGTGGTAGTAAATTGCAAATGTGAAGGCTGGGTGCGGTGGTATCTCTCTCCTCTGTAGCAGGTATTAGAGGAGCATTATTAATGCTCCAACACATCCAATCACAGTCCCTTACAAGCCACGGCCTCTAGGTGGCAACTATCACCCTCCCCTGCAGGGGGGAGAGTAATACTTGCCACATACGAGCAGGAACAAAATGGTGGCTCGGGGGAGAGGGCGGAATCATAGAGGTCTGTTGGCCGATTCCATGCAACCCTCTCACCATGTACACTATTAACTAAGGAGAGCGCAGGTTTATATCCTGCCTGTGTATTGTCAGCAATTGATCTAGGTCTAGACTATCCCAGGGACGGAGCCCGCTGTGCCCCCTCCTCGCACAGCTCTATAGGCCCCCACACATGGGTCATCCGAAAAATAAAAGTGGCTGGACTCATCAACAAACGCAATGGGATGTGACGTCACCAGAAATTAGCATATTAAGGTGAAATAGGCACATTTCATTAAATTGGCTTTGGGTAAACACCCAAATTGCACAGGAAGAATAGCATTTGCCTTTCATAAAATCAACACACACCCACACACACACACACACACACACACACCAAACCAAAACAGAATATTTTCTTCAAGTAGTGCTTTTGAAAACGTTAAAAGGTGTGCATGTTTTAAACTACAAGAACCAATACAAATGTTTCCCCTGGAACATGCAGTACCGAAATGGGAGCTTTCACCTTTAGTTTTTTGCTGTTTTTCAATAGGTTATATAGTGCAGTGGTGAAGTGTCCGGCCTTCAATATGACTACTGCAGGTTCGATCACTGAAGTCAGCGTTAATTAATAAATTCAAAGGAATACATTCACTGTTTCGCATTTTAGCTGAGGGGGACTGAGTCCACCCTCTGAAAAAAGTGGGTGGACTCTGTCCACCCGCGTGTACCCTAAAATCTAATAATAAAAGAAGTAGCTCTCCTGTATCTAGTACCCGTGTCATCCAGTGCAGCGTTCACTCTGGTGCTGCTCTATCGTGTGTAAGGCACTGATCAGAGCTGAGAAGTGGCTCTTTAGTCAGAGCTGTGTTCTGAAGTGCTGTACCCCAAGGCTTTAACAGACTGAGCTGGACTTCCCTGTAGCTGTGTCTCCTGAAGAATTGTGGTTTGCAACTGAGACGTAATTTCCTTAACTGATGGGTCAGGGCAAGGCCAGATTAGTGCCCCATGGCAAATTAGCAGACCTAGGTGTGCCTCACAGGGCTGTACATCAGGGGTTTGTGGGGGCTGGGGTTAGTAGGGCTTTACCAAGTTGGTTTGCTAACAGCAGTACTTGCCAGAAGTCGGCTGCTGTGGAGGCTACCGGCTTTTACCTCCTTTACCGCTCCCCAGCCCATGTGTGCCCTGCTGAGATTGTACACTGCCACCTTCAATTAACCCTGCCTGGTTCAAGCCATGCTCCACCAGATGTGTCATTAGGCAAAATAAAAGTCTTCCAGTGGAGGTGCTAGAGGAATCTATTTGCAGTTTCGCTCTTGAAATCACACATCGGTGAAGAAAGGCCTGAGCATGGGGCCCAGGCTGCTCACCTCGTCAGTCGTCATAGCACTCAGCAGAGTCACCAGAACCAAGTTCGACCATCGCCTGCACAGCAGCCTGCACCTGAGCAATGTGTGCATCATGTGATGGGAGTACAGCAGTCAGCAGACAGTCTGGCTGCAGGGCGGGCGGTGCCCCTCTAAGTGCGCAGGCGGGATCCCGGCCTGTCAGCCCTTGGCAAAGAAATGCAGCAGCCATTGTGATGCGAACCATCCAGGCTGCCCTGGATGTTGCCTGGATTTATGTATCCTTCTCTCAAGACCCCAAAGAGGCCAATGCCAGGTGAGCCAGTCCAGCACTGGATGTATAGGTTGTTAGATAATATGTTCTTCAAATATGCACTGTCTGAATGTGTGTTTTGAGAGAGAGGTGATAGGTCTCTTTGTTTTGACTGTTTGCTTTAGACTTGAAAAGCAACAGCGACTGTTTTAAGAAGGAACACACATGTGTAGGTAAAGGATGGATAGCTCAGTGGCAACACGTTTGTCTTGGAAGCAAGACAACACAGAGCCACACAGGTTTGATTCCCTGTCCTGCTCTAGAAACCAATAAACAATAAAATAAATGTAAGTAAGATATATTGGAACTTAAAATCGTTAGGAAATGTAGTTTGTTGTATTGACCAAACTCATAGGCCCTCATTACAACCATGGCGCTAAACCATGGCGCTATTAGCACCATGGTTGGTGCCGGTGTTGTAACGAGTCCGCCATGGTGGAATGGGGAAATACCGCCCCATTCCAAGGTTGTCGGGGCGGTATTTCCCCATTTCACCATGGCCCTTCCCCATTCCCATTTTCGCCCCATAGAGCTCAATGGGACTGGGGACGGCGCTAAGTACGGTACCGCAACTTGCGATACCGTAATTAGCACCGAGGTCCCTTTGCGGCACCATTCTTTAACGGCTGGTAAAACCAGCCGTTAAGGTCGGGTCCCGCAAAGGGACCTCGTAATCAGGCGTTAAGGGTTTAACGGCGCCGACACCTTTTATGGCGCCGTTAAACCCTTAACGCCAGGGTCGTAATGACCCCCATAGTGTTTATATTGGCAGATGTGCTAGAATGTGTCTGAAATTATAGCAGAATACCGTGTGTGTGTGTAGTTGTCAATGTGTGTGTATTTGTTTACCTCGCTCTTCATTGTAAAAAAGTAAGGCTGTGAAGGTTGTCAACCAAGTTAGAGTGTTTCTTTTTGTTAACTGTAAGAGAGAATAGGCAATTAACCTATAGTGAAATGCAAGACTTTTGCACAGAAATGAAGCGTCAGAAGTGTTACAGGATTCTAGGTGCTATGAATAGTGTGTGTTTACACTTAGAAAGAAACTGTCATGCACAGGTCCTGTTTCTTCTTCCTGGTGCCGAATCGGCACATACCGAGGGAACAACCCTACAGAAGCCTAGGCACCTGCAGTTGCAGTGGTGCAGGACACTGTGGCCCCTTCATGGAAGTTGTTAGTAGGGACTGGGAAGTGAGAGTAGGGTGTGTTTTCGGTATAGAGAGCCGAGTTGGGAAAAGATTAAGCTCCATGACTCCTCTGTACACTTAGATGAAATATGGTGCACTCTACTCACATAGCTGGTCAACTTAATCATAAGCCAAACCAATACTCACAGAAACAAATATTAATAATCACAATCGTGCTACAGTTAATGTTCCCATAACCATAAACACCCGATTAGTAACATTTTTAGTACCATTTTTTTTTTACATTTTTTGAGTCCAGAAAAAACATTCAATGCATGCATTCACAGAGCTCTTTTCCGTGGCTAGCCTCCCCGTGTACAAATCAGCCAGGATCTGTATGTGTATATACTTTGAGACGAACACTATAAAAACGTCAGCTTTAAAACCATTAAATGGTGCTAAATAGTGGTGCACAATAATAGTGTGTGACACAGTATACATGGTTATGAATACACCATGATGTGTAGCCTCCAAAACTTTGCTTATGTAGATTTGTTGCATGCTATTACATGTCTGGGAAATTTTGAAAAATAGTGTTTTTTCTTTTCGATGTATGGTGTTTTGATGCATGTAGCCAATTTATATATGGAAGCTTTTGAAGGGAACAAACAGGATCTATGGTAGACGGCAACCCTTTTAAAAACAGGGTGCGCCTGGGGCGCAGCTACGTAGACGACATACTGGTCATATGGAGAGGTAATGAAATTGAGGCCATACAGCTTTCCCATTGGATTAACAAGCAAGACATGTATTTAAAGTTTACCTTTTATGTGAATAAGACTTTGCTTCATTTCCTTGACATCACTATTACGACAGGTAAAAGCAACCAAGTGTTTTTGTGAAACCATTTCACAAGCCAACAGATCGAAATGCATTGTTGCACTCCACCAGTTTTCATCCATGCCATGTAAGAGACACCCTACCACTGGGACAGTTTTTACGGTTAAAAAGAAACTGCATATGGCGGCAGGATTTTAAAAAAAGAATCGGCCAACCTAAGATTGAAGCTACACAGTGGTGGCTATCCGAGTGAGTTAAAGGGTAAAAGCAATGAAGAGAGCGAGTAACAACAAACGTGAATCTTAAGGGAGACACAGTATAACAAAAAAGAAGTTGAGAAACTCGTTTTTGTGATCACCTTTAGCAACCTATGAAACCAAATAAAGAAGATTGTGCATACAAATTGGAAGATCAGGAAAAGAGGCAAATGTCCCATCGAAAAACCAATAATAGCCTTTAAGAGGAGTACAAACTTAAAGAACCAGATTACATGGATGTTGTATAATATATCTGGCTGGACTCTTGATGTGATTTAGGTATAAATCTTTATTTTAAGTATACATATAATGAGGTCCCGCAGGGCGGTTGCTGCCCTGCAGATTCACCGGTTTCTCTCTCATATGATTCTGGAATCCCATGAGATTCCAGAATCATATAACATCATCAGTGACATGCCGAGACAACGATTACTATATACAACATCTCCCCTTCCACATATTTAAACAAAATGAATATAAATGAACATTGATGAAACATAATTTATACAACTAAAATGTTCATAACAACAATATGACTTAAATAAAAGGATACATCTTGACATCCATCTTTTGATAAAATATGCATGTGCAACTGGAGTATGGATTCAATGGTATATAACATTCTTTTCAAAGTTCTGTATAATCCTTCTGTTTCTTGAAGACATGGTACCATTTCCTCTACTATTCTTAATGTCATTCTCACGTGCTCTTCTTCCACAGGAATTCTTGTTCTAGACAACAGAACATCATCACATGACCATTTTTTTTCCCATCATCAAGAATTACAGACTTTTTTGAACACTTCTCTACTCTTTGCGGCAGTCTGCATTTAGATTCTCCTTTCAATGTCTTCCTTGGTTCTTTCACACAAACCCAATCTCCTTCCTTGATGTAACTCTCTTTCACATGTTTGTTGTCATCATAATATTTCTTGTATTTAGCCTGTTTACTTTTTACTCTTTCCACAATTCCATCCATGCAAATCACCTTGTCTTCTTTTGATTTAGGCCAAGCTGGCCTCAATCTATTTGCAGCTGTTCTGCCTCTCATCAATGTGAATGGTTCTACTTCTGTGACTGAGTGTGGGGTAACTCTATAAGAATGTAATGCTTCCTTGAGGGTATATCTCCATGGCAAGTTATTGGCAATTTCTAATTGGATTATACCTTTTATAAATCCATTCATTCTCTCAACTAACTCATTAGTCATGGGATGATATAAGGCTGTTGCTGTATGCTGAATGGCTCTTTCTCTCATGAACGTTTGTACTTCCAAAGATATGAATTGAGCACCATTATCTGATACAACTTCTTGGGGATCTCCTTCTCTATTGAAGATTTCTTCCAGGAATCTCAACACTTTGGTAGCAGTAACATTTTCTTCTGCCACACCCCACTCTACCCATTTTGATGTATAGTCCATCAAAATTATAATGTATACCTTTTGGGACTCCAACGTTTCAAATGGTCCTGTTATGTCCATAGCTAATTTGGTCCATTTCTCTTTAGATATTTCAAAGGTTAATGTATCAACTGTTTGATGGTCTACAAGGTGTTAAGTTTTGCCAAGATGATATTTTGATATCAGCAATGACAGAAGAGGACAGCAATGTGAAACTGCTAGGTGTTTTACAGGTTATTCAAGAAAGAGGTCTCACACTCAGGATAGAGAAGTGCAAGATAAAGAAAACTGAAGTGACTTATTTAGGTCATTCTGTAAGTGCTGAAGGCATAAAACCAAAGAAATCTCTTGTGGATACAATCATGGGAATTCCAGAACCAATGAACAAAGACCAACTTCGCAGCTTTCTGGGGATAACAGAATATTATTCGAAATGTGTGCATCGGTTTTCTGACAGGTCGTGTCACATGAGAGAATTGATGAGTAAAGGCATGAAATTTGAGTGGTCGGAAGAATGTAAGAAAGAATTTGAGTTGTTAAAAGAGCTGATCAACAAAGCTCCGACACTTGGTGCCAGAAGTATCATCTCTGTAGACGCCAGAGGAATAGGATTAGGTGGAGTTCTTGCGCAAGTACAGGATGGCATGGTCGTGCCTATCGCTTTTGCCTCTAGGATGTTAAGCGGAGCAGAGAGAAACTATTCCATTATTGAGATAGAGGCATTGGGAGTGAGATGGATTCTAGAACATTTGTTCATGAGAGAAAGAGCCATTGAGCATATAACAACAGTCTTATATCATCCCATGAATAAAAAGTATAATCCAATTAGCAATTGCCAATAACTTGCCATGGAGAGATACCCTCAAGGAAGCATTAAATAATTATAGGGTTACCCCACACTCAGTCACAGTCACGGAAGTAGAACCATTCACATTGATGAGAGGCAAAACAACTTCAAATAGATTGAGGCCAGCTTGCTTTAAATAAAAAAAAGACCAGGGGCCTCATTACAAGTTTTCCGGTCCGGAATGTGGTGATTCCGCGGCGACGGTAATAAAGTTTACACGTCCGCAAGGTTGCGCAAAGATCGGCCGATACGTGTTGTCGTTCGCGCTCACCACACGGACGCGGAAACGGTGTCACCGTCGCCATGGAAACACTCACGGAAATGGACATAGCGGCACCACAAGTAGTGTAAAAACTGTGTCCGCGGCCGTCGTCACGGACACGGAAGCGGAAATACCATGATCGCGAAAACCGGAAACAGAAAGGCGGCCATCATATAAAGCACAATCCATTGCCATCCAGAGTCAGCACAAGCTAAATCTACACAGTGAGAAGGCAAAAGGGACCACCAGCATGTCTGCCAGGATTCCTGCCCAGAGGCAACGCAAACCGTGCTTTAGTGAGGCAGAGCTAACTGTATTGGTCGACCATATAGTGCAGCATGCTGAGATGCTGTTTAGTGCAGACCAACAGCGTGCTACACAGCAGCGCAGGAAGGAAGTGTGGGCGGAAGCTGCACGCAAGTGCACCGCTGTGGCCGTGACTACGAGGAGCGTCAAGGACTGCCACAAGAGGTGGGACGACCTCAGACTGAGAGTGCGGAACCTGATCTCAACACACCAGCAATGCAGCAGTGGGACAGGTGGAGGGCCCCCGTCCCCATTGAGGCTGCAAACATGGGAGGAGCGCTGCAGCAGTGTCCTCCACCTTGAGGGCATCCATGGGATCAGGGATGCTGAGGCAGGCGTGAGCCCACCTGCAGATGCTGGTAAGTGCACAAATATGAATGCCATATGAGTACATGTTGAGGCCAGGAGTGCCCCAAAGGACCCATTAACAACCCCCCCCACCCCCAGCCAGTGCATGAGTGCCCCAAAGGACCCATTAACAACCCCCCCCCGCCCCAGCCAGTGCATGAGTGCCCCAAAGGACCCATTAACAACCCCTCCAGCCAGTGCATGAGTACCCCAAAGGACACAATCATGATCCAGATGACGATCCACATCACTACAATACATGACCGTCGACAAGCATATGCGTGTAAAGGCTACTGTTAACTGATCAACCTGTCTGATTCATATGCATGTGATGCACCCATCAGGCACCACCACACAACTAATTGCATGCCCTCTGTGTCCCCACAGCAATATCAAGTGACAGTGACACCGCACAACAGTCCAGGCAATCGGCTCCTGCATGTGTGCAAGCCAGCACCCCTGCCCAGGAGGATGCTGCAAGCAGTTCTGCAACTCTGCCCCCAGTAGCATCTGGTACACATGTGACGGCCACCAGCACCAACATCTCCACCATCTCCACGCTGCCTGATGCAACACAGGTGCCACGGGCACCCATCATGCCTACACAACCCTGTAACGCTCACCTGATTCCCGTAGAGGCGCCGGTCTTGACTGGGCGTATACCGTATCTTCAAAGGTGATGTGTAACACACGGCTGGCTCTTTGGGCTGGACCTCTGTGCACTGTATGTCTGACTCGAAGGGTAAGATGTCTGCAGATAGAAAATATGGGATTAAGGAACTGGGTTATTGAATGTCTCTCTCTTCTTCCCTTTCTCTTCTCCTGTAGAACCCCAAAGGTTAACGCTCTCACCTTAGGTAAGTGAACGCCATGCTCTCCATCTGCCTCGGGGCAGGGTGCTGTAACCAGTTTCTTCACTGGATAAGGGGAGCAGGCCTCTTGACTTCAGAGGACTGCTGTCCGTCGTTTTCTGCACGAACGGTAAGTTTCGAGTAATCCTAATGTCTTTAAAGTCTTTAGTAATGATGTCTCTTGTTTTGCAGGGTTCCGGCGATGGCGGATGACGGGCTGAAGTGAGTTGAAGATGGAGCCCGTGTGATGAATAGAAGCGCCTGGAAGCACGTAAGTAAGCGCTTGTTGCCTTCTTCACGATGCGCTCTAACTGTCTTTTTATTTTGCAGGTACAAGTTCGGAGCGGCTGCAGGGTGCCGAAATACCCACTGGGTTAGATGTGGAAAGGAGTAATGGCACGTGAGTATTAAAGTTCCCCAATGTCTTTAAACGCACCTTGTTTTGTCTTTCAGATGCGGGATGCAGCGCCGAAGGCCTCCGGAGCGTGCAAAGAGTTGGTAAGCTTTTGTCTTTCAGATGCCGGAATGCAGTGTGAAGACCTCCGGAGCGCACGAAGAGTAGGTAAGCCTTTGTCTTTCAGATGCCGGAATGCAGCGCGAGGCGTTGGTGACAGCCGATGGACCAGGTAAGTGAAGAGCTGTCACTGAAGACCGTAATGCTAACCTGTTCTTTCTTGTCTTTATAGGTGTTGCTGAAGACTGGATTCAGGATGGTAAGCCTTTTTCCTTAGGCCCAGGATCAGATGCAGAAGACACGATGAGCGTTCTGCTGCAGAGGATGCAGAATAACGCAAAGCAAGATTCATCCATCGGGTGTGGTTTAAATAGCCTCCTGTAGTGCTTAGGTGTCTCCTTCGACAGCCACGCCTAGGTAAGAAAAGAGTTCCTGCTTTCCAGAAGAGTTCCAGTGTTCTGAATCTAGGGAGTGGCTCCTGCCCCACCCAACAGGAAAAGTAGTTCCAAACAGAAGAGGATCAGAGGCTCAACTGGCAGGCAAGTAAGCAGCATGGTCTGCTGCAGGTAAGTCCACCCAAGCATCATGAGCCCGGCGCTTCCAGCGCTGGGACTGGGCATATTTATGAGCCTGGTGCCACTGGCGCCAGGACTGGGTCCAAAAGGTCCCAATTGGGACTGGTTGGCACTCGGAACCTGGGTTATGGATCTGCTTCCAAGGGAGTTGGGAAAACCCTGACCTTTTGGAAGCAGAGATCATGACAGTACCCCCCCTCAAGGCCCCTCCCAAACCGGGCTTCTCCGGGGGTTTTGGCTTGTCAGGAAATGTTCGGTGAAATCTTTTGATTAGGCGAGGAGCGTGGACATATTCAGCAGGTTCCCAGGATCTCTCTTGGTGGCCGTAGCCTTTCCAGTCAATTAGGTAAAATAATTTAGATTTGGAGATCTTGGAGTCCAGAATGCTTTTGACTTCAAACTCGAGTTCTCCATCAACTAGGATAGGTTTTGGAGATTTAGTTAGTCGGGTTTGAGGTTGCACGGGTTTTAATAGAGAGACGTGGAAGACCGGATGTATCTTCATGTGCGGGGGCAAGTCCAACTTGACCGCTACTGGGTTTACTATGGTAGTGATGGAATAGGGACCAAGGTATCTTGGGTTGAATGTGCGTGGCCCTTTTAGAGGTAGATATTTGGTGGATAACCAGACTTGATCCCCTACTTGATATTGAGGGGCTTCCTTCCGATGTTGATCTGCTCCTTTCTTGTATTGTTCTTTAGCCCTTTGAAGGTGAGAAACAGCTTCCTTAAAGGCTTGGGTGATTGTAGAATGCAGGTAGTCTACTGCTGGTGTTTCAAGATCTTGGAGGGGATCCAACTCTGAGGTTCGAGGGTGACTGCCGTACAAAAGAAAAAACAGGGTTTTCCCAGTTCCCGAATGGACAGAGTTATTGTAGGCATATTCGGCTATCCAAAGGATGTCTTTCCAAGTTTTTTCTGTTTGTTGCAGCATGCAGCGTAAATACTGTTCCAGAGTTTGATTGGTCCTCTCGGTTTGTCCGTCGGTCTGAGGGTGGTGACTGGTCGATAGTCTCACATCAATTTGAGCCGACCGACAGCAACTTCGCCAAAAATGAGAAATAAATTGACTACCTCGATCCGAAATTAGAACCGAAGGAAAACCGTGCAGTCGGACGATGTTTTCGAGAAATTCTCGGGCCAGAGTTGCTGCTGTTGGCAAGCCTTTGAGCGGAATGAAATGCGCCATCTTGGAGAATAAGTCCACGATTACTAGAATCGTATTGTATCCGGAGCATGGAGGTAGATCGGTGATGAAGTCCATAGAAAGCGTATGCCAAGGGCGAGGTGGGATGTCAATAGGGCGTAAGAGGCCTGCTGGTCTTTCCTTTTGACTCTTGTTTTGGGCGCATACTCCACAGGACATTATAAAGTCTCTGATATCTTTTTTCCAAGACGGCCACCAGAAGTAGCGCTTGATCTTTTCTGAGGTCTTGGCCATACCGGGATGTCCTTCCATTAAAGAATCGTGATAACAAGAGATTACTTTTTTCTGTAAATCTGTGCTGGGTAGGTATAATCGTTCTTGGAAATACAATAAGTTGTCCTTTACTGCAAAGTCCTTTCCCTGCAGATGCCAATTCTGTATGTCTGCTGGAGTTACAAGTTGCCTGGCTTTATCCTTAACTTCCTCTATGGATTCTGTGGCGATTACACCCAGAATTCTTTGTTCGGGAATGATTGGTACAGGTTTAGGGTTGATCAAGTGTTCTTCCACTCCCATCCGAGAAAGGGCATCAGCTTTACCGTTCTTTGTACCAGGTCGATAGGTAATTATGAAGTCAAACTCGGCAAAGAATAATGCCCAACGGAGTTGTCTAGAGGATTGGGCTTTTGCGGTTTTCAAATATTGCAGGTTTCGGTGATCCGTAATCACAGTAACGGTGTGTCGGGCCCCCACCAGATAATGCCGCCAAGCCTTAAAGGCAGACTTGATAGCCAGAAGTTCCTTGTCAGTAATCGTGTAATTGATTTCAGGAGGCGAGAATTTGCGGGACCAAAATGCCACGGGATGCAACTGATTGGTTACCGGGTCCTTTTGTGATAGAACTGCCCCCATGGCAAGCCTTGAAGCATCAGTCTCCACGATGTAGGGGAGTTCGGGGCGAGGGTGTTTTAAGATTGGTGCAGAGATAAATTTAGTCTTCAAATCCTGGAAAGCTTGTTCCGCCTCGGTAGACCATTCAAAACGTTTGTTTTTCTTTAACAAGGCAGTGATGGGCTGGACTATTCGAGAGAATTCGGGGATAAACCTGCGGTAAAAGTTAGCGAAGCCTAACATGCTTTGCACACCTTTTACGGAGGATGGTGATGGCCATTTGAGAACTGCATCGACCTTCTTTGAATCCATACGCACTCCGCCAGGTGATAATATGAATCCCAAGAATTCAACTTCAGTCACGTTGAAAACACATTTTTCCAACTTAGCGAAAAGTTTGTGTTGACGCAATTTTTCGAGGACCATTTTCACGTGTTTCCGATGTTCAGATTCCGATGAAGAATAAACGAGGATGTCGTCAATGTAAACAACAACACACACATCTATGAGCTCTCTGAGGACATCGTTCATAAAATATTGAAAGGCGGCCGAGGCATTGCAAAGTCCGAAGGGCATGACCTGATATTCAAATAGCCCATACTTGGTGCGGAAGGCCGTCTTCCATTCATCGCCCTCTTTTACTCGTACCAAGTGGTAAGCTCCTCTAAGATCCAGCTTTGTATATATGCATGCTTTTCTGACTTGGTCCAGGAGTTCAGGGATCAAAGGTAACGGATATCTATTCTTAACGGTGATCTGGTTCAGGGAGCGATAATCTATACAAGTTCTAAGGTCTCCTTCCTTTTTTGGAACGAAGAACACAGCTGAAGAAGCAGGGGACTTGGAAGGACGAATAAACCCATTTGCCAGGTATTGATCCAGGTATTGTCGAAGGTGAAGGTTCTCAGGCTCGGTGAGGGCATAAATCCTACTACAAGGAGGAGTAGATCCAGGTATCAGGTCTATCTGGCAGTCATAAGACCTATGAGGAGGTAGAGAGTTAGCCTGATCCTTCCGGAAAACATCTTGGTATTCTAGGTATTCGGGAGGTAACTGGGGAGTCTCTGAAGAAATTGCTGCCAGTGCAACACCAGGTGGAGGGTGACAAGTAGAGACACATTCTGGAAACTGGACCGTTCTTGCTCGCCAATCGATCAGAGGATTGTGTTTCTCTAACCAAGGTATTCCTAGAATAATCTGAAACTGAGGGGCCTTGATCACATCGAACACGATCTTCTCATGGTGTCCATCTTGACTTACTAGCGTCACCTCTTGAGTGGTATGCGTTACTGGCCCGGAGGCTATCTCCGTACCATCCACCGTAGTAATGACGTCCTTTACAGCCTTGGGACAAAGAGTTAGATTCATCCTCAAAACCATTTCATGATCCACATAATTGCTGATGGCACCGCTGTCGACGTAAGCTTCAATTGCATGTAATCGATCCGGATTATCAGGGCTAATGAGGACCATAGGTATCACGAAATGCGAGGTCACGGAACTGGTTTTCACGCTTGGCAAGAGGACCTCTATTCTTGTCGGGCGAGGTCGTTTCCCTGCTCAGAGTTTGTAACTTTGGTAACTGCAGCTCCTACTGCCTTCTTGGCAGGTTTCACCGGACAGTCTCGAAGAAAGTGCCCTGAGTTTCCGCAATAGAGGCATAATTGCAACTGTTTTCTCCTTTCCCGCTCCTTTTGTGTTAGAGGACCTTTCAGACCCCCTATTTGCATGGGTTCCCTGGAGTCTACTCCTTTGGAAGGAGTTGGCGGTTTGGAAAATACTCGAGCATCAAACTTGGAACGATCGGCCTTCCTGTTCTGCAGTCTGTGATCTATTTGAACGACTAAGTCTATATAGTCCGAACAATCTTGTGGGGGATTCACTACTTGGGCTAACACATCTTTGAGCTCTCCACGTAGACCTCTATAAAACAGCGTAATCCTTTTGTCCTCAGGCCATTGAGTTTCCACTATCAGTCTGTTGAAAGACGCAATATAAGCCAAAAGGTCTTGATTACCTTGTCGCAACGAAAGAAGCTCATTGTCCAAGGCCTGCCCCTGTGAATGTCTTGCGAACAGTTTTTCCATACTGAGCTGAAAAGCTTGAAAATCATGGAGGACCGGATCATCTTTATTTACTAGAGGGATCGACCAGTCTGCCGCATTGCCACTAAGGTACGAAAGCACGAAAGCTACTTTAGCTTGATCAGTTGAAAAGGCTGCTGGCCGGCATAAGAAATGCAACCGGCACTGATTGATAAATACTGCAAACCTCTTTGGGTCACCAGAAAATCGTTCGGGCGGAGCCAGAGGTACATTCCCAGTTAGGTTGATCTGCACTGGATTCATAGAGGATGTAGAAGGAAGATTTCCCCCAGATGCGGGTAACGGGGTCTGTCCGGCTTGTGACTGTAGCAATTGTCTAGCGAGATCATCTGTTCGCTCCTTGGAAATAATCAGTTCCCTTCTTAGAGCGTTCGTTTCCTGACGGGCTGCATGCACTTCTGCCCTTAGTTCCCCAAGTAACTGGGCTAGCTGGTCGGTATCCGAGGTTTCCATAGCGCCTGGACGGGAGTTTTGTGGTAGGCTTTGCGTTCTGTAACGCTCACCTGATTCCCGTAGAGGCGCCGGTCTTGACTGGGCGTATACCGTATCTTCAAAGGTGATGTGTAACACACGGCTGGCTCTTTGGGCTGGACCTCTGTGCACTGTATGTCTGACTCGAAGGGTAAGATGTCTGCAGATAGAAAATATGGGATTAAGGAACTGGGTTATTGAATGTCTCTCTCTTCTTCCCTTTCTCTTCTCCTGTAGAACCCCAAAGGTTAACGCTCTCACCTTAGGTAAGTGAACGCCATGCTCTCCATCTGCCTCGGGGCAGGGTGCTGTAACCAGTTTCTTCACTGGATAAGGGGAGCAGGCCTCTTGACTTCAGAGGACTGCTGTCCGTCGTTTACTGCACGAACGGTAAGTTTCGAGTAATCCTAATGTCTTTAAAGTCTTTAGTAATGATGTCTCTTGTTTTGCAGGGTTCCGGCGATGGCGGATGACGGGCTGAAGTGAGTTGAAGATGGAGCCCGTGTGATGAATAGAGGCGCCTGGAAGCACGTAAGTAAGCGCTTGTTGCCTGCTTCACGATGCGCTCTAACTGTCTTTTTATTTTGCAGGTACAAGTTCGGAGCGGCTGCAAGGTGCCGAAATACCCACTGGGTTAGATGTGGAAAGGAGTAATGGCACGTGAGTATTAAAGTTCCCCAATGTCTTTAAACGCACCTTGTTTTGTCTTTCAGATGCGGGATGCAGCGCCGAAGGCCTCCGGAGCGTGCAAAGAGTTGGTAAGCTTTTGTCTTTCAGATGCCGGAATGCAGTGTGAAGACCTCCGGAGCGCACGAAGAGTAGGTAAGCCTTTGTCTTTCAGATGCCGGAATGCAGCGCGAGGCGTTGGTGACAGCCGATGGACCAGGTAAGTGAAGAGCTGTCACTGAAGACCGTAATGCTAACCTGTTCTTTCTTGTCTTTATAGGTGTTGCTGAAGACTGGATTCAGGATGGTAAGCCTTTTTCCTTAGGCCCAGGATCAGATGCAGAAGACACGATGAGCGTTCTGCTGCAGAGGATGCAGAATAACGCAAAGCAAGATTCATCCATCGGGTGTGGTTTAAATAGCCTCCTGTAGTGCTTAGGTGTCTCCTTCCACAGCCACGCCTAGGTAAGAAAAGAGTTCCTGCTTTCCAGAAGAGTTCCAGTGTTCTGAATCTAGGGAGTGGCTCCTGCCCCACCCAACAGGAAAAGTAGTTCCAAACAGAAGAGGATCAGAGGCTCAACTGGCAGGCAAGTAAGCAGCATGGTCTGCTGCAGGTAAGTCCACCCAAGCATTATGAGCCCGGCGCTTCCAGCGCTGGGACTGGGCATATTTATGAGCCTGGTGCCACTGGCGCCAGGACTGGGTCCAAAAGGTCCCAATTGGGACTGGTTGGCACTCGGAACCTGGGTTATGGATCTGCTTCCAAGGGAGTTGGGAAAACCCTGACCTTTTGGAAGCAGAGATCATGACAAACCCACTCCAGAAAGTATCTGCACTGCAGAGGAGGCAGCAGGTAGCGACAACAGTGCCCCGGCACTGCAGTCTGATTTAGGGCCATAGGGAGAGGTGCCAAACCTTGATGACTTGGCATCGTTCCATGACCTGGAGTTCAGCCCCAAATAACTCCGCAGTCCAATGAGGTCACCTACCCCCTCAATGGCTGAGCTCAATGCCCGCATGCAGCGGAAGTAGGAGCAGCAGGCTATCCTCACCCAGCTGGTGGAAAGGCAGCTTGAGGAATCCAGGCTGCAGAGGGAGAGCTACAGCACATCTGTACGTCGCCTCTCAAGGTCGATTGGATGCTTCGCCACCACAATAGTGACCCTGGCACGCCATGTGCGGAAGGGCAATGACAACACTTTGAGAATGGCTGAGTCCATGATCATTGCCCACCAGGCATATCTTGCACATTTGCCACCAATGCCAGCAACAGTGCCATCCACTAGTACCACCCCATCCAGCTCCACCTCTGCCTGTCCACGGAGGTGCTTAAGTCGGCTAACAGGGCCCTCGGTCAAGGATGCACAAGCGCCAAAGCACACACGCAAATGATGGCATGTGTGTTTGGCACTGCAGGACACATGGGGACTAGAAGGGTCTAAGGGGGTGGGTACGTTTGGGTGGTGGGGGAGGTCCATTAGGGGGTTAGTGTATTGGGGCCTGGTTGGGGGTGGGTACGTTTGGGTGGTGGGGGAGGTCCATTAGGGGGTTAGTGTATTGGGGCCTGGTTGGGGGTGGGTACGTTTGGGTGGTGGGTGGGCACGGGTGTACAGGTCCCTAACCATTGCACCTCCTTCCCTGTTGTAATGTTATGAATATATCATCATTGAAAAAAAAATTCATGAGTGGACATCCATCATTTCATTTGCAGTACATCAATTTATTTACTGGCATCGTCATATCCATGCAATGCTGTTAATGTGCAGTCTCTCAAAAGTAAATGCGAATCAGTGCATCCTGTTCTCGTTGTCCATCTAGTGCACCCCCAGGAGGAGGTGGAGCCATCCCATCTCCATCCCCACCCCCATCCCCATCCCCGTCTCCATCTCCATCCCCATCTTCATCATCTGCGTCTGGGGGCATCGGAATGTTCCTGTGCAGGCACAGATTGTGCAGCGTGGCACAAACAAGCGTAATTCTACCCGTCTTCACTGGGCTGTACAGCAGTGATCCGCCAGATCTGCTCAAACAGCGGAACCGGACCTTCAGTAGTCCAACTGTTCTCTCAATCATGCCACGTGTGCAGACGTGTGCCCTGTTGTACGCCTCTTCATGCCTGTTCCTTCGCCTCAGTGCAGGCGTCATCAGCCATGGCGTGTTTGCATATCCAGGATCACCTACATGGGATGTAGATGTGGGGGACATGTCAGTGTTTGTTGTATCATGTCTTCATCAGATGCAGTGCAATCTTGTGCCATTGTTCATTCATGTAAATGTGGCATGCAGTGGTTGGACCGGTGGGTGATTATCATTCCTTGGTCATTGTAGTGGATGTTGGCATCTGGACATTGACCAACGCATTGGTGTGCATGTGTACTTTGCCCTGCGGGTGACATTGGTTGGTAAGTATGGCATTGTGCAGTGATGTGCACACATGGCAGAGTCAATCAGTCGACTGTGATGATGTTGCCGATGCAGGATGTCTCATGTGCAGGCATCATGTGCATTGGGAGGGCAGTGCTGCATATTGTGGGTGGAGGTATGCAGTGGCTACAGGTGTATGGGCCAGTGGCAGTATTGGCTGTGTATGTCATGTGGCAGGGTGTGTACGGGCACACTGTGGCAACCTGTCATGTGTTGCTTTGTGATGTTTAGGTTGTGCTGTCTACTCAGTGATTGGGCGGGGGGGTGATGCATGTGCCGTCGCAGCAGCCCACTCACATTGCTCATTGCCCTGGTCACACACACACCCCTTCCACAGGGCCGGTGCATTGGCAGCTGTACTCACCCAATAGCCATGTGCTTTGTCCAGCATAGCGTTCCATGTACCGTGGCAATGTCGAATTCCGCAGTATCATTGAGTCATGTGTTGAGCCCGGGAAACGTGCGCAGCAATGTGTTATCACTTGTACGGCATCACATACCAT
This sequence comes from Ambystoma mexicanum, assembly GCF_040938575.1. Taxonomy (NCBI): domain Eukaryota; kingdom Metazoa; phylum Chordata; class Amphibia; order Caudata; family Ambystomatidae; genus Ambystoma; species Ambystoma mexicanum. The sequence goes on along the minus strand of NC_090935.1, from coordinate 618,474,869 downwards.
CTGTACATTCAGTGAGTGGTACAGTTTCCTATTGCGGAACACCATCTCGATAGCACGTGGTACTGTGAGCTCGATGTGGGTGCAGTCGACTGCACCTATGCAATTTGGCATGCCTGCAATGACATGGAAGGCCACTTGGTGGCAATGACCTGGGGAAGGGTACGGGGTAGGGCGATCTGTTCAGACACATGGCGCAACAGGGCATCCAGTACCTGTACCAAGATTTTAGAGAAACAGGGTTGTGATAGGCCATGCAGCTCATCAACTGTGTGTTGATAGGTTCTGGTGCCAAGAAAATGCAGTACTGACACAACCTTTAGGAGGGGGGGGTGGCGGTGGGGATGTCAATGGGGCTGCTGATGTCATCCTCTATCATGGTGGTGATGCACAGGATTGTTGGACGGTCCAGCCGGTGTAATGTGTGGATCTGTCCTGGGGTAAGGTTCCAGGGTGAGGCCCTGATGCGTGGTATTGCAGGCTGCCTGCGGGGTGGTGCCGGCTGGACAATGGGGTTTGCCATGGGTACAGGGTTAGCTAGTTGCCGTCTGCGCCTCCTACGCCTCTGCCTCCTCCTCTGCACCATTACTGCCATCATGTGCAGTGCTGCCTGTTGGTTGAGTAGGCCGAGTCCCAATGCTACTAGAGCTGCTGCCTGCATGGTTCTGTTTGGAGTTGGCCTGGGTGTGGCCCTTTTGTAGGCTCCCAGTGGCTTGCTGGGCCCAGCTGGGCTCATTTGGTGCACCTGTGGCCTGATTCAGGTCACCAGGCACTGTTTAACGTCATGTTCACAGTGGCGGCGATACCGCCACCGTGGTCACGGTTTTAGCGCCATTTTTGTGGCGTGTGTTTGCATGTCCATGCTACTTGTGATGCTCGCGGTGTTTAGTATTGCCGGTAACGGAGGGGTTTCTGTGCAGGCGAAGTTTACGGGTGCCTACACTCCGCGGTGGCGGTTTATGGTTGTGCTATTTCCGGGTCCGCAGGTCATAATTCGGCGATCGCGGAAACGGTGCCGGTATGGTTATACCGGCAGCGTTAAGTCCGGACCTGAGTACTTGTAATGAGGCCCAAGGTGATTTGCATAGATGAAATTGTGGAAAGAGTCAAAAGAAAACAGGCTAAATACAGGAAATATTATGATGACAACAAACATGTGAAAGAGAGTTACATCAAGGAAGGAGATTGGGTTTGTGTGAAAGAACCAATGAAGACATTGAAAGGAGAATCTAAATAAAGACTGCCGCAAACAAGTCTGTAATTCTTGATGATGGAAATAAATGGTCATGTGATGATGTTGTGCTGTCTAGAACAAGAATTCCTGTGGAAGAAGAGCAAGTGGAGAATGGCATTAAGAATAGAAGAGGAAATGGTACCATGTCCTCAAGAAACAGAAGGATTATACAGAACTTTGGAAAGGATTTTATATACTACTGAATCCATACTCCAGTTGCACATGCATATTTTATCAAAAGATGGATGTCAAGATGTATCCTTTTATTTAAGTCCTATTGTTGTTATGAACATTTTAGTTGTATAAGTTATGTTTCATCAATGTTAATTTATATTAATTTTGTTTAAATATGTGGAAGGGGAGATGTTGTATATAGTAACTGTGAGGGTAGGAAGACAGAAGACGCTGAGAGAAACATGAGGCTTGCCACAGATAAGTGGACATTCACCCTGTGGGATGTGCACCAGCTGTCCTCAGTCCTTCAGAAGTACTGAGGTTGACACTAACTGTAACTGTAACTCTAAAATGGTTATATAAGGTATTTGGTGTCCGTGCAACAAACTAAATAAAAGAAAATCAAGATCCGGATGGCAGAACAAAAGAGTTGCATTAGAAATCAAGTACAAACGGCATCTCTAGTGGCCCACTGTACAGAGTTTTTACATACTGCAGAGGATTTGAAGTGGACAGTGTTACTTCAGCTGAAGACAGGGAATGGCCCCAAAAGTGACAAAAGGAAACTGGTGACTAATCAACAGAACTGATTTTCTTGGCAAACATTGTTGAGAAAGGGTTAAACGAACAGATTGAATGGTTGGAGCAGAAATAACTACAGTGTGCCAGTGGAGGGCGTTTTTGAGCATCTTTTGAGACTAGCCAAACCATGGGTGCATCATGGCCCATCATAATATTAGAAAGACCCTAGGTGCATGACTTGGTTTCTAGCCTTGTTTTCCGAATGTGCCATATAGAATAAAGGAGGCACCAGTATATTGAAGGTAGTGTTTTGGTGCTGTGAACTCAGAATAATACTGAGCCGAGGAAGTGAAGGTGGTTTGTAGCCCAAGCCCAGAGGAGGGGCACACAAGGGAACAATAATAAAGAGATACTCTGCTCAATATAGAAAGAAGACTCCTTATATAGTGTAACGCGGATACTGAGCTGCGTGAGGTGATACGTCACCATTGGAGGACGTAGGATTTCCACAACAATGTTTGAGGCATCAACTAAACATAGAAATTAGTCAGCGTTATCCTGATGCGGCGTACACAGAGGACGAAGGAAGCCGCAGGAGCACTATCAAGAAGTTGCCGGTAAGGGGCTCTGAAAGGACGAAACGATGACTGAGAGCGATTGAGGCGTTTTGGCAGTAGTATGGTACGAACCGCTCAGTTGAACCATGTTTGCTCTCTGTGCTTGCCTTATAGATACGAGACGGTGCATGCTGTACACTGGAGACAAAACACAAGCCCATTGAAGGAAGCCCAGTGGTAGAAGTGCTGAATGCAGCCATGACTTCCTAAGATTCTGCTAGGTACTTTTGATATAAGGGGAATAACACGCTCACCTCGTAGGAATAAACGTAACCCAGGCAGTATGTGTGTTTTGTTGCCTCGTAGTTCCGAAAGAGGTACCCTAATATCCCGATGGCTTGGGAATCATGCTGAGCAAGCATGAATATGCTGTTTAACACGAGAGCAAGTTAACGTGGAAGCAAATTTGAAAGCCACGGAAGGTAAATAAGGAGTTGCGACTCAGAATAATGAGGGCTAGCGATATCATTTGGCCCATAAGGACAACCACATACAAATACGGTAATTATCCCGGGTATGCTTCTTTCCTTCGACAGCCTCGAAGTGTGAAGAGTAGTCCAAGACCCTGATTGAGCAAGTCATAGGAAGAAAGAGGCAAATGTGACGCTTCTGCCATGGGAGGTGAATATGTGATCAAGCCGCCAGATAGAATGCCATTTGGGTTCCCAATGTGTGAGGGAGCAGTTTTATAAAATATGGCCTCCTGCAATACTCTGTACAAAATGGATGGCACTTTTAGAATACTCATCTAGGCAATATGTCAACAAAGGGGCACACGTTACCCTAGATTTTGCTAAATTGTTTGGTTGCAAGGAGAGTTGTTTTTTCAGAAAATAAGCAAAATGAGATGGAATTGAGTATAAGGGCATTATATTGCACATGCCTAGTTAATAGTCATTTGAATGTGAAATAATAGGGATTTACAGCCCGTGTTGGTCTAATAAAGTAAATGAACATCTGGGAATTTATATCCATGTCAATGACTTTTCAGAGAAAATGAGAGCGTTGTCTTGAAATTTGTATATCGGTGTACAGATTGATACTGACCAGAAGACGAGACGGGCTATTAGCTGTAACGGAGTGCAAACGCTACTAGCCTAGACACACAGTAAATTTGGGAAAAGCGGGAGCCGGCGTGGCTCCTGAAGAGATTCCTTGATATGTTTTTTTAATGTGTGGAGAGGAATGAATCATGTAGGGTGAATGTGGTTTGAATTTTGAATGAGAGAATTACGTATCTGAGTGACTGAATGGCTATTTTAAGCTTTGGGAATTGCACTGTATTGAGAGCACTTTAATAATAAAATGGTGGTGAGGAGCTGAGGACCGTTTTTCTGTTATTGATAAGCGTGATGTTTGTACATTTTGTAGGGACAACATTGTTTTGTTCAAATATCTGTCTGTTGCTATATTGAAAGTATAATGCTGCTATTGATGTGTTTTGAATTGTAAAAAATGCTATTACATATTGTGTATTAATACATTGTTGACTTTTTAGAGTTGGGCATCTTCTATGTGTGTGATGACACTCTGCCTCTTTTGAAACAACTAGACCCAATAGCTTTTTGTTTTTGTAAGGATAGTATCCTATAGAGGGGCAGCCATATTGGGTCGGTAAACTACCCCCCTGTCATTGTGTTGTGAGGTTTTGGTGTATGCAACTTTTGGGGCCTTCAACCAGTAAGGGCTGTATTGACAGCTCAGCAGTTCCAAATCGGTCAGTGTACGTCGGAGGCGGCCAGTGCGGTTCTGGTGCGACTTGACGTAAAACGTTGTTAGGTGCTTTCCTCTGAACTGTGTGCTCTGCGAGACGAGGAAAGCTGTTTGGCGGTGCAGGTGCAGTCCTTTGGGGGCCCTCCCCTGTCCCTCTCTCCTCCTCTATTTTCTCAGTCACGAGAGGTAAATATTTGAAGGTATGGGTGAGAAGCTAGGTGAGAAGCTGCGAGAAACTCTTGCTGCTTGACATCTTGGTGCACCGACTCTGATGCTCCTGGTGAGCCATTTGACATATTTTACCCTGCAACGTTTTATTTTACACCTTATCCAGAGGGTGTGCTTTTGATTTTCCCCCTAGACTCTAACAATAAGCAGTGCAGAGTGTTAGTAAGTGATTTGTGCTCTGTGCTTTGTTAGTGCTCTTCCTCTGAGCCTGTGACAGCTTTGTGATAGCTTTTGCTCTTTAGAGGATTTTCAGAGGATGGCTCCCAGAATTGGTCCTCCTCAGAAAAAAGCCTGCCACAGGGTGAAAGGGATATCAGTTCTGAGCAACTCTACAACCTCACTCTCTGCTATTAAAGGCTCTAATCTGTCACATTTGACCCAGTCTACCATCCGGTGGGCTCTCAGAAGCCAGCAGAATTTAGAACAATGTGACATGGTGTCAAACAACTGTCTAGGCCTTGGTTCCGCCCCTGGTATATCCCCCGCCAGTGGGTCTGCCGTATTTTGTGGGCTGGCCGGTATTGAAGTTGAGACACAGCTTGCCCAGGCGGGGCAATTAATTGACTATTTGAGTGATTCGAGTGCTCAAGAGGCCTCAGTGTTCGAATTGTGAAATAGTGATAGTACTAGTACTAACTTTGCTTTGCTCTATAGAAGTGATAAAGATGCTCACACCCTCGTTTTAAGTGATCTAGCCCCCTCAGGAAAGTGATCATTGAAGCTTTGGAACGCTCCATAGATCGACTATACTCTGAGAATTGTCTTGCATCTTCAGAGCTGAGCAAGTTTGCGGTACTGGGGAAAGCCTCAGTAAAGGCATGGAGGGTGAAAAACGAGAGAATTGACCCTGCATCTCAGGGGAATGAGGCAGGAGACCAAGTTCTGGGCAATACTGCGTAACTCCATCTACCATTGGCGAATGCCCGGAATCCCTCCTTCAAAACTATACCTGAGATAAGTAGCGTTATTTTGGATCTGTTAAATACTTTATGGGCCACTACTAACCCTTTGTTCTCTAGGTCATCCCGACTAAATTCAGACCTCTTGAAGCTTTGGGTGACACATCAGGGCACATTGTGGAATGTCCCCCCAATTTCTTTAAGAGGAGCCCAAGAAGCCCAAGAAACCTTCATCTGGGACCACAATCACCAGCACAGTTTACAAAGAGAAAGGATCTCTGTTTTAGGGGTGCACCAATCTCTTCGGAGCCAAGAGGAGATTATTCAAGATGATGTGGAGTTTATTCGAAACAATCAGACTAACCTCAGTTCAAAAACACAAAGCCAGTATTTTAGTCTCTCCGTCTCTTCACATCTATCTGATGTCTTTATCAATGAGATTCTTCCTGGAAACCTGAGTACTGCACCCTTAGAGGATAGGCCGCGGATGGGACCCCGGCTCTCCCAAATAATGTCTACTCTAACATCTATAGAGGGAGAATTTGTTAATCTGATTTCGTATAATGAGCAGCGAACTGGGCAGCGTCTTGACAAATGTCTAAACGCAATACTTCATGTAATAGAAGGCCGTGACATCAGTCCACAGTTAGCAGATGAGTTCTCGAGAAAGAAGCTAAAAGTGGATGTTGGCTGTCAATTTGGGAGTAGTGAGGTGAACATCTGCAGCAATAAGCAACAACATCTGTATGAGTCGAGCCTTCCATCTGGTTGGGTGTACTTCAAGATAATTTGGACATACAAGTGGGACAGAATGACTTCTTAAAATTGTAAATGGTGGAGGGCCATCCTTTGGGTCAGGATGCTCTTGATTCTCACGCTAGATTGAGGTCCTCCTTGAAGAAGCCGGAAGCAGTTTGCAAAACCGGACTGCAAATGATAGAATGATCAATCTAGAAGGACCCTGTAAGCCTCCTCAGACCCAAATGCCCTCCTTACGCTCCGTCATCAATAACCAATTGACAACGAAAGAAGAGAAGAGACTAGGTGATGCAGAACGAGATGAGATAAGACATTTTAGCCCAATGGAGAAAATATATTATTATTTGTTGTTTTAAAGGATAGTCCCATTGAAGTAAGAATTTGTGCAAAAGAACTTTAATCAAGTCTTTGATCGATATTTTGGGGGTATCCAATATATCTTTTAAAGCCTTCACAGTGACTAGGATGTTTTCAGATTGTATGTTTTGTGGGGGGTATAATGTACGCTTTAGTCTTTCTAATTTATATTTTTGTGCTTGTGTGCTGAACTGTATTAGGGCCCTTTCATACAGAGGAATTGAGGTTTATGAAGATTGTAAGCATTCTGTCACCTACATGATACCTGGCATGCAGCTCTTTTAACATTCGAGGAGCCTGGTTTAAACAACAGTGAGGAGGGACAAATTAAGGTTACCCCCCAATCTTTTCTGATTTTGGATTTAACTAAATCAGAATTAGAAAGCAAACTCAATAAAGTGACGAATTTGCACCAAGGTGGCTTGTCTAAACATGCCTCTGATGCAGTATATGGGTGTGTTGCATGTACCTCATCTGGGGCTCTGAACAGGGCAACTACTTTTGGAGTTCAAATGGCCCCTTTTATCTTGGAATGTGGCAGGGTTTAAGAGTCAGAAAAATTACCTTGTTTGGCAGTGATTTCTGAAAAATACGTAAATCATCTGCCTCCAAGAGACATGGCTTTTACAATTGGAGGAGCTCCATGGCTATAAGGCATTTAGCTCACTTGCAAAGAAGTCGCTAGGGTAAGACCAAGTGGTGGCCTGCTGACATCTTTCAGAAATTCATTAAATGGAGCCAAAACTCCAATACAAACAACATCATCGGACATTTTAACTATAAAATGGGATGTTGATTCTCAAAATATCCTTGTTATTGTTAACATTTATTTGAGACCTCTGGATGGAGCTAAAGATGCTCTACTAATCCACCTCGAAGATTTTGAAAAATAAGGTATTTGTGCATCACCCATCATTTTCATATTGTGTTAGTGGGTTATTTTAATACACAGCTAGAAACTGTGGAAAAATACAGGTTTTTATGTAAGGAATAGGATGAGCTATGGGGGATCCCTTTGTCACATAGTCGTCTTTGTTCCCCTAGGACGGGTTTCTTTGATAAATTAATAGGGGAGATTACGGATATGGGGTATAGTGGGTATATGGGGTACAGGGCCTGTAATGGCAGGTTCTCCCGTGACATCCCACCGTAGCCCACATATATTATGAGTACTTGTAAGACCCATGTCGACTATATTCTGCTGCATGTAGAAAGTAGAAAACTGGAGGTTAGTTGCTGGCTTTCAAGTTATTGAACCTATTGAAAGTGTTCATGGCCCCCTTGTTCTATCTCTTAACTGGTCTATAAAATCTAGACATGTTATGAAAGATGGTAGTAGGCATTGTATCCCGTGGCAAACATTGGTATAAAATAACCATATTGGTAGACTATATTCTTTGCTAGTGCCGCTACTTGAATCTTTTGTAGCAGGGACAAGGTCACCATCTGTTGATTTTTGGTAGCGATGGACAAGAATGCTAAATCCTATTCTGACTAAAGTAGGCACTATAGGGGCGACAAATATTTCGCCACGGCCAGGTGGTTTGATCGGGAATGCCACCAAAAGAAATCTGAACTTTTGTCTATTGTGAAATCCAAAGAGGTTAGAGGCACTGAGAAATTAAGTTTGGTTAGACGAGAATATGCAAAATATGTGTTGGCAAAGAGGGGGTTTTTCTGCAAGAGGAAATCGGAGGAGCTTCATTCAGCCACCATAAAGGGACAAAACACCTCAGCTTTCTGGAAGCCAGTCTCTGTACACACCAAGTGGTCGACTTGATCCTCTTCGTCAAACATCTGCAAGGATATTTGGTTCTCCCACTTCAGTACACTTTATCAGGATCTAGGTGCATATCCATTGGACAATACTGATCCCACGGAATGAGAAGTCCTGTTGTCACACTATGTGTTAGACATCTCCCTAGAGGAGGTGGAAGAAGCAATTCTGTCACAGAAGAGGGGCAAAGCACCAGGGCCAGATGCAATGCCTGTAGAGCTTCTTAGTACGGAAGTGGAAATATGGGGTCCTATTTTACAACATGTGTTTTTAAATATCACAAGTCCCTGAATTCTGGTGAGGTGCTATTATAGTCCCTGTTTTTAAAAAGGGGACAAGAGCAACCCCCAAAACTATAAACGAATATCTTTAATTGACGTAGCGTCTAGGATCTATGGGAAAATCCTATTAAAAATTCTAGAAACGTGGATGTCCCAAAACAATATTCTATCCACCCTGCAGGCAGGCTTTAGACCGAGTATAGGGCCCGTTGATCTGGTTTTTAGGCTATCACTACTTTGCGATTAAAAACATGAAATTTAAAAACCAAAGGCTCTTTCTCGTATTCATTGATCTGCGAGAAGCCTTTGATTCAATTCCCAGGACAAGGTTATGGATGTATTTACTTAAATTAGGGGTTCCTGTTAATCTATTGGCGACCATTCGTAGTCTGCACATAGGTACCTAAGCCCGTGTTCCTACTTCGGGTAACAAAACCATTTCCAGATCAAATTCCTGAAGAGAATGTTAGGTGGGAAGAAAATGGGGATTCCTTTGTATGCTGATGACACAGTCTTGATCAGTAAAACTAGAGTGGGTATCCAGAAGGCTTTAAACCTGTTTGGACTAATATTAGGAAGGCTAAGCCTTGAAATTAATCATTCCAAAACAAAAGTTAGGCTTTTGTAGAAGAGATGTGGGAAGCTCATTTGCCCCGTTTATATTGGGAGCTGTCCTTGAGAGAGTTGAATTTTACGATTATCTGGGAGTATGCATTGAGGAGAGAGACCAATGGGGGAAACACGTTGACAAATCTCTACTCAATTACTCAAGGCAAGGGGCGGCAATGCAAGTTTTTATGCATTATTACGGTGGGAATGCAGTTCCTCAAGCACTGGAGGCAGGGCCATCTTAAGCACTTTTGGGGCCCTGGGCACAGACATCTTTGGGGCCCCTCTCCACCAAACCAAAGTAATTAAGGGATCAAGAATACTGGTTGTGCCCCCGCGCCTTACCCGTCACGCTCACAACCTATAGGTTGATATGCTGTCTCGCAGCATAATGAGCATGGTTACTCCCTTTAAGTCCACTTACCTTCTTCATTCTTTCTCTAATCAGGATGATAAACAAGTAGCACTTGAAGACCAACATTAGCAGTCTACGAAGAGGTTACTGTTCAAGTACATACTGGATACTTTTTATCAATAGCATCCAGGAAGGTATGCAGCCTGTAGTATTAATGGAGGACCGTATCTAAAAGGTACATGTAATCCGTAATAGACAGAGAACTCAGATTACCCGCCTCACGAAGGCGAAAGCTACACATACCGTAGCTTGGATAGTGGATGCAGATTAGAAGCTACCAGGAAGGTGTCTTTATCCAGACAGACTGAGATTAGAAGTGGGATATGGTTTTCAAATAGTGTTGCTATTAGATTTCAAAAGACCAAATGCCTGTGATGTGCGATATAAATATGCTCACTATTAAAGTGGAAGCAACCCTATAGCCAGTGAAACCATGAATAAGGCTTTTATGAAAATCATACCTTGAGAAGGTAATCCCTCTGAAGGGCTGACAATCTTGAGTGGTTTAGGCACTGGCAATATTGAGAGGTTAGGTAATACAAGATTAAATGAGATGCCCAGGATCACACATTGGTTAAGAGGTGAAGGGATGAAGCTGTGATTTGTGCCAACTCTGCAATTTCTGCATTTGAACACTTTCATTTCCAGTTCTTACCATGAACTAAAACAATCTCATTTTATAAAAACGACTTGGAAAGTACACAAATCATATTACCAAACATGACCATTTTAAAACAAAATATTATAGAAGGGTGCTATGCAAAATGGGAATGATTCTAGCGTCATTCTCTCCATCATCACGGGAAGTATGTAAGTACCAGCATATCAATCAATGTAAGTACCAGCATATCAATCAATGTGATTGAACACATTTAATCTGGGTTTGTCTTTTGTATTTTAAATCTTTAAATACTTCCAAAACAATTGCTTGTGACATTTTCATTTATAAACGTGCATAAAAACATTAGACTTTTACCAAAATGCAAACGTTTTTTGCGTCAAACAAGCAGACCTTAAAATATGCTTGCCTGAGGCCCTCAGCATCTGGTCTGCTCTCTTCTGTCTACCAACCCTTCTACCCAAATGGCCTACATAAGAAGAAAGATCAAGTAATGGCTAAACGATACCAACAGCATGCAAGAAGGCAAACCTCACAGGAGACGGCACAGTAATGGTAAAATATGTTAGCTGATTTGACCAGGATCACTGTATCGTATGCTGACTAATCCAGGATACAAGCATGAACTCTTGGACTAACAGTTTATGCCATCGTTGGAGGCGATTGCCTATGTTTTACAATACCTCTTCTGAACAAACCAATTTCTAGACATTCACCATACCGATATGTTAGTTTTTATAGCAACCCCTACCCGGTGCAGGTACATTGCTAATAATAGCAGATGTTGTTCTGCAAAACTAAGTACATATGCAGGCATGTTTATAAACTTCAGACATAGGAAAGGCTCAGCCAACCTTGCTGGAATGTGATATTCTAATTTTGCATATGAACACATATCTCTGCAATGGGTGCTTCACACACTGAGCTAACTTCTGAACCATTGTGGCACTCCATTTATCAATATGCATTTCACTGTTGCCTATTGCAACATAATTCCCACAGGAAGTAAAGAATGCTACAGAGTTGTGCTGTAAGGAACACACAAACTATGTGTACCACAGAGAACACAGAAAGCAATGATGAATTGATCAAGGCAGAATGCACTTTTCAAAATAGAAAGGGAATCTGTTTAGAGCCTCAGCAGCACCCCATAAAATATCCTGATGTGTGCTATTTAAGTCTGGTGAACAATGGAATCTTACTTCTTTAGATCGGGCAGCCCTGTGGGGCCCCCCTCCAATTTGGGGGCCCTGGGCAAGTGCCCCTTTTGCCCTTCCATAAAAATGTCTCTGACTGGAGGTTCTGAGGTCCTGTGCTAACTCGTCTGCTTTATATGGTGCAGAGATATGGGGTTATTCTAATCTGGGAAAGCTGGAACAGAAGGAAAATGGCTAAATTGAAAGACCTCCTTTCTCTACCAAGGAGTGCTCCATCTTTACGCTTAAAATTGATCTAGGGGTGGATGGTCTTGTCTTCGATGCTGCTGCGTCCCCTACTGCATTGCTATAAACTGTGTATTTCATCAGCCCTTGGAACCTATAAGGAAGCGCTTTATGATGTACTTGCGCAAGATCTCTTCTATGGGTCAAGTATGTATTCAATTTAAGTGGGAAACTTGATTGCCCCCCTCTGCAGCCCGAGATTGTATGGTAATGAAAGACTGGATGAAGCAGATGTACAAGGATTGGTATTACAGGGAAAAACTCTCAAAGATTGTCTTAACGGGAACAAAGGCAACATATTTTGAGTTGAAAAACTCGTTTGGCCAAGAAAAATACCTATCCTGCATTGACGATAAGGAGGCACACATTTTATATTCAAAAGCGAGACTAGGGATACTCCAACTTGCAGCAGTTACAAGCTCCCTGGGCAGAGGTGATTTGGCTAATTGCAAAATATATGGATTGGGAGTTGAAGATCTTACACACTTTTTATTCATATGACCCTTGTATAGGAATCTGCGTTACAAGTGGCTTGTGCCTATTTATAAAAAAAAACATAATTTAAGAGGCAGTAAAGAAGCCATGATATATTATTTAAGCACCCGAAGTAATATTGAGCTTCAATCTCAATGGCACTTTCAGAAAAATACCTGGCGCTTGAGAAAGAGATATATTTTGTAAGCGATTTGTTGTTATATGAGAGCTGTTTTATACTAGCATATTAATTGATTTTATTTCTCAGTTTTATCTTCTCTCTTTTGATGGTTGTATTGGATTATGATATCTGTGCTTTTATGGTTTTATGCCGGAATAAAGATGTACTACTACTAATGGCTGTATTGCTTAAAGATTCTCTTGTAGGTAGTGATTATTGTGCATTTTTGTATTGCTTAATATAGACAACACTCCCCACGCTGCCAAGCATTACCCACAGTGAAAATTAAAAGTGCCATCCTGGCTTGGTGGGAGGGTGTGAGGATAGCTACATATTTGAATATGATGCAACAGGAACAGTAGGCAGTTACAAAACGTTCATAAAGCCACAACAAGCATGATGTGGGTTAGTGACTGGTGTAGGGAGGAAAAGCAGACTATAAAATGAGTCAGTACCCAATATAAATGATATAGGAATTTCTCCACCAAGCGTGAAATGATCGATTGAGAATGTATTGTTTGTAAAGGAAACATCAACAAGTTAATCACACGTACATACAGTTTTTAATTGACAATGTTATCAGTGACACAATAATGAAAGTGGTGGAGCACATTGCCAGACTGCGATACTTTTTTAGATCTTTGGTGTATACTTTTTGTGGCAGGGTACCTACTAGTATACCTACTAGTTTCAAATAATATAGAAAATTGCCTCTTGCCACCAGAAAATTACCCATATGGCTCATGATTGCCCATTTCATAGTCAACTAGTATCTTTACATGTGTTTCAACTTTAAGTCATGTTTTTCAAGATCAGGGATTAGGAATAGCAAGAGGAGGAGTTCAATTAAAACCTTTACTAGCCGTGTGTCTGTCCATCGACGATAATTGAAAATGTGTCATTCAATTCTTTTATTTCTATGTATATACCACAAAAACAAGTGTGCCATTAACACTCAGCAGGTGGGTACTGGTAGGCCAGAACAATGCAAGGAAACGATCTCTGACGGTTAATGTGGTATTTAATCCATCTGCAAATGTATTTAAGTTTTTTTTTTAAATCAAAAGGGATCACATCCCATTCAACCGACATTTCGCTGTAAATCCCTTCTAATTCGCACTCCATTTACCATAAACCGATGTTAAAAAATGTAGTTGTTACAGAGTTCGGCGAAGAGTTCAGTCTGCCCCAGAACTCTGTTCAGTGTACATCATTCGTGAGGAGCTGCAGCAACTTGTTTGTGGAGGAATTGAACCCTGCCCCTTTAACAAACAGCCTGCCTTTAAAAAACGTGTACGAGCGCGGAGCGCGGCGAAGAGTTCAGTCTGCCCCAGTCTGCCCCAGGACGCTAAACAGCTGACACATGTCGCGTGCATGTGTTTCAACAGGGGTGGCTGGGGTCGGGCTGGTAAGCTTAAATCTCCAAGGCCCGCAGACTCGTCACAAATCCTTGTTACACCGACGAAAGCCAGCAAGTGGCGCCTCTTTAGAGGTAAGTCTATCGGCTCTGAGTTACAAACCATGTGATAACCTTGTGCCTTTTCCCACTGTGTGCCCTGGCGTTCCCTCGCTGGCTGATTTAACCTCACGCGTACTTGGGTCTGCACAGTCAACACAAAATAAAAATGAAAAGCTCCGACAGGCTCCTTGTTCTAAAAATGTCTCCTTTGCCTCCACCACTTCAAACCCACCCGACATCAGCGAACCGAACATCCCGATTGTCATGCCACTTCCATCCCCGTCTGTCTACATTGACGCCAGCGACTTTGTATCAGTCTCCCCTTTTGAAATCACAGACTCTGATCTATTGGCGTTGAATCTGCCCCCTGAGGCAGACACCCCAAATGAGCCGCTATGCCTGGACACAGACACTATCAATCACCCAGGTGACTCCTGTGGTCAAAGCAATGGGCAGAACGAGGAGGCAAAGGCAGCTGCTGACGATGAAACGCCACATGAAGGGACGCGGTCAGAATGCGACATCATACGAGCCCCACAGCCGCTAGTATTGGCGGAAAAAAGCACCTCTGGAGAGCTCAAAAAATTGCCAGTGACCAAATGCTCCATGTTCATTGGAGCTGCGGAATGTGTAGAAAGAGAAGCTGACGTGATCACCCAAGGACATCCCAACAAGCTATTACCCGAAACCCCACAATCCCACCATACTTTAGCAGCAGATATCACAGCACGGGAGGCTCGCCTAACAGAAAGACTAAAAGCTGACTTTCTGTTGATGAAAGATCGTGTAAACGACTGTTACATCAAGAAATATGCTAAAAATTAAGACACACACATTCCTAGAGAGAAGCTTCTGGATGTCAATAAGCATTCATATTCAAGCGCTCCGTTGAGAAAGGATTTTCTCTCCGCGCAAACGGAAGAAAGTGGAGATAGCCTTGGTTCAAAGTGGCCAGAAAAAAGGCCAGCTGCGGCAAATTCAAGCACTTCTGCAACTGTAACTGAAAGCTTACCTTTGGGTGCCTTACCAAGACCAACAGTGCGGCCTCAGCTCAAGCCCCTGGTGAGCAAGGCACCAAGGGCTCTCTATCAATGGCTGCTGGCATCCAATTTCACAACAACGTTCTTTCCGCAACTCTGATCGCTCTCCTTCCCTTCATGAAATTGTACGAATCGTTAAACGATGCAATATGTGATCAAATGTCCATACTTACATCAATGAATACCAAGCTCTCAGCCCTGGACGCCTTTTCACAAAACTTATCTCAAAGACTTGACCAGGAAGCAGAATCTTCACGAAAATGGCAATCGTGATTAAGTGAGGTAGCTCATCAAGAATACAGAGACAAATCTGACTTGATTGAAGCCGTCATTGAATGCACAAAATGGATAAGACACAATGTAAAGACATCGCAGAGACAAACTTGCGAGCATTCTTGCATGCACACAAAGGTTGGGGATGAAATACAACAAAACCCATCAGATGATCTAGTCCAGCCTATTATACATCCTGCACCTGGCACGACGAAGAGATCTGATACTGGCTTAGCTGCTGTGGTAGACCTAGCAAACCCACCAACCATCGCAGTGCCAGTTCAGAAAAAAATAAATCTGACGTCAGCAAATTTGAAAACCAAAAGTGCAGAAGCGCCATCAATGGCAGCCATGAACGCAGTCGACGGCAGCACCCAATACCTGCCGCACTGCAGCCTGCTAATGGCCAAGATGCAGCAAATATACAGGCCCAGGGTTCACGTGTTCATGAACCCTATGATTTGACAAGTAAATTGTCTTTGGAATCTTTAAAACTGCATCAGCCCCCCAACCATCAATGGAGAACTCGATCCTACCTAAACTTGCCATAAAAAAGGCACAAACCAAATCTGTAATCCAAAAACCAGCAGCCAAAAGAGCACACACAAATGTAGCAAAAAAGTTAATTAGGAACCTTGCAACTCCTCCTCGCCTGGACATATTTGTGCGTTTTGGGAAAGAAAAGTCGAAAAGTCAAATAACATCAAAAAGACCTTGAACAAAATATTGATCCGTCAAAATGCTCCAAAAGGGTGAAAGAAAACTCAAAAGAAGTGGATAAAATATCCTCTGAAGTCTCTATCGACATATGTAAATTCTCGATTTACTCACTTGACAATGAAGATGAAGTCCCTAATGAGACCGCTGACGGAAAAGAGCCCTCTCCGGCTACTCAAAGCAATGCTTGACCTCTCTCTTTCGGAAAACTGACTGAAAGGAAAAAACAAAAAGGCGCAATTTCAAACAAACAAAATGCAGGAAATATTGCTGAGCCTCGAGTGGACAAATCGCCTAAAAATCCCCCTCAACCAAAGGCAATATTGCATGAATCTAGAAATAGTGCTTTGGAGAAATTAAATCCAAAACAAACTATAGCGCAGCTCTTGAAGCAAGAGAGACGTTCAGCGACCAGTGAGCAGAAATCAAACAACAAGTCTGGCAGTGGCTTCTGGAGTGTACAAATTGAAAATATTCTGAATGAGCCAAGTGACGTCAACCTAAATAGACGAAACATACTAAAGCTACTGCACAGTATTCCAACGCTCCGTTCCATAAGATCAGATGATGTAGCATTGGTGGAATATATGTCCGAAGATCGGTCTGATTGGGTAACCTTGCATCTTAAATCACAGTCAGTGGTGGAAAACTTGTTGAATGCAAAAGACGATCTGACATATTTTGGCTTTGACATTCTAGCTGTAGAGCTAAAAAGTACAGAGCAAGAAAAATCCTCAAAATGTCCATCTGCCAAAACATCAAACGAACAAAGAAGAGAGGACTTATGGAAACATCTTACATCAAAGCGTCCCTCATTTGCAAATGACTATCAAAAGTCAACACGATTTCAGCGCAAGGACGCAAACAAGCAGTAGCAAAATGTGGATGGAAAGGATTTCCTCTACATGTTGACGTATTGGAACACACGAGGCTTTGCACATCAGCTTCATGATCAATGGGAGCTATCAAACCAAAATGCCATAATCTGCCTCGACGAAACGTGGCTCTGAGACACCCCTGTTTGTGACGGTTATACAGTTCTGCTAAATCCAGCAAGGAAAAACTTGTTTGGACGTCCCTTCTCTGGGCTGAGCACGCTGATCAAGAATACCTGCAACTGGAAGGTGGTTTCCAAAAAAAATCCAAATATGTTTGTGCAAGCGACTACCTTACTATTGAGTACTCCAGGCTGTTGAAAACAACAACTGCTTCTCATAATTAACATATATTGGAACCCAGCCATGATACCCCAAGTAAAATTCATCTCAGCTGTAACTGCCCTGATTGACGAGTGTTTGCTCTCCTCAGATGACCCCGAAATAATAATATGTGATGATTTGAATTACTCCTGGTTCACCAGTTCAAATGAGAGGAAAAACATCAAGAGCACAAATGGCGACGTACAGATGATGGATAGAGGTGAACGCTGGTCAAATGAACTTGCATTACGGCATGCTCGATGTTGAACGGCTGTACTAGAGGAGACATTCCAGCCGCGCCGACATGGCACCGAGGCGATAGCTCCAAAACCCTCGACTATGTTTGGGCATCAAGAAACGTACAGGCTAAAATCACAAATCTATCTGTAATAAGAACTATGAAAAGCGACCATGATGCACTGTTCCTCTCATGGTTGGGACCTCTCAATTCGTCCTGTGAAAGATATTTTGAAAAGCTCACCATAAACAACCGTGCGAACAGAGTCTGCATCAATGCCAACCAATTAAGTAAACTAACATCTGCCTTTGCCCATGCTAATGGCGAACCTTCAAATGTGAACTATATGCCACGGTTGTACCAATTCGTAGTGGGATCTAAGACCTACAATGGAGATGACATAAAACAAACACATCCTTTCAGTCTCGCAGTCAGTGAGGCAAAATAAGCACTGCGAACAGACCTAAGGCTTCTGAAAAGATCTCAAATCAAAAATGCAAGTGCCCTGATGAAAAATCAGCATCTCTGCTACCGCAATTCGTTAAAATCTTTTAACATTATGCGTGACCAAGAACAAGCGGAAACAATGCTCCAACTAATCACCCAAAAACACAGTAGACATATTTGGGAAATTATAAATACTGGTTCCCTAAAACACAACTACTCAATGTCAAACTGAGTAAATGGTGCAAAGCGGGTCGAGCATTTTACAGTGGTATTTGATGATCACAGTTGTTCTTCAGCCCATCTGTTTCCCGTCAGTGCAGCAAGCTGGAATGTTGTCGAAACACAAGAGGACATCGAATGGGCGATCCACAATTTAAAGAACTCGAGGGCGGCTGGCCCAGATGGGATATCGAACGTGATGTTAGAAACCTTTTGCCCGCAATGGGCAAGTTTCATCAAGGCCCTCTTCCAAAGAATTGCGACCATGAAGTCTGTGCCTGAGTCCTGGACCAGTGCTGTTGTAGTACCAATATTCAAGAGGTGTGATTGGGACGATCCTTCCAACTACCGCCCGATCGCCCTTCTTGATACAATAGGAAAGCTGTTTGCGTCGTTTCTTCAAAAACGCCTCACACGTTGGGCTGAAGGCGCTGGAATGGTGGACGAACAGCAAACTGGTTTCACAAAGGGTGTTGGCGTGGAGCTAAATCTGCTCCTTTTGAATATGACCAAATTGAACCCATTGAAGCAGCAAAAAAAGCTCTTTGTCGCTTTTATAGACCTGCGACAGGCTTTTGACTGTATAAATCAGCAATTACTATGGTCAAAACTTCAAGCTTGGTGCTGTCCAAGTGATTTGCTGCAACCACTAATAGCCCTCCACACAAACACAATGATTCCTGTTCGGCTGAATGGACTGGGTGATCTATCCGAAGAGATCCCGACAAAAAGAGGGTTCAAGCAAGGCTGCCCATTAGCAGCTCTCTTGTTCAAACTGTTCATTTCCGACCTGCCGCTTGCCCTAAAGGAGCCAAGGTCTTTTCCCCCTACAATAAACGGTCAGAAACTAAGTTGGATGATTTATGCCGACGATATTCTGCTCCTAGACACGACCCAAATTGGTCTTCAAAGATTGCTCACGGCTTTTCAAAGATACTGTGAGACAAACGATCTACTAATTAACATCACAAAATCGAAGACAATGGGCCTCATTAAACGGAAGGCGGTAAGGGTTAACGGTCACCGGTGACCGTTAACCCTTACCGCCTTTCTACGAGGTCCCTTTGCGGGACTCGACATTAACGGCTGGTGTAGACCAGCCATTAAAGTAGGGACCCGCAAAGGGACCAGGGTGCTAATTACGGTACCGCAATTTGCGGTACCGCAATTAGCACCTTCCCCATTCCCATTATGCCCTATGGGGCAAAAATGGGAATGGGGAAGGGCAATGGAGGAAGGGGGAATTACGGCCCCGCCAAGGTGGTAATTTCCCTTTCCTCCAAGGCAGTGCCGGTAATTTACCGGCATGGACCAAGGTGCTAGTAGCACCTTGGTCCACCGCCTACCGTGTAATGAGGCCCAGAGACACTTGGTACCAATAACAACATGCGTAAACACAAATTTGTCTGGCGACTAAATAATGAACCCTTCGAGTCAACCAACAGTATCAGATACCTAGGAATACTATTGAATACTTCAGTCCGAGAGTGGGACTGGACTCAAGACCTATTTGTTCGCATGACGATGTTTGCTTTACAGGGGGCAAAATTGCATGCCTCCTATGGGAAGTTTACCTTGAAACCAGTCCTGACTTTTTAATCTCAAAAAGGTGGTTCCAGCGATCTCATTCGGTAGCGAAGCAGGCTGGAACATCTCCTACGATATCTGGTCCAAATTGGAAGGGACATTTTGGCGAAAGATGCGGAAATTACCCTCAAACACGCCAATATCAGCCATTCGCTACGAACTAGGTATAGAGTCGCTATATGGCACTGTTCTGTGGAAAGCTATATCTGCCCTCCGCAAAATTCGACTGACAGCCGGCGCAAGACCCTATGAAATACTGAACAAAAAATCAAACCATCCAACAGCCGACCTGTTGAATTCATGGGAAGCAAAATTGCTGTTCATAATGAAAGAGGCTGGAGTTTTGCTGGATCTGGTACTGTTAACAACACAGATCGCAAAACAAAAATGTGCCATTACAATTGGATCCTAAATGATGAGGCTCGGAAAAAAACTAGCCACGACCCAAGATCTAGGACATGTAATGAATAAGCTTGATGAAACTCCAAAATATCTGAGTAAATTCCCCTCACGTCATCATCGAGACATGTTTCAAAGGCTACGCCTCGATCTTTATAAGACAAAAGAAATGCTAAAGTTAAAGCGGGATCCGCTCACCCCAGACAATCAATGTCGCTTCTGCATGAACTCAATAGAATCAATCAAACATTTAGTGATTGCATGTACTGTGATTCGCATCCAGCGCTCGCTCCACCTGTTGCACCTTGCCCCCCAAAATGCCAACATGGAGGAGTGGTGGAGCTACCTGATGGCAGGCACAAATACTCGTTTGACTTGTGCGGTAATTGACTTCATGGACGCTCTCCGCCCACCTGTCTAAGCAGGGGGGACTACATGATATTACATGAGGCCACAGGATGCTTTCTTTTGTCTTTTTCCTCACGGATAGTAATGTAAAGTTTGTCTTTTTTTGTACTAAACTAATGTTACTTAATAAAAAATAAAAAAAAATAAAAAAAGTTGTTACAGAGTTGCCATGAAAGACAGACTTTAAAACACTAGCCCAGTCAAAGTGACAGCGCCTGATAGTAAAAAGTGCAAATTAGCAATAACATCATTGTTATCAAAGTGGTAGTGCTTGAACAATTTTGTGTGAGAATCGCATAATAGCACACCTCCAATGCCTACTACCATTCCTATGGCAGATATAAGAATAAAAGCGTTGCCAAAGTGACAGTGCTTTACTTATGTTTTGCGCAAAAATTATAAATTGCGCACTTTCATAAGTTCATTCCAATGTGCTAAAAATAAGGTAATACATATTGAACATAGGAAGGCAAACACAGTGATATCAAAATTCATATTAAGGAATTCTGTCAAAGTAACATAAACAAATCAGTAAATTTGAGTATTACTAAATGGTTGTCAATTAAAATACTAGGCTAAAACAAATAACTGTCTGAGTTATGAATGCCATTTAGTACTTCACCTGATTAGGGAAGATACCCTAACCTATAAAGTGCCAAATGCCATTACCTTTTATCCCAAGAAAACGACCAAACCGAAAACCATTTAAAGCATCATAAAGAGAAAGGAAAAGAGGAGAGGAATTAAAGAGGCAGAAAAGAGAGGAAAAGCAAAAAGGAGAAACAGCAGAACACAAAAATATTCATATTAATGTTACAGAAACAAATGACTGCCTTCAGTTATATTCAAAGCGACAGAGCCCTTTGAATTAAAACGTAAGATCAATTAGGCTTCTAATCTGCATAAAGTCAGCTCTGCATTACCCTTGCAGGGATGAGGTTTTTACATGAGCCGGTCTTGGTATGAGATCTGCAAAGTTAATGGCTACTGGGTAATTGTCATTTTTAGAATGGTCCGCTCTGAGATGTTCCAAAGTTCTCAATTTGAACTTTCATTTCGTGCAGCCGATGTACATTTTCATACACGGGCAAATCAATCCATAGCCTACAATCTCTGTATTGCAGTCAATCCGAGAGGTGATGTAATGTGACCAAGTAGTACCGTTCATTTGGAAATTAGAAATGTTGCTAACCAACGAGCAAATAGAGAGCTGTCGGATTCAGGCGAGTTTTGAGAACTGGATCTTTAGATAAGAGGTGCCAATGCTTTATCACACTCCGGAATTGGGACGCTTGTGGACCAAATTAAGTTATGAATCTAATGTCTTCCGATGCTGGCACTGCTTTTTTTGTTTTTGATTTCAAAAGATCCTGTCTACCGCACAAATAAATTTTACTTCGACTTTTCTGTAACGTCCCATTTTAATAACCTCTTTGCAAGAATCTAGATCTGAAATGCGAGAGCAGCTTCTTTTAGCTTTAAGAAACACTGCATAGGGGATGGTACTTGCTGGATGACATGACTTTTCATGAAGGATGGAGTTACCAGCTGTTGGTTTACGATACGTCTTTGTTTGAACCAATCCATCCATCACTGAGATTCACAGATCCAAAAAGTCAATGCTTTCCATGCTAGCAGTCATAACAAGTTTCAAATTCAAATCGTTTGTATTCAAGAAATTATGGAATTGATGGAACTCTTCCATGCTCCCTTTGCCAGATCAAAAACAAATCATCAATGTAGAGGAGCCACATGATAATATTGGAATTCCATATATTCAATGGATTTTTCAACACAAATACCTCTTCCCAGTAGCCCATCAAGAGATTGGCATACGCTGGTGCAAATTCCATGCTCATTGCAGTCCCCATGAGTTGCAGGTAATGATCCCCATTAAAGAGAAAATAATTATGCACCAATACAAACATAATCATTTCAAGGAGCATTTTGTTATGTCTCTTGAAACTAGAGGATCGTTTCCGCAGGAAGAAATTGGCTTCTATCACTCTGTCACTTTGCCAAATCACCATACTCAAAGATGTAACATCAAGAGTGACGAAGATTAAATCCTCCCCCCAATGTATGTGTTGGAGCCGATTTAAAACATCACCAGTATCTTTTACAATTGAAGGTAAGCTAGTGGCAAGTGGCAAGAGGAAGGAATCTACAAAACTAGACATGGGTTCAGTCAGAGATCCAATTGAACTAGACAGTGGGTCTGCCAGGTGGCGATGATTGGTTTTTATGGATCTTAGATAATAAATATAGTGTTGCTGGCAATTCTGGCTACATGGCCGGAGAAATCCTCGCCAAGAGGTAAAATCTCCTCCGAACCGCTCGCCATCATTAACACATACTGGAACCCCCAAAAAACATCACCAGAAACCTTTTGTGATGCCGCCTCTAACATCATTGACGAAATTAGAATTAAGCATCACACTTCGAATATTGTTATCTGTGGGGACTTAAATGCAAACTGCGTGGCTTCAAACGTGCCAAAAACAAATGCACTACCCAGTACTCTGGCAGAGAGAAGAGGTAAAATATGGCTAACATTAATGAGCTCTAGAAATTTCCATAATGCTGCCAATGCAACACAGAGCCAAAATTTGATCCCTACATGGGAACGCGAGAACTCATCGGCCACCCTTGATTATATTTTTGTTTCTGAACAAATCTACCAGCGCATAACCACCTTTGAAATAATTAGAACCAAGGCGAGTGACCATAACCTTTTGAACCTTATTTGCAAAACCGCTGCTCATGATCAGCAATTCTACAAACAATCGATAGAGACAAATTCCCAGGCTACACGTCTCTGTATGTCTACCAAAGGCATCAAATCATTGACTGCTAACTATAAAATGTTAACCTCCGCCATTGATACTGAAGACGTCACTTTCAGAGACAGCTATATTCCGCTACTTCTTCCGTTCAAAAAACCACGGAAATTTCCTAACGATTCTGCGCTTCAATACAATCACGTCTACAATACCAATTTGGTAATCAAACGTAGGACGCTAAGGAAAGCAAAGAAAAAAGCCGCTGCTTTAAATACAACTACCTCATGGGAAATTTATCTTACAGAAAAGAGGAATTACAAACAATGGCTGAGACATGTACGGAGTTCTCTCTACCAGTCCGATGCAGAAAATATGCTCAAGGTGCTAGCCTCGAAAAAATCGCGGGATTTCTGGACTATGATAAATCAAACAAACCATCATCCGAAAGCTGCTATGACCAACTCAGTCGCAGAAAAAAATTGGGTCAAACACTTCTCTGATCTTTTTGAGGCCCCCCCAACAACCACCACTCTTCCAAAGAAATCGCCAGTGAGAAACTGGGTGGATCTTTCTGACGAAGACGTGATAAAAAAAACCATCACAAGATTAAAATTATCCCGAGGTCCGGACGGGCTAGCAAACTCGGACCTTAAGCAAAACTCTGACGCCTGGGCAGCAGTAATGAGCTTAATCTTCAAAGACTGCAGAGATCGAAAGATAATACCAGACTCCTGGACTCAGGCGGTCATTGTTCCGATTTTCAAAAAGGGCGTCAGGGAGGACCCTTCGAATTATCGTCCTATAGCCTTGTTGGATGTTATAGGCAAGGTCTTCGCTACTATGCTTTTGAATCACTTCCAGAGCTGGGTAAGGCTATCCCCCTCGGCAGACCCACTGCAAACTGGCTTTCAAAAAAACGCAAGTACGGCAGCTAACATAATGATCTTGAGCATCATCAAAGACAAAGTCTTGTCGGGAGCACCAAGAGTCTTCCTAGCTTTCGTTGACCTTTCCCAGGCGTTCGACCGAGTCGACAGGTCGAAATTGTGGAAGAAATTGAAAGCGTGGAAGTGTCCTGAAGACATCCTGGACCCTATAATCGCCCTTCATTCGAACACCAGGGTGGCTGTTCGCCTGAACAACCAAGGACTTCTATCAGATCAAATTCCCTCTCATCGTGGGGTGAAGCAGGGATGTCCGCTGGCCCCCGCACTCTTTATATCCTTCCTAGGCGACTTTAAAGATTCCCAGGATGCGATCAGGTCATTTCCACCTAAAGTCGGCAACGTAGGGGTCAGCCGGCTTCTATACGCCGACGACCTGATAATTTTGGACCACACGCAGGTTGGACTCCAGCGACAACTCGACAACCTTGCCCAATACATAAAGGACAATAACTTGGAGATAAACAAATCAAAAACTAAAGTCCTGATCTTCCAAAAACAGGAGACTAAAAAGAAAGAAAATCTCCAGTGGTTCCTTCACCAGACAAAAATTGAAGTTGTTACAACATTCAAATACTTGGGAGTTGAAATTGACAGTTCTAAGAACGCCAATACAATGCAACAAACTCTATGGACAAAGGCGAAACATCTAACATCCCAGCTTCGGGCAGTTCACAGAAAATATGGCAAATTCAGCCTCCTACCCGCTATCCATTTCTATAAAGCTAAGGTAATCCCGTCTCTAACATACGGCATGGACGCAATACCAACAATCCCGTCGACCCTCTGGACCAAACTAGAAGGCCATATCTGGCGAACAGTACTTGGACTTCCTAAATCTACATCTTCTGCAGCAATAAGACGCGAACTAGGTCTGCTCTCTATAGCTGCAGTGGTGGCACAAAGTAGGATTCAGTTATTCAGAAAAATAAGACATCCAGAGAGTCTTCAAATATACCGTATGATCAATGAAGAAATTAGTAAGGGAAACAACAAGCTACTTAAAAACTGGGTTGAAACTCAGCAACAATTCCTGCAGGCGATAGCCTGCTCAGAAGATAAACTAATCGAGAATCCGTTAAGAATAAAATCAAAAATGGAGTGGTTAGATTGGATAAATACGAATGAAAAAGCAACATCAAACAAACTGCTAATCCATCTACCACCCGTCTTTAACAAACTTAAAGAGCCTATGGAATACTGTAAAAAATACCCCAGCAAGCTGTCAATGAAAACTCTACTGAAAGCTCGTCTTAATTTGCTTCCTACAAAAGAAATTCTAGCTATCCGAGCTGCTACTAATGAGAAATCATGTCGTCTTTGTAAAAATTCTGAAACTACAGAATCCATAAGACATCTCCTGATGGTTTGCCCTGCGATCGCACAGGAAAGGGACGTTTTTTTTGGTCCCTTGTTTTCAAACTCTTTTATTAACGATGAAGATATGTGGTGGAACCGCCTAATTACAGGAGCCCAAACTAGATGGCTAATCCCGACAGCAAAACTACTAAACATCATTATGGAAAAGATTAGCCATCTCTGACATTTCTGACATCTAACGAGAAAAGCCATTTAATTCTGATAAATTTTGGATGGTGTAAACACTAACAATGTTCTAAACATCTATTAGTATGTAACTTTCAACACTTCAACATCTTTTTTGTCAGGTATACGTAATCATGAGAACTCCTTTTTGTAAAAATCTAATATAGATTATATACAAAATAAAAAAAAATAAAAATATATAGTGTTGCGAAGGTTGGGCATTTGACAGCTACAAACCAAAACTCGTCTTTGTTTAACACTCCTTGCCTGTACCACCTGTCAAGAAATTTCCTCAAAGAAACCAAGAAACCGTCAGTAGGATCTTTGGGCAGCTTCTGATAACTTCTTATGTCTCTTATGTCCTCATGTCTCGCAACAACTTGTGGGCCTCCTTGGTATAATCCTCATGGTCCCAGATAACCACATTTCCCCTTTTGTCTGCAGGTTTAATCACCAATTCAGTTTTTTGGCCAATTTTTTAAGGCAGCCCATATCCCAGTGTGACAGGTTAGTAGAGTTCTGAAACCAATTGATTCTGTTAATGTCTTTCTTTACCTGATTTTCAAATTGTGTGATGATTTTATCATCAACAAAAGGTGGTATAAAATATGATTTGGGCTTGAAGTTGCTGTGGTGACAGACTAATTCATAGTCAACATGTGATAAATCAAATGATGTGCTCAATGAGGTAGGGTCAGCCTTCAAATCAGTGAGGCATGAAAGAACTTCTGTATCTCTCAAACTCATAACATTGACTTCAGGAATTTCGTCTGTTGGTATTTAATTTCCAAATGCAAAAAATGTCTTCAAATAAAGCTTCCTGCAAAATGTAAACATGTCCATGGGAGTGTCAACTTGATTTATGTTTTGATCAGGAACAAAGGATAGACCTAATTCCAGTATGGTTTGAGTCTGGTGGTCAATAGACATATTCATTAAATTGACCAGTGTATTTGTAGGCGCCATTCCTTGAGCAGTTATTTCTTTGATCAAGTTAACATCTGTAACTGGTTCTGTCTCCATAACTGTTGTCCTTTCCCTCTTTTCTTTCCTCTGCCTCTGTCTGCCGCATCTGATGTGAAGCCTTTTTCTCTTTGAGGGCCTTTGAATTTGTCTTTTTCTGTATAGATCATCTTTATTACCTCTAACAAATCACGTGTGTTTTTGACATTTGAGGTGGTAGAGACTGAAGGTATGGCTTCCTCTTCTACTGTACTTGCACCTGAACAATCAGATGATACAGTTGCTCCGGTGTTAACTGGGATGTTGGTCGGATTTTTGTATAAAAAGTCATATTTTGGGGCAAAAGTATAAATCCTGCCATTGCTGTAATCTTCCTGATCACGGTAACATTTCCGAATCTTGAGCTGTCGAATTTCTTCTTAATAATGTTGCAGTTTCTCACTTAATTTAATTTGAAAACATTGAACTTTCTCCTGATCCTGTATTTGGCTAAGTTCTTCTGCCAAATCAGTAATATCCTTGTTTAACTGTGCATGGTAAAGCTCTGAATATTTGATCAGGGTGCGTAGCATGTTAACCGAGCATTCTGTTAGACCTAATTCCCACTCTTTCAACATATCTCTGTTTTTTTAATCATAGCTGGGGAATGTGAATATATATATATATACATATATATATATATATTTTAAAAATATAAAAACTATTAAAAGCTCTTTAAATATCTTGGATGCTTTGAAAGCCAAAGTATTAAGTTGTAGAACTTGGAAATTCAGAGGGGATGGCATGTACGATGCATGCAGGGATAGCTTGTCACACTATGATTCCTAGTTTTCTGGCAACAAGATGGTACCATATGTTGAGAGAATGTAAAGTTTTAAGCAAACAGGTGTACATTGTATGAAATCCGCTATCAGAGAGTTTAAGTATCCATGCCAGGCAAGCAGGCATAGGCTCCTCTTGTAGCCTGAATGCAAACCACAACATGACATCAGGCCATGGCAGGCATCTGGACAACATGACTATGAAGTAAATGTAGGGACAACATGGTTAATTTGCTGTATTATATTGTTGGTCAAAAGGTGCTATTATACTAAGTAGGTCTGTTTAGCCACCACTTTCGTTCACTGTTGATGTCATATTTTTAGTGTAATCCGCCTCATGTTTACAATTATTAACCAGAAAATCCACATAATGAAACCCCAGCTTCACCAACAAAATAAAATCAACATTGGAAAGCATGTGATCCTATTTCAGTGTCTACTGAGCACATTAAATTGTCATAGTGAAAGTTCAAGGGATTCCCATAAGTTAATAAAAAATAAATAAACATTTAGAAATAGACATGCTAAAGACAGATATATTCATATTACAGGTGAGAATGAATGAGTGACTGGCCAAAGAAAAGTCAACTACTGGTGTAATTCCATCAAAAATAACACATCCTTTCTGGTTAGTCGAACATAGTAATTTGTGGAACAGTGCTGCTTCTCAAATATTTTCAATAATGTAATGCTATACCCAGTATTTAGTGGGAATACATGGACAAACAGTGCCACGAGGCTCATGCATCAAAGCCATGATCATTTAAAGAACTGAATGGATGAGACACAAAGCCCAATTTATGGTATCCGGTGCAGAAATGGCGCATGGTCTGCATGCCGAGAAGGACCCTGAGTGAGCTGCGGCGCAGAAAAAGTATTCCGTGCCCCGCGTATTCATGGGTGCAAAGGTGCATACTAGCCGTTGTGCAAGTAAAAACAAGCTGCGCGGGGAACACCCTCAACACACCCCACGCACACCAAAATGCCAGCTAAATGCCAAACCAGGTGCAAGCCTCCGCGTCCACCCCTCACCCACCATCCAGTACCCCTGTAAGAAGGCGCGCCCTCATTCCCAAGGCCTGGCTGCACTCCAGCTAAATCTCATGCCTCACCTTGCAAGACCAGGCTGCACCCCTACGAAAATGAGGGCCCTCCTTCGCAAGCCCAGTCTGCGCCCCTGAGAAAACTCAGGCCCTCCCTCGCAAGGCCAGACTGCACCCCTACGAAATCACACGCCTCACCTCGCAAGCCCAGGCTGCACCCCTGCTAAAATGCAGCCCCACCCTTGCAAGCCCAGGCTTCACCCCAGCGAAATCGCACGCCTTCCCTCGCAAGCCCAGGCTGCACTCCTGCAAAAACACAAGACCACCCTCACAAGTCCATGCTGCACCCCTGCGAAAGCATGAGTCCACCCCCCTACACCCTCGGCACCCATTCTGGCTGCATACTCCCCTACTGCACATCAACCACTCTAGCCCAGACACCACCCACCAGCCCCCTCCAATCTGGACACCACCCACCAGCCCCCTCCAGACTGGACACCACCCACTATGCCCCCTCACCTGTGACACTCCCCCCAGGCAGCCCCCTCCAGTCTGGACACCCCCCACCACCCCCCTCAACTGTGACACCCCCCCCGGACAGCCCCCTCCAGTCTGGACACCACCCACCTGCCCCCCTCACCTATGACTGCCCCCCAGGCAGCCCCCTCCAGTCTAGACACCACCCACCAGCCCCCCTCACCTGTGACCCCCCCCAGGCGGCCCCCTCCAGTCTGGACACCACCCACCAGCCCCCCTCACCTATAACCTCCCCAGGCAACCCCCTCCAATCTGGACACCACCCACTATCCCCCTCCAGACTGTACACCACCCACCAGCACCCCTCACATTTGACACCCCTCAGGCAGCCCCCTCCAGTCAGGACACCACCCACCAGCCCCCCTCAACTGTGACACCCCCCAGGCAGCCCCCTCCAGTTTGGACACCTACCATCAGCACCTCCTTACCTGTGACCACCCAGGTACCCCTCTCCAGTATGGACACCACCCACCAGCCCCCTCCAATCTGGACTCCACCCACCAGCCCCCCCTCACCTGTGAAACCCCCCCAGGTAGCCCCCTCCAGTCTGGACACCACCCACAAGCCACCTCCAGTCTGGACACCACCCACCAGCCCCCCTCACCTGTGACAACCCCCCAGGCACTCCCCTCCAGTCTGGACACCACCCACCAGCCCCCTCCATACTGGACACCGCCCACCAGCCCCCCTCACCTGTGAACCTCACCCCCCCCAAGTAGCTCCCTCCAGTCCGAACAACACCCACAAGCCTCCCTCACCTTTGACCCCCCCAGGCAACCCCCTCCAGTGTCAACACCACCCACCTGCCCCCTCACCTGTGACACCCCCCCAAGCAGCCCCCTCCAGTCTGAACAACACCCACCAGCCCCCCTCACTTTTGACCCCCCCAGACAGCCCCTCCAGTCTGGACACCACCCACCAGTCCCCCTCACCTGTGACACCCTCTAGGCAGCCTCCTCCAGTCTGGACACCACCCACCAGCCCCCCCTCACCTGTCACATCCCCCTAGACAGCCCCCTGCAGTCTGGACACCACCCACCAGACCCCCTCACCTGTGACACCCTCCCAGGCAGCCCCTTCCAGTCTGATCACCACCAACCGGCCCGCCTCACCTGTGATACCACCCCAGGCAGCCCCCACCATTCTGGACACCAACCACCAGCCCCCCTCTCCTGTGACACCACCCCAGGTAGCCCCCTACATTCTGGACTTCACCCATCAGCCCCCCTCACCTGTGACCCCACCAGGCAGCCCCCTCCAGTCTGAACACCACCCACCAGCCCCCCTCACCTGTGACAACCCCCCCAGGGAACTCCCTTCAGTCTGAATACCACCCACCAGCCCCCCTCACCTGTGACACCCCACCAGGCAGCCCCCTCCAGTCTGGAACGACCCACCAGCCCCCTCCAGAATGGACACCACCCACCAGCTCCGCTCACCTGGGTCCCCCCAGGCAGCCTCCTCAAGTCCAGATACCACCCACCAGCTCCCCTCACCTGTGACACAGCCCCCAGGCAGCCCCCTCCAGTCTGGACACCACCCACCAGCCCCCTCACCCGTGACACACCCCAGGCAGCCCCCTGACAGTCTCCCACAATACCAGTGCAGTGCATGTCTGCAGCTCACCTGAGCCTCCATGGCCTGCCAGCACCATGAAGTGGAACACCAACATATCCACCACAAACATGATCAACAGAAAGCAATGGAGATCCATCCAGGACTCGAGCATCTGCTGACACAGGCCTTAATCAGCCCACCACATATGACAAGTGAATGCAATGCCAAGTGGCATGTGCATGTTGGCCATGGCACATTGCCAAGGCATCAAAGCACACTAACTGAATGTGTGCCCACGACAGAAGTAAACCTACAAAAAATGTGCAATATCCACAAACAACGGCCAGGCGTGTCACAGCCTGAGCATCAGTGACCTCGGTTGAAGGGGTGGGAAAAGTACCTGTCAGGGAACAATAACATGACAGGGCCATGCATGGGTGATGGGGGGGGACAGTCAGAGAGTGCATGAGTCACAGAGATCGGAGAATTGTGCTGCCACTGCAACATTGCACACTACTGCATTCCAGTATCCGAGGTAGAGCAACACATGGGAGAAGGAAGTGTGTGACTGCACATGCTGGTGGGCATGTCTTCATGACATGGGCTTAACAGCAATGACAAACAAATGTGCCATTAACGTGACCATGGAACATCTCCACAGTGAGCACACCTCCCTCAACCCCAACCACACAATGATGCTGCACAGGTAAATGCAAAAGAAAACATACAGTGCAGACCCAGTCATCTGATGGACCCACCCCCACATGTCAGGCACATGTGCATCCTTCCAGCCACAACCATCACAGCAACAACAGCACACATGCATGCACGCCACAAGACACATGACTTGCAATGGAGAGATGCACTGGCTGAAAAGTGAACTATCAGACTTGCCAACACACAAATGAACTGCATGAATCATGCAATGTAACAAAATGAAAGATGTATTGAATATAAATATGCACAATTAAAACGGGGAATTAAGTCCATGGGAAAACATGAAATGAAATAAAATCCCTAGGCCTAAATAACTATATACATGACAAACTGGGAAGGAAAGTCTGCAAAGTCCACAGAAAATAATAAATAAAAAAACAAACCTACACCTAAATAACTATGTACAAAGGCAGCGGGCTAGTCCTCCTCTCCAATCTCATTCAGCCTTTCGACCAGGGCTGAGTCCAGCGACTCCCCCAACCCCGTCAGGTGTGCCTCCGTTGTTGCTGTGAGGGCTTGCAGGTTGTCCAGCATCTGTGTCTCTATCACTCGCGCTTCCCTGCAAGTGGCCTCCAGGATGGCAGCCCGCCACCTTGCCTGATGCAGCGCAATCGCAGCCTTGGCCATCAGTACTCTTGTTTCCCGTGCCCGCTGCCTCTTTGCCACGATCTGCCCTTCGTACTGCTGTAACACGGAAGACATTTGGTTCCTCATGGCCATGTGCACCTCCTGCCTCACACATTCCATCTGCCTCCTTTGGGTGGTCTGCCCTGCAACCAATTGCCTCCTCCTCATTGTCACCTGCTGCCTTAGTGCCCAGTGCCTGCTACATTGGTACGCCCTCCGAGCTGATGACAATCCCCGGCCGCGTACCGCACCTGCACTGCTCATAGGTGCCTGCTGTCCCTCCATTGCCTGTGATCCTGTCGGTGCCTGGGTAGGCACAGTGACCACCTCAGCTGCTGTGCCTGGGACTCCCACCTCGGGCAGGGATGAGAGCTCCACCAGATGGGGCGTGGTGGGTGGGACTGGTGCACATGGGTTCTCTGCTGGTATGTTGGCCGGAAGGCACCCTGAAGGACGACTGGTGCACAGAGGAGGAAGACAAGGTGGTGATCGCAGCAGTTAACAGCCCATGGAGTCCACCACAGAACAGGCATGCTGCAAGCCAGGACTCAAAACAGTATAGCTCACTGTGATGATGGGCAAGCAGACTACGAGTAGCCTGCCCATTATCACGAATGACATCTCTCTGCCTCGTCAACCCGGCCATCAGGGGCAGCACATAATCCCGGATGGACGCACCGGGACACCCCCTTGGGTGTCGGTCTGGGTGGAAACACCAGCCGACAAGGGGGGGGTGTGTCTGGGTGGAGGCATCCTGGCAGGTGCACATTGCTGCATTCAATGCCCCAGGGACTAGATTTTGCACAGGCACTTCCACAGTGGCCTGCACAGCCTCATGCTCCTGGGACAGGACAGCAGTAAGCACGCCACCTCAACACCTGGGCTGCAATGGCCACCTCCTCCTCCTCCGTCAACCTGGATGACTTCTGGGTGTCTTCGGCCAAAGATGGCCCCTGTGGGGCATCACCTGGCCTCACCACTGCTGATGAGACCCTCCCACCTTCACCTTCCTGGACTCACCCCCAGCAGCCATGCCCGATGTCATCAGCACTGCCATGAAGATGCCCCAAAGATGAGCTGTCATGGGGGCGTGGCTGTAGCCTGCTCCTCTGCCTGGTGGAGGCATCCCTGCATCCATGTTCCACAGCACTGCTTCATCAGATGCAGCTGTGGAAAAGGAGACACAGAACAGCAACATCCAAGTCCCGGGAACTGCAATGCCTCAACGTGACTAAGCCAGACATCCATCCAAATGCACATGTTACATCCAGGCGTGAGTGATGCCCAGTCACACATTCCCATTTTGGGCACATACACATGAGCATCATGCATGCGCATGATGTGGGCCACACTACCTCAACTGGCACACTTGCCATCCTGGCTCCTCTCAGACACAAGTAACATTGCATGTGCACGGCTGCACCCAGCACTACAACACACAATGCAAGTAAGAGCACATATAAAATCCAAAGATGTCTGAATGCACACATGGAGAGCAATGTCTGGGCCATGCATGCAGACATTCGTCTCAGAAGCATAATTGCTGCAAGCATAAGGGCGGTCACTGCCAACATGCTGGTACATGCACATCACTCATGCACCGTAGAGCAGTGCAACACATGACTACTCACCATTCGATTCCAGATGTTGGTGTAACTCTCAGACTTGGGAATGCAACGCTGGGTAGAACCTCTCCAGGAACCACATGTTGTTACCCAACAGCCTGCACCTGTGTGCACATTCCCCTCCGTGGTAGCACCGGCCTGATGTATCGCAGGGCCTTGCCGCGGGTCCTGGATTTCAGATCCTCCCAGCGCTTGTGTACGGTCTTGAAGGTGCGGACTGCCACCCCCTCTACGTTGATGGCATCCCAGATCTGCTGATGTCCTTCCTTCCCGCGTTGCATCACAGGGTTGAAGAGGGCATCATAATGCTCCAGGATCTTCTCTACCAGGATGTCAACTTCCCCGTTGCTGAAGTTGACAGCCCTCTGCCTTGCTGCCATGGGGTTGCCACTCTGTTCCAAGGAAGATGGTGTAACTCCAGATGCAGGTGTGGATTGGCAAGGTGGTCCTGGAGCTGGGCTTTGGAGCGGTGGTGGTGGTATGGCACGCTGAGAGATCAACGAAGCATCTGTGGTAGTCACGGGGCTGGAGACAGGAGCATAGGCAATGGCTGGACAGCAGGCACTCCAAACGCAGTGCAGCTGGGTAGCAGGGACACACACTGTACAGGCAGCAGCAGATGGCAAAGTTGGAGGCATCACACGGCAGGAGGAGGGAGTTAAAATGACACACAGGCAGGAGCGTCGGTCTTTCGTGTCTCGCAATGAAGGCACCCGGAAACAGAGTGAAGGGACTTTGCACGTAAAAACAGAGCAAAGCATGTACACATGAAAACAGAGGAAAGGCCCTCAGCCCGTAACTTACATGACACGCGCTGTGCGCAGGCATGGAGCACGCCATATTCGGAAAAATACTTAAGTACATGTAAAAGCAACATGAAACGTAGGGGAGGAGATGGACCATTGGAGTACACGTGTATTTTGGGGTGCCACGCATTCCGTTCACTTCAGGGACTGTACGTACTTTTTATTTTGGTGGGGGATTTGCCTCTGTGGATACGCGCCTTTGTTTCAACTCTGGTTGCCCCTGTGTATCGCATACCACTATTCTTACTTATCTGGTAGCTTTCCGGGCTTCGCGTATTCATTTTGTGTGTTGCTGGGTGCCACTACGTATTGCATACCACTTTTTTGTTATTTCGGAAGTTATCCTGGTATCGCGTATGCTTTTTCTTTCGGGGTGCCATACTATCCACACCTGGGGTACATTTGAGCCCTGCTGGACAATATAACTATGTCTCACATCACATAGACTACCCCCTCACTCGTATTGCCGTGGACAATAACTTGGTGTGCCTTCCATATTTCAGTTAAACCTGGGACATGAGTGAAAAGGCCCCAAGAGGTAAAGGGGCAGACGGGTTCAGGGTCAGGGATATGCTCTGGAAGCAGCTGTTCCAGCCCCAAGGGGTCAGGGACATGGTGTGGAAGCAGCTGTCCCAGCCTGAAAGGGTAAGGGTCATGCCATGCCCCAGGCCACTTGTGGTCCGGCATCAGGACCGCAAAGTGGTCCCAGCCACACAGGGATGGCACCAACACTTTGTGGCAAGAAGGTAAAGCCTGCTCAGCAGGAACAGGCTCAACCTCATGACACGGCACAGGACACTGGCACATTGAGAAAGAAGAACTTCCATAATGAAGAACTCAGATCCTCATGGACTAAGTGACCATTCACCACCATGACATGTGCCTTCATCTGGGGAGCCCCCATACAACTGACCAGCGTTGTATGGTCACTGTACCATGATCCTATCTAGAACTTCATTAACTTACTCTCTCTACTTCACAGACCTTGTCTAGGTGGTCCTCTTACAGCCATACATCACCTGAGACTATTTGCTGTTTCCCTAACTTACGGCATGTTCTCTTTGTCTCCAGTCCCTGTACCAAGACAACACTGGTGTGGCATGTGATGGATTAGGCCTTGTATGTGCATATGTGTGGATGCCTGTTGCCATGTAATGTAATTGTACGTCACAGACACATGCTCATGCCCATTTCACTGGTGTTTGTCATAGGTGTGCGGTAACATGGCCCCTAACGTGTTTCTTAACAACCCTGTTGGTTGGCAATGTGTCCACTGGCACCATGGCTGGGCAGGGAATTTGTTGGCCAGTCTACATATGCCATGATCACATTGCGTGTTGGCCATAGTGTATGGATGCTGTATTTCTTCTGACTACATGCCCTGCATTTTGTTGCAGTACAGGTATGTGATACACATGTTTACTGTAGACACATTGCACATGACTCCACTTGTCTTTTTCTGTCCATGTGCAGATGATGATACAACAGATGCAGAGGAGGAGGAGGATGAAGAAGAGTCTGTGGTGCATCGGACCACCAGTGGAGGACGTGGCGTGGCAAGCCGTAAGAACCAACTGGTGCTCCAGACCATCCTCAGCCATGCTGCAGACTCTTCGGACTCTTTGGACTCAGCTGGCACTGATGCTGAACCGAATGTGCAGTCCTCAATGCTGGCAGAGGTGAGTGCACCAATGGGTGGAGCAGTTGTGGCCCGCGGGTCTGCGGGGATTCAGGTGCATTCACAAGGCCAGACAGTGGTGGCCCTCCGTCTGCGGTGGCTACGGCTGCAAGGCCAGCCTCCCATGTATTGGTTTCTGGTCCTGGGACAGATATCCAAGGGAGGGTTGCAGACCTGCAGCCAAGGACAGGGGCATCACAGCACGGCCCATGCTCCCTTGCATCAGGCAGGCGTAGGCCCCGCACGTGTGGAGGACGTGTGCAGCCTTGGCAGACAGAGTGGGAGCAGCAGATGTTGCATTCCGCACACCGACAGGGTGCTGCCTTTGAGAGCTTGGCTGAAGGCATGGATAGGGTGGCCACTTCCATGACCCCCCCAGCAACACAGGTGGCGCAACAGCTGTAGGTCATGTGGTCCACATGCCACTTCCACAGACTGTGCATAGAGGCCCACATCAGGGGCCGACGGGCAGATCTGCAGGCATCCCTGCTTGCAGAGGGTCATGCAAACAGGGATGCCCTGAGGCGTGAGATGTTGGCCCACAGGACTGCAATCCTTGAGGAACATGCAGCCACCAGAAGACTGTTTCACCAGGAGATGTTAGCATTGAGGCAGACAATCTCAGAGGAACTCTGTGCAACCTGTGAGGTTGTGCATAGTTGCCTCACAGCCCTCAGTCTGCTGGTGCATTCATCAGTGTCACGCATGGCGGCTGCCACTGAGGACCAGGCCAGTGCACTACGTGGTCAGCCACCAGCACCACTCCCACCTGCAGATTCAACGCAGGATGGGGGTGCCAGCACAGACATGCCTCCTGGTCCATCGTAGTTGTGAGGTCCATGAGCCAATGGAGGGTTTTAAAAAATAAATGGGTTGATTATTGAACGTCCACCCATGTGGACATTGACATGCACCCTATCCCGCTCCCCTCCTTGGTGGGTTTCCCCACCCTGCTATCCGTGATGGACTTTTTAAATTTTGTTTCATTTTTGCTACTTTTGTTGACTTGATTTGTGCAGTTGCCCTCTCAAGGCCATGACGTATACAGTGGGGGACATGCAGGCATGCAGAGTGAGGTGAACTTGCATGTTTGCATGGTGGTGATCAGGATGGCATGTGCAGGTAACTATGGGTTCAGTGTATCCTGACACATGTGTGCTGTGTGAATGGTACTTAACCATGCCTGTTGTAATGCCTTGTCCCATGTTATTTCAGTAATTGGTAATGAGGCAGTGACTGCTGTCCCAGGGGAGACACCCTGCACCCTTTGACGTCCATGCTCCCCATACCCTCTGCCAGGCACTGGTTCTCCTTTCACTCATTTGGATGGAGGCACAGTTCCTGGTGAAGGTGATGCAGGATTCACATCAACGTGCTTTACTTGGAAGCAAGACGACACAGAGCAACACAGGTCTGATCCCCAGGTCCGTGCTTAGAAACCTCTTGGTATTAAGCGCTTTATAAATGACCAATCATACTCATACTCATCATGCTGGCTCAGTCAGCAGGTAAGCATGAGCATTGTCTTGCATGTTCAGCATGCGTCATTGCTCCCGTGTTTGCTGCATGTGGAAGTTTCCTTATATGTGCTTTGCATGCTGCCATGCCAGGATGGTTTTTCAAGTCGTACTCCTGTCACTGTCTTCCTCCCTCGGTAAACTCAGCTATGCCTGCACCTACTGTGGTGTAGTGCATGTCCTTGGCCATCTCCAATCCAGAAAGTGTACTCCCTGATGTTTTTTTCATTTGGCCTTCCCTCTCTCTTTCACTCTCTCTCTCTGTTGTTTTACGCTGCACTCATGGGCAGATCACAATCTATGTCCTGTCACCCTCTTGCACCCTGTGGTCCTTCTGCAGTGGGTGGTCTCAGCATATTTTCATCCTCCATTCATGTGTTGTCATGTACGTGCAGTTTCTTTCTGTTATTACTATGCATGTCTTTGCATTTTGGTGATGTGTCTCCCGGTGGGTTGCATTGTATGCAATGCTGGTGGGTACCCTGTGCAGGTACGTGAAGGGCATTTGCAAACACTTGTGTGGTGTTTGGCTGGGAGTCTTGCACTGTGTGTGATCACTTTAGATTGGCTTGTCTTGTGGGGCACAGGTACTACTTCATGGGTGCATGTGTCACATGGAGTGGTTCCGGTCATAGGTCTGGGCATGGTGTGGTTTCTAGGGATTAATGGGGCCACAGATTGCAGATTCCAAATTGTGGGAGTCCCATCTGTGTGGGTCTTTTTTATGTTGTTGGGAGTGGGTGGCAGGGCCAGCTGTTTTTGGCCTGTGACAGGTGTTGATGGTTGTGCTGGTGTGTGTCTTATTGCACTTTTCACATGTGTTCTAAGTGACACTTCGCATCCCATGTAATGTTTAGGGGGTGATGGTTCAAAAGCATATTTGTCCTCTCTTGCTGAGGGCTCCACATTGATGGTGTGCAGCCCCAGTTACGATCCACAAACATGGAACCATTGATGAACATTTTTTGGATGCTATGTTGTGAAGAAGCACACTACGTTGTGCATTGTTGGTGTTTTCCCATGCATGTCCCATGCATGCTGCACCATGGTGATTGCCGCTTCAAGTTGACCGCTGCTGGGTGCATGGTGCTGATGCATTCAATTGAATGCACAATTAAACCAATTGTATGATGTCACAATGAAGTTTGCATTGACCTTGCACTTTTCTCTTGCATCCTACCTTTTGCATGCAATTATCCTTGTTGGCATTTTCACATTGCTTTGTGTTACGGTCACCTGGTCTCTGCGGAGGCATTGGGGCACGGTTGCAGCCCTCCTGGGTGTGAGGTCGCTCGAGTCCGACTTCGCCCTTTGCGCTTATGTGGTGACTGGTGATAATAGGTGATGCTGCTCAGGACTGCTCCTGCGTGGAGAATAGGTGGCTTGAGTATGCCAGCTTGTGCTCCTGATCCCCTTCCAGACCTCTTCTCCTAAACCGTGGTACCCTTGGGATGTACTGTCCCTCGAAAGCTCACCTGTAGATTAGTTTTGGCGAGCACTCCGTCCTGCTGCTTCTGGCAGGGGCGCTTGTATGATCTGGACGAGTTCCTTCACTGGTCCCTTGCACGTGGTAGTCCAGTCCTGCTGCGACTAAGCCACTATACTTCAGGTAAGTGTTCCTGTTGGCCTTTGTCTTTCCTCGTCTATTTTTGTTGTATTGTAAAGTTTGTTGTCTTGTATTGCTGTCCGTTCCACTTTTGATGTTTGCTCTTTTGATTTCTTCCCTTGCATGTGATGTTGCCTGCCATGCTGAGGCTGCGGAGCTCGAGGCGGCAGACGGAGGGAATGAGGAACGAAGCTGCAGTGGTACACTAGCTGGTTAGTTGTTAAATAGGGGGTGCAGGGGCGTGGCCAACTGCCATATAAGCAAGTCGCATCTCCCTGCGGCTCCGCTCGATGCGACACCGATATTGCTGAAAAATCGAAATCTAACAAGTTGAGCACCTTAGAGAACTGCTACTTATGCGTGAGATCACCCGAGACGCGGTTACCTGGAACTGCGAGTGCTGCATGTGTCCCGTAGGGGGGGAAGCACCGAGCAAAGACCGATCGGCAGATTTCGCAAAATGGTGCCTGCCCAGTAAGCTGTGGTGCGACCTGACCCAGCAGCCTACTCCCGGCGCGGCCTGCGTCCTAGGGGCCCGAACCAGGTAGAGGAATCCAGTGCAGGCTGTGTGCAAGCAGAAAGTGCCTGCGCCGCGGGCTGGACAACAGAAGAGCCAGCGGCAGCTGCAGTGAGCCGACGAGCCCGGGAAATGGGCTCGAAGACATGTACAGTGACAAGCGCCGGAGCAGGCGCTGAGATCCAAGTGCGGACACCGGAGCCCGCCGTTGGAGATAAAGAAGGCGCGCAGACGGCCGCGACCCCGGCATTCGAGGAGAGGTGAGCACAAGCGGCGGCTCCCCTGAGGCGGTGGGGCACAGGACCGCCCCCCCACAGAAGGCAGCGGGGCCCGGGAAAGCTACTGCAGAAGTGCAATGTGAGGAGACAAAGGGTTGGGGGTGCCATCCAGAAGGAGGGACCCACAGCTCCCCTGGGCCCCGGGCTGCGCCCATACAACAGACATCGCAGCTGCAAGCTGCGGCGAGCCCCATGAGACATTGGGCGGTGCCAAATAGCATTGCGGTCCCCGAACCAGCACAGAAGCAAACCACCCACACTGCGCCCGGACGCGCCGGGCTGTAACAAGCCTTCCCGGCGAGTAGGCACTCAGCAAAAGACCCGCTGCAATCTGGGCTCCCTTCTAAGGAGGGGTTTGTTCTCCTCTTTCCCTGGACAATTAAGTTAACTGGCAAGCATGTTGTGGGACGCCACCATTGCCCCCTCAGAGAGCACAACAAACTACAGCTTGTCCGTAGAGCGCAGAATAAGCCCAGATATTTAGTGCATCCAGCGCAGCATTCAGCCTAGACATTTCAACCCCAGGGCCACTGCAAACCAGTGTAACAACCGCATTGCCCACAACAAAGACCTAAGCCACCCTCGAGGCGGCCAGTCTAGCGCTGGCAAGCGCCACACCAGCCTTTGAGATGACCACTAAGGGGGCTAAGGGCAGCAAGAAACAAACCACTACGGAATCCTACACTGCAAGCGGCACAACCAAACACGACCCCGCCACTACTATTGCTGAAACGGAGAGCAGCAAGCCACCCGAGCCAGCAAACTCGCAGCTCTTAGAAGCCATTAGGACACTTCAGAGAACTATGGAGAGCAAAATCGACGCTGTAGCGATTGACCTAAATTTGCTGCACCAGGACGTACGGTCCATTGCGATCAGGACAGATGCGCTCGAAACCCAAATGAGCGAGAACTCTAAAGCGAAAGCCCAACTACTGAAAGACGTAGATGCCCTCGAACAGAAGGTTAAAAACCTAGAGAACAGAGCTGATGATGCAGAAGGGCGGGCGCGCCGCAACAACATCAGATTAATAGGCTTACCAGAAGAAATCGAGGGGAGCGACCCTACTAACTATGTCGAGGATCTCCTGCTGCAGGAAATAGGAGCCGGTAAACTGTCCCAGGGCTTCACCATAGAAAGGGCACACCGGGCCCTCACCAAGCGGCCTCCGTCGGGAGCCCCACCCAGACCAATAATAGCCAAGGTGATAAACTATAAGGACAGAGAGACCATCCTTGCTTTTTCGAGATAAGGGGGTCGCATCCAGAGAAGCTCTGCAAAGGTCGCCATCTATCCTGACTATACTTTCCAGGATCAAATGTGCAGGGCACAATTCATCCACACCAAAGCTAGATTGAAAAATGCTGGGCTGCGCTACATGTTTTTCTACCCGGCGAGACTAAAAATACTGCACAACAACAAAGCCCACCTATTCGACACACCAGCAGAAGCTAGCGAATGGATGGACAGCGTACAGATCCCGGACCTCGAAGAAAAACTGTGGAAACCGTGTCAGGCCGCACGCTGAGTGTCAAGTATCGGCAGAGATCATCTGTGTTGGGACGCCGTACTTATCCGGCTTCCACGAGAACTAATACTGGTGGCTCTCGTATTCGTCAACGAATGGTGGTTACGGTCCCTTTAAGATCTCGTCTGCCGGGATCTTGGAAGTTGGCATGGAGACGATGGCGTCCTCTCACGTCTGTCACTTTTCCCTCTACACGTTAAGTTTACGTATAGTGATCATGTGACTGTTATATAAGCCACGCCTGTTCGTTTTGCCGGCGCTTCTGAATCTTGTATTCTAGCGGCTTGCTTTCTCTTGTATTCCAGCTTCTTGTCCCCCCTTGCCTTGTCTTCCTGCTCTTCGACCTCGGATCGCCCACGGACCTGCTTTGGCTACTCCTTTGAACTTTTGCTGCCAGCCCTGCTCTTCGACCCCGGATCGCCCACGGACCTGCTTTGGCTCCTCCTTTGTACTTTTGCTGCCAGCCCTGTTCTTCGACCTCGGATCGCCCACGGACCTGCTTTGGCTACTCCTTTGTACTTTTGCTGCCAGCCCTGCTCTTCGACCTCGGATCGTCCACGGTCCTACCCTGCTAGGATTGTCCACCTACTTTGGAACTCGTCACCTTTGGTACACGGACTAGAGACTGCCTTGTTGTACCTTTTAGGCGTCCTCGTGCCGTCGGGTTAGGTTTTGCTCTTTGGACAGTCAGCGTGGATTTTCTCCTGCTTCTTGCTTTGCCTTCATTTCTGGATCTTGGGTTGGCTTCTACCTTCCTTCTTATTCCTTCCTTGGGAATATTCGGAGAATCGGAGATTCTGAAGAACTACACAGGTTAGTGGTGGATTCTATTCTGATTTCTGCGTTTATTTTGCATACATCGCATCTATGTGATATTTGCTCGTAGTGCAGTTGTCTGGAGGTCTTGCCTGTACTCCTTGAGAAGACATCCCGTTCCAGTATCCTGTTCCATCGGGTTCTGGATTCTTCGTTGACATTCCATCTTTCCGCCAATCAACTGTTCTGTTTGTTGATTGTACTGACTAGTTCGGTAGATTGGCGAGAAGAACTCCTCGGCTACACTACGAGGGCAAGAGCGCTACTGACATATTCAGAAGCCTTCTATATAAATGGATGCCAACGAGTCTTTGACGGCCATAATGCAATTGGTGGCGGATTTACGCAGTGAAATGGCTCATGCCCATGCTGCCACCGAAAGGCGCATTGATGAGCTACAGGTTGGTTTTCAGCCCACCGGTGCTGGGGCGCCTTCACCCACTGTGGCCTCGGGTTCTGGGCTATCTCGCGCCCGTTCTGATACGGGGCCGGTGTACATGACTGCTCAGTTTCCCTTGGCTCCACCAGAGCGGTTTCTAGGTGACCCTAAGACCTATCGAACCTTCCTTAACCAGTGTAGGTTGCATTTCCTATGTAGGCCAGCACAGTTTCCGGATCCAACCACTAAAGCAGCCTTCCTTTTGTCACACTTGGGTGGTACGGCGGCGGCATGGGCCAATCCACTACTGGAAGAGGGCAGTCACCTCTTGTACGATTGTGACGCCTTGATTGAGGCTATGAGTCGGGTTTTTGATACACGCTATGCTACGCAAGCCACCGACTTACAGTTATTGGCCTTACAGCAGGGAACTTCTACCCTTTTGGCTTACTTAGCCAAGTTTAATCAATTGGTTGCCGAAACTAACTGGCCACAGGAGAAGAAGGCCTTCTTATTTTACAAAGGGTTGTCTGACTCCCTTAAAGATACTCTATCTACGGTACCGGTAATCCCTACAGCATTCTCTGAGTTGGTTGATTTGTTACTTCAAATTGACTCTAGGCAAGCAGAGAGAAGGGGGGAACGGCGACCGCTTCCTCCTCTTACGACCGCCACGTCAAGTCCTGCCACCGGGTCCTCAGAACCAATGCAAATCGGAGCATTGCGGGGACCGTTGTGAGCAGAAACCAGAGAACACAGAAGAAAGAACGGCCTTTGTTTCTATTGTGGGTCATCAGATCATTTACTACGATCATGTACTAAGAAACCTGCTAAGAAACAGGGAAACGCGAAAGCCCGGCAATAGAAGGGGTTCAGTTGCCGGGTGGTTCTTACAGCAACCCCCTCATGTCTACACCTTATTGTTTATCCGTCACTCTCTATTCCACCTCCCTTGGTAGACGGGTGATTCCAGTTGTCTTGGATTCAGGTGCTACGGGGAACTATATTGATGGTGATTATGCTCGAGAGATGTGTATACAGATCGTTTCCAAAGACTGCCCCGAGGTCGTGAATGTGGTCGATGGCTCAACCCTGGTTTCTGGTCTAGTGACTGAACGTACTGCTACTTTGGTCATGAGGACGGAATGTGGGCATTCTGAAGAGATCACCTTTGACCTGATTGCCGCCCCACAGCTTAAAGTCATCCTGGGACTTCCTTGGTTG
Source organism: Ambystoma mexicanum (assembly GCF_040938575.1). Taxonomy (NCBI): domain Eukaryota; kingdom Metazoa; phylum Chordata; class Amphibia; order Caudata; family Ambystomatidae; genus Ambystoma; species Ambystoma mexicanum. Next base: position 618,431,076 of record NC_090935.1, on the reverse strand, counting down.
AGACTACACAACCCCGTGGTGGATTGGCAGTCGGGGGAAGTGAACTTCCTCTCAGAACATTGTGACCAGTTCTGTTTGACATCAGTTCAGAAAAACCCCAGCCCAAGCCATGCTCTCATGGATGCCGCCTCTACGATAGGAGCGGTTCTTAACACTCAATTGCCCTCAGAGTATCGAGAATATCGGGATGTCTTTGACGCAGGTGGGGCAGAAATCCTTCCACCCCACAGGCCTTTTCATTGTCCTATAGAATTGATTCCTGGGGCCAAGATACCATCTGGCAGGATTTATTCATTAACACCCAAGGAGGATGTCATCCTTAAGGAATACATCGATAAATCCTTAAAATCCGGCTTCATTCGGCATTCGCGTTCTCCGGCAGCTTCCCCTCTGTTTTTTGTTCCAAAGAAGGAGGGGGACCTTCGCCCCTGTATCGACTATCGGGCCTTGAATGCTGTTACGGTCAGAAACCAATACCCGATTCCTCTGATCTCAGTCTTACTTGATCAGCTCGGCTCAGCCAAGGTCTTCTCCAAGTTAGACTTACGTGGGGCGTACAACCTTGTACGCATACGAGAAGGGGATGAATGGAAGACCGCCTTCAAAACCAAATACGGTCTATACGAATACACTGTAATGCCTTTCGGCCTGAGTAACGCCCCGCCACTTTCCAGTTCTTCATAAATGAAGTCTTTCATGATATGTTGGATCAATTTCTGATCGTTTATCTAGACGACATTTTGATTTACTCCCCCAACCATGAAACCCATGTTGTTCAGGTCAGTAGAGTCTTACAACGTTTGCGGGACAACCATTTATATGCCAAACTGGAAAAGTGTCTCTTCCATGTACAAGAGGTCGAGTTTCTTGGCTTTAACATCACCAACAAAGGAGTCAAGATGAGCAGATCTAAAGTCTCTGCTATTCTGGATTGGCCTGTTCCCAACAATCTGAAGGCGTTGCAATCCTTTTTAGGTTTTGCAAACTTTTATCGACGTTTCGTTCAAGACTTTTCAACCATTGTCTGTCCCATTACGGCTCTGACGAGCTCCAAGAGATCTTTCCGTTGGGATGGGGAGGCTCAACAGGCGTTTGACTCTCTGAAGTCCGCCTTCACCTCGGCACCTGTGCTCCAGCATCCGGACCCAACCCAACCATTCATTGTCGAGGCTGATGCTTCGGATGTGGCCTTGGGGGCTATCCTGTCCCAACCTTGCCCAGATGATGCGGGTTTACATCCAGTAGCCTTTCATTCCAGAAAGTTAACACCTTATGAAAGGAATTATACTATCACGGAGCGCGAATTGTTGGCTATCAGGGACGCGTTCTTGGTTTGGAGGCATCATTTGCTGGGTTCTCAAGTACCTGTTCAGGTGTTCACGGATCATAGGAATCTCTTGGCCCTGCAGTCAGTGAAATGCACCACTGCACGACATGCCCGTTGGCATGAATTCTTTTCAATGTTTGATTTCACTATTTCCTATCGTCCTGGTTCTCAGAATTCTAAAGCAGATGCTCTCTCTCGTCTACATGGACCCGCCAAATCCTCTCACGCCACTGGTGTGCCTCTGTTACCCACTCAGGTGGTTTGTGGTTGCTCTTTACGTCCGTCACTTAAGTCCTTTATACAGGAATGGCTTCGAAACGATCCGTCAGAAGTAACCAAATACAAGCTGGAGAACATAAATTCCTTGCCCTATTACCAGGGTAAGATATTCCTGCCTACTCCAGAGACGCGACGTACTGCTATACAATGGTGTCATGACTCCTCTCTGGCTGCTCATCCCGGTATTAGGAAGTCGGTTGATCTACTGAAAAGATGGTGTTGGTGGCCGTCTTTATTGCAGGATGTTACTGATTACGTAAATACTTGTTCGGTTTGCGCTCAGTGTAAGACATCACATGGCAAACCCGTGGGTTTGCTCCAGCCTATGCCTCTTCCAGATCATCCTTGGTCCTCCATTTCCATGGATTTCGTTGTGGAACTACCTCCGGTGGACGGTTTTGATACTATTTGGGTGGTCATCGACTATTTCACCAAAATGGCACTATTCGTACCTTGTCAAGGGATCCCTACTGCTCCTAAACTGGCGGATCTTTTTCTGCGGAACGTATTTAGGTTGTTTGGTCTTCCTTCTATAATCATCTCCGACCGCGGTCCTCAGTTTACTTCACGCTTTTGGAGAGCTTTGTCGGCTGCATTAGGTATCGAAGCTCGATTTTCGAGTGCTTATCATCCGCAGACGGATGGCCAGACCGAACGTCTGAATGCCACTATGGAACAATACATAAGGTGTCTCATCTTTCAGCGTCAGGACGATTGGCTTTCGGTACTGTCTATGCCCGAATTTGCCTACAATAATTCGCTCCACACTGCTACACAGGTTTCTCCTTTCTTTGCCCTGTATGGGCAGCATCCGCGTTCCTTGCCTCTCGCACCTGACCTGCCGGCTCACAATCCTGCTGCCCTTGCCTGTGTTAGGGACATTTCCGGCACCCATGTCCAGGTTATGAGACAATTGTTGGAGGCTCAGAACAGGACCAAGTTATATGCAGACCGGCATCGTACCCCTGCTCCGGTGTATCTCCCAGGCATGAACGTCTGGTTGTCTACTCGCAATTTACGCCTGCCTGGTCAGAGGAAGTTGCTCCCACGTTTTGTTGGGCCATATGTTATATCGCATGTCATCAACCCGGCAGTGGTGCGTCTGGTTCTTCCCCAGTCGTGGAAAATACACCCAGTATTCCACGTGTCTTTGATCAAACCGTGCCGTCCTAATACCCGTCTTCCCTCCCATCCTCCGCCTCTCAGGGTTCAGGGTGCTGTGGAATATGAGGTGTCAGCCATCTTGGACACCAAGGTTCGGAACGGTAGAAGACTCTACTATGTTGACTGGAAGGGTTATGGTCCGGAGGATCGCACCTGGGAGCCATGCGAAAACGTACATGCCCCGGTTTTGTTGTCCCGTTTTTGGAGATCTCGGCGTGTGGGGGCCTCTTTGGGGAAGGAAACTGTCAAGTATCGGCAGAGATCATCTGTGTTGGGACGCCGTACTTATCCGGCTTCCACGAGAACTAATACTGGTGGCTCTCGTATTCGTCAACGAACGGTGGGTACGGTCCCTTTAAGATCTCGTCTGCCGGGATCTTGGAAGTTGGCATGGAGACGATGGCGTCCTCTCACGTCTGTCACTTTTCCCTCTACACGTTAAGTTTACGTATAGTGATCATGTGACTGTTATATAAGCCACGCCTGTTCGTTTTGCCGGCGCTTCTGAATCTTGTATTCTAGCGGCTTGCTTTCTCTTGTATTCCAGCTTCTTGTCCCCCCTTGCCTTGTCTTCCTGCTCTTCGACCTCGGATCGCCCACGGACCTGCTTTGGCTACTCCTTTGAACTTTTGCTGCCAGCCCTGCTCTTCGACCCCGGATCGCCCACGGACCTGCTTTGGCTACTCCTTTGTACTTTTGCTGCCAGCCCTGCTCTTCGACCTCGGATCGCCCACGGACCTGCTTTGGCTACTCTTTTGTACTTTTGCTGCCAGCCCTGCTCTTCGACCTCGGATCGTCCACGGTCCTACCCTGCTAGGATTGTCCACCTACTTTGGAACTCGTCACCTTTGGTACACGGACTAGAGACTGCCTTGTTGTACCTTTTAGGCGTCCTCGTGCCGTCGGGTTAGGTTTTGCTCTTTGGACAGTCAGCATGGATTTTCTCCTGCTTCTTGCTTTGCCTTCATTTCTGGATCTTGGGTTGGCTTCTACCTTCCTTCTTATTCCTTCCTTGGGAATATTCGGAGAATCGGAGATTCTGAAGAACTACACAGGTTAGTGGTGGATTCTATTCTGATTTCTGCGTTTATTTTGCATACATTGCATCTATGTGATATTTGCTCGTAGTGCAGTTGTCTGGGGGTCTTGCCTGTACTCCTTGAGAAGACATCCCGTTCCAGTATCCTGTTCCATCGGGTTCTGGATTCTTCGTTGACATTCCATCTTTCCGCCAATCAACTGTTCTGTTTGTTGATTGTACTGACTAGTTCGGTAGATTGGCGAGAAGAACTCCTCGGCTACACTACGAGGGCAAGAGCGCTACTGACACTGAGGAATCAAACCCCGCACAATCGCAGAATAATGCGCCCACTAAACAGCAGATCACATTCGCAAGCAGCAAGACTGATCTGCAAGGAGCGACCAGGGAGACAAACTTTTACATCAACGACAGCAGTTAAAGAAGTATAGCTTCTTCCCCCATTAGTAGTTTGGGTATTTTACCCGCCCGTAGGGCACCAAGAGACCTTAGGGTCAACTGGAGCAGAAACGGGAGAGTCAGAGCGAGGGACTTTGCTAGACCTGTTTGGTTATAGGGTTGTTTAATGTTCAAGAGAATGGGAACCCCCAAGCTGGGAGTAAGGTTGGGATTGCATCCGAATTGGGGGAGTTTACAGTTATTGGGGCGAGGGAAATGGGATGTTGGTATTGAAGTTGGGATTTTGAAACGGGAAACGCCAAGACCATGGAGAAACTTTACACACAACAAGCCATCAGCTAGTCCTCAAATGTCGCCGGGAACCATCGCCATACCGCCTCACGCCCATGGCTGAGAAGATTAAGGTAATGACGTGGAACGTCAGGGGTATGAACAGCTTTGTTAGACAACGCCGCTTCTGCGCATACCTGAAAAGGTGCTAAATTGGGATCGCTATGCTACAAGAGACACACCTAACCCAGAACAAGCTGGAAACATTGGCCAAGACATGGCGAGGAACCCTGATCGGATCCTCTTACTCCTCCTACGCCAGGGGGGTCCTGATATGGGTCGATCCGACCATCCCCTTCAGGCTGATCAGCACCAAAACAGATGATGAGGGTAGGATGGTGCTCATGCACGGCACCATTGAAAACAGGGAGTTATTCCTAATCAGCACCTATGCACCAAACCATGATGCAACAGCCTTCTTCCATTCCCTGTACCCACGACTCACTCCTTATGGAGATAACATTATGATTTGGGGGGAGACCACAACTGCACCCTTGACCCTCTGAAGGACAGATCAGATAACAAACACACCCGCCCATCCCCCCCGCCAAAATACTTTCTAAACTAACTCACCAGCTGCAGCTCCTGGATGTATGGAGGGAATAGCACCCTGAACAACGCGAATACTCCTTCTACTCCCCACCCCACTCCGTTCACACCAGGCTAGATTATTTCTTTGCAAGCCATGAACAACTAGCCATGTTCAGTGACGCCCAATACCTGCCGAGAGTGCTGTCTGACCACTCTCCGCTGATGGCCACCTGGGAGGTGTCCCCACCCAGACCCCAGTACCTACCTGGAGGCTTAGAGCTGAAGCCCTGCTAGACGCAGCCTTCCGGGAGCATATACAAGACTGCACAGAGGAATACTGGCAGCGAAACCTGAATAGCGTAGGGTAGTGAGCACAGCATGGGAAGCATACAAGGTGGTTATGAGGGGTGAGATGATTGCAGCTATAGGAGGGGCCCGAAGATCGCCCCAGACCGCCTGGAAAAAATAACTGAGCTGAAGCAAACTTGTCTGTCACACTGGGAATCCCTGGGGAAGCTGAGCTATGCCAAACACACCGAAAGGACCCATGCCTTGGGTGACAAACCCGGGAAACTCTTAGCCTGGCTTTATAAAAGAGAGACCCCCCGAACACCTATCTGCCACATACTCAAGCCTGACGGCACCACTGCACACACCCAAGAGGAAATCAACTCAGTCTTCTCTGAGTTTTATCGCAACCTTTACTCCGAGACCTTGCCCCTCACTGACACTGAAATCGACGATATCCTAGATACCATCGACCTACCCAAGCTAGACTCACAATCGGCTGAGGCCCTAGACGAGCCCATTACTCCGGACGAAGTGAAGGTTGTTATCAGGTCCTTACCATCTGGGAAAACACCAGGCATGGATGGCCTTCCTGGGCAATTTTACAAGTCATATGAGGAGACCCTAGCCCCCCTGTTGACCCAGGTATTTAACGAGGCTTACGATCGAGGAACCCTCCCTGAGTCCATGAGTGAGGCCGTTATTATCCCCCTACTCAAACCCGGCAAAGACGGAGCCGATTGTGGCTCATACAGGCCTCTCTCCATGCTAAATGTAGACAGTAAGATCTTAACCACCCTATTAGCAAATAGACTGAGGAGAGTAATCCCCCAATTACTCCACCAAGACCAGACGGGTTACATCGCGGGGCGCTCTATCACCGAGAACTTGCGCAGGTTACACCATGTCATATATAGTACAGAACTAAGACCTCAAAAATACGCTGTAGCATCATTGGATGCTACTAAAGCCTTTGATTCGGTGCGGTGGAACTGGCTGTATGCCACTATGGTGAAAATGGGCATTGGTCCAGTCTTTTTGAAGTGGACCCAACTAGTCTACACTAACCCAACCACCAGGGTTCGCACAAATAAGACATACTCCTGCAAATGGTCCCTTCAGAGAGGCACCCGGCAGGGTTGCCCACTATCCCCCAAGTTGTACAACATCATCGCCACCGAACCTGTTGCTGCCTACCTCAGACACCAATACTCAGACGGAGGTATTGAAATAGACGGTGTGACCCACCTAGTCTCCATGTATGCTGATGACACACTATTGTACCTACACAACCCCGAACACCTTTTGCCTTATATCCTTGAGACCCTGGACGGATTCCATAAATGTACGGAAATCCAGATCAACAGAGACAAGTCTTGTCTGTACCCCCTTGCCGTACTATATAACGAGGAATGCAGAACCCTGCCCCCCTTGGAACTCCAATGGCAAGTGACATCCTTCAGATACCTGGAAATCACTATACACCGAAACCCATACACTGAACATGTCCTCAACACAGTTAGGGCTAAAGACTCCCTCGAGAAATCTATGGAGTTCTGGAGTAGACTCCCACTTTCAGTAGCCGGTAGAGCAGGCCTCCTCAAGATGATGGCACTCCCCCGCCTTCTACACAATTTCACTAACATCCCCTACAACACCCCCCCTCATACTTCAAAAACATAAACAAACTTTGCAGGGGATTCCTTTGGCAGAACGGCAGGCCTAGAGTAGCGCTAGAAACACTCCAAAGACCCTACGAGAGAGGTGGACTGAAAGTCCCCAACTTTGAAATGTACTACCTCGCTAGTCAACTGAGGCATGTGATGCGATGGATGGCCGACGAGAGCACAGCAGACACCCGACTCCTCCAACCCGCTCTACCCCACATACTGCTCAGAGGCTTACTTTGGGTGGAGGAGAGCACCACACGACCCTGCCCATACATGGCCAAGCTAGGGATCCGGCTTTGGAATCGGGCCTGCAAAGCGGTTGGTACAACAGACCCATACTCGCCACAAATCCCCATAGCAGCAATCATGGCGAAACGCACATGGGGACATTTGGAGGTGCGTACCCAATGGGAACCCTACGGGGTAGCCACGTTGGGAAACTTGGTTCATGAACAAGAGACCCTAACATTTTCTGAACTCAGCGAGACCACCGGACTACCCACAGGACAGTTCTTGCTCCATGGAGCAGTGATGCAAGCCATGAAGAGCAGATGGCCTGAGGCTACCAACCCGGCAACGTAACATGAGACTATTGAAACAATGCTAAGCGCTGCTGAGGGAGGCCACGAAACTTCACGACTCTACGAGGCCTTACTGCAAGGCACCACTAGAACTGAGTTTAAATGCAAGGCCAAATGGGAAAGCGAACTGGGCCTGTAATTTGAAGATAAAGAGTGGGAAAAGATAACCTACTATCACAAGAAAATTTCCAGGAATGCCTGCTTGCAACTCATCCAACTAGACATCACCAATCGAGCCTACTTCACACCAGAAGCCGTGTCGAGGTTCAGGGGTGCGGGGATCCAGATATGCCCCAAATGCAATGAGCCTAAGGCTGGAATGACTCACATGTTCTGGAGCTGCCCGGCAATACAAGTCTTCTGGACACAAATAAAAGAAAGAGTTGCGATTGCAGACATCGAAGTGGAAGTCCATGGGCCTGCAGCTTGTGTATTGGGCAGCTACAGACGCAGTCGAAAAAACAAACCTCTAAATAGACTCAAAGATCTGATATATATCACTGCGAAAAGACGGATAGCCATGAGTTGGAAAAGCCCAAAAAGCCCAAGTGAAGCACAATGGTGGGGAGATCTCAGCAGGTGGATAACTGCCGAGACCGGAGCATGGGAAACTGCTATTCAGGAACAGAGACTAGACTCTAGCGCAGAACTACAGCGTTGGGTAGCACTGACAGTGCCATTGCTCCATCCCAAAGTGTCGGACAGCGCCTCAGACAGAAGCAATAGCCCTGCCTCGTAGGCTGATGCGAAGGTCACTGATGAACTACCCGTGGTCTTGGGGAGGGGAGGGATGGGAGGGAGGGAGGGGGGGCAAAAGACACCAGACCTATAACTGATATCTTTTATTAAATATTGTTGTGACTTGTTTCTTTTGTTAAAAACCAATAAATAATTGTTGAAAAAAATAAAATAAAAAAACTAGGGGGTGCGCGTGGTTCAAATGCGGCGCAGCCCTAGGACGGATGTTCTAAACTTGTCTTTCTTCTTCTTCACAGGGTCCGAGTTCGCGGATGCGTAGCGTGGTGCTGCAGCGTCGGGATCAAGATTACTGGATGTCAGGAGATGAGTCTGCAGATGAAACGATGAAGCACCGGTTTCCTGGAGGTGAGTATGCAGGAGAACGTCTTGTTTCAAAGGTAAGTAAACTGGTCCAAGCGGAAGTGAGTGTCACGTTGCACGCAAGTGCACAATAACAGGAAGCACCAGCCTTAAGGATGGAGCAGCTTATGTAGCTGAGCTTCTGAAGCCACGCCCACCAGGTTCAGCCTGCCTGCCACACCCTGCCACACCCGATGAGTCAGCTCATGAAGACCAGGTGGCCTCGGGAGCCACACCCGATGAGTCAGCACATGAGGATGTATCAGCTCTTGGAAAGTTCTTGTAAAATAAAAGCACTCCTGTACTGAAATAAAGTGTTCCTGCTCACATCTCTATATGATCCAGGACTGAGTCCAGCCAGGGCCCCTGTGTTTATGGGTCCCAAAGGGACATAAGTGAGTCAAGTGACCCATTGCCCCCATCACTAGATGGTGTGGTTTTTGTATTCTGGGGCCTGTGACCATGACTCTTTGTCATGTCTGCTTATGTCTTCCATGGCAGTTGCCTCGGTGGCCAGCCTTTCAGTCTGACATCAGCCTCTGTGAAATGCTGCCTCCAACATGGTCCAGCATGGAGTGCAAGAGGTGAGTATTTGTGTACTTGCCTTCTTGAGCTTTGCATCATGGACTTCCATGACTGTGTTCACTGAACTGTCCCACTACTAAGCTGGTGATGGCATGCCTTGTCATGTCATTGCTTGTCTTCCAGGGATGTTTCATGGATTCACATGCTTAGAATATTCCCCGTCGTCAGGCTGGGAATCCTCGGTAAGTTATATAGACATTTTCCATAGGAAAAATTCCGACACTTTTGTGTCCTATCTATGTGGTTTTGGGCCGCGCACGCCGGCGCCACTAGGACGTAGGGGTATATATAGCTCCGCCCCCGTGGCTCCCTCAGATTTCAACCGTCTTCCAAAGTGGTGGGATTACCTCGCGTATCTGCTATTTGGTTAGGTTGTTCTTTCTACTTCTGCGACTGTTTGTTCTTCTCAAGAGAATGTCTGGAAAGGCGTTGTTTCGTCCGTGTGCTATGTGCGGCCTTAAGAAGGTGTACGAAGGGGATGGTCATATGGACTGCATTTACTGCCTTCATCCTCACCACACGGCGGACACTTGTGAAATCTGTCAGGGTTTCTCCCAGAAAACCCTCAAAGATTGAAAAAGACGCCTGGTCGAAAGGCTCAATGACGGAGCGGGTGCGTACCCGGCATCGGAGGTGGGCTCCACGGCCTCAAAAAGTAATTCAGAACCCCCGACGAAGAAGGCACGTGCTGCCGAAAAACGAACCTTGGAGTCGGCCGAAAAACGACCCTCGGAGAAACATTCGGAGAAACATTCGAAGGCCTCCTCCTCTTCACACAAGGCGCCGTCTTCTTCCTCCTCATCTAAAAAGGAGAGAAAAGAACCATCTAAATCCTCCTCAGGAGACCGTCATAAGTCTACCTTGAGTCGAGAGGCCGCGGCCAGCAAGTCGGCCCCAAAAGCGGCAGGAACACCTCAAGGCCCTGCGCCACTGGCTTCGCCGACGGCCCGCTCGTCGATGCCTGCGTCATCGGCGGCTCCTCCCCCATGTCAGACTGTGGTAGGAAACATATCGTCAACGGTGGTCCCGTCGATGGGATGGCAACCGGAGGTTTTCGATCCCGTCCCGCCGGAGGCCCTGCTTCAACCAGAGGCGACTTTCTCCATCTCGTCGGCTGACGAGGAACGCGACACGGTCGCGCGCCCAACCGATCTGGGTCTGCAGCCGACTAGCGCGATGTCGCTCTTGGGTGTGGGCTCCATCCCTACTACCTCGTCATTACTGAACCCCCAGGCGGTTCTGTCCTTGGAGGTGCTAAATACGCTACAGAAACTATTACAGCGTTTGGACACACAAATACCCCAGCCTGGGGCCCCGACACGGATACAGTCTACACCATTCATCGACGAGCCGGGCCCGGCTCCTCGCTCGGCGACCATGATTACGGCCACTTCCCACACGCCGGAAGATTGCCCTACCCTGCAAGAAGAAGGAGAACTACAGGACTCTGACCGTGAGGGATCAGGTTCAGACATCTCACTATCCCCCTCAAGGGACCCAACTTGGGACTCTGAAGCGGAGATGGAAGCTCCGAGAAGCCCGGCACAGCCATCGCCACCTGACGACGTGGGTGCATTCCATGCCATGATGAGTAAGGCGTGTTCGGAGTTTGGCCTAGTCCCTGAAGAGGAGAAAAAGGATTGTTTTCTTTTTGATCATATGGGCAAGAGAAGGAAATCCATATTCGCCATCCCGATTTTGGATCATGTCTGGCAAGAGGGCCTGAAGACCATGCAGCACCCGTTCTCTGAACCGGCAGTGAAAGGTCATTTGGAGAAGAAGTTCAAGGCTCCGTAATCGACTCCCAAGTGCCTGACGTCTCAACCTTCGCCGGAGTCGGTGGTATCGGCGGCAGCGGCGAGAAAGGCCAGGTCTCAACATAAATGCACGACCCCTCCAGACAACAAGGCCAGGAGACAGGACGCTTTTGGCAAGAAGGTGCTGTCCGTCGGCGCGACTACAGTTAAAGCAGCCAACTCCTTGGCGATGATGTCTAGGTATGACAGGGAAATGTGGCACCGACTGGCTCCTATCTTGGAGCATTTGCCCGAGGAACATAGAAAGTCCGCAATGTTGCTAGTGCGGGAAGGAGAGGAGGCCTCCAACCATGCTATAAACATTGCCGTCGACCTAGTCGAGTCCAGTTTTAAGCAAATCAATAATGCCGTAGTTCTACGTAGACAAGCCTGGCTCAAGTGCACTACGTTCAGACCGGAGGTGCAATATAAAGTCTTGGATATGCCGTGTGAAGGGGAGCAATTGTTCGGTGAAAAAGTTGATGAGGCCTTGAAGGGCATGAAAGAGGATACTGACACGGCACGGTCACTCGGAGCCCTCCAGAGTGGTAGGAATTTTCGTTCCTTTCGTCCTTTCAGAGGGGCCTCTGGTAACTCCCGGTTTGGATCATCTAAGAGACTGAGGTTTCAGCAGACCCTCCTACTCGTCCCAAGGCTACAGGCGTGCAGCCCAATCTTCTCGTAGAGGCAGAGATTACCAAACCTCCAGACGTCGGGGTGCCTACCCTTCGTCGACGAAAGATAAACAAACCAAGAACCAACAATGACATGCTTCAGGGCGTCCTGGGGAGTCGAGTGTCTCGTCGCATCGACGAGTCAGAGCGCATAACAACAGACCGATGGGTTTTGGACACGATTCATCTGGGCCACTCTCTACAGTTCAAGGGCAAGCCACCACGCATTCCACCGGTGTTCTCGGCCCAGCCCCACCTTCAAATACTACTGCAGGAGGTGGCGCTTATGCTGCAGAAAGGGGCTACAGAACTGGTCCCGGTGGCAGAAAAAGGACAGGGAGTGTACTCCCGGTAATTTGTCGTCAAGAAACCAAATGGAAAATGGCGTCCCATTCTGGATCTACGAGCGCTCAACAAACTGCTCAAGAATTTAAAATTCAAAATGCTGACGCTTCAGGAGGTGATCCGATCGATACAACTCAGAGATTATTTGTCGTCGCTAGACCTTCAGGACACATACTTCCATATCCCGATGCGTCAACGGCACAAAAGATTTCTGCGGTTCTTCGTCGGACGAACCCACTATCAGTTCAAGGTCCTCCCGTTCGGCCTAAAATCGTCCCCCAGGACGTTCACCAAATGTCTGGCTCCAATAGCAGCCTGGTTAAGAAAGGAAGGTCACCATGTGTACCCTTATTTGGACGATTGGCTAGTGAGGGGACTGTCTCCAGAAAGGGCACAAGTGAGCCTGGATGCCACCCTGGCCCTCCTGCAACGTTTGGGCTTCGCAGTGAACTTCGACAAGTCCTCGTTAAAGCCTTCAAGGACCTTGGTCTTTTTGGGGGCAGAGTTCCACACACAGTCGGGACTGGTGAAGCCATCCCTCAAAAGGATTCACAGACTGCAACAAAAGGCATCGGAATGGGAGGTCGACACCAGAGTGTCAGTACGAAGGTACATGTCCCTGCTGGGGACCATGTCGTCCTGCATACCCTTGATAGACAACTGTCGCCTCTTCATGAGGCCTCTTCAGGAATTCTTGGCGGATCGATGGGTACAGAGTGGAGGACGCTGGTCGGACAATGGCGCTTCAATGGTGGAGAATCTCCATACACCTAACGAAGGGAATGCCCTTACTGGAGCCTGCGTTCCAGAAGACAGTGGTTGTGGATGCTTCTCTAACTGGGTGGGGAGCTCATCTGGACTCCTTACAGATTCAGGGTCGTTGGTCATCGGAAGAGTCCTCCCTCCACATCAACCTGCTAGAGTTGAGGGCGGTGGTTGGGCCCTAAAATCCTTTCTGCCACAGATAAAGGGCTCAGTGGTGAGAACCATGACAGACAACACGACAACCATGTTTTATCTACGGAAGCAGGGAGGAACTCGCTCCAGGAGCCTGTCGACGGAAGCCCAGGAGATCTGGCATTGGGCCCTACAACACGACATACATCTGTTGGCGTTCCACTTACCAGGAGTAAAAAATGTGCAAGCAGACGCTCTCAGCAGAGAGATGAATTGTCTACATGAATGGGAACTGAACGATCAGCAACTGCACCGTATCTTCGCGGAATGGGGTCATCCGGCCCTCGATCTCTTTGCGACGAGAGGCAACAAGAAATGCTCCCAATACGCGAGCAGGTGGCCACAACAAGACTCGCTAGGGGACGCGTTCTCCTTCCCGTGGACGGGCAAGTTTCTGTATGCCTTCCCCCCATTCCCTCTCATCCGTCGGACTCTGCAATGGATCCTCAGATATCCTTGTCGGGTGATCCTGGTGGCCCCGTATTGGGCCAGACAAGTGTGGTTCTCCGATCTACTTCACCTCTCAGCGGCAGAACCAATGAGGTTCCAGAAGATCCCCAACCTTCTGTCTCAGGAGAAAGGGACCGTTTGGCATCACGACCCGGACAACCTCGGTCTGACGGCCTAGCTCCTGATTTCGCCGAGTTTGGCGCGTTAGCGATTCCAGCGGATTGCCGTCGTATTTTGCAAGCCGCAAGGGCACCTTCCACGAACACTTCATACACATACAAATGGAAAAGGTTCTGCATATGGTGCGCAGGTCAACCAGGTCTGGTCCCGCAGGCGATCACACCGGAACAACTCCTACCATACTTGTTGCTCCTGGCAAATAACGGGTTATCTGTTTCATCTATAAAGGTGCATCTAGCTGCCATCTCGAGATTTACTCGGAAGAGACATTCCACTCCACTGTTCAGTGACCGCCTAGTTAAACACTTCCTTAAAGGGTTGTTTCAAACCTTTCCTCCCAAGAAGAAGTTTCCTCCGATCTGGAGTCTGAACCTGGTCCTGGCAGCCCTGATGAAACCCCCTTTTGAACCAATGTCATCGACATCATTAACATTTTTGTCTTGGAAATTGGCTGTCCTCGTGGCCATTACTTCTGCTCGTCGCCTGTCGGAAATACAAGCTCTAGTGATCGACCCTCCGAATTTGAGGTTTTTCAGTAATAAAGTCATGCTGGCTACTAACCCGCATTTCATACCTAAAGTACCTTCAATGTTCCATAAACACGCGGCTATATTGTTACCTACATTCTTTCCAACACCGTCTTCAGTGGCAGAGAAGACTCTCCATACTTTGGACGTGAAAAGAGCTTTGACATTTTTTCTCCATCGCACTCAAAGCTTCAGAGACACGAGACAACTCTTCGTAGCTTATGGTCCTGCGGCTAGGGGTAAAGCGATTTCAAAACAAGGACTATCCAGATGGGTGTCTTCGGCCATTTCTTATTGTCATTCCAAGGCCGTAAAGCCGCTAGACAAGTGTCCAAGGGCCCATTCGACGAGATCTACATTGTCGTCGAAGGCTTTGTGGTCTGGAATTCCGCTGGGGGATATCTGCCAGGCGGCTTCCTGGTCGGTACCACATACGTTTACCCGACATTACTGTCTCGCACAGCAACATGCTGAAGATACACAGATGGGGCGGGCAGTACTACGTCACCTGTTCCAATAAGGTAAGACACAAGTGGGGTTGCATCCTTCGGCAACTATGCTTTAAAGTGTTGTGTCTTTTACAGTTAACATGCTATAATGTAATGTGTTGCAATAGTAAGTGGGCACTGTGCTTGTTGTGTTGTTGGTTTGCATACATGCCTCCAATGTTGGGGGATACTGCTATACAATCTATTCTAAGCATGTGAATCCATGAAAGATCCAATGCTGGAGAAGGGAATAGTTTCTTACCTGTAACTCCATTTCTCCAGCATTGGTATCTTTCATGGATTCACATGCGCCCGCCGGCCTCCCCTCAGCATGCAAACCAGAGATCCCCCCCATACTACTTTGGGGGCTGAAATCTGAGGGAGCCGCGGGGGCAGAGCTATATATACCCCTACGTCCTAGTGGCGCCGGCGTGCGCGGCCCAAAACGACGTAGATAGGACAAAAAAGTGTTGGAATTTTTCCTATGGAAAATGTCTATATAACTTACCGAGGATTCCCAGCCTGACGACGGGGAATATTCTAAGCATGTGAATCCATGAAAGATACCAATGCTGGAGAAATGGAGATACAGGTAAGAAACTATTCCCTTCTGATATCTTCTCATTTTCAAGCAGCATGTTGACTGATGCATGTGTTGTGTAGGTGCCATCGGCTTGGAGATGGGGATGTGTGACATGCACATTTGCTGCATGTTTTTCAGGGGCCCAGGCAGTGTGGGGGTTGAGGTTGTTTATCAGTGTGTGTGTTTTGTGTGTTTGAATTGCATGCAGTGTGCAGGTGTTGCTGCATGTGTGCTGCGACACATGTTGATGGCTGTCTTATGAGTTGTTTGCATGTGTTGCATGTCACTGAGGGGAGCATGTGTGTCTGCACTTTTTGTGTACATGGATGTGTAGGCTGCACCCAGTTTGATTTTTTCCATTGTCGGCAGATCCTTCTGTTAGGGAATGATGGCTATTTAATGGGGTGTTTTTTGACTGTCGACTGAATGCCCAGGGGACAGGTAAGATGTGCATTTATTTTGATGCATATGGAATGGCTACATTAATTGATGCATGTGTGGATGTGGACATTCTGGTGTGTCACCCTCTTTGTCACAATTGTCAATTACCTCTTGTTCAGTGGTATATTTTGGATGGGGTGCATTGTGGTCATGTTGCCAGAATCTGTGTCACATGTAGATCCTTACTGCACTGCTTTTCCACACACCACAATAGGCACATGTTTGTGCACATCATGCACATTCCCGGACATGTGTGCAGCAATATGCCATTGTGCTTCTTGTATTTTGGGGACAGGGTAATTTCAGAGGCCATGTATGTCTAGCAGCTCCGATATGATGATTGGTGAGTTTATGGAATTATCGGTGGTTACACATTTGATGGGTATGTTTGTTAGTCATATGGGATGTTTCTAGTGGCTAGGTGGTGATTTAATTCAATGGTTGCCATAGTGGTAGTGGTGTACTCCCTATTCAATGTATTTCTTTTGGAAACACTGAATGCATGTATTTTTATTTCTAATGGATGCACACAAATTTGCACTTCCAAGGGCACTTTCTCATGGTGGTTTTGTGGGCACAGTGGATTGGCCCAGTGTCATTATTGAATGGCACCTGGGATTTGGCGGGATTGTGTGCACTCCACAGGGGAAGGATTTTAGGTGAAAAAAGATTGCACAAGTGTGCCTGTGGGTGTGGATGGTGGGCCACCACCATGGCTACCGGGAGCCACGCCGTGTTGCAACATTGTGCAGGACAAATGCTGCTACAATGATCCTGCAGACTACTGGTGGTGCTTATAGCAACACACCACCAGAGTGGTCAAGGGAGCGGAAACATGACTTGATCACTCCCAATGTGCGCTCCACTATGCCCCGAGTCACAATATGGGCAGTGTTGTACCTTACCTCGGCAGGTGTGTTGGGGTTGCGTATGGGCGTCGTTATGTATGTGCTCAGAGAGTAGACATTGTCCCCTGTAGATGTGAGAATGGTTGTCATTGGCATTTGTGGACAGTGTCTATTGGTCTGTGTGCAATATGCATGCATGTGCATGGCCATTCATACACACCAATGAGCCATGTGTTGCCATGCTTCCCAGCTTCCAGGGCCTGGTGTAGCGGGGACATCCTGAAGATATAACTATCATGTGTGCTACCAGGATAGTTGGCATACACTTCAGTAATGATGCCCTTGATGAAGTACCAATGTTTCCGGTTGCGGTAGATGTCTCTGTTGTTCTAGGTGGACGTAGAGCAACATGGGTGCAATCAATAGCACCTAGCACTTTTTGAAAGTGTGCCAACCCATAAAAATCCTGGACCACTGCTTGCCTTTCTGCCGGTGTTCTGGGCATATAGATTTTCCCGGCGGACAGATGGTCGTGCAGTTATGATTGCCAACACCAGGTGTAGGCTGTGAGACTGCGTGGCCTGGGGGATGCGGGAATGACCCACTGGCTAAAAGATGCAGAGCAGTGAGCACCTTTTGCAAGGGGCTCAATGCTTGGGAGCACATGGTGGGTGATGTAAGGTCATCTTCCCACTCCCTGGCCAGGTCTAGGATGATACGGGGGACCTATACCTGCCATAGACCTGGTCATCAGGCATCCCAAAAAGGCTGGGTGGAAGATCCTGGCCATCCTCCCTCTCCAGTGGTATGCCTGGATGATTGCTGCAACAAATGGTGCATTCATCATGGCTGTATCCATGCGTTTGTTGTGCTCACATGCTTTATATGAATTTTGTTAAGGTGCGTGTTGACGTTTATGCCTGCTATCGCGTGGCGTAGGTGTTCCAGGATGTGTGCGTGTTTTTTCGCAAACTGACGTTCCCAGTTCAATTCTATGAATATGTTTATTTTGCATGCGTATGGGCGGTGCGATTGTTTGGCGGTGGATGACCCTCATAATGCCCACATTTTCGCTAGTTCCTCCTGATTCTGTGTGTTCCACCCCTTTTAGGTGGCTGTGCAGGCCCGGCCCACCATCTTCTTGGAGTTTCGTGCAAGGCATTTGTTGAGTTGCAGTGACGTGGCGGACCGGCACGGATTCCTCGCAAGTCCCTAATAAGCCACGTGCATTGCTTTCCATGAATCGACGAACAGGGATTTGCGTGCAATTTTGTGCACAAGTCTCTTTTTTTCATCCACAATATGCCATGAATCAGCCCTACAGTGTCCTAAAGTGATGTGCACTGTGGAGGGGGATCGTCTTTGGAAAGATAGGTCCTATATGTGGATTTCTCACGACAACAGATATTTTCATCTATTGACGGCATTAGTGCACAACAATGGCATTCACGCACGCAAAGTGGAGACATCTTCCATTCCTGAGTTCCGGATCAGGAAAATCGTCCACAGTGTCGTTGCTGTGCACTGGTCATTTTTTACCTTTCTTCAATTTCGTCATCTGTGTATTCGATTTCAAACATGAACCCATGAAGACCTGCTATTTCAATGTCCATATGACTACCGCCCAAAGAGACCTGTTCAAAGAAAGTATGGATAAAACATCTATTGGCCCTACAATTATAGGGAAAATATGCATTTGTGAAACGTATTATAAATTATGTAGCAATAATAATCAAACGGTTTGTTGAAATAACAAGTCGAGATGGATAAGTGGAAAAATGCATAACACACGATGTTTTCCCAAACATAAAGTTAATGAACACCTGTAGATCACAGATGTAACAAATGGATTGGCACGAAGATATTAAGAGAAATGGCGACGGGATAGCGGAACATGCTCTCATTGTGAAAATATCTGCTACGACATTTAGCAATGTACCCAGGCATTTCTATGAAAATAGCAATGTCCGTCTGTGACATAATAATAGGAAACACTTACTCTGACAGATCTTCAAATGCGTTCTAGTTTCACCAAGATCTAGCAAGCTATTTCGCAAAGTGAAAAATGAGTTCAAATGAACGAGGAAATAACGAGAAACACAAGTGAATAATAAAGTGAAAACGAGAAAGTCTATATTGAAATATATTGCAGGCAAAAGAGTCTTCCCATTTCCATTGCGACACGCAATTGCATAAATGCATGGAGATTACGTCTTGCTCCAAATGCCTCTGGCATCATCAGATGGGGGCTTGCTCCAGATTGTGCCACCAGGGCATACAAACTTAATGCGACCATGTCAGACTTCTCGTTACCACAAGATTACTGTGGTGAACATGCGTGGGTCGCAGTGAAAAGTCCATCAAAATGTTAATATAAGTGATGCTTTGTCGAAAATAAAAATATAATGCATAGCTACGAGGTGTGTAGTGGGTTTAAAGATAAAGAGAAATGTAATGGGAGGTGACCATTCCTCAAATACATTGCACATCACATTTATGTGTTGCTTGGCTTACTCGTGAAATTGTCTTGTCATCTATCTTCCAATGATGCTCTTAAAATTGACAGAGTAATGTTATAATGAGAGAGAAAAATAAAAAGAGTGACAAACGCAGTACGAGAGAAAGAGAAAGTAAGCGCACTAGAGATAGGTAGCGACACACAGAGAAGAAATGTTTCTGGCTTGCTAATGTTACAAGTCTGCCTTACACAAAAGGTTTTTTTTGTTATGGGGAACATCAACATGAAGCACACCAAGCATGTGTAAAGCTTTGTCAGCATGGAAAGGGAGTGTACAGAAAAAGTAGAAAGCACAAAGCGGGAGATGCAATGGCACACCCACACAGTCTTTTCAAGAATCTGCATCTGCAGCGCAATCCCTATTGCCCACCAACAATCCCCAGAGGAATGCATTCAGCATCACCTCGAATGATCAAATCAACACCAACCTCCAAGTTGCAGAACAGGAAACCAACAGAGGAGGATGTCCCTTGATCCACAATATTATGGGCTCACTATCGAGATCCTATATCCAAAGAAAGGATGAAGGGCCAAGATGAAGGCATGAACGCATAACCGCACTACTACAATTCAGGGGAAGCATCAAAAAACAGCCAAAGGAGAAGGGATCACACCAATATCCCCATACAAGTGTCGGAGAGAGAAGACACCTTAACTCAGATGGATGGTCCCTTGACCCAACTTGGTACAAGAAGGCTTCTACTGCACAGAAACCTCAAGATCGAACCACAGAAAAACAGTGGGGAAGGTTGTAAAATGGCAACCAACACAGAAATAACTACATTATAGGAAAGCACACTTTTAGTAGTGGTGGCCTTCCATTGCCCTCCCATCCCGATCAAGCAAGAGGTTGGAAACTCGCATCCATAATACAATAGCATGCAAATGACACTGGGCACCAAGACAAAGCACAGCACCATATGTCACAGGCACACATGACAAGCACTCAAAACACATACAGATAAAACACTTTTTGCACATTATTATACAAAGCAGAACTTTGTATTAGATATGGTCATGGTGAATTACAGATAGGACTGCCTAGCTAACTATCTACAAGGTACTTACCTTCAACACTAGAATAGCCAATGCCAAATCTAGCACCCATGAGCTCTTTGCTATTCTACGTGAGCTTGAATCCCCCATTGCTTCACCTTCTGAAATCACCAAGGATGTGACCTGGTGTACTAACATCCAAAACGCGCTGCTGGACAAAATCAGCACTTTCCAAAAAAAGATCCAACAAAATTCTCAGCACCAGCTCTCAGGCTCCTGCTAACACCTCCCTCACGCATGCCCCAAAACACCCCACCCAATTTTACTTCAATCCAGTCTCTGAAGCAGAGGGCACTCGGCTCATGAAAGGCCTTAAACCATCTTGTTGTAAAGGGGATGCATGTCCAGCATCTGCCATCAAGGCCTGCGTTGACACCCTCACTCCCTTCATCACCACCCTCATCAAAGCCTTTTCCGCCACCTGCTCAGTGCCTGCCAGTCTGAAGAAAGCCTGGGTGCTCCCGCTCCTGAAAAAGCCCACTTTAGACCATCAGTCCCCACTAACTACCGTCCGATTACCATGTGCCGTTCCTCATAATAATCCATACCTACAGATCCAGCTTTACCTCGAAGCCAATAGCATCTCAGGTGTATGTCAATCAGGATTCTGCCCTGGCCATGGCACAAAATCAGCTCTGTTGGATGTAAAAAACAGCTCAACGAGATCAAAGATGCAGGTAAACCATCACTCCTACTTCAACTGGACCTATTTGCAGCCTTCGATCTTGTGTGTCACCAAATCTTGTGTCAACAACTTACCTTGGCAGCTAAATTCTCACCTGAAGCCATTGCCTGGGTTTCTTTGTTCTTGTTATGTTATGTTGATTTATAGTGCGCACCCAGGGGCAGTCTCCAGCCGCTTGCGTGGCTCTGAAAGAAAAGGGGGTGGGGAAGGTTAGTGAGGATAGCATGAGAGGATAGGTTCAGAACCAGAAGGAACTGGCCTCTGTGAGTGTTGTTTTGTATGTGGGATTTGGTGCAGAAGGCTCTGTGCGTTGTAATAGTATGGGTAGGACTCAGTGCCTCCGGTGTCTGCTAGTGTAGTTGTTGATTTAGGATTTTGTGTGGTATTGGGGTGGGTTGTGGTTGTGTGCACTGGTTAGATAGTGTCCATAAGAGATCCAGAGTCGCAGGTGGCCGTGGCTCACTCTAGATGTGCTTCCAGCACCTCAAAGATGGTGGGTTTGAACATAGAATTGATTCTTGGTTTATGTGTAGTGTGGCTAGCCCAAGGTCTGGAGAAGGGGCATTGGTTATGTCGAAGGAGCAGGAAGGGAAAGTTAGTTAGTAATTCTGTCGGTTTGTTGGAGCTTCTGGTGCGACTCTTTGGTTACCGCCTGATGTTATCTACCCAGGTTCTTGGTGGTGGTTCATCGGCCCATCTCACCTCCTCTATAGTTGTTTATCTGTGATGCTATTGCTGCTGGTGTCCCTTTGCGGTTGTCATTGTCTGTTGAATATCTAAACAAAGGAATGTACCCTTACTGATACTGTTTTAAACCGCAGACATTTAAGGTGAACAGATATTTGATTCTCTAGATCTGTCCACTAACTTTAATTTGTTTAGAAAGAAAATTAGGTTTCCATATTCTGGAAATCCTAGGACTAAGTCATCCGCTATTCATAAATTTCCATTCGTTTAGTGAACTTGCTGTGTGTTTCAAAGACAGGCGTTTAAATAATTGTTGTCTGTTGAATAACAAGGTTTTGAGTCATTTCCTTAAGGTGATGTGGTCTTCTGTGGATCTAATTTCTTTGGGCGAGGTGTTCCAGAGGTAAGCAATTAGACGTGAAAACACTGTTCCACCGAATTTCCTTTTTTCATAATGTTTTTCCTGTGTTGGTACGTTGTTGCTGGATCTTAGGTCCCTTATTGGGCAGTACCGACTAATCTTGGCTTGAGGAATTCAGCTCCTTGTATGTGTAAGGCTTTGTGAGCAATTCAGAGTGCTTTGAATTTGATGTGTTTTTTAAATTTTTACTCGTAGCCAGTTTAGGCTTTTCAGTGCTGGCTTGATGTGGTCTCTTCTTTTTAACCTTAATAGTATCCTGGCTGTTGTATTTTGCACCCTTTCCGGAATTCCTAGTTAGAGGCTGTTTGCGCAGTCAATTCTTGTGAGTATCCAGGATATGATTGTGAGGGTTTGGTGAGGGAAGGAGAGGTAAGGCAATAATCCTCTAAGTAGTCTTAGGAGGAATCAGCAATTATTGGTGATTGCGTTGACTTGCAGTTCCAGGGATAGTCTGTAGTCCATTAGTATTCCTAGGTTATATACTACACTGGTAGTCTCCGGTTGTGTTCCCATGCCAGCCGGTCAGTCCAGTTGTGGGTTCCCTCCGTCGAATCCTGCGGATGAGAGAATTATTTCCGTTTTTGCTAGGTTCAATTTAAGGTTGTTCGTTGTCATCCAAATGTAGATGTCTGTGAGGCATTTATTTTATTCCTGGGTTCTGGTTGTTTTCACAGTCAGTTGTGTGCCATCTGTGTAGTTGTAGGCGGTTAGTCTGTGGGTTCAAATGATTTTCATCAGTAGACACATGTAGATGATGAAAAGCAGAGGAAAGAAGCTGGATCCCTGAGTGACTGCAGGATATTTTTTGGGTGTTTGAGTTGAACGGTGGTAGGTAGATTCTTTAAGTTCGGTTTGTTAGGAATAAGGCATGCCACTTTAGGGAGAATTCCTGTATGCCACATTCCAGCAGTCTTTTTATTAGTGTTGCGTGGCTGATTGTGTCAAATGCCGCTGATATGTCCAGTTGTATGAGGGCCGATTGGGTGTCATCGTCTGCATTTATTTTCAGGTCGTCCCATATTGAATGGAGTGCTGATTCTGTTGCTCTCATTGGTCTGAAGCCAACTTGTGAGCGGTTGAGTATTCCGCTTGTTTTGACGTATTTAAGTAGGATCTTGGCTGAAAGAACTATGAGAGTCTTTTTCAGAACATGCCTCAGCCCACCCTTCTCCGGTCACCTGCGCTGGGCCTCAAGGATCATGTGTATCCCCCACTCTTTATAACATCTTTACTAAACCCCTCTCTAACCTCCTGGATGACCTGGGTATCTCCTATACCAATAATGCGGATGATACTCAGATCATCCTACCCCCTAACGGGAGACTACTCCTCCGACTCTGACACACTGCACTCAGTGTACTAAACTGTCCAAGCATGGATGGCCTCTCATCTTCTCTGCCTGAACAACGACAAAACTGAAATTCCCCTCGTCGGCTCTCAAGTCCTTCTCAAAAATCTAGACCAGGCCTATAGTGCCTTCACCATGCAACATCAACAAACTTAAAATCAAACAGAATAGTGCACTGCAAGCTGCTCTGAATATCCCCAGGCGAGAGCAAATCTCGGAGGCCAGAAGAAAAGCTCACTGACTCCCAATATGTTAACGCATCACATTCAAAACCTTGGCAATCACCCACAAATGCCTATCCAACTGTTCCCCCACATACCTGTCCCAATGGCTAAAAAAATCCCAATCCTTAAGACTGACTCTCTGCCTCTACTCTCACTGTATTATCAGCCCAAGGTTCAGACTAACAAGAGCGGGTGGGAAGAGCTTCCCGGTCATCACCACCAACAACTGGAACCCTCTACTCCCAGCTCTGAGATCAGAATAATCGTATTGGACCTTTCGGAAACACCTGAAGACACTGCTATTCTCACAGGGTCACCTGCTGACCTGATCTGTGTCACCTGACTCTTAACCCAACCTTTGTAACTCATGTACCTAACCTTTGTAACCCTTGTCATTTAACATTGTAACTAGTGCCCTGATGGGTTTGCTGCACTTTCGAAGTTCATAAAATAAAATAAATAAGTAACCAGAAAATAAAAGCTGTTGAGATAAATGTGCAAGCACATACATTTTCCATTGCATATGGAAATGGTTGACATGGTCTCAACGAATAAGAAGAGACCACAACATAAAATAAAATATCCAACAAGACAATGGCCTCAAAAACAAGGAGGTGTAAATACTACTCTCTCTTAAATTACTCACTAGGAGGAGTTATAGGAGCCAAGGCAGCAGTGCCCTCCCCAACACACGTTCACGCGTGCCTCCAGAACGTCTAATTAGTGAACAGTAACGTAAGCCTAACCAAACAAAATAAATGTAACCTCAAGGAGACATCGGCATTAAGGGATTGCCCAATCTGTTCACAGGCATCAATAATCTGGATAGTTCACGTGACCCATGTGCTACACCAGGGTAGAATATATCCACATTGGATATGGCTGCATGTAAAATATCTTCCTTTGTTTCTTAAGCAGGTGACACTCATCGCTTGGGTCATGTCAGGAGTCATTCTGGGAATCATGGCCCACCCATGTCATTGTCATGCCTCAGTGGAGTCTTGTGGAGGAAAATCATCAGGCCACAAATGATGCTGCACTAGAAATGTTGTGCTTCAGTTCCACCTTTGGTTTCCCTCTCCTAAGGGGAACACATTTTGAGAATGCACAGCAAACATTCACGGCTACTCCAATCAAGGGCAAGGAGAGTTGCATTGAACAGGCAACATTCCATGATGTCAACATTCTCTGTGTGGCATGCGGATGGCCAACCTATGTACGGCACATCAGCACCAAGGCCGCACACCAATCTAAATTGAAAGAGGCAGCTGCTCCTGGATACACTGTACCACCACCAGGGTTTCAAGCAACCTATGCCATGGTAGTCCTTCCCAGGTTTGTAGTGGCAAGCAAGACCATCAGCAGTGGTGTCACTGTTACATGGGGCTTTACTAAACATGGCAACACTGGGTAAATAGATATGTGCCTCTTACTGCTGTTAACTGGTAGGTAGCTACCCTCTGCAATAGCACAGCCGTGACATACAGTCTGAGAGCTCGAAGCTTCATGTACAGCCTCCTCAAGACTTTTACAAAATAGTAGCATGTTCACCTCAGATTATAGGGGTTGTGGGAGTGCTGTCTTCACTGTGCCACCACCACAGCACCCTTAGGTTGCTTAATGTCAAAGACCATCTCATTGCCAGTGTTAAGGTCCAAGTACATGGTCAAGTCAGGAACAGGCATATCAGAAACATGCAGCTCAGTCCCAACTGGCATTCACAGAACCATGCATACATCCTCACTTATCCAACATATTACCTAAGTGGTCTTTCACACGCAGCCCGCAACATTTTAACAGCATGCATGGAGGACCAGTATGAGGCATTAGAACACTCATCCTAGCATCAAACAAACTTCAACACCCTACATATTACGTACTTGAATTAATGTTTGTAATTCATTCTCTGGGGAATCTCCGAAATCTGCCATAGATTGTTTTCCTGATGGTGAACATAAATGAGTAACACCTCTTTAAAAATCCTATCAAACT
This sequence comes from Ambystoma mexicanum, assembly GCF_040938575.1. Taxonomy (NCBI): domain Eukaryota; kingdom Metazoa; phylum Chordata; class Amphibia; order Caudata; family Ambystomatidae; genus Ambystoma; species Ambystoma mexicanum. The sequence continues at coordinate 618,405,565 of NC_090935.1, read as the reverse complement.
AATTTCTGAAAATGCTTACTTGAAAAAATAAGTTACTTGTTCCTCATTTTGTTTGGCTCGTTGGTTATCACATTTGGCATTAGATACATTGCTATTCCAAGATGGCCACTGTCCAGTAGAAAGTGAGACCTCTACATTTGTCCCCCTTATGTTTGCTCGGCCCCTCAGCTGACCTATTCTCCATCTCTCATCAAAATGTAATATCTTTTTGAGGATGTTTGCGATTTAGTTATACCTGACTGTGCCCAGTTGCTGTGCGCTAACGGTATGGTTATAAGAAAATTATTCCATCAAATATATTGGTGCAAATGTATCTCTATTTGTTTCATTCACATTCCTTATTTGTAATGTATTCAAATTCATACCTTTCCTTTGTCATGTTTCTTAATAACAATCTCATTCCTTATTTCTCATTTGGCCAAGTTCCAATATTTCATTAATACTTTAATTCTCACTTTTCTCTCTCAACACGTCTTTCCCTATGGTCTATTCCGATGCTTCCTCGGGAGAGAATTCAGTTTTTCTCTTGGTTTCCTTTCTCTTTGTGGTAATTCGGGTTCTGCTTGTTAGTCTTTCAGTTGTTTCCTGTTCCAACTGTTTGAAGGGATACGAGTGTCCTTCCTACATCCATTCCGTTTGAGATCTGACTGCAAGAGCAAATGACCACAGGAGAATTGGTAGGCTGGGGTTCTCTCATGCAGTCGACATGCACGGCTGTGTTCCTCTCAGATGCTGGTGTATATCAAGATTACAGATTTCCGACGGGGTACTCTTAGCAGGGCAAGGCTGCTGCCCACACAGTGATGGAACAGGTTGTGATGGCAGCTGGTGTGGCATTCACTTTGCAGTTCACCCAATACATTATTGGGCATGCAAGAAAAGTATGTTTCACGACACACTTCTTCTTGTTAGGCAAATGTATTGATAAAGAGCCACCCAATACATCTAACTTCCTTCCTTCTTGTTTTTATGGATGAAAAATGAATCAAAGGTTCACAGGATTTGGTATGGTAGAGTGGTGATGTGGTGGGATACAGTAGGGCGAGATGGGTAGAATAAGTGGGTGCAGTTGGTAGGGTAGAGTGGCTGGGATAGGGTGGGTGGGGTAAAGTGAAAATAGAGATTGGTGCAGTGGATGGTGGGGCGTAGAGAGAGGAGGAGTGATAGAGAGGTGGGGTAGGGTGGCTAGAAAAAGGTGAGGTAGGTTGGGTGGGTAGTGAAGTAGTTTGGGTGGATAGATATGGGTGAGGTATGGTGGGCAGTTTAGAGTGTCTGAGGATAGAGTGCAGTGGAAGTGGACAGGGATGAAGAGGTCAGGTATTGATGAGGAAGACTTGTTGGATAGATATGGGTGACGATGCATGGGATGTGAGTAGAGAGGGATGAAATAGGGTTGGTGGGGATAGACAGAGTTATTGTAGGACCGGTGGGTTGGATGGGAGTAGAGAGTGGTGCTGTAGAGTTGAGGAGGGTTAGAGTGAGTGGGGATAGAGGGGCTTGCGTAGAGCAATGTACTGATAGGTGAGAGGGGTAAAGGTGTGGGGTTGGGTTAGTGAGTGGGTAGAGATAGAGTGGGGTGTGATAAGGTGGATAGGGCTAGAGTGGGGTGAAGATGGGTGAGGTTAAAATATATTGGGGTAAAGGTGGCTTGGATAGGGATATAGTTGGGTGATGGTAGCAGGAGAGTGTTGGGATCCGGGATATAGTGAGTAGGAATAGAGTGGGTAAGGTGGGATGGAGTAGAGTAGAGTAGAGTGGGGTGGGTGTGGAGTGGGCTGGGTATGGGCAGAGTGGGGTGGGGAAGAGTTGGATGGGGATTGTGTCGGGTGGAGATAGTCGGGTTTGGCAATGTCGAGTGCCGGGAGAGTGTGGTGGGATCGAGTGGGTTGGGGTGGAGTGGTTGGGGTAGAATACGGTTAGGTGTGGTAGAGTGACGTGACATGCAACAGAGTGATATATTATATATGTGGTAGCTTAGTCGGGTGGGGTAGATTTGGGTAGGAGGTGGGTTAGGGATTAGCGTGGGGTCTTATTGGAGTGAGGGTAGAGCTGGGTAGGGGAGAGCGGGTTGGATAGAGGGTATGAGATTGGGATGAGTAGGTTGAAGTGGGTGTAGTGTGTGGACATATAGTGTTGTGAGTGTAGAGTGGGTGGGGCAGAGTGTGTAGGGTAGATTGGGTGGTGTAGAGTGAATGAGGTTGAATGGGTAGAGTAGATGTGTTGTAGTGGACAGGGAGTTCCGTTGGGTGGGGTAGATTGGAGTGAGATTGGGTAGAGATGGTGAGGGCAGAGAGGGTGGGGGTAGTGTGGGGTGGGGCAAAGTGTGCAGGGGTAGGGTGGGTGAGATCGAGAGGGTGGGGTAGAATAGGTGGTTGGATAGAGTACAGTGGGGGGTAGAGTGGAGTGTAGATAGAGAGGGTCGAGATAGGGTGTGTGGGGCTAAGCGTAAAGTAGGGAGTAAATGGAGTGGGGCTAGGGCTAGAAGGGGGAGAATTTATGGAAAGAGTGGATAGGGGTTGCGTGGAGTGGAATGGGGTGAGCTGGGGTGGAGTGGATTGCGGTAGAACAGGATGAGGTAAAGTGAGTTGAGAAAGAGCAGAGACAGTGGCACAGAGTCAGGTAAGGTGGGGGCAGAGTGGGTGGATAGAGTAGTGTGTGGAGTAGAGTAGTGGGGTGATGACACAGCAGTGTGGGTAGAATGGGGGAAAGTTTATTTGGGTAGAGTGGGATAGAGTGGGGAGACATGGGGAACGTAGGGTGAAGTGGTGGAAGAGTGAGAGTAGAGTGGGTGGAGTAGAGCTGGTGATGTGGGGTAGAGTAGTTGAGTGGGGTAAAGTGGGCAGAGATGGGGAAAGTGAGTTGGGTGAGGTAGAAATGTATATGTGTAGGGTGGTATGGGTTAGAGTGTGGTGAGATGATCGAGTGTGTGGAGGTAGAGTGGGTTGAAGGTGGGTGGGGTGGATATGATATGGCATTTATAGCACGCCTATACACAAGTGTTTCATGGCGCGGCAAGGCAAGGGAGGGGGAACAGAGGGAGAACAGAGACAATGATCTTACTAGGCCAAGTGAAATTGAAAGTGCAGGGTAGGCGGAGGGTAAAAGTGCAAGGGGAAAGGGGATGGGGGCAATGCTGTACATGGGATCAAAACAAGAACAAGAAGTGAGGCAAGCAGGTGGCAGGTGCAAGGGTAAGTCCAGACAGCAGGTGTCCAAAGTGCATGTAGGGGGACTGTAGGGTTACAGATACAGACCCAAGCGCTAGGGTTGCCGGGAGGCAGCATGGGTGTGCAACTGGGCGGGCAGGGACCTGGGCCCGAAAGCAGAGGGTAGCCAGGTGACCAGTGCAGTATAGTCAGCCAGGCAGGAGGGGTCGGCTGAGGGTTTCTTGAGCAGAGGGTGGACAAGAGAGTGCTTCAGGGGGGTAGGGAAGGCTCCAGTGGAGAAGGAGTGGTTGCAGAGGTCAGCCAGGGCAGGAGTAAGGCTGTCAATGTGGTCCTTGGTGGTTTTGGAAGAACAGGAAAGAACCTGTTTTGATGGACTTTCATAGATCAGACCTGTCTAGAAACCTGTCTAGAAAACGTGTCAGGGTAAAACAGAGGAAAGGCAGAGAAAGAGGGAGCAGAGGTGGCCACGGAGGGGTGGGGGGGCAGAGGTAGAGGAGAGAGTAGAGGGAGGAGGAGGAGAGGACGGGAGAGTGGACATGATGTCCTGGGTTTTAGAGATGAAATGAGAAGCCAGGGTCGTGCAAAGTGCCTGGGAAGGGACAGGAGAGGTAGAGACTGCAGCAGGATTGGCCAGCTCCTTGCAGATTTCAAAGAGTTCGGCCGAGTTGTTAGATGCCGCAGAGATGCGGGCTTGGATGTGGGCTCTCTTCTTGGTGCCGACAGAGAGCCGGCATTGCCTTTGGAGCAGGTGGCAGGCCAGTTTGTCGGAGGATGCACAAGAAGCTAGCCATTTCCTCTCAGCCACCCTGCACTTGCGTTTAAGGGTGGCGAGGTCATAGTCATACCAGGAGTTGCACTTAGCTTTGGCTTCAAGCAGATCCTCATGACATGACAGGGGCAAGAACATCAAGAGTATCAGAGATAGGAGAGTGTAGCATGGAAAGGGCTGTGTCAGGATGTGAGTCAGCCAGAGGCAGAGGATTCGGAGAGAAAGTGGTGACGAAAGCCTCAACTGACACACGCTTCTTGGGTCGGATGACCGAGAAGGTAGGTAGAAGGTAGGTGGCAGTGCTGGAGTTGGCTTGGCCTGAGGGGTAGAGAGGGAGAGATGGGAGGAAAGGAGAAAGTGTTCACTCCAGGAGAGAGGAGTGGTGAGAGGGATAGAGAGGGGGAAGTCTGAGGAGATCAGAACATCCAGAGTGTGCCCTGCAGAGTGAGTCGGCCAGAGGGGAGAATAGAAAGAGAGAGTCACAGAGCATGAACAGGAAGCATCCAGGTGGATGTTAAAGTCTCCAAGAAGGAGGAGTTGGGTGGTCGGGGCAGGAGGAGAGGTCCTCCCACTCCGAGAGGAAGGAGGTGATCTGACCAGTTTGCTGAAAGATAGTAGCCACGGTAAGAGAGTAGCCAGGAGAGATAGAAAGCCTGTAGACAAGGCATTTGAAAGAGGAGTAGGCCTGCATAGGAATGACAGAGGCAGGAATCCACTCCGGGAAGATCAGGGCTACACCCCCTCCGGAACGGTTGGATCAGGGCGCGGAGAGGATCTTGTAGCCATCAGGGAGGAGAGTCTCAAAGCTCATGGCAGAGCTGGCCCTGAACCTTGTCTCGGTGAGACCGAGGACAAGGTAAAGTTCTTTCAGGAGGCAGCAGATGTCAGAGGAGTGTTTGACAGCTGAGCGAGAGTTGAGAGTGGCAATATGGAGAAGGTTGCCATCCTTGAAAGACTTCCGGGACGTGTACAAATCAGAGGTACAGCCTGCAGAGGTGTAGAAGGAGACCGAGGGGGGGCAGAAGAGGAAGGAGGTGAGGGCAAGATATCCAAGGAGGAGGCAGAGGGGGGAGGCAAGGAAGCTAAGGAAGGGAGAGAAGGAACAGCAGGAGAAGAAAGGAATTTGATGAGGCGCAGGAAGCATCTATCAAATAGGAGGTTGGCCTAAGGGCCTTGGACCAAGACGGTGCCATTCAGGTAAACATTAATGATGACCTTAGAGGAGTGGAAGGGGGTCAGTAGGGTCTCCTACGGCATGCCACCATTAATGGGAAAAGAAGAGAAAGGAGAGAGCATGGAGACCATATGAAGTGTCCATTGGTCTGGCGAGGGAACGACAAAGAGGATGTCGGTGAGGGTCTGTCTGGAGGAAGCGCTGGTATAGATAGAGGTAGAGATAATGTGGGTTGGGAGTAGGGATCAAGTCGGTAGGGATAGAGTGGGGTGAGGTGGGGTAGAGTGGAGTGGTGGTATGGTACAGTACCCACACCACCTGGCCTTTACCTTGTGCACTAGAGAATGGTTAGTTCCCCTTATTCTACCTTACCAGTCGAGATTAAAAAAAAGATATATTTTCATTTTTTGTTTTCAGCATAAGGCCAAAACCATAGCTACAGGTAAGGGGAAAGAGAGAAGACGGCTTTTAGAGAAGGACATTTGGTTGCTATACTACCCAAAAAAGGCCTGTGCCATGAAATGGCCAAATCCCCAAGCGAGTATCCTGCTGCTTTTTAAACCAATAACTAGGGGCATTATGGACTGTGAACCAATTGAACAACAAGTTGGCAAAGGGTGCTGGCTGTATATTTGGTAAAGGGGTGTGGTAAATGTTTAGGATGTGTGTCTGGCTTTGAGAAATGTGGGTGGATGTTTGTTGTTGATTGGTTAATATGGTGTAGCGGGTTGGCCTTCATGGGCAGTGTTTGTGTTCTATGTGGTGATTCACCATTTTTCAGTTGTTGCAGCAGAGATGTAAGGTTGAATGTTTGGGCGTGTGTGATGGTTGAGAGTGTAGGCAGTAGAATATGTATGGATAAGACATTTTAGAATTGTTTGAAAACACTTAACTTACAATGGAGATAAATGGGCTGAATGCAGTCTTTTGTCATTTCTGCACGTTATTGCTGAGCTTGCATCCCCTCCATGGGCTCATAAGGTGCTCTAGGCGTCCGTTTAGTGTTTTTAGCCTATATATGTTGTGGAAGAAGGCCTCTGGCATGTGGTGGGATGGCATGGCAGAAACGTTCCTGGTCTTTGGATCCAGAGGACGAGGTTCGGGTCCAGATGTGTGGGTCCAGATAATCGCCTACGGCTGGTGTGTGGGGAATTTGTATTGTAATGATGAATGAAAAAGAATAGCTAGTATGGTGACGTGTTCTTTTCAATTGTCTCACTCATTAAAATACGTATATTTGGAATAATCTCTGCAGTGGCGGTGTCTGTTAAATTGCTTACTTTTTGCACTACTTTCACAAACAGTGGCGATTAAAATAAAATATATGCACAGACATATGGTGCTGACTGCCTGATAATCTAATGTGTCCTGTGTGCTTTCATTCGAACAATCATGTGCTGGGTAACGTGCGCCCAGTTCAATAATTTACTTTATAAAACAGCACTGTTTTCAGCCATGTATTTAAAACTAATGTCCAGTGGAGTAACTTTGCTGAAAATGTTGGTGGGGGACATGACAACGGAAGGAAAGGGGTGGGGTGAAGGAAGGGCGGATGTTGGCTCTGAGGGATCGTTTAGGCCATCTTTTTAAAGAAAATTGGTTGAATGGTAGATTTGACCGATTCGGTCACCACCATTAGTTCGAAGCCGAAGATACCGAACATGAAGAGCAGTGGTTCCAAGGGTGGCCCCCTAAGCCCATGTTCAGTATTTTTGGCTTCGGCAGTTGCAGGGGTGTCCCCCGCTTCCTCAGCATTGGCGGCAGTGAACCCAACAAAAAAAAGAAGAAAAGGGACACTGCAGTGTCAGATCCAACCCGCGTTAAAGGAATGTATATGATGCTGCAGATTGCAGGAGAGGCAGCGGATTCAGAAAAAGTAAGTGGGGGGGGTTTATGGATGTACTGGCGGTTTGAGGGGACATGGGTTAGTTTTTTGTACCAAGGTAAAATGTATTCGCAGTGAAAATGACCACGGTTAATTCTGCCGTCATTTTGTATGTTGGTCAAACAAATGAAATCCCTGAGGGATAACACTAAACTACTACACCACAAGAGTCCATTGCTGATGCTCTGTTATAAATTTCATAAGACTGGTGGTGTATATTTTAAATTCAATTGGGCCCCACGCATCTTCGGCCGGCCTGCCATGCATCCAGTGACACAACATAACATTCACAAACTTAATTCCACTAGAACATACAAACAATTCATTATTTATCATTCATTCAGACACAAAAGTCAACACACATGCTTGCACACACTCTCACTCACACACAAATGCACCCAGCACCTCCACTGACATACACTGTGTGCACACAACATGTATATGAACATTTAAAATAACACATGGAACCAGTGACGCAACGTCCATTGAGCAGACCAGACTTTATCACCCCCTGATACCTGAAATTTTGGGCTACGTTGACTTGCTGAACTATAAAGCCATGGATGAAAGGGCCAGATTCAATGGAATGTCAGCAATTTGCCTGATTTTTCCTTTCATTCAAAGGCAGAAACCATTGATTAATGCAGTGCAGTGGGTGACCAAGTATAATTGGTATAGATTTTTAAATGCCATATATCTCCAAAGTTTGGTTCTGCACAGCACCTTATATGTCTACGTGCTTATAGAATTTTTTTCTACAAGATTCTGAATGATTAAAATTTAGGTATGTTTTCCTGTGTTCAAATGGCTACAAGCAGTGGAGTACCAAGCGGGAGAGTCGCAATGGGGTGGTCAAGCTGCCCCCCTGTAGCTCTTTTAAGAGCCAGACCGGGACATTTGTCATTGGGACACCTCTCCCATTCGGCACCTCAAAGATTGTTCCCAACGGCAAAAGTGTCCCACTGGCAGGACAATGTGTGCTGAGCAATTCCTGCTCAGCACGCTCATTGTCCTGGCAGCAGAACACCTTACCCGTTCCAAATGGTAGAGGTGTCTTCCTGCCAGGACAATGTCCCAAGGAGCTCCGGGCAGCAGAGGGTCCTCACGTTGCTCTGTATAACAATGTGAGCCATTAGGCACTGACGGGAGGGAGGGGAGGGGTACTATTAGAAGGGACTTTTGCCCCTTTAGAAATGTGAATGGGAGTGATCAGAAGTGAGAAGGGTGCATAATGTTGCATGCTTTATGAAATAATTACTGTGGCTTTAAAACCCAAGGAGGATTTGTTAGGCTCACATTAATCTGCATGATGCTATTGTGACTTTGCATGCAGAATGGGGAGAATGAAACTAAAGCCATACTCCCATTGCTCAACATATTTCTATGACAATGTATATAGTGTATGGTTAGTTTACCGCTGCTGCATTGTGAAGTTTGCAGCGCAAGATCGATTTTCCGCACCTCACCTGCCGGAACCCTTCCATAATTTGTTATTATTACATGGAAGCAGAATGCTAAAATCGTCTTTGCTGGAATAGTCCTCTTTACACCAGAGTGTAATCATCCACCATTGCTTGCCACAAGGTTCTTTTTCAGTTCCAATATGGCCTCCCACTATCTCCCTGACTACACCTATGCTTTGATTCACAGCAGGCCCAGCTTCTAATCCCTATTGGCTGCCTGCATATATTTGAGAACCAATTGCAAGACATCAGGCTTGAAGCCGGGCCACAAACGAAGGCACACATCAAAGGCACCTTCCCTGTCGTGAGCCTGTCTGGAGCCGTATGGGCTGTGGGCCAGATACTACTTCAACCTCACTAACAGCGCCTCCTCACCCCGCGGCTGCTTGCTTATGGACACTCGGTAAGACGCCGCCCCACATCTAATCCGACTCTTTACCCTTCTGAACGTTCTTGCCTTATGGTCTCTGCAGCCGCTGATGCAACGTATCCCTCCTAAAACATGACCCACTCCTCTGCCAAACACGGCGTAACTTTGTAATGCGCCTGCACTTGATTGCTGTCTCACTTGTTTGTTTATAATCTCGCAGCACGGAGCCTAACATGCAATCAATTTCTCTTGTTATGCCCTGCCTATGTATGCGTGTTCGCCTCCCATGAAACGTCTGTTGCTAAACCTCCCCTCTGTACTTGCAGATGATTCTCTGTGCCGTGTGATGCATGCCCTTAGTACCAGCATAGCATAAAGTGTAGCCTTACATCCTATCCTTGCTGCATGACGCGCTACAGACCACTCCTAGCACAGTACAGATGCTGCCCAAAATGTCTTGTATCTGTTGCATATACTTAATAAGCATTTATGCCACTTCGATTCTGTTGCCTTCAATTCTGGTATTTTAATGTGACTTTCCATTGAGTGCTACCCAGTCTGATAACTAGCCTGCTTTGCAGACCACTGTGACTATATTGAACCTAATCCACTCTGCCCATGTTGTTAAATCTACCCCACTGAGCCTATGCTCAATTTAGCTTAATGTGATTATCTTGATTTTAGCCTGCTGTGACCATATTGAATATCGCCTACTGTGATTATATTGAACTCAGCCTACTCTGCCCACACTGAACCTAGCCCATGCGAACAACTGAGCTGAGCCTGAACATAAACTTATTACACCTACTCTGACTCTAGCCTGACCTAGCTCTTGCCAATTAGGCTTTAGCTTTACCCTACCTGACCCAATTTATTGTAGCCAGTATTAACTGCTGTACGATGTATGCCAGCAAAACCCTGCTGTTATCTGTACCATTGCTGCTCATACAAATAATCTTGATAACCATGGATCAAATTAAATATGCACCTTGTCTCACACTTAACAGAAATACTAGACTTCAAGCTAGACTCCCTTCTCTCTACGAACCTAAAATGACTAGCAACACCCATTTAAACCACTGCACCAACCTTAAACGTACCTATTACGCGTATGGCGCAAGCCCACATGCAAACCTCTTCAGATGCCAAAAAGAAAGAACATATACCAGTAACCTTGAAATCCCAGAGATTACCCACCACAACTACGATAGCTGGAGCACAGATCAAAGCCAGATCTGTTGTGGCTCACGCCACCGAAATAGCCGATAGTCTAACATCAGACATCCTTGACCTCCTAGCGGTTACAGAAACCTGGCTGCATGAGGCAGCAGACCCAGTGCTCACATTAGCGATACCAGAAGATTGTCAACTCTTAAGAATGGACAGACCTAATTCCAGAGCAGGTGGTTTAGCTATCATTGCTAAAGCCAACCTGGACTTAAGACTATCCACGTTACCCCCACTAAAATCTTGCGAACTACTTTCAGCGAAACTGCCTATATCCCCATGCCGTACTCTAACCATCTACCTTATATAAAGGCCACCAGGACCCTTAGGCTCATTTGAAGAGGACATTATGACTCAACTCAGTTAATTATCCTAGGCGACCTCAACTTAGGATTCAATGATCTGAACGACAAACAAGCTCAAGCGATAGCTACCATGCTTGATGAACATGGCCTCATCCAAAAAGTCCTCTTCCCTACCCATGATAAAGGCAGGACTCTAGACTGGGTAGCCACATTAAACTGCCCCACAACCATCACCAAAATCACACCCCAACCTTGGACTGACCATTACCTAATTGACTTCAGCTTAACACTCAACAAACAAATAGATAAAGATAAAATTATGGCACCCCCTCTCCCCACTAGATCTAAGAAAAACATCACACCTGACAACATCCTACCTCTCCTCCTTCCTGTGATTAATGCCCTGCCAAGCAATTCCAACCCAGACACTCTGGTGGACTCTTATAATGACATTATGGCAAAGGTCTTTGATACCGTTGCCCCACTTAAGGTACGCAAGAGTAAACCACAGACTCACATTAATACCTGGTTCACACCTCACCTTAAAGAACTTAGACTGGAAAAAAGGAAGTTAGAAACTACATGGCAACACTCCCCAAGGGAGGAAAATGAACTTAAACTAAAACTCTGTGCCATCAATTACAAGAAAGAAATTATCCAAACAAAAAAAGAAGTCTACAATGATAGAATTTCTAAAGCATGTTCCAATACCAAGGAATTATTTGTGATCCTTCGGGAATTAGAATCGCTCATACCTACACAAGACAACGTACCTAAAGACAAGCAATGGTGCTCTAGCATTCAAAATGCCCTAGCAAATAAAATAAAACCTTGCAAACTAAAATTGCAGCAAAAAAAGCCTCTCTCCCCCTTGTTGAAACACTAACTACTGCCACTCCCAATGACAAGCCTAATTTAGCTCCATTTAAATTCTCCAAAGTCTCCATTCAGGAAACTGAAAAAATCATTGCCTCCCTAAAACTGTCAAATTGTAAAGGTGACAACTGTCCGGCCCAAATAATTAAAGATGCGACTAGAGATTTAGCCCCCTTTATCTCCAAACATATTAATGCCTCCTTTTCAGCTAACACTGTCCCAAATAGTTTAAAATAATCCTGGGTTCTACCCCTTCTCAAAAAACAAACTTTAGACCCATCCATCCCCACAAACTACAGGCCTATCACAACGGTCCCATTCCTCCTTAAGATAATAGATAGAGTGGCCTATCTTCAAATTCAGAAATACCTTGAGACCAACCAACTCCTAGGCTCCCGCCAATCGGGCTTCAGACCCCAGCATGGCACGGTGACAGCATTAATAGACGTCAAAGCTCAAATTGACGAGCTTAACGACAAAGGAAGCACAGCTATGCTGCTCCTCCTTGATCTGTCGGCAGCGTTCGACTTGGTGGACCATGCAGTATTATGCAAACACCTAGCCTCGGCTGCCCACTTTTCAAGTGAAGCTATAGCCTGGGTCCAGTCCTTTCTAGATAACAGAAGTATGCGAGTCTCCTCCACTTCAGCATCAGCAGACCCAATTCAAACAACATGTGGCGTCCCTCAGGGCTCATGTGTCTCACCAACCATGTATAATATCTTTACTAAGCCTTTATTTGACAAATTGGATAGACTTGGTGTCACCTACAAATTACGTGGACGCCACCCAGATCCTCATTCTCCTTTCGGGCAATTTCACCTCAGATACAGCCTTACTAAATGAAATACACATCCTCATTCAGGCATCGATGGCAACCCATTAAAAGACGATAAAACAGAGATCCTGATCCTTGGCTCGGCCAACAACCTAAAAAAACTTGACACCAACTATAACGCCTTTAATATTGATGGTAATATAATTACAGTTGCCAAAGAAGTGAAGACACTTGGCTTCTATCTGGACTCCATGCTAACTCTAAAAAACAGGTAAACTCCCTGGCCTCATCCACTGCTTACACTGGCAAACTCATTAGAGCATGTAGACCCTTCCTCTCATTAGCAAGCTGCATTATCTTAGCTAATGCCCTCATCCTATCAAAATTGGACTTCTGCAATGCACTGTACCTAGAAGCCAACAAATATATCATCAACAAACTACAGACATTGCAAAATAATGCGCTCAGAACGGTCCTGAACTTCCCCACCAGAGAGCACACATCCAATGCAGGAGAAACCACCACTGGCTGAAAATCAGCGATAGGATCCTCCTTAAAACTGTGTAATTAACCTACAAATGTCTCAACAACGCAGCCCCTCCATAGTTGAAGGAAAGAATAATCAGAAAAACATCTGCACGACCTTCCAGGACATCCAGTTCATACTGCCTCCAAATACCTAGATTCAGACTAAAAAAAACAGGAGGCAACAGCTTACCAGTAAAAGCAGCCCAACAATGGAATGCACTCCCAGTTGAGCTCAGAAGGGATCAGTCATATTTCAGTTTCAGACGCAACACCCGCACCTAGTTACGCCTTAACGACCACTAGACTAATGATTGCAATTGTATGTTTTACGTGTATGCCTCCTACCTTTACCTCTGACACTTATATTCTCTGTACCTGACTATATCTATAACTGTATCTATATATATATCTATATCTGTAACTAAGCTGTAAGTATTCTTGTGATGCTGTGCGCCCAGTTACCTAAGGGTTTGGTGCGCCCTACAAATAAACAAACAAACAAACTATGAAAGGCTAGTTTATTATGTAATGTGGTTTGCTTCCAATGCATTGCTATCAATAATTATATGTTAATAAGCACATGAAATGTAAAGCAAAACCTTAATAAATATCTATATCAACTAAGCCTGGAAAGATGTGCAGGGCCGCTTAAATTGTCCACATCCCAGTTTCACCATTTAACCAAGTGTGTGATCCTGAGCAAATCATTTAATCATATTGTGCATTATCTGCAGCTCTGTAAGTGATTCTGATTCACTTCAAAGCTTATGTTAATGTATCATGCTATTATAACGGAAAAGCCTAATGACTATAGAGTTGCTCCACATATAACAATAGTGCAATTTAGGTATTTTGCACCACAAAGTTATTTGTCACTTGGCTTATTTATGGCAACTTATTCTAAAGTCACTTCCATGGTGCCACTAAGTATCAAAGACTGATGATGCGCCTTGCAATGTCCTTTTTTGTGAAGTCACTTCTGTTGGTGCAATACATATGCTAACTAGGAACTTTGCATGTATTTTGTCTCAGAGGGCTTGGACAGAGCTCCCCAACAAACATACACAAACACAATTAAAAACATTTTTTTTTTTAAAAGTACCTCTGCTCTGCTTTCAAATGCCGCCCGGGCCACATGTCACGTTACACCGACCTAACCTCTTTGCACTCAGGTGCCTCTAGACAGAAACCAGGAAGCTGAATTAGCTTCCCAGTTCCTGTCTGTGTGTTGCACGAACACGAAGCTGGAAAACGATGCTCTGCGCCGCTGGCCCCCAGAAGTGCTGCTGCTAGCTTGAGTCAGGCCAGTCAGGGTGAGGGACTGAGCCATGCAGGGCATCCCAGCCCTGAAAGTGTTACAGTGCGGCTGCCAGGAATCTCTGCATATTAGGAGGTAGGGGTAAAGCGGAAGACAGGGAAAAGCTACAGATGAAGAACTATGTGAATGTTAAAACTTCCTGTGGGCATGCCTTTCTTTAAAGCTCTGTGAATTCAGACTTGCAATAATGGGGGTGAGGTTGGGGGAAGGGCAAAGGGGTGCGAGCTAGCAATGTAAAAAAACATGTACTCGCCTTCTTCCTCCTTTACAATACCGTTCAACTAGATAATATTAATGTATTGTTGTTCTGTGATGCCAGAACGGGTTCTGGTGACATGTACCCCGAGGCCGTGTGTCGACCGCATGATGATTTAATGTGTCTTGTGTTTGCCTTTATTGGAAGAATTATGTGCTGGGTAACGTGCGCCCCGTTCCATAATTTACTTTATAAAACAGCACTGTTTTCAGCCACGTATTTAAAACGAATGTCGATGGGGCATATGGGTATACACACAATTGGTGCTCCATAAATCCCCTTGACATCTTTTAATGGGTCGCACCAGATAGCAAGGGAAGAGGTTAGACAATAAACAATTTTGCTCACACCTACAGCAAAACCACTGGATGGATTTTCACCAAATATGCAGCAGGAGTGGCGACTTGGTCCCAAAAGCGGGCTTTTGTAAATTTGGTGTTAATCCGTCCAGTAGTTATTTTTAAAACGGCACAAAAGTAGGTAAAAAGAAATTCGTTATATCTGGGTTAGGTCCGCGGACCCATTTCAATGTTCGCTCCACGGACCGAGTTCCAATTGGTCCAGGGCATGACGTGAAGTCAGCGGACACCAGATGTGCTCACCGATTAGACGGTGAAGAGCGTGAGGTGCGTCATATTTTCTGAAACGCACACCATGGTGGATCCGCGGACAGCCCTGTGTCCACAGACAGCGCAGTGAGGGAAAAGGCCTGGGAAACACATTTAGGGTTATTTGGTGGTGGAAAGAGGGACTGGGGAGGGTGGGGGAGCGGAAAAAAGATGATATGGGGCTCTTTGTATAGGTGGAAAAAGAGTTTACGGGTGGTGTGGTAGTCCGCAGACATCGCCCTAGTCTGCGGATAGTGTCCTGGACAGACAGCTTGAGAAACACATTTGGGGTTATTTGGTGACTGAAAGAGGGCTTGGTCAGGGTAGGAGAGTGGAATATAGATGATATGGGGATGTTTTCAGAGGTGAAAAATAGGGTTGTCGGTCCATTTCGATGTCCGCAGACGTTATTTGAATTGGGAGGGGGGAGTGCAGGGCGAGTTGTGTTATTCCAATATGTATTCTATGTCCTTATGTATGGTTTAATTATGCTGTGGTGGTTGTGGCCAGTGGACAGATTCGTGGGTGCTTGGTCATAGGCCAAAAGTAGCATTGTCGTATTATGGATGTAGTTAGATACCAGTTGGTGTATTCTAACTGTTGATAGTTTTACACGTCAGTGACAAAATTTAGGTTCAAGGAATATTAAGTAAGAGTATTTTTTTAAGTAGTTAGATACCTGTTGGAATATTCTAACTGTTTTGCTTTTCAAAAGTACCATTGTACGATTTGCTTAAAGGTATTTTTGAAGTACTTAGATACCTGTTGGCATATTGAAACTGTTTTGCATTTTAAAAGCAGCATTGCAGTACTGTAGATGTAGTTAGATACTAGTTGGCGTATTCTTACTGTTGATAGTTTTATAGTTCTGAAGTGTATTTTTTAAGTAGTTAGATACCTGTTGGTGTAATCTAACTATTTTGCTTTTCATAAGTTGCATTGTACTATTATGGATGTAGTTAGATACCAGTTGACGTATTCTAAGTGTTGATAGTTTTACAGGTCAGCGACTTAATTTAGGTTTAAGGAATATTAAGTAGGTATCTGTTAGATTTGATTGTAATCTCTGTTTTAGAGTAACGGAAGTGTTGCTGCATTCAAACCAAGCACTTCTTTCTTTCATGTATGCAGTATAGTGACCTGCAGTGGTTGTGGCACCAATGTGTTAGATTATGCCTACTATTGTGAAGGTTTGCTTGCCAAGTGTGAGTTTATGCGCATGGTGGAACGATTGTCTGAATTGCAAAAAACGACCTAGTAATTAACAAGGGGAAAACTAAAATCATGTCCCTTGGATCTGGTAAGAGGGGCCAAAACCAACATTCATGGTATATCGATGGAGAAAAAAATCAACCAGGTGCACTCCTTCAAATATCTAGTGGTATGGCTGAGTAACTCATCGATGGAGTCTCCAATGTCAACCTCCTTTCTTGTGAAGATGAAAACCCTCACCAGCCAAGCATCTGCACTTAACAGGAAGTTTGGCCGCTTCTCGATTGTACCAGCATTGAAGTAATACAAAGACAACGTGGTACCAGTTTTAACGTACAGGGTGGAAGCCTTGTTCAACCTTCAAGATTCCCTCTGGAACCGCCTTGAGGGGGGGTTCTGGAATTGGGTTCTGGGTGTCCCTAGTCCACTCCGATCGCTATCATCCGGAGAGAGTTGAGCCTGAACTCCCTGAAATCCACAAATATCTGGAACAGGGTGGCATTGTTCAGAAAGTACCACAACCCTGCTAGCCTGGTGATCCTGGAAATGGTGCATAAAAAAAATGCTCGCCGGCTCTAATTCGATGCTGGTGAGATGGTGCACAACTACACTTTCCCTCTTAGCAGAAATCGGCAGTTCCTCAGAACAATTGCTGTCTGACCCTGAGCGGATAGAAAGTAAAATGCAAGACAGCGATTCGATTCAAACCCAGGAGCAGGCAAGAAGTTACCAATCAGTTGTGGATTTACCTTCAGAAGCCCATAGTCTTAATACACCTTGCGAATACCTGAAACAGTTCCCGGACAAAAGAGTCAGGGATCATTTTTTGAAAGCATGTTTTGAACTTGCATCCCACCAACAAGACCCGAGCAATCTGGAGTCAGTCGGCGGAAAAACACTGTTGACACTGCCACAACATATCAAAAGTGGCATCATGGTTTCATTTGATGCCGTAACCTCCAGCTCTGAAAGAGCAGTGTTCAAAACATTTCAGACCCCTAATCTCTGATTTTGCACTTGCAGAAGTTAAAAATTGGTGGTCATGCCTGATGTCCAGAGGAAAAAACCAGTCATGTAGTCGCAGTGGTGAAGTTCTTGACAGAGGTCCTTCCCGTGAGTGGAATTTCTAAAACTTTTTAAATTCTTCAAACATGAAACCTAAACTGTATAAATTGCTTTGTTTAAGGAAAGTGAGAAAAATGTAGTTCTGTTTTGCTAAAAAAATTGTTGATAACATTTTAATGCAGATACATTTTTTTTAACGTGCATAATATTGCATGATTTGATTTCTCAATGGCTGATGAAATGGAATGGATTCACAATTTGGTATATTAGGGATGTGCTCTTGTGAACCATGGTTGCAGAGAGTGCATGTATGTTTCCACGTATATGAAATCTGCAAGATTTCGTTATAGGTATGTTTTTGGTTTCCAGTACTTGTAGTATGTACATTAGAAATTCTTGTGGATTTTCCTGTGTGTTTATGGTGAATTTTATTGTTCCTGTACAATAATCCAATTCCTGCCTTATTCCGGAGACACTGTAAGTGTTGTCATGATTATTTGTAGCATTTCTATGAAGGACGAGCATTTTCAAACACAACTGGTGTGAGCCATTCAAGTAAATGTTTTGAACAATTGGTGGCAATTGGAAGTGAAGATTGATTGCTACATTTGCATAGCAGTTCACACCAGTTATGTTGGAAAATTTAAATGAACCAGATAGTTCTGTCTCTGTGTCATTTGCTGGATCTCCACTCGTTTTTTAGAAGAAATATTTCTCTTTCTATCTTCTGATGGATGTGCAGTTCTGTTTGCACTAGACAGTTTTGTGGTTGAACTGGTTGATGGAGTAGCAGTTGTTTTTTGTTTCTTTGGTGGTATTGTTGGGAGTTTGTTTACAAGTTCTGTTTGCATTTATTTTTTTAACTTTAGCTTTTTGAGGAACAGGGTACATATCTAGTTGGGGTGTGTAGAGTGTGCATAGTCTGTTGTACTCTAGGATGCTAGGAATGTCAGCTTTGACTTTGTTTGCATCACAATTGACTAGGAATAGTCCTTCGAGTGTGCGTAGATGTGACAGTGCTACATAACTTATAACTTCTTTGAAGACTGTGCTGCCAATGTCAAGAAATGCCTGATCTAGCTTTAGACCTTACGTTTTGTGAATAGTGACAGCATGTGCAAGAGACAGAGAGAATTGTTCTCTCTGCGTACATACATGTCTTTGAAAAGAAGGAATCGTGCTGTTGAGCGCCCTATTCTTTTAATTTCTGCAAGTTTGTCAAAGTGGATGTTGACAAACTGAATGTTGTTGTCATGTGGATGTGTCTGGAAGCCAGCAACTGTACCAGTTGCTCCATTGAGTAAATCTTGTTCTACGTCAAGGTTACGTTTAAGAATTACTCTGCAGTTTAGACACAACATTAAAAATGTCTCCAATCTAGCTGTGCTGGAGATAGATTTTTCTAAGCTCTTTAGTCATGCTGTTGCTTGTTGACACATAAGGAGTGTCATGCCGTGCACTTCCAGTTTATCTGTCGAGTTAATATGCAGTATGGGTTACATTTCTTTTTTTAACATTGAGTTAATTGTTTCATGACATCAGGAGGTGTGTTATGTCCAGCTCATGGATTAGTCTACTATCTAAGATGGATTTTGCATCTTTAGTAAGCAGACCAGTTCTTTCTAATGCTTTTGAAAATATTAGCATTCGGGAGGTCTGCAGAGTGACACATGTTTTGAGTTAGCTCTCTGTACTGAGATTTACATTTTCTATGCTGTCGAGTGTGTTGCGTCATTGTTTGTGTCCTAATGTTTTTAAAATAGGTTTATCATTTACTGGTGTTAACTGTAGGAGGTCTACGAAAACAATAACATGTTTTCCTCCAAACACTTCTTTGTAGTGCGTTTTTAGGACTTCTTGCATTCTGAGGTGAATTAAAGCCACCTTGAGGTTGGAAACCATGCTTACCTCATCCATTAGGAGCACTTCTATTTGTTTCAGAATTCTGCGTACTTCACTAGCAGCTTCTGCTGATAATTTGTAGTATTCTAATTTGTTTTGAATACTAGTATTCTAATTTGTATCGGTGTTCTACTGGAAGGAGCAGGAGTCGGTGTAAAGTTACACCTCCTATGTTGTAGGCAACTAAACCTGTTACAGCAGCCCTCACAGCCAAAAGATTGTTGTTTGTTAAGTTTTGTAGAAATGTGCTGATGATTTTAATTAAGAATGTTTTTCCAGAACCAACTTCACTACTTACATAGAGGAGCAGAGGTTTATACATTTTACAGCTACAAGTTTTAGTTTCATGTTTAAAACCATGTTCAATTTATTCAGTGACTTGTAGATACATGGTGAGTTGCTCATCATTTAGCTGTCATTTCAGCACTGACAAGTCTTCTGATTGTTTATATTGATACATGGTATTTCCTACTTCAATCATGGCTATATCTGCTACATTTAGAATGAGTGGTTCTCGGCTTCCTGTAAGAGAAGGTTGACTGCCATCAGGAGTGTCTTTATCTAGTTGAGCTTCAATGTTTTCCTCTTGTTGGTGTTAATTGTCCAACATTTCTTTGTATTGTTTGACATTGACATTTGTTATACTGCTTTCATCTGCATTGAATGCACTTTCAAATGAGTCATGGTTACCTAATAATTCTTCTTCTTTTCACCATGGTTTGAAAAGTTGGATTAGGCCCATGTAATACATTGCCCTATGTTGTGGAGTTTAAAATGATAATGTTATGTTTTTAATCAGGCTGGGTTTGGTAAGCTTGACTAGGCTTCCTTCACAAGATGAGACTACATATTTTCCAGTTGTCTCATCTGGTTTGCCATTATTTTTGTAGTTTTGGGCTATGTGGTACAGGCACATGTTTTCCAAAGCAGTACTTCTGTTTGGATAGTATGTGTCGAGTAAATAGTTTTTTAAAATGTCCTGGGGAGACCGCTGGGGGGCGCGTGGCATGGCGGACGTGTAATGCTCATGCTCCGTCTTCGGCCGCTTGGCCCATTGAGCTATTTTCACCCCGGTGCGGATTGATTGGCGAAAACTCGACCGAGAGCCCCCGACCCACTCCTGGGGGGTTTCCAGGGGAGCAGGAGTCAGTTGGCCAGCAGGACAGCACTCCGGTCGGCAGAAATTGGTGACGGAGATAGGGGAAGCTTAAGGCCCTGAAGGAGGAGGGCCTCGTCACAGAGCCTGGAGGCCCGCCGGCTCCTTCGAAACCAGACGGAGCCGCAGTAGGGATCAGAGGTCCCCTATGCCCGTAGTACCTGGAACGGCAGAGGGCGCATTCTGGTGAAGAGGACTGGCCCCCGACAGAAGCATGCCCTCTTTATGTCAGCGAAGTAATGGTCTCCGAGGCCTGAAAGGAGATGTGACTCTTACGGAGACTCAGCCCGGATTAACTAGAAGTGAAGATTGTGCCGGCCCCATCGAGTGGCTGCTGCCCAAGTGCGGCTGCACTTAGAGGGAGAGGAGCCCGCAATGAAAGCCCCTGTCCTCGCACGTCCACCCGAGGAAGGCACAGGGGAGGAGATTGCGGGTGGAGGTAGGAGGGCCCTGGAAAGTGCCGGAACATAGGCCAGGCACCATACAAACTATTGGAGAGCACCAGCGACAGGGAGCTCCCTGCATGGAATAACGACCCGGTTGGGACCCAGTGGACAGCCCCCATTCCGAAGTCGTGAGACACGGGATCCCCGCCTTGGGGACTCTGGACTCCTCCCCCCTCCCACCAGCAGAAGACTCTTGCCGGAGGAAGGCTAGAGGACAAAGGGGGAGTACTCGGGCTAAGGAGGCTTCCCGAAAAACCGCCAGGAGACCCTGGGCAAGGCTGGTCGCTGGGCCCAATCCGGGGGCCCGTGCTTCTCCCCGGGGATCACGTCCCTGCAGGGAGTGGAGTGCCCGCTGGGGGCAGGGTCACCCGTGACTGGAAGAAGCATTCAGTAAGGACTACACCACCAGTTGGAGAAACCGGTGCTCGCGTGCCTACCCCCGGGGGCGCCTCAGAGCGTGCACCTCAGCCATCCCACTGCACACAGAACAAGGCATACGGCTCTCCCGGTAGGCTAGAAACTGGGGCCGGAGTCCACAAAGAAAGAAGAGGGACGGGGAGGGAGAGTATGAGACCCTAAGGAAGGAGGCCCTCCCACTGGGGGCTAACTGAAGAGCAGCCCCGGGCCAGACTCAAGGCGACCCACGGGGGCCTCACACTTGGGGCAGAGATCCCCCAGCAGAAGGATCAGAACTCCAACCCTCAGATATGCAGGACATAGAGGAGTGTCCCCAAGGAGGCTTTGAGGGGTCCCGCCGGAGAGGCCAGCTGCCGGGACCATATCCTAGAGAACCAGAGAGACACGACAGACCGAACCTGGAGCAATCAATCAAAGTCACCCTGTGCAACCGGGCACCCACCCAGGCACTCTTGTCCCTGCATCGCTTCCGAAAGCCTCAACAGGATCCTAGAGAGGCACCTCACACAACGCCAGACAGAATGTCCGCAGGCGGTAGCCTCCCCTCATCTGCACTCACTAATGAGGACCTTAAAGACATTCTGCAAGAAATCAAAGCCATCAGGACGGACATACAGGCCTTGATAAGTGACCTCAGAGGAAGGAGGACACACTGGAAGAGAAGATGGAAGGAATGAGAACAACCACCTCCAGATGCTCCAGATGGACCTATTAGACATGAAGTATGAGGCAAGGATAACAGACCTCAAAACAAGGGAAGAGGATATACTCCTAAGGATGGATGACCTCGAAAATAGGGAGCACCGCAATAATCTCTGAATTCTAGGGGTGGCTCAGCAAAAGGGTGAAACAGCAGCGGACGTCGGGAGGAAGGTGCAGGGGCTGATAAATCAACTGCTCACCCTGGACGGTGGCAAGGAGGTCCAGCTGGAATGAGCCCACAGAGGTGGAGGCGGCAGAGAGGGTGGCCCAAGATCCATCGTGGTACGCTTCCTCTGTTACAGAGAGAAGATGGAAGTACTGGAGAAGGCGAAAAGACTTGGGAGTTTCATTTTCGAAGGAGATACAATTAGGATCTTCCAGGACCCGTCGGCCTTGACTCTTGCTCGCAGAAGGGAATGTCGCCCATTCACACAATGGCTCACTGGGCTGGACATTCGAAATAGGCAGTCCTATCCTTTCACTCTGTCGTTTGAACGAGACGGAGTGGACTATCGAGTGACTGGCTGCAAGGAGGCGCTCCAGGTACTCCAGGCCGTCAAGGGGGAGGGCAATGCGGACGAGGAGGGGGAAGATGAAGCAACACCCTCGACGCACAGGAGAGAGCCCGAAGGCCCCTTGGCCTTGAAGAAGAAGATGAAGGGCAAGAGGAAATTTAATAAACCAAATACCCCAACTTGCATCGAAGAAGAGGACTAGGCAAGATAGATCATGCAATAAGAGCGGGAAAGGTGGACGTTGTTGGACCCCAGCTGGGGGTGACTAGGGGATAAAGAGGACAATGGAGGACTAACGGCTGACATCCCACAGTGGCTTACCCACGGGTAAGCGTCTCAAATCCATGGGGAAGGGGGAATTGGAGGGGGAAGGGATGGGATAGATCTCTATCAGGTGCAGTACGGATTGGGATCAGAGAGGAAGCCGGAAAGCCCCCTTGATGCCGGAGGAGGAGGGAGAAATATGCAGGTCCCGGAGACAAACTCTGGGAATGGGGGCCGAGTCGAGACTCTTAAATTGGGATCACTGAATGTAAAAGGCCTCAACTCACCAGCAAAACGTTCACTTCTGGGGAGAGAAATGAGAAACTCAGGGTTAGATGTCCTCCTAGTGCAAGAAACCAGAACAGTGACGGGAGAGGAGAGACTTATCCCAGGACCCTACGTGGGCCAGGCATTCTGGGCATCCGGCCCCTCCAAGAAAGGGGGAGTTGGGAACCTAATCCACAGAAAACACAGACTCTAAGAGCCGACAGTATGGGGCAGAGCGGATGTAAGGGCTTTAGTGGTATCAGGGAGCCTATATAACTGCAGAATAACCATAGCGACCCTGTACTGCCCAAACGTGGGCCAGATGCAATTTCTGAAGGAGGCATTGGGGGAGGTTCTGGACAGAGTGGAAGGGCTCCTTCTCTTGGGAGGGGACTTTAACATATGTGCAGACCGGGGTATGGATCATAGTGGTGAGCTCATCCCCTCTGGTAGTATGGGGGGCAGGCACATCGTGGGTTCATAGACTTTTTGTGGAACCAAGGGCTGATCGACGTTTGGAGGGATGCACACCCGGCCACGAAAGGCTATACGTTCTACTCGGCAGTCCACGGTTCTAGAACCAGGATAGATTAAATATTTGTGGAGTATCAACACATTAGTAGAGTGGACAAAAGTGAACACCGATCGGTCAGCTGGTCGGACCACGACCTGGTGGGGGCAGACATCACCATGTCCGGACTTAAATCCAGGGAATCTTTGTGGTGATGTAATGACCAGCTTTTGAGGGACGGGGTCTTCAGAGAAGAGATGAAAGAGGCCATAAAGGAATACTTTGTGATAAATAACACAGGAGAAGTACAACAGGGGATTGTATGGGATGCGGCTAAAGCTACCTGGCGGGGCAGACTGATTAGCGAGGGGGCAGCCAAGAAGAGGACCAGGATACTTCTGGCCCGGATTTTGAGGGCAGAGATATGCCTACTGGAGAGGGTTGAGGGGAAAGGGGAAAGGAGAAGGAGAAGGACCTGGGACAGCAAGAGGAAAGCGGCAGGAATTGAAGGAGATAGAGATGGGTAATGTGATAGCCGGACTCCAGTACTTCAGACAAAAATACTATGAAAAAGGGGATAAGGCAGATGCCATGCTGGCGGCTAAGCTTCGAGGCCAAAGAGCGGAGAGATGGGTGGAAAGTATCAGGGGAGAGGGAAATAGGGTTAGCTCAGAACCGGAGGCAATAGCAGGAGAATTTGCCAACTTTTACAAATCTCTGTATGGGAAAGAGGGGGCCTCTGACGGGGTGGCACTGGATTCTTATCTTGAGCGGGGGACCCTTCCGACACTTAGACTTGGCGATGCCTCCACATTGGAAGCACCAATAACGGAGGAAGAGGTCCTTAGGGCAATAGCTGGCCTGAAGCTAGGGAAGGCCCCGGGAGAGGACGGGTTCACAACGGGATTCTACAAGACCTTTGCTGGCCCACTGGCTGGGTTCCTGGCAGGCTTATTCTCGAACATCATGGCAACCGAGAGGGCTCCCCCATCTTTCAGAAAGGCATTAAACACAGTGATCCCCAGGGAAGGGAAGGACCCGGGAGACTGCCGGTCCTATAGGCCAATCTCCCTATTGAACGTTGATGTGAAGTTGTTCATTAGGATAATCGCATCGAGACTGGAAAGTCACATGCTGAAACTCATCCACTATGACCAGGTGGGCTTTATACAGGGAAGTCCAAGGAGCAGACATCATGAGAAAGATCCTACATCTTATGAGAGAGGCAGTGGCTGGGGGTGGGGGGGAAATCCGGTCCTAGTGGCCATAGATGCCGAAAAGGCTTTTCACCGGGTGGACTGGGGGTTCCTACACAAAGTAATAGAGAAACTGGGTTTTGGTGAGGGACTCAGACGAGCTGTCAAGGCCCTATATGTGGACCCATCTGCCAGGGTCACGGTTATTGGGCGACTGTCTTGTACGTTTAGGCTCCAGAGGGGCACCCAACAGGGTTGTCCCCTGTCCCCCATATTGTTTGCCATGACTATGGAGATGTTGGCGAAATACCTTGGAGGATCCACCGAGGTGAGAGGCTGCCATGACCACGGGCAAGATTCTAAGTGTAAATTCCCAAAAGAAAACCTTGAAGGGTTGGTCCTTAGCTTGGCATGATTTGGTGACTGATTCAGATAAGGTTTAAGGCTGTTTTCCATTGTAGAGATAGGACTTCCTGGTTCCCTATCATGGCCGTCTGCTTTATGCCTTGGAAACTAACCTGACAGGTCTATGCATCCTGCTCAGTCTCCCTTATTAGCCCCGCCCCCCTGGAGGACCGCGCTTCACGACGTGACTGCAGCAGCAGTGCAACGCTTACTGCGGCTTCCTTGTTTACCTCAGCATTTTTCCCTGTCATAGATTTTCTGTTACTTAGCGTCTCCCCTTATTTTTTCAGTATTTAGTTCCACTTTTCCTTGTCCTCCGAGTCCCTGTTTCTGCCCGCAGTTTCCAGATTTTATCTCCTCAAGAATTTTCCTGTCAGTCACGGAGCCAGGCTCATTCGTGTGGAATTATCTCAAGCTCCCCAGTGTTCACGCAAGTAAAGTTGGTTGCTAGTTGTTTTTCCATACAGATTATTTACGCATTAAATCTCTGTGGCATTGTTGTGTTTTCAGAGTTTGCTAACGTCGCTTAGTGGCGGTTATCTTAGTCCGTGGCTAGTTGTTATTCAGAGTTGCTACTCCGCTTAGTGGCGGTTACTTCGTTGTCAGTGTTAGTTGCTTGGCGCAAATACTAGTCACTTCTGTTCCCAAGGTTACTATTTGGGAATACATAGTTTCTACACACAATAGTTACCCCTTTGGCCCTCACATTTTACTTGGGGTTCCTCACATTTTTTTATTTATGTTTCCCTCATATATGATACCAGCAGACCGTGTTTTTCATACAGGAGTATTGTAGATACGGTCAGAAAGAAAATTCTTCTACCCCTAACTCACGGCCAATTTATTTCCCATTCCATTACCTGTTAAAGTGACCCACTATTTCCAGTACAGTTATCCTTCATCAGAGACTCCGTAGATTTTCCAATTCCATATTTGCATGCAAGACTCATCATATCTATGGTATTACGCTCTTGCACTTGAACTTTATTTTCTTCTCAAAAGATTACCCCTCTGCACCAGAACATCATCATTCTACAGAACTTGCGCACCTGCATCAGAGCAGGATGGATAGCTCTCTAATCTAAAAGCTCAGGTGAGCCTACCAATGTTTTGCAAGAATAATCATCCTGTATTGCCCATGTTGTTGCAAGGTGAATAGGTGGACACAGTAGTAAGATTGAGTCATCGTTCCATGTTTTTTACAGAATCGACCTGACTATACCTAGTGAGGATTTTGTGAACACCCAAACCATTCGGGGCGCTCCCGTGGAATTCAGGTAAGCGTTACAGAGGCATCAAAGTGGGAGGCAGAATTTTCGAAATCGGCCTCTATGTAGACGATATAATGCTCCACCTGCGACACCCCGCCCAGTCTGTCCCAGCAGCCCTACAAGTAATAGAGGAGTTTGGGCGCTTCTCAGATTTTAAGGTGAACATAAGCAAATCTGTAATCTTCCCCTTTGCCCCAGACTCAGCCAGGAACATTGTAGAGCTGGAACCCTTGGGCCTTCGAATCAAGACAGAAAGGGTGAAATACTTGGGGATAAACATTGTTAGAATGGATGGGGACTTGGGCCAGGCCAACTACCCTCCCCTGTTAGACAAGCTATTCGGGGAAATGGAGGGGTGGAACAGAGGGCCTATATCGTGGATGGGTAGGCTTAATGCGATCAAAATGAACCTCCTCCCCAGGGTGCTATACTTTTTTGAAATGCTCCCAATTAAAGCCCCTGAAGTATATTTGAGGGAAGCCAAGAAGCGCATACTGAGATTCATATGGCAGCAACAGAAACCCAGGGTGGGATACGAGACCCTCACCTCCCAAAGGAGAACAGAGGATTGGGCCTCCCTGACTTGAATGTCTATTACAGGGCAACACAACTCAGGTCACTGCCCCCCCACTTAACAGAAGACATAGATAAACAGTGGGTTTACTTGGAGAACTTCCATCTGCGACCAGCAACTGTGGGGGAGTGGTTGTGGGTCCCGCTGGTTAGGCTCCCGAGGCAGATTGGGGAACATCCATTCCTTGGGACCATGTGGGAAGCTTTAGCCGGGGGAGGTAAAAGGGAGAAAGTGACCACCTGGCCTTTCCCGATGAGTCACATCTGGGCTCCACCAGTCAGGGACGCTATCCCAGGACATGAACACTACCAGACTTGGTTTGATGCAGGACTTTGCAGGGTGGGCCAGCTGGTACAAGAAAACACGTTCATAAGTATCCAAAAACTAGAAGAGGCAATGGGCATCAGTAAACTGTCCCCACTCCTATATTTGAGACTGAAAGGGATATTTATGTCGGAGAAATGGAAGACACTCATTCAGAGGTCCCTCACCCCAGTAGAGAAGGTCTTGGACACCAAGCAGACATGAAAGGGATCATCTTTCTTCTTTATAGGGCACTGTTTGAACCCAGGAAAAGAGTGACCAGGGATCTTAGAGCAAAATAGGAGAGGGACCTGGGTCTGGGAATAGGGGACGGACTCTGTGACTCTTCAGAAGGGCCTTTAAGACCTCAATTTCTTGCCAATACAAAATGCATGCCATAAAATTGCTGCACAGGTGGCAATACAACCCGGTTGCACTTTCCAGGATGTTCCCGGTTGTCGACCCCCGTTGCTGGCATGGATGCAGGGAAAGAGCCAACTATTGGCATATGTGGTGGCCATGCCACAAGGTATAGGTATATTGGACAGAGATGCTGGGTTGGATTAGGGATGCAGGAGCTGGATCTTTCAAATTGGACATGATCCTGGTGCTATTTGGCCTGGAGAGAAGAGACGAACAATGGGACAAGCTCCCGCAGCTGGTGCACTTCCTACTTTTAGCAGCAAGAGCCTGCCGAGCTAGTCACTGGAAAAGGGATTTCCTCCCCACGGTGCGGGAACGGGCCGGGACGGCCAAAGACATTTACCTTATAGAAGAAATGTCAGCAGCAATCCAGGGAGATAGCACACTGGTAGAGAAAGAATGGCTGCAGTTCCTCAACACTTTTAGTAACCCTGGAGGCATAGATCAGGGGGCCAAAGGAACACAGACTCGGCCCTGCTAGGTTTACACTGTTGACAATGAAGCTAAGTTCAGAGGGAGTTAATGCATAATAGACGTTATCGAGCCCGGTCAGGGCCTCCGACGGATGAGTGATACGTGCACGCTGATCCGTTCAATCCAGGACTGCAGCCTCGAGGGGGGGGTAGAGGGGGTTTACAAAACTCCAGGAATTACTGCCTTTAAGATGTTTTGGGGGGTCAACACCCCATTCTGTTTGTTCCAAATGTTCCCTTCTTTAACAAATACTAATAAAAACAAATTTAAAAAAAAGAAAAATGTCCTGGTTGTTGGGATCATTTGTGGCTATTGTTTATATCTCTTGGTAGGATTTGGGTACTCTTTTTCTGGATGAAGCTGAATCAAGGTTTAGCCAGTCAATGGTCCTCATTATAAGTATGGCAGTGCAGTAACAATGGCGCTGGTAGTGCTACCGGCGCCGTTGCTACCGTACCGCCATACTAACAGTTGTGCTTGTGGGTCTCGCTCTGCCCGCCAGGTCGGACCTGGCGGGCAGTGCGGCACCCGCGAGCCCAACTCGTGGATGCACCGGCACTGTTATGAACGGTGCCGGTGTATCCGAGCTCCCCATTCCTATTCAGCCCTACGGGGCCGAATGGGGATGGGGAGCCCCTTATTATCGGCACCCGCGAATGGGCAATTACTATGTCCGCTAAACTCGCCATGACCCGGTAATTGCCCATTCGCGGGTGCCAGATTTTTTTCGCAAGATTGGAGGTAACCTGCCTGTATTACAGGCATGGCTACCTCCAAACTTGTAATGAGGCCCAATGTGTTCAGATTTGCCATATAAGGCTGTACCTGTTAAATGGTATGCAGCTTCGTAGCACCCGCATTCTCTATGAGAGAGCATTTTTATACTAAAACTGTACAATTATTGTGACAGTGTTTTATCAGATGATATGTCATCCCAGCGGTCTTTTAGCTCTGTGTTCTCAGCGTTGTTGAGGCTGTGACATATCTTGCAACAGCAGTGGAATTGTCTGCAATGTATTGTAGGTCTATACTTGCATTCCACAAGAGGGCAAGAATAGCATTGTAATCATTGATATACTTGGATGCTTCATCCCTTTTAAGTGTTTCAGGGGATTTGCCTTTTACACTGTGTCTAACAGAGGACATGAAGCTATTTACTTGTCCTTTTGCGCAAACTGGTCTAGGGAAGCCAAAGCGACATTTGCTATAGTATTTCCCTTTGGTTTTATTTCTATGTCGGCAGTTTTTGACACACTTATATTTTTGGAGGCATAAGATTTGTCTACGTAGGTCACTGTGTGTGTGTCCTGAAGGGATGTTGCAGGTTATGTATTTTTCTATAAACTGTAAAACAGTGGCATCACTGTCATGGCCAAATTTAGGAGCATCTTTTATCCACAAAAGCATGTGGATGTGTGGTGCTCCTCTAGATTGATATTCTTTTCTCCAAAAGTAGTGTTCTACTTCTCCAAGCGGAGGAGTACTTTTATTGCAGTTAAATTGCAGTAAAGTGATGGTGAAAGTACCTTCACACATTGACAGAGTCAAGAGAACAGAGTTCTCCTGGTGTTTTTATATCTATTCCTTCTTTATTTTGTTTTGCTATGCGTAAGAAGTTGTGCAAGTCATCCCATGCATATTCTGCACAAATTAATGTAACAAATCATGTGGGTGGGCCTAGGTTCCTCAGCATACAATGTACATCGGCGTGACCTGGTTCCCAGTATTCTTTTGTACCACGCATGTTTGCCAAGAGATTTGTGATACTTGACTGCAAAACTTCATCTTTGTCGTTTATCTTTTGAAGCAGTTGGGTAGCGGACATGTTTAAAAAATTGGAGTCTGTTTTTTAATGTGTGCACAACTCCATAGAATCTGGGGTCTCCAGAATATATTTGTAAAGTGCAATATTCTGATGCACTCATTTGTGTGGGTCTTTCATCTTATCTTCCTCCTTATCCTGTAGGAAAGAGAAGAAGGAAAGAACGTGATTTGACACTTTTCCCCCCATATACTAATTGGAGATCCTTTGGCTTGAGGCATTTGATATGTTTCTAATGCATCGTGTATGGTGTCTTTGGAGTGCAGTGGGTGAATTGTATACTGGTCCAAAATGGTGGCTGCAGCAATAGGATCTACATGTTCAAATTGGCCAGTTGGTGGTGAATCCTCAATTAATTGGGTGGTTTCTGTTTAGTTCTACTCTCTGTTTATATCTTTGTAGTATTCATTGTAACAAACCATGTGGGCGGGCCTAGGTTCCTTAGCATACAATGTACATCAGCGTGACCTCCGAACCAGTATTCTTTTGTACCACGCATTTTTGGCAAGAGATTTGTGATACTTGACTGCAAATCTTCATCTTTGTCTTTTATCTTTTGAAGCAGTTGGGTAGCGGACATGTTTAAAAAATTGGAGCCTGTTTTTAATGTGTGTGCAGCTCCATAGCATAGAGTTGCTAGTTCACTTTTAAACAGGAGCTGGAAAATGTATTCTAAGTTTTGTCTGAATTTGGGGTCTCCAGAATACATTCGTAA
The DNA here is from genome assembly GCF_040938575.1 of Ambystoma mexicanum. Taxonomy (NCBI): domain Eukaryota; kingdom Metazoa; phylum Chordata; class Amphibia; order Caudata; family Ambystomatidae; genus Ambystoma; species Ambystoma mexicanum. The sequence continues at coordinate 618,375,201 of NC_090935.1, read as the reverse complement.
AGTGCAATATTCTGATACACTCATTTGTGTGGATCTTTCATCATATCATCCGCCTTATCCTTTAGGAAAGAGTAGAGGAAAAGAACATGCTTTGATACTTTTCTCTCATATGCTCATTGGAGATCCTTTGGCTTGACGCATTTGATATGTTTCTAATGCATCGTGTATGGTGTCTTTGGAGTGCAGTGGGTGAATTGTATACTGGTTCAAAATGGTGGCTGCATCAATAGGATCTACACATTGAAATTGGCCAGTTGGTGGTGAATCCTCAATTAATTGGGTGGTTCCTGTTAAGTTCTCCTCTGTGTTTATATCTTTGTAGTATTCATTGTTTTCTTTAAAATATTGTAGGGCTTGTCTAACCTTGTTTAAGTTGACTATTTGTTGCTAAATTGTTTTGTCTTTTGTTGGTACACCATTAACTAGGATAAACAAAGATTGGCCGTTGTATTCCCAGGGTTTGTACATTTTCTTTAATATCTAATGGCAAATATACTACTTTGCCACAAATGCCTTTTAGTAAATCAGAAGGAGGCAATTTGGATGTTTTGCGTTGAAGAAGTAGTATAGCTTGAAATGGGTTTGCTGTTTGGATTATAATGCTCTCATACAAGTTAAGTTGTTGGAGAGCCTTTGGAAGTTGGATTATTTCTAAGTTATTAGTGACAGCATGTGATGGCATTTGGTTATTGTCAAGCTTTGTATTGCAGTACGTGCAAACTATTGAGGGGTCAGTTATTTTGTATTTATTTTCTGTTGTTAAATATAAAGCTCATTGGAACCATTGAGATTCCTCAATGTCCTCCATTTTGTAGACCATATCTACTACTTTTGTGCTCTTTTTATAAAAGGTTCTGTGACAAAAGACATAGGCCCTCATTACGACCCAGGCGGTAAGTTACCGCCTGGGTCGTACCCTTACCACCATGGCGTAAACTACGTTTACGCCATGGTGGTTGGTGGATTTACCGCCCCATTCCAAGGTGAGTGGGGCGGTAAATCCCCATTTCCCATTTTACCCTTCCCCATTCCCATTTTCGCCCCATAGAGCATAATGGGAATGGGGAAAGGCGATAATTACGGCACCGTAAATTACGGTGCCGTAATTATCGCCAAGGTCCCTTTGCGGCATGGATTTTAACGGCTGCAAAAAAGCAGCCGTTAAAAGCCATCCCGCAAAGGGAACCTTGTAATCAGGCGTTAAGGGTCGGCGCCGTTTACGGCGCCGTAAACCCCTTAACGCCTGAGTCAGAATGAGGGCCATATACTTGGTCTGGTATTTCAGCAGATTTGTTTTGAAACGTTGCTATTTCTTTTTTGTATCTGTGTGTTAGGAGGTTGGTGTTTGTAAGGTTTTTACTCATGTTTTCTAAAGTTACCGAATTTTCGAAGTGATCTTCAGTTCCAAAATACCTACTTTGGATGTGCTGTATTTGCTGAAGAAGTTCTTTGGCTGTTTCATGTAGGCGTATGTTATTTAAATGTTGCAGTTGCAAAGCAGGTCTTTTAGCATAGTATAGTCTCTGCACAATATGCTGTATAGTGGAATGGTGTGTTGCTAACATTTTGATGTGGTGGAAGGTGCTTTTGCAAGCAGTTCCCGAAATGCAGGCTAATGAATGTCCTCGCAGTCCAGTGTAGTTGCACACTGGACAGGAGTCCATGGTTTGTAAAGTTTTTATTGTACTTTTGTCTTATAGTTTTACATACTGATTGAGGCATTGTCGTAAAGATTTGAATGATTGTTGGCATACGTTACACATTCAGCTGCATGTCTATATGTACACTGGACAGATAATTTGGGCCGAAAGGAACAGTTGGTTGAAAGTTTGTTGGGGAGGTTTTTTCTATAAGGGTTTCTTGTGCCATCGGCCATTATTGTGTATGGCAATTGTTTTCTTTTTGTTCTTGTTTATAAGGCTCTTCATTGCAATATGGTTCTGTGCTTATTTATGTATTTATTCATTCATTTATAGAGCTCTCAAAGCCCAAAGGCAACTAGGCGCTGATACAAGCTTATGAGGATGGTTACAGGTTTTTTTGGGAACATAGCGTCATAGTTACAGAGTTACACGTTTACACATTGTAAAATATGCATTTATATACACAAGTAGTGCAGATATTGAATCAAGGCCTATGAAACTACTGAGGTAGATCTGTCCTGAAGAATAAGGTTTTTAGATGTTTTCTAAATGACCAGAAGGAGGTGTAATTTCTGAGGTGAGTGTGGAGGGCATTCCACAGTTTAGGAGCTATTGTAGGGAAGCTTGATCCTCCTGCTTTCTGTCTTCTGTATTTGGGGATGATGAGCAGATTGGTGTACGGGGAGCGGGTTAGTCTGTTGGATTGGACTTTGCTGAAAGGTTACTGAGGTATAAGGGTGCCTTGTTTGCAATATATTAGTGAGTGAGCGTGAGGATTTGGAAGTTGATTCTGTCCTGGACAGGGAGCCAATGGATCTTCCTCCTGATGGTAAAAATATGTTTGTGGCTAGGAATGTTTAAGGCAGCTCTGAAGGCGTTATTTTGAAAAACTTGTAATGTTTTGATATTTCTTGAGCTGGTTCCTGCAAGTAGTGAGTTGCTGTAGTCGATCCTGGATAATATCAGAGGAGAGTTATCAGTGGAGAGGAACGGTCTGCTGGCTTTTATCAATTTGGCCATGTAGGCTGCTGAGGAGATGACAGCGTTGACCTGTCTATTTAGGGTAAGAGAGGAGTCGATATACACCCCTAATGTTTTTATTTAATTGGCGACTGAGATAGTATTACCATCTATATTGAATGATTTGTATGTCTGAGGGAGGTTAGTGAGTTTAGGTTTGTTTCCAATGAGGATTAACTCGGTCTTAGCGTCGTTAAGGCACGATTCATTGTGCCAGGTATACCTTGTTTAAGTTTTTGGAATCAGTGTTGTGAGATCCGGTAATGGGTATGAGTATTCGCGTATCATCCGCATAGTTTGTATATGTTATACCATTGTTGTCTAGTTTGTCAAATAGGAGCTTAGTGAAGGCATTATATAGTGTGGGTGACACACAGGAGCCTTGCAGTACGCCACAGGTCACAGGGACTGGATGGGCTGCTGAGTTGTCAGAAAAGACCCCGATGGTCCGATTGGTAAGAAATGATTTAATCCATTTGATGGAGTCTGATGAAAATTGGGAAGCGGTCTCAAGGTGTTGGCACATAATGTCGTGATTGACCAGATCGAAGGCTGCAGAGAGATCTAGGAGGAGGAGGATGCACAGTTCCCCTCTGTCTTTGTATTGATCCATTTGTGTTTTCAAATCTAATAGGGTGTTCTCTGTACCGTATCCTGGTCTAAAGCCTGATTGTGTTAGACCCAAGAGGTTATTATCTTCCAAATGTTTTTGGATCTGCAGATAGGCTGCACAATCGAGTATTTTTAATAAAAACAGTACAGTAGTGATGGGACAGAAGTTAGTGGGGAAGTTGGGGTCTAGTGTTGGTTTTTTAAGTAGGGGTAGAACGCAGGCTGTTTTGAGGTCGCTCGGTACTGTGTTAGAAGCAAATGAGCTGCTGATGATGCTGGTGACAAAGGGTGCAAATTTTGATGCACATTCTTTTATCAAGGTTGCCGGGCAGATGTCACTTTTGCATCTAGATGGTTTTAAAATTGTAATAATATTAATAGTATCGGAAATGGAGAGTGGTGAGAATGAGAAGTTATTGGCCTCCACTGAGGTAGGTGAAGTTGGCTGGGTTTGGTTGAGGCAGAGTTTGGATTTGTTTTGTTCTATTTTTTGTTGAAGTGAGGAGATTTTGTCTGCTAGGGCATTTTGAATGTTGGAACACCATTGTTCATCTTTGACAGTGTGATCTGGAGTAGGTGCTGGAGATTCTAATTCACGGAGAATGGGGAAAGTTCTCTAGTGTTGGATTGAGCATTGGATATTCTCTGGTTATAGACTTCACTTTTGGCTGAGAGAATTTCTTTTTTGTAGTTATTAGCTGCTGCCTGTTTGCTATAGTTGACGATTTGCGCCAGTTATTTTCTGCAGATCTTTTTGAAGCCCGCATTGTTCTGAGTTCTGGGGTGAACCAGGGGTTGATGTGTGCTGAGCGTTTAGGTTTTTTTCTTTTTAATGGTGCAACTTTATCAATAACTTCTGACATGATTTCATTATATTGGCATATGAGAGTTGATGGGTCGTTGACTGGATGCATTGAGTTTAAGAAGGGCATTAGGAGAGGTAGCATATTATCTTTGTTCATAATCTTGAAGCTTCTAGAAGGAGCCGTAAGTGCTGGTGATGAATGGAACTGATTTTTAATGATAATGGTGGTGGTGAAGATTATGGTGTTGTGGTCCGACCAGGGCGTGGGGATAATAGATTCTATGTTAGTGGTACAGTTAGTGTCCGCTAACCAATCCAGAGTGCCTTTTTTGTGGTTAGGAGCATAGATCCTTTGAGTGAACCCTTGGGCTTCCATGGATTTGACTAAGAGGTCAGCATTGATGTCTGATGGGTCGTTCAAACCTAAATTGAAATCGCCCATGATGATTGCTTTGGAATGGGGTTTCATGTTGTGTACCAGGAGTGTCTTAATGTTGTATTCGAAGGTGGAGATGGCCCCAGGGGGCCTGTAGACGATGTGAAGAGTGAGTGTGCAGGAGGGTGTAAGGGATATTTTTAAGGTGATTACTTCACCTGCACTGAAAGGGAGATTGGAGGAGATCCTTATATTCAGAGCGTCCTTGGCTAGTACGGTTACTCTGCATCCTCTTGATGTATCTCTGTCCTTTCTAAAGATGGTGCACCCCTCTGGGATGGATAGGGAGAGCTGTGGGCCTGAGGCTCAATGTAGCCAGGTTTCTGTAGCTGCTAGGAAGTCAAAGTCGTTGGATGTGATAAAGTCTGCAATATCCAGGGCGTGCGCAGTGATGGATCTGGCGTTGATGAGTGCCCCTTTTAGTGTGGTTGCGTTCATGCTGGCAGAGGTCTTGCTTGGGGCAACTTTGTGGAGTTTGGAGTCATTAGGTGTGTGTGGGAGTGGTGTGATATGGTTGGTGGTGGTGAGGATAGATGATTTATTTGGCCGTAAGTGTGAACGTGAGGAGAGTCTATGTGCTTTCATCCGTCCCATGATGGGACGAGAGTGCAGCGGAGGAGTGGTGGCTAGGGAATCTGTAGACAGGGATTTCTGTATGTAATGGGTTTAGGCATCATATGCGTGTCTCTGCCCTGTTCTTGCAGAGAGACGCTGAAGTCTTGTAAGTTCTTCTGGGTGTAATGCAGTTAATGGGAGGTCATTGGTGTAGGATTGTGGTCTAGGCGAGCCTTTCATGAGAGAGCAGATGTTAGTGGGAAGTGAGATGATAGGTAAAGGTGCAATTTTGTTGAGGAAAGGAGTAGGGCAAGGGATGGGGTAGTGACGGGTGCATCGCACGCAGGCTAGGCTGGATGTATGCACCTGAGGTGCAAGTTGAATACATTGTGGCGAGGGGAAGTGGGGATTTCTCCAGATGTTAGCTGGCTACTAGTAGCAGTATTAAGAGCGTGGGCAGCAGAATGGTGGCTGACATGGCACTCAGTTTGGGGTTGCTGTTAGGAGGCAGGTCTAGTTGCGCAGTGGCTAATATAGAAGTAGGCTAGTGACACAGTGGGCCTTATAACATAATGCAGGCACGGCTGCCGCTGGTATTTAATTTTTTTCGGGCACCCATAAATGGGCAATTACCAGGTCATTACGGCCTTGCCGGACCCGGTATTTGCCCATTCCTGGGCGCCGGGAAAAATTCTTCCCCATTCCCATTTGCGCTCCATAGGGCTAAATGGGAATGGGGAAGCCGGATGCACCGGCACCGCTATGAACGGTGCCGGTGCATGCGACATGCTGTGCTCGCGGGTGCCGCTCTGCCCGCCAGGTCAGACCTAGCAGGCAGCAAGGCACCCGCGAGCTCAACTCATAGTTTGCCAGTCCGGGAACTACGGTACCGGCAAGCTTACCAGTACCGTAGTTCCCAGACCGGCAAACTTTTAATGAGGCCCAGTATCTAATAATGCAGGGGGGTGGTAACAGTGGCTAGCAATGGCTAAAAGCGCAATATAGTGGTAATACACAGTACATTGGCTGGAAGTGGCTAGTGTAGTAGTGGGCTAATAATATAGAAGGCTAGATGTCACAGATCACAGTAGGCAGATGTTATAATAGACTACATAACAGTAAGCGCATATGAAGCGGAATGGAATATCATGATGAAGCATGGTGTCAGGAACAATGCATTTGGAGTATTGGCAATGAACAAAAAGTGTCACAATGTCCCAGTGGGCAGAATATCGCTGTAAGCGAGAATGTTGAGGCATACAGAGCGAGGTGACATTGGTAACCGGGTAGCTGACGCTGTACACTTGCGAGCTCCAGCGGAGGTGAATGCTGCCGTAGGACCACAATTTACGAGGTGGGTGGTTGGGCAGCTACAAGTGCTCGGGCACTGGCAATTGGCCGGAAAGAGGAAATATGAGTTATCCAACGGCATTCTCAAGAGAGTGTCCTCTCAGAGTTGTGCGTCGCAGGCAACATGATAAGCGGTAGATGGGTTAGGCGTTTAGGCAAGATTAGAGCATGCCGATGAGGGGGAAGTGATAAAGTTGTGGTAGGGCAAATGCAGGTGCTCACCTTTACAGAGCCACGTCGCGGTTCACTGCGGCGAACAGGGGCAAACAGGGCCTTACAATTGGTTCTCTTTTGAACCTCCGGTAGCCAATCGCGGCAGCCGCTCAGGAGAAATCAGGAAGTCAGGCAGGGCTCGTGCAACCGCGAGGTAGGGCGACCGTTTTGCAGAGAAGCAGCTTCAATTATGCTGCAAGGTGAACACTGTAACTTACTGATTAATTTAGTTAGTGGTTTCATGTTGTTTAAAATTAATATAAACCACTTTCTTTTTAGCAGAAATGCGCTGTCATTAGGAGCTTCGAGGATTAGTCTTCTGCAGTAATTTTTAAGAGTAGAGCTTGACTTTTCAGCTGTTTTCATAAGATTATGAAGTACTCTACGGTGGAACATTCTTTGTAAAATATATTTTTTGGAATGCTTTACTGGGGCTACATTACCATTGTTAGGTATGGTGTTAGGTTTATTCGTAGGTGTGCTTTTGTTTGTACATTCTTTTTTAGTTTTAGTTTTTGGAAGAGGGGCTTTACTTTTTTTAGTTGTTGCTGGATTCGTTTTGTTGAGTGATGTTATTAGCAGTTTTGTTTGAATGTTTTCTATACATTTGTTCAGATGTGGGTGACTATATGGCTTGCTTTTATTTTTTTATGCTCTATTTTCTCTTTGTTTTCTATGGAGTTGCTTTTTAGTAGGCATTCTGTTCTGTCTGTTGGAAAAAAAGAACGTGTGGCTTTGACAGTTGTGGAACATATATGGATGCATTATGAATGGGTGAGTGAATGTGATGGTAGCGATGAATACAGGGCTGTGTGATTGTGTAATGGGTTGATAGTTGTGTGTGGGAAGGTTGTAAGAGTAACTGGGCCTCATTACGAGGCTGGCTGCCGCCGGTATTTTTTTTTACTGGCGCCCAGGAATGGGCAATTACCGGGTCATTACGGCCTTGCCAGAAAATATTCTTCCCCGTTCCCAATGAGCCCCATAGGGGCCCCATAGGGCTAAATGGAAAGGGGGAAGCCGGATGCACCGGCACCATTATCAACGGTGCCGGTGCATCCCACAACCTCTGCTCGCGGGTGCCGGTACGGCCGCCAGGTCAGACCTGGCGGCTGCAGTGGCACCCGCAAGCAGAACTCGTAGTTTGCCGGCATGCCGGCATGCTTACCGGTACCGTAGTTCACAGTCCGGCAAACTTATATTGAAGCCCTATGTGTGTATAGGTATGAAGGGCTTGGGGTAGTGAGTAAGAGAGTTGTGGCGTGAATGAATACGTAGGGACATTATGATGTTTTGAGGAGAGTAGTGGGTGCTATAATGATGTTGTTTAGATGAGAATGGAAACACGCCAAACCATCTCCCTCTCTTTATCTCTCTCTCAGACACACACACACACACACACACTATATCATGCCAAAAATCACACATATATGACCACTCACCGGATTTCTTTCAGAATCCCCACGGATGCAGATACAGCATGTACACATACACACCCACATACAGCCATCATCAAATGTAATATGCTGGTATACACACATCACCATGAGAACAAAACATTGTACATACATTTTAATTATTTAGAAAAAATACTTATGGTTCCCATCTTTAAAAGGTAAAGCCTACACACATCAGAAGCAGGGTGCTGCGGATGGTAGGGGGTAGCGTGCAGGGGTTGAAGGTGACAAGTTGATAAATGCGGCCGTGCTGCTTCATGTGCCAGATGTAATACTCTGTATATTAGGGAGCTTTCTTCTCTTTGTGATAGGGCGTTTCTCGATTTGCCCATGTTGCTATTCAATATCCCAGTAGTGTTGAACTTTGTAATGGGTCACTGCCCGGTATGTCAGTGCTCAATGTATTTATATGTCTATGTGGTGCTAAACTTGCCAAGGACGTTGCTCCAACCCCAAACTCCTGAGGAGCTAAATTGCCTGGAGCACTCCGAGGCTTGAGGTCAACCAACAATAGGCTGCTACGACAAGTTGGGCTGAATGTTTGCAGAAAGCAGGCAGGAGTTTTAAGGAGGCAGTGTCTGCCTTGGCTGGAGAAGGCCTGACTTTGTAAACAAGGTTCGCCCAAGCAGACATAGAGATTGTCAATAACGGATGCCCCTGCCACCACATAGTGTGCTACAGAATGCCTGCCTCTCAGTCCTTTGCTGCTGCCAAGGATGGGGGCGAAAGTGTTTAATAAATGGGCCAGAGTCCCAAGCCTGCCTCAGGAGGCAGTTCAACTGACAGCTCATTAAATGTGCTCTTGCTATAGTTGAATTATGGAATAGGCAACAGTGTTTGGGTCACATGGTTGGCTAAAATTGAGTGTAGCAATTAAAACAGACATATTTTTAAAAAATTAAAAACTAAGATGCCCATTTGTTAAATCAGTGGGCCTCATTACGAGTTTGCCGGTCCAGATGCAACGGTACCAGTAAGCTTGCCGGTACTGTTGTATTCGGACCGGCAAACTCTGAGTTGTGCTCGCGGGTGCCTTTCATTCCGCCAGGTCTGACCTGGCGGAATGAAAGGCACCCGCTAGCACAGCTTTTCAGATGCACAGGCACTGTTGATAACGGTACCTGTGCATCCGGCTTCCCCATTCCCATTGAGAATGGCAATGGGGAAAAAAAATTTCCGGCGCCCAGGAATGAGCAAATACCGGGTCCGGCAAGGCCGTAATGACCCGGTAATTTCCCATTTCAGGGTGCTGGAAAAAATGCAATTTGGGCGGCAGCCATGCCTGTTTTACAGGAATTGTACGATCGGACCGAAAAAAAAGGTATGACCGTACAAAAAGTCTGAAAAATGGTACCACCAAAGGTTCGAACACCAAAAGGGGGACACCCCCACAGCACACCTGAAATACTTATAGTATAGCGAGCTGGGGTTGCGGGGGAAACCCTTGCAGCTCCCGAAAAAAAAAAAAAAAAGAAAGGACCCTGTGGCGCCGGTTCCTGATCACAGAAGTGAAAGGGCGCTGCAGGGACTCAGCCTGAAGAAAAGGTAAGTAGGGTTTGTTTATGTTGGGGGTGTGGGTGGGGGTGTGTTGAGGGTGTGGGTGGGGGGGGGTGTCATGGGTATGTTGTTGTTTTGGGTGTGGGTGTGGGTATGTAGGTGTTTTGAACATGTGTTCGCATGCGAAATGTACGAACCTTGTGTGGTCCGTACATTTCACATGCAAACCTTTCGGCCGCAGTAAAATCAGCCGCGGTCGGATCACGTAGATCCGTTTTACAGGCACGGCTACCGCCAGGGTTGTGTTGTTTCTCCGTCACTGTATGCTAGTGGATGATATAAACTATCTAAACATATTTATAATAATGTAATGCATAACAGGGTGCATTATGCCTAATGTATATCGGTATCTATGTTACACATTTTATTTGCATTCATAATATTTTCATCCGATCAAATGTTCATATTGTTACCCACCCAGGGCCTCCGTGGACTCTTTCAAGCAAGGAAGGTTAAGGGAAGAATTAGCAAAAATGGCCTCCAGACAGAGGACTCTTTTGACAGTTGTACGAACTCAGAAAGAACTTGGACAGAAGATAAAAGAATATCAAAATAAGAGAAAAAGTCATACAAGCACTGCAAATAGGCTCACCGCAATCACCGAAGAGCCTCATGAGGAATTCTGCCAATTACCAGACACTCCATTCAGTGATGGTGGCACTGCAGGTGAGGATAAGGAGAACAGCGCTAATTCTGAGAGCTCTGTTATATCTGAGAGCACGGTTAGTGACAGCAATTCTGAAAGTATATTACAAACGAAAACCCCAATAGGCCCAAGAAATTGCAGTGGTGCTTCTGATTCTGTGGTTTGTGACTATCATATTGAAAACGCACACAAAGCCAATCGTGATGATCTAGAAAAGACAAAGAAAGACAACAAACAACAGAATGAAAATCCAATAAACACAGCATTCAGTATTTCTGCAGGCCTGACTTTACAAAAGAAGACTTCCATGGATGATTCCTCCACTCATCAAACCACAAAGAATGCAACAATTCCAGCCACATCTCTTTCTTCCCTGCAAACAGATAATTTTCCACAGAAGACACCATGGCAGGCAGAGCAGTTTGTCGTGGCCCCGCCTGACAGCAGGAGCAGCACGTTGAAGATTCCCAAACCACAGCCTAACAAACAAAATATTCCAGGAGGCAAAAGAGGGCTTGTGAAATTGGCAGAACTCATAAAACTTGGAAAAATAGAACCTGGAAAAGATGTCCTGGAATTCAAAGTTCAGGTAACTGGTTCACAATGTACATTTTGAATATGGCATATATCGTTAATTTGATAAACTACATAATTTGCCACTAAAGCGGTATCCGTAAACTTGGATAGGTATGCTGCACACACCCATCGTCTATAATTTCCCACCTTTAGAATAACACAGACATGTAAACATTCAAAAGTGAAGTGCAGCAAGATGATACTTCCTTGTCAATGGCATCCCTTCTAACTGTGAATCACAAGATGCCTTGTCATTTCAGTTCTGGAAAAAACCTGAAACTGTTTATCATTGATCAAAGAGAGGGAGGCGTCATTTGGTTCTCTCCTTTCTTTCTTATTTGGACATGTCTGGCTCTCTTCTGAAATGCTTTTCTTCATATCCATTAGATCCCTCCTTTTCAGTCATTGTAAAAGTTTCTCTTTCATGTTGCTGCCATATGGTAATGAAGATAGGTATGTTCTGGGTTCGTGTCTCTTTGCTCTGCGAGGCATTCTTCTGACTTTTACCACTTTTACACACTATTCGCCTATCTATCTGCTATTGAATTGTGGACAGTGGGCTGTGCCACCTGGGACATCGCCACAAGGAAGTAATGGGAAGACCCAATTGGGCCTCTGAAAAAAACATGTGGAACACAGAACATAAAAATGGAGGGGAGGAGGAGTCACAGGGACAGGGTACGAGATGACCGCCACAGACAGCGGGGGTGTTCATGTTGTAGTCAGAAAAGAGCAATAAATTCTCCATTGAACTGCCTTCCTTGCTTGTTATCTAGTGATGAAGCATGCATGGACTGCCTTGTGCCGCACCGTTGTGACACACAACCGCAGAGCTGCTCAGGATGGGAGGGCGGTGGCACGCCCCGTCCCTTCCTGTCACCACACATTCCAGGCAGCACAGCATCCGCCTGCAATGACCAGACAGCTTCACCAGGTGAGTGACAAGTTCCAACAACACTGATCAAGCACTCATGTCGCCACCTGCTCATTGCTACTCTGTCAGAAGACCCCCGCGGACCACAGAGATGCTACACTAAATACTTAGCACAGCTCCACGCAAGCCACTGCCCAGCACCCCATAAATATTCCACTGAGCGCATATGCTGCACACTTTACACTCTCCACAGTGCCTACAAAGCATACCAGACCAATGCCATATACCTATCCACGTGCTGGGTCTTGAACAAATCGGTCAGAAGGACCTATATACACGACTTAACATCATAAAGTCACCAAAACATGGCACGTTCTGCAACATGCTTACCTTGAGAAGGTAGGCAAAAGACTGGTCCTGAACTGCACATAAGTGGAGAACATCAGCCTACCACATTCAATTCCAGAGACAATGGGCGTCATTATAAGTTTGCCGGTCCGGGAACTACGAGTTGTGCTCGTGGGTGCCTTTCTGCCTGACAGGTCGAACCTGGCGGGCAGAAAGGCCGGTGCATCTGACCTCCCCATTCCCATACAGCCCTATGGGGCTGAAATGGGAATGGGGAGTAATGGATTCCGGCCCCTGGCAATGGGAGCATACAGGGTCCACCAAGGTTGGAATGGTATGTCCCCAATGCCAGGGGCTGGAAAAAATTCAACTCCAACGGCATGCGTGCCTGTTTTACAGGCACGGCTACCGCCAGGGTTGTAATGCGGCCCAATGTCCCAGGAGAGCCAGTATAGTGGTGCTGGGACGTCAGCAGAAGGGGCCCAATGTGCATCTTTCGCCAGGCCACCAAACACTTTTGAAATCGCTCCCCAAGGTGACAGAACGACCAGATGGGCTGAGTGGATGGAAGAATTCAATGGTTTTGTAGAGGCAATTGGGGAGCGAAACACCAGCAGCAACCTCAATATATTCCTCAACCTCATCAGGAAGGAGGTCAGAGCAGTCATTAGGCTTTAAGCCAAGATGACAGAAGATGCTGATAGGTATTTGTTAGGACTGATTTTCTTTTTTTTCTCTTTTTCTGTTCATTTATTTATTCATCCAAAAACAGTACAAACAAATTGTATCCAAGTACAAGGAGAATGTGAAATTGAGAGAGGAATGGAGTTGGAGGTTGAGTTACGATATTTCAGAGGAAAAATGGATGGACTTTTGTATAAATGTGAAATTATGCTCGATAAACTTGAGTGAAAGGTCGAGAGGACTGATTTTCTATACTCTGGCCTGGAGGACAGATGTATAGAAGGGCAACCTATATTGTGACCCGAACAACTCTGGGAAGCTGTAGCCAAACCAGTTTAGGTAGCAGTGACAGGGGGTTTATGCTAAATTCTTCAGAGGGGGTGAGTGTGTAAAGGTTCCACAATGAGGTCACACAATGGGAATCACAGATTACACTTAGGCAGGATGTATATAAATGCAGTTATTTAATAATGGCCAAAACACGCTATAGAAAAATGACTACAAGCAGGTAGATGTTCACACAATACTATCGAACTAAATACATATATACATTCACTTGGTTATAATGCATAATACAAACCAGAAAGTAATATGCACAAAAAGATCTGCAGGGATGATCCCTATCTAAAATTGTCCAGCGCTAAGTTGCCTAGGCCCTTGTGCCCAATAGTTCAGGATACAGTTGCACAGTACTTAGGATACAGGAACAAATGCAGGTAGGGTCTCTGAGGTCCAGTCAGATATCTTGCACAAGCAAGCAATGGCAAAGCCAAAAGTGTTATAAATAAGTTTTATTATAAGCCCAAAGACTTATAATCGCCCCTTGAAACACTTGTGTATAGGCGCGTTACAAATGCCATATCATATCAGTATATGGGTAGATTAGAAACTCTGTAACTTACCCCCCCTTACTCCGATTCTTCCACAGACTTGGCAGAACAAAGGAAGAGTGTCCGAATTTGCTTTTCCCACCAAAAGTCACAGTCCTTGATTCCCAGGAGTTGCAGGTTTGAGTTGATCTGCGGTCGGTGTCTTTTACTGTTGCAAGGACTCTCAGTCAAAGAATGCAGAAAAACTTGATCCAGCACCCCTCTCAGGACTGGACTCGGGTCAGGTAAGCAATTTTCGGTCGCTGGTCACTGCACACAGTGATGAAAAGAACTCAGCGGCCGTGATCAGACTTTCCCTCTTATCTCGGGTCCCCTTGATGCTAGGACACCGATATTTCGCAGGAGGTAGTCTTACATGGCCAGCTGAGGATTTTCCAAGTTTCTGGCTGAAACTTGGTACAGTGACGTCAGTAGCACAGTAGCCCAAAAACAAAGCTGGTCAGCCACAGGACGGTTCAAGGGCACTTCCGAAGGCTTCCTTTGGCAGGGCAGAGGTCGGGAATGGGTGGTCCCTCCACTCCAAGGGTCCTAGCTCTGTAACTGACTGCCTGAAACAACTGAAGAAACCCTGGAGAGATGCAGCAAATGCAGGTGTGACGATCACTTCCAAGCAGTCTGCCAGGTTGGAAGAAAACAAACGCCTCTATAATAACAATCAACTGGCTGGGGACGTCAAACAAGACAGCGGTTCAACAAATATCACTGATCACTGACATGACATTACATGAATATGTCTATGCTATGTCTGACACTGAGGAAGAAGAGAGCCTACCCAAAGTCACGCTGCAGGTACATGGCCAACCAGTCACATTCCTCATCAACACAGTGGCAACCGACAAGATAATGGATGAGGGGACCTTCCACTCTGCATACCAGAAAGTGGAATTTTAGCTCTGAAGGGCAAAGAAATACCAGTAAGGAGTGGCAGCATAGCTTCAATGCTTTAGAAAATGTGCATGCACACTCCACCACAGGAGTCAGAACTACACGTCCTTTAAAGTCACACTGGAGGAAAATGTCTGCCGAGTTTCTGTATAGCCTTACGTTTGGGACTAGTAGACATAAACCACACATTCAGCAAGCTGAACAAACTACCCCAAACACGATAAAAACCCTGACCTGACTGCAGTATAGAACAAGTTCCCGGGATGATCTGAGGCCTTGGTAAATTGAAGAGCCTGCATGCAAAGTTGCACATTGATGACAGAATGAAACCAGTAGCCCAACACAAGGGTTGGAGTGTACTGCTGAAAGAAATTCATATAAGCAATACAGACACTACAAATACAACAGATCATTGAAGAAGCCACAAGCCCATCACCATGGGTATCACTCCTGGCAGTGGTACCGAAGTCAGGAGGAAGAATTCAGCTATGCATTGATATAAGGGTTCCAAACTAAGCCATTGGCAGAGAGAGGTATCCTGTACCCAGACTGGATAACATGATCATACAACTAAACATAGTGGCAATTTCCTCGAAACTTGATCTTTTGAAGGGCTATCACCAGATGGAAATCCATCCAGACTAAAACTATATAATGACATTTTCCACACCAATGGGACTCTTCAGATACAGGTGACTAGGTTTCAAGATCAACTCTGTAGTAGAAACCTTTCAAGAGTCCATCTAATGAGTTATCCTATTTCCCATTGTGTTGATCTACAGCAACAAGATGCGTATCTGTGGAAAGACCCAATTATGCCAAACACTAGACTTTGCTGGTCTAACGATGAAGTGTGAGCTGAACAGACAGAACCACTGATTGTACGGTCCCATCTTCTTGGCAGCAGGACTGAGACCAGACCCAGACAAATATCAACCCTCCAGCAACTCCTGCCACGGTCAGTGACACGCAATCATTTCTGAGAATGGCAGGATACTGCACCTGGTAAATGCAACACTATGTCACAATGACAACACCACTTTGAAATCTCACCAAGAAAGATGTACCTTTCAAATGGATGCAGAGATGTCAAGTGGAATTCAACACCATTAAGAAGATACTGATGGAGGCAAAATAACCTATTACAGCAGCAAAAATGAGACAGAACAGACCGTCGATGCCAGCCCTGTTGGGCCAGGCTCCATACTAGTGCAGTCATCAGGACGACCAGGGGCCCTAAACACTGTAGTATCATTAGCCAACAGAGCACTGTCCCCCACCAAATCTCCCTATTCACAACCAGAAAAGGAAAGTTTTGCTGTGGTGTGGGTGTGAAAGCACTTCCACCACTTCCTCATAGGAAAACAACTCACTATAGTCAGGGGTCACCAATCCTTCCTGTCCATCTTTTGCAACGAAGGACCAAGATGCCCCGAGAATACTGAGGCGGTGGATCTGGCCCAATGGTATGATTACAGCATTGTTTGTAAGCTAGGACATGAAGAGAAAGCTGCTGACTACATTTCTCATCACCACCAAGGAGTGGAAGATGTCACTCTCAAGAAGATTGCTGAAGAATAAAGTAACTTTGAGGCCGATGAACCATGCCTTCAGCCACATACATCAGTGAGATGCTGGAAGCCTCCAACAGTGATGGCACATTACAAGAAATCAAAACAGCACTGCAGCATGGAAGGTGCAGGGACGTCAAGAAACGAGCAATCGGCTCACCAAGAATGGACGTAACAGGAATAAAAGCCTTCAGAGGCACGAGGAACAAAACACCTGTGACCCCTGATGGTCTCCTGCTGCAAGTAATGTGCATAGAATTTTCCATACATCTGCAGCAACGTGTCGTAGACAGAGAAGGTCACAGAGGAATAGTTACAACCAAATGCTTGCTACAAACCAAGTGATGTTGTCTATCTTTGCATTGATACGATGATAGAAGGCACCATAGCCAAGTGACATCAGAAGGAGAACCACCAGCACATATGAACCCTTCAGACTTTCCCAGAGGAGTCTAGCAGAAAGTTATCAGTGATTTCTTTTAGCTCCTACAGGACAGGAGCTATTTACTCGCCATGAATGATGAATATTCCAGACAGTCCAGGAAGTCACTTGTACACCATAGTCAATTGTGGCAGCCCAACTACGCAAGATCTTCAGTGAATGGGGAAGTCAAATTCAACAAGAGTCCCCCTTTTAACAGCCACGAGTTCAAACAAAACCTAGGTTTTAAATACAGCAGAGACACCGCTGTGGCCCAAAGCTAAAGGGTTGGCTACGCATTTAATGGCCTCCCTTAAAACAGCAATCCAAAGAGAAGAAGCTGAGGAGATGTGATGAAATTTGCCCTCTGCTGAGTCCTAAGGCAGTTCAGGAACACACTACACAACAACACGGACCAGAACATGGCAGCCCTCATGATTGGTTGTCAACTCAGCTCATGCCTCCCAGGAAAAGGGGCGACACTCCCTGCTGGGATACCAGCATGCTTGAATGAGACAAAGACCATTCAGATCGAAAGTTAAGAGTATGCTAGCCGACCCTCTAAGTTGGTTTCAAGTACTTATCAAGCAGCAGGAAAATAAGAGTGGTTCCTGATGGATGATCACTTTCTCCTTCTTAATCTTTCGAAAGAAGAAACCATTGGGCCTCATTCCGAGCATGGCGGTAAGGGATAGCGGCCACCGCTAACGAGAGCGGTGGCGGTAATCCCTTACCGCCATACTCCGAGTTCCCTTCGCGCCATGGTGGTTTTAGCAGGTGTTAAAAACCATGGCGCTAAGGGACCTTGATGTAATTTACGGTGGCATAATTGACGCCTTCCCCACTCCCATTATGCCCTATGGGGCAAGAATGGGAATGGGGAAGGGTAAATGGGGATTGGGGAATTACCGCCCCGCCAACCTTGGAATGGGGCGGTAATTCCGCCATCCACCAAGGCGCTGCCGGTCCGGGTACGGCGTCAACCAAGGCGTTAATAGCGCCATTGGTTAGCGCCGTACTCGGAATGAGGCCCATTGTTTTTCATGCTTTCTCTTTTCTGGTTCCCCTCCGTTTTTGTCATAATTGAGTTTTATCCTACTCTTACTCTTCATATATCAGTCACACAGATCTGAGCTTTCTACTGTAAGGGCCATTTCAATCCTTTCACCTCTAAATCTCTTAAACTATCTTGCATGAATTATTGCTGCAGTATTTGTCTGGCCTTGTTATCTCCCTTTTTGTTTTCTCCCTTTTTAATGTGTTTATTACTCAACTGTCCTTTTACTCTTCAGATCTAGCTACTTTTATTTCTCCTTTTTTGATTGTTTTGGCTTCTTATTTCCTATTACTTTTGTCATTGGGTGCCTGCCACAAATAACTACTCTGACTCTGATGGCAAGTCCAACGGTCTTTATATCAGAATATAAGACAGAATGGCTGTAGGATCTTTTAGCTTTTAGGGAAGTTGGCACCAGGGCTGTCCCTCACTAGTTCCAGACGGTTTTCCCACTCTGTAGCCCAGACGTCCTTAACAGGGATGTTAGTATTCTCACCAACAGTGATACCTAACTGCCTGATGTTCTATCTGGTTCTATTAGTGTATTCCCTGAACCGATGACTAACTTACTCCCCTGGGGCCTTCTAATCTTTCCCTGACCTAGCCCGCTTAGTATAAGGGGTTAGGGCTGGTGCCTTCTCTCACCCGGTGTCACTCTCTCGCTGAACTTCTAATATGAAAACCAAAGCAGTCCATAGGGGACTGCTGTGCCAGTTTTCCAGAATCTTCTAGAAGTAATTGATTCCCTGGTGGTTTAGTGTGTTTTTGTTGTATATGGCCCCATGGGAACTTTTCATTACAAAAGATCCCTGGTGTGTTAGTGGATTAAAGCCTTTCTTGAGGCCTTTTTTTTTTACATAATAATCCCTGATGGGTTAGTTGGGGCTTCTCTGTACGTGTGGGCGCCAGCTGACACAGCCAGCTGGAGCAGCACACCTCTCTCCCTGCGGCACCTGGTGTTGTCTCAGCGGTCGCATCCCGGGACACAAGGTTGCCCTTCCACAACTGAGTGGCAGCTTTGCATGGCAGCCCTGGAGCTGCTGACATATTTCCGGCTGCTGCTCTGTGGTGTTCCCTCCTTGTTCCCCAAGTCGGCGCCGGCATTACGCCAGGTAAGGAGGGGAAGTGAGGGGGCCTGCCTGCACCTACCTACATAGGTGGAGTGTCAGGGGTAGGGCTCACTCCCTCCTCTGACAGGGCAGTGAAGGAGACAAACCAAATACAAATAGTAATGGATGGAAAAATGTTAATGAACTATAACCTCTGCCATTGCTCAGAACAGTCTTACATGCTATAGTTTTAAGCCCTTCTGAAGCACTACAGAAAGCGACCAGATATATACAGATCAGTCTTTGGCATGTAAGTGACTTCAATCCAGCAATCCAACTAAGTCAATGCTTAGGATGGGATGCCCAATGGAAGCCCTTATTTATATATTTTTATGTCAACGTTCTTTAAATCTGGATGATGAACTCTTATATAACGCCCCTCTCTTTGAATTCCCCTGACCTCACTGAGCCAAGAAGTAGGTTTGTTTTGCAAATTAAAAGATTTATTTGAAGTATTAAACAATATATATATCACTCTTTTATGAATAAAATAATATTTGAATAGCACGCTTATGAATATGGACGGTAATCAACAATGGGTAATATTACAAAATTAACAATCTGTTTAATCACTTAGGAGTATGAATATGAAGGGTACTGTAGCAGAGAATACCTTTTTTTTTTAAACTTCTTTTTATTGGTTTTACAACATAGCCCCTTTTCTTCCCTCTTCCCTCTTCCTCCCCCCTCCCTCTCCCCAAAGGCAGCCGCAGTATGTTTATGGTCCGATGCCTCCTCGGGCCTGGCTCAAACAGATGTCGAGTTTATAGTGGGGGGGCCGGTCTCTCGGCGACCTCCCTTCTTTCCCTGGGAGTTTCCTCTGCTTTCGTCCATGTGTGTATTCGCTGGCCTTTCCAGGTAGGATTGCATTGTTCAGTGTGTGCGTTGGTCCCGATCCCGTCTCCTTCTTCCCATTTCTTCCCTTTCTCTAAGTTATGTGGTGCCCCTTCGGCGTGGGCGGGCCAATTTCTTAATTTCCTGAGTCGCTTGGGTCGTCCGCGTCATCCCTGCTTCTGCTGCCAAACAGGTCTTGCACCAGAGAGTTCCATGCTTGTAGTCTGGTCCCACTGTTGCTCTCCCCCTTTTGCGTGGCTCTCGCCCAGACTGCTGTCTCTGCTATTGCCCATTTTTGTAGGTCGGCCCACCAGCCCTCCCTCGAGGGGCCTTCGCTCTTGTTCCATGCCATCGCTATGCGGCGTTTCGCTAATATTGTCATTAAGTCTTTCATTTTTGCCACATGTGACATCTGCCAGTGCCCCCTTGGGAACAGGCCCAATAAATATGTTGCTGGCGATCTTGCTGGCATATGTATATCTGCTGTCAGCGCCTTTTCTTTCACCATATTCCAGAAGTCTGTTATCCGCGGGCATGACCAGAACATGTGCACCATGTCGGCTTGTTCGTCTCCGCAGCGCGGGCAGCACCGGGTCTGTCCGTCTCCCATCCTCGACATTCTCTTGGGAGTTAGGTATGCTCTATGCACTATGTAGATTTGCAGTTGTCTAAGCCTGGCGTTCCTGGACACCTTTTTTGTGTACGTGAGGACTTTGTTCCATTCCTCATCTTCGAAGGGTTGTTGTAGTTCTTCCTCCCATTTCGTTCGTGCTTTTAATGTCTTTTTGTTGGTGTATCCCAGTAGTTGCTCGTAGAGTCTGGACACAGTGTGTCCTCCCTCGGAAACATCATACCATGCATCTAGTTCTCCTTCGGTGTCCTCAGGCTCCGGCATGGTGTTCCACCTCTCCTTTATTGTCCGAACTAGGCTATTGTACAGGATGAATTGGCCCCTGTGTACATCTTGTTCATCCATCAGGGTCTGGAATTCAACCCATTGTCCGTCACGCCACAGGTCCCCTACTTGTGCTACTCCTTTGTCTTCCCATTGTGCTCTATACGTGGCCAGGCTGGCCACTCGGGTGTCTACCAGCCCCGCCAGTGGGATATGTCTTGAGCAGGGGTCTCGTATGCCTTGTGTCTTCCAGGCTCTTTTCCATAGTGTCCGGCCTAGTTGGGCTATATTGGGTAGGTCTTTGGCTTGGGCGGCTTTTATCCATAGTAGTTCTCTCAGGTGGTATCTCCGGAGTGTTGGTCCCATAAGTATTGTGTCTATCGAGGTCTCTTCACCCAGCCATCTCACCACAAATTGGAGTTGTGCTGCCAAGTAGTAGTATTCAAAATCTGGGAGTTTAATGCCCCCCCATTCGTAGCTTCTTTGTAGTGTGTCTAGTGCCACCTTGTTTCTCCCCCCTCCCCACAGGAAGGTTCTCGCCATGGTGTGTAGGTGTTTGAAGAAGGACCTTGGTATGTTATATGGGATGTTTGTAAAGTAATATAAGAGTCGGGGTAGGACCGTCATTTTTAGCAGTGCCGCCCGGCCTATCATGCCCAACGGCAACGTCTGCCAGAATTTCATGGCGTTTTCGATTTTATCTAGGGCTACTTGTGTGTTACCTGCATATGTTTCCATGGTGTCGTGGTAAATGTCCACTCCCAGGTATTTGAAGGTGTTCGGGGCCCATGTGATACCCAAGTGCGGCAATTGATCCGTCGGTATTGCGCGTAGGCCTGTCAGGGGAAACAGTAAGGATTTTTCCCTGTTGACCACTATTCCGGACAGCCTACCAAACGCGCGCAGCGCTTCCAGCAAGTCCTGCAGGTGGGTGCGTGGATTCTGTATGTAGAGGAGTATATCGTCTGCGTATATGGATATCTGGTGTATTTCCCCATCTATCTCTATGCCCATTTCTTTGTAGTGCATTCTTAGGAATACTGCGAACGGCTCCAGGGCCAGAATATATAACATTGGGGACAGGGGGCATCCCTGTTTTGTGCCTCGCTCTATGCTCCATTCCCTAGAAACTTGTCTACCCGTCTTGACTCTTGCTCTCGGGTCCTTGTATAGAAATTCTATCCATCGTGTAAACCCTCGTCCGATCCCGTAATGGGTGAGCGTTCCCAGGAGCCAGTCCCATCCCACTGAGTCGAATGCTTTAATTGCATCTAGTGAGGCTACGGCACACTCCCCTCCCTCTTGGTTCGTTTTTTCTATAACATAATGGAGTCTGCGTAGGTTCCAGGACGTGTTTCGTTCTGGCACGTACCCTGTCTGGTCTGTGTGGATCAGGGTGGGTAGCACTCTTTTAAGGCGGTTAGCTAATGCCGCCGTCAGGATCTTGGAGTCCTGGTTTATTAGGGAGATCGGTCTGTAGGAGCCGCATTCGAGGGGCGGCTTACCTGGTTTAAGGATCGGGATTATTATAGATTCTGACATGCTATTCGGGAGTCTTCCTTTCTCATATGCTTCTTCTAGTGTTTCTAGCAGTCTCGGGGCTATGTCGTTTTTGTATTGTTTATAAAATTCCCCCGGGAGCCCATCTGGCCCCGGAGATTTCCCTGTCGGCAGCTGGGCGATCACGTCTGTTAGTTCCTCTACAGTGAGAGGGGCGTCTAACTTTTGGGCCTGTTCCTCCGTCAATTGTGGGAGTCTGATTTCCGCGAGGGCTTGCTCTAGGTCCCCTTCTTCCGCCTCCCGGACCCTGGAGTATAAGTCCTCGTAAAATTGCGAGAACACCTCGTTTATTCCCTCTTGGGATCTAATCACCTCTCCCTGTCTATTTTGAATTTCATTAATCGGCTCCCGCCTAGTTTCCTGTTTGGTTAGCCAGGCCAGGAGCCTGCCAGGCTTGTCCCCCTCAGCGTGTAGTTTCTGTATATATTTCCCATAGTCGAGCCGCCCTAATCTTTCCCAGGTCTCCGCACACTGTTGTCGCAGGGTGGTGAGGTTCTCTCGTTCCGCCCCTTTCTGCCCCGCTTGTCCTTCGGCCTTCTCGATTTTCTTTTCTAGCTCATCTAGTTGTGCTAGGGTTTCTCGCCTGAGACCTCCCATTTTCTCCATCGCCTCACCTCTGACTACCACCTTAAAGGCCTCCCAGACCGTTCTTGTGCTTTCCACACTACCCACATTATGTTCGAAATAGTCTTCTATTACGTTTTGGATGTGTTCCTGGAAGCCCACGTCCGATAATGCCTCTGCCCTTAATCTCCACGTGGGTATAGGGGCTCTCCTGCGTGTGTGCGCCCATGTGATTCTCAGGGGGGCGTGGTCAGAGGGTTCGCGCGTGTATGTGTGCCTCAGTAAATTCCCCCAGTGTCTCCTTGCCCATAAACAGGTAGTCTATCCGTGTGAATGTCCCATGTGGGGCACTATAATGTGTGTATCCCCTCTCTTCCCCATGTACCTTCCTCCAGATGTCTTCGAGGTCGAGTTGGTCTAGTGTCTGTCGTAGTGCTCTCGCTGGTGGCGCCGCTCTCTTGTACTTATTGTCCGACCTGTCCAGCCGGGGGTCCAATGTACAATTGTGATCGCCTGCCCAGATCACCGTTGCATTCCTGTACGGGGCCAGCCGGGACGAAAGCGTCCTGAAGAAGGCCGTGGCGTCATGGTTGGGAGCATAGGTGTTCACCAGGCATATCTCCCGATTTTCTAGCATCCCGTGGACTACCAGGATTCTGCCTTCCTCGTCTTTTTCCTGGTTGATGAGCTGGAATGGGACGCCCGGGGCGACCCAGGTTATTACTCCCCTTGCGTAATTAGAATATGTTGCACTATACATCCGACCTCCCCATTTTTTCTTTATTTTAGCTTGTTTTTCGGCCGTCAGGTGCGTTTCCTGCAACAGTGCAATGTGGGTCCTCGTTTTGTTCAACCAGGTATAAATTCTCAGCCTCTTGACATATGCATTCATCCCTCTGACGTTCCACGTGACAATCCTCAGGTCATCTCGGTCCTTGTGGGGATTAGCGCTCGCGGTCTGTTGTTTCCCATGGGCCCGCTCAGTGTCTTATTCTCTTGGTTTGCACCTGTCTGGGATTTGTGTCCCTTTCTCTGGCTGTTGAGTTTTGAATCGTCTATTCGTCCGCTTTCTCGGGTTGGTTCTCTTGCTGTTGGCTGCACTCTGTTGTGGACGGTCTCACCTTGTGCTTTCCACCAGCTCTTTGTTTGTGGGTGCTGCTCCCTGAATTTGCTTTTCATGCCGATTCTTTGTGTGTGACAACTGTTGTTTCCTTTTCTGCTCTTCTTCTTTCCTTGCGGGCTTAGCCTTAACTTTCGAACTATTATAACTATTAACCTAAATAACATCAACAAACGCCCAGCCTCCCCCCATCTGCTCGGGCTCCACCGCTCTCCAGGTGCCGCTTCTTCCTCCTCGGGCATGCCTGTCGCGCCGTAGTGTCTTGAAACTGACACTATAGACTTTGTTTTTACTGGGGTTTCTCTGTGGGTCTTGGCGGTTCCACTTCCCTGAGTCTTGTGCTCCCTTTGTAAGTCTCTTTACTGTAGGCTTTTCAACTTGGAGGCTGTCGGTTGCCCCATTTCGTTATTTCCCGGTAGGGTGTCTCTACCGCCTTGTTCCCGTAGTGTTGGATTCGCATGTCGTGCTCGGTTCTAGTCCCTGTTTTGCCGGGGGGGGTTTCTGTTTCGCTCATTTCTCTCTGCCAACTGCGGAATCCCTCGTTGGTCCATCCACTCCTGGGCGTCGGTCGTTGTCTCGAAGATCTGTGTCTTTCCGTCATGCAGTATTTTTAGTTTGGCTGGGTACAGCAGCATGAATTTCACCCCTGCCGCTCGAAGGCGCTCTTTGGTCTGCCAGAACTGGGCTCTCTGTCTTTGTACGAGAACCGTATAGTCTGGATATATCGTTATCCTGGCCCCGTTTCTTGTTATGTTCCCTCCTTCTCTTGAGAAAGTCAGGATTTTTTCCCTGTCCTTGAAGTTCATGATTTTTGTGATCATTGGTCTTGGTGGTGCTCCTGGGCGCGGTTTCTTAGTTAGCGCCCGGTGTGCCCTCTCTACTACGAAGCCTTGGGACAGGGTCTCAGCTCCCACTTCTTGGATCAGGAGGTTCTCTATGTAGTTCGTGGGGTCTCTACCTTCCTCCCCCTCTGGCAGCCCCACTATGCGTACGTTGTTGCGCCGGGCCCTGCCTTCTGCGTCTTCAGCTCTGCGTTCTAGTATATTGATTCCCTCCAGTGCCTCCGACATTTGTGTTCGCGAGGTGGTTACTTCCACTGAGTTGCTCTGTACTTGTTGTTCTACTGTTGTCATCCTCTCCGCCAGGTTCCTCGTATCTTGTCTGAGGAGTCCTACATCCACCATCACTGCGTCCAGCTTGCCTTCTATCGACGTCTTTAACGCCCCTATGGCTTCTAATATGCTGCCTTCCACTTGCCTGATCTCTCCTTGCGTGGCGTATGGCTCCGGCGTAGCTTTCTCCCCTGCCTCCGGTTGCTGGTCATCACTTTTGCGGGCAAATGTCTCCATGACTGTTTGTCTTCCTCTGCCGCTTTTTGGCTTGTCTGGCATGCTGGTACCTGCTACTCTTGGCCTGCGGTTGGGTCCTGCTTGGTCGGGGTCTGTTTGCGCTTCGGTGAGTTCTTACACGGTCCTCGCACTCACTTTCGCACTTTCCTGCGTGTGTTGGCTTTTAGTGAGCGTCTTCCTTCTGTTTCTTTTCCCCCGTTGTCCGTTTGCCGTGTCTCTCTGTAGTGTTCTTTTCCCGCACGCCTGTGGGTACTTGCAGTCTGTGTTTAGCGTGGGGCGGCTCTTTCCCTAGTCTCTGCCTTTGTTCTGGTGTTGTGGCGGGGGGTCCGTCGTGTCGGGTGGATTTGTGGCTCGTAGTTACTGTTGAGGTGCTGCCCCGTGAGTTATGTTCTCTCACCCGCTTACTAGTGGTCTTTGGGGCAGCCGATTGGGCCGGGGTCTGGGTCTGTGTGTATTTCTTTTGCACACCTCGTTATGTCGGTGGCTACCTCTCTCCTCTGTGCTGTCCCTGTTGGCCTCGGCTCCCCTCGCAGGCTCCGCAGTCTGTCTCTTGTTTCCCCGGTCTTAGTTCTGATGACTCGGCGCTGCCTCACCTCTCAGGATCTCTCGCTGCTCTGCCGGGTCTCCGCTGCTGCTGCTCACCTCCGCGTCGGCAGGGGAGGGCTCTTCTTCGGTCCGATCTGTGGGCCGCCTCCCATTCATGGGTCGCGACGTTTTTACCTTCTCCAGTTCGGTGCCACGCGATTTCTTGCAGTGCTCGGGCTCCTCCTTCGCCTGCTGCCGTTGGTACCTTGACCTTCCGCCGCTCGGGGTGGTGCTGCGGTCCTGCTCGGGCCGGGTGTTGGTCTGCTGTCTCCCTCGGCTCCGCTCTGTACCGGCAGGGAAGGGCTCTTTTTCGGTCTGGTCTGTAGACCGCCTCTCGTCCTCCGCTGCCTCACCCCTTGGGATCTCTCGTTGCTCTGCTGGGTCTCCGCTGCTGCAGTTCACCTCCACGTCTGCAGGGAAAGGCTCTCCTTCGGTCCGGTCTGTGGGTCTTACGTTCTCCACTGCCTCGCCTCTCGGGTTCCCTCGTCGCTCTGCTGGGTCTCCGCTGCTGCTGCACACCTCTGCGTCGGCAGGGGAGGGCTCTTCTTCGGTCCGGTCTGTGGGCCGCCTCCCGTTCTTCACTACCTCGCCCCTCGGGCTCACCTCCGCGTCGGCAGGGAAGGGCTCTTCTTCGGTCCGGTCTGTGGGCTGCCTCACGTTCTCCACTGCCTCGCCTCTCGGGATCCCTCGTTGCTCTGCTGGGTCTCCGTTGCTGTTGCTCACCTCCGCGTCGGCAGGGAAGGGCTCTCCTTCGGTCCGATCTGTGGGCCGCCTCCTGTTCTTGAGCCACGCCGTCCTTACCTTCTCCGGTTCGGTACCGCGCTGCTGCGTGCAATGTTGTCTCGGGTTCTTCCTCCACCTGCTGCAGTTGGTGCCTCGTGTTTCCGCCGCTCTGGTGGTACTCCGGTCCTGCCTGGGCTGGATGTTGGCCGGCTATCTCACCCGGCACCGCTCTTCCCCTTCGGTCCTTCTTCGTGTGTTGGGACGCGGGTCGCTATTTCAGCGTTGTGCGCCCGCCATTTTGTTGGTGGTGCCGCGCGTCTCTCCCTCTTCCCGTTTTCACTCTTCCGACCTCCGTTTTTTCTTGGGTCTTCTCCCGTGTGTGCCTTGGGTCTTCCGATGCCTTTTCCTGGCGTTTGTTCGGTTTTCTACGCTTTATTTTCGCCTTTCTCAGGATCGTTAGTCAGATCTAGTGGGAGCCTCTCGGAGTCTGCTCACGCTTGCATGGCCGCCAAGCCACGCCTCCCGTAGCAGAGAATACCTTATATGATTCAAGGAAATGCAATGATGGGAAAGAATGCAACACAGAAATAACTTCATATGATTTCAATCAAAAGATAATGTGATCACTTTTTCCCCTGTGACTACTCACTCCCCCCTATACAATATGAAGGGATAGAAATGAGGGCACACAGGTTTCAGGAATACAATCAAGAATGCAGTTCAATCCCAGTTCCCCCAGCAAGTTTATAGAAAACAGGTAGGATTTTAAAACACAGGCAAAAATACTTTTGGATGGGATAGCAATGAGTGGGAAAATATGCCAAATTGATTTTAATTCACTAAAGAGATTCAGGATGAGTGATAGTTACTTGAGATTGGTCCAGGTCAACACTAGAAATGATTCATGAATGATTATCAGATTGAAAACGAAATTCAGCAGTGGAAAGCAAGAAGCAGCTATTTTGACAGAAAATGAAATTGAGCCACATTGCAATTCGCGGCAATTTTTCTGTGTGCGTAAATCACTATTACGGAAAAACTATAATGAATTGGAATGTTGTTTTGGGTTTGTTGGAAAGCTTAGGATCTTAGCTTTAAAATGCCAGTTTACTTTACAGATTTGAAATCAACAGGATGGACACAAGATTCTATGATGCAGTTCTGGACAGGTTAAAATGGTTGGAAGAAGATTACTTTAAACTAAGAGATTGGACAGTTCTAGACTAGATACTCGCTCCTAGCTTTGGAATGGAATGGGCCTCGTCAAAGATCTGGTCAAGGGGTTTGACTTCACTCTCGCCACCGGACGGTCTCAGGCCCTCTGGGTTCTGTGTTCAGCACTGCACGGCGGTCTGCGGCCTCTTGAACTGGATGTGACGGGTCTTGGATTACAACACTGCTTTCTGGGTCTGGACCTTGGTTCTAGCACAGGGTTCTTGGCTAGAATAGAACAGCTCAGCCCGGCTGTTGAATGTGACAATCAGGTTGCTAGATTCTACAGGCCTGCTGAGAAGAGTTCAGCTTTTGGTTTAGGCGTCTCCGCTTCAGGGTTCTAGAGTTTGGGTTCTAGAGTTTGGTCTCTGGATCTAGATCTAGAGTCTGGAGTCTCTGTCTGGATATTGTCTGAATCTGGTCTGGCAGAGTGCTCCGCAGGAATCGGTGAGTAGTGGAAAAAAGAGTGTCCCTTATCTGTCCTAAACAGTCTCTTTTTATGTGTTTCCAAAGAGCGTGGGTAGGCTGATTCTCTATGCCCAACCCCCTAAGGATTTGATAGGTTAGAGGATTCTCTGTCCCCTGACTGGAGAAAGAATCAGCGTGTCACCCGGTGTCATCTTTATGGCTTAACTGAAATCCCTCCCCATTGCTTTTACAGAGAAAATCAATTTGACCCAAAAAACATATTTCCCAGATACACAAGTTGTTCATAATACATACACACAACACAAATTACTTAAGGTACATTCTTGTCCAACTCTGATCTTCCTAAGAGCTCTAGTTCAGAAATGACAACTTATTTGCGCTTTTGGTGGGTTTCCCAATATTGGTTCTGCACCAAATTTTACACAAACATACATATCCTCTCTGGGCACATTCCTGTAAATTCTTATGTTCATAGCAAAAACACTGCAGCTGTGATATTAATAAATTCCGGGGTTTGGTCTCAGAACATCACACAGCGTCCAGCTTAGTCTTAAATTGTGAGTGCATTCTTCATTTTAACCGTCTCAAAGTGGTACATTTTTGTCAGCAAATACATATATTTGCTGGGCTACCTGAATCCACAACGGTTTGTCTCCGCCCCTAAATCTGGCTGCCTCAGAGGTCACATGTACTGTCTCTCCCAGAGCAGTTGTTGACCAGTCACACCTGAATCAGCATATTCTATTCATCCCAAAGAATCTACTGTCTTGACTGAGAGCAGTAGGCCAGGGTGCCACTCCCCAGTTCCTGTTCACACCAGCTTGTCAATCTCTTATGCAAGGGCAGGGGAGGCTTCCTTTGTCCAGGGAAAAGGTGTGAAGGGTTCTCATGGGAAGCAAGCCTTTTGGAGTTTTAACTGCATCAAGTTACTTTCTGATCAAATGTAACATACTTCCTTGTAAAAAAATATATTTATAAACTCACAATAAGCAACATATCTTTAAATCAAGTTTTTTTCAACAATGAAATCACTGTGTGGCACTCTATGTGGCATTTTGATGGAATTCTCTTCTTTGGCATAGTTAACTTCTGAAACACAGCTCTCCTGTCAGAATTATAAATCGCCAGCACCTGACAGAGGCGAGTAACGGTACTACACCCATTTTGACAGCTGTCTTTCCATCAAATATCTTTAAAAGTGGATTTTGTTCTAATAACACATGATTCTTTCTGACATTGGATTTATGTGGATTCTTGCAGTATAATGATGTGGAACACCCAACAAAGAGGTTGGATCTTTTTAGGTGGTTTGTGAGCCATGATTTTAGCAAATTTGACACCAAATAAAAATGGATTTTTGAGACAGCTCTGTATTCCTTGGCAGAGATTTTGCTCCGTGAGCAGCCAAAGGATGGGTTTTGGCAGCGGCCTCCGGTGCTCACTTATATAGGCAAATGTGGATGGCTGCCTATTTTTCAGGTTTTCACTGTGCATTTTCTGGTGATTTCTGACGAGCAGCATGCTTTCCAGTGGCCATTATGATGTTTCTGCATCCAGCAATGCCTAGTGATGTTGCAGGGCTTGGATGAGTGGGTTTAGACATCCCACAGGCATGCTACCAGGTATTGCAGCCCGAAATACATACTAGTCCATGACTGCTTAGCATGGAAATTAAATCAATCCAGAGATCTATCGACCTTCTTGGGCCTGATCAATGAGTTGCAGCTTGGTTTACGTTGGTGCTGTACAGGTGAGATTGAAGTTTAGGCAGAGGAACTGGGCCAGAGAAAATTCACCGCACTCAGAAACAGAAGAGTCCAGACTTGTGACAGATCTCTCCGTTTATTAAAAGCTTGTGCAACAGGGATCAAGTAGTGGAAACCTGCATGATTTCCAAAGCTCTCGCACTCATAACAGGCATGTCATGGGGGTTTTAAGGCACAGTATCTTCACAAATAAAGATAGATTCCACAAGCCTAAGGTGAGATGGGATTGGGTAAATAGTATGTATAGATATGTAATCTCTATGGGGTGAATGAACTAATTGGTCAAGCCATATCGGGTAGCTCCGCTTGGGACCGCCTACAAGATGTTGCAAGTGAAATCATGTCATGCAAGTGTGTTGTGAGTGGCCACTGCAACAAATTGTGAGCAGTGTTAGAGTTGGTGTAAGGATTCGCCAGCGTGAGCTTTCTCAGCCTGGGAAAATTAACAGCACATGAGAACAATGGGGGGTGGGGAGGAGCCCCCTAGGATGCCCCCTGTTCCAATGAGGCTACCACCCTCCTGTCTGCAAGCAAGGACATTCTAGCTTGTAACGTCATGCTGTATAACTTTTGTATCCTCTGTCTTCAGTTTCGTGAGAACAACGGGCTCGGCCTGGCTTGAACGAGTGGGCCTTTGTGTCCCTGGTTCAGATCACATGTGTAGGGACCACAAACCTGAGGATCTCTGCTCACATTTATGAGGATTTTCAGCTTTTACTCTTGCAGGTCTTCTATCTCTTCTGTTAACTTGAAACCTTCCTTCTCTCTGTGTTCTTGGCAAGGCTGTGCACAGTGGCTGCACTGGAAGCCCTGTCTGCATGTTTCAGCAGAATCAGCCTGTCAGCTTTTCTCTGCATTCTCAAGTCCTTTCTGCTCCTTCCATTCACTGCACTGTACTTGTGGCTTCCATCTTGATTTACCTGGCTGCCCATGTTATTAGCATTTAAGCATCAGCAAGCAGTTCATATGTATTTTTGTACAGCTTGCTGTTTCCGCGTGGCAAAGTGTGTGTGTGAGAGTCTCTATCTAAGTGAGTCATAAGCATATTCTTCATGTCTATGAGCAATTTAATCTGAGGTGTCTGCGTAGCTTCATGCAGGAATGCGTGTGCTTCATGTCTAACGCACCTACGCGTGTGTGTGTGTGTGTGTTCAGCCATGTCGCCTCTTCATGATTACTTCAGTGATTTCATTGGGTTATTGTCTGTAGGGCTGCTTCAGTGAGTGGCGTCTCTCATCTTGGTGGTATACTGGGGGGGGATAGACACCCCAACTACAAGATGAAGGGCCAAATGAGGGAATAGGTTAAATAGGACACAATGAGGTCTGTCAAGAGTAAAAAATTGTGTATCAGGCAGGGGAGGAGCACGCACACAGAGCTGGGCTGTTAGTGCTCAGGAAATAGCTGAAAGACTGCATGTGAATAACTCACCCTGCCCCGTGTGGAGAACCCCCCCCCAACATTCACACCAGATAAAATACAACCTACTAGGGAAAAAGACCCAGCTCTAGCAAGGAGAATAGGGTTTATTCTCATAAAAAACAAGTACGCAATAGCAAATTACTCTGCTGCCATGGAGCGCTCTGACGAAATCAACATGGGCGATAGATAAAAGTGTCACAACTGACATACATCATATAGGTTACAAATACATGTGGCTGGCTGGGGCCACCATATACATAGGCAGCCTGCTCCATAGAGGATGCCAGGTCATTGGTCCCAGCTTCTCCTGTCTGTCTTCTTCCATGTGGGGTTCTTCTTAGCGCATCACCGGGTGCACAACTCTTAGTTGGCAATTAAAAGTACAAATTGTAGCATGCCCTATCTGTGGCCAAATGTGCACCTGGTACTGCAGACATGGGCGCAGGGGCTACTTTCGAGGTAACACTATCCTACAAACCCAAGCTCGAACCCAGACACATCAGCACCATTCCAGTTCTTGCCACCCGGGGATTACATATGTTACTGGCATCTTGCAGCACAAATCAAAGGGGCCTGGGATATTCTTCTGTGATCCTTCTGATAAATTGGCTAACAACTTTATGGTCGTTGGTCTGGGACGGACCCACACTCTGGAATGTTGGGGTTTTGGGGCGGGAATCTGTGCACTACAACTTAGGATTTGGGCTGGGGAAGGTCAGAGGCTTGTACCCTCCTTCTCCTGGGATAGCTGCTCACAGAGAGCTCTCGCCCCCCCTCGTGGCCTTGAAGGGCTCATTCTTTCTGAGTTACATTTGCTGTATGAGACAATGACAGGCTTTTTAATTGGATTTGGCCTTCCCCACTGCTGCCCAAGCTTAAACCAGTTCCTTCATTCACCCACATATTTCTTTGTTTCGTGCCTGGCCCTACTGCCCTGGCTGCAGCTCAGCGCCAGACCTCGATTTCAAGATGGCTGCTGTTTTCTAAGATCGCGTTTCAATTCCTAGTGCAATCTACACCCAGTCACATAATAATCTACCTACAATGCAGCTTCTATTAACACCCCACTACCTCCTATAACCTTCCCAAGCACCTACAACACACTGTTAGGTCTCTGCCGCATTCTGAATCTCTTGGAGGCCCTAAATGATCTCCCCCGCTTCCCAACATTCCCCCCTTTCGTTAATCCCACATTAACGAACAGCTATTTTTAGGCAGAATCCTGTGCAGTGCCCTTAGGGACCACTACACACAATTAAGACTACAGGTGGCAATACAAGTTTTACCTTTGGTACAAGCCTGTACTACTATGTTTAAAGTGGTAGCAGTAGTGGAGCAGCCAGTTTTATCTCAAGAGTATATGAGCAGGAGCAGAGATTACACAAAGGGACCACAATTACAGTGACTCAAGCAAACACTGACTCAAGGTTTCAGGTAAAAAATATAAGTACATTTATTTTTAAACCATTTGTTATCAACACAACACTTCTATTAATTCAAAAACCACAGGTAAAATATACTACAACTAACCAATTCACTTTGTACAGTATTACTCAAGGTAAGTATCCTGTGTTTGAATGGACCGGTGTTACAAAACAAAACACGTTACTGTGAATACTATTGCGATCACCTTTTGACAGTTCGGTCTAGAAATGCAAGAAACACACTTAGCACCCGAGATACCCAGAGAGAGTTGGGGGCAAAAATCATAGGCAATATGTTGGTTAGGCAGACAGAATCGAAGAACACTCATAGACAGGAATTCAAGAGTCAAAGGGCCAGAGCCAAAGTCAAGTGACACCGGGTGCCTGTTGTCGAGGATCACACAGTCGGACAGTTCACGATTCAACGTAGCCAAGAGTACTTTGATATTGTCAATGTTCGGAAGCAAAGGTTATAAGAAGGAGGGAAAAGTAAGGACAAGCCTTAAAGAAGAGAAATTGGGATTTCACCCAAAATTCTTCAAATAGGACACAGTACCTTTCTCAAAGAACGGAGCTGGTGCCACAGCAGTTGTTCCTGTTGGTTCCCCTCGGACCCACGCTTTCCTGGAGTTTCAGCACGAAGAAGGACGATGAGGGGGTCCGCACCACACAGGAATGAGACCGGCAGCAGCGACAACGAATAAAAGATGCGCTCCTTAAAAACAGGAGAGGCTCTTCAGGTGGCTATCCGGACCACTACAGCAGTGTGCAGCGATTTCGACCACTAAGGGGACCTCTGGCTGAAGAGGATGAGCTGGTTATCCCCACCAGGCTCAAGGGAAGAAGACTCCGGACTGGATCTTCTCTTAGTCGTTGAAGGGTAGATAGCTCAGGACTGCAGCAGGGATTCACCGGTATGGGGTAGTTGCAGCATTCGACCTCTCCTGCACTTCTTGTTGGTTCCTTGTAGTTCCAGTGGTGACTCTCTGACTTCCAGCCCAAGAGACATGACTTTTATGCGAAAAACCCCCATTCACACAGCCTGGCTGTCAATCACCCAGCAGGGGGGTTGTCCAGCACGGACAACCACCTCAGCCAATCGTGACAAAGTGTGACTTGGGTTTCCTAGGATACCTTGTGCAGGGGGTGACTACACCCCTCCCTCACATTCAGCCTACCTAGCCACCCAGGCGCCTTGAGGAGGGCTTCTAGGTAGAAACCCGCCAAACGACAGCGAACAAAGAAGGCAAACCTGGTTTGCCGCGCAAAGTAAAACACAAGAAGGAGTTTAACAAAAATAAATGGCGAATAAACCGCACCGGAGCCAAAAGAAAAAGGATTTGGTCAAGCGGGTTTAAGTTTGAGGCTAACACAATAGCCTACAATATTACCACGGTTATATAAGATAACCACGGTAGAAATTTAGGGTAGATACCACTGCCACCAGCCATGTCTAAATGTTAAAAGAACGAAACAGTGCTCTAGGAGGTACAGATAAAAAGAGTTAAGAGTTAACCCTTCCAGCACTCCATGTAAGATGGTGTGCACTGGATCTGTGGTTAAATTTGAATAAGTAAAGTTAATGGTAACTTTACCCTTTTCTGGGGGACAGTAGTCACCTCAGAAATGGAGTCGGTGGGAAGTCTGAATGACAACCCTGTGTCACTGCACTGAAGGTGCTGTGTGACACACACAAACAAGGGGGCTACTGAAGTGGTGTCCTCCAGAGCCCACAATCCTAAAAACAGGTAAAAGACACATAGCAAAACATGGGTAGGAGTGGGGGAAAAGCTCACACTCTTACCAAGTGGAATGAAATAACTCCAGAGATCCAGCAAAGCTGCTGAGGGATTCACTAGGTAAGGGAAATTAGCCATAGAATGAGAATTACCCCTAACACTTGCCCCCCCCCAGACTAAGGGGCAGGAGGATTTAATCCACTCCTGGATGGTTCTCATGCCTCTAGTCGGTTACAACCATCCTAGAGAGACCATCAGCATTTTGGTGGTGACTTCCTGCTCTGTGCTCAATGGAAAAATCAAATCCTTGGAGGCAGATTGACCATCTGAGTAACTGTGGGTTTTCCCCTTTCATTTGCATCAGCCATCTCAAGGGTTGGTGGTCAGTCTGAATGGTGAAGGTAGATCCATATAAGTATGGTCTAAACCTCTTCAGTACCCACACAATAGCAAAACATTCACATTCTATTGTTGCCCACTGTAACGTTCACCTGGTTCCCACGGAGGCGCAGATCCTGGCTGGACAGTTACTGTGTCTTCAATTGAGAAGCGCAGGACTCGGATGGTTCTCTGGACCGGACCTCCTCTTATGGAATGTCTGACTTGTAGAGTAAGGTGTCTGCAGGCGGAAGAAAAAGGGATTAATGGCTGGTTGTTGGTTGGGCTTCTCCTCCTTATTCGTTTTTTCCCTGAGGCCGCCCAAAGTCTGAATGAGCTCTCACCTTAGATATGTAAATGCTGGGCTCTCCATCCTGCGACTGATGCAGGGGCGCTGGGGTCCAGTTACTTCACTGGGATTGCTTTAAGTCTCTTGTAGCCTCAGAGGGTTTAAAGCTGCTGAAGAAGCGATGCCGTCGTTTTCTGCACGAGCGGATGCTGGTCGGTTTGTAAAGTTCGAGAGCACCTTTTAATGAAGTCTTTGCCTTTGTTTCTTAGGTGCCGAAATGCTATATGCTGAGCATACGGATGCACGTAAGTATGAAGGTCCGTGCACGTGGAGGAGCACGTAAGTAATATGCTTGCTGACAGGTTTATTCGCACCTCTTAATGTCTTTTTCTTGATTTGCAGGTGCGGAGATGCAGCAGAAGAGGAGATGGCGAGGAGCGCACAGCTCCGGTAAGTGAAAATATAATTGTGTCCAATTTCCCCTTTTTTGAACTAACCGGAGTTCTTTGTCTTGCAGGTAGAGGCCGCGGGATTCGGGAGATGCCGTGGATTCAGGTAAGTAAGCGCGGCTGCGGGGCGTGGCTAGGAAGCCATGTGAAAGGACGTGTCTGTACGGAGGCTCCCGAAGATCCGTACATTATCCGACTGAAAACAGAGCAAGGACCGATGCAATTTTGCTGAGACCGATATGACTGCGCGCATGAATCTCAGGTGAACGTGAGGTTATGTTTCGACACGGGCCTGCACCGTGAGAGCGCAACAAAAAGTTAAAAGAAGATCTGGAGGCGAGAGTGCGTTGAACGAGAAAATGGCCGCCGCCGCCGCCGAACGAAGGAACAAAGGGGTGCTTGATCTGGGCGCCTGTCGGTCGCACTGGAGCATGGTGATGGTGTAGGCGCATGACGCGGGTGCATCAAGGTCATTAAGGACACCCAGTCCTGCAAGGCCGACGGCGTGGACCTGGGAAGGGAGCAGAGCCTGATCGAAGATACTTTATACCCGGATCGTGCGGTGTGACCGGGAACAGTGCCCCGGGCCCTTTGTGGCCTAAAGTGGACCTCAGAGGGTGAGACGCGACCTGGCCTAGCTAGGTAAAACAGACAAGATGGCCGGGGGTGCCGGAGGACAGAGGAACTTAGTGTCAGAGAAGTGGTGATAACAACGGGGCACCCGCAGGGCGCACTGTGAAACTCTGCCCCAGATCCGAGCGGGGATTGAAGGACGTGAGACATGTCTAACAAGCCCCTGAGAGCGAAGACCAAACAGCACACGCTCGACGAATACGCTAAAACGCCTCCCGGCCCAGACGGAGCCAAAAGCAAGGACAAAACGCAAGCCAAGGAAATGGCCGCCGGGGGTGCGAACCACGAGGTCCTCGCTGCGATCGCAGACCTGAAAGCGACCTGGGAGACCAAGCTCCAGCTCGCTGTGGCTGAACTAAAGACCGCAATGGAACTCCAGGTCGGGGCAGTACAGGAGGACGTGAACCTCCTAAGGCAGGACGTGCGTACCCTGGCAGA
This sequence comes from Ambystoma mexicanum, assembly GCF_040938575.1. Classification (NCBI taxonomy): domain Eukaryota; kingdom Metazoa; phylum Chordata; class Amphibia; order Caudata; family Ambystomatidae; genus Ambystoma; species Ambystoma mexicanum. The sequence continues at coordinate 618,338,683 of NC_090935.1, read as the reverse complement.
GCGTACAGAGACTTTGGAGAAAGAATTGGGCCCTACCGCGGCGGACTGCGCTGTGCATAAGCGTGAACTCCATGCCCTGGTGCAACGCGTGGGCAACTTGGAGAGTAGGGCGGAGGAGGCAGAAGGGCGCGCCCGGAGGAACAACATTCGCATCGTAGGCCTGCCGGAGGGAACTGAGGGCCACAATCCAACGGAATTTATTGAAAACATGCTACTGCAGGAGATCACGGGAGGCACCCTGTCGCAGGGTTTTGCGGTTGAGAGAGCGCACAGGGCCTTAACTAGGAAGCCACCACCGGGAAACCCGCCCAGGCCAGTGATAGCTAAGATCCTTAATTACCGGGACCGAGAAAGGATCCTTGAACACTTCCGCAAGGGAGGCACAATACAACGAGGAGCGGCGAATATAACGGCCTATCCCGACTACACCCTGCAGGTACAGCGCAGTCGTATGAACTTCGGAACGGTGAAGAGGAGATTGCGGGAAGCGGGGCTTAAATACATGTTGCTCTATCCGGCCAAACTGAAGGTCTTCTTTCAGAGCAAGCTACTGTTCTTTGTCACCCCGGAGGATGCTATGGAGTGGTTGGATGCACACAACTGCCCTCAGGAGTCAGATGTTCAGACGGCCGGTGGAAAATAAAGGACGAGATAAGTAACGCTGTAGGCCCGGTCGGGCCATGAACATTGGGACTAGATTATAGTCACTGAACTCGCTTGAGAACATGCGCGCGTCAGGGGTTATGAAACGTGGTCCTTGCGCGGACATGGTTGCGAAGTTGTGGAGCCGCCTGAAGCCACCCTTCGCACCCCCTTTTTGTGTTTAGTTTAGTCACTGTTAGTAGGGTGACACCCTGTCGGGTTCTCTATTTGGGTTTCCAAGGAGGACCGAACACAGGGATGCCTGAGATCCAGGGATGGAGCTGGGCAGTGGTTGGGGGTAGGGGTTTGGGGGGGAGTTTTAGTTTTTGTATGAGCCTGAGGGTGGAACCGGGAGTGGGTGTTCGCAAAGTGGGGAGGGATTGCCTTGGATGGGGGGAGGAAACTACTGATAGGCCATGGGAGACCTTAGGATACTAACGTGGAACGTTAGGGGGCTTAACAGTTACCTCAAGCGAAATAAAGTCATGTTGTATCTCAAGAGGCAGAAGATAGACGTGGCCCTGCTACAGGAGACACATCTAAAGCGAGAGAAACTGGAGCTGGTAGGGAGGAAGTGGAAGGGAACAGTGGTAGGATCAACGTACTCCGCCTATGCCAGAGGAGTGCTGGTGTGGGTGGCGCCACACGTCCCATTCAAGCTAATTGAGGAGGTTGTGGAGGAGGATGGGAGGTTGGTTATGGTGAGGGGGCTGGTAGAGAACAAAGTAGTGTGCATTGTAAATACATACGCGCCTAACCAGGAAACGGCGACATATTTTAGGACGCTGTGCACCAAGCTCAGTGTTGGGATGGGGGGCACGGTGATATGGGGTGGTGACTTTAATTGCGTGTTGAACCCCAAGGAGGATAGGTCGGATGACAAGATGGCTGGGCCCGGTCCGGCGGCTAGGGTATTGCAGACGCTGCTGGCGGATTTTGGCCTAGTTGATGTGTGGAGAGCGAAACACCCGAGCGCGAGACAATACTCGCACTATTCGGCTCCGCATCTACTGCACACGAGGCTTGACTACTTTTTCACCACGCCAGACATAGTCGCGGAGTGCGACCATATAGAATACAGGGCGAGGGTCCTCTCTGACCACTCACCCCTGGTCATGCGATGGCAACTGTATCCCCCACGAGCGCGTATACCAACATGGCGCCTAAGGGCGGAGGCGCTCAAAGACCCCGCCTTCAGAGAGGATATCAGGGAAGAGATAATTGCTTATTTTGAGGTGAATAAAGGGAGCGTTAAGTCGGCTGGCACCTTATGGGAGGCCTTTAAGGTCGTAATGCGGGGGATCGCCATTGCGAAGTCTAAGGGATTGATGGGGGGAGTCCTGGCGGATTTGCATAGAGCTGAGACCGCGCTGGAGGAGGAGTTGAAAGGTGGTGGGACAGATGCAGAGGCGGTCTCTAAATTGCAACAAGAGTGTGCGGAACATTGGGACAGGCTCTGTAATTTGAATTATAGAAAGTATACTGAGAGACTGCATGCGGGGGGAGATAAAACGGGCCGACTCTTAGCTTGGCTGTACAAGAGTGAGACCCCACGATCCCCGATCAGAATGGTAACCAATGAAAAGGGGGAGGAGGTAGACACCCAAGAAGGCGTGAACAGGGCATTCGTGGAATACTATAAGGTCCTATACGAAGATTGCGAGGGGGGCAGCCAGGAGGAGATAGACGAAGTGCTGGAAGATGTAGGCTTGCCCAAGGTCAGCGATGAGGAGCGAGAGGAGCTGGATGCTCCGATCACCCTGGAAGAGCTGAAGGAGATTGTGAGACAGTTGCCCACTAGTAAGACCCCAGGGGCAGATGGGTTCCCCAGTGAATTTTATAAAGTTTATGCAGAGGAAGTGCTCCCGCCCATGTTGGAAATGCTCAACGAAGCGTACGAGATGGGATGGTTGCCGGAGTCACTTAGGGAGGCGATTATAATACCGCTCCCCAAGCCAAATAAACCGGGACATGATTGTGGCTCCTACAGGCCCCTGTCGATGTTGAACCAAGATAGTAAGATCCTGACAGCTGTCCTGGCTACTAGAATGCGTAGAGTGATCGGCAAGTTGATCCACCCTGACCAGACGGGCTATGTCCCTAATAGGAACATCACTCACAACCACAGGCGCCTCCACAGGGTGGTCGAGTGGGGTGGTGGTGAGGACGGCGAAATGGCGATAGTAGCATTGGACGCGGTTAAGGCGTTCGACTCTGTTCGATGGCCTTGGCTGCTAGCGGCTCTGAAAGGGTACGGGATGGGACCAGGTTATGTTAGGTGGGCCGAGATGTTATACAGTGCACCACTGGCCAGGGTCCGTACGGGCGCAGTGGTGTCAGAGAGATGGCAGTTGGGCAGAGGCACTAGGCAAGGGTGTCCTTGGTCCCCTATGTTGTACATCCTGGCCCTAGAACCCTTGGCGATTTACCTCCGGCAGCAATATGACCCGGTCGGCATCGAGGTGGGAGGAGATTGTCACCTTATATCCCTGTATGCGGATGATATGCTGTTATACCTAAGATACCCAGAAGAAAATTTGCAGTATGTCTTAGAGGTGATGGGGAGGTACGCCTGGTTGTCCGGTATAGCGGTAAACCCTCAGAAATCCACTCTATTTCCGCTGGGGGGCTATGTGGGGACTCCAGTGGAGAGGTTGCCAGTGTTGCAGATCCCGTGGGCGACGAGATCCTTTAGATACTTGGGGATTGATGTGTATCATACGACCGTGGAAGAGCACAAGTATAACACTGAACTTGCTGTGGGGAAGATCGAGAAATGTATGAGGTTCTGGGAGAGATTGCCACTAGCGATGATGGGCCGAGGAGCCATGCTTAAAATGGTGGTGCTGCCCAGGCTTCTGCATTATTTTAACAACATCCCCTACATGATTCCTAAGAAGTTTTTTGTGAGGCTACACAGTGTTTGCAGAGAATTCCTGTGGCACGGCATGCGCAACAGAGTCGCACTGTGGAAGCTGCAGAACTTCTATGAGAAGGGCGGAATTAAGCTGCCGAACTTTGAGGCATATTATGTAGCAGCGCAGCTACAATATGTGTCCAGGTGGCTCTCTGATGAAGAGACCCCTGAACACAGGCTGTTTGGGAGGGATTGCTCCCCTTTTTACTTGCGAGAGGTGATCTGGGTGGCTAATGCATGCATGAGGGAGCGGCCTAGTATGCTAGCTTTGGGACGGAACATGTGGAAACGGGCCTGCCGGATGATGGGCAACCCTCTGCCGTGTGTATTGCAGTTCCCATTGGTCGCACTGGCGAGGGGAGATGGGCAGCTCAGGGCAACCATTCGGATATACTGGGAGTCAGTGGGGTTGGTCACCATGGGAGATATTTGGCAGGATGGGACCATCTTGGAGTTCGAAGAATTAGAGGCAGGGTCGGGACTGCACAGGGGTCAATATATGACATATCACAGGATAGTGCAGGAGATCCGGAATAGGTGGCCCGAAACTACCCTGGCCGATGAACCGGATGCCCCGGTGGAGATACTATATGACACATCGGAGGGCGGGCACGAGGTCTCTAGGTTGTATGAGATGTTGATGATGAAGGCTGGGAGCGATTTAGGGCACTTGAGACTGGAATGGGAAACGGAGATGGGGGCCCCGATGACAGATGGGTTGTGGGAGCGAGCCCTTGGGTATCATAAAAAAGTATCGAGAAATGCCAGGTTCAAGCAAATGCAGCTTTATATAACGCACAGAGCATACCTGACCCCTTTGAGAATATCCAAATTTCGGGGTGTTGGACGCCAGGCGTGCCCCAAGTGCGACGAGGAGAATGCAGACATGATACACATGTTTTGGGCGTGCCCAGTAATTGCAAGCTATTGGGGCGAAGTGGCGCAGAAGCTGGCAGGAAAGGGTGTCACACTCAAAGTGGATTCAGCTTGGGCCTGCTTACTGGGGGGATATCCCAGAGCGCGTAAACTTAGATATGTCGATAAATTGAAAGATCTGGCTTATGTGCTTGTTAAACGTAGGATTGCCATGGGTTGGAAGGAGTGTCATAAACCACGAACGGAGGTCTGGTGGAGGGATCTCCAAAAATGGGCGGAGGCCGAGACGGCTGTGTGGCGAGATGCCAGTATCGCAGGGGAGGACGAGGAAATGTGCTCTCTTGCGGCATGGAAACTGTTGATAGCTGAACTGTTTGGAACGGGGTCAGCTTCAATTGACTCTGAGAGTGCTGACGCCCCCTCGCCCACAGCGGACACCAATGGCGAACACCATACAGGCTCATAGGGGGGAGGGATGGGGATTGCAGTGTTGTTTGTTGTTAAACGTGTTTATCTATGTTCAAGTTGTAATGTTGTGTGGTTTATATATATAAAAAATAAAATATATTTAAAAAAAAAAAAAAAAAGTAAGCGCGGCTGCTAAAACGTTGCCTTTTGCTAACCTGATGTTCCTTTGCTGACAGGTGCGGCCGGAGACTGGATCCCTGGATGGTAAGTGAAGATCTGACTTGGTTTCACAGGCTGGAGCAGAAGATATCACTAGAAGACTGGAGCTGACTCGGTGAGCGTCCTGCTGCAGATGCAGAATAACGCGAAGCACATTCTTCCAATCGGGTGTGGTTTAAATAGTGTTGAGGTGATTAGGTCTCTTCCTCCTCAGCCTCGCCCAAGAGAAAAAGAGTTCCTGTGTTCCAGAGTCAAGGAGTGATGCCAGCCCCACCCAGATAAGAAAGTAGTTCCAGATTGGAAAAATAGTCCCACCCAGCAGAAGGCTGGAGCTTCATTTTGCCAGGACTTGTGAAGGTGAGTATGCAGCATGGTCTGCTACAGGTAAGTCCACCCAAGCACCTTTACCCAAAGTATGAGCCCGGCACCTCTGGCGCCGGGACCAGTGATTCTTATGAGCCTGGCGCCAACGGCGCCAGGACATGGTCCAGAGGGCCCCGATAGGGGTCGGTTGGGACCAGGGACAGGGGTTGTGAGCCTGCTTCCGGGGATGTTGGGCTTGTCCTGACTCCTTGGAACCAGTGCTCATGACAGCACCCCCCCTCAAGGCCCCTCCCAAAATTGTCTCCCCCAGGGTTTTTGGTTTGTCGGGAAAAGTTTGGTGGAATCTTTTGATTAGGCGAGGTGCGTGGACGTATTCAGAGGGTTCCCATGATCGTTCTTGGGGCCCATAGGCCTTCCAGTCAATCAGATAGTATAGTTTGGACTTGATGATCTTGGAGTCCAGGATGTTTTTGACCTCAAATTCGAGTTCTCCATTAACTTGAATAGGTTCTGGAGCTTTAGTCAATCGGGTTCCAGGCTGCATTGGTTTTAGTAGAGATACGTGGAAAACTGGATGTATTTTCATGTGGGACGGCAAGCCCAACTTGACAGCCACTGGATTTATTATGGCGGTGACAGGATATGGTCCCAGATATTTTGGATTGAAGGTGCGAGGTCCTTTAAGAGTTAAATGTTTAGTGGATAACCAAACTAGGTCTCCAACCCGGTATTGGGGGGCCTCCCTTCGATGTCGGTCTGCTCCCTTTTTATACTGTTCTTTGGCTAGTTGAAGATGGGTCGTGGCTTCCTTGAAAGCTTGAGTGATAGCAGTGTGTAGATGATCTACGGCAGGTGTTCCGAGATCCTGAGGTGGATCAAGATTGGAGGTTCGAGGGTGAATCCTGTATAAGAGGTAAAAGGGACTTTTTCCGGTTCCTGAATGGACCGAATTGTTGTAGGCATATTCGGCGATCCAAAGGATGTCTTTCCAATTACTTTCCGACTGTTGCAGCATGCACCGTAAATATTGTTCCAGAGTTTGATTTGTCCTCTCGGTTTGCCCGTCGGTCTGGGGGTGATGGCTGGTTGAAAGTCTCACATCAATTTGAGCTAGACTACAGCAATTTCGCCAAAAGTGCGAGATAAACTGGCTTCCCCTATCTGAGATCAAAATTGAAGGGAAACCATGTAACCGAACAATGTTTTCGAGGAATTCTCGGGCCAAGACTGAAGCTGAGGGTAAGCCCTTCAGTGGGATGAAGTGGGCCATTTTAGAAAACAAATCCACGATTACTAAAATGGTGTTGTATCCGGAGCATTAGGGTAAATCAGTAATGAAGTCCATGGAAAGGGTATGCCAGGGGTGTGGCGGGATGTCTAGTGGGTGTAAGAGGCCTGCTGGTTTTTCTTTCTGACTTTTGTTTTGGGCGCACACCCCACAAGACATTACAAAGTCCTTGATGTCCTTTCTCCATGACGGCCACCAGAAGTGTCTCTTGATCTTCTCTGAGGTTTTGGCAATGCCAGGATGTCCCTCCATTAAAGAATCATGGTAGCAAGAGATTACCTGTCTTGGTAAATCAGTACCAGGTAAGTATAGTCGTCCTTGAAAATAAAGCAAATCCCTAGTCACAGTGAAGTCCTTTCCTTTCTGTTGCCAATTCTGTAGATCTGAAGGAGTCACAAGTTGTTTGGCCTTTGCTTCGATATCTTCGATGGATTGCGAGGAGACCAGGCCCAGGATTCTTTGTTCGGGAATTATAGGTACGGGTTCAGGATTGACCATGTGTTCCTCCATTCCAATCCGGGAAAGGGCATCTGCTTTGCCATTCTTGTTGCCTGGACGATAAGTGATTACAAAGTCAAATTCGGCAAAGAACAGAGCCCAGCGAAGTTGTCTGGAGGATTGAGCTTTAGCGGTCTTCAAATATTGTAAGTTGCGATGATCGGTGATTACTGTGACTGTGTGTTTGGCTCCAAGGAGGTAGTGCCGCCAGGTCTTGAAGGCGGACTTAATAGCTAGAAGTTCTTTATCAGTGATGGTGTAGTTGATTTCGGGCGCCGAGAACTTGCGGGACCAGAATGCCACAGGGTGTAATTGGTTAGTTTCTGGATCCCTCTGCGATAAAACTGCCCCCATTGCCAAGCTGGAGGCGTCGGTCTCAACGATATAAGGAAAGTCCGGGCGCGGGTGTTTTAATATAGGAGCTGAGATAAATTTGGCTTTTAACTCCTGAAAGGCCTGTTCTGCCTCTGCTGTCCACTCAAAACGTTTATTCTTTTTTAAAAGAGCCGTAATGGGCTGAACTATTCGTGAAAATTCCGGGATAAACCTGCGGTAAAAGTTGGCGAAACCTAACATGCTTTGGACTCCCTTCACGGAAGTTGGTGATGGCCACTTGATGATAGCGTCAACTTTCCTCGAGTCCATGTGGACCCCGTTGGGTGTCAATATGAAACCTAAAAATTCGACCTCGGTGACATGAAAAACACACTTTTCAAGCTTGGCAAAAAGTTTATGTTGGCGAAGCCTTTCAAGAACAGCTCTGACGTGTTTCTGATGATCTGCTTCAGAAGATGAGTATACAAGGATGTCATCAATGTAGACGACTACACAAACGTCTATAAGTTCTCTAAGAACGTCATTCATGAAGTACTGGAAGGCGGCCGGAGCATTGCAAAGACCAAAGGGCATCACTTGGTATTCAAATAGTCCATACTTGGTGCGAAAGGCCGTCTTCCATTCGTCGCCCTCTTTGATCCGTACCAAGTGGTACGCTCCCCGAAGATCTAGCTTTGTGTATATACAGGCGCTTTTAACTTGGTCAAGGAGTTCCGGAATTAGAGGTAAGGGATACCTATTCTTTACCGTGATTTGGTTCAGGGCACGATAATCTATACAGGTCCTAAGGTCACCTTCCTTTTTCGGCACGAAGAACAGAGCTGAGGATACTGGAGACTTTGAAGGACGGATGAATCCGTTGGCTAGGTACTGGTCCAGATACTGTCGCAAATGAAGATTCTCAGGCTCGGTAAGGGCATAAATTCTACTACAGGGGGGAGTGGATCCGGGTATCAGGTCTATCTGACAGTCGTACGACCTGTGGGGAGGTAGAGTATTGGCCTGCTCCTTCTGAAAGACGTCTTGGAATTCCTGATACTCCATAGGCAGTTGCGGACTTCCGGGCGTTGTCGCTGCTAGTCCAATACTGGGTCGAGGATAACAAGTGGGGGCACACTCTGGAAACCGTATTGTCTTTGCTCGCCAATCAATTTGAGGATTGTGTTTTTCCAACCAGGGAATCCCCAATATTACTTGGAATTGAGGAGCCTTGATCACATCGAACATGATCACCTCACAATGTCCATCTTGACTTAATAACGTCACTTCCGTGGTGGTATGGGTCACTGGTCCAGAAGCTATTTCCGTACCATCCACTGTGGTAATAACGTCTTTAATTGCCTTAGGACAGAGGGGTAGGTTCATCCTGGAAGCCATTTCGTGGTCTACATAATTACCGATTGCTCCGCTATCAATGTATGCTTTAATAGCATGCAAACGATCCGGTTGCTCTGGATTCATGAGGACCATTGAGACTATGAAATGCGAGGTCAAACAACTGGTTTTAACGCTCGGCAAGCGGACCTCTACACTTGTCGGGCGAGGTCGTTTCCCGGCTCGAGCCTTTCGGTATTTTTATCAGAAGCTCCCACTGTCTTCTTTGTAGGTTTCACTGGGCATTCTCGAAGGAAATATCCTGAATTTCCACAATAGAGGCATAACTGCAACTGTCTTCTCCTGTCGCGTTCTTTCTGGGTTAAAGGGCCCTTCATGACCCCTATTTGCATAGGTTCTACGGCTTCAGCTCCCTTGGTGGAAATCTGTGGTTTGGAGAACACTCGAGTTCCGAACCTGGAGGGGTCTGCCTTCCTGTCTTGCAATCTGTGATCCAATTGGACCACTAAATCGATGTATTCAGAGCAATCCTGAGGAGGATTCACTACCTGGGCTAGAACATCTTTGAGTTCTCCCCGCAGACCTCTGTGGAACAGTGTGATCCTCTTGTCTTCGGGCCATCTGGTTTCAACTACTAGCCTATTAAATGACGCAATATAAACCAGGAGATCCTGATTGCTTTGCCGTAGGGAAAGGAGTTCGTTATCCAAGGCCTGGCCCTGGGAATGTATTGCAAACAGTCTTTCCATGCTGGTCTGGAAGGCTTGGAAATCGTGAAGAATCGGATCATCCTGTGCTACTAGAGGGACCGACCAATCAGCAGCACTGCCGCTAAGATACGAAAGCACAAAGGCTACCTTAGTTTGGTCCGTCGGAAAAGCAGCTGGTCTACACAGAAAGTGCAATCGGCACTGGTTGATGAAAACCGCAAACCTTTTAGGATCACCGGAGAAGCGTTCGGGCGGAGCCAAAGGCACGTTTCCGGGTAGATTGATTTGTACCGGACTGGCCGAGGCTGCAGGAATGTAGCTCCCTCCTGTAGGCAAAGGGGTTTGCCCCGCTTGTGATTGTAACAACTGTCTGGCAAGATCATCAGTTCGTTCTTTTGATACAATCAATTCTCTCCTCAGGGCATTCGTTTCCTGGCGGGCTGCATGTACCTCTGCTCTTAATTCCCCTAATAGCTGGGCTAGTTGGTCAGTGTCTGAAGTTTCCATTGCGCCTGGGTAGGAAGTTATTGGAAGGCTTCGCGTTCTGTAACGCTCACCTGGTTCCCACGGAGGCGCAGATCCTGGCTTGACAGTTACTGTGTCTTCAATCGAGAAGCACAGGACTCGGATGGTTCTCTGGACCGGACCTCCTCTTATGGAATGTCTGACTTGTAGAGTAAGGTGTCTGCAGGCGAAAGAAAAAGGGATTAATGGCTGATTGTTGGTTGGGCTTCTCCTCCTTATTCGTTTTTTCCCTGAGGCCGCCCAAAGTCTGAATGAGCTCTCACCTTAGATATGTAAATGCTGGGCTCGCCATCCTGCGACTGATGCAGGGGCGCTGGGGTCCAGTTACTTCACTGGGATTGCTTTAAGTCTCTTGTAGCCTCAGAGGGTTTAAAGCTGCTGAAGAAGCGATGCCGTCGTTTTCTGCACGAGCGGATGCTGGTCGGTTTGTAAAGTTCGAGAGCACCTTTTAATGAAGTCTTTGCCTTTGTTTCTTAGGTGCCGAAATGCTATATGCTGAGCATACGGATGCACGTAAGTATGAAGGTCCGTGCACGTGGAGGAGCACGTAAGTAATATGCTTGCTGACAGGTTTATTCGCACCTCTTAATGTCTTTTTCTTGATTTGCAGGTGCGGAGATGCAGCAGAAGAGGAGATGGCGAGGAGCGCACAGCTCCGGTAAGTGAAAATATAATTGTGTCCAATTTCCCCTTTTTTGAACTAACCGGAGTTCTTTGTCTTGCAGGTAGAGGCCGCGGGATTCGGGAGATGCCGTGGATTCAGGTAAGTAAGCGCGGCTGCTAAAACGTTGCCTTTTGCTAACCTGATGTTCCTTTGCTGACAGGTGCGGCCGGAGACTGGATCCCTGGATGGTAAGTGAAGATCTGACTTGTTTTCACAGGCTGGAGCAGAAGATATCACTAGAAGACTGGAGCTGACTCGGTGAGCGTCCTGCTGCAGATGCAGAATAACGCGAAGCACATTCTTCCAATCGGGTGTGGTTTAAATAGTGCTGAGGTGATTAGGTGTCTTCCTCCTCAGCCTCGCCCAAGAGAAAAAGAGTTCCTGTGTTCCAGAGTCAAGGATTGATGCCAGCCCCACCCAGGTAAGAAAGTAGTTCCAGATTGGAAAAATAGTCCCACCCAGCAGAAGGCTGGAGCTTCATTTTGCCAGGACTTGTGAAGGTGAGTATGCAGCATGGTCTGCTACAGGTAAGTCCACCCAAGCACCTTTACCCAAAGTATGAGCCCGGCACCTCTGGCGCCGGGACCAGTGATTCTTATGAGCCTGGCGCCAACGGCGCCAGGACATGGTCCAGAGGGCCCCGATAGGGGTCGGTTGGGACCAGGGGCGGGGGTTGTGAGCCTGCTTCTGGGGATGTTGGGCTTGTCCTGACTCCTTGGAACCAGTGCTCATGACACCCACCTTGTTTCAGGATCCTTTAACTTCCTGCTGATGAAACAAATAGGTTGTTTCCTACCTTTCTCATGCAGTTGACTAAGGACTGCACCTATACCTGCACTTGAAGCATCAGTTTGTACAATGAAGGGTTGGTGATAGTCGGGAGCTCTTAGGACTGGAGCTTGACAAAGGGCTTTCGTCAGACCTTCAAATGCTTGATTGCACTCCTCATTCCACCTGACCTTTTTAGGGAACTTGGGAGAGGAGATGACATTCAAGGGAGAAGCTATGGTCCCATAGTTCTCTATGAAATTCCTATAATACCCAGTGAGACCTAAGAAGGCTCTCACTTGGGTTTGTGTAGTAGGGGTGGTCCAGTTTTTACAGCTTGTACTTTGCTAGGCAATGGCCTTATTTCACCTCCTCCTACCTCATGTCTAAGGTAGACCACTGAACTCTGACAATTTGACATTTGCTTGCCTTTATGGTCAAATGGGCCTGTTCCAGAGCCTGCAATACATAGATTAGGTGTTCAATATGTTCTTTCCATGTAGGGCTGAAAACTGCAATGTCATCCATGTATGCCATGCAGAAGTCCTCCATCCCATTCAGAACTCGATTGACCATCCTCTGAAATTTAGCAGGTGCATTCTTTAGTCCAAAAGGCATTACCTTGAATTGGTAGAGGCCAGCTGGTGTAGAAAATGCAGTTTTCTCCTTGGCATGGTCTGTCAGGGCTATTTGCCAATAGCCTGATGCTGGGGTCAAATGTGCTGAGGTACTTGACTGCACCAAGTTTGTCCACCAGCTCATCTGTCCTAGGCAAAGGATGGGCATCAGTAGTTGTGACTGCATTCAGAGCTCTATAGTCCACGCAGAATCTCAACTCCTTCGATCCTGCCTTTGGTACAAGCACAACTGGGATAGACCATGGGCTAGTAGAGGGCTCTATAACCCCAATATCAAGCATCTTGTTGACCTCATTCCTTATATGGGTTCTTACATTGTCAGACATTCTGTAACCCCTGCTTTTGACAGACAGACAGTCAGCAGTGGGTATATCATGCTATCCCCAAGGGGTTAAGCCTGGTGAAAGTGAGAACAGGGAGGCAAACTGATTTAACAGTAATTTTCACTCATCCTGCTGGTCGGATGTGAGACTGGAAGAGAGATTAACTCCTTCCACTTGCTCATCTAAAGGTAAGCCTCTGAGGAGGTCAGGCAGAGGTTCACTCTCCTCCTCCTCCTGAGCTGAAGCTAGAAGCAAAGCTCCTATCTCAGGTCTAGAGACATAAGCCTTTAAACGGTTGGTGTGAAAGACTCTGGGAGCCTCCTTAGGATTGCCTAAGTCCACCAGATAGCTAACCTCTCCAAGTTTACCCACAACTTTGAAGGGTCCTATCCCTTTGTCCTGCAAGGCCTTCTGCCTTGTGGGGACCATAACAAGAACAAGCTGGTCTTGAGTGAACTCAACCATGTTAGCCTTCTGGTCATGCCAATGTTTGACCAGAGCTTGACCAGCCTTCAAGTTATCAGTTGCCTCTGCCATCATGTGTGACATTCTCCTCCGGAGACCTATCACATAGTCAGTCACTCTGAGTGGCTTGGGGGAAGGAGCACTCTCCAACCCCTCCTTAATCAGGGCCAATGGACCTCTGACTGGATGGTCATAAAGAAGTTCGAAGGGACTAAATCCTACTCCCTCCTGAGGGACTTCTCTATATGCAAAGAGAAGGCATGGCAGTAGAAGATCCCACTTTCTTTTAAGGGGTTCTTCTAAAGCACCTATCATGCTCTTCATAGTTCTGTTAAACCTCTCCACCAATCCATTGGTTTGGAGATGGTAGGCAGCTGAGTACTTGTAGGTAACTCCACAGGTTTTCCACATGGCTTGCATGTAGTGGGACATAACATTTGATCCCCTGTTAGATATTACCTCCTTAGGAAAACCTACTCTTGTAAAAATACCAAGTAGGGTCTTAGCCACAGACGGAGCGGTAACAGTCCTCATAGGTATGGCTTCAGGAAATCTAGTGGCATGATCCACTGCAACCAGGATAAACCTATTACCTGAAGATGTGGGAGGGTCAAGAGGACCGACAATGTCAATCCCGACCCTCTCAAAAGGAACTCCCACTACTGGGAGAGGCACTAAGGGTGCCACATTCTTGGATCCACTCTTGCCAGAGGTTTGGCAAGTGTGACAGCTTCTGCAGAATTGGTCTACTTCTGACCCCATCTTAGGCCAATATAAGTAAAGAGAGAGCCTTTCCTTGGTCTTCTTAAAACTTTAGTGTCCACCCGAAGGTATCTTGTGGGCTTAATGCAGAAACTGGAGTCGGTTCACTAGAGGTACCACAAGTCTTTTGCAGTCTCCAGGGTTGACTCAGTTGGTTCACTGTAGAAGAGGCCATCTTCCCAGTGCAACCTATACTTCCCAGGCTCAGTCCCATTGAGCTGAGAAGCTGCCTGTTGGTGAAGACCTTCCGAGGTAGGACATTCTCTTTGTCCCTTACTGAAATCTTCCCTGTTGGGTCCACCTTCTGCCTGTAAAGACTGCAGCTCGGGATGGTGAACAGGGTCCAGATCTCCTCCTCAGTATCTAGTTTGACCATACAGGGTTGAACCTCAGCCTCAGCTGGTGTAGGAGTCACAGATGTGACTTTGGACAGTCTCAGAGATGTCCTTCTGGGCACAAGAGTGCTTGCTGGTTTCTTGCTAGCAGACTTGGGTTTCCCCTTTGTCTTTTCTTGCCCTGCAATGGCAGTAAGTAGGTCCTGTGGACTTGGGGTGATAGCTTCCTCTATCATGTCCCAAGGAGAGCCTTCCAAGCTTCTCTCCCTTGCAGACCTCGTGAGCTCCTGCTTCCTTCTGCTGGGGGACCTGGGGGTATTGGACACAACTCCAAGAGTTTTGAGTTCATTACCCAGCAGGACCCTCCCAGGTACATTATTTTGCACACTTACAGGTATTCTGACAGTCATGTCATTACACTGGATGAGAGCTTGTAACTGGTGAACTATTTGCACAGGGCCTCCAGCTAACTTGGTTAAGTGTTTGGGTGCATTAGCAACATCTTCCACCTTGAAGAAACATTCATCAAACACAGTTATGCTGGCCCCAGTGTCTCTGATGGCAGGGGTCTCCTGACCATTCACAAGAACACTATCTTTGTAATACTCTTTAGTATTATCTCGGATTGAGTTATAGACATCTAAGTTCTGTTGTTCCCAAAGACCCAAGGACACTAAAGAAACACTAGCTGAGACTCTCATGGGCTCATCAGCTAGTAACTGAAAGTTTCCACTGGTCTTAGGTACTTCATCCACCTAGGAGAAGGCTAAGGAGACAGTGTTGACCCCTGAAGGTTTACCCTTACATCTGGGATCTCCTTTCACATGGTCAGGTAACCCTCAAACAAAGCATTTTCCAAAAGGTCTCTGGAATGGGGGTTTACTCTGACCTCCATCTGGTTTGGGACCAGATGGTACACTAGCCTGATTCGGTTTCCCTTGTGGCTTACCCTGGTTATGTTGGAATTCTCTTTGTTGTCTTTCTCTGGCTGCTTTCCCTCATCCTTCTTCTGAGTTGCCCCAGAATCCTTGTGAGTGGCCCCGTTGGCACAATCAAGCAGCCTTAGCTAGTTTCTTAGGATCTATCTCCTTTGAATCAGCCAAGTGCTGTCCAAGCTCAGGGGAGCAGACATCAAAAATAGACTCCAACATTACAAGGTTCCTCAAACCTTCATAAGTGTTCACTTTGTAACACTTAACCCAACCATCTAAGTTTTTCAACATTCACACACCCAGGTAGCCCCAGGGGTACCATCATGCTTTTTGAGGGTTCTAAACCTCTTAGGATACTGGGAAGGGGTCTTCCCAAATCTAGGTATTAATGCTAGCTTCACACACTCATAATCCTGTTTATCCTCCTTCCCCAACTCCATTACAGCATCACTTGGAACAGTGGGAAGCCTTGAGAAAAGCCAAGGAATCAGCTGATTCCCTGAGATACCTTGAATCCCATGATTGTACTCAAACATTGCTAATCAATCCAAAACATCAAGTTTAGTCTCATACATACCAATCATTTCCTTTGGCATACGGGGTCTCTTAGGGCTGGCAGACCTAGAAGACTCTGGGAGAGAAGCATTTTCGACAGACAATATTTTCATCTCTAGTTCATGGTTCAGCTCCATTTCTCTGAGCCTTAACTCTTGATGTTTCATGGCAGTTTGTGCATCAATACGTTTCACTTCTAATTCAAGTCTCATTTTCTCAAGTGCAATAAACTCAGGAGTAAGTGTAGGACCTGTGGGGGTCCCAGTGGACAGAGGTTGTGCTTTCTGAGCAGGCAAAGGAATTGTAGGGTTTCCTAACAAGGACTCATCTACTTCTTCTAAATCAACACTCTCAGAATCAGAAACATCATTATCCACATTTGTTGGAGGGGTGGGCCGTTCTGACCCACTCTCCAGACTTGTTTTCCCATTAACTTTGCAATCAATTCAGATTTCTTTCCTTTACCAGAGAGACACCTCTCCCTACACATGGTTCTCAAAACCTCAGCAATGTAGTTCAAAAGACCCTCTTCAGCTCTTCAGTGTAGCTTTCCATATTTGACATGATTTCTTAGGTAAATAGAATTAGTGGTGTTAGCCTTGTGGTTAGTTGAACCCAAGCAATGCAGCACTCTAAGTGTAATCACTCTACTTTCAAATCCTCACCGCTGTACACCAGTGTTAGGCAGAATCCTGTGCAGTGCCGTTAGGGACCACGACACACAATTAAGACTACAGGTGGCAATACAAGTTTTACCTTGGTACAAGCCTGTACCACTATGTTAAAGTGGTAGCAGTAGCGGAGCAGCCAGTCTTATCTCAAGAGTATACGAGAAGTAGCAGAGATTGCACATAGCGACCACAATTACTGTGACACAAACAAACACTGACTCAAGGTTTCAGGTAAAAAATATAAGTACATTTATTTTTAAACCATTTGTTATCAACACGAACACTTAGCACCCGAGATACCCAGAGAGAGTTGGGGGCAAAAATCATAGGCAATATGTTGGTTAGGCAGACAGAATCGAAGAATACTCATAGACAGGGATTCAAGAGTCAAAGGGCCGGAGCCAAAGTCAAGTGACACCGGGTGCCTGTTTTCGAAGATCACACAGTCCGACAGTTCACGATTCAGCGTAGCCAAGAGTACTTTGATATTGTCAATGTTCGGAAGCAAAAGTTATAAGAAGGAGGGAAAAGTAAGGACAAGCCTTAAAGAAGAGAAATAGGGATTTCACTCAAAATTCCTCAAATAGGACACAGTACCTTTCTCGAAGCACGAAGCTGGTGCCACGGCAGTTGTTCCTGTTGGTTCCCCTCAGACCCACGCTATCCTGGAGCTTCAGCACGAAGAAGGACGATGAGGGGGTCCGCACCACACAGGGATGAGACCGGCAGCAGCGACAACTAATAAAAGGTGTGCTCCTTAAAAACAGGAGAGGCTCTTCAGGTGGCTATCCGGACCACTACAGCACTGTGCAGCGATTTCGACCACGAAGGGGACCTCTGGCTGAAGAAGATGAGCTGGTTATCCCCACCAGGCTCAAGGGAAGAAGACTCCGGACTGGATCTCCTCTTAGTCGTTGAAGGGTAGATAGCTCAGGACTGCAGCAGGGCTTCACCGGTACGGGGTAGTTGCAGCAGTCGACCTCTCCTCCACTTCTCGTCGGTTCCTTGTAGTTGCAGTGGTGACTCTCTGACTTCCAGCCCAAGAGACCTGCTTTTTATGCGAAAACCCCCCATTCACACAGCCTGGCTGTCAATCACCCAGCAGGGGGGTTGTCCAGCCCGGACAACCACCTCAGCCAATAATGACAAAGTGCGACTTGGGTTTCCTAGGATACCCTGTGCAGGTGGTGACTACACCCCTCCCTCACATTCATCCCACCTAGACACCCGGGCGCCTTGAGGAGGGCTTCTAGGTAGAAGACAGCGAACAAAGAAGGCAAACCTGGTTTGCCGCGCAAAGTAAAACACAAGAAGGAGTTTAACAAAAAGAAATGGTGAATAAACCACACCGGAGCCAAAAGAAAAAGGATTTGGTGAAGCGGGTTTAAGTTTGAGGCTAACACAATAGCCTACAATATTACCACGGTTATATAAGATAACCGCCGTAGAAATTTAGGGTAGATACCACTGCCACCAGCCATGTCTAAATGTTAAAAGAGCGAAACAATGCTCTAGGAGGTACAGATAAAAAGAGTTAAGAGTTAACCCTTCCAGCACTCCATGTAAGATGGTGTGTACTGGATCTGTGGTTAAATTTGACTAAGTAAAGTTAATGGTAACTCAACCCTTTTCTGGGGGACAGTAGTCACCTCAGAAATGGAGTCGGTGGGAAGTCTGAACGACAGCCCTGTGTCACTGCACTGAAGGTGCTGTGTGACACACAAAGAAGGGGGCTACTGAAGTGGTGTCCTCCAGAGCCCACAATCCTAAAAACAGGTAAAAGACACATAGCAAAACATGGGTAAGAGTGGGGGAAAAGCTCACACTCTTACCAAGTGGAAAGAAATAACTCCAGAGATCCACCAAAGCTGCTGAGGGACTCACTAGGTAAGGGAAATTAGCCATAGAATAAGGATTCTCCCTAACAGCTATGAAAGCCTTCCGCTCTCCTCCTCCTCTATTGCCTTTCCAACCTCCCAGCTTCGAAATATGGCAGGGTTCCCTTCTTGGGTACCCATGCTTTCGCCTGCTTGTGCATACTGTTATGGGGTTCATGTCATATAGATACACCCCCCCCCCCCCAGCGGACGATCTTGAGCCACTTGGCCTTGGCAGCTGCTTGCACTAACAATGAAGCAAAAAATGTTTCTTCTGTGCTATAAAATCTGCATTGATCTGGTATTTCTTTGAGCAAATGTAATGAATCTTGGGACAGGTAGTTGGACCTCCGACATCTCCACAATTTTTCTTTCATCTCCTTTTCTGGCCGAATACGGAATTTGGGCCACTGCAGAGAAACTGGTGGGGACATCCGACACTGGTGCACTTGTTGGAGCAGACAAGATACCCCGTCCCACTACCAAGTGCCCTTCAGGGACCACCAAGAAAGCTGAGTGCAATGAGGCCAGCAAGCAGGTGCCCCTCCATAGCGGTGTGAGGTCCAGAAACACCCGCTGGCCGCAGACCCAATAATTGTCCATCACTGTTGTTGTCCCTTTTTTGAGATCTGGGATGTATAATGTCTTGTTGCGCTATCGGCCCCCACAAAGACGTTTCCTTCATTCTAAAAACAAAGTTCATATTCCCCTTGCTTCTGTACTCGTACTGGTTTCTCCATCTCCTCCATTCACGTGAGTTTCGCCACATGCTCATTCCAGTATTGGCTGCATATGGCATTCACCTTCTGGATCACTTTTTCTCCAGAGAGAGGCACCTCATTGTAGTCTCCTGCCATCAGTTTGCTATGAATCTCACACCCTCCAGCTTCAAGTAAGGTCTTTGTAAACAATGTGGGCTACTGGGGTTGTGGGAACACTGCAGTTCGTCTAGGTCCATCATCATGAATTGTGTGCTCTGTGCTAGAAAAGTGTGACCTGCATAATGTCAGATGGAGCAACCATTGAGCCTCCAAAAGCAGAGTTTCTAACGGCAATAATACCTTGGGGGTCCCGACGCGTCTGTTATCAAGGAACAAATCTAACAACTCCCATTAACAAATCTTTTTCCCCACTGATCTCATGTCTGTGTACCAACTGTTACTCAATTCTGTTTGATGCACATCTTCTATCACGTCTAAACCTAAACCCCTATACCCATCATACTTGGCTCTTTTCAATTGCCTTTTGAAATGTTTAGATGTGATGACATGTGAAGAATTCAGATTACCAATAAGGTTAAGAAACACATTAGGAAATAATAATGACATAGCCAATTTAGTTAACTTCCCCATTTGCTTCTGGGTAGCATATGTGTTAAAAACAGTTGCATTAGCTTGTACACCAGCTTTGCTGTCATTCCCATATGTTGAAGAAACATTAGCAATATTGACACGTGATGAAAAAATATTAGTAGTATTGGGACTCCCCTCTCCCCATGCCCTTTTATATGCTCTCCCCATATAAAATTGCATCCTAAATATATCCCCAATCCAAAAATGTATAAAGCAAACTGGCCCGCGACACAATGCATGACACAGGCGTAGGTGGAAAAAAAGGGGGAACCTCATGGTTTTTAGGCGAACGTATATATTGTTCTTCCCCGTATAAATCTGCATGTGGCTGCATCATATTGATAAAGGGAAGGAAGCTGTGAGGCAAACGAAAAAAGACAAAGAGCAAGAGCAGAAGAGAGAGAGAGAGAGACAGAGAGATAGAGAGACAGAAAGAGAGAGAGAAAACGAAAGGGCTCCACAAATCAAAATAACGATAAAACAAAAGTGCAAATTGTGCATAGCAGTATCAACAATTTATAGAAGTAAACCGGTTATGAAGAAACGAATATTGCAAAACAATGGGGAGTTGCAACTTGTTGTGTTAAGAAGCTCAAAAACATCACATATGAGATAAATCAGTCAGTGTTGCAGCTTTCATACATTTGATTTTTAGCCAACCTGTGCGGGATGGGGTGCCCTCCCAACATCGGAAAGATGTACCAGTACCGCAGCCCCCAAACTTTAACCGCCAGTGGAGTGGCACAGACAACGGTGAAGGGACCGTTCTACCTAGGCTCACTCCATCTGCGTACAAAATTCTTTACATAAATTAAGTCACTGGCAAGAACTGGAGTGGTGATGACGACACTGAGGTAGATGCAGAGCTGGTTGGATCTTCAGACCGTGGTGGTGCTATCTGTTGAGAAATACATTTGATTGCTTTTGTTGAGGCAGAAAGGTAATCTCGAAACTCATCCCCTAGAACGGACGCAGCCCTATGAGCATCTGAAGTTCTCCTAATGGAAGATAGGGGCGTGTACATTCACCGCCCCATTACCACCTCATGTGATAAATGGTGATCATTCCAGGCTGCGTGTACATGCTAAACAAAGCCAGGGGCAAACAGTGCACCCAGTTCTTCTTTAACGTGGTCACAGTTTTGACAATTGGCTTTTTAATAGACTGTTTATCCGTTCTACAACCCTGTTCGCCTGGAGGTGGTCAATTGTGCACATCCCATGCTTGCTGCTGAATAATGCTCTTATCTCATTGAAGAGCTCATTTAAAACGTGGGTGCCATTGTCAGATCTTAGTGCATTGCACACTCTCTAGGAAGGGAAAACCTCTCTGATCAAAAATTTGGCTGCACATTTGGCATCTGGATGTGCACAAGGACCTGACTCCCCCCATTTGGAAAAGGGACACACAATCACAATCATATAGCGATATCCATTACATCTTTCACCCATGTCCGTGTAGTCGATGTGCAACTCGCAGAATGGTCCAGTTGGGTGGGGCAGTGTACCTCAAAATTCGTTCTCAAGGTGTGACTGGTACTGTAAGATTGGCAAGTATTTCACTTAATTACCAATTAGTCAATATCCCCTGCAGATTGGGGACAAACCAGTCCTCCTGTAATTCTGCGGAAATATGATTTTTTGACACGTGAGATGGATGGTGTAGCTGGTAGAAAGCGACCAGTAGCAGCTCATGTGGCATGACCACTTTGCCTGTTATTTCCTTTCGATACAATAAATCTATCGGGGAGTGCATACACCCTCTTTTCTGCCACAGGTCCTTCTCTTCCTGAGGGGCATGGCCCTGCAATTCAATAATCTGTGCAATTGGTAACAAGTTTCAGGATTCAGGTAATTGCGCTCATCCCTGTGCTATCACTGGGTATTTGCAGTGGCATTGCAGAGTGAGAACTTGTCTGTGTCATTGGTATGGGTGGTGCATTTCAACACCGCCGTCATGGTGGGCTAGGAAAGCACATCTATACGTTTAGCCAACAATGCTGCATGCTGTACCGGGGACCCGTCAACCCTCCTGAACCCTCTCCTCTTCCATCGTGACAGCTCTGAATGCACCATAGTGGTGACATAGGCTGAGTCAGGGTAAACAATCATGTGGCACCCTCGGGAAGCTAGAAGTGCCTCAATAAGTGCTATAAACTCTGCCCCTTGGGCCGAATAGTGCATGGACAGCCTCTTTTGCACAATCACTTTATATTCTCTGTCCACCAGGTGGACAACCGCCACACTAGTATGCCTGAGACCAGTCTCCTGGTCAATAGTTGCAGACCGTCAATGAAAATAACCTCTCCCCCCTCAAGTGGGCTGTCTTTTGCTTTTGGTATGTCCTCTTCTACCCCTTCCAATGTCACACAGTCATGCCGCTGCAAGGTCTTCATCAGTACACAGTTCTGTGAGGGAGGTGGCAGGGTTTACAGTCTTGCATCGTACTACGTGTATGTGTGGGCTGGACAAAATTACCTCATCTGCGAATGACTGCTGGGTGGTGAGAGTTGATTTTGAGCGCCCAAGGATGGCAAATACAGCATGCTTCACGTACAGTGTTACTGAACACCCCATGGCAATTGTGGAGCTTTGCTCAATTCCAAATGCTGCAGCCGCGAGCGCCTGTTGGGAAGGGAACTGGATTTGGCAAGGGAACTGAATTTGCATCACTGACTCTAGCACTCCACTGTAATAGGCCAATTGCTTGTGGCCCATAGTGCTTTTCTGCATAGGCACTGCAGTCATCATTTGACCATTAGAATGGGAAAACTTATAGAGCTTTTGGGTATAGTCAAGGGTTGCTAGCACAGGTACAGTGCAGACGACCTCCTTTAGGTCATTGAAATTTATAAGCATGTCCTCTGTCCACACAATCTTTTTGTCTGTCTTTTGTGCTTCTTAGAGGCCTGCAGCAGGGGCCTAGTTTACGCAGCATAATTTATAAAATCCATGCCCTGCAGTAATTGCGCCGCCCGACAAATGTTTGCATTTATTTAACTGTTCTCTGCTGCGGCGCACTGCACACTGATGCAGCCCATTCTGGTATAATTTTCTTTCTATGAACAGATATCAACTGTCCCAGATAAAGTACTTCTTGGATACAGTACTTTAGATTGGCCCCTTATATGCTAACAGCTACAAGAGAGTGACAGTCACTTCAGCACTGTTGGTCACTGTCACTGCACACTACCAGATTGTCCACATATTGAATGATGGTACTGGGCACTTGTCATGATGCCTACCCCCGGGCATCAGGACCAAGGCCCTCAGCTCCGGGAGCAGGCATCCAGACATTTGTTTAAACCTCAGCAGCCCCGGCTAGGGGCTGTCTGGGTTCAGTCCTGGCGCCTTAGGCGCCAGGCTCATCATAGAAATCAGTCCTGGCGCCATAGGCGCCAGGCTCATAGACTTTACTTATCTGATGCAGACCATGCTGCAAAAGAGTCCAAGCCTACATGAGGCCTGGATGGGACTATTTTGTTACAGGGACTATTTTTTACTCGGGCGTGGCTCTAGGGAACTTCTTACCTGGAACTACTTTGGAGGCTATTTAAACCACACCCGAACAGCAGCACATGCTTCGCGTTATTCTGCATCCAGCAGCGTGACGCTCACCGTGCCTGCAGCCAGCATCCAGTCTTCTGCCACGCCCGCATGCCTGCAGCCAGCATCCAGTCTTCTGCCACGCCCGCCTCAAATCCGGAGCTCCTAGAATAAAGAAGAAAAGGACAAGGTTAGAAAACGAACTTATTTCAAATTCCTCACCTAATTCCGGAACCATTTCATCTCCGGACCTGGAAAGTACATCAGTCCTGCACGCGTCGCTTCGCCAGCTCCAGCACGGCACCATACTCCCCAGTTCTCACAGCATCTTTCGATCCGGCACTGTCTCCATCATTTCTTCGCCGTAATCCGGCACCTAGGGGACACAAGAAAAAACAAGGTGAGCCAAGGGAATCAACAAATACAACCTCTTACCACCATATACTTACCTGATTTACCACCGGCGGTATTATTCCATAACTCTCCACATTTTTATATACCGCATCTGTAAAGAGGGAGAAAAACAACACGTTAACGCATGCAATAGTTACCTGACAGCGTTGGGTAACACAGACTCTTACCTGAACGCCAGCAGCAGCTACGAGACCTTCTTCTCACAAACTCAGTTACAACTTAAGGAAGGAAGGGGACAAGAGTGAACATCGGGCACATTGCACTCTTTGAACTTGATACTTACCAATCCCGCCAGGGACTTCAGTGTCAATACTTACCGGAACTCTCCCAATGCCTTCAAACCAGTGAAGTAACTGGTATCTACGCGCCCCTGCAAGACACGCAGGATGGAGAGCTCATCTTTTACGAACATAAGGTGAGGTTACTAAGGAGATATCGGAGGTGATTAGTTGGGGAGAGCGAGAACAGTTGGGAGGCCATCACTAAAACCCACAGGTGGTTAATCCCTGTCTCCACTTGCAGGAAAATACTTCTTCGGGTCCAGCAGACAAGACTAGGCGGGCCAGTCCAGACAGTCATTTCTGCACTACGCATCACGTTGAAGGAGACCGCAGCTGTCTGGGTCCGATCGACACCCCTGTGGGGTCCAGGTGAGCGTAACAGAATGCAAAGCCTCTCTACAAATACCCACCCGGGTGTTATGGAAACCTCGGAAACCGACCAACTGGCCCAATTATTGTGAGAACTTAGTGCGGAAGTACATGCCGCTCACCAAGAGACTAATGCCCTTAGGAGAGAACTGATTTTCTCAAAGGAGCACACGGATGATCTGGCTAGGCAACTACTGCAAAACCAAGCTGGGCAAACGCCCCTACCTGGATATGGGGGAAACCCAACCCCCGTTTCATCAAGCAATCCTGTGCAAGTGGTTTTACCAGGAAATATTCCGTTAGCTCCACCCGAACGCTTTGCTGGGGACCCCAAAAGGTTCGCCGTGTTTATGAACCAATGCCGCTTGCACTTTTTATGCAGACCGGGAGCCTTTCCAAATGACCAAGCCAAAGTAGCCTTTGTATTGTCATATCTTAGTGGCAGCGCAGCGGATTGGTCCATTCTATTTGTCAACCAGGATGATCCTCTTCTCTGGGATTTTCAGGGTTTTCAAAGGAGCATGGAAAAACTATTTGCCAGACACTCAAAGGGTCAAGCCCTGGACAACAAACTTTTATCCTTACGACAAGGTAACCAGGATCTGCTAACCTATATTGCAACCTTCAATAGGTTGGTGGTGGAAACCGGGTGGCCGGAGGAAAAACGAATTATATTGTTTCATCGTGGACTTCGGGTAGAACTCAAAGATGTCTTGGCTCAAGTTGTGAACCCACCTCAGGATTGCACAGAATTTATAGACTTAGTGGTCCAGCTAGACCACCGACTTTAGAACCGAAAGACTGATCAAGCTAAGTTCGAGAACCGGGTATTGGTCAAACCCAACGTTGCCCCCAAAGGAACAGATGTAACCTATGCAGATCGGGGTGGTTAAAGGAACCTTAACTCAAAAGGAAAGAGAAAGAAGACGACAGATGCAGTTGTGTCTGTACTGTGGAACCTCAGGACATTTTCTACGGGATTGCCCTACAAAACCACCCAAGAAGGTGGTAGGAGTTGCTGATAAAAGCCACATAGAGCCTGAATCGTGAAATGACCACGCCCGACAAGCGTAGAGGTCCGCTTGCGGAGCTTAAAGAAGGACACTCAGATCTCGCATCTGATCATCCCAATGGTCCTACTTGATCCCAGGCAGCCATCATGTATGCACGCAGTAAGGGCATACATAGATAGCGGGGCCGTAGGAAACTATATGGACCACGAATTGGTGTCAAGGATGAATCTACCTCTTTGCAAAAAGACCACTTCGGATGTCATCACCACAGTTGATGGAACTGAGATTGCCTCGGGGCCTGTAACTCATTCCACTACAGAGATGACACTGTTGAGTCAAGATGGGCATCGAGAGACTATTGTGTTTGATCTAATCAAAGCCCCACAGTTCCAGATAATACTGGGGATGCCATGGTTGGAAACACATAATCCTTGTATAGATTGGCGAGAGAAGAGAATAACCTTCCCGGATTGTACACACCTGTTACCCGGAGAAAACTTTGAACAAAGGCCTGGCTACAGTCCTTAACCCAATTGTGCAGTTACCTCAGGAATACCAAGAATTTCAGGATGTTTTTCAAAAAGAACAGGCCAATACATTACCTCCTCACAGATCATACGATTGTCAAATCGACCTCCTACCCGGTGCACAACCCCCATGCAATAGAATCTACGCCCTCACGGAACCTGAAAATCGTCACCTACGGCAATACTTGGACCAATACCTTGCTAATGGCTTTATCGTCCTTCCAAGTCTCCTGCATCCTCAGCTTTATTCTTCGTGCCAAAAAGGAAGGTGACCTTAGAACGTGCATAGATTACCGCGCATTAAATCAGATTACGGTAAAAAAACGATACCCATTGCCTCTGATCCCCGAATTACTAGACCAAGTAAAGGATGCTTGTATTCACACTAAGTTAGATCTCCGAGGGGCATATCATCTGGTACGTGTCAAGAAAGGTGACGAATGGAAGACTGCCTTTCGCACCAAGTACGGATTATTCGAATATCAAGTATTTCCCTTCAGGTTGTGCAATGCACCAGCAGCCTTTCAGTATTTTATGAACGATGTCCTTCGTGAACTCATTGACGTCTGTATCGTCGTATACATAGATGATATTCTAGTGTACTCCTCCTCAGAATCAGACCATTTTAAGCACGTGTGTGCAGTCCTTGAGAAACTATGCCAGCACAAGTTATATGCAAAATTGGAAAAATGTGTTTTTCATGCTACGAAAGTTGAATTTCTTGGATTTATCCTGACTCCAAAAGGAGTCCGAATGGACTCTCTAAAGGTGGACGCAATTCTCAAGTGGCCATCACCCAGTTCAGTCAAAGGGGTACAAAGCATGCTCGGATTTGCTTATTTCTACCGCAGATTCATTCCGGACTTCTCCCATGTTGTACACCCCATCACAGCACTTTTGCGAAAAAACAAACGCTTCTTGTGGACCGAAGAGGCTGAAAAGGCCTTCCAAGAGCTGAAAGTGAAATTCACATCAGCACCTGTCTTAAAGCATCCACGCCCTGAGCTTCCATACATAGTAGAAACTGATGCATCCAGTTTAGCCATGGGAGCTGTCCTGTCCCATAAGGATCCTGAAACCGGTCAACTTCACCCAGTAGTGTTTTGGTCCTGAAAGTTCTCAGCACCTGAGTTAAACTATGCGGTTACCGATAAAGAGCTATTAGCCATCAAATCCGCCTTTAAGGCTTGGCGGCACTATCTTCTTGGTGCCAGGCATACTATTACCGTAATCACTGACCACCGGAACCTGCAGTATTTAAAAACAGCCAAAGCCCAATCATCACGACAACTTCGATGGGCATTGTTCTTTGCCGAATTCGATTTCGTGATCACTTATCGACCAGGCTGCAAAAATGGCAAAGCAGATGCCTCATCCCGAATAGGGATGGGAGAAGCATATGCAAACCCGGAACCAGTGCCAATAATTCCTGAGCAAAGAATTCTTGGCATAACTACTCTACAGACACTAGAAGATATTCATTCAAAAATCCAACAACTCTTCGATCCAGCAACCCTGCAGAACTGGGTAAAGAAAGGCCCGGACTACTCAGTCGTCAATGACCTACCTTACTATCAAGGACGACTATTTCTACCACACAAGGAAATACAAGAACTAGTCATCTCCAATTACCATGACACCCTGATGGAAGGGCACCCAGGTATCGAAAAAACTGAAGCGAAAATTAAGAGACAGTTCTGGTGGCCCACTTGTCGAAAAGATGTAAAGTCATTTGTGATGTCTTGTGGCATTTGCGCCCAAAACAAAAGCCAGAAGAAAAAACCTGCTGGCCTTTTACAACCTTTGGATATTCCACCTACACCATGGCAGACCTTGTCTTTAGACTTTATTACAGATCTACCTCCATGTAATGGATTTAACACCATCCTAGTTATTGTGGATCTTTTTTCCAAGATGGCCCACTTTATTCCTTTAAAGGGGTTACCTTCTGCTTCGATTCTGGCCAAGGGGTATCTCGAAAACATTGTTCGATTACACGGATTCCCTTCCGTATTGGTTTCTGACCGAGGTAGTCAATTTATCTCGCATTTTTGAAAGAAATGTTGTCAACTGGCACAAATCGACGTGAGGCTATCAACAAGTCACCATCCCCAGACCGATGGGTAGACGGAAAGGACCAACCAGACCCTTGAACAGTACCTACGCTGCATGCTACACCAGACCGAAAGCAATTGGAAAGATATTTTATGGATTTCCGAGTACGCATACAATAACTCTGTACATTCAGGAACCAGACAAAGCCCTTTTTATACCATATATGGACATCACCCTCGAACCTCAGAACTCGATTCGCCTCAGCACTTAGAAATGCCCGCAGTTAGTCATTTGCACTCTACTATTACACAAGTTTTTAAGGAAGCCACAGAACATTTGAAACAAGCAAAAGAGAAATACAAGAAAAATGCTGATCAACATAGAAGTGAAACTCAACAATACCAGATTGGGGATCAAGTTTGGCTGGCTACAAAACATATACCTCTGAAGGGAACTCGGACTTTTAATCCTAGATATTTGGGACCTTACACCATTAAGGCCATTATCAACCCGGTGGCCGTCAAATTGGAATTACCCTCTAATATGCAAATTCATCCTGTCTTTCATGTTTCACTTCTAAAACCAGTTCAACCAGGGACAAGATTAACCAAACCACCTGACCCCATCTTGATAGATGGAGAACCTGAATTCGAGGTAAATAATATCCTGGACTCCAAGATGATTAAGTCAAAACTTTTTTATTTGATCGATTGGAAGGGCTACGGACCACAAGAAAGATCATGGGAGCCTAGTGACCACGTTCATGCACCTCTGTTGGTGAAAAGATTCCATCGGAACTTCCCAGACAAACCGGGGCCAGGGGGAAGAACAACTTTAGGAGGGGCCTTGGGGGGGAGTGCTGTCATGATGCCTACCCCCGGGCATCAGGACCAAGGCCCTCAGCTCCGGGAGCAGGCATCCAGACATTTGTTTAAACCTCAGCAGCCCCAGCTAGGGGCTGTCTGGGTTCAGTCCTGGCACCTTAGGCGCCAGGCTCATCATAGAAATCAGTCCTGGCGCCATAGGCGCCAGGTTCATAGACTTTACTTACCTGATGCAGACCATGCTGCAAAAGAGTCCAAGCCTACATGAGGCCTGGATAGGACAATTTTGTTACAGGGACTATTTTTTACTTGGGCGTGGCTCTAGGGAACTTCTTACCTGGAACTACTTTGGAGGCTATTTAAACCACACCCGAACAGCAGCACATGCTTCGCGTTATCCTGCATCCATCAGCGTGACGCTCACCGTGCCTGCAGCCAGCATCCAGTCTTCTGCCACGCCTGCGTGCCTGCAGCCAGCATCCAGTCTTCTGCCACGCCCGCCTCGAATCCGGAGCTCCTAGAATAAAGAAGAAGAAAAGGACAAGGTTAGAAAACAAACTTATTTCAAATTCCTCACCTAATTCCGGAACCATTTCATCTCCGGACCTGGAAAGTACATCAGTCCTGCAAGTGTTGCTTCGCCAGCTCCAGCACGGCACCATACTCACCAGTTCTCACAGCATCTTTCGATCTGGCACTGTCTCCCTCATTTCTTCGCCGTAATCCGGCACCTAGGGGACACAAGAAAAAACAAGGTGAGCCAAGGGAATCAACAAATACAACCTCTTACCACCATAGTCTTACCTGATTTACCACCGGCGGTATTATTCCATAACTCTCCACATTTTCATATGCCACATCTGTAAAGAGGGAGAAAAACAACACGTTAACGCATGCAATAGTTACCGGACAGCGTTGGGTAACACAGACTCTTACCTGAACGCCAGCAGCAGCTACGAGACCTTCTTCTCACAAACTCAGTTGCAACTTAAGGAAGGAAGGGGACAAGAGTGAACATCGGGCACATTGAACTCTTTGAACTTGATACTTACCAATCCCGCCAGGGACTTCAGAGTCAATACTTACTGGACCTCTCCCAACGCCTTCAAACCAGTGAAGTAACTGGTATCTACGCGCCCCTGCAAGACACGCAGGATGGAGAGCTCATCTTTTACGAATATAAGGTGAGGTTACTAAGGGGATATCGGAGGTGATTAGTGGGGGAGAGCGAGAACAGTTGGGAGGCCATCACTAAAACCCACAGGTGGTTAATCCCTGTCTCCACTTGCAGGAAAATACTTCTTCGGGTCCAGCATACAAGACTAGGCGGGCCAGTCCAGACAGTCATCTCTGCACTACGCATCACGTTGAAGGAGACCGCAGCTGTCCGGGTCATTTCGACACCCCTGTGGGGTCCAGGTGAGCGTAAGAGCACTTTTATGTTTCCTATATCAGCATGTAAGATTCTGTTAAAGATACTGGGGGGTTCGCAGTACCCTTGTGGCAGTCTTGTGTGTTCGAATCGCATTCCGCTATGTGTAAACGCAGTGTGGTATTGTGAGTCTGGATGCAGGGGTATGGAAAAGAAGGCATTCTTCACATCCACCACTGTGAAATGTGTCACTTGATTGGGGATGCTGCACAAAATGGTCGCAGTGTTGCGAACTACAGGAATTTATACCCCCACAATGTCATTTAGGGGGCAGAGATCCAGGATCATTCTGCAGCTCCCCCCTTTTGCCTTTTTTAATGGGCTGTGTTACATGGGAAAGCGGAGGGTACAATAATCCACGGATTGAGGAGTGCAGTAATGGTGTCCAGTACTGCGCCAGGGGTTCAGTGTTATTCTAACAGGACTAATTGCCTGCTATGGCCCTACACGTGGGTGTTGATTGTCTATAATCGCTCATGGACCTGCTCTAGATCTTTGTCAGTGATGGAGGGTAGGGGACAAGGGCCATCAAGGAACATTGCATTTTACGATATTGAACCATAATCTCACTGGGAATGCAGATAGCTAACATTATTCCACCATCGTCAATCCGGTCCTCCAACAATTCTGCATCTTTCACTTCTTTTAGGGGTACTGTCGGGCCAATACACAACACTATGCGCCATTCGCACCCACCTGAATCTGTCCCCACCACAATTCTTTTCGCTGATACCCCCAGCCCTGCAAATCCAACAAGGGTATAGTCCCTGCCACAAGTTCTGGGGTCACAATGGGCCTAAACATAAAATCAGATGGTACCCGCCAACATGCTTGACCGAATTGGGGCACTGCGTCCAGTAAAACTGTAATCCCGTAGACAAATATATCGGGTCGACAGGGATGCCACGAACCACCACCTCCCCTCCCCTGGCTTCAATGATCACCATCACTCTCATTGTACACATCCCTGGAGTGACACATACTAAAACCCAATCTGTAAAGGAGATGGTCATGTTCAATTTGCTCAGGAGGTTACGCCCGAGCAAATTGACTGGGGAGATTTCTGAATAAAACAAGGGTGCACATACCACTTTTCTTCCTATTTTGATGGCTACTTCTTCTGTGTATAGAACCATGGCGACAGACCAAGAGAAGCCTTGCGTGTCTGCTTGTTACCTATCTCAGTGCCCACCAAGGGTCCCCTGTCAGGGTGGGTAGTCATTGACAGGACTGTGTACGCAAGGGCTTTCTGTGCTCTGTCCTAATCAGGATATGTATTGGTACCGGGGAACGTGAAAGGATTCCCTCCCATCACACTCATTCCCCCCCGATACGGTAGGTTATTTGAAGACCCTGTTGGTTTTGTGGGGTCGCTTGCATTTGCATTTGCATCCCAAACCTGTGCTGTGATATTATTAAAGGGAGCTCCATCATGTGTAGCATCATCTAACTTAAGTCCTGGATATCCCGCCTTAACCCTCACGTCTCCAGCCGGGTCTCCCACCATTGCTACAAGCAAGCTTTTTATGTCTCCCAGAGCTAAAGGGATCCCATTGGTCTGCTTCTCGATTGCATATATCCATTTCCCAGCACCCGCCGTGAGGGGCGGGATTGCCTTAATCAAGTGGTTCTTATCCATCTGGGCCCAGGGTACATACTGTGCCCCCCCGGGGCCTTTTTGCAATAATGGCAGCTGAGTGCCCATTCCTCCCTTTGCTTTCTGTCCATCACTTCCCTTTTTCCTAGCCACTGCAACCCGCCCAAATCTGTTCCTCAATTTCTGAGGCCACACACTCTCTACCATTGGGGTCGTTTCTGGTGCATCCTGTGCCTCCTCTTCATCCTTTAATTCATCCATGGTGTCAGATTCTCCTTCCTTCAAGGCTCTGTCTGCATCTCTGTCAGACCTCCCTGTCCCATAACCCACACTCTTTGCTCATTCGTTCGGTACAAGCCACACCCTGGTTTGCTACCCCCTTCCCTGAGGGCCTGCAATCGTGCCAATTCTGCTTGCACTGGTTCTAATGCCTCCTGTAAATCTTTCTGTGACTTATTATCCTGCAATGTTGTGGTATTAGGTGTTGTTTGATATGGGGTTGGTGCTGTGACAGGTGAAGGCACATAGGTCGGGTTTGTGTATCCTGTGACAGGGAGGGTGGTGAGCGGATAGAGCCCTCCTCTGCGTGAGGGGGGTTGTGTACCTTCTGGGGCTGTTGGTTGAACTACACTCGGGTGGTGTTTCCACCACACTGGGATTTGCACTCATCATTGTCCTCTAACATCTTCCATAACTCTAAAAGCTCTTTCCTCTTCTGAAGCTTTTTACCTTTGTATTTGACTGCTAAAACGTGGACATGTGCTCCAATATCCCTACATCGTTCATGCCTTGCTCTGGCCATGGGCAGGACATTCCCCCCCTGTATCTCTGCCACCCACTCTCAGTGATATTTTTAAATCTTACACTTATAGAATGGCAAAACACTACACATGTATTCCAACGGAGTGACCACACCCATATTGGCAATTGTTGTACTCACAGAATATTAAACCATACAAATACTACTTGTTATGAACGTTCCTACCAGTTCTGGTTCTTGCTCCTCCTCTACCCGTGTCCCCTTCTCCCCTGCTAATTCCACACACACACTCACTCACTTTTGCTTCCCACGGACAATTTTCACACACTACTTCTTACCTTGGCCTCCGCCTTCTACACATTAAAAATGTAAAACACTAAAACAACAAGCTAAAACAACAAATTCAAATAGCAACCACTACTTTGTCTCATTCCCCGCCTAGGATATATTGGGCACAAGAATCCGATCTCTCTAATTGTTCGGAGCCCCTACTCCTTTATTCTCTTTTCACAAGTCAAAAAATAGCGCCATTGTCTTGGCTAGCTCGGAAAGGATCCCACACTTCTCTGTTTCTCTTCTCCTATCCTCATAACAATAATACAAAATAGAAATAAAAAAACACCACGTGGTCTTAACACACTGTTCTGCTCCACTCCACACCAATCTACCACATTCTCTCACCCCTTCCTCTCCACACTCACCATTCCCTACACAACATCTTACCCGTTCTCCCACTCCAGTCTTAACACACCTGCACTGTTGTTGCCCTCAAGAGGTGTACTTACATCTGGGTGTTCACCTGAGCTCCTCCGTCACGGGGTCCCAATAACAGCCAGCAACTTCTTAGAGGCTGCGTCCCGCTCCAAAGAGCACACAAGAATTCTGTAAAAACAGCTCCTGTGCACCACTGCAGGTTGCAAGATTGGGACTGGTCACTGCAGGTGGGCGGAACCCCTCCAGACATGCAGCCTGGAAGCCTGTGTCTTTTGCGGAAAATGTGTGATCACGTCAACGTCAGGGTGACCAAAAATGTCAATTTTGAAATATTTGTAATGCGCAGCTGACGAACTTAATCGTATCAGGGTACAGATGACAAAATGTCAGCCACCTGTGCAAGCTGGGTCTGCATGATATTCCTGACAAAAGACGTATTCACTTATTTATTTGATTGATGACTATTTAACAAAATAATTTTTTACTGAACATACAGAACTGATAAAATTATTCAAGGGCCCTAATCTCCTGCGGTAGGCTGTTCCAAAGTTTAGGGCCATATACACAGAATCTATGGTCACCTAGAAACATGTGCTTGGACCTAGGAATTTCCAAAAGCTGATTGTTGCCTGAGTGCAGTTGTCACGTGGGACGATACTGCTAGATTTTCTCAGATAAGTATGCGGGAGCAAGGCCATTAACACACTTGAATACCAATCCGAGCACCTTAGAATCAACCCGGTCCTTCACCATGAGTCAATCCAGTGAACAATGAGACTTAGAAATTGGAGAGAACTTACTTCAAAGATCACCCTAACAGCAGCGTTTTGAGTTTTTTGCAAACTATGCATTTGGGTCAGCTGTGTGCCTGGTAATAGTCCATTACAATAGTCTAGGTGTGAATTTATCATAGCTCCCACCACCATGGGGTTGTCCTCCACCGGAATATAAGGGAGGGCCTGCCATAAAAGGCGCAAGGTAAAGAAGACAGATTGGACCTTCACACTCACCTGGGCAGTTCATCCTACGTCTTCTTGCCATATACAGCCAATGTTTTTAATCTTGGGTGTGAACAGCAAGTCTGCATCCAAAAAACGTGGGGGTCCGGATGCCTACTGAGATTCAAACAATGTTTAGGACCAAATAGTGCCACTTCCGTTTTACCGGCATTTAAGAGGAGCCCATTAGGGACATCCATGTTTTTAAATTAAGCAGTTTTCAACCACTTTTTAGGTTTCATCCACCTCTTTTAGTTTTACAAACACTTGTGTGTCGTCACCATAGAAGTGGAATTTGATATTATATGTCCTAAGCAGGTCCATCAGATGATGTAGGTTCAGATTGAATAACAGGGGGGAGAGTGATGACCCCTGCGGGACTCCACGTCCCTTTGCTAGTTTTGGCAGAGATACTGCCAGTCTGTCTGAGTCTCCCAAGTAGGATACTGTGATCCACTGTATCGAAGGCTGCAGAGAGATCTAGCATAACCAGAAGGGACAGATCCGCTTGTCTGCCCCTCCAGGAGATCATCCCATACTGGTGTCAAAGCAGTCACCGTCTCAAGACCCGAGCAAAAGCCGGATTGCAACGGGTAAAGTATAGCCTCTTCCCCAATATATTGTTGAAAATGAGAGGTCACAATTGACTACAGAATTTTGCTGGCTGTTTAGGCCT
This sequence comes from Ambystoma mexicanum, assembly GCF_040938575.1. Classification (NCBI taxonomy): domain Eukaryota; kingdom Metazoa; phylum Chordata; class Amphibia; order Caudata; family Ambystomatidae; genus Ambystoma; species Ambystoma mexicanum. The sequence goes on along the minus strand of NC_090935.1, from coordinate 618,304,058 downwards.
GCAACTCGGCAGTCATTTTTTAATTCCCTAGTATTCAGGTTTTACTTTTTCAAAAGAGTTGAGACCGTAGCCTTTTTTAATGCCAAATGTACCACCGCAGTTGACAAAGACTTGTTGATAAATTGGGTCACAAAAGGTGCCAAATCCAGTGCCAACCTTTTTGCTATCCTTGCGGGAATAGGAAAAAGTAGGTCATTGGCCGGTTTTAGATTTTTGAAAAGGCCAGCAACTTGATCCTCTTTAACTACTGAGAACGAAAAGGGTTCCCCTTTGCAGTTAGGCTTAGGTAGGATATTGAGACTAGCTTCATGCTCTACCATCAATACACTGTCTGTAATGATGCTTTTTTGGATCTGCTCGATGTTTTCGGGAAAAAAAGCGTTAAGCCTATTTGCCTGTTCCACAGAGGCTTCCATAGTTGACAATATTCATTTAGGTTAAACAAAGTTGTTAATGATGGAGAACATTTCTCTGGGTTGATTCATGGAGCCCTTTATTTTATTCCCCAGAAATCCAGACTTTGCTACAAATAATGCACTTCTGTACTCTTTAGATAACTTCTTAACTATTTCTGCATTGTCAGAGGATCCATGTTTACTCCACTTATTTTCAGTGCCTCGCAGAGGCTGTGGCCAGCGAGTGTGGGCATGTATATACAATGCTCTCATGACGAGTAGGCCATACCAGTGTTCTTCCACGAACCTCCACAGATGAGGTTGTAGCATGAGATAGGTGTGTGTCGGTTGCACAGTTAGAATAATGCATAATAATACCCACTGTATATATAAATTAAAAGAAAGAACAATGAGAACACAGCTTTAACATGCTGTTAATTTAAAAAAAATAACAAGACAAGTCTTTTTTTTTTAACTTTTATTTATTCAGCTTGACAACACCAAAAGAAGCGAGTAACATTAGAAGGAAGTACAATCATATACAGTGAATACAGTTCAGGTACAGAGCATGCACATACTTTATGTGTTTAAACCTGGGGAGAGAAAAAACAAACAGAACAGTTGTACAGGTGAAGGATTAAGGAGCCACAGTTCAAGAGGTGGTTACAGGGGGGTGGAAATGGGAGATTCACTATCAGAATCAGTGTATGTGGAGGCCATATAGTTGCAGAACAAAGCCAAATGTCTCTGGGCCTCGAATGTGTTGGTTGTTGATTCGCCCAGGGTTCTTCTGTGTCCAAAGCCCATGTAGTCGCCCTGAGCCACTGTGCATGAGAAGGTGCTCCGGGCCGGAGCCAGTGCAGGGAAATCGTGGAAAGAGACACCGTGTTGGGGACGGGTCGATGGTATGCTCTAGTATAATGGACATGGTGGAGCATATTTCGGCCCAAAATTGTGTCAAGTGAGGACAGGACCAGATCATATGTATAAATGTAGCACTATAGGAGCCACATCTGGGGCATCTCGGGGAGAGCTCGTTGAACATATGGTGCAGCCTGCTAGGGGTGTGGTGGAATCTGTGTAGTACTTTGAACTGTATTAACTTGAATCGGGAGTTGAAGGATACATTATGGGTACGTGCACACATACGGGCCCAACGCTCGTCGGTCATTTCCATCCCCAGGTCATCTTCCCATTTACATCTCAATGTGGTGAATGAGGGGGCAGCTCTGGTTTGTAGCTGGGCATACAGTCTAAACACTTTTCAACTCAAGGAGTCAAAGGTGCACAGCTCCGCAATTACGGGGTCGTCGGGTGGCATTGTGGGGAAATTTGGGTACCTAGTTTTAAGGGTTTTCTGAAGAGATTAGTATTGGAGCCACGTGGATGGTCTACGTCTGAGAGGGAGTGGGAGATCCGACCATTCAAGATCGTTTCCCTGCACATAGACGTCTCTGAGCGACTCATATCCATCCTAGGCCCACAGGTATACGACAGACTGTGGCACACGTGGGACCTCTGGGAGGAAGTTCCATAGCGGCAGGTCCCTGTGGAAGGGATGGGGCTTGTCTAGTAGCTACCAGATTTTGGAAAGGGCAAGGGACGTGCTAGCAACAGGATCAGAGGACTCTAAGTCGGCTGGCATGGGTTTGAGAATTAGGGAGCGTATATTACGATCGCTGACAGCCAGTCTCTCAAGCCTGACAGGAGGGGGAGAGTCCAGTGTGTTGAACCAGTGTGAGGCAAATTGGGATTTTGCCACTAGCCAGTACTTGAGGAAATCGGGGGCGCTGAATCCACCCTTCTCCATGGGGGTGGTCAATGTCCCTAGTTTAAGTCGGACTGTGCCAGAGTGCCACAAGAAGGTATTTACTTTACTGGTTAATGCCTGAAAGAAGCTGTCGCCCGGCCACAGGGGGAGGTTAATGAACTTATATAGGAGTTGGGGTAGTACAACCATCTTTATTATCCCTATCTGGCCTGCTAGGGAGATTGGTAGTCTCGCCCAGCCCGAGGTCTTTGCAGCTAGGTTCGTAAGGTACATCCGATAGTTTTCCTGAAGTAGCGTCTCCGAGCAGCGAGCCACCTCCACCCCAAGGTAAGGTAATTTAGTTTGGGACCATGTGAACCCCATAAGGTCTGGAAGGGGACGTGTGCAGTCCGTGACTGGAAAAAGGATGGATTTGGAAACGTTTGCCCTCAGTCCAGAGATGCGCCCAAAGTGGACCATATCCTCCAGTATCGGGGAGAGGTTGGTAGCAGGGGATCAGATGTAAAGCAGGGCATCGTCGGCATATAGGGAGACAATATCCGACTGACCCGCTGTTCGCAAGCCTCTGTGTGCGTGGGAGTGCTGCATCATGTCGGCAAAGGGTTCCATGGCTATGGCAAAGATTAGTAGAGAAAAGGGGCAGCCCTGTCTTGTCCCTCTGGCTATGTGGAAAAGGGGCAAGCATCTGTCCTCAGTGCGGACCCTGGCCACCGGATCAGAGTAAAGCAGCTTAACGCAGGAGAGGAAACTGGGTCCAAAGTTACATTTTTTCCAGTACTTGCCGTAGGTATTCCCATGACATGCAGTCAAATGCTTTTTGCATATCCAGGGTGGCGGCCACTGCTTGCACTCTCGGGCTAATTCTGCTAATTACATTGAACAGGCGTCTCAAGTTCAAGGAGGTGGATCGCCCCGGGATAAATCCCACTTGATCCGGGTGGATGATGTATGGCATAAAGGAGGCTAGGCGTAGGGCTAATAGTTTGGCATAGATTTTGACATCACAGTTAATCAGTGAGAGGGGTCGGTACGAGCCACATTGGGTTGGGGGCTTGCCGGGTTTGAGTAGGACTGTTATCATGGCCTCGCGGAGAGAGGGGGGGGAGCCTGCCAACTTCGTCTGCCTCCTCCTACAGGGCCATCAAGTGAGGGATCAGAAGGGATTTGAGATATTGGTAGAATTCTATTGGGAGGCTGTCTGAGCCCGCAGACTTACCAGATGATAATGAATCGATGGCTTCTGAAAATTCCTCAGGAGTGAACGGCCTCTCAAGGGAAATGCTAGCTTCGGGGGAGAGAACTGAGAGAGGAAGGCTCTCTAGGTAGGAGTCGAACTCTGCTGTCGGGACATTCTCAGCTTTTGAGTACAGGGATTCGTAGAAAGTTAAGAATTCAGAGTTAATGTCCTGGGGTGTTGTGGCTAGGGTGCCATCGGGTCTCTATAGCTGGTATGTTGGGGGCTCCAAACTCCCGGCGGAGAAGCCTGGCTAAAATTCGGCCTAGCCGTTCTTCCTCCCCATATTTTCCGGCAAGGCTAGGGTTATCCAGGAATCTCACCTCCCGCTCGGCCAGAGAGCGAAACGTGTCCAGTTCTGAACCTAATGATGCCAGGGTCTCGGGGGATTGATGTAACGTGCATTGGGACTCAAGAGTAGCGAGTGTCGATTCACTTTTCATAATTTCTCCCTGAATTACTTGCAGGATACCGTTTTCTTTGGAGATGGCGATACCCCTGATAAAGGCTTTAAAGGATTCCCAGCGGGTGGCTTGTGATGAGACCGAATTGGTATTGAATTCAAAGAAGTCCACGATGGAGGACTCCAGTTCGGAGCTAAAGGCCACATTTAGCAGGGAGTGGGGTTTCATTTTCCAATGTCTAGTTCTACTGTGGTCTTGACCCCAGCACAAGGAAATTATCACCGGTGAATGGTCGGAGAGGGTTCTAGGGAGAATCGATAGGTGTGATAAGTGTCTTATTAATATGTCTGATATGAGCCATCTGTCGATCCTGAAGTGTGAGCCGTGTACTGAGGAATAAAAGGAATAGGCTCAGGAGTCAGGGTACATGAGTCTCCATGCGTCTACAATCGAGAGACGGGGAAGTGACGTCAGAATAGAGCAGGCTGCTTTGGAGAGTTGGCGGGGTCTGGAGCCCGATCTATCCAAGTTAACGTCTAATATTGTATTGAAATCGCCACCACATAGGATTGGGATCAGGGGAAAGCTTTCCAAGAGGGAGGCTAGATGTAGGTGGAAGTCGGGGTCATCAGCATTAGGACCATAAATGTTTAATAGAACCACCTCCCTATTCTGCAGGGTGCCCTGGAGCAGCATATATCTGCCCTGTGGGTCGATTCGGGAGGAGTTGCAGATAAACTTAAGGTTTCTATCGATCAAAATCATGACACCCCGACTCTGGGTAGAATAGTTGGTGTAGTACCTCTGGGAACCCACAGTTTAGCTAATGTTTTTAATTGTTCGGAGCATGCATGAATCTCCTGTATATAGAGGCTTTTCACGCTGTGACGCGCAGCATGAAGTTGTAACTGTCTCATTTTCTTATAATTTCCCAACCCCCGTACATTCCAGCTCATGAACGTTAGACTATTGTCACCCATCAGTGTGGAGATACTGCTTTAGTTTTAACTTCCGACAGGGTGGCAGCCAACGACAACAAGTCTGATATGGCCGTGGAACTCGGCCAGTACGCATCTGACCTGGCACTGCTCTACTTCCTTCGTGTGTGTCAAGCCTTTTTTAACATCACACCCAACCCATCCCGCCCACATCCCTCCCCCAAACAGAGGAATGATAACCCAAAACCCAAATAACAGAAACCAAATCAACGGCATCAACGCCTGGGGGCCCGTGAGCTGGCGTGGCGGCAGTGCTCCGGACTGGGGGCGTTTAAGGATAATAACGGTGCTTAGTGAAAGAAACAAACATAACCATAGTTAGGAAGTTATAGAGTGTAGATCAGCACAACATTAAAATGGATTGAACAATTTGTGCATTGCTGAAGAAGGTAGATCTCCTGCGTGTTTGGGCAAGGAAGGCCTCTCGCCCAGTAACCATTCAATTGAAAACCATAACATTAATCAGAAAGGCGTTACAGGGGAGAGTCAATCGGGGAAATGGTCATCTATAAATCTGGAGGCCTCTTCAGGGATTGTGAAGAAGAACACCTGATTGGTGTGTTCGATTCTCAGTTTGGCGGGGTATAGCATGGAATATTTGAACCGCAGGTCGCAAAGTCTCTTTTTGACAGCTAGAAAGGTTTTGCGTTCCTGCTGCACGGCCACAGAAAAGTCAGGGTACAAGTGGATCCTGGAAGACCCCAGAAATAGTTCACCCTTGGCTCTCGCCGCCCTGAGGAGGGCGTCCCGATCACGAAAATTTAAGATTCTTGCTATGATGGGGCGTGGAGGTGCGCCAGGTTTGGGCTTTGTTGTTAAGGCACGGTGAGCTTTTTCCACTGCAAACTGCAGCGAAAGCTTCGGGGAGTCCAGAAGTGATAAAAGTGTGCGCTCCACGTAATCTTCCATGGGTTCATTAATGCCGTCTTCAGGCACACCAATTATGCTGAGGTTATTTCGTCTTGAACGAGATTCAAGGTCTTCATTCTTTTTGACTACCTCAAGTACACGATTCGAGAGTGAGGAGACTTCTGCCCGAAGTGAGCCCAGGTCATCCTCAGTGGCACTCACCCTCGTCTCAATTTCGGCTACCCGACCATCCGTTTTCTCAGTGTGGGTTTTAATGGAGGATATAGTGCCATTCATATCGTCTAGCTTGGTATGAAGAGTAGTGAACCCTTCGCGGATGTAATCGAGCATCTTCTGTGAGTCACCGGAGGCTGGAAGGGCCGAGGTAGTGGGTTCGGGCTCCGGAGCCCCCTCAGTCGATTTAGATGGAGTTTTTGCAAATATATTAATGGAGCTTTGTTTTTCCCCCTGTTCCTTTTGTAATGGTGTCAAACAGGGGGGTATCTCGACGGCTGGAGCTGGTAGAGGGGGGATGAAGTGTACAAGAAAGCTGGGAGGACTCAGGTAGCAATAGGGAAGTTGAGTGGAGGTAGCCTTGGTGCTTTGCAAATCTTTAGTGGGTTTCTCCGGATGGGCTGTGGCCTCCCATGCATGTTCAACCCAGTGAATATGCACCGGGAGGGTCAATCCCCTATAGGATATGTTTGGAGCTTTAATTTGTCTGTGTGCATTGAGGTCTTGGTTGATGCACACCACTGATTTTGGATGCATGCGCCTCTCAAAGGGATCTCTCATACGGGTTCAGTGCGCTAGAGAGAGTGTGCCAGGAGACCAGCGATGAACAGGTGGAGTTCAGGCGCAGTCCCGGGCCGCCACGCCCCGCAGATCCCCACACGACAGGCCAGATGACCGCCTCACCAGCCAGAGGGGAATATGGAGGAGAGTCAGTGAGCACTAGTGAGTGATGCTCATTCGCACCCCGCTGCTGAAGGCGTTTCATGCCAGGACCCTGAAGATATTGTGGGGTATCAGAGCGCCTCCGTGCAAGCAGGAGGGTAGTGATAGAGCTGGGGGGGGTCCCCCAAGGTAGAGGGGATGAAGCCAAGCCGGCACCCCAGGCCGACCGGTGTGCCGCAAACACCTCTCTCCCCGCGGCCGCCGTGCATGTCGTGAGGGCGGGCGGCCCCCGCCACCCGGAGCACAGCAGCGGAAGAGGGATCAGGGAGACCGCAGGGCGGGCGCTGACTCGCTGGCCCACCAAAGCCCGTGCGCCACCATGTAGATGGCACGCCCCGGGGGGACCCGCCTAAACCCCTTGCAGGGCCTACCTTGATATAGGTTGCATCCCGTCTTGATGGTGGGTGGCAAGAGGGGGGCCACAGCAGCTCCAAGCGCTGAGCCAGGCGCTGGCGCAATGGCTCCCCTGCACTCCGCAGTCCAAGCCCCACCAGCAGGAAGAGTCGTCCGGGGAACTGGCGCCAAAAGTCAGCTGGAGAGGGTGCCTAGGAGCCACCTGCCGACAGGGCCGCTGCAGTGGTAGGGATGGTGTTCTCTGGTGTTGGATGCCTCCGACCCCGATGGTGTGGGGGCGGTCCCAGGGCCCACAGTAGCTCCAAGGGCGCCGATGCACCCCAGTCGCCAAGCATGTCTCTGGAGCTGGGCAGTACAACGAGTTGCGTGGACAGTGAAGCGTCGCCCCTCCCCCAGCAGGCCCGCAGCACCTCGTTCCACAGTTGCAAGTCGAACCGAGCCGCGCGGAGCCGCAGTTCGGATAGCTTAGGGTTACGCGGATGTCTTTATGTGGCTGTAACTCCACGGTTTTCGATCACCTGGTGTTGAGAGTCGGGTGAAGCCTGCCGAAGTGGTCTGTGCGCCGATCACCTCAGTATGAGGATAATTCACAGCACCGGAATGGAAAAAAGTCGAAGAGGATATTCCCCAGAACGGAGCTCGACACTCAGGCAGCCATACTCATCGAGCGCAAGAGCGCCCCCTAACAAGACGACTCTTGAAAAAAAGTGTAACTTACTAGCTAGTCTACAAGGTAACTGTATCTGTTTAACTAGCCAGAGATAAGAGACTGGGAACAGTTTAAAAGAAGTGCACATGGCGTGACTTAAAAAAAGTGGGAAACAGTGCAAGTATTCCGTTGCTAACGTGGACCTAATGGAAGAATATTCTGGGTTGTGAGGGATTCTCCCGCGTTTCATAGCGAGACAGTATTGTTTGACAGGGAGTTGTTTAAGGGACCCCTTAAACGGCGTGCATGGGGTGTATTTTATCATTTTCATTTACAGTGGATATTTTCTGTTTTAAAACAGCATGTTTTGCCCTGAAATACATTTTGAAATGGAATTACTAGGGCTGATTACGTTCTTTTGACTTTATTTGTGTTTTTTTCATTATTGTGATGACATTACTTTGAATAAAACATTCGTTTTTTACCTCTTCATCTTTAGTATGGGGTATTTGTCATGATATTTGAGCACTGGCCCATGTGACCCAGAAAAGCATAACGCCCACTCCAGGAGCACAACACTTCTGTTAATAAAGTGGAAGGTAAACATAGTAAACATTATAGTACTCATTTATCTGTCAGAAGTAAGAGCAGGGTCTTAATATAGCTGGCACCCCCATGTCAGGGGAGTACAGGGCTGGCAACAGCCTGCCAGCCCGGGCAAAGCCCTCTGTTAGGGTGACCAGATAAAAAGAAAAGTGACAGGCCGGAGACATAGAAGTAGGACTAAAGTAAACACAAATACAACTGTAGTCCTACTTCTATGTCGCTGGCCTGTTGCTGGGGGAGGGGGTGTGCTCACAAGCCCACTCCTCTCATTAAAGGAGAGAAGCCGGGGAGGGGAAGGGGGAGGTCATGGGGGCGTGAATAGAACATTCTCCATGAAGAGTCGCGCCGGGCTCGATTTTGGGATTTCGAAATCAGGTTCCGGCAAAAACCGGGACCATAGCCACCCACTTTTGCAAACCCGGGAAGGGGTTTATAAAATTAAAAAACTCCCAGGATCCCGGAACGAAGGGCAATTTCCCAGGACTGTCACGGGAAAACCGGGACGTCTGGTCACCCTACCCTCTGTGACCCCTGGGCCAGGGGGAATAACTATGTTAGCACCAGTTTGGTGCAAATAGATTTTTCTTCTCCTGGGGAAAAAAACAAGATGGTCTGCGCCATAGTAAATAGAAAAGGGAGTCCCTTTTCTATTCCTATGATGGCACACCAATGGTGGGAGACAGGGAGCCGCAGCCAGAGCAGGAAGCACCGGGCCAGCAGCTAAGTGGGTTGCGGGCAATAAGTGGGGAGTGTACGAGATGTTGTGAAGGCCTGCGGGGTGGCGGCCTAATGAGGTGACAGGAAGGGGCAGCAGCAAGGAAGTGTCAAAAGAAAAATAGCAGCATCGGGGGAACAGCCTCGGGGTGCTGGTGGAATGTGGGCGGTTTACTGCCAGTTCTCACCCACATTTCCAGCCAACTGATTGACTAAGTGCATATATATTTGGTTTACACTATAATTTTTAGCCTACATGATAGAGAGTTTCTTTTAAAAGACTTGCTTGTTTACAGATGCTAGGACATAACCCTTGCTTTATGATTTATTCACAACTATCAGAAGTACCCGTTCTCCAAACGGACGGTTCTGTAGACAGACATGATGATCCTGTTGGTCGCTGTTCCGATTTGCTTATCGCTTGATGTGCTTTGCACCCGGAAGTAAACTGCAGTAAGAATGGGCGCGTGTGGCTGGCTGGCATACCACAGAGCAGAAGATGTGGGGAGGCGAGAGTTGGAGTGCTGCTGCATACTGAGACGTTCTGTGCTCTCTCCCCACCTGTCGCCTCACCTTGGCATGGTGCAGTTCATTGTGGTCAATTGCAGTGCAAATATCTTGGAAACTGTGCATCCTAGGGCTTGCACCACGAGTTGTGTTCCTCGTGTCGGGACCTGTCCTTCTACGACCACATTGATGTTTCGCTGATTTCAGGCAACCGTCTCTTTGTGAAGGTGTTAAAATCTAGGGAAAGGGGTGCGATGTCCAAATCTCATGTAGCTAGTAATGTCTGCATGGTCCTCAAAGGTAACTATGTAAGATGTGGTGCAGCTTGGTGAAACAGTGTGGCACTGTATACGGAACAATGTTTTGCCAAGCCACAAACCCACGAACATATTTGGACTTGTGCTGAAATCTGGGGAATGGGGTGTCCATATGTCATGTAGCCAGTAATGTCCGGAGGGCCTTAACAGGCAACTATGCAAAATATGGTGCATATTGGTGAAACAGTGTGAATTTGCATAAGGAACAAAACTTTGTCACAAATCCCACCACAAACAAACACATTTTGACTTTTATAAATATCTATGGAAGACAGCAAACAAATTGTCTCAGAGGGGCCGTGCACAGAGACTTCAATGTGATTGATCCTTAAATATGAGGGAGCATTGCAATTTAAAATAAAAATGCTGCCTGATAAATGTTGAATAGCCACACACAAACCACCGTTTCATCTATCCATTCACAAATTCTTCATCGACATAAACACACCAAACCACTGCAAATTGAAAAAAGAAAATGTTTGGGTCTACTGCAATTTGTCCCCCGGTTCATAGACCAATTCAACAACTAAATGTGGAAGGTTGTCTTGGAATGCCAAGCCGACAGATGCGGTTTACAATGAAACCCTTAGTGAGCCATTCTGTCTGTGTGTGTGCCATGCAAAGCAAGCATGCAAGGTGTCATCCACCCTCCATCCGTGAGATTTTCCACACATGTGTAGCCAAGGCACCCAGACTGCACTACTGAGATTTTGGTGTGCTGCAGAAGCCATGCAGAAGAACCATTGGGTGCAAGGAGTGGTAAGGTATGCATTCCAGATTATTTGTTTTCACTCAAAACGCCACCATTCCATTAGTCTGACAGCATGGAGAGACATAGAAAAGACATAGATAAAAAGCCCCTATTAGAATCTTCCTTTCCACACAGTAGCCATAGATACAAGAAAGAAAAGGCATGTATCTCCTCTTGGTCTTTGTTTGCACCTCATGGTGTAAGACATCGTTGTGAACCTTTTAACAGCACACTTGTAACATGGAGATGGGAGGCCCTGGGTAAAATGATGGCTTAAATTAGAACAAACTAGGCGCTTGAAAATGTCAACCCTCCACATTAGATGACAATCGTGCATACCAATAACAAACACCAGTAGTCACTGGATTTCCATCGATCCAAAATGTGAAAGATGTCATGGCCAACGATTTCAGAGAATCTGATAGTATTCCTAGATTGTTAAACAGATCATACCAACTTCATGATTTCCAGTAAAAATGACCAGATGCGACAAAACAACTACTGACTGCTCTGCAGGAGTAAAGTGATGAGTAATGGCTAAACCGCCTACTCAGCCCCACACTACTACTAAACCAGCAGGGATCCCAATCAAAAAGGTAAAACTGACACAGCCTACTGGGTTGTACCTCCTTTGCCTTGTGTTTTAATATGGGTGGAGGGCAGGCTATAATCTTAGGAGGTGCCTGAAGAGATCCCAATAACAGCCCAAACAGCAATAGTACAAAGACTCCAAAATCGAAGAATATTCAATCAAGTGACTAACTAAAAACTCCAACTAAACCACCCCCGTCCCCCCCATGGAAGAAACACAGAAAAGGCAGAACTGGTATGGGATAGCACCCTGGGTATTTGAGCAGGGGTGATGAGGCAAGCAATTGCAGTAATGTCACTGTTCAACAAATATGTCTTTTCAAGAAAAGGATTGAATAGGGAACTGCTATGTTTTTAAAAGTGGACCACATGAACAGGGCCTCTTAACTGTACTTTGTTCTTTGTCTTGGACGGTTCAACAGAGTTAGACTAGGCTTCTCTGCACTTTCGTACTTTCCTTGTGATTGTCCGGGTATGAGATTCAGAAAATCACGTTGATCCACGAGGCAAGGCAGCATCGAGACAGGGCTCTGTTCGTTTCGAGTTGCGGTTTGATGCAGTGTGATTTGAAGGGTCCAGCAGGTTTGAATCAGTGATCGAATTGGTTCGAAATAATGTTACCGCTGGGTCAGGTCGGCACACGACACAATGGCTTGCAGTTATCCAAAACTGTGTTCATGATGGGTCGAGGTAAGGTCCTTTGGTTTGATGCAGTTCTCAAACCAGCGGCAAGTCTAAGGTTTCCGCAATGGTGAGCAGTGTTTAAGTTGAGGCTGTGATTAGCACTGCTGGTGCGATGTAGCTTCAAACTGGTTTAAAAATTCAAGCAGAGGCTTGAAGATGTAAAGGGTGCCAAAAGCAGCAACGTGGGTGTAAAAAGAAATTGCACCCATGCCATTCCCTAAACCAAACCTTTGCCGAAAAACTGTGCTGCTTCTTTCTAATGTTCTTTATATGATTCAATAGTATGGATAATTATTATGCTAGGAACATTTATGCTCGCAAGCCCAAAAATAATGAGTTTTTAGTTAACAGAAGATTCAGAATGCCGCTTTCATCTTTAGTACGAAATGCACAACTTCGCAATGTGGTTAAGCAAGGAAATGTATGGCCTGTATTGCAGAAATATTACTATCAGATACTGTGCAAAGGATTAAGCAAGAAAGGAACATTTCCAGGTTTTCAAAAGGTGCACAGTTCTAGCATATGGAGCAAAGTGCCAATTACTTCACTGTTTCTAGACACTAGTCAATGTAAATCGTGCATTTAGTCACCTACTGTCAAGTTTATTGTACAAAGACATAATGACACATTGAACTGATCAAAATTAATCTATTAGCTGTGCACATGATGTGAAAAGCCATATATTGTGTGGTTTGAAAAAGCTGTGCATTCATTTCTGTGCTCTACTGTTGGTTTGAAGTGACCAGAAGCTCACCTCTGAGCAATTGAGCCCCCACCCTGAGAAGTTGCTGAGAGGGTACACTGACAAAATAGGCTTAAACATACCTCAATTGAGAATTCTATTGTATATATTTCCCCCATAAAAATTCAGGCCTATTTTAATTGTGAGCTTCAAAGTCAGATGCTCCCATTTAGAGTGACCTTTGCATGGTAATAAACATGCACCTTTTATCCAGCTTGGTGGTGACTTCAACATCCATCTCGGCTCTCTTAAATCTTCCACCTCTCAGTTCCTGGTCCTCTGTGAATCCCTCTCCCTCACTATTCTTACTTCCGGCCCGACTCTCTCTGCCGGCCACACTGTCGATGCCCTCCTCTCTGCTGACATCCCTATCTCTAATCCGGTCACCACAACCCTCTCCTGGTCTGACCACTCTCTCCTTTCCTCACATCTGGGGACCCTTGGCCCTCCATCCGAGCCACCCCCGTCACTGCCAGCCTTCTTCGGCATCATTCGACCGATGAAGTGAGTGACAGTTGCTGCTTTTGCCTCCACCTTCCTTCCCCTCCTGCCCCCGCCCCTGACTCTCCCTCTGACTCTGTCCTTGACATCCTTTCCCCTGCCATGAGGATCCACCTAAAACCTGCCACCAAGAACAACAGCTGGTATGACTCCAATCTAGCACCCCTCAATTGCAAGTTCAGAGTTCCTGAACGGAAGTGGCAGACCTTGGGCTTATTCTCAGACAAATTGGCCTACCGCCTGCTCCAAAGGCATTATCGCTTCTCTCTCTGCTCCCACAAGTACCTTTGGAGCCACTAACAACACAGACAAATTTTTCAAAATCTGCGAGGAACTCGACAATCTACTCGCAGTCTCCACCTCTATCCTTCCTTCCCAGGTTCTCTACACTGCCTTGGCCTCCCACTTCACATCCAAAACTCAGGACATCCTGTCCTCACTCTCCTCCACCCCCATCTCCTCTGCCCTGCCTCCCTTGGCCTCCCTCCACCTACCCTGCTCACTCTCCTCCCTCGTACCCAGAGCACCAGATGAGGTCTCTAGCGGTCCTTCTCTATGATATGATATGATAAATCATTTATAATGCGCCTGTACACAAGTGTTTCTAGGCCGACAAGAACAAGGGAGGGAACAGAGGGAGCACAACACAAACATTCTTACTAGGCCTTGTGTCATTCAGATCATGCAAGTGCCACAGCGCAAAGTGCAGGGGGAGGGGAAGGGGAAGTGCAATCAGGTTAGCATTGCTCTGAGTAAGTGCAGCCAGGGCAGCGCGGCTCTGAGTAAGTGCAACGGGGCAGGGCACTGTAGAGGTTAACAGTTACAGCCACTATTGCGTGGCAGGCCAGAAGGCAGTGCAGGGGAAATTGATCATGGAGGAGCCTGGTACCCAGTTAGAATCTGAGGGTAGCCAAGCAGCCAGTCAACGCAGCAGACAGGTATGTCAGCAGGGGAGGGAGAGAGAGAAAGCAGAGGAGAAATGGAAGGTCTTGAGCTGCTTCTGGAACTTCAGGTGATCTGGCTCAAGTTTAAGAGAGGCAGGGAGGCCGTTCCAGAGGGAGGCACCTGCAGAGGAGAGAGATCTACCCCACACTCTCTGCCTGGAGAAGCGTCTAGCCCTCAGAGAGTTGGAGGTAGCAGAGCGAAGGACTCAAGAAAGAGGGGAGCCTGAAAGAGAGCTGAGTGTCATCCACATAACACTGAAAGTTAGAGCAGAAAGTAGAGATCAGGTGCGCCAAAGGGGCCACATAGACATTGAATAGCTAGCGTGAGAGGTTAGAACCCTGGGGAACACCACATGTGGAGAGAGAGGTGGTGGAGCGAAAGGACCCCTGTTGGACCTGGGAGGGTCGCTCCTGTAGGAAGGTCAGCCACTCCCGGGCCTGCTCCTTAATGCCTAGGTTCTCAGAGTCGATTGATCAGGATGGTGTGATTGACCGTGTCAAAATCAGAGGAAAGGTCAAGGAAGATGAGTACAGTAGGAATGCTGGAGGCGAGGTTGGAGAGCAGGTCTTCACAGTGGTTCAGGAGAGCAGTTTCCGTACCTCCGGCTGCTCTGAAGCCAGGCTGATTGTCATGGAGATAACTAACAGTTTCAGTGTGGAGAGTAAGCTAGGAGATGGCCAGCTTTTCCAGGAGTTTACCCAGGAAAGGAGTAATAGAGATTGGGCGATAGTTTGCCAGACAGGTAGGATCGGCAGAAGGCTTTTTGAGGAGGCAGTGCACAAGGGAGTCCTTGAGGAGAGAGGGGAAAGTTCCAGTGGTGAAAGAGTGATTGCAGAAATTGGCCAAGGCTGGAGCGAGGGTGTCAATGTGGTCCTTGATAGTTCTGGAGTATGGGAGCACCTGTTTGTACAGAACGTTCATAGACCAGACCTGTCTAGAAACATCATCTGGTGTTGTCAGAGAGAAAGAGGAGAAAGCAGGAGGAGAGAGAGAGGCAGCCAGAGGGGGGCCGAGTGAGGTAGAGGGAGAGGAAGAGGAGAGTGAGAACAGGCTGTCCTGAGTTTTAGTGGTGAAGTGAGATGCCAGGGCCATACAGAGGCCCTGGGAGGGAACAGGAGAGGTGGAGACTGCAGAAGGATTGGCCAGTTCCTTGCAGATTTTAAAGAGTTCTGCCATGTTGTTAGAGGCTGCAGAGACGCGAGCTTAGATGCAGACTCTCTTCTTGGACAGGACACAGAGTCTCTATTGCCTTTGGAGCAGGCAGCGGGGCATTTTGTCAGAGGATGCGCCTGAAGCCCTTTATTTCTTCACAGCCAACCTGCACTTGCATTTCAGGGCGGCAAGATCAGAGTGATACCAAGAGTTGCACTTGGATGTAGGCTGCAGACAGATTTTCATGACGGGCGGGTGTTTGAGAAAGTGAGATGCAGGTTAGAGAGTAGGAGGGGCAGAGAAAGTAGAGGCAGAGGCATCGACTGACACATGCTTCATGGGCCTAATGACCGAGAATGTTGGTGGCAGTGCTGGGCGAGCTTTGCCTGGGGGACAGAGAGTCCTATGAAGGCCTCCTCCAAACAGGTGCTCCCATGCTCCTCCAGAACCATCAATGACAACATTTCCTCTCTCCCCCAGCTATTGCTGACTTCTGTAACCACTCCTTCACCACTACTCTATCCCTCAAGCACTCCCTTGTGCACCCTCTCCTCAAAAAAGCAGTCTGCTGACAAGTCCTGCCTGGCTATCGCCTTATCTCTACTATCCCTTTCCTGGGTAAACTCTTGGAAATGTTGGTCCTCCCCCAACTGACCCTCAACACTGATCTTGTCGGTTGCCTTCATGACCATCAATCTGGATTCTGGACATCCAGAGGCACGGAAACGGCTTTCCTGACTGTGAAACCATGCTTGCAAATCTCTTCTGCTGTTCTCATTCTCCTCGATCTCTCCTCTGCCTTTGACACCATCAAACGTTCCATTCTCATAAAATGACTCTGTGACACCCTCGACATGTCTGGCCTCCATCCCCACTAACCGCCCTTCCCAGCTGCAGCTGGGCCCTTTCTCCTCCTCCACCACCCTCTCAACCTGTGGCATCCTTTCACCATGGCTCGTCTATATCTATCTCACCCATCTTGCTCACCTGATCTCCTCCTTCTCACCTCATTTCCAGACTTATACCGATGACACACAGCTTTCCTTCAAACTTCCCTCTACTTCCCCCTCATCCTCCTCTCTCATCCCTGACTGTCTGTCCACCATTCAGGCATGGTGTGCAGCAAATGATACCTGTCTGCAGCCTCTTTTCCTCCTACCCCCTGTTAGGCAGAAACCTGTGCAGTTCCCTTAGGGACCACTGCAAAAGATTTAAGACTACAGGTGTTGGCAGTAAACCCACTTGGTAGCAGTCTGTACCACCCAGATTTACCTGGTAGCTGTGGCTGAGCAGTCAGACTTCTCTCAAGAAGAGTTAGGCAGTATGCAAAGTATACACAATAGGCACTCAGACACAATAATACAAGCAAACATTGACCAGAGCTTTGGTATTAAAGTATATAATTTTTTATTTAAAAACACACGGTTTGAAACACTCCAGCACTCTTGTTGTAAAATATTCTAAACACAGTTACTATTGTAATATATACACCCCTTTTTCCTTATCAGATAAGTCCCAGTAAAACACCACTTATTTTCATACAGAGGTGAGCGCTTAACTAGATGGCACTCCAATAAGTTTGTGAGAAAGGGAGGGAAAAAGACAGAATATGGAAAGGTACACCACTCTAAGGTTCAGGAACACTGTTAGCAAGGCAGAAGAGCAAAAGTCACTGGTGAGCCAAAGTCCAAAGGCTGGGCCCACTCTTAGAGAGAGCAGAGCACAAATGCACCCAAGATCACACAGTTACTCTAGGCTTAGAAAGTCTTGCAGAGGGTTCAAACAGAGTTTAGAAAGGCTTTAAGAAAGTTTAGCCAGGGTGTCCCAGGCTAACCCAGGTTCGAAAGCCGGGGGCTAAATCTACCCCGTACAGTCAGTAGCAAGGGAAGCCGGGCGGGACACGGTACCTTAAGTGGGAAGGATCCTCCAGCGGTGGCAGTTGTTCCTGGCAGTGGGTGCAAGTTGCGTCGTCGTCCAGGGGAAGAGAAAATCTCGACTTGGAGGCAAGATGAAGGTCGTTGCACTACCAGGGAAGAAACCAGCCGCGGAGTTTTCCGGTTAAAGGTGGTACCTTTGTTCGCGGTCGTGGTAAAACGTGGTATCCCGGTTGCCGGGGTGCTTGACACAGGCAAGGCGGCCACGAGGTACGTCGGGAAGGCAAAAAGACGGTGGAACTGGTTATCCCCACCAGTCAAAGGAAGAAGACTCTCCGGCGGGAGATCTCCTCTGTCGTTGGGAAAAGTGGTGAGACGGTCCAGCAGGGCTCCACCGGTGGTGGTGTCGTGGCAGGTCGGCTCAGCTCTCCCTCGTCAGATTCTTAGGTCCTGTGGCGACTTCTGAAGTTCCAGTCCCCAAAGCCCTGCTTTTATGCAGAAAACCCCCATTCACTCAGCCTAGCTGTCACTCAAACATGCTAAGTGGTGAGCCGGCCGGCTCACCACTTGGGCCAATCAGGACGGAGTGCGACTTGAGTTGCCTAGGCAACTCAGTCCAGGGTGCCTAAATCCACCTCCACTCCTCCTAAGTACCCCAGACAGAGTGGCACCACTTTGGAGGGCTTTTGTGGAGAAGCCCGCCAAAAAGTGGAACAAAGGGCTCGACTTGGGTTGGAGTCACAGAAGAGAACACAAACGCCATTTTAGAATCAAGTTTTGGCAAAAAATACCAACCAGAGAATTAATATTAATTAAATAAACCGGCGGTATGTTCGAGGCTACCGTAAATAATTAAATAAAGATAGTAGCCTAAAACAATGGGAAATCCCATAGGAAAATATTTGCGGTTGAATATAAAAAGTAGTATCCACTGCCACCAGCCAAAACTCGATCAGGGGGGACGGAGACGTGCCCCCTCGACTAACAGACCCTGGGGCAATTGTATTGCCCCAGCCAGTACGTCCACAATATGATGGTTTGTACTGGTTCTGTTCAGAATTTAAGACTAGTAAAGTCAACGGTGACTTTACATGCCCTGGGAGACAGTAGTCAGTCCCAGGGTATGGCGTCTATACTGGGGGGTCACTATGACACCCCTGTGTCACTGCACTGAGGGTGCTGTGTAACACACATCACAAAAACACATGAAGCCCTATGGAGTAAAAGACCCCATAGCCCATTAAACACATCTAGATTCAAAGAAACACACTTAAATCCTGCCCAAGAGTGAGGGTAAAAGAGTCTCACTCTTGGCAGGAGAAAAAAATAAACCCCAAGAATCCAGCAAAGCTACTGGGGGACTCACTAGGTTAGGAAATTCAGCCTAAACAGAGAATTCTCCCTAACACCCCCTAGCCACTTCCTTGGGCCCTCTACCCCAACATCTTGTGAGGCCAACAACCTCAGGGTCATCTTCGAATCCGCTCTCTCCTTTACCCCTCACACCCTGCACCTTATCAAGAAGTGCTCCACCTCCTCAGAGACATTCTTGCTTTTCTTACCTTCCCTCAGAAGTTCAATGTCTCCAGAGCTCTGGTCCTCTCCAGGCTGTACTACTGCAACAGCCTCTTTCTCCATCTCCCTCTTTCCTCCCTTCGCCCCCTCCAGCTAATCCAGAATAGGGCTGCTAGACTTATCCTTGGCCACAAGCCCAGTGAACGTTTCTCTCCAGCCCTAACATCTTTACACTGCTCCCGGTGGTTGGAAGTATCAAATTCAAGACCCTCTGCAGCATCCACTAGGCCCTATGGGGCCTGGGTACATGCTATCTCCAACATTCCCTCCCGAAATACTTCCCTGCTAGAGACCAACGCTTCCCTAATTCCACCTCTCTGTCAAACGCTTCTCCAAGCAGAGAGCGGGGGGCAGGCCTCTCCCCTCGGCTGGTGCCTCCCTTCGGAACATCCTCCCTGCCCCTCTAAGACTTTAGCTGGACCTTCTTAAGTTCCGGAAACTGCTCAAAACTCTTCTTTTCTCTACCTCTTTCCCTTCCCTGCTAATCACCCCACTGCCACTGTGACTAGTGGCCTGTTCCTCATGAATCTCACAGGATCCCAGGCCCTTCCTCCCAGCTACCACCAGCACCCCTCCTTCACTGCAATGCTCTGCAAGCCTCTGCCCGGTTGCGAGACGCCCTACCTTAGAGTTGCCTGTACCATCACTTAGCCTGAGGTTCTCTTCCTTGGCTCCCCTTAGCAATTCCTTCCTAGGCCCTCCCCCAGTGCTTGTCTGCTCCTCTGTTCCCCGACCCATCCCTCTCCCCTTCACCTCTCCTCAGTACGTTTGCATGGCCGACTGCCACAAGGGCTAGTAGGACCACAACTGTATATTACTGTTTTGCCATTTTTTTTATTTCCCCTGTTCCCTTCCCATTTAGACTTGTGGTGCTTTGAAACACAATTCTGCTGTATAAAGCGCCTTACGAATGCTCAATAAAATAGAATAAATAAAATAATGTGACAAAACATTGAGACCTGCCACATCCATCTAAGCCTGAACCCCTCATAAAGGGTCTATTTACTTGAATCATGGTGTCAGAGAAGAGTACGCAATGTTGATGTTATACTAAGGGCAAACGTAGGACATGTCTGGACTTACAGAAACCACTCATGAAGGATGGTTCAACAGTGCTTTAGCTCTGAGCCCCCCTGGTGGAAATACAGAGCAAATCAGATGTGCATTTTTCCTGTCAATTTCAATAAGCTCCCATGTTTTACCATTTTCTTTATATGCAAAAGCCAATACAAATACACTTCATAACTCTGGAAATACAATACCTAGGCACATGTAACTTAGTGTGTGCGAAGAGAAGGAACTAATTTGACACCATATTTGATGCATAATTCCGAAATGATTAAAATGAGAAAATGGTCATAACTTTATGAAGAAATGTGAAATAATCTGATGCATACCGAAATGTGCGTCTGCAAGTATGGATTTCAATAATCTTGATCTCATTCAATTATCATGCTGCTAACAGGAATTATAAAGAAAAAATGAAATAGCATTTAGCAGTATACAAGTGAAATGGCCATCCTTCCTTTTGCTCATGTCAACAATATAGAAATTGTGACGAGCCAATGGAGAATGGTAGTGTATTTTTGGCAGTGTCTGAGGAAAGGGCGTGACCAATATGCAGCATCATAATGACGCAGAATATTTTGATTATAAAAAAACTGCATACAGGTATTGGGGGATTGTTATTATGGATGGATTGATGAGAAACACATTCTAGAGAGCCAGGATTCCTTACAGGCTGCAGAAAGAAGGATCCCTATTCTAAGGAAATTAGCCCAGTCCATATTGGAACCTGTGCAGATCAGTGATTGAGGGATTACAATCTGAGAGGGTTCAGAATGATTTCAGAAATTGGAAGCCACATTCAAAAAGAGTGTGTATATATATACGGCGAGTTTATTCGTTATGGTCGTAACTGTACTGATGTTACCCAATTTGATCATTGCTGTGCTCTGCCTGCCTCTGATTTTTTTGCCACAAGGCTATGCCAAAAATGTTATTGACAATGCCTATATATTTGTTTTTCTTTTTCTTTCCAAGTTAAAGGTTCTTTATTAAGGCCATGCGCTGTCCCCCTACAGTACTTCAAATCATTGTACATTTACCTTGTGAAAACATAGTCTGCATTTTCTAGTACAAAAAGAAAACTAAAATTGTTCCAGGAATGTAGAGAAAGTCAACTTAAATAATGAAGTGCATGTGCTCTTCAAAGGGATGTCCTTTATCATGGTACTAGACCTTTTAAACCAACTCCCAATGATGATCCACTCCTTATTATTTTTTATTTTTTTATTTATTTATTTTTAAAAAAAATATGTTTTATTATATTTTCAAAACCAAACAAAACACACATTACAACTGTTTCAATACGCAAAGAAAACATCATTAGACCATCACATTTCCATTAGAACTCCCCAACTTCCCCCCCCTTGAACTAGAGCCAGTTCTCACATGTCGTCTACTGGAGCATTATCGGTTAGCACAATACTTAAGCGGTCATCATCCAAGTCCTCTGTTCCGTTGTTACCCTGGTGAGGATTTGCCATAGAGGCCACCAATTGCCGCCAGGCCAGCAGGGGCCCTACTTCCTCTTCGCCCCCCCTAGTGACCGCTTCAAACCAGACCACAGATTCAGCATCCAGCCATTTTAAGAGGTCCGCCCACCATAGCTCCACCCTAGGTCTGTGGGCCGCCTTCCAGCCCATGGCAATCCTGCGCTTGGCCAAAACATAAGCTAAGTCCTTCATCTTGCTTATGTGTTTTGAATGTCGGGGTCTAGGGAAAAGCCCAAGCATGCAGGACCAGGTCGATTGCACGTCCAACATCACTCCCACCCCAGCCAGTTTCGTTTTAACCTCATCCCAAAGCCTGTGCACTTCCGGGCAAGCCCAAAACATGTGTAGCAGCCCCGCATTCACCGCCCCACACCTGGGGCATTGCTGCGTAGCCGGTCCCCCAAACTTTGCAATTTTCCCGGGAGTTAGATAAGCCCTATGGGTAACGTACAATGAAGTTGTTGGAATCTCGCGTTCCGGGACACCTTTTTATGGTATCTCTGGGCCCACTCCCATTGCCCGTCTGTGATGGGTCCTCCCGCCTCCTCTTCCCAATCTTGTCTCAATTGGAGCAATTCCTTCCCAGCCCTTACTCGCAGGAGCTCGTATATCCTCGATATTTCGTGCCCACCCTCCGATACATCATACACAGTTTCCAGGGAGGTGTCAGGATCCTCCGCAAGCACTGTCTCAGGCCATCTTTCCCTAGCCTTTTTCACATGCCTAGCGTAAATTATATATTGGCCACCATGCACCCCCGTCTCTTCCTGCAACCTCTGAAAGTCCAATGCCTCCCCTTCCTGCCATATGTCTCCGAGGGTGGCCAGGCCTACCTGTTCCCAGTATCTACGGACCGATTCAAATAGTTGAGAGTCGCTCCTGCACAGCGCCACCAGTGGGGCCTGCTGGGAGTACGGCTCCGAATCCCCCATCATCCTCCATGTCCTTTGCCAGATCTCCCAGCCCAGCCTCAGCAGCCGCCCCCTGCCCACCAGCTTGTCCCTACGCAACCACACCACTTCCTTCAAAAAGTATGGGGCTGAGTCCCCACGCAGAAGCCTAGCCTCTGCCGAGTCTTCGGCCGAAAGCCACCTGGCCACATACAGCAGCTGCCCCGCCAGGTAATAGAGTTCAAAATTTGGCAGGCCTATACACCCCTTGTCACACGGGTTCTGGAGCTTCCACAGAGGCACCCTGTTCCTGGAGTTACCCCATACGAAACCCCTACACACGCTATGAAGTTTCACAAATAGGCTCCTGGGTATCAAAAACGGGACATTCCCAAAAAAGTGCAAGAGTCTAGGCAGGACCACCATCTTGAGCAAGGCCGCTCTCCCCATCATAGTCAGGGGCAATCTAGCCCAAAACACCATGCTGTTCTTGATCCCCTCTATCGCTTTTTCCGTGTTATGTTTGTGTTCCGCCTCGATCCTTGTGGTAAATATTTACTCCCAAATACCTAAATGTCTCAATCTGCCACGGTATTGGCAGGATAGGCAGCCTCTGTAACGGGACATTCCTATATCTGCCCAAAGGAAACAGACTAGACTTTCTAGGGTTCACCGATATGCCCGAAAGGGTGGCGTACCGTTCCATTACCTCCAACACATACTGCAGATTTTCTTCCGGATAACGCAAATAAAGAAGCATGTCATCCGCATATAGTGATATCAGGTGCCTACCACTTACAGTACTTATGCCCACCTCCCCATATTGTTGTCGCAGGCATATTGCCAACGGCTCTAATGCTAATATATATAGCATGGGTGACCAGGGGCATCCCTGTCTGGTCTCCCTGCTAAATTGCCAGGTGTCTGAGACTGTGGACCCCGTTTTGACTCTCGCCATCGGGGTGCTGTAGAACAACTGGACCCACCTGTGGTATCCAGGTCCCATTCCGTATCCCCTCAGGACCGCTTTCAGCCAGGGCCATCTTACCGAGTCGAAGACTTTGACCGCGTCTAAGGACAGTATTGCCAACTCGCCCGTATCCTCCTCAGTTTGGTCAATGATATGGTGTAGCCTCCTATGGTTATCAGTGATGTTCCTGCCTGGAACATATCCCGCCTGATCTGGGTGTATCAACTTCTCAATCACCTTCTTCAGCCTATTAGCCAGCACTGCTGTAAGTATTTTGCTGTCCTGGTTGAGCATGGACAACGGTCTGTAAAACCCACACTCCACGGCTGGCTTACCTGGTTTCAAGAGTGGGATGATCACAGCCTCGCGGAGGGACAATGGGAGTTCCCCCTGCTCATAGGCCTCCTTGAAAGTGGCAAGCAGTGGCTGGAGTAGCTCCTGCTTATATGTTTTATAAAACTCACTAGGCAACCCATCCGAACCAGGTACCTTGCATGTGGGCAGATTCTGAATCACCACCTCCAGCTCATCCAAGGTGACAGGTGCGTCTAACTCCGCGCGTTCTAGGTCGTCCAGGTTGGGCAACTCTATGTCCTCCAATGTGTCCAGTATGTCTTGACACATATCCTCCCCCGTGTCCTCGTACAAGTGTCTGTAAAACTTGAGGAACTCCTTGTTTACCCCCTCTTGGGTGTTGCAGATGCAACCTCCTTCATCTCTAATCTCACTGATCACTGAGCGGGGGGTCTCACTCTTATATAGCCAGGCCAGCAATCTGCCCGGCTTGTCGCCCCCTGCGTGTATTTCCTATAATTGAGTCTGCACAGCCTATCTCAAAGTGCACTGCAGGACAACCGTAGCTCTTTTATCTTGGTTCTGTTATCATGGGCAGTGTTCTCGCAACGTGTGAGATCTTCCAGCTCCCTTTCTGCTTCTTGGAGTTCCTTTTCTATACCCCCCTGGAGCCGTTTAGCTTTGGAAATGGGTACCCCATGCACCACCACCTTGAACGCTTCCCACAGTGTGCCCACAGAACGTACGCTTCCCGTATTTATATCAAAATATTCTTCGATGGCATCCCTCAGACCCTCCCGGAACCCCTCGTCCTGCAGAGCCTCGGTCCTGAGTCTCCATGTTGGGATCCGCAGTCTTGGGGGCTGATGTCTCCACTCTACTACCAAGGGCGAGTGGTCAGATAATACTCGGGCCTTGTATTCCGCTCCCACTATGTCTCCCACTATCTTGGCCGTTACAAACATATAATCTAGCCTTGTGTGCAAATCATGAGGCGCTGCGTAGTGTGAATATTGCCTATCCATAGGATGCAACCTTCTCCACACATCCTCTAGGCCTAGGTCTTTCAGTAAGGTTCCCAGCGCTTTAGCCGCCGGCGCTGTTTTCCCTGCCCTGTCCATTGACCTGTCCATCCTGTGATTCAGGGTACAATTAAAGCCCCCCCCCACACCACCGTACCCCCTGCCAGGGGGCCAAGTTTACTGTAAAGGGTCCCAAAATAAGCCGCTGTGTCGTTATTGGGGGCGTACAAATTTATGATATGCACTTCCGTGCTTTCCAGGAGACCCGTTACCACCACCATTCTACCCTCCGGGTCTACCGTAGAGCCAAGCACCCGAAACGCCACATGCGGCACCACCCAAGTAATAACCCCTCTAGCGTACGCCGAGTAAGCAGCACCCACAACATTGCCCTTCCATTTCCTCCTGCTTCTCCCTAGTGAGGTGGGTCTCCTGCAGCAGGCCTATGTCTATACGCATCCTCTTTAAGTACAGCATCACTTTATTTCGTTTCAGATAGCTGTTAGGGCCCTGTACATTCCAGGTCACAACTTTGAGATTACCCAATGCCATCTGTTCGGACTATCCCCATCCTATCCCTTCCCTTAATGCTCCCCTTGCTAGTTAGTTTTCTGGCTCTCTCCCTACTATTTACAAACAAAATCCCCCTTCCCCATCCCCCAAATCCACAGCACACAACTCCCCCCTGCCCCCTCCCTACCAACCCCCGACAGTTGCCCAGCTCCATCCCTGGTTCTCAGGCCTACCCACGTCTAGACCTGTCTCGTATCCGAGAACAAGGACCCCGAGGGCGTCACCAATCTAACAGTGACCTAACTAAGTATACTACTATTGGGTTCAGAGGGTGCTTCTCGGGAGCTCCCGGTCATCTATTTAGGAGAAGTGCGTCCAACGGGACCCTCCGGCAGATACTGTGACTTCCTCCCCACAAGCACAATACCATTCTATATTCCAGTCCCAGTGTCATGACTATGGCACCATAGGTGCCTCCGCAACGTGCTACTTATCTCCAGCCACTTCCATCTGGACATCCGGTTCCTGAGGTCGACCCTGCATGTCCAGCCAATCCATCGCTTCAGTCGGTGTATCGAAGAAAAGGGATCTGTTCTTGTAAAACACCTTTAACCTGGTGGGGTAGAGCAACATGTAGCGATGGCCTGCTTCTCTAAGCCTCCTTTTCACCGATCCGAAGTTCATTCGACTACGCTGTACAAGCAGCATATAGTCTGGATACGCCGTTATTTTCGCTGACCCCCTTTCTATCCTTCCTCCTTTCCGGAAAAATTTGAGAATCTTCTTGCAGTCACGATAATTCAAGATCTTCGCGATCAGCAGCCGTGGGGGGGCTCCTGGGGCCGGTCTCCTGGTCAAGGCCCTATGCGCCCTTTCAACCGCGAACCCCTGGGTCAACTCCCTGCCTGTAATCTACTGCAAAAACATGGTTTCAAGGTATTCAGTGGGGTTCGGTCCTTCCATTCCTTCCGGTACACCCACTATGCGAATGTTATTGCATCTGGCGCGCCCCTCTGCTTGCTCTGCTCTGTCCTCCAGATTACCTACTCATTGCACGAGGGCATGGAGCTCCTTAGCATGTGCAGCGCACGCCTCTGTGTTCGGGGCCAACTCCTTCTCCAGTGCGCTCCGCAATCGTTCGCACGTCCTGCCTCAGCTGGTTCACCTCTTTCTGGACCGCTCCGATCTTGAGGTTCAGGCCCTCTTGCAGCTCTTTCATGGCTAGGCCCAACTTCGTTTCCCAGGCTACCTTCAAGTCAGCAATTGCTGCCAGCACCTCCTGGATAGTACCCAGTGGGTCCGCCACCGCCACAGGGGTCTCTTTACTTTTGCCCCTCTCCGCGCCCGGGGGCGACTTGGCGTAGGCCTCCATCGTGGGCTGCTTTGTATTTGTATTTGTATTTTATTCATATAGTGCAGCCAGGCCCAAAGGCAACCGGGCGCATATCTTGGCACAAGGTGTAAATTTACAGTACAGGTTACAACTTGGCATAGAAACAGTATAATGTACAAAAATATTTACAGTCACAGAGTATAAGTTGTTAATGCAAAGTGCACATTGCAATATTAACAGGTAGCGAGCAGATATACAAGCAGAGGTAGAATATGAGCCTGTAATACATTGGTCGTTTAGACAACATTAGAGACTAACCATAATTTGGTTCTTTGTTTGAAAATGGTAAGGGAATGTACGGATCTAATAGTTGCGGGAATGGAGTTCCAAAGTTTGGAGGCAAGGACCGGGAAGCTGATTCCCCCAGCTTTCTGCAGTTTGTATCTGGGGATGGTCGGAGCGTGTGCTTGAGCCGATCTGAGTAGACGGGTAGGTGTGTAGTGCGAGAAGCGCGTGGCGAGCTAGGTAGGGGCCTGGTTGTTCAGGCATTTGTATGTGAGCGTGAGCGATTTCAGTGCAATTCTTTGTGTCACTGATAGCCAGTGTAAACTTCTCCTAGTCTCAGAGATGTGAGCGGATCTGGAGATGTTGAGGGCAGCTCTGATTGCATTATTTTGTGTAACCTGAAGCTTGTTCAGGTTATGTTGGCTAGTCCCAAGATATAGGGCATTACAATAATCTAGTTTGGACATAACCAGTGTCCTGGCTAGGATCGTACAGTTCTGTGTGGTGAGGAAGGGGCAACAAGCTGTGATAAGCTTACATGTGTAAGCGGAAGCCGAGACAACTGAATTGGTTTGTCTGTTGAGTGATAGGGTGGAGTCAAGGTAAATTCCTAACATTTTGGTGTCAGATGAGACTTTGATAGTGTTACCATCGATAATGAACGTCTTGAAGGCGGGGTCAAGTCTGTTCAATCGTTGTTGGGATCCCAGGATGAGGAGCTCCGTCTTATCGTCGTTAAGACAAAGCTCATGCTGGGCCATCCAAGCTTGGATGACTTGATAAACGTCATTCAAGGCTTTTGTATCCGCTAAGTAGTCTCCTGTGATTGGGATGAGTATCTGAGTGTCATCGGCGTAGTTGGTGTAGGTGACACCCAGATAATCAAGGACATCAAACAGTGGTTTAGTGAAGCCATTATATAAAGTAGGTGAGGTGCATGAGCCCTGGGGTACCCCGCAAGGCACCGGGATAGGTTCTGCAACAGCTGTGGGTGAGAATACCCTCATTTGCCTGTTGTCCAAGAAGGAGCTGATCCATTTGGTAGCTTTAGTGGAAAAGTGGACGGCAGACTTCAAGTGGCGACAGAGGATTTCATGGTTGACCAGATCAAAAGCTGCCGATAAGTCTAGGAGTAATAGTAGGGCTAATTTGCCATTATCTTTTAGGTCCTCAATTTGGGTTTTCAAATCTAGTAGTGCTGTTTCCGTCCCATGTTTGGGATGGAAGCCAGATTGTCTTGTGCCAAGCAAGTTGTTGTTGTCTAAATATTTTTGAATTTGTAAGTACGCTGCCCTGTCCAGAATTTTCAATAAGAAGGGGACCGTGGTGATCGGTCTGTAATTGGTGGGGATACTAGGGTCCAGTGTAGGTTTTTTCAGCAGTGGGATGACCCAGGCGTCTTTAAGATTATCGGGAACAATGCCCGAGAGGAATGAGGAGTTGATAAATTCAATGATGAAAGGTGCAAGCTCATGTGCAGATTCCTTGATGATAGGTGCGGGACAAGAGTCACCTTGACAATTGGAAGGTTTCATTTTGCTGATGATGCTTTCCACCTTGTTGATGGTGAGAGGGGTAAAGCTAAAAGGGGTGTGTGTGAATGGGGGGTTTCTAGGTTTAGTGGAAGGCAAGTTGCTATTTTGTAGACAGTTTTGTTTAGTATTAATTTTGGCCTGTAATGTGAATATTTTATTAAGGAGGGCTTTTTGAATGTTTTTGCACCAGGTGCTGTCCTTATTGCAGTTATCCGGGGTGGAGGAAGGGTTTTCTAATTCCTTAAGAATTTTGAATAACTCCTTGGTGTTGGATTCCGCCTGTGAGATACGTTGATTGTAGGTCTCTTTTTTGGCTAGTAGGATTGCTTCCTTGTAATTAAGGGTTGCTAAAAAGAGGTTGGGCCTCATTACGACCCTGGCGGAAATGGAAAAATGATGGCGGAAATGCAATACCGCCATCGAACACCGCTCGTTGCGATTATGACCCGTCACCGTAAAGTACGATGCCATTAGCGACACCGCAGTGAACGGCAACGCTAACTGCACCAAGTACGCGCACGCGCGCCTTGCAAAACCGGAATCACCGCCATGGCGCAACGGTACGCGAATTCTGACCCTAGCGGACATGTACTGAACGCCATCAAGCACGTCGTAAAGTACCATTCCGCCATGGCGAGAAATACGGCATCGTGAACCAACCGTAAATGGCCCACTGAGTGCCTGTACTCCACTCCCTGGCCACATTGCACAACTCCTGGCAGGCGCAATGTACTCACACTATGCAACCAGTGAAATCTACAATTCACCCATGCATGCCAACGTAGAAATGCATGCAGGGGCTCAAAGCGCCCCGTGAGTGGGCATCCATGTACGGCATGTCACCATAGCCGTACTGATGCAGCACAGGCATGTGAAGGTACAATACATCAAAATGAAAATCAAGAACACATGACACAAAACAACAGTAGTCCCCCATCGCTTGCCACCAGCGCAAGGCAACATCCAAAACAGCATCCTGAGGGGGATTGCACCAGCCCTGTACTCTTGCCAGTAAACAAACCAACCATCAGCAGAAGCATGTACCACACAAGTTGGCAGAGTGACTGAGCAGCCAGGCTCATCCCAACAGGGGCCGATGGGAGCTGCAGGGCACAGATGGCATGAATACAGAAGCTATTCCAATGGACATGACCCCAGTCCCCCTCCAACAAACGCACGCAAACACAGGCACCTGTGACCAGCCACATTCTGAACATCCCATCATTCCACCAATCGACCTGGCTGACAGGCACCAGTCGGCCAAAAGCCAATCCCCCGCCCCTGAACAGCACATCATGTA
Source organism: Ambystoma mexicanum (assembly GCF_040938575.1). Lineage (NCBI taxonomy): Eukaryota > Metazoa > Chordata > Amphibia > Caudata > Ambystomatidae > Ambystoma > Ambystoma mexicanum. The sequence continues at coordinate 618,274,788 of NC_090935.1, read as the reverse complement.
AACAGTCACAATGGCAGCCCCTATCCGTGACCATACTGTGCTACGTAGGCAAACGCGGCCAGTACTGTACCACACAACTCAACTCAGAAGGCGGAACACAATGCAGATCATCTCGCAATACATACCGCCACAAATCGAAAATCGCCACATCACCTGCAAAGAATAACGCAACACGACAAATATCGGAATACAATTTAAATGCACATCCAAATGACAAAGGCCCCACAGCAATTTGCAAAATAACACCAAAACATCCATCATCACCGAGGGCTGCATCTGCAATAATTGACCAGCTTCCACTTGTGTGACGCCCTGTACCATCATGGCACACAGGGCCTACATCAACGTTCCAAAAGGCAACATGGAAGCGGCAAGAACCGCAGGTCCGTCCCATGAGGCAGGCACTAGTCGAGCTGAAAGGCCGAAATGTTGCACCTAGCCACCAGTACAGCGTAAGGGCATGTGGCCCATTGGCGATCGTCCCATAAGATCGAAATGGTGCTCCACTGATTCACCCGAAGCTGCAGGTGTCGAGAGTAAAACCCATCTGGAGGAGTGGCGTAGAGATGGCATCTGCAATAGGGCAGGAGATACCTGTCACCCAAATGAAACACAAATTAACCGATTGCATTACGGGACTCATGATGCATTACAATCTTCATTCAACACACCAAATCCACACCCATATGCATGCTAGCCCACTCCAAAGGAATATACACACCCCTAAATCAGTATCGATTCATAACGAAATCAATCGAGGTAAATACACCATTGGCAACGTCGGTTACTGTGCATGCGTCCGTCAAGATAGAACCCATGACATGGGATTAGTAACGTGCCTAGACACAAGTGTATGAAGGCGCGTCGAGACAGGGAGGATCCGACAAGGGCAGATAGACGTAAGTCCCACTATGGCAGCCTTGCATCACATAGCGCAGGGGAAGGGGAGTGATTCAAAAAACCCATGTACATGGCAGACCCTAAACGGAATCATCTGTCCATGCATCCATTCATCATTCCCTCATCCCGCAATGAAAACGCATGAATATTCACTCACATAATATGTGAAACTTCCATCGCGTCTGTGCGTAATGCAGTCTGCAAAAACCACTGTGCTCCTGGCCGGATCTGTAGTGTTGTGAAGCAAGATGGATTTGGGAACGTCCTGCCTTATCGTCCACTACGCTATTGCGCATCCCATTCAATTCATATCATTCATTGCTTGCTCGTTATGGGCCATGTCCCAAGGACATTCTACAATAGAACGTTACATTTCCAGCCAGACCTGTGGGCGTATCCTCGCCGCTACTTCAAAACCAAAAATGCTGGCCTTCGAATTCCTCACTTGCAACATTACGTCGAAAAGGCTTCTGTGAACGCTTGCATTCACAATTACATCAATGTAGTGCGGCTGTGTGTCATAATGCTAACTGGCTGCAATCACAAATGGGACGCCACGCCCGTCGGTGAAGTACGTTACTGTGCTGCATGAGGGTCGGCCATCGATCGAGCCCTACATACCACTGACTCTTCACAGGTATGTAAGCGGCTGCAATCATAGCATGTGTAACAATGGGAGCATAGCATGAAAATCAGTCAAAGTACATCACACTGCCATCGGGATTTGATACATGATTCCAATCCCAAGATGCCATGCGGCCAAATGCAGCCTTACGTGCGGGACGTGCTCGGCCAGAAGGGATTGCATCTGCCACAGATTCATTCAATCAGCACAGGTGGAGGCCATACAGGCCGACAGCACATATATAGCAGACCCAAACCCCTCCCACAACCACTCCCACTCCAAAATGCTACCGGCAGGACTAGCGATGTTGGGCCTGGGGGACCAGATAGCACTGCAAGTGCTACAACTACAAGAAGACGACGAACAACAACAGGTACAACAACCGGGCGCACAGGGGAGACGGAGGAGAAGGAGGAGGAGGAGGGCAAGGCAGGGTCAGCAAGGCCCACAAGCACTGCCACTACCACCACGCAGGCGGCCCGCAATCCCACGCCTCCGAGCTGATCCGTTCAACCTCACTGCTGAGCAGATCCACACCCTCTACCGTTTGGACCGGGACACCATAATCGCCATTGTGGACATGACACATGCTGACCTCGTGAGCATGATAGATAGCCCAACCGCCATCCCACCCCTACTGAAGGTGGTGTCTGTACTCCACTTCCTGGCCACAGGCACCTACCAGCACACAGTGGGACAGTTGCATGGCATTTCACAGCCACTGTTCTCACGGACACTCTTCCAAGTGCACGATGCCCTCCTGAAGCACGCCGACGACCACATCACACTACCACGCACGTACCAGGAGATTACCAACGCAAAAGTGGGATTCCATGCACTTGGCGGCATCCCGGGTTGCATTGGTGCCATCGACTGCACCCATGTTGAATTGGTTGTCCCACATGCCATGGAGGTCCAGTACCGCAACCGGAAACAATTTCATTCAATCAATGTGCAAATGGTGTGTGACTCCAACAAGATCTTTACGCATTGTTGTGCCAGATTTCCAGGATCTACCCATGATTCTATGGTCCTGAGGAACACAAGAATACCACGCTACATGGAGCGACACGCAGGGCACAGATCCTGGCTACTCGGTGAGTCTCATTCCATGCATGACATCGTGGCCCATTTGATGCGTCAATGACCTTGCAGGAGGGGGGGGGGGCTACTTAGCACTATCATTCCACTGACACCCTTTATTCGTCTCATACAGGTGATGCCGGGTATCCACTGAAGAGATGGCTCCTTACACCAATCCGGAACCCACAGAACGAGCATGAGGAGGACTACAACCATGCCCACTCACGTACCCGTGTGGTCATTGAACAGGCATTCGGCCTACTGAAGGCTCGTTTCCGCAGCCTCAGCAGGTCTGGCGGGGCACTCATGTACAGCCATGAGAAGGTTTCTAAGATGGTCATGGCATGTGTCATGCTGCACAACATGTGCATACGTAGGAATGTGCCCATGCCCCCTGACGCTGTACTGCATGCACCTGAAGATGATGATGATGATGAGGGTGGGGATGTGGAGGCACCTCAAGGAGTCCATGAGGCACAGGATGCACGTGCAATCCGACAGAGCATCATAGATGCATGCTTCTAGCAACCACGCATGGTGCCTATTACACGGAAAGGGGACCTGTGGCACTGTGTGTGTGTAGTACAGGCACATTGTGGACTGTACGCCTATGAAGGCCTCGTACGCAAATATCAATGTCCACACATGTCATTGGATGATAATGAGGTGCTGTATTGTTAATGTGATTTGATTTATACACCCTATGGACCCGCCACCCAGTGAAGCCCAACACACCCCCTCCACCCTACTACCTCCCCCCCAACACCAGTGTCCAAATATGCATGCTGTCCGTGGGTAGACGCTATTGCAAGCCCCCTCTACGGGTATCAGGGGCACCCCTGCCCGTGGAGCGCAGGTTCCTGCCAGATCTGCGTTGGGGGCTGCCCTGGACGGAACTTGCCACGGATGATGTCTCTGCCTGCTCGCGTCCATGCATGTCTCTGAGGGTTTGTGAGAGCTCCGAGAGCACACGGCGCACAGCAGCAAGTTCAGCACAAACGTCTTTGGACGTCGCATGCAGTTCCCCCCTCAGGCTCTCGGTGCTTTTCTCCATTTGTGCTCTCAGGCTCTCGGTGCTTCTCTCCATTTCTCCCCTGAGGCTCTCACTACTTTTCTCTATTTGTGCCCTGAGTGTCTCGGTGGATGTTTCCATGGCTGCCCTGGAACCCCCGCATTCATTTGCATGGTCCTTGAGTAGCGTGGACACTTCCTGCTGTTGCTCGATCAGCAGGTCGAGGGACTGTTGCCTCTGCTGGGCCATGGACATTTGCGGTGGTGTGACAGGGGGGCTGCTCAACACATGTTGCCTTGGCACAGGACTTGTGGGGGTTGGCCAGTCGTCGTCTTCAGGGTGCCCCTGCGTGGTTTCGTCATGGTGTAGGCGATGGAACATGCAGGGGGATTGGGAAAGGTCATGGATGGTACCTACGTCGCCAGCACTGTTTTCCGTGTCGGAGCATGCTGGCATGACAGCTGTGTCACCTATGGTGCTGCTACCACCAGAGGCAGTGCCATCAGATACGTTCTTTGGGGGGACCTGTGGTGCTGGGGTTGTGGACTTGCTGGCTGCTGGGGTGCCTGTTGCAGTCCCCTCCAGTGTGCTGCCACTTGATTCCTGCTGCTGCCGTGTCTTGATCCTTGCACCTGAGGTGGAGGCTCTTGGGACGTTGGTCCTGGCCCTCTTTGCAGGCGTGCTGGTAGGGGTGTCCTGCAGCTCGTCGTTGGTATCGGACCCTGTGGTGGAGTAAAGAGGGGCGACCGTTAGTTATGGGTCTTTCGGATTTGGAATGGCAACGTATCAAATGCATTGGGGTGGTACATGAGGCTGATTTGGGACTGGGCCTTGGAGGTGGTCTCATTTTCGTGTGGATTGAGGATGCATTCATTTGGCTGCCTGCAGTTAGGGGGTGCATGCTGCACATGTAGGGGTTGTTTATGGCATCTTGATTGATTTGTTTATTCATTCTGACTTTTAGAGGGCGCTGTCAGGGCAAAGTATGTATTGCACTATGGGGTCACATGGTACTGCACATGTTCGTGTTTTGTGGATTTCGCATTGTTTCTCTTGGCCAACCTACCTGATTCTCCGGATGTCGGCACTCCTTTCTCCATCCCTCCGACTCCCTCTATGCTCTCCATTCCTATGGTGGAGGCGCAGATATCCTCCCAGGGGGTCAACTTGATGGGCGACTCTGAACCCCCCCCGGTAGCTGTGGCGATGTTCCTGTTCGCAGAAAGTATGCTGCGTACGCGGATCCGCAGGTCGTCCCACCGCTTGCGACATTGCTGTGGCGTGCGGGGTGTTGTCCCCACCGCACTTACGCGCTGTGCCACCAGGGCCCATATGGCCTTCTTGTTGGCAAGGGCCGTCCTGGTCATTTGACTGGAGAAGACGACGGCGGCATTTTCCTGGAGGGTCTCGGTGAGCACGGTCAGTTCCTCTCGGGAGAAGTGTACCTGCCGCTTGCGATCACACGCTTTCTTGGCTACCTTTCCCATATTTATTTTTTTAACTGGGGTTGCTAACGGGTTGGGATGTGTGTCAGGGTCGGATTTTTAATGGTTGTGTTGGGATTCGGATTTTATAGTTGTGCGGCGTGCTGTTTCCCGTTCCGGCCACATGCTTTTACTTCCGTTTCCGTATATTTACGGTGCCCGTAATTTGCGGTGCCCGCTCGTTACGGTGACCGCTCATTACGGTGACCGCTAAGATGGGTGGCGGTATTGCACCTGGTGCAGCGTACGGCGGCGGTAAGGGCCGTTTTGGGGTCATTTCCGCCATCGCAGCCTTTCGGATTCCGCCATGGCGTAATGCTCGTGCCCGATGGGTCGTAATTAGCCGCACTTTGCTCCTTCGTGCAATGGCGGAAACGCTATTTACGCTGTTGCGGTCCGGTCAGTCACTTTCCGCCAGGGTCGTAATGAGGCCCGTTGTCTTTGTTTGTCTCGCTAGGTAGGCTTTTCCAAAGTGCTTCAGCGCTCCGCTTTGCTTTGCAGAGTTTTCTAAGGTAAGGCGTGAACCAAGAGTTGAGATGTGCACGCTGTTTTGGTTTCCTAGTTTTGAAGGGTGCTATAGTGTTGATAGCTTTGAGCATGGTTTGATTGAAGATGTCCACCATGACCGTTGGGTCGTCTGATGAAAGGGCAGGATTATTGAGAGTGGGCAGGATCAAGGGTATAAGTTTGGCCTTGGTGATATCCTTTTTGTTTCTGGTAGGAATGGATGGCGCAATGATGGGTTTAATGTGGGAATCTATGGTAGGTATATCAAAAATGATTATGTGGTGGTCGGACCAGGCGCAAGGGTCGTTAGAGATGATGTGCGTGTTACACTTTAACTCAGCAATCCAATCGAGCGTCCTCCCTTTGGAATGGGTAGGTTCGAGGATGCGATGGGAGAAACCTAGATTTGAAATATTGCTGGCGATCTCACTAGCATGAGAATCATTAGGATCTAGTAATCCGAGGTTGAGGTCACCCAGGAGTCGAACTTGGGAGTTAGGTTTGGTATTGTCTGCCAAGGTGGTAGAAATGTCATTAGAAAAGGTAGCAAGTGGACACGGAGGTCTATAAATGAGGTGCAAGGTAGCTGTGCTGTTGTGGGAAAGAGAGAGTTTGACTGAAATTGACTCCGGAGAGCAGAGTTGTGTGTTAGGGATCGGTCTTATGTTGATGTCATCTTTGTGGATGAATGCGACTCCGCCACCTCTGGAGAGGTTGGAGTTGCGGTCATTTCTGATAATGGAGTTTCCGTTAGGAATGGCAAGTGCCAGTAAAGGGCCTGAGGCTGCGTGAAGCCACGTTTCCGTAATGGCGATGAAGTCAAGATTTTGTGTGGTAATGAGATCAGCGATATCCAGGGCATGGGCGGTGAGGGATCTAGCATTGATAAGAGCACCCCTCACCTTATTTTTGGGCGGTGTCTTTAGGCTGTCAGGTGGAGTCTGAGCATGCTGGGTTTGGCTGGTGTTGGAATGGTTGGTGTGGGTGATGAGTTGACGTGTAGGTACGTACAGGAATCTGGATCTAAGTCTGAAATTTCTCAGATATAGTGGGCAAGGTTGGTTAGGTGTGGGTTTAGTGGCAAAGTGTTGATCCGGGGTCGCACCACTTTGGAGGACATCCTGCTGCGTCAGTTGGGCAAGACCCTGCCATGCTTCTCTTCACACCACTGTCCGCGTGGTCACAAACCACCCACTGCTGTCCAAACCTGCGCCTGGCCGCCACACGCGCCCATGGTGGGCTAGGCATCAAAGGATCAACAAAAAGTCTTAAATCAGCCAGTTCGGCTGATCCGCGCCGACATTTCAAGGCACAGGCCCGGCGTGATCAGGCCAATGCACACTCATATGGTGTGCTGTGTCCGTGTTGGACCCTATGGTGTCACAGCATCCATTTCACTCTGTGTCTCCAAGGGGGGCCCCAGCGCACCCCACAGCGCCCACGACTGCCTTCCTCTCAGGCAACCCAGCCCGAGGGTATCCAGAATGCACTGTAGATCAGCCTCAGTCTCTCGGCAGTCTCAATGGGTTTTTTTCCCTTTTCAGAGTAGGTTCGCAGTGCCAAGGGGCCTGCAGCAGCAGCCGCTCCCACGATTTCACCGCTCACAGGGTCTGCGGCTACTTTGTTGCTGATGCAACAATCACGCGGCCTTTCCCCTCCGGCGCTGCCACAATGTGTCTTCCTGAGCGCCAGCGGCGTTCCAACGACTCCGCCGCGGACCCAGTCACGGCTGGCAGTTCGCTGGGCAGGATCCTGTGCCCTTACAGCCCGTGGGTTAAATCCTCTTCAGGTTCGTGCATCCTCCGTCGTGCGCTCTCCCAGCGCTCTCTCTCCGCTTCCCAGTCCGCCCGCAGGCGATAATCGCGGAGTTCACCGCAGGGGCCTTGCCAGTCCTAGACGGACGATTGCAGCGGCGCTCTTGCGATCTCTGCCATCTCCTTTGTTACAGCCGCCATTTTGTCCTTGTCCCCGATCCGGGACCCGCGGCAGACAAATAGTGATAGTTCAGGATCCGAGCCTTCTACACCCACCAGACTTTCAACGGGTGTCGCCTCCATGTTCACACGCATGGATGTAATTTTCCAGCGCCAGCTGGTCACCGCACGCGCACCGCTCCCACAGGATCATCTCAGGATCAACGGAGCTCCACACGAACACAACCCTCTACATGGCCGTCCAAGCCACGCCCCCCACGCCTTATTATTACTTTTGATAACTCGTCTTTAAATTTAAGAAAAATCAATAAAAAACACTGGCATGTCCTTACCATGAATAAAGATGTATCTTCTTTACTGTCCACTCGTCCAGTGCTCACCTATAAAAGAGCACCATCTTTAAAAGACAAATTGGTATCTAGCTTTCTACCACCTTTGGTAAAAAATCCCATAGTAACCAATTGGCTTTCTGGTTTCCCTTCAGGTTTTAACAATGCCTTAAATGTAAAATCTGTGCCCATCCAGATGTGCAAAAATCGTTAATTCAACCTATCAATGCTGTTGTGTGTAACATCAAACATCTGATATCTTGTGATACCTCTTTTGTGGTTTATGTCCTTTCTTGTCCATGTCAGAAGTGGTATGTAGGTAGTAACACCAGCAAACTGAAGTTAAGAATACTTCAATATCAATGGGCCATAAAAAATTCAGATCCATCATATCCAATGGCAAAACATTTCAAAGAACAACATGAAAATGACTATTAACTTTTTTCACAGTAGCACATGTTACCAAACATCCTAGAGGGGGTGATCGTGTTTTGAAGCTGCGACTGTTGGAAACCAAATTTATTCTTGACTTCGATTCAAAAGTCCCCAATGGACATAATGTTGATGAGGAACTATATACTTTTTTGGGAGTGTAAAAATGTTTCTGCTATCAAATTATTAGCTTTTCTTGGTTGAGTTTTTATGACTTATATTGCATGTCTTTTTTGTTGTATTTTGCTGAAATACAACATTTAGGTTAGACTATAATTGGAATTTGATTGTGTGCTAATTTGGTTGTGTATCATTGGTTGCTCATTATTGGCTGTTTGCTGACTGACCCTTGTTGGTGTTGGTCGGCCATATGTCTTTGGGTAACAGGGGACTATAGAGCTTTTACATATTTGTGTCATGAGTTCGATTTAGCTCAAGCACTTGCACTTTATTCCATATGATCATTATGTGATATCCAAGTGTCTCTCTATTTAGAAAATTATTCATTATCTATACATTTACTCATGATTATGCGGCTTGGGATTGAGATATTGAATTGTCTTTGTTGGTTTATGAAATCTTGTTTATTTATTTGTTTTAACAGTTTATCTGTGGTTTAGGCATTTCCACATTATCATGTTCTTCTGGATATATTTTATGTTTTATCGTGGCTGTTTCTTGCATACGCACTTTATTATGCTGCTCTTATTTTAAATCTTGTATTATGCTTGATAGATTGTTTTCATATATTCATTACAGGTGTGGTAGACTAAATCTATTTCAAATGCATCTATTGCATTATGCACTCATTAGCTTCGATTACTTGTTTGGGTGGATTGCTATTAATTATGGATTTCAGTGTATCACACTGTATGGATTATGTATTATGGTTGATTAAAGCTGTTCCATGCATTTGCACTTTATTATGCTGCTTTGGCATTTTGTCTTGTATTACACTTGACAGAATGCGAAAGTGTGTTTACTATTACCATTAGTATTGGTGTTTAATCTTAATTTATACAAGGTTCATATTTTTGCAATACTGTGATATTCCTGAATGCATTGATTGCACTATGCACTTTATTGGTCTTTTCCGAATAGATGTGTGTACCATAATTGGCATTATGCACTTTACTGGTCTTTAATGAATACATGTGTGGACCATAATTGACTATTGTACTCACTTTGGGTCCATTTGTTCATTGTAACATTATACACAGTCTGTTATGGTCGACTCGTTAATTGATTTCTAACATGGCATGCATACTTTGCTTGATTTACTTCTCCATGTTATCACTTTACAGGATGTCTGCCGCTCGTGCTATCTTTTAATATGGAGAGTTGTGCAGTTAGTTGACACAGTGAAAGGAATACCATCATGTATTTAAGCACATTTTTCTCTTGCCCCCTGTTTGTGAACAGGCGCTATGTGAAGCGCGAAACGCTTCAACAGGACATATCCTATTGGTGTCCTGCCTCTGCTGCATGTTGTTCTGCTTTTTGATTTTAAATGCTATTAAACTTGTAGTCGTTTTTTCTTTGTTGTGGGTCTTCTTGACTTCCTCACGACTTGGAGTGCAGTTGTTGCTGCTTCGAGTGCTATATCTCCAGTGTAAATCCGAATTGCATGGTAAGTCCCTGGAATGGGTGGTCTGTAAGAAAGGAGATGCTAGCTCCTAATAGACACAGGAGCATTATAAGCGTAAAATGCACTGTCCTCTTCATTGTAATTCATTACAAAATTAGATCTAATTTCAATGAAAACGGTTGCATTTTTGTATAGAGTGTCCAATGGTATATAAATGGTACTTCTGTGCATTTCAGCGTCTTGCTTTTTAAAAATCATGATCCAATTAAATCAAACCCGCTTTTTCCAAAGGTATAGTTGAAAATTCAGGCTATTAATCAATCATGAAGTTTCATATCCCGACAGAGAATTATTGATCATTTGTAGCCTTTGGAGGCTGTAAATATGTAAATAGATATTTAGGGAGGAAGGGCACTGTTAAGCAGAAACCTGTGCAGTTCCCTCTGGGACCACTGCAAAAGATTTAAGACTACAGGTGTTTGGCAGTAAACCCACTTGGTAGCAGTCTGTACCACACAGATTCACTTGGTAGCTGTGGCTGAGCAGTCAGACTTCCCTCACGAAGAGTTAGGCAGTATACAGAGTATTCACAATAGGTCAAGAGCACACAATAGAACAAGTAAACACTGACCAGGGCTTCGTGTAAAAGAGATATAATTATTTATTTAAAACCACATCTAGAAATACACATAGGCACTAATAGTAAGCAATTCAAAAACACGGTCACTAAAAGATATACACTCCCTTAAAAGAATATTAGACAAGTCTTAAGTAAAGCCCCACTTATTTTCAGACAGCGGTGAGCGCTTAACGTAGATGTCACTCTAATAGTTCGTTTTAAAAAGGGAGAGAAAAGCAGAGAACTATTTGAAACAGATCCCAACACTTTTACAAGAACATAACAAGAGAGGAAGGCAAAGTAAAACCGTGAAATCAGAGTCAGTAGGCCGGATCCGCTTTAAGAGGATCGAAACGAAATGTGTCCAAGGTCACACTGTTGCAGTGCACAAAAGACTTGTAATGGTTCAAAAAGGAGTTGGACCAAAGAAAGGGACCAGTTAGAGGGTCAAGGCGGCCAGCCCAGTCCAGAAGGTTAAGGAGTTATTATTACCTTGTAGCAATCTTTAGAAAGGGAGGCCTGGCGGACACGGTACCTTAAAGTGGTGAGAACACTCCAGCGGGGGCAGTTGTTCCTGGCAGCGGATGCAAGTCGGTGCTTCGTCAGGGGGAAGAGAGGATCTCGTCGTGGAGGAAGACAGGAGTCTGTTGCACTGCCAGGGAAGAAACCAGCCACAGAGTTTCTCAGGTACAAGGAGCAGTCCGTTGATTCGCGGTTCAGTGGTGAGTGGCTATCCGGCCGCCGGGGTGCTTGGCACGGGCAGTTCGACCACAAACCGGTCTGGGGTGCGAAGAAAGAAAGGTAAACTGGTTGTGCCCACCAGTCAGGGGAAGAAGCCTCTCCAGCCGGGAGATCTTCTCTGTCGTCGGGAAGTGGTGAGTCAGTTCTGCAGGGCTCCACCGGTGGTGTCGTCGTGGTAGGTCTGCTCAGCTTCTCCCTCGTCGGATTCTCAGGTCCTGTGGCGACTTCTGCAGTTCCAGTCCCCAAAGCCCTGCTTTTATGCATCATACCCCATTCACTCAGCCTAGCTGTCAATCAAACATGCTAAGTGGTGAGCCACTTGGGCCAATCACACAAGAGTGCGACTTGAGTTACCACGGTAACTCAGTCCAGGGTGCCTAAACCCCCTCCCACATCCCCTGTGGTACCCAGACAGAGTGGCACCACTTTTGGAGGCTTCTGTGGAGAAGCCCGCCAAAAAGTGGAACAAAGGGCTCGACTTGGGTTGGAGTCACAGAAGAGAACACAAACGCCATTTTAGAATCGAGTCTTGGCAAAAAATACCAACTGGAGAATTAATATTAATTAAATAAACCGGCGGTATGTTCGAGGCTATAGGAATTAAATAATTAAAGTTGGTAGCCTCGAACAATGGGAAAATCCCATTGGGAAATATTCGCGGTTGAATATAAAAAGTAGTTTCCACTGCCACCAGCCAAAACTCGGTCAGGGGGGACGGAGACGTGACCCCTCGACTAACAGACACCGGGGCAATCGAATTGCCCCGACCAGTACGTCCACAATATGATGGTTTGCACTGGTTTCTGTTAATAATTTGGGACTAGTAAAGCCAATGATGACTTTACATGCCCTGGGAGACAGTAGTCAGTCCCAGGGTATGGAGTCTATGGGGGGGGTCATTATGACACCCCTGTGTTACCGCACGGAGGGTGCTGTGTAACACACATAGGAAAAACACATGAGACCCTATGGAGTAAAGGAACCCATAGCCCATAAAACACATTAACAGTCAAAGGAACACCATAAATCATGTCCAAGAGTGGGATAAAAAGAGTCTTACTCTTGGCAGGAGGAAAAAACAAACTCCAGAAATCCAGCAAAGCTGCTGGGGGACTCACTAGGTTAAGAAATTCAGCCTAAAGAGGGAATTCTCCCTAACAGGCACCTTAAAGGAGTCATTTCAATTTCCATGCGTATAAAGCCGAATGTACATCCCAGGCAACCCTTTGTTCTGAAACTGCTCGTGGGGACCCATTTGTGAAGGAGGACTCATTCGTTATATGAAAGTTGAGGGGTACTTATATCTATTCAATACAATCTAAGATCCATTCTCCTGGAGTCAGCTGAAGTTAAGTGAATACAAAATGGGTGACAATGCTTCCCTAATCTAAGACAAACGCAGGGGTTTGGTGTAATTCACTAGTAGCTTACTGTAGCCTCCTGGAGCTCTTCAGCAGTAGCTGGGAATCTTTCAGAGACACGGGAGGGTGGTGTGGGCTAGTGGCTGTTGCTGTTTGAAAGCGGTAGCATTTGACTTTCTTTTCTAGTTAGAGCTTTTGGGGATTTTAAACAAAACATCATTGAATGTTGTGTTATTTGTATATACTTACAGGGAGAAAAAGAAACAGCATTTAAAAGGAAATTAAGCTTTAGATGACTGCTACTGTTTGAGAGTTGTGGCATTTTACTTTCATTTTTAGGTAGGGCTTTTTGGAATTTTAAACAAAACATTATTGCACGCTTTGATATATTTAAAGGGTGAGACAGAAAGGAGGAAACATTTAAAGAAAATTAAACTTTAGATTGAAGAGAACTTGGTTACGATGATGTTAGGCAGTGCACTACTGAACTTCCTTTTATTTTTTTTATTTTTGCAAACACCCTTTAAAACAATCTTCATTTCAGAGGAAGGTAGGCTAGCCTTTGGGATTGGAGAGATTTCACTTTTCTCTGCCAGGAACCACAACACTTTCTGTTGCTTATGTGCACCGGGGATGCTTGATTCAACATGTTCTCACACACAAGTTGTTGAAGTGAATTTGCCACAAAGTTGGGACAACAGAAAACAATTTGGTGGGTGTTGGAAAGATTGTTAGAGGTGGTGAACACAGGCTGTGGGCATTAGTGAAATGTAAATTGGTTGCATGACAGAACACACCACTTGCTTGAGTAGGACAGAGAAGGAGTGTACGCAGGGCCAACATGACTGAGCAGGCACACTCGCACGTAAGTAGAGGGACAGAGGAGGAATTTGTGCTGGGCCAGCTTGATTGAATGGGTGCACTCACACACAAATAGTTGAATTGCTTTGGGGAAACAGAACAACATGTAGTAGTGCTGGAAAATGGATCTATGGAGTGATCACAGGTGGTGGGTATTAGTGGCAGGTTGATTGGCTGTGTGACGTAACATACCACCTGTTTGAGTGAGAATTTAAGAAGAACTTGATTTAGTACATGTACACATTTCAGCTACTTTCTGCAGTTGAGTTTAGGTCAGGTGCAAGACCATACAACACTATCTCCTTTTGAGAAAGGTTGTACAGGGGCTGCCAGTGGCTTGATGCGAAAAGCAACACCAATTAAGATGCCCTCAGAGGCAGCAGCCAAATATGTTAGGGTGATAGGAAGGTGCCATGATAATGTTGCACGTTAACTGCAGAAATAGTAGTTGCTGCAATTGTTGGGGGTGATAGAATCTTGGGTAGTAAAATAGTACACTGTCAGTCAGTTGCACATCAACCCCTACTACACCAAGTAATGCAAACATTCAAACGCCTGTTGTGGTGATGGCTACTAGTACTTCTAATGGTATCTCTACCAATTCTGTTTTGCCACTTCATTGCAGTTAACCCAAACCGCAGCATCCCAAAGATCAGAGTCTGGCCCAAGTGGGGTTGGATCTCATGCTCTGTTGTTACAGCTGGCCACCATACATGTCCAGGTGCTGCAGGGGCCTGTTGTAGTGCCAGCTGAAGGGCCTACCACTGAATCTATGGCAGAAGGAGGAGATGTTCTTGAGCGGGTTTTGGATTTGCAGCTCTCAATAATAGTAGATCAGGGGCAGCAGAGCCATGCCCAATGGACCAGAGGAACAGAATATTTTTCAGGCTAGCACACTCACTGCATGTCCCACCCTTTGCACTTTTGATGGTGGTAAGGGCATTTGCTACAACTCCTCTTCTCATAATAGAACACTGGGAGCACAGTTACTGAGCCCAACCCCAGCAGTGGCTCAGAGGGAGGGTTGGTGGAACAAGCACAGGCTGAAAAGGCACCTAACACCACAATCACTGCATGGGTTCGGAGTGTCGAAACACCACCACAAAGCTTTTGTCCTGTGTACACTCTCTTTGCAACACCTCAGAGACCCCCAGGTGGCAGGTGTGTACAATGTTAATCTACAACAGTACCTACTAGATCATTACAGCAGCCAGTACCACATATTGCACTTACGGGGCAACATGTTCCCTCGTCTCATGCCTCTGCTTAAAAAACAATGTCGAATTTCTTTATACATGACCCAGAGCAGTATCTTGCCATATGCACTCTTTGCAGAAATGTTGTGTCCCATTTGGAAGCCAGGGAGCAATTTGGGTACATTCTGGGCCATATAAGCAACACTATGAACAAGAGTTGCATCAATATATTACACAGCATACCACCAGGAGCCAGCAAATAGTCAGCATGCTGGGACTGCCTCGCAAGGTGAAACCAGAACTTAGAGGAGTGTCAGTCCCTCAGCAAAGTATTGTGGCTGCCGCTGCCACCCGCAGCACCCAAATACAAAATAGCTCTAGCGGAACAATGTATATACACCAGCCCAGCCTCAGAAAATAATAAGAATGCAGTCAGAAATATTATCATAACTATCCACAAGTACAGCTGCTAATTGCTACATTGGTGATAATGTTGGTAGTAGACTTTCTGCCACTTTCTGCCACAAGCCATTGTTGAAAACAACAATCTTAAAGGGGTGATCGCAAGTGCTGATGCCCGCTGGCAAATTCCCAGTCAAACTTACTTTTCACACAAGATTGTATCTGCATTGTATGATGGAGTAGTTCTTACTGCTAGAAAGGCCTTAGATGGATCATATACTTCACTATGGATAAGTGGACTAGCTAGTCCAGCGCTGTAGCAGGGAATTGGACCACCTTACCCATAAGTGGAGATCAGGGGAAGTCATCAGAGCAGCTTCATGCTGTCCACAAACAAACCACCTTGTATACTCAAGGCTTTGATGTAAGAGACATTTGGGGATAGAGTGGCTACCTCCCTTGCAATTAGCAGTGGGTTGTGTGTCAACAGTCAATGGTTTCATTGTCATTGGTCATTGCTGCCTATGCCTTTGGAACACCATGCATGCGCCATGGTTTGCATATGTCCTCCATGGTGTGGTGAGACGTATTGTCAGCGTGTGCTCCCCTGTCTGTGGTACGTTTGCTGTGTCACTGAGTGAGGTACTTCCATTGATCGTTTCAGCCTGTCATTCAGTTTCAGAAATGCTTACAGTGCATTGCAAGTACAGCACGAACTCTCACAGCACAAGCTTACAATGTCTCTACTAACCACCTGTAATTAAGCATTGCTTATGATTGCCGAGCTATGTGAGCAAAGCAGTGTTGTAAGTGACTACAGCTACAGTCACAGTTGTGCATTGCGCATTGACTGCTGTTTGCTAGACCCTTTGAGGAAGTTGCACATTGTGTGAACTAAAGATCTGTGTCACTGAGTGAGGTACTTCCATTGATCTATTTGCTCAAAGAGACGCTAATGAGTTAGACATTGTGTAGGTGTTGTGAGAACTGCTGGCTATGTTTCAGAATGACCCACATATAACAAGCAAGAAAGAAAACACAAGAAAGAAAACACGGAGTATCTTTTGGTGTCATCTTTAAGCCCTGTTTCAAGGCTAAAGTGTCTGCATTCCAAACTGTGGGTAGCAGGATGACTGTCATATATCAACCATGAACGCAGTGGTCCTTTTGGCGAATGCGGAAGAATCGCCCTTCTAGGGCTGTGCGTTCCGTTCATACCGCCTGTATTGCCTCATCCAATATGGCAGACGATTGCTGCCATGCTCTCCTGCTTCTGCGCTTGCTCCAGACACAGGTAACCTGTGTCAGAGTGAAATGCTGCTACACTGCAGTTCATGCAGCGTTCTTCCATAAAACTAATCACGGAGCAAACAAACCTTGCGTCTCAACCCTAAAGTAACTTGCCATCTTAGCTCAACGCTCCCTTTCCTGTCATTTCTTTGTACTCCTAGTCTCTTCCTCCTGTTTCTTCCTCTGCATATGTTTGTTCCTCCACTCGATTGACGTGACAGTTTCCTCCTGCTGTGATATTCTTTTCCAACCTTTCAGGGACTTCTGTTTAATTTTCGATATTTTCAGTCATCCTTTATTTCTCAAACTATATTTCTTCTACGGATTACTTTAATTACAAGACCAAGCAGACAAATTTCAGTCTATGTTTTTTTTTTATCCCTTGTTGGTTTTTTCCCTTATTTCGGGGTTCTCTTCGGGGGTCATGCCAGTGGCTACCAGCGGGATTCCCATCTGCGGCACAAGCATAGACCCAGATTCTCTTCTACGTCTACACATAAACTTCAGGTAAGCCAAAATTCTGACAATGACACAGTTGGAATGTTAAAGGCTGCACTTAAAGGCATGGTCTAGTAAAAAAATGTATTGTCCCTACAGGTCGGCCATGTTTTTTTAAGCCTAAGTGGCTCGATTTTAGAAAACTTTCCTATGGACCTTACCCGAGTTTTCGTCCATTAAACGCACGCGAAAACAAGCACCAGGGAGCTGCCATTTTCTGATAATCCTATCTTTTCCCCGATCGCCCTGGCTGACCTGCTTTTGCGGCACTAAATCAATTCCCCCGCCCCTGAGCCTGACATTATCAAAACATTCATATTCCCCGCCTCTCCCCGTGACGTTACTGTGCTGCGTAGGCAAACGCGCCCAGTCGTCTTCTGCGCGACTCCACACAGAACCCGGAAACCAACACAGATCAACTCACAACACAGCGCGCCACAATTCGGAATATGAAACTGTACTTTAAAATGAAACAGCAACACGGTACATTTGGTAAAGTACATTTATTTGACATTAAATGTTTAGAGAATATTCAGCAATTGCCATATGAACTCCAGAAGCCATTTATTTTCTTTTATCTGTATCCGCAATAACTGTTCCGTTTCATCTTGAGTCACGCGCTGTTCCTTTATGGTACACAAGGTGTTCATTTTCGTAAAAAGAATCACTTTGGAAGCAAGGTGAACCGCAAGGCTGTTCCATCAACTAGGCACTAGTCCAGGCTAAAGGTTGTTATGTTGCTTCTAGCCACTAGTACAGCATAAGGGCATGTGGGCCCTTGGCGATCGTCCCATAATATGGTGATCGTGCTCCAGTTGTTGACACAAAGCTGCAGGTGTCTGCTGAAGAATCCATCCGCCGGTGTCTCAAACAGATGGCAGTGGCAGAATGGGATCAAATACCTGTTATGAAAACAAAAAAATGATACTAGCCGAACTTCATTAATATTACTCATTTTATTTATTACGGCCGATCAGAAACTATTTGCTTGCAAGGATAGTTCAATGGAGTATGTTCGTCTCTAAAATCAATGCGAAAAGTAACGAGATAAATCGAGGCCAACACACAATGATAAACGACAGTTAGTCTACATGCGTGAGGAATGATATGATATATGATATGGCATTTGTAACGCGCCTATACTCAAGTGTTTCTAGGCGTGACGAGGCAGGTGGGGAACAAGGGCAGACAGACAACAATCCTACTAGGCCAGGTGTCTTTCTGATCGCGCATGGGGAAGGGCTGTACATGGTTAGTTGAATACAAATTAAATAATAGGGCCAGCTGGTGGCAAGTGCAAGGTAAATGCCGGGAGAAGGGGCTGAAGGATACAGAGACAGTCCCGTAGTGCAGGTAGGCAGTGCAGGGAAAAGTGGCTGGGCCAAGGACCGAGATCGGTGAGACCAGTGGACCTGCATGCCCATGTGCCCACTACGAACAGTTTTACTTGCTTTTCCTAGCTCTTCATTCATTCATTTATTCATGCATCCATTCATTAAATCTTCATTCCGGTATAAAAGTGTGTAAAGATTTACTTACATTATATTTGAAATTTCCATTGTGTCTCTTCGTAATGCAGTCTGTAAAACGGACCGTGCTCTTGACAACGATTTTTCGTATACTGACCTAAAATGAAACTCGGTCTAGTTTCTGAATTTTCTGCCTTATCGTCTCTTACGTTATTGCGCACTCCCTTCAAATGTAGTTCTTTCGGCATGGTCCCTGTCTCAAGGTCAAAAAACAATAGACCCTTATACTTCCAGTGCGACTTGTGGGCCTCATCTGGGCGCTGTCCTTCGCATTCTTTATTTGCAACATCACGTAGTATAGGCATCTGTGAGAACTTGAAGTTTAGAATCCGTCTATGTAGTGCGCCTCAATGTGCAAATGCGAACTGGCTTCTCTCCCAAATGCCATGGCCCACTTGGCTGGCGCGTTCTAAGTGCCCCAATTTTGTCCCCGTTGTCTGCGAGCTTTGCAGCCCAAATTGAGACATTTAATTTTTAGCGGAAGGTCAGGGAAAGTATAAAGTACCACAGGAGTTGAGTTAAAAGTGAGATTTATTGTTTGTTTGTTTGTTTTATTATTTGCAATACGCAAGCCTCCCCTCCGTTAACAGTGCGCAGCATTTACATTTAAATGAGATGAGACATTAGAAAAATATATACATACACATATGTGAGGTGAATAGAGAGAATTCAAAGATGACACCCAGATTGTTTGCCACCCATGATGGTGAAGGTAGGGGTTAGGTTTACAGGTACACTGTACAATAACATTTATTTACAAAAAGACAATCGTATTGCAATTATTTAAACCGGGATTTGTACTTCACAATCAGCTGTGCTTCGGGTGGGCATGGCACAGTCGCAATGTTCGGTGGCAATGGATCACTGCTCTGCACAGAAACGTCCAAAATTCCATATCTGTGCTTCTCTAACACAGCAACAATAAGGCCTTTCACAAAGTCGAACTGCATTTCATCATAGACTGGTTTGATCACCCATTGCTTACTTCGTTTTGAAAACACCTTAGTGTAGCGAGGCATCCTTACTTTACCCCTAGTCCTAGATTGTTCACGTCCAACATTGCTGTTATGGGCCAAGACCGCTAGTAGAGTGCGATGTTTCATGCCCCGAAAGCTAAAATGCAAGCGCTTTGGCCTGTACTTTAGGCACATATTGTGGAACACCTCCAAAACTCCTGTGTGACAGAATTCTGTCAGTCCTCTCAAATCTCTTGATAGAGTTTTGTCAAAAAACAATCTTCCCAATGGCTTTGTGTGTCGGTGAAGATGGAATCAACCACTTCTTCTTCCGTGCCTCCTCTGGGGACAAAGGGCCATGTTCACATTGGTGGAAATGTTCATTTGCTGTCCAGCGGTGAACGTTGGTACAGTGGTGCATCAGTGACCGCCATTTTTCAAGTCGTATTTCCACTGACCCCTCACAAGTTATTGAGCTCCACCAAAGATGGTTGGTGATAGAATGTGACCACTGCAAAATACTTTCAAAACCTTTTTTTTCCCTGCAGCCGAGATTTTCTTATTGATTGATTTAGCAAGATGCCATACGTCAAATTGATATTTAATATGTGGGAACTGCTCTCTCATTGTCTTGGCAATTGAAACGTGTCTATCCGTGGCTATGAGGTCGATGTGCATTCCCCTCGATTGTAGATATTCCACTGATTTTATAAAACCTAGTTTCTCCATGGCCACTGAGGATGTACATTGTGTTACCTGCACGACCACAGAACTCACAATTTTCTTACTATCCATGTCCTGAAAGTGGTAGGTGCAGTACTTGGCAGAAAATCCAGGGCTGTCGCATTGTACATCGCCGGCTAGCCTGAATCGTTTGCCTTCGAATGTACTTGCTAGAGACAATTGTTCAATTTTCCAAGCATCACTAATGGCCGGAAACAGATAATCACGTTGGTATATGTAGTACAGTGCTTTAGAAATGAAATGGAGTCCCGCAAAGTGAAAGAAAGCCTCTAACTTTCTAAAACTGGAGCCACTAAAAAGTGATGCAGCTGCACACAGTAGATTGCCTGCTGGCAGTTTCCCCAGCATCGGTTGTGCAGACCATGAGAACCTATGATTTAATCTACAGGCGACATTTATTTTGACGTTACTGCCTTTTATTTGACGAGTCACATTAATCAATGGCTTCCCACATACTTTCCCTCTAATGGAATGCACACATTTCAGCATACTTATAATTTCCATCAAACAACTGTCGAATACAATGTATTTGCTCTCTTTCATTAGACTGTCATCCTGCGTCAATGTTGTTTCGGCCTTTGACGTTGTGGAGATTTCAACACATTGGAAAGTAATATCACTGATATCAAGTTCTGATGCGTCTATGGATGCTGTGGCTGGTTCATTCTCTGTCATTTCAACATCTATTACTTCAACATTGATGGGAGAACACAACAATGTCGACAGGTTTTTTGGTGGCAAATTTTTGGCGGGTGTAGATTGTGTAAATTGATCTGCAACTACTTCAGAGCTATCTTCAATACATTCAATAACATCTTCTTGTGGTGGTGCGGTCGCACTGTAGCTATGGTCCAATGCAACTTTGCTGTAGTCTCCAAACACAGTTAATTCATGTTCTGGCCATTGGACATGAGCATCTCGAGCCTGAACACGCCTCACCTCAATTAATAGTTCCTCCATAGTGTACACGGTCTGGCAAGCCACATCTCTCATTCGCTTCACTGTCTGTGTGTGTATAGTTCTGACACCCACGGGTAACTGGAGGAGAGATTGGAAAAGGGATGTTCAGTTTAAACACAAGATGGAGTGTAGTAGAATTGACTGGAAAAAAACATAAAATAGTCCCCAGCACAAACATTTTTTTAAAGTTATGAACTGTTTGTAACTAACCTTTTTTTGGTTTTTTTTCTTTGCAACTTTTTTGACTCGACCTTCAACATCTGCACGCTGTAGCTCCGATTCGTTTCCACATGTCCTCCCTTCCTCTTGCGCTGCAACGACTATATTTTCTGTATCCGCATAGACAGCACGGAATGAGGCTCCATCGTCTCCCTGAAACATAGTACTTTCATTACTATGTATCAAAATATTGTTAGCATAAAACACACGTGAGGACGAACACACAGGTACATCTCAATAGCCAAACACGATTTAAACATTGTGTGCAACAATCGAACGACAAGTATTCAACCTGTGATGATCTATTTCGATGGAACTGTCAGTATCCATACCTCTGGCTCTGCATGGACTGCCATGAATGGTTGTATTGGAGAGGAGGCATCCGCATCTCCCTGAAACACAGTACTTGCATTAGTATGCTTTTCAATATTGGAAACACAACACACACTTGGGGTCGACGGCACAGGTATATATAAAGATATAACCACAAATGATGCATTGTCCAAAAGAATCAAGGAAAATCCAAATATGATCACATTTCATTGACTTATTTCAACGATTCCTTTACATCTGTATCATCTAAATGAGAAGTTGTGATTGTGGTGGAAGATCCGTCGTCTCCCTGA
Source organism: Ambystoma mexicanum (assembly GCF_040938575.1). NCBI lineage: Eukaryota > Metazoa > Chordata > Amphibia > Caudata > Ambystomatidae > Ambystoma > Ambystoma mexicanum. The sequence goes on along the minus strand of NC_090935.1, from coordinate 618,252,892 downwards.
AACACAGTACTTGGATTAGTATGGTTTTCAATATTGGAAACATAACACACACTTGGGGTCGAACGCACAGGTACATATAAAGAGATAACCGCAAATGATGCATTGTCCAAAAGAATCAAGGAAAATCTAAATATGATCACATTTCATCGACTTTTTTCAACGAATTATTTACATCTGCATCATCTAAATGAGATGTTGTGATTGTGGTGGAAGCTCCGTCGTCTCCCTGAAACACAGTACTTGGATTAGTATGGTTTTCAATATTGGAAATATAACACACACTTGGGGTCGAACGCACAGGTACATATAAAGAGATAACCGCAAATGATGCATTGTCCAAAAGAATCAAGGAAAATCTAAATATGATCACATTTCATCGACTTTTTTCAACGAATTATTTACATCTGCATCATCTAAATGAGATGTTGTGATTGTGGTGGAAGCTCCGTCGTCTCCCTGAAACACAGTACTTGGATTAGTATGGTTTTCAATATTGGAAACATAACACACACTTGGGGTCGAACGCACAGGTACATATAAAGAGATAACCGCAAATGATGCATTGTCCAAAAGAATCAAGGAAAATCTAAATATGATCACATTTCATCGACTTTTTTCAACGAATTATTTACATCTGCATCATCTAAATTGGATGTTGTGATTGTAGTGGAAGCTTCGTCGTCTCCCTGAAACACAGCACTTGCGTTAATAGGGAAGAAAGTATAGCAAATGTAATCACGTTATATGATCACGCATGATGGAGCTGTCATTATCCATACCTTGTGCTGCTGAAGAATATCTATGGATGTTGCAAATGTAGTGCGCACTTCCGAAAGCTGTTGCGCCGATTCGTATACTTGAATGTCAGGCTCTGCATCAAGTGCAGGGGTTGATGCTCCATCAACTACCTGAAACATAGTACTTGCATTAGTGAGGATTACAATTGTGAAAACATAACACACACCTGGGGTCGACAGCACAGGTACAGATCAACGGCTAACCACGAATGAAACATTGTGTAGAACAATCAAACGAAAAGAATTCCAGCTCTGATGATGACGCTCGATGGAGTTGTCAGTATCCATACCTCCTGCTGTTGAAGAACATCTAGAAATGTTGTAGATTTGACGGACGCTTCAGCATCTCCCTGAAAGACAGTACTTGCATTAGTATGGATAACACTAATTATAACTGAAAACAAACACCAGTGGACGATAACTAAGGTGTATATCAATTGGAAAGCAGTAACCAAACATTCGGTAAAATAATTACACGATAGAATAAAACTATACTTGACATGCATAAAACAAGTATGTAGCGGATTAGCCTAGTAAGATTACCTGATACGCGCTAGAAGTGGTTGATAACTGCGACCACGTCAAGGATGTAGAATGTTCTTGCTTCAGATTCAAGGGATAGTCAAGAAGTTGTAAAGGTCAATTAATGATTGATAATGAAATGGCAATATTAAAAATAGCCATGTAAGGCGACAGAATACTTGAAAAATGCTCAATACAGCACAGTTCCCTGTCCCCATATATATATACATTGCGTTTGTGGGTTATGAAATCGAAAAAGAATATATTGATAAATGTCATTATTCAAAAAACTATACACTCATATCAATATCGAAATTATTACAAGGGATAGAACACCTACAATATCAATTAATCCATTCGGCTACCTACACACTACCGCAAGGCCTAAAGCTAAATCCGGACACTTGACTCACCGGTGGCAGAATGTGGACGAATAGAGTGGGAATAGCGTTTTCGCGCAATTTCCGTGTCGTTCGCCGTTTATTCTTCTTTGTTACCCAAGATGTTGTGTACATGTCCAAGGAAAAGTGCCGGCTGCAGATGCGGTATCGATCACCCCTCTTGTCCTGTAAGACTTGTTGGACTCTACTTTCCAGCTCATCCAGTGGATATCCGCAATGTCTGACCCATTCTCTTATTCGATCAACAATTTTCAGGAATACATGCATTGTAGTGCCTTCAGATTTAGCATGGGTCTTCGAAGGGCAACCGCTAATCGAACAGGCAGGCATTGTTGATAAATCTGAAAAGTAAATATCGACATTATTATACAATCTTCAAGAATAAAGATTTGATACAAAAGTAAATGAATCATATAATAATCAATGCAAGGTTTGTTTTGGTTGCAGGAACTATACCAGTTCATTATGTGCGGCTTAGTATTTGCATAAGTTGCAGAAATGTATAAATGATGTGACTAAAAACTGAACATGTGACTCATCCCCTGGATGTTCTGTATTGCACGAGAAGGAAACATGCTTACATTATAGTCTGGGCCCCCGAAGGGTGCAATTCGAAGACAATAGACACAGATGAAAATAAATAGATCTATTGATAGCATAGCAATGGAAACTCAAGTCAATAGCAATGAGACCAATGAACCTAGCACTATTGTGTACTCAACTCGTAAATAGATAGAAATTTAAAAATCTGCGAAATATGACTAGGGTACATGGCCTTACCTTGACCAACAAACAGTTGGATTCAGCAAGCAGAGCAGTATGTTGCAGGAGAATAGGTGGGTGGCCACAGGTAGCACACTGATGGGTTTGCTCTAAGCGGTCACAGAAGTTCACGGATAGCACAACAACGAGCAGATTAGCGTAGATCTCAGTGGTTGCCAGGTAACACGTTCAGGAGTTGACTTGCAAAGCACAAAGATGTTCTCATGAGATATATCAAGTGGTTTATAAAGTATTAGAAACAGGGGTGTGTTTGTGAATGAATGACGTATGTATGTCGTGGTCTTAGGGGGGCGGCCTGCTTCAAGGGGAGGCCTGGGTGGAGACACGGGGTCTGAGGAGGCCATGTGACCGATGGCCTCTGGGCGTGGGACACCTTTTGAAGTGCACATGTAGTTTGGCACCTTGGCCGTTTGTCCCCCTGATAGCCCCCCATGCCAGCGGGCATCCACCGGCGCGAACCGCCTTTGATACAGAGGGGTGGGATAGATGGGCCTGGGGCGTGCAGATAAGGCACAGGAAGGCTGCTGAATGGAGACACACTTATGTGGATTGCAGGGGGGCGGCCTGCTTCAAGGGGAGGCCTGGCTGGAGACACAGGGTCTGAGGAGGCCATGTCACCTTGGCCGTTTGCGCCCCTGACAGCCCCCCACGCCAGCACGCATCCACTGGCGTGAACCGCCTTTATATCAATATATAGTATATCGCCTTTATATCAATGATAGTATATCGTGCTTATCAATAATAAATGCTACATACCAGAGATTCTTGTGAGCACAGACCCACACTTCAACCGGTGTATTATAGTGGTCAAGACCCTAAGGCCTGTATAATCCAATGGTAATTGTTAGTATAGATATATGTGTGACTTTTATAGAGACATAACCTACTGAAAGACTTTGAACAAGTGTTATTTAGTGCATGCGTTATCGAGAATATGTTATGTTAGCTTAGATAGATAGTGACCACCCTGCTTCACAGCGACCAGACCTTCACCCATTCGGAGCACAGATGTCTGACGTCCATCCTTGAATGGAGACACACTTGATTCATTTAAAAAATCGAGACAACCGTTGTCAAAATATATGTGGTGTTTTATTTTGTATCTTATTTTCATGACACAAAAATACAAGACTTTAAAGATTATACAGGTCAGGTTGCAGCACAGCGAGAGAAAATCCCCTGTACTGACCGCTGTCACTCGGAAACGTTTCTCTAATGGCACAAACGGCACAGGCGGGTATCACTCTTCGAACGCGGTGTCCAAGCCTCCCGTGAAGCCACCATGTAAAGGAACGATAGGCCACCAGCCTGTACCACCTGTGAAAAGGAATGAAACAAACTGTTTTTAAATGACCAAGATAAGTTTAATAAACGTTTGTTGTCAATGACAATTCTTGTAACTAATGGCATTTTACACGGACAAATGCTATCTAGACAATGCACACTATTGAACGACTTACATGCGTTACAATGATATGTAGATGTAATTTTGGATATAGTAGAAGAACATGAAATAGGAGTGGCATGACAAGCAGAGTATACTTACTTGTTACTCGGATTACGAGGACGAACAGTTGCGCGAAGTTTGTGCATAAGCACCATCATTATTCTCAACACGGCCAGTGTGAGGCAGGCTGCCCTGAAGTCTGGCAGCTCGGTGATGCATGGCGGTCGTGGCTCGCCTTCCGAAATGGAGGCCAGGCATCCCGAGTTTTCTCGGCAGCAGCAGTTCTCGTCCTCAGTTGGCATTAGCTCGCACCGATTGCATGTGCACCAGGTGGAGACGCCGTCCATTCGACTAGGCCCAGGCTCTTCATCTGTTGATTCGTCCTGCCAACTGCCGTCCGAATCCCCATAGTTTTCGCGTGCTTCCCTTTCCAGTAGTTCCTCCTCGGTATACTCAGGCTCGTACATGTAGGGCATTATTGTAGCCATTGTGTGTTAAACAAACTAAAATAATTTATAGCGGTGGTACTGGTATCTGTTCACACGGGCTACAAGCGGCGAAGGTAGCTGACCAGAGCACTGAAACGAGTCACAGAATACTCAAAGTAACACAGAGAGAGGAATGGAATCGAAAATCTGCTGCTGTGTGTTGTGAAACGGTCTGTTTATAATTATTGAGGAAAGAGGCGTCCTGCCATTTCCATGGCGACACGTCATTAGCTGAAGCGCAGCGAATGTTGACATGAGACATGCTTTGGCGTTGGGAAATGGGCGGTACGAGTCTGCTGATGACAGGCTCAGGGGCGGGGGGAATTGATTTAGTGCCGCAAAAGCAGGTCAGCCAGGGCGATCGGGGAAAAGATAGGATTACCAGAAAATGGCGGCTCCCTGGTGCTTGTTTTCGCGTGCGTTTAATGGACGAAAACTCGGGTAAGGTCCATAGGAAAGTTTTCTAAAATTGAGCCACTTAGGCTTAAAAAAACATGGCCGACCCATAGGGACAATAAAAATGTTTACTAGACCATGCCTTTAATAGGTGTTTGCAAGATCACTTGCTTGAAGTGCAGAGGCTTGAAGAAAAAGCAACAACAATAACTGAGTAGCCCCAAAAGCCAGTAAGAAGTCCATCTACATTGGGTAGTGGCCTCGCCACTGCAACTGTGTTAGATACAGGAGTACTCCATGTAGGGTGTTCAACTCTCACACATACACCCTTTGGGGTAGCAGGGGTCCCAGCTGGAGTCTTCATTCTTCAATGTGCCTGGGCTTGGGAGAACAACATCCTACAGCTGCAATGATAGCAAATGCATATTTGAGCAACATATGGCAACTTGGCAAGGATGATGTCCCACTACAGTACTGGTTCTCCAAGTGGTCAGTGTGGTCAATAGCCTTGTATGCATAGACAATAACGTCCTAAGCTGCCCCCTTCTAGTGCACAGTCAGAGTGCATTTTTAGTGCTGCTGGTGCTATTGTCACTGACCGTAGGAGAAGCGTCTCTGTAGTTCATGTAGAACAAGTGCCTGCCATTCAAATGAATGCGCACCTATCCCATTTAACTATGGCAGAGGGCGTGGGCAGAGTATGGATGAGTGGAAAGTGATCTCCGACACTAAGCCTCAAGAACCCTGAATGATCCCTTACTCTCTCTTCGCCGAGAGAGCTGGTACACATGTGCACAAAGGTCATCATCTTACCTCCAAAGGGAATTTAGGAGCTGAATGATGCAACAAGAGCAGCCAGAAGCACAGAAACTGCTGTTCTGAATATCCGTGAAGACCTGTTCTCCAACCTGGACTCTAATCTCCCCTCTATCCTCATCCTACTCGATCTCTCCTCTGCCTTTGATACTGTTAACCATACCATCCTGCTCAACCGGCTCTGTGATAATTTGGGTATCACTGATCAGGCTCTGGCATGGTTAACCTCATTCCTCTCGGATCGACAAGCCCAGGTCCAACTTGGGTCTTTCCTCTTCTCTATCTCTCTCTCCACCTGTGGTGTTCCCCAGGGGTCTAACCTCTCTCCCTGGCTGTTCAACCAATACCTGGCACCTCTCGCCCACCGCATTGCTGCTTTCGGCACCAACTTTCAATGCTATGCGGATGACACCCACCTCGCTTTTTAGGCTCCTCACTGCTGCTTCTTCTCCTCTCATCTCTGATTGTCTCTCTGCAATCCAAGAGTGGTGTGTCGCCAATGACCTCTGCCTGAATGCCAGAAAGAAGGAGATTCTCCTGATTGGCACACCAACAACCTGCTTTCCGCTCACTCTCTGGCCGGCCTCCCGGCTAAGAACCTCAGGGTTATCTTCGACTCCACTCTCTCCTTCCTCCCTTACAACTCCAATGTCTCTAAGAAATCAAACGACCAACTGCACCTCCTCAGGGGTATTCTTCCTCTCCTCTCCTTGCCCCAGAGGCTCACTGCCTCCAGAGCCCTGATTCTCTCTATGCTTGACTATTGTAATAGCCTCTTTTTAAATCTGCATGCCTCTACTCTCTGCCCTCTGGAACTCATCCAGAACAGGACTGCGAGACTTGTTCTTGGCCTCAAACTCAGGGATCATATCTCTCCAGCACTGAAATCTCTCCATTGGCTCCCAGTGGCTGCAAGGATAAAATTCAAGACTCTCTGCATTGTCCACAAGGCCTTCTGGGGCCTGGGACCAAAATAGCTCCAGCTTTCTCTTCCAAAGTATCTTCCTACTCGAGCCCTTCACTCCTCCACCTCCAACTCCTTTAGGGTCAGGTGTTTTTCCAAGAAGCGAGCTGGAGGCAGATCTCTCTCCTCTGTGGGCACCTCCCTCAGGAACAGCCTCCCTGCCTCTTTGAAACATGAGCAGAACCTTCTCCGGTTCCGGAAGCAGCTCCAGACTTTCCTCTTTTGCTACTGCCTTCTCTCTTCCTCTTCCCTGTTGATCGCCTATCTGTCTCTGCACTGGTTTACTTGGGCACCCTCTGAACCACAGACCCAGGTCCCTGTCCTCCCAGCTGCACACATGCACTGCCTCCCGGCCTCCATGCACTTAGGGCTGTATCTGTAACCCTACTGCCCCCCACCAGCACTATCCATCACTTGTCATACTGCACTTAACTTGCACTGCCACCAGTTGCCGCACATCTTGTTTCATATGTATGTCCTATGTTCTGCACTTCTCCTCCTCTCCTTCCTTTGGCACTTTCCCCCTCTCCTCTGCACTTGTTCAATCTCAATGTCACTGGGCATAGTAAGATCGTTGTCTTGTTACCTCATGTTTCCCACCCCCTGCCTCGTCTTGCTTTGAAACACTTGTGTATGGGCACGCTATAAATAAAATATCATATCATAATGGGGAGACTGAGAATACCTTCCCCGAAACAAGTTGGCACTCCAAGGCTGATCCGGACCGCAATGCTGCCGAGAAGACGTACCAACAACTAGCGGGCTCCACTCCTGTGGCGACCATCAACGGAGGGCAGGATTCTGCCTTGAAGCCAGATTGGAAGCGCTGCAGGGGCATGACACAAATGGAGAGCCATTATATGTGAAGGTGACCCGGTGCAACTTGGAGTCATATGGAGGGAACAGTGTGAAGTGAGGACCAGGGGTGAACTGGTTGGTATCTCGCATAGCTATAGTCTGTTGAAAATACATTCTTACTGTTGTGTTATGTTGTTAAGGTGGGAGGGGTTACACATGTCCTATTTCTCAAAACAGAGAGATATGAATTCTGATGGGGTGGGAAGGAGAAAATGAAAACACAAATTGCCTGGTACCGAATAATGGCTGGAAACTGTACTGGAATATCAGAGGACTGAACAAATACATCAAGCAAAACAGGTTCTATAATTATTCGAGACATTGAAAGGTATCTGTGGCGTTGTATTTGCAGGAGACATGTTTCACCAGAGATAGAAAGCAGGCTTTGGGTGGAGGCACACACTGAAATTTTACATTGCTCTAAGTAGCTGCTGCCCAAATAGAAAGTCTTGATGAACCACTCTCAAGTCTTAGCCTACTATCTACACATGGTGGGACACATTGAAAAACATAATTACCACATCTCAGTAAGTCATACTGCTCTTTCGCCACAGGGTAGACACATCAGCCAGGGAGAATAGGTGAATGAGGCAATAATAGCCGGTGTAGAACATCCCTTTGTAAAGCACCACCCCAAGCACATTTGAAAGCTCAGAGCATTTTACTGTGGTGGCTTGCCATTGGGGGAACTGTGTAAATAATTTGTGTTTTCATTTTCTCTTTCCCGGCCTTAAAAAATATTTTTTTATATTACAAAAACAACAAATATAAAAAATAGATAGCCTCAAAATGACTTCAATTTAGTTGGTATAATTCATTCAAGTTAGAGAAGATATCTGAAAACTAAGTGTCCTACTTCAGGAATCAGGATGGCATTATTTTGTATAGGAATGGATTTGGATGTTATGCTTGAACTAAAATGGCGCTGGTGCGCAGTGCATTATGGGAGCGCTCAGAGCCATGATGGATATTTACTTCATGCCGCAGTGAAAAGCTGCACACATTTTGCTGAGTGTTAGATTCACGGTGCTGAGGAAAACATGCTTTCCAAACCTGGTATGCGGTCAAGGACATTTCTGCTGGGAAAGCTAACTTTGTTATGGTTTGTTACTGTTCTCCGTGGAGCGTGTTTTTAGAGGAGGGAGGCACTCTGCTCCTTCAGGGTGGCTGTCGATTGACCCAGCTGGCAACCGACGGCTGCTCATCAACTGCGCAAGTGCCATTTCCAGAAGGTTTGAGAACTACCACTCCTTTTCGGAGTGTGTATATATGCTGAAACCCGGAGGTGGTCAGGTGAGACTTCTGCCGGAGGAGGACGCTTACGTCCGGCATTCCTGTGAGCTGTGGTGCTCTCGGCCTGGCTGTTCCCGGGGTCTTCCAGTCGCTTCTGGGCGAGATGAGGAATCCAGTTACGCTCAGGGTGATGTATTTCCTTTTGCATTCTTTGCTTCTTCTGTGATTTATGTCTATGTTACTGCTATGAGTTATTTCTATGTTATTACTGGTTGCTTTTAAACTTTTAATAAATAGCCGTATAAGTGCTGATTATCTTCTAAGAGTGTGTGGTTGCGAATTATTGCGTCTTTCTGCGTTCAAAGTATTGGCTCTATAATTGCATTGGTGATTTATGTTTTTACGTGCACTCTGGGGAGAGCAATACATTGGATTAACCAATATTTCTTATGTATGTTTTAAACTGAGCTTGCCCTCTTGATGTTCATGTTACTGCCCCATTCCCTATGGCTCCTTTCTCAGCAGTTGGAAATTAATCATACATGTAAGCTTTGACGTCCTTCTGTATGTATTTAGAATGACTACTGCCGGGCAACAACACAGTAGGTATGTATTCCAATTGATTACGTATGTAAATCCCTTTCAGGAGTAAATCTTCTGCTCCAATTGAAGCTCCTCGCCCTCTTTCCAGGACTGTTGCCATGGTCAAAGAGCATACTTTGACTACTGATTTAATTTTAACCTGAGCAGCCACATTTTTAGGAACAAAATCAGAGACAGGTTGGTTATTTTACTTGTCGTGTCCCCCCAACCTGCATCAAGAAGGTCTACAGAATTTGAAATGTATCAAATGATGACGATAGTTAAGTGTTAACCTGCAAATCTTTAAGCATGCTCTTTTCCTTTGATCCTCCATCAGTGCCTCGCTTTGATACAGTTGGGTGGCACTTTACTAACCTTAGACTGAAATATATAAATGTGGTCATAGTATTAATCTCACCTTTGTCCCTAAGCTACTCCAGTGTTTTAAAAGTGCAATTCATAAACAGATTTCCCATTGAGGTGACCTGTGGCCTCTGAAAATTGATTTGAAATTCTTTATCAAATGTAAGGTATGCCTCGCAACATCAAACAATGGAACATTAGGTGAGTAAGGAGAACTTTCGCTAACCTGATGGGGCTGTTGCCTTTTCAGTATGCACACGTAATGCTTCATGATTATTCACATAACACCAGTTGGCTAAAAGCATGCTTAGGCTTTGTGAAAATATAGCTCCAGGTTCGTGGCCGTCAATCCACCTTGCTTAAATGGAAGGCACAGTACTTCTCTGGAGATACTTGAGTTTTACTAACCCAAATTAGCCTGATCAACTTTTTCTTTAAACCAGAGAAGTACCCTATCAGAACGCATGTGGAAACCGTAAAGATATTCTGCCCATACATGAAATAGTGAACATTAATCACATCTCAACTTTCTGGTCTAGGACTTCTAAGGATTTCAAATATTTTTCCCTGGCCACCTCTTCCATGGAAACATTATTCCCAAGTACTCTATTATATCTTTATTAAGATGGATATCCAAAATCAGGCCTAGTGGAGGGTTTGGGGAGGCCACCCTATGTATGGTAAACAGGGAAGACACTGAAAGGTTTGCCAAAACCCAATCAAGGTAAGGAGGTAAGTTAGCTGAGCAGTCAATGCTGAGTCTCAGGAAAGTGTGAGAGTGGGCTAGAGCTACAATAAATGACTCAACACAGAGCAACACCAATATTTCAAGTTAGGCAGTAAGTATATAAAGTAGGTACATAAAGTACAGTTATTTATTAGGCCTTTAATTACACATTAAGCATCTACATATCACAATTAAGTATTGTCACACAAAACCTTATATATGCACATTCACCATTAGGAGGCTCGAATTACATATGAATTATCAGTGCAATACAGGTGAGTAGTCCGATACAATGAAACATAGGTAGAACTCTTCAGAATCAACACAAGAACAGATTCCCTCAATCTTAATAAGTCCAACACTAAGCTGGTTTGGGGCCTTATTCCCAAATGTCTCCAGTTTCAAAGTAACTTCCTTATGTTTGTTGTTATAGAAGAGAATGCAGCGGATTGTGGTTGTGATTATAGAAAGCTTCCCAAGTTGGATAAAAGGCCAGCTCAACTCAATCCAACACACTATTATAGGCATAGGGAACAATCCTTAACCCAGGTTCCAACCCTAAAGGTCAGGTCAGAGTGAGGTAGGGTCAGGAATGCATGCCCAATGTTACCCTATGGAGGATAGGGGGGGCAGAAAGAGGTATGTTAACTTACCCCCTGACTAAAATTCTCCCAGAGACCACTGTAGGTGTTCCGGAATTCGTCTGGGAAAACAATCTTCTGAGCTTGGTCCATTTGAGGAAGTCCCAGGGGTCACAGGTGCAGAGTTCACATTTGGCACTAAGATTTAGTTTCTGTCCGTCACGGTGCACAATAAAGATTGCCCACGCTAACAGCTCAGGAAGTCTTCATTCTATTAAAGACAAGGAGGCGAGCATTATGCTTTTCTTTCTTTAATACTGCCATAATAGCATTTAAAAAAACATGACTTTTTAAACTTTAGCATTTGTGCTTTTCTGTCACAACAAAGAAATAGCCAAACTTAGGTTTTAAAAGTCCAACTAAAGTGATCATTCCTTCAAGATGACTATAAAACTAAAACTCCCATGATGCCTATGGGGTGTTGTAGTCCTGACCCTAACTCCTGCTCCAATCAGCTCATAGGTCAGTATATAAGAACCTTGCCCCCCCAGGTCCCTTCCTCTTTCTTTTGCGGTCCAACTCTCCGGTAACGAACTCAACAGTCTTATGAACAATCAACTCAGGATTTCCAATCTAACTGTGTCCCATGTCCATGAACTGTAACTCTTTGCAACTCTTGGGCGAATAACTTGACTCCGCTCTGAAGACTCAGTGCTCGTGATTATGCTGCTTTCTGGTCGTCTCCTAGGGAAAAACGGAGAACCAATTATGAGGGTGGGTAACACGACAAGTTGAACATCTTAAATAAATCTCACATTAGTTCAACAGTTGTCTACACTTCGGGTGGGATATAATGCTCGCCTCCTTGTCTTTAATAGAATGAAGACTTCCTGAGACTTCCTGTTAGCGTGGGCAATCTTTATTCTATGACAAGACAGGAGGCTCGCATTATGCTTATTCAAAGCTCACTACCACTCTATCAGGTATATCGGATACAGGTTTAAAATAAAATGTCTTAAAGGTCGATTCAGATGACCAATCTGCTGCTTTCATTATGTCTTGGTGTGGCACTCCGGCGGAGAAAGCTCTAGAAGCCATTGCGCCCCTCGCCGAATGTGCACCAAACTGGGATAAGTCAATTCCTGCCCACTGCATGACCTCGCGCACCCATCTAGCTATTGTCGCTGTCGCAACTGCATGATAAGGCTTCCTACGCGCTATTAGCAGCTGTGTAACACCTAGCGGTCTGTACGGCGCTGTGACGGTCTCGTAATCTTTGATACATTGCGCTACACATAATTTTTTGTTTCCTGTAAAATAGGGGTATGAGATAACACGTGAATCTGATTTAGTTCGCTTGGTTATTGTAAAGGCCACTCCTTCGGGATAGAATATTTTCCTATCTATTTCTAATGCCTTAATGTCCGATAGTCTTCGGCATGCCGTAAGACAAAATAACATTGCTAGCTTGCATGACAGCTGGGATCGGGATAAATTACTGTTATCTGGCCATTCCAGGAAAAGTCGGAAGACCTCTTTAACATCCCACAGGGTTGTGTATCTCGGTTCTGGAGGCTTTTTCAACTTCATACCTCTCAGGAGTCGCAGCACCGTGGGGTGTTCGCCAATGGCGTTACCCTCTACTTGATCGTGCCCTGCTGATATTGCGGACCGTAATACTCCTGTTGTTCTGAAGGCGTTGCCTTCCTGAAATCTCATTGCTAAGAAGTTTAGCAGTTGTACTACAGGGGCAGAAACGGGATCCACACTCTGTTCTGCACACCAGTGCACCCAACTGTTCCATGCGGCATTATAGCTCTTAATGGTGGAAGGCGCCCACGAATCTCTGATACAGTCTGCAGCGAGTCGCGAAATGCCAGGCAATTCCCATTTTCTCCTGAAACCCTGCAGGCCATCAGTCGTAGAGTGCCCGCTAAGATTAGCGGATGCGCTCTCCCGGTCGGGTCGAGTAGAAGGTCCGGCTGGTGCGGAACTATCCTCGGAAAATCCGTAGAAAGTTCCATCACTACTGGAAACCACGCCTGAGATTTCCAGATAGGGAGCACCACTATTAAGTCTGCTTGCTCTCTGCGTACCTTCGCTAGAGTCCTCGTGATCATCAGAAACAGAGGGAAGGCATAATTAAGCGCTCCTTTCCATGATTGGAGAAACGCGTCTGTGCCAGCTGCACCCGGGTCTATCCTCCAACTGAAATATGTCTGTGTCTGAGCGTTCAGTCTGGACGCAAACAGATCTATGTGTACTGGACCCCAAAGGTCTGTTAACGCTCTGAACACCCTGGGATGCAGTCTCCAATCGCTGGAATCCACCAGATATCGTGAGTTCCAGTCTGCTACTTCGTTCAGATTCCCTGGTAGGTATTCTGCTGTAACTGTTATCTGATTCTGCAGGCAATAATGCCAGAAATCTTTTGCTAACTCTGCCAGCATGCGGGATCTCGTTCCTCCCAGTTTGTTTATGTAACGCACTGCCGAGATGTTGTCCATCTTCAGCAGCACGCAGCATTGCACTTTGTCCTTCTTAAAGGCACGCACTGCGAACAATCCCGCTAGTAGTTCGAGACAGTTTATGTGTAGTTGTAACTCTTGTTCTGATCATTTTCCTCCTGTCTCTACGTTTTCGCATCTCGCCCCCCATCCGGATCTGCTTGCGTCTGATTCTATAATGATGTCTGGAATGTCTCCGAAAATTGCTCTGCCATTCCAGGCTTCCATGTTGAGAAGCCGCCACTGGAGCTCCGAAAGCACTTCCTGATCCAGGGTTATCAGCTGGTGATAACCGAGTCCTCCCTTTAGATGCTTTATTTTGAGCCTCTGTAATGCTCGATAATGCAGTGGGGCTGGAAAAATCGCTTGAATCAAGGCTGCTAAGAGGCCTCCTATTCTCGCTAGAGCTCAAAGAGAGATCATCTCCTTTGCTATCAGTACTCTGATCTCCTTCTTTATCGCTCTTACTTTGTGGTGTGGAAGCTCGAGTGTAGCTTTGATTGTGTCTATGTTGAACCCTAGGAACTCTATATTTTGCACAGGTACCAGCTGGGATTTGTCCAAGTTCACTAAGAAGCCCAGAGATGACAAGAGCGTGAATATCCATTGCACGTTCTTGGATAGCGAGGTTTTGTCTGACCCTAGGACTAGAATGTCGTCCAGGTAGACGATAATACGAATTCCTCTTTCCCGAATAGCCGCTGCCACGGGCCTCATGATTTTGGTGAAGGTGCAAGGCGCTGATGCTAGGCCGAACGGGAGACATGTGAACCGCCATATTTCCCCGCCCCAGCGGAACCGTAGATATCTCCGATGTTCCTGGGCTATCGGAATCGTGAGGTAAGCGTCTTTGAGATCTAATCTCGCTAACCAGTCCCCGGTTCGGAGGAGGTCTCGCAGTAAATGGATGCCCTCCATCTTGAAATGGTTGTAAACAACCCATTCGTTCAAACTTTTAAAATTTATCACCGGACGAGTCTTGTCCCCTCGGTGAACTAGAAACATATTGCTGAGGAATCCTGGTCCCCCCTGCATATCTTTTTCTATTGCATTCTTGTCTGCTAGGCTGAGCAACTCTCTGTGTAACAACTCTTCTTCTCCCCGGGACACCTGGATGGGACGGGGTTCTGAGCTCTGTATGGGGTCCTGTATGAATTCTAGCTGTAATCCCGCTACTGCCTGTAATACCCATGCATCACGCGATAACGCCTGCCATGTGCTCAGAAATTGAAGGGTTCTCCCTCCTACTTTCACGCTTATTACACTCACCTCCTGAGGCATTGGGTTGTCTGTGAGAGCCTCTTCCTTTACGGCCTCTGGGGAACTTGGCTCTGGACGGGAAGAAGGTGTCCTGTTGCTTCCCTTCCCAGTATTGGGCGCGCGGCCCTTGGGGTCTACGGGAATAATTGAAGCGACCGGACGTACGACCCGTCCGGTCCCGGAAAAAACTCGACCAGGGAATATCTTCTTGATTGCGCTTTGCGCCCTTTCCAGCGCGGAATACGTGCCTACAAATTGCGACATTTCCTTCGCAAAGGCTTTGCCAAACAATAGACCTCTGGCTCCTTCACCAGCCTCATACGAGGCCAAGTCACTTAGTTTATTATCTTTTTTCAGAAGAACACCTCTCCTACGTTCCGAAGACATAGCGCAGTTACCGTTGCCCATGAGACAGACAGCTCTTTGCGCCCAGTTCGCCAGAGCCGAAGCGTCGACTGGTGTTCCTGTGTCCTTGGCTTTTTCCACCAGGTCCATTATTTTAGCTAAGGGACTTGCAATGTCAAGAAGCTTATCTTGGCACCCTCGCCAGGCCCTGTCGATTCCTTTCCGGATATCTCGCGCTATTTTCGTCACAAAAGTGACCATCTTGGAGTCAAGCTCCGGTGTCTCCGCCAGTTTGAATGGCAACTCTGGTCGAGGGCATTCTGATCGCATCCTGGACCTTACCTCCCTGTCCAGAAGTTTCCTAATATGCTGTGCCATATAGGCTGCTACTCTGGGTGACGGGACCCAATCTGAAGATTTTGGGTGCCTGATCGCTTCTGGGTCAAACATATCGGCGGTACTGTCTATCTCCTCTGCATGATGCGCGGAGTCAACGTCGTCTCCACCTTTGTCCTCTGGCATATAGCCTTCATCATTGTCCCCTAGATTGTTCAGCACTGGGGTAGGGGGTCTGTCCTGGCTTTGCTTCTTCTTTTCCAGGAAGGCTCTTTTCAGCCTAGCGACAGGGTCGTCTGGTCTTTGGGGAGCCTCATCCTCCCTATCAAGATTGCTCGTGGGGGTCAAAATATGTTTAGTTTTCCGAGCTGCTTTCCGCCCCTTATGTTCAATCCCTTCAGAGGGATGTCTGGCTGACAGCTGATCAACTGACTCTTCTGCTTTCCTCTTATTGGCAAGCTGGGCTTGCTGTTCTTGAATCATGGCTTCTAGTACTTCAAGCCTCTGCGCAATAGGCTGCACACCTTGCAATACCGCTTTCGATAATGAATCCCCTAATACCATCTTAAAACTCTGTGAGAGATCAGCGTCCTGTTGGTACGGGCTCTCTCCCCACTCTTCCTCAGACCACTCCGGAGAGGTGAAAGGTGGAGCACCGGGGCTGTTGGATTGTGCCATCTCTAGTGTTGGTAAAACCAACTTATGGGCTGTCAGCAGGGAACAACAGCAGCTAGGCCCCTGTTCCACAGAGATATGTGTATTGCGGGGTTGTGCAGAGCTGCTTCCACAGAGCCTGAAAAGAAGTATCCGAACTTCTTGCTCTAGCTGTCCCCTAAATAGCGCTCCGGTGAAATACGAGTTTTTTTTTTAGTTTTTTTTTAATAGCCGGTATTAGGTCGTTGGTTTCTCACTGTTCGCTGCGAACGCAATGAAATCACTTGCGCGCGCGCGCGTAAAGGCCCCGAGGGAATGCCGGGAGACTGAAATTCCTTCCGTTCCCCTGGGTCCTACCGCCCGACTCGTTCGTCGGCGCGGAACCTCGAGGAGCGGGGCCGGGTGCCTGAGGCGATCGCGTTCGCTCGCGGCGCCGGCCCCGCCTCCTCGGAACCTGAACAATGCAACGCCGCGGAACAACGACGAGTGAAATAATATTCAGAACGTCCGAGCGACACAGATTACTTACTATATTCTCTTCAATTGTAAATATTACATTATATATATATATACGCTCTAATGTCAATGAAGGACACACTCATATATATAAGCGTTCTATATACGCTGCGCTGGGGATTAGGAACATACGCACACAATTATTCTAAAGAGAGATAATGTGAGGTACTTATCTTTGGCAGCAAAAAAGAAAGAGGAAGGGACCTGGGGGGCAAGGTTCTTATAGACTGACCTATGAGCTGATTGGAGCAGGAGTTAGGGTCAGGACTACAACACCCCATAGGCATCATAGGAGTTTTAGTTTTATAGTCATCTTGAAGGAATGATCACTTTAGTTGGACTTTTAAAACCTCAGTTTGGCTATTTCTTTGTTGTGACAGAAAAACACAAATGCTAAAGTTTAAAAAGTCATGTTTTTTTAAATGCTATTATGGCAGTATTAAAGAAAGAAAAGCATAATGCAAGCCTCCTGTCTTGTCATAGAATAATCGGTCCCAGACAGGATCCAGTAGAAGACCCAAAATTATGACAGATGAATACCTTTGCAGTGTAGACCACCTCGGGGTGCCCCACGGATTAAAGAAGGAGTGTTCCAATGAAAATCACCACGGTCAGGTGGCAGCAGGTGATCTTACAGAGACAAACACAGAGCCGCCCAAGCACAGCTTCCCTTGGAGTTAGACGCCTGATAAGGCAAAAGCAGGCGACTTGTGCCATAAACTGACGTTCTGCAAAGTTCCAAGGCTCTACTAGGAATGATGACGGCTTCAGTGAGGTAGCCCAGAAGAGAGCTGGTCAGTCCACCGGTTGGTCCACAGTAACTTCTAAAAGCTCAGGAGGCACAGATCTTTGAGCTGGGTTTGAGACTGGTTGTTCCCACCAGTCTAGGGCCTAAAGTACCAATGAGGGTCTTCTTGAGATCAGGCAAATGAGCAGGGCTTCACCGGGCCAATCACTCGAGTCGATGCTCGTGAGCTGCAGGGGTCACCCTTGGGTCGTCAGCAGGCTGCTCGTCTTCGTAGAAGCCTTGGCACCAATGATGATCTGGCGAATATTTGCAGGAGCCCTGCTTTTATCCAAGGTTCAGGCTGGGAGCAAGCCCACCAATCGAAAGGATCTGCACTGTTCAGACAGCCAGGGGTTGTCCAATCAGGGACAGCTACTGGTCATCACATCTGCCCAGCAACAGACTTTCAGGCATTAGCCCCTTCCTCTGGCTCACACACACACAAAGCCCTTTTGCTCACAATTTACAAATAAGGCATTTCCTAACCTGAGAAGGCCAAAGAACAATATGAGCATCTTAATGTGCTAGACACATTTGGTAGCTATTTTTGGTAAATGCAACAGTGCATGAGAAAAATGACACACAAACTGTAAAAATCACACACCTGCCACCAGCTTGTTTTAGGTATGTTGTCAAAATAACCAAAGCACCATTATATAAAAAGTTATAAGTATACAAAGTATCCTAACTGCTCTTCACTGTAAAGTGATGTGTGCAATTATAAAATTGCAAGAATTCATAAAGAGAAACATAGGGCCTCATTACAAGTCTGCCCGTCCAAAAATAAGGGTGCTGGTAGCAAAGTACAGGCACCCTTTCCGGACTGGCAGACTACAACTGTGCCTGCCGGCAGTTGCACACGGTAGGTGTGACCTGCCGGGCACAACGGCCCTGTTAGGCACCGTTGTCATGGAAGCACCAGCACCGTTAGTAACGGTGCTTCCGAGTCCCCATTTCCGCCTCCACGGGAATGGGCACTAACATTTTCTGCCGCCTGATATCCCGGGCCACTGGGACTTGGGATCTCAGGCAGCGGAAACAGGGTTACAGGGTTGGCAACCCGCAGATGGCACCGGTGGGTTAATGCCAACCTCGTAATGAGGCCCATAATGGTCTCTCGGTACTGATAGTATTAGGGACAGTCTTAGAATGAGCAAAACAGGCAAGGGAAATAAAGCAGAAGGCTTGATTGACCCCCAAAAATTCAGGACAGGGTTAAAAAATGAGCAAAAGGAATGGGGTCCCATAAAATTCTTTGGGGGGAAAGGTGCAAAACGAAAATCTTTCCTAACACTCAACCCCGTCACCCCTTACAAGACTAGTGACATGAAGATCTAAACAACCACTGGATGGGTTTCCTGTTCCAGTCAGTTATACATCAGGGACAGTTTATCAGCATTGCGATGTTGAATGCCTGGCCTATGCTCAATAGTGATGTCAAAGCCTTGAAGACTTATGAACCACCTGTGCAAATTCAGATTCTCTTCCTTCATGTTCAACTGACTTTTTAAGGGCTTATGGTCAATCTATACAGTGAAGTGAATCCCAAAGAGGTAGGGTCACAGCTTCCTAAGAGTCCACATGATGGAAATTCATTCCTTTTCCACCCTGGCCCACCTGCACTCTCTGTCCTTAAGCTCACGACTGATTAAACATATTGGGGGCTACTTACCTTTGTCATCTGGCTGAGAGAGGACTCCTCCTATTCCATTGACAGAGGCATCCGTTTGTACCATGAAAGGTGTCTGGTAGTCCGGTGCCCTAAGAACAGATGCCTGGCAAAGGGAATCCTTCAAGGCCTGAAAGGCCTTCTCACACTCCTTTGACCAAATCACCTTTTTTAGGCTTCTTTGGGTTGGTGAGTGCAGTCAAAGGGGCTGCCATGAAATTCCTGAAGTACTCAGTAAGGATTAGAAAATCTCTCATCTAGGTTTGGGCTGTGGGAGTGGCCCAGTCTTGTACAGCTTACATTATATTGGATAGAGGCTGAATTTTGCCCCCAGCAACCTCATGCCCAATTTAGCATTCGGTAGCCTTTATGGTCAAGTGGGTGTACTGAAGAGCTTGAAACACAATTCCCAGGTGTTTAACATCTTCTTTCAAAGTAAGGCTAAAGACTGCAATATCATCAAGATATGGCATGCAGAATTAATCTAACCAATTCAGGACATGATTAACCAACCTTTGAAAAGTGGCAGGTGCATTCTTTAAGCCAAACAACATTCCGCTGAACTGGTAAAGTCCCTCATGGGTTTCTGAATGCTGTCTTCCCCTTGTCATTTTTGGTCATGGATACTTTCCAATGCGGTATGGTCAAAGGTACTGAGGAACTTTGCAGCAACCAGTTTGTCCACTAACTCATCAGTTCATGGAAGGGGATAAACATCTGTCTTGGTGACCGCCTTAAGAGCTCTTTTGTCCATATAGAATCTCAAAGCGGTGCTGCCTCCCTTTGTTAACAATACCGCTGGATTTGACCATGGACTGTTAGAGGGCTCTATCATCCCTAGCTCCAACATCTTGTTCACCTCAGACTTGATGTGTGATCTAATTTTGTCTGACATCCAGTAACTCCTACTTTTGGTAACCACATTACCTCCAGTGTCAATGTCATACTGACACCAAGGTGTCAAGCCTGGAGTTAGCAAAAATAAGGGGGAAAATTGTCTAAGAAATGTACTCTTACGTCCCGTCCCCATTCTTCCATACTGTATGGGCGTCCCTCGCTAGGGACGGGAGACAGAAACTTTTTCACCAGTAAAAACCTACTTCCCCCATTACATTTAGAGGTGTGGCCTTGGGAGCATGCGTTCTCCTGACTCCGCCCACCGGCGCCACACCAGATCCCTTTTCCGCGTGGATGGGAATGGGGCGATTACACCAGCACTCCTGGGTTTGGCTTCGGCCATGTAATACCACACGCTTTTCCCCGGATACGTCTATCTTTTTGTTTTCTTTTTGTCAATCAGATACTTGGTCTTCCGGCGCCGCGCTCCTCCCTGGCGCATGTCAACTTCAGCGGGCTTCAGCAGGGTCCAGGCTGCCAGGGGCTCTTTCCATTGTCTGACCCCACTCTCTTTGCCTCTGCTGGCTGGGCCCTGACCACGGCTGGGAAGGTTGTACCACGTGCGACGCACTGACTCCACACACAATGACGAACAGGCTAGTTAGGTGGAGGGAGCTCTTCGAAAGGTTGCCTCCCGAGGACTTAAAGGACTTCGTCAGACAGAGATCGAGGCCCACGGGAGGGTTGCTGTTATCCATCGCACCCCGTAAGGGCAACTCCTTCCCATGGAAGCGCCCTGAGCACAGGTACCGAGGCTAGGCCAGCTACCGGCCTCACGGCAGAGTGGGTCAGTAGATTGTTCCGACGCAGTGCTGAGGGACCACAATGTTCTTTTACCGGGTGTACACCTGAGGGGCAACGCCTAGTACCGGCCTAATGTCCGAGGGGGCGACTACACGCAGCACTACCGGTGACAAAATCCAGACTTGAGTCAAAGAAGCACCACCACCACTTCAACATTCTGGAGGAGTGTTGGCCCAGAAGGCCCTGATAATCATACTCAACAGACAAAGAATTGGGAGCCTCACCAACCCGCCAGGGTCATTAATTTGACATCCAAGTGCGACAAGACCAATGTCAGTCCCTGGAACTTTGTAAGGGGTATCTAGAAAATCAAGACTTATGTTTTTGTCTTCCACAGACTACCACCCGTTTGGATCCATGTACCCCTTTTAAATAACACAGTACTTCCATAATCAAGGGTGTGAAGATCGAACACCCAAGTGGACTCAGAAAGAGGCCCCTGCTGAAGCTGATGTTGTAGTTTCTTTATTGCTACCCCCTCATTTTTTGTTATTCCCTGCACTTGCTGACTGAATCACGTTATTCCCTGAAAAAGTCTAATACATTTCTTAGTTGACACCACTCCTTGCCTTGTGTTTCTCCCACTCTGTAACACTGTGCTCTGTATGTGTGTTTTGTTGTCTCAAACATAGACCAGATAAAGAGGTTAAATGTTAGGTAGGGCAATACAGTTAACCATCTGCAGACAAGCAATACAAAGGAAAATGTATTCACCCAGGATTGCCAGTCTTTAACACATCTGCGACTCATTAGCAAGATACAAATCTGGTTAATGAGAAAGGCAGTCAGATAAGAGAAGGTACATTCCAACAATTCAGCTTTCTTCAGTAGCTTGCCCTTGCATAAAATGAAGCACAACATGAAAGAGTCATTCACAGATTGTACCCATGTCTCATTGTGACACAGTCCAAAAATACCTTTGCGCAATGAGTATGGAGGTGGTGGAGAGCTGGTCAAAGCACTGCCCTGTGTATCCATCAGAGAATTTGATCCTTCCGTCTTCAGACTCTAAGCATTTGTTTTTGGCTTCCCTAGATGTTGATGTGCGACACCCAAGTCAACATCTTAAAATAGGCTACCTTTCCTTAAAATACACGTTTATTTCTACGTTAAGCAAGAGAATGTTCATTTGTTACTGCCACAGAAAATTGTATAGTGTACAATACTTCTGAAAACATTGCTTCTGCTTGATATTCTGCCACCAACCCATAGATTGCCGATCCAAAAAGTATTTCACTGTGTGCATTTTTACTCCAATTTGACTTCCTTCAAATTAACTACTACTTTTGGAATTCTAGAGTGCAGCATCACAGGTCATATAGAGGTTATTATGCATGGTATGTCAAGTTGTACAAACACCTGTTGAATACTAATAGTTAGCCTCAATGGGTTGATTTTGAGTACTTATACACATTTCACAATTAGTCCATTGGCAAAGAAAGAACAGGTACATATTTTCACGTTGTTATTTAAAATGTTTCTCAAATGTTCACTGATAGCATTTTTATTCCTTAGGACTCAATCCATAAAGCCAACCTTTTGTTGGATGGCAGAATCAGAATCAACAGTGGAAAGATTTACAGCAATCCGGTTCAGTGGATTAAGACCATTCTGGGCCAGGACATTTCGGTTAGCTGGAAGTATGCATTTAGTAAGGTAGGTCTTTTCCGAGCTTCTCTCTCGCTGTGTACAGATTTGTAATGCCTCCTAATAGATTAATCAGCTAATAGAATACTTTGTTCCCAGCCAGTTTTGCAAAGATGTGCACCAAATACTTAAAATATACAGACTCTGAATTTGTGAAGGTAATTTAAACCCTGGGTTAGGCTGAATAGGCAGCAGTTGCTGGCTAGCCTTATCCATCCTATAAGCAGGGGCCTTATTTAAAATACCTTACACTATTGTATATGCAATTGTTCAAAGTTCTACTCGAAGGGCAAACATTGCCCTATCTATTTATGGGATTTATGAAGCACAAAGCTAGCTTAGCAGCAACAGAGATCTTTACAAAGTGGATCACACAGAATGCTAAACGTAGATTGTGCGGGTAGCAGAAGAGCAAGCTGGGATAGATATGTTTAGTGGGGGGGATGCAGAGAGAGTTGATAGGAGCAATCAGGCACTGGCATGATGCTCTTTGAACAGTAGGGCATTCAGGCTCTTTCTGAAGTGTAGGATCCAGGGGGTCCGACTTATCGGCATTGGTATCTTGTTCTATAGACAGGCTGTGAGGCAGGAAAGGGCCTGTTTCATGTTTTTTCCCTTATACAGTTGTTTGTTTCCAGTCTGGGATGTCACAGCTTCTGGTGGTGCAGCTAGTGCAGATGATGAGTTTTCCAGCCAGTGTTGTGTATTGGTTGTGTCTGGTTTGTAGATGGAATCCCGACTGGCTTCAACATGACACTTGCATGGAATCTTAGCCAGTGCAGATCTTTGAGTATGGTGGTGATGTCGTAGAATTTTCTAAGTCCTATGATGAGGCTGCTGCAACGTGTTGGGCAGATTTTATGGGGACTAATGTGGCAACTGACTCGCCTGTGAGTAGGGAGTTTGCACCAGCAAAGTGGAGATGACCAGGGCTTGTACAACTGTTCCGAAACTGACAGAGATGGAAAGTTTGACTTTCCATAGGATGGTAATCTGGTGCAATACAGCTTGGGTCTTCTTGGTGACTTACGTTTTCAAAGATAGGTCACTCTAGATGGTAAAGACACCAGATTGTGCTCTGGGTGAAAGTCGAAGCATAAATCTGCTTAGCTTCATGTCAGTCATCCAATTGTGCACTTGTGCGTGTTTGCCCTTTTGCAAGAAACATATGAATCTTTTCATTTGGGTGAAGTTTGCCCTAGCCCTAATACGGAACCATTTTAGCAGAATGGCAAACTTTGCCCTTTTGCAAAAAAGCATTTAAAGAATTTTCTTTTTTGTAGTGGGGCAATTTATTTATATAGTGCTAATACCTTGCAAAATTGCACTTTTACCATTGCAAAGTTTCTGTGATACAGTCCAAGATGTCATAGTGTAAAAGTGGAATGCTTTCTATTGCAGCTGCCTACATTGTGTAGCAGATTCCACCCTCATAAATCATTGAAAATGTTAAAATATGTTGCAATAAGTGCTCATGCATAATCTTTTTTTTAATTTTAATTTTATTTTTTGTTGTGCATTTGGTTAATACAAACCTTAAGCACAGTGATTACAATAAATAAGAAACAGTCCCATAAAATACATTCACTAAAAAAGTCTAAGATATCGTAGTAAGCAAAATTATTAATATCCAATCAGTACATAGTAAAATGCCAGATGATACAAATAAAAATTAGATACATGCGAATTATAAACAATAACATAGGCCCCAAAATCAACTATTAAAATACGCTTTCCTAACAAATGATCTTCTGCCAAAGATAAAAAGTTGCGGTAGTCTCTAACAGAGATTCTGGCCCATGCATATGGCTCCAAAATTGATCTGATCTAATACAATTTGGATTGGCGACAAGGTGAGAATAACCTTTCATATAAAGCTTCTCTAGTCTTGGGAAGGCTGTAAGGAGATGGTGTGACGTTTCTATAGCACTATGGCACAAGCAACATTTCCTATCATTATATTCTAAACCATTCCATCTACAGGTGTGCTTCAAAGTTGGTAATATATTAAAACGCAGGTGAATAATGCATTTGCAAACCTATGTTAGACACATTTTAGTCAAATATGAACACGTCTTGTGCATTCTAAAACTCTGAGTGCTGTACGTTCTGTATATTTTTTTTAAAAAACAGGGCAGTGCCTACGATATCCATTTCTCTGGTTTTCCGCTTTAAAATGATGTCCAAGTTGGGTATCTCTGCTGTCATTATTAATGTCAAACTGGTAGCCTTTATATATTTATCAGCTGTCTTCTGTAGTTCATTCACATAAGAATGGATTTAAAATAGAACTATTTGTTTAGCTATTAATTTGAATAACGGACTCGAACAAGTGTTAATGAAAGAGTGATAAAGTTTAAACCTTGACATCGTCCAAAGGGAGCGCAGCGACACTAAACCAAGTTCGCACTGTAATGCTTCTGCAGGTACCGTACGGCGAACATTAAAGATGGAACGAAGAATTTTGCCTTCAAGTTTATCTAACCAAATAATTTTAGCTTGAGGAAAAGAAACCACCACGTACTAGATACTAGGTATAATACTAGCTCTACAGATGGTGATAAGGCCCTCAATATTGTGACCCCCTTTGGTGCGCACAAATGTACATAATAACAGTCCTTTTTTGAGAATGTTTTGTGATATGAAGCTGCCATAAACGCTCTGTTGTATGGAGTTATTAAAAAGCATTCTAAGGTATATATAAGTCTTCACAACGTCTAAGGGAACCCCATTAATCGACCACTTAAAAAGAAGATATTTTTTCAAGTACTTTTGTTTTAGTAGCGTTGATTTTTAAGTTGTTTAAGGCTGTATATGCAACCAAGGCGTTAACAGAATGCAGAATGTTGCAATCCAATGGGCATAAGATTCAAAAGAACAGTATCATCTGCATACCCGATCCATGAAATGTGGGTATTTCCAATGCAAGGGGGAAAATTACCGATTGTATAGCCAACCCCAAATTGGAAACATATAGCTTATGTAAAAGGGGCGCAAGTACGCCACCCCTGCTTTAAGCCACAGTTGGTGGGGATACAACATGATAATTGTCCAGTTTGAGTAAGCCTGGCAGCAACAGAGGAATCAGTGTGTAGAGCTTTGAGAAAATATAATAAAAGGGAATCAATTACCCATTTAGAAAGTTTATCCAAAGAAGAGGAGGAGAGACCATGTCGAAAGACTTGGAGAAATCAATAAAACAGAGATAAAGCTTACTTATCATAGAAGAAATCATGGCAGAAATAAGTAAATTGAGTGCGCAGAAATTATTAATAGTACTGTGATTGCTGTGAAATCCTGCCTGGGTCATAGGAATAAGACATTTGGAGTGTGCCCACTTTTTTAACATTTTACAAACTGTTGCAAAAATGTTTTGGCTGGTATCAATCATTGCAAGTAAGCGATAATTAGCCGGTACCTGTCAGGAACCTGTTTGTTGTGAACTGGGATAAGGATGGATTTAGTCCAATTCGTTGGTATAATACCAGTAAATATTATCTGACTATATAAATGGGATAATATCAGGGCCCAGAAAGTGGGATTGGCTTTTAAAACAGCATTAGCTAATGAATCAGGACCGGATTCCCTTGAACTTTTTAATGATATTATCTCCTAGATGCTATCTACATCGAATTCAGCCATAGACATACTTGGGGGAATATCATTTTCCAATGACACAATTGGTAGAAAAGAACCATAGTACAGATCCATTATTGCAACAACCCAGCTATGTTCACTAATAGGATTCAAATAGGTTGCAATGGTATTTATCATGTATGTACGGTAATAAGACCAACATTTTCGACTATCATTGTTTTTAAGTAGTCCAGCTATACATTTGCAATTAACATTGTTACTGGAATACTTATACGAATGCAGCCAATTTTTATATTGAGTCTTTATTTTTGTTAACAATTTCCTCTTTTCAATAGGGGTTAGATGAGAGGCTTTTTGGACTGCCAGTTTATTTTGCCTAACTTGCTTCTTTCTCTGGAAGATGATTGTGTCATAGAGACTATTTTTCCCATAAGAATTAAAAGGGACAAAGAGTCCAGGACTAGATGTTTTTTTAAGGCATCCATCAATTCGCTTAGATTCAGCTCATTTGTCATTAACCAATTTGAGAGCAACGTTCTATTCTCATCTATAAAATCGTGCACTCTTAATATTTAATTTAATACGATTTTCACCACAGTTCGGTCTAACCTGAGAATTAATGTTCTTGATAGTGCGAAATGACGGAATAGTTTGTTTCCAGCGAAGCACCAAATGGTTGCTCACGTTCGTAGGTAAGAGCGAAAGTGGAGAACAATTTGACCATAGCTTTGCATTAAGGAAAACATAGTCCGAACAAGAGGAATTATTAGAATTTTTCCAAGTTACATAAGCATTGCAGTTAGAACTGTGTTTACAATTCAAGCAATAAAGATCAAATGTAAGTGTTTTCCATGCAGTTGAAAATTCATTTAGAGAACCCTCCTTGTCCAGAAGACCATCAAAAATCTGTACTTCAATGCAAGCGTTAAGACAAGAATAAAGAGAAAAAGCATTACAGCTTCAAGCAACAACAATATTGCCCCTAGGACCATTAATGTGCCATTTATGCACAATGTTGTCAATAATATTAGCAATAGATGTAGTGAATCGATCACCCAGAGGGTTGTAAACATTGATAATAAGATTATATGGCTAAATATTAGATATGTCATAGAGTACAGCCACAAGGACATGCTGAGTTTTAGGCAAAAAATGTAAAGGCTTAATACTAAGTGAAGTTTGAGCACCAACTGCAAGGCAACCCGAAGGACGTCCTTTCACATTGTGAGTAGCTGAACAATGAATTATGTGAAATCCTTCAATCTTAAAAAGTCTAATTGGCCAAGTTCCTTGTAGCAAAAAAATACTGCAAGACTCAATATGGGCACGGCCCTCCGGGTGAACTAAAAAGAGCGATGGCTTCTGGTGTTCCAAGAAATCCAATTAAGAGAACTTGATGAGTAGGACATTCACTTATTACACAGGTTTACAGATTCTGGGACCCAATTAACTTTTTCTTTAGTAGGAAAAGCTATAGGAGTTTTTCTCGAGCATTTTGATAAGGTGGCTCTCTCAGTAGGATCATTAATCAGAGATAGCTGCTTATTGCTAGAAGGAACAATGTTGGTACTATGCTTTCGCCAAACAGTTAAACTATATTCCAAGGCTTGCAAAGAGTCCACACATGCATATATCAGTGACACAACTACTGGAGACACAAACTCAATTAAGGCCCAATTAGTTGCACTGTCTGATTTAAGTAATTCAATATGCTTCATGTCATCAGAAGTAATGGGTCTTAAGTTGGGAATCTTATCCCAAAGGGATAAAAACGGAGACCTATCGGCCACCAGGGGGCGCACGGATGAGCCTGCTCTCCGTGTGAGCTCCGCACCCGAGGTCCTGAAAGTGGTTCTGAGCCCCCACTTTGCGCCCTCCCCCCCCCGGAGCTGGCAACAGAGCATAAGGCTTGGAAAGGTGACCCTCCCACCCAGGAAAAAACCCGACTAAAATCGGAGGTGCCCTCGCTTAGAAAAAGGCAAAGACGTCAGGAGCCCCTGGCCGCGACCTACGCAGCTACGTGCTTGAAGTAAAGCCCTGCTGGCCTGCGCTCGAGGAGAAAACTGACCCGCACGGCCTCCTCGGACGAAGTGAACACCGACCCTGGCGAGAGAGGCTGCCCTGGGCCTCTGCTCTGCGCTCCCAGGAGAACCCATCCAGAACTCGTGTTCGCCCCAACCAGTCTGACTGGCCGGGCTCCGCGAGCTGAGAATTGCCTCAGTGCTGACAGCCGCGTGGGCTGGACCCGGACGGGCCCCCTTCAACTGGACAAGGTAGGAGACCGTCCCTCTCTTTCTGTCCACGGAAGCCCGAATAACTGCCCTGCGCTACCGCGCGAACCGCAGCGGCATTATTTAAAGCCTCCAGCACATCCCTGGCGCAACGAGGCCTACTCCTCCCCCTCCCCCTACTCCTGCTGAGGACCGCGTAGCGCACGAGGCCCTCAAACGACACTCTCCGGCAAGGAGACAAGGCCCAGCGCTCACCCCGGCGAGTTAAGTGGAGTACCCACGCACCCAGGAGGGCCCCTGAAGAGCCTGTGCATGATAACCGGACGGAATCAGGGCACACCACTCGGAGCGGGGCCTCCCTTTGAGCAGCCAGCATAACCCCAAACCAATGCCGAAGGCCTACGGGCGACACTCCCCGGCAAGGTGACAGGGCCTAGTGCCCGCTACAGTGAACGAAGTGAAGTGTTTGCGCGCCCGAAGGTGCGGCTGCCCTCCCCCCAGGAGAGCCCTCGAGGAACCTACACACGACAACTGAGCGGAATAGGGGCACATCATATGGCGTAGGGTGGACACTTCATACACAGTTCCCGTGCTCTATGATCATAGTCGCATCGGGGCCGCAGGTACTGACTACTGAGGCCCTCCTGCCCCCGCCGAAAAATTCCGACCAGAGGGTCCCTCTACTCAGCCAGATCGAGAGATCTTACACCAAACTTCTCAATTCACGGGAAAGCTGCCAGGACTGAGGGTTGGGCCCCCGTACCAGGAGCGTGTGCCACCACGGGTAGCAAAGTTTACGTGACCGAACTTGGGCATCCAGCCAGCTCCCTAATGCCGGGAATCGCTGTGTGGGAGCACCACGAACAAGCTACCGGTGCACACACGGCGCAACCAGTGAGTCCAAACCCCACTCCCATTACACGCAGGGCTGGGACATCGGAATATATGCAAGGAAGAGAAAAATTAGCTACGTCCGCCTACGCACCCCCCTCCGGCAAACTTACTACCCCCGAAATGGCAACTCAAGCGGCAACACAGGGGGACACAGCATTATTGGCAGAGATAAAGAATATGGGGGCCAACATAGGCGGCAAAATCGATAGGATCACTCAACGCATGGACAAGATCGAGGATAGACTGGACGGAGTGGAAAACAACCAAACCTCGATAGACACCATGGAGACACAACTGGAACATAGGATAACGGAACTCGAGCGGAGGGAGGAAGACTACAGGTTGAAGATGGACGACTTGGAAAACCGGGAGCGACGAAACAACTTTCGCTTCTTCGGAATCCCGGAACAAGACGGGGAGACAGAGGAAGGCCTAAAATCAACACTCCATGATATTATTAAGATCTTGGTTGCTGACGACGAGATCGACGAACCAAGGACAGAACGGATCCACAGGGCCGGCGCCCCGGCGGGAGGACCGAGGTCGGTCCTCGCCCGCTTCCACAGATACCAGGACAAGGCCAAGATCCTCGAGAAAGCGAGGCGCGGAGGTGTCATCACTCTTAATGGAGCACAAATAACGATATATCAGGACCTGTCTGCTATGACACTCGCCCTGAGGAGGATGTGTGGCCCCCTGACGAAATGACTAAAGGAACGAGACACCCGGTACAGATGGGGTTACCCCTTCTCCCTCACCTTTGAACACAATGGTGCGAGGATCAAGCTGCGATCTGAGCGACAAATAAAGGCATGCATATTTGAACTAGTGGAGGCGAATGAAAAGAGGAACGATGGAGATGCACCGACGAATGAAGGGAGAGAATGGAGGCTCCAAGGCCCCAAGAGACAGAAAGTTAAGGGATCGAGGAAATATCGGAGAGGCAATGTTTCCCCGGAGGGGGGCAAATGAACCAAATATACCAGAGATGCACCAAAAGACTTTATGTGATGCTAATGCTTCAAAAGGGGCAAGACTTATGCTCAACTGCTGTAAGTTAAGGTTTGAAAGGAGGGGGGACGTAATGAGGGCTCAGACTCATGTGCTAGTTATTGCTAGTAAAGGGACCGTGAGGTAACGGTTCCTGCTGGTGGTTCGTGGCCGGTTCAGTGCGATCAACTGGACCCGCGCGGATGCCGTTGTATGCGGGGGGGAGGAAGAGAGAGGGGAGGGATTCCAAGACGTAAGGGAGATAAAATATGACACAAATTCCCTAAGCACCGCTGGGAAGGGTAAAACACTAGTACAGGTAGAAGAAGCGATGCCCGGAGTAGGGTGGCTTACTAATGCGAATGTCTTCATGTTGTGTATAGGTGGCCTACCCTAAAGGCAACACACGAGGCCCCCTGATAGTGGGGACACTTAATGTTAAGGGACTCAATTCCCCGACTAAGAGATCATTGGTTTCCATGGAATTCCGGAGGGCCAAAATTGACATTCTGTTTCTTCAAGAAACTAAATATATGAGAGGGGAAGAGAGACCTGTCTTGGGGAGAAATTGTGGAATAGAATTCTGGGGCTCGGGGGTACTGCGCAAGGGGGGTGTGGGGATTCTTATCAAAAAGGGGATCGAATTCCAAGTCACTAAAACCTGGTCGGATGAAGAAGGTCGTGCCCTGTTGGTGACTGGGACTATTGGGGGGGTTGAACTAACGCTGGCCACAATCTACTCTCCCAATCTGGGACAGCTCGGATTTCTTTCCAAAACCATCCCGAAAATAATGCCGGAGGCTACTGGTCACATTATACTGGGTGGAGACTTTAACCTCTGGGCGAATCGGGACTTAGACTGAAAGGCGGGTAACCCAACCGCAGATGATGAAACAAGAGGGGATCCCAATGATTATGCTAGTATGATGCAAGTATATGCGCTGACTGATGTGTGGAGAGAATTGCACCCCGAGGAAAGAGGATACACCTTCTATTCGGCCCCCCACAACACCTTCACTCGCATAGATTATATTTATCTCTCACGAGACCTGTATAACGCCACATCGCATTCAGAAATCACTCCAATAACCTGGTCCGATCACGACATGGTTTTAACTGATATTCACTGGGAGGATTTGCCGACTGAGGGGGGGGGGGAATGGAGATGTAATGAGGCCCTGTGGAGAGACCAGGTCTTTAAGGATGAATTGGAAAAAGAGATCAGAGAATATTTTAAAACCAACAATACTGGGGAAGTCTCTAAACAGGGAGTATGGGAAGCAGCAAAGGCAACTTGGATGGGAATCCTCATACGGGAGGGAGCCAGGAAGAAAAGGGAAAGAGCGCTCATTGAAAACAGGCTCAGGGGTGAAATATACCGGCTAGATAAAGAGGCCAGAGAAGGTGACACCACGAACCCCAGTAAGATCCAGGAGGCCAAAATAAAACGGGAAGAACTCCGTCACTTAGAGCATGACCAGATAGTGCGCAGGCTCCATCTACTGAAACAA
The DNA here is from genome assembly GCF_040938575.1 of Ambystoma mexicanum. Classification (NCBI taxonomy): domain Eukaryota; kingdom Metazoa; phylum Chordata; class Amphibia; order Caudata; family Ambystomatidae; genus Ambystoma; species Ambystoma mexicanum. The sequence goes on along the minus strand of NC_090935.1, from coordinate 618,221,289 downwards.
ACATTTTATGAAAAAGGAGATAAAGCCGACGCACTACTGGCAGCTAGACTTAGTCTTCAACGGGCGGAACGTAGGGTAACAGAGATAACACACGCTGACCCTACTCAGGGGCAACCCAAACCCTCTATTCCTGAATTATTTGCTGACTTTTATGAATCCCTTTACACCTCCGAAAATGATCCTAACTCCAGTGAGATAGACAATTACCTGGCCGACATCGGTCTCCCCAGGGTTGCACCCACGGACTCGGCCCTCCTAAAAATCCCCCATAACAGAGGAAGAAATACAATGAGCGATCAATAGACTAACGCTAGGCAAATCCCCTGGCGAAGACGGATACACAGCCGGCTTCTATAAAACCATCAGCACCCTCCTTACTCCATTCCTAGCCAAGTTGTTCAATGAAATTCTTGAATCGGGGTTTGCCCCAAACTCTTTCGTCCGTGCATTTATAATGGTCATCCCCAAGGAAGGCAGAGATCCCAAGCAGTGCGGGTAGTATCGCCCCATATCCTTGCTTAATTTGGATGTCAAAATTTGCACGAGGGTACTTGCCGTCAGATTGGAGACCCATATGACACACCTTATCCACCCTGACCAGGTCGGATTTATAATTGGGCGACAAGGAGCAGATACTATGAGGAAGACGCTCCATTTAATTTCTGCCTCCCAGACTAGGTGCGACGACCCCGCCTTACTCTCCATAGACGCTGAAAAAGCCTTTGATAGAGTAGAATGGGGCTTCCTAGCCGCAGTTCTCCGCACAGTGGGGATAGGACCAAAACTCAGAAGGGGTATACAGGCAGTCTATACCTCACCTAAAGCATCAGTAGCCGTTAACGGGGGGTACTCGAGGTGGTTCGAGCTCAAACGCGCTACCCGGCAGGGATGCCCACTCTCGACCATTTTTTTCGCCTTATCGGTTGAACCCCTGGCCCAAAAGTTGAGAGAGGACACCCAAGTAGAGGGCATGTGGCTGGGGAAAGTGGAATATAAGGTGGCGCTGTACGCCGATGACTTACTCCTCCACGTGACTAACCCCAATGCATCCATCCCCAGAGCATGAATACGGCCGCATATCGGGTTTAAAGTTAATAAATCCAAATTCATACTTTTCCCTCTCCAGGGGTCAGTAGAAATGAACAATGATAAATATCAGCCCTTAGGCCTCACGATAGAACACCATAAACTAAAGTATCTAGGGATATATGTCACGAGATCATTGCGTGAGCTTTACGATGCTAACTTCCCGGCACTTCTCGAAAAGTTCCACGCGGACCTTGCCCGGTGGGACAAACTGACCATATCCTGGCTAGGACGCCTTAACGCAATAAAAATGACCTGCCTTCCAAGATTTCTATACCCTTTTCAAATACTCCCTATCCAGATGCCGCGACACTTTTTCATGGAGGTCAAGAAGGCAATTATGAGATTTCTATGGCAGGGGATGAGGGCTAGAATAGCATACTCTAACCTGATACTGCCTAAAGACAAAGGCGGGGTGGGCCTCCCTGACATTCAAAAATATTATGAGGCGGCCCAATTGCGGGTGCTCATCCCACATCTACGCAACCAGAAATTGCCCCAATGGGTTGCCATGGATAACCACTACTTGTCCCCGGCAACAGTTTCTGAGTGGCTATGGTCCCCTAGGAGGAGGGTGTTACAGAGAACTAAAGCGCACCCGATGTTCGAAACCATATGAGATATATGGCGGGAAGGCAAAGATATGGCAAAGATCACCACGTGGCCGTCACCACTGAGCCACCTGTGGTCCCCCGGCATCAATGACCAGATTCCCAATGTGGAGAGATTCCAGTCCTGGTACGAAGCAGGTCTAGAGAGGGTGGGGCAACTCCTTAAGGAAGACTCATTCATCTCGCTTCCTGAGCTGGAGGAAGCACTCGGAGTGGGTACACTGTCCGTGTTCCACTTCCTGCAGATTAAGGGGGTCTTGACGAAACCCGAGTGGAAGGACAAACTAAGAAGGGAAATCACTCCGTTTGAAGCCATATTGGATTCCAGAACAGAATCGAAAGGTTTAATTGCAGACCTATGTAAGGTACTAATAGAAGCAGGTGAGGGCTCCACGGAACCCCTCAGGCAGCGATGGGAAAAAGACATAGGGGACGACATCGACCCAGAACACTGGGACAGGATATGTCGAGCAGCATCCAAAGTCTCAATCTCGTGTAAATATAAGTTACATGCAATCAAGCTGTTAAACAGATGGCATATGACCCACACAGGCTCTCCAAAATGTACCAGTCATCTAGTCCGTTGTGTTGGCGAGGTTGTGGGTCCGTGGCAGACTATTGGCACATGTTGTGGAGCTGTCCACGTATTCAAATGTATTGGAATGAGGTACTAGGGTGGATCAAGGACCTGGACGGGATCCAGAGAACAGCTGACCCCTATCTTATTCTGTTTGGGTTTGAGAAAGTTGATGATGAATGGAGGAAGGTCACAGATATAGCTGCACACTTGTTATTGGCTGCCAGGGCTGTGATGGCTACAAAATGGAAATCCCCTACTGTCCCAAACAAAAAAGAGTGGGTCAATGTGGCCTCTAATATGTGCATTATGGAAAAGATCACATTCTCCATACATGGGAGATCCACACAATGTGATAGCCTATAGATGGACTTCCTTAACAAGTACATGCCAGGTACAACACACTAATGCCAAGAGATGGTCCATTCACACGTCCCGAACCATAGAAGGTCCCCTTACCAGCAAACCATGTAATGTACTACAGAGAAATACTACGATACTTCCCCCAACAAGGGGGCCTCAGACGCCTCAAATGCTTCAAGCGACTCTAACACCTACCGAACGACTCGCTGTTCATTGTATAATACCATCCTCAGCGGAAGTACCCAAAGTCTTGTGGGGTGGGGGGGAGGGGGGAGGGTGGAAAAGATAAAAGAATTGTTGGAAAATACTGCTACGTTACAGTGGGGTTAATTTTGTGCCGAAAGTTTGTAAAGTTAATGTTGAAAGTGTGTGATTGGATTATCAAAGAATGTCCTTTCCGATGATACAATTACATATTTCAGTTAATTTTCTGTGTAATGCTGTTATCTTTTATGCAACAATCTCTAATAAAAATAAATTTACAAAAAAAACTGAGACCTATTGTGAAAAGGACTCTCTGCTCTTGGGTACCTTTCCTCTAACTTGATCCATTTGCCCAATGAAAATAGGCCTTCCATCGGGCCACTCCAGCTTGGTGGATAGCTTGTATGTGCTATACACTCGTGTGAAACCTGAGACTGATTGGGCAGATTCATTTGTGTATTAATTGTTGTTTGAGGTAGAGTCGCTGCATAGCCACATGGGAAAATATTGGCATAATTAATATTGGTATCCCCATGGTTCCAATTAGGAGCCATACAAGGTTGGCTCACTACAGTAGGTTGAAAACTGAACTCAGATGATGAAAAGTTAGTTAGGGCCAATGAAAGGGAGATCGTTGGGCCAGGTAGTGAGTCAGTTTGCGTAGACAGCGATACCCTAGGAGGAACTATAGTTAAAGATGGATTGAGCCATTTGTCCATTGGGCCGTTCAATAAGACTTGTCTAGTTGTACCGTCAGCTAATGTTCTAGTAATCTCGGTTGAACTAGATTTGTTGTTATTTGTCTTATCACAAATCCTAGGAAGAGTAGGTGAAAATACTGATAGACCAATAGACTTTGAATGTTTGGGCAATTGGGTACATTTCTTGGGCCGTATACCGTGAAGACGCCAATGTTTTTGAGTGGACAGCAGAATAACGGCTCTTCAGTGTTGACTTGTGTGGGTTCTATGACGACTTTTGCACTGTAACCACAGGTGACTGTGACTATGCTGTATTAGATATCACCAAAGGGCAAGGTGATGGTAAGATCCCATTTTGGCTGCTGCTAGGATCAGATGAAAGAAAAGACGGTGGAGTGTCTGGAGAAGATTCATTGTTTAGTCGCAGTGAAGATCTTTCAACCCTATACAACTGTAAAGAAAGGGGGGAAAGAGCTCCTGTGAACAGCTTAGGATAACATCTACCACCTTGGGCAGGATTTGTTCCAGGTCGCGTTGCCCGACTGCCACGTTAGTACAAAGTGTGAATAAAGCATCCACAGTTGCTGCCACCGAGTAGAGTGTGGAAGAATCAGGCGTGGGCTCTGTATCGAGAGCACATCCTTTCGTGTTATTAAAGGCTTTGTCATCATTATCACCTTTGCCTTCACTTTTACTATTGGAGAAATTCTGAGGAAGAGAAAAACTTCTGTAAGTTCGGTCTCCCCCGAAAGATTAGAGCCAATATTGTTTTCATTGTTCCATGCCATTTCATCGCGGGATGAAACAACGATGAAAGGATGTTGTACTGTTTTCATGACACGTGGGTCTATTTCGCCAGAGGGAGAATGCCTCCCAATGAGCTTCTCCGAAGACCCAAGCAGAGATTGAACAACAAATTGTTATTAATATGTGGTGAGCTCAATGGGCTGTTGACTTGACAACCCATAACAGGAGAAAGTATTTGAGCTGTATGTGAAGGTATCACCGTGGTTGAAGGTACAGTAGGGTTGGTAATGCAGGAATCAAAGAAATCCATCATTTTAGGCTGTAAATTAGTAATGCGATCGGATTTGTCCTTTTGAGCACATGGTGCAGCTTTCAAAGTACCATGAGATTATGGCGAATTGCGGGAACCTTTCTCCCCTCTAGTGTTGATCGTTAGTTGACAGGCTCTTCTGTGCTTATCAGTCATTTTACAGCGGCTGCAACAATACTAAGATTGGGCTTTAACACTTGCTTCAACTAGCAGGTATTGTGAGTGGAGAGTACTCCGGCTGCAGGCACAATGGTAGTCGGCAGGAAGTGAGGAGGGTCCCAGAAAGCAAACTCCACCAGACTATAGCCAACTATCTCCTTTCCGCCTTCACCCGAACACCAGAACACTTCAGAATTTCAGAATTCAATGAAAGAGGAGGAGAGAAGTGGTGGTTACGCTGTTTACTTGTGAACTGACTATGTGTGATGATTTTTTGCATGGTTGTTCGGCTATTCATTGGATTGATGAATCCATGCATCCACTTGTTTCTAATAGATTGTGTCCTCCCACTTATTCCTCATCTTTGATATTTATTCTCTTACTTTGCAGCTCTCTGAAAAAGATTTCCCAGCAGGGGAATCGTTTGCATTGGCATCAATGGTCATTGAGTCGTTGTTTTCGTGACCGAATATGACGTCGACGAGGGTACAAATAGTACGCTCAGCACCCCAGTGACCTCAGTTCCTTTTTTCTGCATGCGCAGAATGCTGCTCAAGACCTTCACCTCAGACAAATTCTTGCATTTGTTTAAACAATTCCATTGCATTTTAGTAGATTTTCTCACTATATCTGCGCCAAAAAGCTCTGGTTTAAAAAGGGGCCCTGATTGCGGCACACATATGTCACTCACCGATCCTGTAAGAGAGGCATGGTATCACAAGTATGACACTGACACAAGACATACAAGTTTCAAAACCTTTATTCAATTTTCGGGGTTTGGAAAAACTCCGACTTTGCACTATAGCTATGATGGGAGTAGCCTCTACCATCAAATAATAAAGAAAACACAGTCCTGGTCAATCTTTATCAAATCAAAATGGCCTATACTAACAAAACATAAGGCCTGCCCTATCTCTTATTCAAAAAGGTGTGTAAAGGGGAATATGTATGCAAAGTAAAATCAGTGTTTTAACATAAAGGATCAAGATGGCTGAGTCAGTCTTTGTCCCCACGTTGGACAGCACGGATAAGGTGGCCCAGTAGACAGGATGATACACTCTGGCTCAGGTTCTCAAAACAAAGGCAGTTCAAAACGTGGATTGAGGCCCACCCGGCCTTCCACGTTTAAGGCATCTATTCCAGCGTTCCAAAAGTTATTTTACAGTTCAGCAAAAAGTTCACAGTTCAACAAAAAGTTCACGTAGGTCTCCCTCCGTCGGGCTCGTACCTCTCAAAGCTTTAACAGTTCACATAGGTCTCCCTCCGCTAGGCTCAGACCTCACAATCACAGCACTTGCTGGGGTTCCCTTCCCCAGGCTTAATTCACCTCTGTTAGGGGTTCCCTTTCCCTAACCTATCACACTTCCGGTCTCCTTCAGTCAGACTCAGACCTTTACTGATGTCAAAGACTTTCAAATGTATGAGGCTTTTACCATAGACCTCTGCAGGACCACCTCAACTTTTTCTTTAGCTCACACTCTTATGTTATTTGCCCCAGTGTCTTTTGGTCTTAGTAGTTCAGCACAATAAGCACAAATGTTCATAGAAATCTTTATCTCTAAGTATTCACTTTTCAACTTCCCCTTTGGCCAGGGTTAATCTTGATCATTGTGTATTTCAGGGTTTGTTCACTTTGCTGCTTTATTACAAGATGACACATACTTCGTGGAGACTTTCGAGTGAGCTACTTCCTTTCGCCGGACCACTCCGCTAGTCTCTATCATTGGCTTCGCGGTTTTAAAGTTCACCACAGGTCTGCCTTTCTTTGTGTCTCTTCTACACGCGTACAGCCTTCAGTTGTAAAATATACTGTTGCAACTTCAATCTTTCCTTAACACACACTGTCCTTTCATGTAGCTCGTCAACTCACCGGCTGTGTGCATTCCTTTCTTGTCTTTTCGGCTTTATTCATGAGTCAAGGTTATTACCACAGGCTTGGTCCTTGAACATACAATGTACTCTTCTTGTTTGGTATTTGGCCTTCTCTGCATATCTTTCATGGCTCTTTAGAGGCAACAACCTCCTGCAGGGATCTCTTGGGTTTCTGTACCCTTTGCTCTCGTCTCTCTGCCAGTCCATCTGCTCCACTAGGTTCGCATTCACCCCGGATGTTCTGCTCCTTCTCGTGTTCCACCTTGCTCAGAGTTTGTTTCTATGTTCCACCTTTTATCCGTGTGGGGAGAGCTAATGGGTATCAGATATATGTGATTAAAGTCAAGTGCCTGACTTTGCCTGACCCGATTAGCGGGACATGTCCAATGAGATATGTAAGGGTTAGCCTCTTTACTCTCAGTCGCCCTCTTCCTCAGCCCAGTGTTTGTGTAGAAGGGGGAGTGGGTTGGGATGTTGGAGGATCCTATAAAATAGGATGGGTGATAGGTACGGGAAAGGGGGGAATACCGCGTCTCACCATCGGCTGTGTCAGCCCACCCCCTTGAAACCCCCCACTCAGGTGATCCGTCCGCACTGGTCCACGCCCACGGTCTGGATCCAAAGGCGATTGCCGTGCCCTGGCCACCTGAGAGAGAGATCCCCAGGACTAGTAGAGTGAGACACCCTTTGGTTTCTCACAATCCTCACAAAGTTTGTCTATGGTGCCTTGGTACCCACCACATCATGGTGGATTGCAACTTGTGTCAAGTTATGACACTTAAAGCCTTAAAGGAGAGAGCCTCCAAACTGGACCGAAGTCGCACAGAGCCAATAAAGAATATTCTGCGACCATCAAATTGCCCAAGAAACAAACGGTCGAAAAAACACTGTAAGTGATTTCACTTGAGGAGTGACTCCCATCATTCTTCTTCTTCCCCATCAAAGAAGAAGAAAATGAAGATGCATTCATCCACAGACTCATCTCCCGAAAGTCAGGTACGCTTCCCATCTAAATCCGCCTCTTCGGAAGTGGGAAAAATGTAGTATCAAAATAATGTTGGTCTTTGAGAAGGCAGGCCTACCCATTTTCTCTTCTTCTGGAAAAACAACCAATAAGCCCACCACGCCAACAAGGGACTCTGTTCAACAACCACCTTGTGTGCCAAAGAACCCGAGACAAGTAAAATCCTCGATACGAGGACTGTCGACGCCACCAACATCATCAGCGTGCTTCGACGTTCCTTCGGCTCCATTTGCGCAGTCGTCGTCATCGAAAAAGCATTAATCGACAACAGTAGATTTGCTCCAAAGTCTAGAAGGAATTTTATGTCCTCTTTACAGGGCATTTTCGAAGAGGATGATGACCAGGTTCCCTTCGGGTTTGAACCTATGGTTCTTCCTCGATATCCTGAGGAGTTTCAGGGGGAGGAAAAAAGGCTTTCTGATTTAACCTCTGCCCTGCATGATACAAGTGGCTTGGAACACCCTCCTGATGTAGGAGATCCTCGATAACACTCTAATGTGGCATACAGAAAAATGATGGCAAGGGTAACTGATGCCTTAGGTGGGGGTCCCCCAGCTGGTCACATAATGGAATGTGACTTGACAGACATCCTAGACAAGGGCACAACCATTGAACCTGTCCTTCCCTTGCATAATGCCATCAAAAATCCCCTCATGGAGCTATGGATCCCTGTTCAGGGCCAGCAGTCCACAAGGATTTTGCTAAGAAATACAGACCAGCCTCGTCTGATCCAGAATTCCTTACCAGACATCCAGCTCATAATAGACTGGTAGTAAAGGCTGCGACTGTGGGTAACAAGGCTAGGGTCTATCCATCTTTACCCCCTGACAGGGATGACAAGCGTTATGACGCTCAATCAAAAAAGCTTTTTCCTCTGGCAGTATGGCACTGAAGGTGGTTAATGCTTAATGTATATTTTCTAAACATACACACACACCATATGGTCTGTGTTAGCGGAGTTAGCTGAGTACATCCCTGAGGGGGAAATGAGCAAAGGTGTCCTTAACATAGTGGAAGATGGAAAGGAAGCAATGCACCAATCCCTTCAGTCAGGACTCGACTCAGCCTACTGCAGCGGGAGATCTATGGTGACGGGTTCCGTCATGCGAAGATTCGCCTGGCTCTGAAAATCAAGAGTTTGCGCAGGATGTCCAAGCAAAGCTGCTTTACATACCTTTTGACGCTAACACCTTTTTGGCCAAATGACAGATGACAGCCTTGAAAAATTACAGGCGACCAAGGAGGCAGCAAAGTCTTTAGGGGCAGCAATAAGGCAAGCCCTCAACCCAATGGAAGGGCAAGCTTTTTCGATTCTACAATTATGGACAGAAAGGGAAACAACCTGCCACCCGCCAGGGTCAGAGACACTTCTCTCAACCTTCCAGAGGTAGAGGAGGTAAGACACAGACCGCTTTCGCATCTTTACCCTCCAGCGCGGCTCTTGCCGCAAAAACCTCTTTAAAGACTTCTGCCATGCGTCACCTGTAGAGGGAGTGTCTGTCACACCATTTACAGGAATGATGCGGTATTACTTCAGACACATAGGCGCATCAGGTAGTCTCTCAGGGTTACTGCCTCACCTTTTTAAAGCGCCTTCCCGATTGCCCCCTTTGGCCAGACCGCATCCTGTTCCAGACCCACTGCTCCTGAAAAAGGTTTCCTCTCTTCTGGAGAAGGGTGCCATAGAGTTGCTACCTGTACAGGAAAGGAACAAGGGGTGGTACTCCCACTACTTTTTGGTCCCAAAGAAGGACGGAGGTCTGCAACCCATCTTGGACCTGATGTGCTTGAACAAGTTTCTCAGGAAATACAAGTTCAAGATGGTAATACTCTTGTAGATCCTCCAGGCCCTAGAAATTCAGGATTGTTTGCTGTCACTCGACCGACAGTACACTTACTTCTATGTGCTGATCCATCCAAAGCACAGGACGTACCTGAGGTTCGTCTTGGGCAACACTCACTACCAATTTTGAGTTCTGCCTTTCAGGCTTACCTCCGCTCAGAGGATCTTCACCAATCTGTTGGCAGTAGTGCGGTGTGGCAGACAATCTCAGGAAAGGAGGGATTCACGTCTTTCCCTACCTACACAATTGGTTAATCAGGGCATGATTTATTACATTTGTCTAACGCCCAAACCCAAAGGTATTACAATGTTTGTACAGTGGGGTATGGAGGGGGAGGGATGGAGCAGAGGGGAGGGGAGGCAGAAGGACAACTTGTGGGGAAAAAAGTCTGATATGGCACGGCAAGGTCAATTAGTCATATTTGTTGAAGAGCCAGGTCTTAACAAGTTTTCTGAAGGTCAAGTAAGTACCTTTGTTTCTGATGTTGGGTGGCAAGGTATTCCAGATTGAGGGAGCGGTGACCAGGAAGCATGTGCCACCCGCTTTTTTGCCTTTGAATCTGGGAGTGGTGAGCAAGATGCTGGTGGAGGAACGCAGCAAACCTGCATGTCGTTTCGGGACGATGCAGTTATTGAGGTAGAGAGGGACCTCCTTGTAGATGCATCTATGTGCAAGGGTCAGAATTTTAAATTCTATGCAGGCTCTGATAGGCCAATGAGCCTTATGTCTGGAGGCTGAGATGTAGTCTGAGCGCCGTAGACCTACAGCGGTACAGAGGGCTTTGTTTTGTAGGAGCTGTAGTTTGATGATCTTTCTTGAAGATGCGCCCATGAAGAGGGGGTTGCAGTAAACCAGTTTTCTGAGGATAATGGCTCAGTCGAGTGTGATGCAGATCTCTGGAGAGAGAAATTGTCTGCTCAGGCAAAGGAGCTTGGCAGTGTAGACAGTGGGGGCGGCAAGGCCATTGTTGTGATAGTTAATCGGGAGCTCTGCGTTGACGTGTATACCTAAGGTTTTGACATGTTTTGGGAACGCGATGGGGATGTCATCAACAATGAAGGAGGCTTAGGCGGGGTCTAGGCCTTTGAGGCAGGCAGGGGGGGCCACAATGACTAGTTCTGTTTTCTCATCATGAAGGCAAAGGTTGTGGGTGGCCATCCAGAATTGAATGACGCTGTACACCCTGTTTGCCGTGGCTGTAGTGTCCTGAGAGAGGGATCAGGATTTGGGTATCTCAGTATTAAATCACCTCAATCGCACCTGCCACCTCCTGCACCTGCTTCTCCCTCAATTTAAAGAAGTCTCAACTGACACCATCTCAAACACCTAATTCATCGTAGAAGTGTTGGATTCTCCCTCGGGCAAGGCTTTCCCTCCTGAGGCGAGGGCTCTACGCATCCTACAGATGGTCACCAAATTCCAGAACACCAAATATCTGCCAGCCGTAGGCTTCCTACCATTGCTTTGCTTTGCCTCAAGGCATCCTGCATCTTCCTGGTTCCAGAGGCCCGATTGTGAATGAGATCGCTTCAATGGGCTCTCAGATCTCAGTGGTCGCAGTTCTCTAGCAGTATGACAGACCTGATTCAAGTCCCGAGCAGAGTCGCTCAGGATCTCGTGTGTTTGACTTGCATAGAGAACGTAATGGCGGGATAACCGATTTGGCTACCATGCCTAGAGGCGACCATAGTGACGGATGCATCTCTGGAAGGCTAGGGCGCTCATCTGAATGAGTTGACAAAGAGCTGGTTGTGGTCCCTGGTGGTGAAAAAACCTCACATAAACCTATTGGAGCTCTGGGCGATCAGACTGGCACTTATGACCTTCTTGCATTCCATACAGGGGAAGACTGTCCTGATCATGACAGACAACACAATCGCCATGCACTACATCAACAAAAGAGGTGGTGTAGGGTCACTCCTCCTGTGCAGAGAGGCGATGCAGCTCTGGTTCTGGGGGTTACGGAACAAGATCACCCTGCCCGCAATTCACCTCACATGGAAGAAGAATACAACAGTGGATGCCCTAAGCAAGCAGGGCTCAGTCTCTCACAAGTGGGAGCTGTGCCAGGAGGTTCTTCTAGAGATCTTCTCTGTTGGGGAACCTCTCAGGTGGATTCTGGACATGGCCATCTGTTCTCCACATCATCTTACACCGGAGACTAGACCTCCTCTCTCAGGAGGAGGGGGGTGGTTCTTCACCCGAGCGTGCACATGCTCAATCTGCACGCTTGGCTTCTGAAAGGCTATGGTACAGGGATTGGGACCTTCCGGAAGACGTGATGGAGGTGTTGCTTTCACCCAGAAGGCCAGCAACTAAGTCTATACACCGCTGCCATTGGAAGAACTTCTGCAGCTGGTGCAGAGCACAGGATGTGGATCCCTTTTTATGTGACACCTCAATGGTGTTGTCTTTTGTTCTTCATTTGGCAAGACAGGGCCTTCAGGTCGCCACCATCAAGGGTTATTTAGACGCGCTCTCCATCTTTAGGCACATGCCAGACCAAGGGTTGTACTTCTCAATCGCCTTGGTGGTGCAATTTTTAAAAGGCCTGACTAACACTATCCTTCTGACACCTTTCCTGGTACCAGCAGGGAGCTTAAACTTGGTGTTAACTTGTCTTATGGTTTGTGAGAAACCTGAAGGTGTCTCCCTGACTAGACCCTGGGGATCTGTCATCCAGGTGGCCAGGACACGGCCATCGCTGTTGGATCGAGTTCCTGGGGGTGGACCTGGGTGAGAGGATCACCTGGATGAGGGGGCTTGGGGAGTGGAGGTGGGACACCGATGGGTGAGATGCGGTATCCCCCTTCTTATAACAATTTTTCCCCATCCTACCACATAGGATACTCAGACACTCTATTCTCCACCCCCCTTTTCTAACATAAACACTTTCTTACACCACAAAAGACAACGGACTAGCACTAGAGCTGTTTACCTGACATGTCCCAACACAAGGGTCAAGCACAGTCAGGCAATTGACCAGAACCACACACACCTGACGGCCCTTTCCCTTCCCCACAGGGATAAAAGGTGGTGCACAAGAGCACACTATGAGCAAGGCAAACCACAAGACGAGACAGCTACCCCAAGGCGGCAGTTCAAGAGGAGGAGAAACGTGGCGAGAACCGAAGAGGGGACAAGGAGAGAAGCGACCTTGCCCTTTTTGACCCAGATCCATGGAGCCTCTGTGAAAGTAATCATAAGACTATGAACAAAAGCCAGCGTGTATTGCAGCAGATTTCAACGGTACACAGAGCCCTCCGACACTGATAATCAGGGTTGGGAGAGATGCTTGCTACCGTGGTACCGTCCTTGATTCCAGAGACAAGAAAAGCCAAATGGTTCATCAGAGCTGGTGAGTCAATGGGAGCACCGATAAGAAACCAAACTGTATTGAACGAAAATTGCGAATGGCAAATTAGAGGGAAAACCAGATACAGAGGGATCCGGCATCACGTGAGTGCTCACTCGATAGACTCTGGTTGATTCCCCTATTGTTGAAACTACCGATGCCAGAACGGCCTAGGAGAGCCACAAGTAAAAGGTCAAAGTGGTCATACAAGGGTCTAGCAAAACCTCCTGTATAGTTTTTAAAAAAAAACTTTTATTTTTGTTGGCAGAGGAGAATAGCTTACACATACATCAGAGCAGCCAAAGGTGACACAATACATTTTCGACTAAGTACAGTGGTACATATGAGGGGTAATATAAAGACAATCATGAGTACAACATCACGAGGCGTTCAAAGCTGTAATATTTCCTGAAGAATATTGCGATGAGTTGTCCTCAGAGGAGGACGCATCTAGGCTGTTGAGATAGCTGTTGAAGAGAGACCAGATGTTTTTAGGCCAGGAGTGGGCCGGGAGGGAAGTGAGGAACTCCTCCTCACAGTTCCGAGACCATGTTAATAAGTTCAACCATTTCTGAAATGTGGGGGGGGGGGACTTCCAGCTCTGCAGCACACATTTCTTGGCAATTAAGCAGCTCACATTTAACAATTTAGCAGCACCCCTGGCTCCCTCGGTCCCCCACACCCTGAACAGAACCCCAAGCGGGTCAGGCTCAATAACAATGTCACAAATTTCTGACAGCGTCTTCAGGATCTCGCCCCAAAATGTAGCTAGCCTCGGACAGCCCCAGAACATATGGAGGTGGCCTGCATTCTCCGCACCACAGCGAGGGCAGAGTCTCCGGTCGGAGCGAGCAAACCTGAAAACTCTGCATGGGGTATAGTATAATCTGTTCAACAGTTTGTACTGAATGGTGCGATAGCGAAAGTTCAAGGAGAGTCTGCTAGTGTGGGAGCACATTTTCGTCCAAAGTTGGTCGGTGAGATCCAACTCCAGTTCGGATGCCCAGTCATCCTGGGCCCTGGAGGGCAGTGGTGGGGAGGTAGTCAGGAGGAGTTTGTATAGTGAGGATACCACCCCGCGTGCCCCACCCGAGTTGGAGATGTAGGAATTCCCAGGGGAGTCGGGGGTTCATCAGGAAACTCAGGCCAAGCACTACGGAAAGCAGCCCGGAGTCTGTAAAATTGTAGAAGCTCCAGAGGTGACCCCGAGTGACCGGGCTTCCAGGTCTGTAGTGTTATGAACTGCCCGTCCGGGTAGAAGTCAGTCAGGGCCAGGTATCCCAGGGACTGCCAGTGTCTGGCCAGGGCTATTCATTTGTGGGTTCCAGCCCGGGGAACCGCCAGGCTGGAAGCCACTTATAGTACGGATTTTCCTCAGCACACGTAGCAAATATCCGCCCCCAGGCATGCACCGTGGTACGGACCGGGTCAATGGCCGAGTCCGGCTCATATCGTCGATGTAGTATTAAAGACATCATGTTGGTGCCAGATGCCGCAAGGGTCTCCAGCTTAACATGAGGGCGTGGGGGGCCAGGGTACCAGTAGGAGGCGAACTGTGCCTGCGCAGCGATCCAGTACCGCAGCATGTCAGGGCAGTGAAACCACCTTGTTCGTAGGGTAGTGTCATAGCAAGCCATTTTTTGCGGACGGCCCCTGAGTGCCACAGAAACTGAGCACACAGCATGTGTAAGTCTGCAAAGTATTTCTTACCAGGCCAGATAGGTACATTGGTGAATACGTACAGCAGCTTAGGAAGTACTATCATTTTTACCAGTGAAAGTCTGCCCGCTAAAGAAAGCGGGAGAGGGCGCCAGCGCGTTATCTTGGCTGCAGCCTATTCTGCCACGGCCAAGTAGTTGTCAGCCAGGAGGGTGTCTTTGGCCAGGGACATCTGAATTCCCAGGTATTTAATCCTGTCAGGGGACCAGCGGAGTGGGTACTCGGTGGCGGGGGGCGCAGTGGAGCTTGTGAGGGGGAAGAGTTCAGACTTGGTGTAATTGATCGTGAAACCAGAGTATGTCCCGATGCGGGTGATGTCACGCAGGATTGGGTCAAGGTGGTTATTGGGGTCTCTAACAAACAGTAGCACGTCATCGGCGTAGAGTGAGATAATTTCGGGGGTATCTTGTAGCCGGTCCCCCATGGGCTAGATAGCGTGGCAAACAAAATCGGGGAAAACGGGCATCCCTGACGGGTGCCTCTGAAGTGAGGGATCAGACCGGAAGTTTGGGAGTTGACACGGACCCTGGCCACCGGGGAAGTGTGCAGTAACTTAAAATATGCAATCATCCTGAGTCCTATGCCCATGGTCTCAAGGACGAGCCACATGTACTTCCAGGACATCATGTCAAAGGCCTTCTGGGCATCCAAGGTGACTGCAACCGCACTCACCCCCTGATCGATGCGCGCCATAACATTAAGAAGCCTCCTAATATTATGGAATGTTGATCTCCCGGGCACAAAGCCCAACTGGTCATCATGCACCATGTAGGACATGACAGGCAGGAAGCGGCTAGCGATCACCCTGGCAAAAAGGTTTGTATGCAAATTCATCAACGAAAGGGGCCGGTAGGACCCGCATTCATTGCTGGGCTTACCAGGCTTGAGCAGGACTGTGATGATGGCCTCTCGTAGTGTCGGGGGGAGGGATCCTAGCCTGAGTGACCCATTCCACACCTCGAGCAGTTCAGGGGCCAACATTGCTACGTGTTCCTGATAAAATTCAGCCGTTAACCCGTCGGGGCCCGGTGCCTTTCCTTTAGGGAGACTAGATATGGCCCCACTATTTCGTTCAATGTAATAGGGGAATCTAATTGGTCTCTAGTGGCAGGGGAGACACATGTGGTAGGAATCTGCTCCAGGAGTTCCCGCATCTGGGAGTCACTGTGTCCAGGAGGCTGGGAGTATAATTCGGAGTAGAAGCCTGTAAAGACTTCAAGGATTTGCTGGTCGGACCATTGTAGAACCCCTTTGCTATCTGGTACAGGTTATTTGGGATTGGCCCCATTCCCCCCTTGCCAGTGCGGCCAGCGTTTTGCCGGGTCTGTCACCCTCGCCATATTTGCGTGCTGCCCGTGGGCGACTAAAGTACTGGACTTCCCTGGTGGCGTGTTCATTGAAGATTTTGAGCTCATCACTAATCTGGGAGAGGACACTTGGGTCGACCGAGCCCGGGTGGGCTTGTTCCAGGTCCCGTAATTTAGTTTCGGTGCGGGACAGGGCGCTCTTATGGTTTTGAGGACACCAGACTCCCTAGAGATGGACGCCCCCCTAATAAATGCCTTGAAGGCGTCCCAGCGGACCCCGAGGGTAGTGGACTGTGGCAGGTTGTGTTCAAAGTAACTCTGAATGTCGGTGAATCCGCCTTGAATACAACGTCCCGTAGGGCGGCTGATTTTAATCGCCATGCATGAGTAGTAGGGGCGGGTATCCACAATTCCAGGGTGATCAAGACCGGTGAGTGATCAGACAGTGTGCGCGAGTATCCGCGTTTCCGCCACCCTGCCCAGCAAGGGGCCGGAACACAGGACCAAGTCGATCCTGGAGGAACTGTCCTGAATTGAAGAGTAATAGGTGAACTAGCGTGCTTGCGGATGTAAGGCCCTCCATGCGTCGTGAATGTCAAGTGTCACGATGTGGGACAGCAATCTGCGCGCTGTGCCGGACAGGGACCTAGGGGCTGTGCCAGTTCGATCCATCCCGGTATCCAGTTTAAAGTTCATGTTCCCCCAAATGATCTGCACCCTGACGTATCCTAGCAGTATAGATACCACCTGGTCCACAAAATCGGGAGAGTCAACATTGGGGCTATAGGTATTTACCAGTAAATAATCCCTGTTGGCTATGGCGCAGTATAGTTCAGTGTATCTCCCCTCGGGATGTATATAGCTCTTGTGGAGAACAAACTTAAGTGACTTATGAATCATCGTTACCACCCCTCTAGCACGCGTGGAGTATGAGGTGAAATACCTGTGTGGTCCCCATGTTGGTGCAATACTCTTGATCAGAGGGCCCATTGATTGAGTCTCCTGCAGGAGCAGTATTTTACAATCATGTCTGGTGGCATACGCCATAATTTTGCGAGCCTTGGTGTAATTGCTCAGGCCTCGTACATTCCAGGATATTACCGTCACAGGCATGTTAATGATTTAGGTAACATCCCACCACTGCTGTAGTAAGAGGAATCCAGGGCGAAGGTCGCCCTCGTGTGGGCCCCTCAATGCACTGTGGTCTGCCAAACTGCCTCTGCCTTTTTGCATATCGAACATCAAACCCACCCCTCCCGCACCACCCCGTCCAAGCGGGCAGTGTTATCCCCCTCCCACCACCCGTAATTACCAACATGTCTCACAGAAACAACAACATCGACACCTTTTAAACAGAAGATGTCAAGGGACATTATCCAACGGGGATGTGCCCCTACCATGGCCCAACTGGGGCCAACCATCAATAACACCCAACCAAACATAAACATTGCCATTGCAGTGGGGTGTGCTGTTGCCGTGAGGACGGCCGCTTAAGCATCATGTAGGACGGTGGAAGCCGTCAGAGGCAGGTTCTGCGGTAAGTGGATCTTATGTCAGGTCCCAAAGTCGACAGTCCATCAAAAGCAGGATGGGAACTAGGAAGTACCAAGGGGTCATGGTCAGTTCCATGTTCGGAAAACACACAGAGATCAATGTCCAAAGTACCAAAGGTGAACCTGAGGCCAGATGACTGCGGATGGGGCCGAGTATGCTGGGTTTGCAGTACATAATTGCTAGTGACACATTCACGCTAATGAGGAAAAAAGGGATTTGCTGAATAGATTGATTAGGCCGCATTAGGACATGGTACATTAGGTCAGTCTTCATCGGCGTGGCCACCAACTGGACCATGCAGAGGGATGTGCGCTTCAATGAATTTCACTGCCTCGTCAGGCACAGTAAAGAAATATAATTTGCCATTATGCGTGATTTTGAGGCGTGCGGGGAACAGGATGGCGTATGGGACATTTCGCTCCCTGAGCAGTTTCTTGACCCCGAGAAATTGGCGTCTCTCCGGTTGTACAGCTATCGAAAAATCTGGGAAAATCCTGATGGTATTGACTTCAAGTCGTAGATCACCCTTCTCACGTGCTAGGCGGAGGATAAGGTCTCTATCGCAGTAGTTTAAAATTCTGGCGATGATGGGCCTTGGAATGTCGCCTGGTTTGGGGCGCGGTGAGAGGGCTTGATGGGCGCACTCCACTGTGAAGTAGGGTGAGAGGGCCGGATTGCCGAGGAGATCTCTGAGCAGGGTTTCAATGGCGTCCTCCATACGCCCTTTCAGGGCGTTTTCGGGGACCCTGATAATTCGCAGGTTATTTCTACGAGAGCGCAATTCTAAGTCGTCGCACTTTGCTTTCACAATTTTCATGTCACGTGATAAGGAGGTGACTGTGTTCTGCAAGGCTTGAATGTCATCCTCGTTTGTCGAGATTCTGCTCTCAGCGTCAGTGATCCTGGTAGCTGCCTAGTCCACTCGTGTTTTTAGGGAGGCCACATTGGCGTTAATGTCATCCAGTTTCTCGTGGAATGAGGTGAAGTTTTTAGCCATGGTTTCCATGAGTGTATTTAGGTCAGGGGCCGTTGCGCAGGGATGAAGGTCCGGTTCTGGTTCCTCCTGTAGGGATGAAGTGTGGGCAGAGTCCGTCCGTGGGACAGATTTGGTGAATTTGTCCATGGCTCCCCCTTTCGAGGCCCCCTTGGATCTGTTAGACATTGCCGGTATAATTTCCGGTGAGGCAGAGCTCACAGTTGGAGCTAGTAGAGAAGGGCGGGAGTTCAGGGCACGGGGTGAAGGGAGGTGTCAGGCACTGCACTTGTGGCGATGGTATGGACAGATTGTGGCAGCAGTGAGGGCAGGGAGGCTGCAGCAAGGTATAAAGCGGAGACTATTCAGGGGCCAGAAGGAGAAGGCTGATAGCCCATAAAGGAGGTTATTCTCCTGGTAGAGAGATGCAGCAGTTGCTTTGTGAGGTTTCACTCCTCAATCAGAGGGCTCTGTGCAGGTACTGGTGGATTGGGTGCCTCCAGTGAGATGGGGAGGGAAAATGAAGGCCAAACACTCCGCTAGACAAGAGGCCCCATAGTGCCAAGTCCCTTGTGCAAGGGGGGGAACCCGGGTGTAATCAGGAGCCCCAACGAAATTAGGTGGAAAAGTGTCCAGCAAATAAGTTCCTCTGAGGCCCCCCTGCCGGGATGGTGCCCCCTTCCAGAGCAGAGCAGGAGGCACCGGGCCCCACAGGCAGCAAGGCAGGGTGATGAGGCCAGCCCAGAGGAGCCACGAGCGCCGCAGCTCAGGTCCCCCCTGCTCCTCACCTGTGCACCAGTGTCAGGATCGTGGATTTCGGGTGGGCAGCCAGGCTACTGCCCAGCCGGCCCACGCTGTTGCAATGAGAGCGCTCCTGCGCTGGTGTGAGGTGGAGTGGTGGGGGTGCGCTCCAGCGCAGGCCCCCACGACGGCAGCCCGCGTGATGGTGATCTCCAGGGAGGTGACGGCTGCGGCCGATGGCGGCATCCCTCCCTAGGGGGGTGTAGGGTGAGCGCTCTGGTGCTGATATGAGGGAGAGAAGTGGGGGTGCGCTCCAGCGCTGGTCCCCCTCGGCGGCCGCCAGCGCGATGGCGCACCCCAGGGAGGGGCAGCCGCAGTTGATGGCAGAGTCTCTCCCCCGAGGGGTGTAGGGTGAGCGCTCCAGCGCTGATGCGAGGGAGAGAAGCGGGGGCCCGCTCCAAGGAGGGGTGGCCGCGGCCGATGTTGGAGACTCTCCCCAGGGGGGTCCGGCGCAGGCCGTGTACCGGAGGCCCTCGGATGGGGGTCAGAGCACGCGGGCACCATGCTCAGTGGTCACCCCCCACCACCGTGGGATCCGGCAGGGAGGAGGAGGCGGGAGCCGGGTGCGCGTGAAAGCCCCGGCGGCCGACAGTCAGCTGGCCAAGAAGCCCAGTTCGCAGGCTTCTCGGGACCGATTCAGGCCGGGATTGCTGCAGGGCATGCAGAAAGAGCGTGGTAGCAGATCCACGAAGCGTTGGGCTGCAAAGTCAAATATCACTGCAATTGATGGCGGATTTCGGCCAGAGCCCCACGGAGCTCGAGAACTAAGCAGCCATCTTGGGCTGCTCAACAGCGCCACCCCCAACCTCCTGTATAGTTGAAAGTCTTTGACCAGCACGTAATTGGAAAAGTAAGGGAGACGAATCCCACAAAGTGAGAAAGGAGAAGGAACTGTGTGTTTGGCAAGAGTGAACCTGACGGAGGGATGCCGACAGAACGGGGAGAAGCATGATGTCCCAATGAACATTGTGTTAACAAGAGTGAACCCGACAGAGGGAGGTCCCCAGTGGATTGTTTAAAAAGACATAAAAATTTGTGAATGCAAAAGGAGAAATCTTGTGAATAAAAGCCGTAGTGAACCCGACAGACGGAGGCTGCTATTCGAGAGGGATCTGAGCCCGGAATAGGGTGATCCAGGGGTGAAAAGCCAACACCCACTGTACATACAGAAACAAACTTTTTGTTTTATTATTTTGAACCCATCAGATCCTCAGAGGCAAGAGACTTTTTCTAGAAAAGAGACTTAAGCGCCGAAGATCCTGATACCTGAGAACGGAACTGTAGCAGGGACGTCATTTCACCCAAATGCCAGAGGTAGCGGAAGTGACATCACACAACCCTTGACCCCCTGATGACATCACAGGAAGTGATGTCCTTAGACCACGGGAAGCGATGGAACACGACCTTTCATCTGCTGACAAAACAAAAACAAACAAAAAAACAAAAAATCTGGCATCAGATAGCATTGTAGACTACGAAAAATATGGTTATGATATCACTATAATGTGATGTACATTTCATACAAGAATGGATCGCCATATGTATCGTTAAGACCAGTGTGTATGGGCCCATATTACTAAATTACTGTGAATGTAAGTGCTGAAAGTGTTAGACTTGTGGCACTCCTGTTCTTTTTTTTTTTTTTTAAGGGGCCTGAACAAGAAAGCCAGCCACCCCAGAAGTAAAGAGCCACACATGGTGCTGGCCACAGCCCAGGAGCTCACATTAAAAAAAATATATATATATATATATTTTTTTTTTAGAGGTCGCAAGGGAGACCTCAGAGGTCGCAAGGGAGACCGCAGAGATCACAGTTACAAATAGCTTTGAATCTTTTTTCCACCTTTAAGCTAATATTTCTCCCGACCTCAGTAGAGCTTATTCTATCGCTAGTATACATGCCCAAAAAAATATAAGAACGAACAACCTCAATATATTTTTCATCATCTTTCAGATAATTTTGTGGTCTTTTTACAGTTTTTCTTTTTGGATCTAATTTCCATAATTTTTTGTTTGTCGTTTTTGATGGTTAATAATGAGGCCATTGTTCTCTGAATACCTCTGAATATCTATTTGCGGCATTAATGCTCAGTTGTAAGCCTATCTGGGTTCTGTCCAGAAGAAGCGTATCGTCCGCATAGACGAGCCACAATATACGTTGGCTAACAACTCTGGGGGGAACGTTTTTACACCCATCTAATGATTTCCCTATGTCAGCAACATACAGGTTGTACAAAGTGGGGGCTAAGGGGTAGCCTTCTTTTAGGCCTTGATTTGTTTTTATTCTCTCACTTAAACTGCCCTCTTGATAAATTCTTAATTAGACCTCTGTGTTTGATTATAGTTCTTTTATAAAGTGTAATAAGGTTGGATTAAATCTTCCAATCTTTCAGTTTGGCCCATAATATGTTTCGGTCCACTGTATCGAAGGCCACTTTATAATCTATGCAACAGATATAAAGCGACCCTTCTTAGAGTAGATAAAACCTTTATTCAGAAATGAAAATTCCCATCAAAGAAAACACAGTAAAAATAATACAGCAGTAAAATCCATTTAGATATAATCAAAATCTTGCGATCTACAAAAATAGACTAAAATCATTCATTAAAGCATAAAAATGGCCTGCATAACATCAGGGCTCGCTCAGTGTATAATACGTTATGGGCTGTCGGCAGGTCCGGGACTGACAATAAAAACCTAAGTGCTGATTGCACGTGTCTAAGCATGGACGCTCTTAATACTGGAACTATGAAATCGTTCCTTGGTTCTGCTAAAGTAGAACAGAAAAACAGGAAGTGCAACAAGTAATTCCTATCGTTCTCATAGCAAGGGCAGCTCCTCCCCTCAGTGCAATTCGTTGGTGAAACAAAATGCTCTTTCCAGAGTGAACAAAAGATTTGCTCTGAAAGCCATCATCACTGCCCTTTTCCTTGGGGTGACGAACCATTGGACGTAGGCTGGCCTTACAGTTTTGGGGGCATGATTGCAGTAATATAATTGCAGGCTTTGCTTCTGCAGTTCACTCTTGCTCATTATTTTTGCTCTATGAGGAGAGAAGGTGTCTGTTAACTCTCCCCTATTAGCGTTGTCTGCCCGCAATTCGTCGCCAAAGAAGTGCCCAAAACCGAGCTCTTGTAAGGACTATTTTATATATTTCAGCCAGGGCAAGGCAGTACAGGAATATGTGGCCATGAGATCCCTCACCAGGGCTCTTTATTGACAGTTGAGGCCTCTCCCATAGACGCAGCCAGGAAATTAAAGGTTTTGATTGCAATGAGTTCTTTGGGCAACAAGTACGCTGGGAATCCCTGTGGCAAACTCATGATTGTTTATGATGACCCCACACAGCCACACCATATGCAAGCAATGGTACTGATTTTGCCGCATAAATTCGAAGGGTGTGATCCATGAGCAGGCCACCCAATTATGCCCCGAAACTCAGGATTGAGCCATTAATTTGAGATGCCTTTACGGTTTGCTGCTTTACATGTAAAAGCCAGCCCAAGTCACTAGAGATCATTACCCCAAGGTAATAAAATGATTTAACCCATTCAAGACTTTTCCTAACTGGTAATATGGCATTCCCTCATGGTTTTCTGTTGCCAACGCTCATGACCTTTGATTTCCCTGCGTTAATTGCCAGGCCTCTCTCTTTCATATAATCATTAAATCCAGTTACCAATCTCTGAAGGGTGTGTTTGGTCCTGGCTATCAGGACTGCATCATCCGCATACAAGAATGCACACACCCTTTGGTTAGCTGTGCTCACCAAGTCAGCTAAAACATTCGGTAATTAAATTATGAAAAGGAGTGAGGCCAGGACACAGCCCTGTCAGATCTTAAATGCCTGTGTTTCTTGGCCTTGGTTTCCCAGTCTTATTTTTGCCATCAGATTGGTACGCAACCCTTCTTTATTAGACTGCTGATTTGAAAAGAGTTTATTTTTTCTTATACAAAGATCGAACTCTTTTAGTAGTAGTTTTGAAAAAAGTTTGGAGCATGCATCAGACATGGCCAGTAGCCTGTAATTAATAGGATTTCCTCTTGCTCTTGCTCCCTTTTTAAATATTTGGATCAATATGGAAGCCTTCCAGCTCGTAGGAACAATCCTGATATTACAAATACAACAAAACAGTTTGTCAAAGACTACCACCCAATTTTTGGGATCTTTTTTGGTTCAAGTTGGTATACCATCTGGGCCTGGGACTCTATAGGGTTTTAGCTTTTCGATCATCCATTCTATATCCTCACTTGTATGCTATAATTTTTCATCATTAGCTATATAAGGATTTGTATCCGTATTCCTTACTTTTTATAGTATAAGTTTCTAATATGTTTTCTCCACACATTTCAGGTATACAATTAATGTAATTTTTCCCATTGCTAACCAATATGTAATTTTTATACAAATTCCAAAATAATCTTGTGTCAGTGTTACGTAGAGCGTTAAAGATCAAGAACCACTGTTTTGTTGTATCCAAAGCCTTGTATCGTTTGACAACATATTTATATCTGGTTTTAAGATTCAACATTTTATGTTTTTGTTCAACAAGGTCAGGAATTTCAACCTTTATCCATTTTATATCTTATTTAGCTTTCGTTTATTTTCAGCTATCTTTATATCAAAGGTTTTGTTATTGTTTATACTCCTTAGGGTATACTTCTTTTGTTTCTCTTCAATATATTGCTTTTCCCATTGTTAGCATTTTATCAAATACCGATATGCCAATGCTTTCAGCAGAATAATCTGCCAAAAGCAAACTATAGATATATAGGTTGAATTTTTCTATATTTGTTTTTATCCATTGAATTCTGTTGCCTATTGCATTTACAGTCGCAGTACCGGGCATTTTTTGGTTTAAATGTACATTTCTCAACCACGTGATCACTGACGTTATTGGTATGACCTGAAGGCTTCCAATTATTTCAAACATGGATTGTGGAAATCAAATATCTATCCAAGTATGATATACACCATTTGTCCAAGTGTAGAGCGTACAGCAGAAGAAATCCTCCTATGTGTACAACTGTTACAGGTAATTACTATTAATAAAAAGTGTCCATGAATCTAAGTTTAGAGGTTCATCTTCAGTATAATCAATTATCTTTGCTCCATTTCCATTTATCACAATTGCCAAGTTCTTCTTTTGAAATTTTGCCAAATCTTTTGTAATTTTAAATCTCCCAAAATGATGTATAGTGACTTAGAATTATTTGACATCCAGTCATTTATTATATTCTGAACCCCTTCAATTATCTTTTTTTTTGTGCCTTTCACTTGAAGGGTTGTACATATTCAGGATGAGTATCTGCCGATCCACCCCTGCAATGGACAATTCTACTGTAGCAGTTAGTATGCTAGCATTCTCGTCCTCCTCTATAACGTGTTCTTTCAATAGCAAGCTATTCCCCCCCCCAACATTAGGCCTCGAAAAGGTCTACCACTCACATTACAATCTGCCTGTTTTTGAATGATTTGATAGACATCCAGGACTAGATCGTTTAATAGCCAAGTTTTCTGTAGACCGAGTAGGTCAACATCCAAAATCACAGAGAAGCCAATAGGATTACTAGTAAATTATCTAAATCCTCTAGTGTTCCATAAAACAATTGAAGTCTGGGGTTCTAACATTTCCTCAAGTCAATAAAAATTAGAATAGTTCCTTGATGGCTCTGTTGGAATTCCATGGTTCTCTGGTATGGGCAAATTCATTTTTAAGGCTGTGATGATCTGTTTCGCCAGAATATCAATCTACACACCCATCACCGTAGGTTCAGTTTTCTTTGATTTATTGATTTACTTATTTGGTTTGTTGATCCCATGCTCTTCCAATCTTTTAAACTCATAGCCTATTGCCAAGAAGTTGCTGTAATAAGAAAGAGCGAGTTTGCGATGATTGGCAACACTAAAGGAATCATTGCCCAATTGGATTCAGTCGCTGTTAATGGTATCTCAACTAATGTTATGTCCTTTGTAGATACCATTTCCAACTGAGGGAGTTCATGCATCATTTGCAGCACATTTGATCAATTTAGAAATGGGCTATTGCATGAAGCATAGGAATACATGATTTTGATCTTTTTTTACAATTCGACCCTTCTTGTGCCATGTATCTCTTTTATCGATCTCCTTCATTTGGGGGCTACAAGATTTCATACACACCGATTCTATATCTTTGTACTCCTAACAGTACAAGATATCATTTTGTTTTTCTGCTTGTTCTTTTTGATCTTCTTGTTTTCAAGGTCCCTCTTGGCTGGATCGCTCAAGGGGAATATCCCTCAGGGTGTGTGGTTTATTCATTATCAATGCTGCTAGGAGGCCAAGCTGTGTGTTTTTTCTTTATCCTTTTGTATGATTGTTTCTCTTTTTTGCTCGACTCCTTGGATCAATTTAAAGACTTTACGTGTTGGCATCCCACACTCTTCGCAGATATTGCTGCTAATGATTGCGCTGTCTTATGGCATATTTTATTGGGTTTATGCTTTTAGTTCTTTTTGCTAGAGCATTTCTTTCCCTTAATTGTGCGATGGTCTTTTCATATCACTCTTACTCCCACCATGTACAGTTACTGCAGGGGATTTCGATATACCCTCGTGCAATGTTAGAACAGAGTCATTTTCATTAACATTATCTATGTGGTCCAAATCTGATGTCTCAATTGGCAGCTGGGTGTCAAATAGAATTGTATCTGTCTGTGACATACTAGTCATGTTTGGAAATAGGGTTTGATGTGTCACAGATTTCAAAAAGGCTATGATCTTTTCTTGGCCTATAAGTGCTTCCTGTCTTTTTTCGCAAACTGTTTCACTGACACCGACGGACGCCCCTTTCGTTTGTAGCTTGCTTTTATTTTGTTTTTGTTAATCCGTTTTTTTCCTCCACAAGCCGGCACAACTCGATTGCAAGCTGCTCTTACCTCACTCTTCAATTGGTATTTTCTTTGTGCGGCAGGTATCACATTATACAGTGGCATATGTGTCCAATATTAGCCTATTTTTAAATCCTTTCCTTGTCTAAAATCAGCCAAATAAATATTATTTATGAATGTGGTCCATTTGTGCGTCTTGATAGGCGTTTCTTAATTAGTATCTAAGGCCCACACATTTTACAATTATCCTTCAGAAGACCACAGACTCTCTTTATATCCAAACAGATGTATTTGCTTTCAGATACTGTAGAAGCTCTAGAGAGTGAGCGGCTCAAAGGCTCTAAGCCCACAGTCGCTGCCCCCCTCTCTACTGGAAAAAAGGAATTGAAGCAGGTATGGCTAAGGATTCCCCTCAAAGAGAAACACTGCTCATGGGACACCACATGATGGAAATATAAATCTGATGTAGTTTGCCTGCTCAAATCAAGGTATTTGTTATTGGCAGGATTAGGATTGGTTGAGAATAACCCCCCTCAGGTGAAGGGCAAACGCTACCTAAGACACTTACTGCAGGCTTACCAAACTCACCAGACTCAGCAGCTCAGCCTGTCTTCGGGAGAAGGATGTGTCGCCTGCCCATCTACTCCAAACGTGAGTGGTCCTGCAGCCTAGCTCAATATGCCACAGCCAACTACCTCGCTGTTTCTATCCTCAAACCTCGGCAAGGGCAAGATGAAGCAAGCTAGGTGAAGTCTCAATAGGCACACAGCAGCAGCACCCTGCCATCACTCGCTGCACGCTACTTGCCATTCGCTGCTCAACGCTGATCCCACAGCAGTGATCACAGCACTCCCAGCTTGCCTTGATTCGGGTAGATTCAGATAGAGTAAGGCACCTTGTGGCGTCAAGCCGCACCATAGTGAACTGCAACGAAAGAGAGAAAGTGCACAGCTACTTCCGACCCCTCGCTAGCAATCACATCCGGCTGCATTCAGTGAGGTAAACCACTGACATATTTGACCATTCACATTCTTTACAAGCACAGATCAATGGTATTGCAAACTCTACTAATGTTCACATTTATAATATTGAAAAGAAGAGCATGTTACATAGGTGATGGGGATCGACACAATAAAGTCCAGACTAAAGCCCATCCACTGTCAAGGATGCAAAACCCTTTTATTGAAAATGACGCCAACAAAAAACACCTGTATTAACATTATAGTATTCTACCGACCACCCTCTCTGACTACAGACTTGAACGAAGATCTAGTTCAGACTCTAAACACCCTAAAGTGGCCTAACACAGGGACAGTGTTACTGGGTGATTCATATAGATGGAGGGGAAATAGTACAGACAAAGAAGCCATCAAACTGGAAAAAGACCTAAAATCTATTAACTTTAGGGTGATAAACAACGGACCCACTACCGACAAAGGTAATCAACTAGATTGGGTAGTTTCCAGCAACGTGGACATTACGACACAACAAACAACTCCTTGCATTTGGTCCGATCATTATAAAATTTAGTTAAAAATGAAACCTAAAAATAACACTAAGAAATCGGATAATGCACTCAAAGAAAATCTAAATAGAAACTTTAAAAGTCTCACACCTGACATCTTAGCGCAAACGGTTATTAACATTATGTCCTTGACCTCAGACAACGACGACTGTGAGGAGATCGTAGCAACATACAATGAACACTTGAAAACAAAGACCGGTTAGACCAAACATAAATTATCAAAAATGGTTTAATGCAGATATTAAAAGCCTGAAAAAAGAGGAAAGGAAACTAGAGAGACAGTGGCTAAAAGACCAAACAGAAGAAAATAAGCAAAAATGGAAAACTCTAGACAAACAATATAGAGAAACACTGATGGATGCAAAGAAAAACTTTTACAATGAACACATCTCCTCAACTTCAAACTCTATGGGCAAGCTCTTTCAAATCCTAAAATCAGTGGAAAAATCAACATCCCTTACACCCTCCTTCCAGACCACACAGGAAGACTGTGAAAAAGTCCAGCTTGCCTTTCATGAAAAAATTCAAAAAGCCTGAAATGCCATCAGCCTTTGTCAGGTGTCCACGCAAGCACAATCTCCCCTGAAAGAACATGACTCTACCATCTCAAGTGAGGAAAAATTCAAGTTTAAACCTCTCTCTTTAGAGAACAAGAAGAAGCTTCTCTCCACGGTTAGACAGACATCTTGCTCAGAGAGCATCCTACCTCTGGAAATCATCCTGAAAAACACTGACACATTCGCCCCACTCTTTTGTAGAATGGTGAATGCCTCCTTTAGAGACAGAAAAGTTCCAACGGCAATTAAAACAGTGACTGTGACACCCCTAGTCAAAAAACCATGCCTTGACCAACAAGACCCTACAAACCTCCGGCCGATAACCAACTGTAGCCTACTATTAAAGATCCTCGACAAGGCAGCAACTAAACAGCTCCAATCCTATGTTGACGAAAATAAATAATCTGCTCCACCCACAACCGTCTGGTTTTAGAAGTTCACATAGCACAGAAACCGCGCTGCTTGACCTTCAGACCAGAATGTCAGATATCTTGGACAAAGGCAAAGGTGCTATGCTGATCCTTTTAGATTTATCAGCAGCCTTTGATCTGCTAGACCACCATAAACTTCAAGAGGCCTTGGAAACATCGGGAAATGGTTCTCAAGAGACCATAGATTGGATTTCCTCTTCCCTTGCGGAAAAAAGTTCCAAGATACATTGGGGAGAAGAGTTTTCTAAGCCACTACGCATAAACTGTGGTGTTCCCCAGGGAGCTAACTTGTCTCCTCTCCTTTTTAATTTGTATCTCCGTTGTCTTTGCACCCTACTCAACAATCTAGGTGTGCTATTCACCAATTTCGCTGATGACACCAGCTGGTAGTTGAACTAAGCGGGTGCCACAGCACAGACAACTCCAAAGTCGCCAACATCTATAACATAATCGAAGCCTGGATGAAGGCAAATTGGCTCTGCCGAAACGGCACCAAAACAGAGCTTATGATATTTGGCTCTCCTCAAGCCAGGGCTAAGCTAAACTCTGATTATGTTTCATTCAACATAAAAAAACTCAAACATATTGGTCACCGGCAAAGTTAAAACTTTAGGAGTATACCTAGAGTCTTCATTGGGGACTGATTCACAGGTAGCATACCTAAAAAAAAAAATTGTCGATACTATCAAAGACTACTCGGGCAAATAAGACCAGTCCTAAATGAAAAAAATTGCACCACCATTCCCAAAGCTACTATCCTCTCAAGGCTAGACTACGGCAATGCCTTACTACTGAGAGCAAACATAGGCTGTATAGCCCAATGTCAGGTCATTCAGACTGACACAGTGAGAATTATCAAAAAGAAATCTATGAGGGATCATTTCACTGAATATAGAAAGTCGATCCACTGCCTAGCCATGGATACACGTATCATCTTCAAAGCAGCTTCAATTGTTCACCACTGCCTCTATGGTTGCGCTCCAACATATCTAAAAGAACAAATACTCCCATATGAACCAGACCGAACCTTAAGATCAAAGGACCATGGCCTGGTAAAAACCATCTGCGTCTAGAAAAGAAATGGACTAGGATGATCTTTTTCAGCCAAAGCGGCTCTTGAGTGGAATAACCTTCCAGCGCCACTAAGGCTATAATCCAACTTCCAGGTATTCAAGAAAAATTGAAAACATTGCTATTTTCATGAAAAATCTAGAAACCTGTATCTAGTAGTCTGTCTTCTGTCCTGTCACATTGCTTGGTCTTTTGTCTTTATGTCCGCGCCCTGATGCCTGCGGGCTTCGGTGCGTTACAAACAAATAAAATAAAAAAATAAAAAATAAAGGATATGCTGGACAAAAAAGTCGTTTATAGTCTCTGGCTTAAAATGCTTCCCGCACCATTGTTCAATGTTCAGGTCTGTGCCTCTTCCCCTCTCATTCCGGGGCTTAACGGGTTCCGGCATCCTTCCTTTAACTTCCATTAAGGGGTGCCTTCTCCCGCTCTCTGTTCTGAACTGGACCCTGTATGTGGACTCTGTAGGTGAGGTTGAAAATGGTGGGCCTTCTAGCAAGGATCTGAGCCACAGAATGACAGGAAGCTGCCCTAGAGTCTTGACAGGTTTCTCTCTTGTTTCCCACGGCCTCCCATTTGCATTTATTTATTGTTTATTTATATAGCGCTGATACACAGGTGAAGTGTTTCAAAGCGCTTCAAGGCAGGAAGGGAACAAGGGAATACAGTAATCATTCTTAGGCTTTGATGATTCCGAATGATCTAGATAGAAATCTAGCACACTAGGCCTGACATTTCTCCTAGTGCAAGTGCATGAAGTGGTACAGTTGAGACCCAGCTCTGGAGGGGGGGGTGGAAAATGGTGGGGGAGAGGACAGACGAAGGTGCAGACCTAAATGTCCTAGTACATTTAGGTCATGCATGCGTACAGACGGAGGTGCAGGGACAGGAGGCGTAGGTGGGGATTGAACAAAGCGAGTCCGGTCCAGCAGGGCCATTGGATATTTCCCACCTGTGAAAGGTACAGTGAGCAAAAAGCGATGGCTGCGGACTCTCAAAGTGGGAAAAAAACATAGAACAGGTTAACATGCCATGTTCCTTCTAGAGAAGGCGCCTGCTACCTTTTTTTAAAAAAAACTCTGCCACTGCCTCCTTCTCCTTCTCCTTCCAGATGTTTCTCCACTCCTCCAACTCTTTCAGCAACTCTTCCACCAACTCCATATCTTTATTTTTTTATTTTATGTATTTACTACAGCCATTTTCTGGATTTGTATACATGTAAATTGTATGCACAAGTATTAATTATATAAATATTGAATACAAAAATGATATAAAGGTGAGTCATTTTAGTTCATTCAATATTAATTCAATATGACACCAAAAACGAGTCATGATAGATCAGGTTTATATAATTTCGTTGCATATATACATTCCATAATTCATTATAGTCTACCTCATGCCCATCATATCTTCCATACTTTCTTGGAATCTACTTTCACAGAGAAAAAAAAATCATACTACATTGTATCATTAAATTCGTTTCACTTTCCAATAAATTGTGTCTAAAGAGGCAGAAGGTCCTATGAGCTCTATCCAGTTTCTTTCAGGCTATTTGAGGTATAGGAGGTAGGTAAT
Organism: Ambystoma mexicanum; assembly: GCF_040938575.1. Lineage (NCBI taxonomy): Eukaryota > Metazoa > Chordata > Amphibia > Caudata > Ambystomatidae > Ambystoma > Ambystoma mexicanum. The sequence goes on along the minus strand of NC_090935.1, from coordinate 618,190,050 downwards.
CATAACTATGCGCTTTGGTAGATAGATTGATTCTGTTTTGTTATCTATCTATTCCAATTATGCATTTTTTAATGTGTGATTTCAGGCAAGCTTCACATGGTGGAATGCGTTCATATTTCCGGCCCATTTTCTTCCCTCTTTCATTATATAATCAACAGTGGACCCTCCTAATTTTAAATGTGTGTTTTGATAACCCAATGCTATATAGTGCATTACAGTATTAGGTGTTGAATTCAGCAACCTTCTTTGTAGTTCCAGCCTGCATATTGTATTATAAAATTCCACAGATTTAATTTCAAACTTTGCCCTTAAGAACTTGATCAGTAAAACTTTAGGTAATCCTACCAATTGTCTGGAACAGTATCATTCAATTTTGGTAAACTCTTCTTGTTCCTACTTCCCAGGATTTCAGCCCCACATGTCACTCCAGGCCCTACTTGCTGTTTATGTACATCTATCACATCTGGCTTGTGGTGGCAGACAGATTTCTTGGAGAACTTGCTATCCACCAGCAGGGTCAGGCAGAGGACCTCATCACATATCAACCCCCTTTTCTTGGGCTACCTCTTGTGTGATTGATTGTTTCCTCCGTGTCAAACTTTCAAGGAGGTGTCCGTCTAGGGCTTAGTTTACTACATCCAGATAGCCTTTGATTAATCCCAATAAATTTTCATGGTCTTTCCATGTCAGCCATTATTCTCTTTGTCTTTCTTGGTGTGTTATGGGACTCTCTCCCTAGTCCAGCCAACTCAAGGGATGTCTTGGGCATGAATATTGTCAGTTGGACCACCCTCCTATTCGTAGGGATCCACCTAAAGGGCTTATTCTTCCTAGATGATTGTTCCTCCCATAGGGTTCTTTCTTGGAATCTTTGGGCGTGGTGAGTGGATGTGCTCCCGGAGGAGATCTTTTTTGGTACTTCTCGCTTGTCACGTCAGTCTCAAGCTCAGATTCAAGCGTTTCCTCCTGAGTAGATTGTTTCCCACTCTTGGTGTTCAGCAAGCAGGCTTTCCCCATGGTATTCAATATGGTTTTATGCTAAGAGGGATCTTACACTAGTAGGGCATCCTTCCGATCATTATTCTTCATGGCATCATCATCTGCATGCTTCTCATACATTCCCCAGATGCACAGAATCCAATGTGAGTTAGATCAAACTGGATCAAAGTCTCCTGCTGGATTCTGGGTTGAAGGAATCTCTGTGGATGTTACTGCAGCTTGGTTGTTCTCTCCCTTTGGGGATTGCGTAAAGCTCAGGTACCCCAGGACTTCATAAGTAAATTATTTTAATGAAAGGACCACTTCATGCTTAGTTGGATGCATCCAGTGAAGTCTAAGAATGTTAGGTAGTTGAATCATCTCAAAGACTTTCATGAATTTCCATATCTCTTGAGACGAGAGCATAACATGTGACCAGTGAGTTCAATTATCATCTATGAAAAGCATAATAAAACATCGATTGAACACATAAAAGAACCTAAAAGTACTTCTGAGTGCCTGCGATAAGTAAACAAATGAAAAGGGTCAGTCTTGCCTAATTGAGCATCCCAAGGGAATCATTGACATAACATCGTAGAAACACCATTTTTCAATAAATGTTTATATTCAAAGGGAAAGACCTATTGGTCTAGTGGCACACAGAATACACAGAACATATAATTATTGGCTGAACATGAATCAAATACGCGGTGTTGTACAAAATACCTATTCGAGAAACTTGACTCCAATTTTTGGTACATATTAACATTGAGTGGTTGAACACCTACTGTTGTGGAGAACAGGGGTTACAACAATAAGTGTAATTTCAAAACAAGGGATTGAAACAATGGTAAATCAGTGTGGACAGTAACACACAAAGGGTAAAGTGGTCTACACAGGTGTGTTTCAGCCCTCGTAGGCTATTGAATGGGCCTATTTTACACGGGCCTTCATCAGGACGAAAAAGAGACTTGTACAAAGAGCCTGTTCAGTGAGTGTGCTGCCTACAAAATGAAAGACAACGGATAGTTTCAGTATATTAAAATTGTCAAGAAGGCAAGATAATAACTTTATTTCTTATTTATAATCTATTAATGTTTGATTTATCTTACCGTGCTATGGCAGATTGTTCTGCACGGTTCAAATTTAAAATTGGATGTAGATCTACAACGTTTTAGAAGTGTCTGACATGTTAGATGATGTCATATTAGTGCCGTGTCGTGTCATGCACCAAAGGGGGGGCTTACCTGTACATGCCACGGTGTGGCGATGAATCTATGGAGGCTGAACAGCAGGTCTGCCTTAATTAGTGCAGCTGTCGGTCAAGGACCTATCTTTGGATGATCAGTGGGTAACTCATTTAGGTGCCTATGGGTTTTAAGACAAAAAAAGGAAGGATTTTAATGTCTAAACGACTCGAGGGATTTACATGTAGAATATCCCAGTGTCTGCATACATTGATTTATTTTAATTGAGTATGTGACCAAACAATTCCGTTAGGTACAACATCTTCTATTGCCAAATTAAGTGCAGGCACATTTTGTGGCGAACAATCATTTTTCATTATTTAGAAAAAGTCTCTTCTATTCTTAAAAATGGGTACATGTATAAAGACTATATCATGCTTCATTTGTCGTAGGTGTCATGTATAAGTGGCGGCACGTTACCTTAGTGCAGCTCATCTATGAGTGAGAGCGGCAGATAGCATGTTCTCGAGAAGCGGGCAGTGAAATCCTATGGCCGAAGCGGGATCCCATCTAGTGGACGTCTGAAAAAGACCATCCACAATCAGATATTTTATTATGGGGATCGAGCCATCACCCCACTCAGCACCCTCTGGGCGATCGCTTACCTTTGGTGTTCTCCAAATGAAACAACAGCCACGCGGCAGTCTGACTCTCGTGGAAAAGTTGGTCGTCATGGCGACCTCTTGTTTATATACCGGTCGGCCATTTTGCGACGCGTGTTGGATACAATTATAATTTTTAGGGCAAATTCAGTTCAAGATGCCTTAAACATGTATCGGCCTAATTTATGGAGGTGTGTGAAAGATATTTTAAAAAGTCATGCTAAAATCCGAACATTGTTGAAAAACGGTTGCCATGGTAAACATGTATACATTCACTATTGGGCTACCGATACGCCTACTGGTGGCGCGGTTCAACCAGTGCCAAAATGTATGGAACATGGCAAAAGATCCAAAATAAACGTAATGATGGCATGCTGGAGAGTTCATTACATTTTGTTGCGTGGTTCACACCAGATATCATGTGTGTTTACTGCATATGTGTTTCAAACTGTGCCCTCACTGTATTTGGTCAAATGATGTGCATAAATTGTGTTGTCCTATGGTTTTTTTATTGCGAGGTGTGTTCAGTGAAACAAAGGCTCATTTTATGGACAAAAGATGTACACTATGCAACTTTTCATGTTGGAATACGCCCTTTGTGTTAGCACAGAATCATGTAGGTCCAAAATGGTTACCTTGAATACTGTTATGTCGAAAGGCTCATCTTGTTGACAAACAGTATACAATATGCAATTTTCGTGTTGTAATAGATCATTGGAGTTGTCACAGAATCATAAAAGTCCCAAAATGATTACATTGAACACTGTTATGTCAATTGGACATATGGAAGCCATTGGTTGGACTCACTGACTGGTAACCGCGTCAAATGTAGAGACATATGCTTATACATTGATCATACAGATTAATCAAGGAACAACACAGACTAGGCCACAGTGGATGAATCAGGGGCACCGGAAGAGCGAAAGACACAGACTAGGCCAGAGTGGATGAATCAGGGGCACCGGAAGAGCGAAAGACAACAGTTTATGTTACTATTGTCCAAGTGGCTTACGCAGTCAAAAGAAAGACTTCCATTCAACATAGAGATTCAATTCCTCATTTGCGGTGTTGAGCTTGTGGACCCATCTCTGTTCGAGTTGCTCAGGGCTTTGTTTGTTTTGTTTTGTTTGTTTGTTTTATTCATTTATAATGCGCACCAGACCCGAGGGTAAGAGGGCGCAGCAGTACAGGGTATGCAAAGCTTACAAGGGTTACAATAATTACAAGTTACACTTTACATGGTGAAAATACTATAGACAGGATAGGCAGCAGTGCAGTGCATTATATACAGGTATTATACAGTATTTATACAATAAGTTATATACAGGATATGATATTTATATAATGCTTGCCGGTAGTGTAGCATCTGGCAGAACAGTACAGAGCAATTTACAGTATACAATCTGTATCTATACTAAAGGCAAGAGGATGGCAGGGGGTGCTGGTTAGTTGATCGATTGCTTCAAGTGATTGATGTAGTTGGCTCTGAATTTAAGGTAGGATTTCTCAGCACGTATAGTTTGGGGCAGTGAATTCCATACTTGGGCCGCCCGGACGGGGAAGCTAGCACCTCCGGCCTTAGTCAATTTAAATCTCGGAATGATAAGGGCATTGGCATAGGTGCTTCTGGAGGGACTGGATGATCTTCTTTCTATGAATCTATCAGAGAGATAGGGTGGTGCCGCATTGTTCAGGGCTTTGTGAGTGAGGGAGGCAACTTTGAGTAATATTTTGTCTTGGGTCGATAGCCAGTTGTTATTCTGCCCTGTCTTAGAGATGTGGGTTCGTTTAGAGATGGCAAGAGCTGCTCTCAGGGCGTTATTTTGTAGAATTTGTATTCTATGTGGGATGAGTTTATTAGCCCCAATATATAGGGCTTTACAATAATCGAGTCTGGATAAGATGAGGGCTCTCACTAGGATCAAACAGTTCTCATCAGAGATTAAGGGCCTCATTACATGGATGGCGGTAATGGTTAACGGTCACCATTAATGGTAACGGTGACCGTTAACCATTACAGCCTTACTACGAGGTCCCTTAGCGGGTTGGTGCTTTAACGCCTGCTTTTTTCAGGCGTTAAAAACCAACCCGCTAAGGGACCTTGGTGCTAATTACGGCACCGCAAAATTGCGGTGCCGTAATTAGCACCTTCCCCATTCCCATTATGCCCTATGGGGCAAAAATGGGAATGGGGAAGGGCAGTGGTGGAAGGGGGAATTACCGCCCCCCAACCTTGGAATGGGGCGGTAATTCCCCCTTCCACCAAGGCGGTGCCGGTATTTTACCGGCATGGACCAAGGTGCTAATAGCACCTTGGTCCATGTGCTAATACCGCCATCCGTGTAATGAGGCCCTAAGTGTTTACCAGCTCTGATAAGCTTACATGTGCAAGCTGTGGCTGAGGCCAGAGAATTCACCTGTTTGTTGAAGGAGAGGGTGGCATCTAAGTATATTTCTAATATTATATAGTATATATCTAAGTTGATATTGCCCCCTCTTATTGTGGGTTTCAATTTCTGTAGGACAAACCATTTTATGTCTGTATCAGAGTGTTTTTTCTCAATGAAATGATCAACCAATGGTTTATCAGGTAACTTGTTCCGGATGCAGGAATGATGTTCTGAGATCCTGGTTTTTACTGCTCTAATGGTTTTACCCACATATAGTAGCCCACAAGGGCACTTGATGACATAAATGACCATTTTGGTGTTGCAGTTAGTATGGTCCAGTAACTTCCATTTGATGTTGCTATGTTCAAAAGTGTGTGTTTGTACTGTGAAGTCACATGCTATACAATGGCCACATTTAAAGTGGCCCTGAACTGGAGGTAGACCCCATAGGGTGTTAGTTGAGACCTCAGGCTCTGTGAAGGTATGTACCTGAGACTCTTTTAAGTTCTTGTTCTTTTTGAAGGCGAAACAGGTTATTTTGTCCAGTGTCCCCGGGTGTTTCACTAGGTGCCAGTGTTGTTTCACAGTCTTTTGGATTAGAATGCTCAGAGGACTGTAAGTGGTTACACATAAAACGCGATTCATGTTTGCATTGGTTTTGGTTTCTAAGCATATTTCTCGTGGAGTGTTGGCCGCTCTCTTCTTAGCATCCTTAATTTCTTTTCTGGGGTAACCTCTATGCATGAGTCTGCTCTTTAAATCCAACGCATGTGATTGGAATTTTTCAGATTCTGTGCAATTCCACCTAAGGCGCAAAAACTGCCCGTACGGCAAATTATATTTTAATCAATCTGGATGGTAGCTGCCAAAGTGCAGTAATGTATTTCTGTCCGTACTTTTTCTGTACAGTTCTCTTGCAAGTCTGTCACCTGATTTGTAGATGTGCAAATCAAGGAAATTGACATGGTGATGATTCAATTCCAGGGTCAGGTTGATGTGTCTGTTTTGTTCATTTAACCATAGATAGAATTGTAATAGTCTTGTTGGTGTACCTCTCCATATAAGGAGGATGTCATCTATATACATCTTCCATGAGATGATGTTCTCTAGATATGGGTTCTCAACGGAGTAGATGTTATCAATCTCGTATTTGGCCATATACAAATTGGCAAAATCTGGGGCAAAGGTTGCACCCATACTGACTGCTTTTGTCTGCTTGTACATCTGGGTTTTATAGAGAAAGAAGTTCTCAGACATGGCCAGTCAGACACATTCAAGGATGACATTTGTTGGTGTAGACTGGATATCATCACTCTGATCCAGGAAGGTTTTTAAGGCTTCCAGACCTTCCTGTTGGGGGATGGAGGCATATAGTGACTCAACATCCATAGTGGCTAGGATTAAATCATCGTGCATCCTGATATCATCCAGAAGTAAGATGGTGCTTGTCGTGTTCTTGAGGTAGGACGGCATCTTGTTCACAAACGGTTTGAGAACGGTGTCGGTGTAGTCCCTTTTGGAACCCTTGTCACTATACACAGGATGCACGATGATGTAATCCTAGCCACTTTGGATGTTGAGGCACTATATACCTCCATACCCCAACAGGAAGGTTTGGAAGCCTTTAAAACCTTCCTGAATCAGAGAGATGATATCCAGTGTACACCAACAAATTTCATCCTTGAATGTGTCCGACTGGCCATATCTGAGAACTTCTTTCTCTATAAAAACTAGATGTACAAGCAGACAAAAGGAGTCAGTATGGGGGAAACCTTTGCCCCAGATGTTGCCAATTTGTATATGGCCAAATACGAGATTGATAACATCTACTCCGTTGAGAACGCATATCTAGAGAACATCATCTCATGGAAGAGGTATATAGATGCCATCCTCCTTATATGGAGAGGTGCACCAACAAGACTATTACAATTCCATCTATGGTTAAATGAACGAAACAGACACATCAACCTGACCCTGGAATGGAATCATCACAATGTCAATTTCCTTGATTTGCACATCTACAAATCAGGTTACAGACTTGCAACAGAACTGTATAGAAGAAGTACGCACAGAAATATGTTACTGCACTTTGGCAGCTACCATCCAGATGGATCAAAATATAATTTGCTGTACGGGCAATTTTTGCGCCTTAGGCGGAATTGCACAGAACCTGAAAAATTCCAATCACATGTGTTGGATTTAAAGAGCAGACTCACATAGAGGTTACCCCAGAAAAGCAATTAAGGATGCTAAGAAGAGGGCGGGCAACACTGCACGAGAAATATGCTTAGAAACCAAAACCAAGGCAAACATAAATCGCGTTGTATGTGTAACCACTTACAGTCTTCTGAGCATTCTAATCCAAAAGACTGTGAAACAACACTGGCACCTAATGAAACACCTGGGGACACTGGACAAAATACCCTGTTTCGCCTTCAAAAAGAACAAGAACTTGAAAGAGTCTCTGGTACATACCTTCACAGAACCTGAAGTCTCAATTAACACCCTCTGGGGTCTACCTCCAGTTCAGGGCCACTTTAAATGTGGCCATTGTATAGCATGTGACTTCACAGTACAAACACACACTTTTGAACATAACAACATCAAATGGAAGTTACTGTACCATACTAACTGCAACAGCAAAATGGTCATTTATGTCATCAAGTGCCCTTGTGGGCTACTATATGTGGGTAAAACCATTAGAGCAGTAAAAACCAGGATCTCAGAACATTGTCCCTGCATCCGAAAAAAGGTGCCTGATAAACTATTGGTTGATCATTTCACTGAGAAAAAAACACTCTGATACAGACATAAAATGGTCTGTCCTACAAAAATTGAAACCCACAATAAGAGGGGGCAATATCAAGAAAGCCCTGACGCAACTCGAACAGAGATGGGTCCACAAGCTCAACACCGTAAATGAGGGATTGAATCTCTATTTTGAATGGAAGTCTTTCTTTTGAGTGTGTAAGCCACTTGGATAATAGTAACATACAATGTTGTCTTTCGCTCTTCCGGTGCCCCTGATTCATCCACTGTGGCCTAGTCTGTGTTGTTCCTTGATTAATCTGTATGATCAATGTATAAGCATATGTCTCTACATTTGACGCGGTTACCAGTCAGTGAGTCCAACCAATGGCTTCCCTATGTCCAATTGACATAACAGTGTTCAATGTAATCATTTTGGAACTTTTATGATTCTGTGACAACTATTACAACATAAGAATTGCATATTGTATACCGTTTGTCAACAAGATGATCCTTTCGACATAACAGTATTCAAGGTAACCATTTCAGACCTACATGATTGTGTTCCAACACAACGGGCGTATTCCAGCCTGAAAAATTGCATAGTGTACATCTTTTGTCAATAAAATGAGCCTTTGTTTCACTGAACACACCTCGCAATAATCAACCATAGGACAACAAAATGTATGCACATCATTTGGCCAAATACACTGAGGGCACAGTTTGAAACACATATGCAGTAAACACACACAATTTCTGGTGTGAATCACGCGACAAAATGTAATTAACTCTCCAGCATGCCATCATTACGTTTATTTTGGATCTTTTGCCATGTTCCATACATTTTGGCACTGGTTGAACCGCGCCACCAGTAGGTGTATCGGTAGCACAATAGTGAATGTATACAAGGTTACCATGGCAACCGTTTTTCAACAATGTCCTGATTTTACCATGACTTTGTTTAATATCTTTCACACATCTCCATAAATTAGGCTGATACATTTTTAAGGCATCTTGAACTGATTTAGCTCTAGAAATTTGAATTGTATCCAACACGTGTCGCAAAATGGCGAACTGGTATATAAAAAAGCGGTCGCCATGGTGACCAACTTTTCTACGAGAGTCAGACTGCCGCGAGGCTGCGGTTTCATTCGGATGAACACCGAAGGTAAGCGATCGCCCGGAGGGTGCTGAGTGGGGTGATGGCTCGATCCCCTTAATATAATATCTGATTGTGGATGGTCTTTTTCAGATGTCCACTAGACAGGATCCCCATGCGGCCATCGGATTTCCCTGCCCGCTTTTTGAGAACACGCTGTCGGCCGCTCTCACTCATAGATGAGCTGCACTAAGGTAACGGCGCCGCCACTTATGCATGACACCTACGACAAATGAAGCATGATATAGTCTTTATACATGCACCAATTTTTAAGAATAGAAGAGACCTTTTCTAAATAATGAAAAACGATCGCTTGCCACAAAATGTGCCTGCACTTAATTTGGCAATAGAAGATGTTGTACCTAACGGAATTGTTTGGTCACATACTCAATGAAAATAAATCAATGTATGCAGACACTGGGATATTCTACATGTAAATCCCTTGAGTCGTTTAGAAATTAAAATCCTTCCTTTTTTGTCTTAAAACCCACGGGCACCTAAATGAGGTACCCGCTGATTATCCAAAGATAAGTCCTTGACCGACAGCGGCACTAATTAAGGTGGACTTGCTGTTCAGCCTCCATAGATTCATCGCCACACCATGGCTTGTACAGGTAAGCCCCCCCTTTGGTGCATGACACAAAGTGGCACTAATATGACATCATCTAACATGTCAGACACTTACTGATACAAGTTATTGATTCATAGATTGAACTTCTACATTTGAAAGCATGAAGTCCAGCCAAGAGGACATCTAACACGTTGTAGATCTCCATCCAATTTTAAATTTGAACCGTGCAGAGGAATCCGCCATAGCACGGTAAGATAAATCCAACATTAATAGATTATAAATAAGAAATAAAGTTATTTTCTTGCCTGCTTGACAATTTTAATATACTGAAACTATCCCTTGTCTTTCATTTTGTAGGCAGCACACTCACTGAACAGGCTTTTTCTACAAGTCTCTTTTTCGTCCTGACGAAGGCCTGTGTAGAATAGGCCCATTCAATAGCCTACGAGGGCCAAAACACACATGTGTAGACCACTTTACCCTTTGTGTGTTACTGTCCACACTGTTTTGCCATTGTTTCAATCCAAGGTTTGGAAATTGCACTAATTGTTGTAACCCCTGTTCTCCACAAGAGTAGGTGTTCAACCACTCAATGTTAATATGTGCCAAAAATGTCATTCAAGTTTCTCGAATATGTATTTTGTACAACATTGTGCATTTGATTCATGTTCAACCAGTAATGATATGTTCTGTGTATTCTGTGTGCCACTAGACTAATAGGTCTTTCCCTTTGAATATAAACATTTATTGAAAAAAGGTGTGTCTACAATGTTATGTCAATGATTCCCTTGGGATATTCAATTAGGCAAGACTGACCCTTTTCATTTGTTTACTTATCGTAGAGCCCCCTTGGGCAGAACAGGGACTTAACCAGGTGCCCTTATATATTTTATCTTCTGAGTGCCTGGACATGCAATGTTGTGGCCTCAATAACACATATAACATAGATTGTTTAGCTTAAAACACACCCAAAGGAAACTGTGTAATTTAAAAAGATGCATGTTTTTTCAATGACACATCTTTACTGAGCAATCTGACAGAGAGCTTTCTGCGGTGTAGTGTTGTATTGAAAAGCCAGGTTGAGAGAAGGTCATAGTGTTTATATTAGAATGGGGAAACTAGAAGATAAAGCCAAAAATGACATCTGGAGATCCACTTGTCTTGCTCGATTTCAGGGTAACTATGGACAAAGGGAATGCTTTAGAAAGTGTATTATGTAAGTTAAGTGTCATTCAGATAAAGCTGGAAGTTGTAGCACATACAATTTTCATAAAACATGGCAGTCGAGACATTGGTCAGATACAGAGACCATAAAGCGATTAAGTCCAAGGACTGCTTTGTGCTCCACTCCAGACACGACTCAACACTTGGGATAGAAGTACCAGCAGGTAAAGTAATGGCCGGCTACTTCGAGGTTAAACTTAATTTCTGCTCTGGCCAAATTAAGTTTGGCACTGATAGAGAGGGGCGTTTACTGATTGCTCTTTGTACATTTTTATGCAGGGTCTCCAAACTGACGCCCTGAAGAAGGCGGGCCAACTGTATTTAACGACTGCCGAAACGTGAAAAGTTTGGTTTGCCATCAAGCTACACGTAGGCAAAGATATCTTTTACCCAAAGACCCGAAAACAGGCCTAACTCAGCCTCAGGACATGAGATGATCACCTTTGGAATCCTCCAATGAATAGCAGATATTTCACTATTGAGATAATGGCCCTCATTACAACACCGGCGCTAAACCATGGCGCTATTAGCACCATGGTTGGTGTAGGTGCTGTAACAGGTCCGCCATGGTTCAATTGGGAATCGCCACCCCATTCCAAGGTTGGCGGGGCGGTAATTCCCCATTGAACCATGGCCCTTCCCCATTCCCATTTTCGCCCCATAGGGCTCTATGGGAATGGGGAAGGTGCTAAGTACGGTACCGCAAATTGCGGTACCGTACTTAGCACCAAGGTCCCTTTACGGGTCCCTACTTTAACGGGTGGTGTAGACCAGCCATTAAGGTCGGGTCCCGCAAAGGGACCTCATAATCAGGTGCTAATGGGTTAACGGCGCCGCAGCCTTTTACGGCGCCGTTAACCCATTAGCGCCAGGGTCGTAATGAGGCCCAATGTGTTCTATTTCACATATTCACAAATATGTCCTCAATCCAAAATTAGGATTTTCTGTTTTGCACCAAGCAAGTTATAGACACCTGGTGATTTCTGTTTACATTGAACAACACCTCAATTAAGGTGTGCAATTAGGAATTGAATCACGTTACCTAATGGCTTATTATTTTTTGTGTTTTGTGTTTTTTTGCTTCTTCACACGGTGTTCATTATCACATTTGATATATGATGATTTCATTTGTTTCTCGGACCTTTTGAGAATTCTGAGGGACACTTTTCTGTGATATTGTATTGTCATGTCAAACATTTCCTTTTGTTCTCTACACATGTGAATTAAAATTCCATATGATTTTGTACTGTATATTGGTTTGTACAGTCTTCATACATGACAACTGTGGAATTTCTCACTGAGCATTCTTTCCCTCGCATCACTTCAACTGTCCATAGACATTTTGAAATAACCAGTCTGGAAGTTTGAAGATTTAATGAGATGCCTGCAAAGCAAAGTGGGACAACTCTTAGAACGAGCTCTACTTAACTTCTTTTCTACGGGAGGGATACACTTATATTAGCATATACTCCAAATTGAGGCCTTGTATCCCTTCCGGTTGCGGCCTCTTCCTATAACCCTAGGGTTTCTTTGTTATCATTATGGGCAACCACAGTTGCTTAGGATCCTTTATTTGATCGGACCACTTTTGATTAAATCCATTTGAAATTGGTCCATCATCTAGGATATACTTTACCTCTCCCAAGATCAACATAACTTTTGTTGACTAGTGTCTGGTTGGATTCCTAGCTATCTGAAGACTACCGCGTGGCACTAGGCAGCCTACAACACATTCTGACCACCTTCATCAGGGTTTTTCAACCCCACGCACAATCAAATTACGAAAGGGGATGGCAGAGCATGCTACTCTCAGCTTTACAGAACAACAAATACAGGACACGATAGAGAGTCCATGATCCTTTGGCCCATTAGGTAACAACCCAACTGTGGGTACCACCAACACAGGGGACAATATATTACAGCTAAAAAAGAAGACCTTCAGGACCAAACTTCATGCGCACTTCCTACGGGAACATCTTACAACCAGTATAATCCCGAACGGCCTCATAGTCAGAAATACCCCCTGCCTATTCCTTGATGACAAAGAGTATGTCACAAACTTCAGTTGTATTGCCACAAAATGCAGTCGTGACCTAATGGTCCTTACAATTACAACAGCCCAGAGAATAAGCCACCAAATGCAAAAAGAGCTTGATACTGAGGAGGCTAAATTCCAAACTAACACTACCATCATTGATGCTAAAAACAATTATTGGACCTAAACAAACAATTAGGACTTTAAGGCAACTACATTAGTCAGAAAAACAAAAAAACTACAGAAAGATATTAAAGATTTTCAACTAGACATAATTTATCCGTACATTTCTGACAACTATTTGGCAAGCCAGAACCAAGGGGGCCCTACTTGTCCCTGTTAGGGAGAATTCTCATTTATGGCTAATTTCTCCTCACCTAGTGAGTCCCTCAGCAGCTTTGCTGGATTTCCGGGGTTTATTTTTTCCACCTGGTAAGAGTGTGAGCCTTTTTCCCACACTTAAATGTGTTTTGCCCATGTGTATTTCTACTGTTTATGTGATCTTGGGCTCTGGAGCTACACCACTCCATGAGCCCCACTTTTTGTGTGTGTTATACAGCACCTTCAGTGCAGTGACACAGAGTTGTCTTTGAGACTTCCCACTGACTCTATGTAGTCATTTAAACTGCAGACCCAAACACCTAATCTTACATGGAGTATTGGAAGGGGTTAATACCTACTCCTTTTTGTCTGTGCCTCTTGGAGCTTTGTTTTCGCTCCCTTAACACTAACACTTGGCTGGTGGCTGTGGTATCTACCCTATCTTTTCTACCGCGATTATACTAGGTAAACGTGGTACTGTTTTAAGCTATTATATTAGCCTCGAACATATACCTGCTTGACCAAATACTCTTTCTCTTGGCTCTGGTTGGGTTTAGTCGCCATTTCTTTGTGTTAATATCCTTCTTGTGTTTTACTTTGCACGGCAAACCAGGTTTGCCTTCTTTGTTCGCCGACCTTTGGTGGGCTTCTACGAAGAAGCCCTCCTTTGGCGTCTGGGTGTCTAGGTGGGCTGAATGTGAGGGAGGCGTTTAGTCACCCTCTGCACAGGGTCTCCTTGGAGACCCAAGTCGCACTTTGTGTCCATTGGCTGGAGGGGTTGTCCGGGCTGGACAACCCCCCTGCTGTGTGATTGACAGCCAGGTTGTGTGATTGGGGGATTTTTGTATAAAAGGCAGGACTCTTGGGCTGGAAGTCAGAGTCGCCACTGGAACTACAAGAACCGAAGAGAAGCGGAGAAGAAGATGGCTGCTGCAACCCCCTGAGTCCCGGTGAAGCCCTGCTGCAGTGCTGAGTTATCTACCCTTCAACGACAGAGAAGATCCAGTCCGGAGTCTTCTTCCCTTGAGCCTGGTGGGATCAACCAGCTCCCCTTTCTACAGCCAGAGAATCCTCTCCTGGGTCGAAATCACTGCACAAAGCTGTAGTGATCCGGATAGCCATCAGAAGAGCCCTCTCCTGTTTTAAATGAGCACACCTTTTATTAACCGTTGCTTTTGCTGCTGCTGGCCTCATCCCTGCGTAGAGCAGATCGCTCCAGACGTCCTCCTTCTTGTCTCCATGATTGAAGCTCCAGGAACCGTGAGTCTTCAGGAACTACCAGGAACAACTGCCGTGGCACCAGCTTTCTTCATACGAATAAGGTACTGTGCACATTTGGTCGCTCTCTATGTCCGACCTTGAGAAATCGGGGTGAATCCTTTTTCTTACCAAAGGTTTGTCCTCTCTTCCTTCCCTCTTATAACTTTTGTCTCCCTTTGACACTATCCAAGTACTCCTGGCATCGTTAATCTCAAACTGTTCTACCGTGTGATCCTGGGTAACCGAGCCCTGCTACATTTGACACTGGCGCAGGCCTATTGACTTTATCTGCATTGTTGAACTCGTCCTCTGATTCTAGTGCCTTGACAAAAGTATTGCCTATGATTTTTATCCCCTTTGCTTTGGTTTTTATTCAAAGTGTTGCATTTCTTCCTGCGGGTACGCTTTTCTTTCGTAAGACCAAACTGTCATTACTGTCAAAAAGTGAGCGTTTCTTAATCCCCTGTAACGTCTTTTGTTTCACAACACCGGTGTGTCAAATCCTAAGGTACTTAGCTTGAATTGTCCTAAACTAAGGGAATTGGTTGTGTGTAGTATATTTAAGAGTGTGGTTTTGTTTAATATAAGTGAATTGTTTTGTGAACAGATGGTTTAAAAATAAATGTACTTTTAACCAGAAACCTTGAGTCTGTTTGCTTGAGTCACAGTAATTGTAGTCCTTTGTGTAATTCCTGATACTGCTCATTTGCTCTTGAGATAAGTCTGGCTGCTCCGCTACTGCTACCACTATAACTGTGTAGTACAGGCGTGTACCAAAGGTGAAATTGTACTGCCACTTGTGGACTTAATCACCTGTAGTGTTCCCTAAGGGTACTGCAGAGTATTATACCTAACACTGGTGTACAGCGGTGGGATTTTTAAGTATAGAGATTACACTTAGAGTGCTGCTATTACATTGGGTCAACTAACCAAAAGGCTAAACACCACAGAATTATATTAACTGAGAAATCATGTAAAATATCGAAAACTACAGTGAAGAGAGTCTCTTAAACTATACTGCTGAGGTTTTTGAGAACCATGTGTAGAGAAAAGAACTTCTCTGGTAAAGGAAAAAAATCTGAACTGGTTGCTAAGTTATTGGGAAAACAAAGTCTAGGGTGTGGGACAGAAGGACCCACCCCTCCAGCAAATGTGGATAATGATATTTCTAATTCTGAGAGTGTTGGATTAGAAGAAGTAGATGAGTCTTTGTTAGGAGGCCCTACAACTTCCTTACCTGCTCAGAGACCACAACCTCTATCCACAGGGACCCCACCAGGTCCTACACTTACTCCTGAATGTATTGCACTTGAGAAAATGAGACTTGAGTTGGAAGTGAAACGTATTGATGCACAAACTGCCATGAAACATCAAGAATTAAGGCTCAGAGAAATGGAGATGGCTCATGCTTTAGAGATGAAGAAATTGTCTGTAGAAAATGCTTCTCTCCCAGGATCATCTAGGTCTTGCAGTCTTAAGAGACCCTGTATGCCAAAGGAAATGATTGGTATGTATGAAACTAAACTTGATGTTTTGGATTGGTTAGCAATGTTTGAATACAATCATGGGATTCAGGGTATCTCAGGGAATCAGTTGATTCCTTGGCTTTTCTCTAGGCTCCCCCCGGTTGCAAGTGATGCTGTCATGGAATTGGGGGAGGTGGATAAACAGGATTATGAGTGTGTGAAGCTAGCTTTGATAGCTAGATTTGGGAAAACCCCTTCCCAGTACCTTAAGAGGTTTAGGACCCTCAAAAAGCATGATAGTACCCTTTGGGCTACCTGGGTGAGTGACTGTTTGAAGAACTTAGATGGTTGGGTTACGAGTTACAAAGTGAACACTTATAAAGGTTTGAGGAATATTGTTATGTTGGAGTCAATTTATGATGCCTGCTCCCCTGAGCTTAGACAGAACTTGGCTGATTCCAAGGAGATAGATCCTAAGAAATTAGCTAAGGCTGCTGACTTATGGGTTGCCAAAAGGGCTACTCACAAGGATTCTGGGGCGACTCAGAAGAAGGATGAGGGAAAGCAGCCAAAGAAAGATAATTCCAATAATTCCAATCCAAAAGAGGGCCCCAAACAGAACCACGGTAAGCCACAAGGGAAACCGAAACAGGCTGTAACATCTAGTGCTAAACCAGGTAGAGGTCAGAGTAAGCCTCCATTCAATAGGACCTTTGGTAAATGTTTTGTTTGTGAAGCTACTGACCATGTGAAAGGGGATCCCAGATGTAAGGGTAAACCTTCAGGGGTCCACACTGTCTCCTTAGCCTTCTCCCAATTGGAAGAAGTACCTATGGCAAGTGAAAACTTTCAGTTACTGGCTGATGAACCCATAATAGTCTCAGCTAGTGTTTCTTTAGTGTCCTTGGGTCTTTGGGAACAACAGAATTTAGAAGTCTATAACTCAATCCCAGATAATACTAAAGAGTATTATAAAGATAGTGTTCTTGTGAATGGTCAGGAGACCCCTGCCATCAGAGACAATGGATCCAGCATAACTGTGGTTGATGAATGTTCTTTCAAGGTAGAGGATGTTGCTAAGGCACCTAAATACCTAACCAAGTTAGCTGGAGGCACTGTGCAAATGGTTCCCCAGTTACCAGCTCTCATCCAGTGCAATGACATGACTGTCAGAATATCTGTCAGTGTGCAGAGTGAAGTGCCTGGGAGAGTTCTGCTGGGTAATGACCTAAAACCTCTTGGAGTAGTGTCCAGTACCCCTAGACCTCCCAGTAAGAGGAAGCAGGAGCTCACAAGGCCTGCAAGGGAGGGAACCTTGAGAGGCTCTCCTGGGGACTTGATAGAAGAAACTATCACCCCAAGTCCACAGGACTTACTTACTGCTATTGCAAAACAAAAAGAGACAAAGGGGAAACACAAGTCTGCCAGCAAAAAACAGCAAACACCCCTGTGCCCACAAGGACATCACAAGGACATCACCAAGACTGTCCAAAGTCACACCTGTGACTCCTCCAACAGCTGAGGCTGAGTGTGAGGTCCAACCCTGTGTGGTTCAACCAGAAACTGAGGAATCAGATCTGGAAGAAGATCTTACTCTGGTTAAAGATCTTGACCCTGTTGAACATCCTGAGCTGCAGTCTTTACTGGCAGAAGGTGAACCCAACAGGGCAGACTTCAGCAGAGGACAAAGAAAGTGTCCTACTCTTGAAGGTCTTTGCCTACAGGCAGCTTCTCAGCTTGATGGGAAAGAGCCTGGGAAGTATAGGTTGCAGTGGGAAGATGGCCTCCTCTACAGTGAACCGACTGAGTCAACCCCTGGAGACTTCAAAAGACTTGTAGTACCTCTAAAGAACCGACTCCATTTCCTACAGTTAGCTCACGAGATACCTTTGGCTGGTCACTTAAGCTTTAATAAGACCAGGGAAAGGCTCTCCCTTTACTTCTACTGGCCTAAAATGGGTTCAGAAGTAGACAAGTTCTGTAAGAGCTGTAACACTTGCCAAACCTCTGGCAAGAGTGGAGCCAGGAATGTGGCACCCTTGGTGCCTCTCCCAGTGGTGGGAGTTCCTTTTGAGAGGGTTGGGATTGACATTGTTAGTCCTCTTGATCCTCCCACATCTTCAGGTAACAGGTTTATCCTGGTGGTAGTAGACCATGCTACTAGGTATCCTGAAGCAATACCTATGAGAACTGTTAAGGCTCAGGCTGTGGCTAAGGCCCTACTTGGTATTTTTACCAGAGTAGGTTTCCCTAAGGAAGTGATATCTGACAGGCGATCAAACTTTATGTCACACTACATGCAAGCCATGTGGAAAAACTGTGGAGTCACTTACAAGTTCTCTACTGCCTACCATCCACAAACAAATGGACTGGTGGAGAGGTTTAACAGAACTATGAAGAGCATGATAGGTGCTTTAGAAGAACCCCTTAAAAGAAAGTGGGACCTTCTACTGCCATGCCTTCTCTTTGCATATAGAGAAGTCCCTCAGGAGGGAGTAGGTTACAGACCCTATGAACTTCTCTATGGCCATCCAGTCAGAGGTCCATTGGCCTGATTAAGGAGGGGTTGGAGAGTGCTCCTTCCCCCAAGCCAGTCAGAGTGACTGACTATGTGATAGGTCTCCGTAGGAGAACGTCACACAAGATGGCAGAGGCAAGTGATAACTTGAAAGCTAGTCAAGCTCTGGTCAAGCATTGGCATGACCAGAAGGCTAACATGGTTGAGTTTACTCAAGACCAGCTTGTTCTTGTTATGGTGCCTACAAGGCAGAGCGCCTTGCAGGACAAATGGATAGGACCCTTCAAAGTTGTAGGTAAACTTGGAGAGGTAAACTATCTGGTGGACTTAGGCAATCCTAAGGAGGTTCCCAGAGTCTTTCACACCAACCGTTTAAAGGCTTATGTCTCTAGACCTGAGATAGGAGCTTTGCTTCTAGCTTCAGCTCAGGAAGAGGAGGAGAGTGAACATCTGCCTGACCTCCTCAGAGGCTTACCTTTAGATGAGAAAGTGGAAGGAGTAAATCTCTCTTCCAGTCTAACATCTGACCAACAGGATGAGTGCAAGTTACTGTTAAATCAGTGTGCCTCCCTGTTCTCACTTTCACCAGGCTTGACCCCTTGGGGCCAGCATGATATACTCACTGGTGACTGTTTGCCTGTGAAAAGCAGGGGGTACAGAATGTCAGACAATGTCAGAACCCACATAAGGAATGAGGTCAACAAGATGCTTGATCTCGGGTTATAGAACCCTCTACTAGTCCATGGTCTAGCCCAGTTGTTCTTGTACCAAAGGCAGGATCCAAGGAGTTGAGATTCTGCCTGGACTATAGAGCTCTAAATGCAGTCACCAAGACTGATGCTCATCCTTTACCTAAGACAGATGAGCTGGTGGACAAACTTGGTGCAGCCAAGTACCTCAGCACATTTGACCTAACTTCAGGCTATTGGCAAATAGCCCTGACGGACCATGCCAAGGAGAAAACTGCATTCTCCACCCCAGCAGGCCTCTACCAGTTTAAGGTAATGCCTTTTGGACTAAAGAATGCACCTGCTACATTTCAGAGGATGATTCATCAAGTTCTGAATGGGATGGAGGACTTCTGCATGGCATACTTGGATGACATTGCAGTGTTCATCCCTACATGGAAAGAACATATTGATCACCTAGGGTATGTTTTTGTCATGAGCAGCCGACCCTGGCGGGTATGGAGAAGGTGGAAATGGTAGACGGACACCGCCCTTGTAAACATCAGGCACATTCTAGTCTTCCAGCCTATAAAAACCCGGAAGAAGCTAACGCGCATGCGTTGCAACTTTCCAGTGCTACGGGAAAGTTTTCCTAACGCTCCGGTGCGTTTGTTTTTCTTCCCGTTTTCAGACGGGATCCCTTCCTTCTCCTTTCCCGGCTTTGCTGCCCTTCTCCCCTTCTGACTTCTTTCCAGTACGTAGTTCTCTGTGCCTCGTACTTTCTACCTGTTCCGTGCTTCCCTGTTTATTTAGCCTGGGGCTCTGCTTACCTTCGCCTGACCTCTCCCTCCGTTGGATGCTCCGCCTGACAATCTTTGCTGTACTGTTGCTGTTCCATTTCGCCGAACTCCTGCGAATACTCGCATCCGCATCACAGTGCATCCTGGGAATTGAAGTCTTCAGCTGGTATACGCCGTTACAACTTGCCAGGGTTTTTTCGATAAGCTTTTTCCCTGGTTTGGGGTGGGCTCCCTGGGGTCCCCGCTGCCAGATTTACCCACGTTTCTGGCAAAGTGGCTTCCGGTGGAGCCCATACCTGCAACTACAAGCAGAAGGGAAGGATTTACCAGAAGGAGATCAGCGAAACTTGGCGACAAAGAAGGAAAGGACTCTCCTCAGACAAATCGGAAGAATCCTCTACAACTCATACCAGTTCAGGTGAGGAGGGGGTCGGGAAACCTGGTGTTACCATACAGTCCAAACCTGAGAGATTGCAACGCCCAAAAATGGCCTCCCTTGAACAGTTTCAGGAAATGGTAAATGCCATTCAGGCTCTGACCACAGAAGTGCAGTCCCTGAGAGCGGATAATTCCGCACTCAGACAAACTGTCCAACAAATACAACAAGCAGGGCAGCATGTCCCACAACAAGATAACTATCGTGGAGAATTGCCTCCCATTCCATTACCTTGTGGGAAATACGACGGAAATCCCAAAAAGATCAAAGAATTCTTGGACGCTTGTATTATCCAGTTTACCTTTCGGCCTAGAACTTATGATTTAGATAAAACAAAGGTGGGATTCCTGGTTTCCAATTTGACAGGAAATGCACTTGCATGGGCCACTCCTCTGGTGACAAGTGCAGATCCGATTCTCACTGATTATTCCGGTTTTGTCCAAAGATTCCGGGACAGATTTGAAAGACCCGAAGTAGGGTATTCGGCATATGAAAACCTGTTGGACATCCGCCAAGGTTCTTTTGATGTCCAGACATACGTCACGGGTTTTCAAAGGATAGCTGCCGAAGCTGGATGGCCAGAGACGGCTCAACAAACTATCTTCAGAAGAGGACTCCGTGAGGATATCAAGGATGAACTGGCGAGAGTAGCCAGACCGAATACCTTTCAAGAATTGATTTCACTAGCTCTACAAATAGAGTTTCGCATGGCCGAAAGGAAAGCAGAAAGAAGAAGACCAAGAACCTTCGTTCCAGGTCCAAACCCCTCCTCAATACCTGAAAAAGGATCCATGGAAGAGCCGATGCAAATTGGATCCACCACAAGAGGACCGCTTTCCACCAGTGAACGCAAGAGACGGAAGGACCTTGGTTTATGCATGTATTGTGGTTCAAATGGTCATCTGTTACGGGACTGTACGGAAATCCCTCTCAGAAGACAGGGAAACGAAAGACCCCAACCTTAAACAGGGAAAGGGAAGGGGTGAATAACGTAAATCCCTGTCACCCAGCACAGCCTCCGGTTTTGAACAATAACTGTTTACTGGTTATCAAGGTTCAGATCGAGTGGGTCGAACATGAACCGGTGACATGTCTAGCCATGGTTGATTGCGGAGCTGCCGGCAACTTCGTGGACGATAAATGGGCTCTGGACCAGCAGATTCCTAGACACCCCAAGATACGACGTATAACCGTAGAAGGGGTAGATGGTAGCCCGTTAACCTCCGGTCCCATCAGTCATGAAACTCAGGATCTTAAGATCACAATGGCTTCCCATCAAGAATATCTAACTTTCGATTTGATCAGGGCGGCGCATTTTCCAGTGATACTAGGCATACCCTGGTTGAGGAAACACAATCCGTATATCGATTGGAGTCTTAACACAGTGGACTTCAGATCTCAGTATTGTGAACAACATTGTCTTACTGCAGAAAGGTCAAGGTGCGTACAAGCAGCACTACACCCTTCTAATGGTATTCACATGATTCCAGCACCCTATCAAGAGTTTGTAGATGTGTTCACTGACACACAACCCCGCCTACTACCTCCTCATCGCAAGGAAGATTGCAAGATCGACCTGATTCCAGACGCAGTCGTTCCCTTTGGAAGAATGTTTCCTTTGTCCTTACCCGAGAAAGAAGCCCTAAAGGAGTATCTTGCAACCAATTTAAAGAATGGTCTCATCAGAGAGTCGTCGTCATCAGCTGGAGCTTCACTTTTTTTTGTGTCCAAAAAAGGGACGACTGAGTTAAGACCCTGTATAGACTACAGAGGCCTGAACAGTCTTACGGTGCGGGACAGATACCCTATGCCCCTAATTAAGGACATCTTAGAAGCGGTTCAGGGAGCTCGAATATTCACGAAATTAGACCTGAGAGGGGCTTACCACCTCTTACATCTCCGTGAAGGGGACGAGTGGAAGACTGCTTTCCGGACACCACTAGGTCATTATGAATATAGGGTTATGCCATTTGGCTTAGTCAATGCACCTGCTCAATTCCAGCGTTTTATGGACAATGTGTTTGCAGATATGCTATTCTCTTCAGTAGTAGTCTACTTAGACGATATATTAGTGTATTCTACAAACCTGGACGAACATCGCACGTTGGTTATAGAGGTTCTACACAGATTAAGAAGACACAGTCTATTAGCTAAGCCCGAAAAGTGCGTCTTTGAAGCAACCACGGTACCTTATTTGGGTTTTGTTTTATCCGCTGACAATGTACAGATGGACCCAGCTAAGACTAAAGCAATCACCCAGTGGTCCGTACCCTCCAACGTGAAGGAAGTACAAAGATTCCTAGGCCTTGCGAACTTCTATAGAAAATTCATACCGAACTTCTCAATGATTGTTCTACCCATAACGAATTTGCTAAAGAAAGGAGTCAAATTTATTTGGGACACAAGCACCGAACAAGCCTTCCAAGTATTGAAAGAGGCATTCGTTAGCGCTCCTATTTTGAGACAACCGGACCAGACCAGACCGTTTATCGTGGAGACCGCTGCCTCCCAAGGTGCGATTGGGGCTGCTCTTCTACAGAAGGAAGAAGATGATTTGGAACACCCTGTCTCCTATTACTCACGGACGTTAAGTCCAAGTGAAAGGAACTATTCAGTCCTAGAAAAGGAGCTTCTAGCTATTCGCCAGGCCTGCAAAGAATGGAGACATCTTCTCCAGGGTTCCGTGGTTCCCTTTCTAGTTCGCACCGATCATCGAAACCTTAAGGTCTTACAACAGATGGAGTGTTGTAATTCAAAACATGCCAGATGGGCCTACTACTTTTCACAGTTTGATTTTTCTATCACCTATCTTCCAGGGAAAGAGAATACTCTAGCAGATGCCCTTTCACGCAGCTTTTGCGAAGAAGCAGAAGAGCCACACGAACAGGAACTCATACTAGCAGGAAAGACATTCATCAACACAATCAACTCTTTTCTACAGAAGGTACAGGCAGGACAACAAAGAAACCCCAGCACGGAAACAAGTCTTAACCAGAAAGGTGGTTTTCTCTTCAAAAACGATGCCTTGTTTTTACCTACCCGAGACCTACAAACACAGGCGGTTTCGTGGTGCCATGATATTCCGTCAGCAGGACATAAGGGTCAGAGAGCCACGATAGAACTTACATCCCGTCAATTTTGGTGGCCTTCTCTGATCAAAGATGTAAAGGAATATGTAGCGACTTGTCCAGTGTGCGCTCAGAGTAAATACTCCCGCCATAAACCTTTGGGTCTTCTTCAACAAGAAGCACCTCCAGGTGGTCCATGGCAACACATTTCCACGGATTTCATTGTGGATTTACCAGACTCATGTGGATACACCGCCATAATGGTCACAGTGGACTCCTTTAGTAAACTGGCTCACTTTTCTCCACTTAAAGGACTCCCTACTGCCAGTGTTACCGCAGAAGTTTTCTTGAAGGGCATAGTGAGGCTGCATGGGCTCCCCAACATTATCGTCTCCGACAGAGGGACACAATTTACGTCCAAGTTCTGGACCGTTCTGTGCAACATGTTAGGAATAAAGAGAGCACTTTCTTCAGGATTCCATCCAGAAAGCAACGGACAAACAGAACGTCTAAACGCCACCTTAGAACAGTATGTTAGGTGTTTTTGTAACCAGGAACAAGATAACTGGCTCCATCTTTTGCCGCTGGCTGAATTCTCATATAACAATGCCATCCATACATCCATTGGAATGAGTCCCTTTAAGTGCACTTACGGATACGAACCCAAGCATATACCACTGTCTGGTTTGCCTCCTACCAATACACCTTCAGTGGATCAATTACTGGACACGATACAAAGATTGCATCGGGATACGTTAACTAATCTTAAGAAGGCCCGACAAGACTGCAAGAGATGGGCGGATCCCAAAAGGAGCCCTAACCCTCAGTGGGAGATAGGAGACCGCGTATGGTTGTCTACTAAATACTTACCCAGATGGGTTCGTCCAGGAAAGTTTGCACCCAGATTTCTGGGTCCCTTCCGGATAACAGCTAAGATCAATCCAGTAGCATTCAAGCTAAATCTCCCATCAAGTCTCAAGAGGGTTCATCCAGTCTTCCATACGTCGCTTCTTAAAGCCTACCGTGAAGATCCCCATTCTAGAAAGATACAAAGACCACCGCAGAAGACCCCGGATTCTACAAAGGAATATGAAGTATCCGGCATTCTCGACTCCAGATACAAGAAGGGAGTTCTGCAGTACCTGGTCTTTTGGAAAGGGTATCCAAAGACCGAATGCACATGGGAACCATTTAGGAACATTTCTGCTCCTAAATTGCTTCGGAAGTTTCATTATCACCATCCGGGAAAACCGGGTGGGAGAGCACTGAAGAGGGGTCATACTGTCATGAGCAGCCGACCCTGGCGGGTATGGAGAAGGTGGAAATGGTAGACGGACACCGCTCTTGTAAACATCAGGCACATTCTAGTCTTCCAGCCTATAAAAACCCAGAAGAAGCTAACGCGCATGCGTTGCAACTTTCCAGTGCTATGGGAAAGTTTTCCTAACGCTCCGGTGCGTTTGTTTTTCTTCCCGTTTTCAGACGGGATCCCTTCCTTCTCCTTTCCCGGCTTTGCTGCCCTTCTCCCCTTCTGACTTCTTTCCAGTACGTAGTTCCCTGTGCCTCGTACTTTCTACCTGTTCCGTGCTTCCCTGTTTATTTAGCCTGGGGCTCTGCTTACCTTCGCCTGACCTCTCCCTCCGTTGGATGCTCCGCCTGACAATCTTTGCTGTACTGTTGCTGTTCCATTTCGCCGAACTCCTGCGAATACTCGCATCCGCATCACAGTGCATCCTGGGAATTGAAGTCTTCAGCTGGTATACGCCGTTACAACTTGCCAGGGTTTTTTCGATAAGCTTTTTCCCTGGTTTGGGGTGGGCTCCCTGGGGTCCCCGCTGCCAGATTTACCCACGTTTCTGGCAAAGTGGCTTCCGGTGGAGCCCATACCTGCAACTACAAGCAGAAGGGAAGGATTTACCAGAAGGAGATCAGCGAAACTTGGCGACAAAGAAGGAAAGGACTCTCCTCAGACAAATCGGAAGAATCCTCTACAACTCATACCAGTTCAGGTGAGGAGGGGGTCGGGAAACCTGGTGTTACCATACAGTCCAAACCTGAGAGTTTTGCAGGCTCTTAAACAGGCCCATCCGACCATAAAGGCAAGTAAATGTCAAATTGGTCAGAGTACAGTGGTCTACCCTGGACATGAGGAAGGAGGAGGTGAAATAAGGCCATTGCCTAGCAAAGTACAAGCTGTACAAAACTGGGCCACCCCTACTACTCAAACCCAAGTGAGAGCCTCACTGGGTACTACAGGAACGTCATAGAGAACTATGGGACCATAGCTTCTCCCTTGAATGTTATCGCCTCTCCAAAATTCCCTAAAAAGGTCAGATAGAATGAGGCATGCACTCAAGCCTTTGAAGGCCTGAAGAAAGCCCTTTGTCAAGCTCCTGTCCTAAGAGCTCCTGACTTCCACTAAACCCTTCATTGTACAAACTGATGCTTCAAATGCAGGTATAGGTGCAGTCCTTAGTCAACTGGATGAAAAAGGTAGGGAACATCCCATTTGTTTCATCAGCAGGAAGTTAAAGGATCCTGAGACAAGGTGGACAACAATAGAACGCAAATGTTTTGCTATTGTGTGGGCACTGAAGAAGTTTAGACCATACTTGTATGGATCTACCTTCATTATTCAGACTGACCACCAACCCTTGAGATGGCTGATGCAAATGAAAGGGGGAAAACCCCAAACTACTAAGATGGTCAATCTTCCTGCAAGGGTTTGATTTTACCATTGAGCACAGAGCAGGAAGTCACCACCAAAATACTGATGGTCTCTCTAGGATGTTTATAACCGAATAGAGGTATGAGATCCATCCAGGAGTGGATTAAATCCTCCTGTCCCTTAGTCTGGGGGGGGAAGGGGAGTGTTAGGGAGAATTCTCATTTATGGCTAATTTCCCTCACCTAGTGAGTCCCTCAGCAGCTTTGCTGGATTTCTGGGGTTTATTTTTTCCACCTGTTAAGAGTGGGTGGCTTTGTCCCACTCTTACATGTGTTTTGCCATGTGTATTTCTACTCTTTGTGTGATCTTGGACTCTGGAGCTACACCACTCCACTTTTTGTGTGTGTTGCACAGCACCTTTAGTAAAGTGACACAGGGTTGTCTTTGAGACTTCCCACTGACTCCATTTTTTCGGGGGCTGACTACTGTCCCCCAGAAACACGTAAAGTTGCCATTTACTTTATGTAGTCATTTAAACTGCAGACCCAATACACCCCATCTTACATGGAGTACTGGAAGGGGATAATTCCTATACCTTTTTGTCTACGCCTCTTGGTGCTTGGTTCCGCTCCCTTAACACTAAGACTTGGCTGGTGGCAGTGGTATCTAACCTATCTTTTCTACCGCGAGTATACTAGGTAAACGTGGTACTGTTTTAGGCTATTATATTAGCCTCGAACATAAACCCGCTTCACCAAATACTTTGTTTTGGCTCCGGTCGGGTTTAGTCGCCATTTCTTTGTGTTAATATCCTTCTTGTGTTTTACTGTGCGCGGCAAACCAGGTTTGCCTTCTTTGTTCGCCGACCTTTGGTGGGCTTCTACGAAGAAGCCCTCCTTTGGCGTCTGGGTGTCTAGGTGGGCTGAATGTGAGGGAGGGGTTTAGTCACCCCCTGCACATTGTCTCCTTGGAGACCCAAGTCGCACTTTGTGTCCATTGGCTGGAGGGGTTGTACAACCCCTCTGCTGTGTGATTGACAGCCAGGCTGTGTGAATGGGGGATTTTCGCATAAAAGGTTGGACTCTTGGGCTGGAAGTCAGAGTCGCCGCTGGAACTACAAGAACCGAAAAGAAGCAGAGAAGAAGACGGCTGCTGCAACCCCCGAGTCCCGGTGAAGCCCTTCTGCAGTCTTGAGCTATCTACCCTTCAATGACAGAGAAGATCCAGTCCAGAGTCTTCTTCCCTTGAGCCTGGTGGGATCAACCAGCTCGCCTTTCTACAGCCAGTAAATCCTCTCCTGGGTCGAAATCGCTGCACGAAGCTGTAATGGTCAGGATAGCCATCAGAAGAGCCCTCTCCTGTTTTAAAGGAGCGCACCTTTTATTCACCTTTTTTTTTATGCTGCTGGCCTCATCCCTGGGTAGTGCAGATCGCTCCAGATGTCCTCCTTCTTGTCCCCACGACTGAAGCTCCAGGAACCGTGCATCTGCAGGAACTACCAGGAACAACTGCCGTGGCACCAGCTTTCTTCATACGAATAAGGTACTGTGCACATTTGGTCGTTCTCTACGTCCGACCTTGAGAAATCGGGGTGAACCATTTTTCTTACCAAAGGCTCGTCCTTTCTTCCTTCCCTCTTATAACGTTTGCCTCCCTTTAACAATATCCAAGTACTCCTGGCATCGTTAATCTCAAACTGTTCTACCGTGTGATCCTGGCCAACTGAGCCCTGCTCCATTTGACACTTGCACAGGCCTATTGACTTTATCTGCATTGTTGAACTCGTCCTCTGATTCTAATGCCCTGACAAAAGTATTGCCTATGATTTTGATCCCCTTTGCCTTGGTTTTTATTCAAAGTGTTAAGTGTGTTTGACTACGGTTGCATTTCTTCCTGCGGGTACGCTTTTCTTTTGTAAGACCGAACTGTCATTACTGTCAAAAAGGGAGCGTTTCTTAACCCCCGGTAACATCTTTTGTTTCACAACACTGGTCTGTCAAATCCTATGGTACTTACCTTGAATTGTCCTAAACCTAGGGAATTGGTTGTGTGTAGTATATTTAAGAGTGTGGTTTTGTTTAATAGAAGTTAATTGTTTTGTGAACAGATGGTTTAAAAATAAATGTACCTATATTTTTAACCAGAAAAAAACGTGAGTCAGTGTTTGCTTGAGTCACAGTAATTGTAGTCCTTTGTGTAATTCCTATTACTGCTCATTTGCTCTTGAGATAAGTCTGGCTGCTCTGCTACTGCTACCACTATAACTGTGTAGTACAGGCTTGTACCAAAGGTGAAATTGTACTGCCACTTGTGGACTTAATCACCTGTAGTGTTCCCTAAGGGTACTGCACAGGATTCTGCCTAACAGTCCCCAATCTGCAAAACAACAGAGAAATTGCTGCAGAGGCGTTACTTTCTCTGGATCTTCCAGTGGATCCTCATCAGACGATCAATCTAAACAACAGACAGCTCAACCCCAATCAAATTTTTCATATCCACCACTTCTGTTTTTTCCTTTTTTAGTGGGAGGTGGTTTTGGCAATCCCCAATGGGGGTACCCACAGTGGGCACCACTGCTAAGAGGAGGAGGACTGAGTTTCAGACCCAGGTGACGCAGACAGCGCATTAGGTCTCAACACAGACCCGCAACCCACATCCATATTCAATTTAGCTGGCATTGACCTCACAGAGGCACAGACGTCAGTAGTGTTGAAGGGTCTGTCCTTTGTACCAACCACGGACACTGACTGGTACGACTCAGAAATGGAAGTTCATACTTTTCTCAGAAAAGTGAGACTCTGTACCTTTTTCAAAGAACATCCTTCAAATTCAGAGGAACAGCAAGGGGACACGGGTCTACATAAACCCTCGACCTTCACCCCGACTGACAATCAAGTACCCAATGAATTACTTACGTTTGAAAAATATATTCTACAGGACTTAGCCAAACTCCAAAATACAAGGAAGAAAACAGGGGTTTAGCATTACTTAACACTCAAAGAAAAACAAGCCCTAACATTACTTCAAAACAACAAAGAGATAGTTAGTAAACTGGCAGACAAGGGAGGAGGAATAGTTATTATGACTATCACCCAATAGAAAGACATGGTATTGGCCATTCTGAATGATAGGGAATGTTATTCCATCCTCCGTAAAGATCCAAACAAAGACCTGAGTCAGGAAATCCTGGAAGTGGTCAGTTATGCAATAGAGAGGGATTGGCTATCTCCAAAAGAAGCAGAATTTCTCACCACTCCGGGAGGAAGAACTCCATGCTTCTACACCCTACCAAAGATCCATAAGGACCCACATAATCCGCCGGGCAGACCAATAGTTTCAGGATGTGGGTCTGTCCTGGAACCGTTAAGTGAATTTGTAGATACTTTCCTACAACCTCTCAGTATGAAAACTAACACATATTTGAGGGACACCACCCACACAATCACTATCTTTGAGGAGATGCCATTTGATCCAGCAACCCAGATTCTAGTCACCATGGACATCAAGTCTCTTTATTCTAACATCTCACAAGAAGCGGCTGTTGAATGCATCTGCGAGTGGCTGACTAGGGACCCATTACAAGACCGGGTTCCCAGCAACTTTATTCTGGAACTGATGACGATAGCTTTGAGAAAAAATTACTTTACATTTGACAGACAAATGTATCTTCAGACAAAAGGGACAGCGATGGGGGCGGCATTCGCCCCTAGTTTAGCTATCCTATATATGGCCAGATACGAGGAGGACTATGTGTTTTCCCCACTTAATAACTGGAGAGATCCAGTGGGGCACTGGTACAGGTATATAGATGACGTGATTTTTATTTGGACAGGTCATTTGAATTAACTACTGCAATTCTGGGAATGGTTAAACATGTGTAATCAGGATATACAGTTCGCCATTGAACACAGCACGACACAGGTCCCTTTCCTGGATTTATCCATCAGGCACCTGAATGGTAGACTTGCATGTGACCTGCATCGCAAATCTACGGACAGGAACACGTTACTACACCACACCAGTAACCATCCTACCCACACGAAACATAATTTGCCCTACAGGCAATTCTTACGTATTCGTAGGAATTGTACCCTAATGGAAGACTTTACAAGACACACAGCACTTTTGACCAGCAGATTACAACTAGCAAATACAACAACCGACACCAGTGAAGACTGTTTAAACTGCGTGGTCACACAGGGCAGAGACACAGCACAGATTAAGAAAATTATGGCACATTGCCAGACTTAACTTACCAGAAGATCCTCCGCCAAGGTTTGCATATAAGAGAGCGAAGAATTCTCTTTTCCAAGCAGACTCATCCCACATGGTACAAAGACCCTTACGCCCAATACAAGGGCATCACCCATGTGGGAACTGTGTGGCCTGTCAATTTACCAGAAAAATGAAAACCTTCAGGATTAGACAACGGGAATGAACCCTCAAAGACGTTACTAACTGTAAAAGTTCCAATGTTATCTACTGCATTGAATGCTCATGTGGGCTTAGATACGTAGGACAGACCACAAGAGCAATCAATTTAAGAATATCAGAACACAGATCCAAGATTCGGTGCAAGACTTTGACAGCATCCCTAGTAACACACTTCTTAGAGGCCAGACACTCCCCAAATGACTTTATCTGGTGGGTACTTGAGAAAGTAAAAGGTGGGGCAGACCTCCAACATAGTCTGCTACATAAGGAGTCCAGATGGATACACCGTCTGGACACATATCACCAGGGACTAAATTAAATCTTCCAACCCATGATGCACTGATCACATGCAACAGTTATTTGCAATGTACCATTTTTGCGATCCCCACCGTTTGCTCAGTCTCAGCTCGGTCCGTAGCACCATCTCCAGTAGCTTTTTATCACGTCAAGCACATTTAGCTGCAACATTTTGAAGATACGTTCGTACCATGCATTCAGTATGATGTCTCAGCTAACGTTTTAGGAACACAGGACCTCTTGTCATTACCCCGGAATATGCCGGAGTAATGTATCCAGACAGTCGCCCTGACGTTCCACTATAACAGATCTTTTTTCTATTTGAAGCAATGTTCCAATTCATAACCACCATACTGATCTGATCCCCAAGTGTTATCACATCCACTATTGCACTTAGGCTTCTAAACTACGAGCCATTGGGGAATGCAGCGGACAACATTGGACTCGTGTCAGTAACAGCTACATACCGTAGCGTATAGGATTAGCATTACGACCCAGGCGGTAAGGGGTTAACAGCGCCGTAAAAGGTTGCAGCGCCATTAACCCCTTACCGCCTAATTACGAGGTCCCTTTGCGGGTCCCTACCTTAACGGCTGGTTTTTACCAGCCGTTAAGGATTGGACCCGCAAAGGGACCTTGGAGGTAATTACGGTACCGCAATTTGCGGTACCGTAATTACCGCCTTCCCCATTCCCATTGAGCCCTATGGGGGCAAAAATGGGAATGGGGAAGGGCCAATGGTGAATGGGGAATTACCGCCCCGCCAACTGTCATGATCTCTGCTTCCAAAAGGTCAGGGTTTTCCCAACTCCCTTGGAAGCAGATCCATAACCCAGGTTCCGAGTGCCAACCAGTCCCAATTGGGACCTTTTGGACCCAGTCCTGGCGCCAGTGGCACCAGGCTCATAAATATGCCCAGTCCCAGCGCTGGAAGCGCCGGGCTCATAATGCTTGGGTGGACTTACCTGCAGCAGACCATGCTGCTTACTTGCCTGCCAGTTGAGCCTCTGATCCTCTTCTGTTTGGAACTACTTTTCCTGTTGGGTGGGGCAGGAGCCACTCCCTAGATTCAGAACACTGGAACTCCTCTGGAAAGCAGGAACTCTTTTCTTACCTAGGCGTGGCTGTGGAAGGAGACACCTAAGCACTACAGGAGGCTATTTAAACCACACCCGATGGATGAATCTTGCTTTGCGTTATTCTGCATCCTCTGCAGCAGAACGCTCATCGTGTCTTCTGCATCTGATCCTGGGCCTAAGGAAAAAGGCTTACCATCCTGAATCCAGTCTTCAGCAACACCTATAAAGACAAGAAAGAACAGGTTAGCATTAAGGTCTTCAGTGACAGCTCTTCACTTACCCGGTCCATCGGCTGTCACCAACGCCTCGCGCTGCATTCCGGCATCTGAAAGACAAAGGCTTACCTACTCTTCGTGCGCTCCGGAGGTCTTCACACTGCATTCCGGCATCTGAAAGACAAAAGCTTACCAACTCTTCGCACGCTCCGGAGGCCTTCGGCGCTGCATCCCACATCTGAAAGACAAAACAAGGTGCGTTTAAAGACATTGGGGAACTTTAATACTCACGTGCCATTACTCCTTTCCACATCTAACCCAGTGGGTATTCCGGCACCCTGCAGCCGCTCCGAACTTATACCTGCAAAATAAAAAGACAGTTAGAGCGCATCGTGAAGCAGGCAACTAGCGCTTACTTACGTGCTTCCAGGCGCTTCTATTCATCACACGGGCTCCATCTTCAACTCATTTCAGCCCGTCATCCGCCATCGCCGGAACCCTGCAAAACAAGAAACATCATTACTAAAGACTTTAAAGACATTAGAATTACTCGAAACTTACCGTTCGTGCAGTAAACGACGGACAGCAGTCCTCTGAAGTCAAGAGGCCTGCTCCCCTTATCCAGTGAAGAAACTGGTTACAGCACCCTGCCCCGAGGCAGATGGAGAGCACGGCGTTCACTTACCTAAGACATCTTACCCTTCGAGTCAAACATACAGTGCACAGAGGTCCAGCCCAAAGAGCCAGCCGTGTGTTACACATCACCTTTGAAGATACGGTATAAGCCCAGTCAAGACCGGCGCCTCTACGGGAATCAGGTGAGCGTTACAGAACGCAAAGCCTACCACAAAACTCCCGTCCAGGCGCTATGGAAACCTCGGATACCGACCAGCTAGCCCAGTTACTTGGGGAACTAAGGGCAGAAGTGCATGCAGCCCGTCAGGAAACGAACGCTCTAAGAAGGGAACTGATTATTTCCAAGGAGCGAACAGATGATCTCGCTAGACAATTGCTACAGTCACAAGCCGGACAGACCCCGTTACCCGCATCTGGGGGAAATCTTCCTTCTACATCCTCTATGAATCCAGTGCAGATCAACCTACCTGGGAATGTACCTCTGGCTCCGCCCGAACGATTTTCTGGTGACCCAAAGAGGTTTGCAGTATTTATCAATCAGTGCCGGTTGCATTTCTTATGCCGGCCAGCAGCCTTTCCAACTGATCAAGCTAAAGTAGCTTTCGTGCTTTCGTACCTTAGTGGCAATGCGGCAGACTGGTCGATCCCTCTAGTAAATCAAGATGATCCGGTCCTCCATGATTTTCAAGCTTTTCAGCTCAGTATGGAAAAACTGTTCGCAAGACATTCACAGGGGCAGGCCTTGGACAATGAGCTTCTTTCGTTGCGACAAGGTAATCAAGACCTTTTGGCTTATATTGCGTCTTTCAACAGACTGATAGTGGAAACTCAATGGCCTGAGGACAAAAGGATTACGCTGTTTTATAGAGGTCTACGTGGAGAGCTCAAAGATGTGTTAGCCCAAGTAGTGAATCCCCCACAAGATTGTTCGGACTATATAGACTTAGTCGTTCAAATAGATCACAGACTGCAGAACAGGAAGGCCGATCGTTCCAAGTTTGATGCTCGAGTATTTTCCAAACCGCCAACTCCTTCCAAAGGAGTAGACTCCGGGGAACCCATGCAAATAGGGGGTCTGAAAGGTCCTCTAACACAAAAGGAGCGGGAAAGGAGAAAACAGTTGCAATTATACCTCTATTGCGGAAACTCAGGGCACTTTCTTCGAGACTGTCCGGTGAAACCTGCCAAGAAGGCAGTAGGAGCTGCAGTTACCAAAGTTACAAACTCTGAGCAGGGAAACGACCTCGCCCGACAAGAATAGAGGTCCTCTTGCCGAGCGTGAAAACCAGTTCTGTGACCTCGCATTTCGTGATACCTATGGTCCTCATTAGCCCTGATAATCCGGATCGATTACATGCAATTGAAGCTTACGTCGACAGCGGTGCCATCGGCAATTATGTGGATCATGAAATGGTTTTGAGGATGAATCTAACTCTTTGTCCCAAGGCTGTAAAGGACGTCATTACTACGGTGGATGGTACGGAGATAGCCTCCGGGCCAGTAACGCATACCACTCAAGAGGTGACGCTAGTAAGTCAAGATGGACACCATGAGAAGATCGTGTTCGATGTGATCAAGGCCCCTCAGTTTCAGATTATTCTAGGAATACCTTGGTTAGAGAAACACAATCCTCTGATCGATTGGCGAGCAAGAACGGTCCAGTTTCCAGAATGTGTCTCTACTTGTCACCCTCCACCTGGTGTTGCACTGGCAGCAATTTCTTCAGAGACTCCCCAGTTACCTCCCGAATACCTAGAATACCAAGATGTTTTCCGGAAGGATCAGGCTAACTCTCTACCTCCTCATAGGTCTTATGACTGCCAGATAGACCTGATACCTGGATCTACTCCTCCTTGTAGTAGAATTTATGCCCTCACCGAGCCTGAGAACCTTCACCTTCGACAATACCTGGATCAATAACTGGCAAATGGGTTTATTCGTCCTTCCAAGTCCCCTGCTTCTTCAGCTTTGTTCTTCGTTCCAAAAAAGGAAGGAGACCTTAGAACTTGTACAGATTATCGCTCCCTGAACCAGATCACCGTTAAGAATAGATATCCGTTACCTTTGATCCCTGAACTCCTGGACCAAGTCAGAAAAGCATGCATATATACAAAGCTGGATCTTAGAGGAGCTTACCACTTGGTACGAGTAAAAGAGGGCGATGAATGGAAGACGGCCTTCCGCACCAAGTATGGGCTATTTGAATATCAGGTCATGCCCTTCGGACTTTGCAATGCCCCGGCCGCCTTTCAATATTTTATGAACGATGTCCTCAGAGAGCTCATAGATGTGTGTGTTGTTGTTTACATTGACGACATCCTCGTTTATTCTTCATCGGAATCTGAACATCGGAAACACGTGAAAATGGTCCTCGAAAGATTGCGCCAACACAAACTTTTCGCTAAATTGGAAAAATGTGTTTTCAACGTGACTGAAGTTGAATTCTTGGGATTCATATTATCACCTGGCGGAGTGCGTATGGATTCAAAGAAGGTCGATGCAGTTCTCAAATGGCCATCACCATCCTCCGTAAAAGGTGTGCAAAGCATGTTAGGCTTCGCTAACTTTTACCGCAGGTTTATCCCCGAATTCTCTCGAATAGTCCAGCCCATCACTGCCTTGTTAAAGAAAATCAAACGTTTTGAATGGTCTACCGAGGCGGAACAGGCTTTCCAGGATTTGAAGACTAAATTTATCTCTGCACCAATATTAAAACACCCTCGCCCCGAACTCCCCTACATCGTGGAAACTGATGCTTCAAGCCTTGCCATGGGGGCAGTTCTATCACAAAAGGACCCGGTAACCAATCAGTTGCATCCCGTGGCATTTTGGTCCCGCAAATTCTCGCCTCCTGAAATCAATTACACGATTACTGACAATGAACTTCTGGCTATCAAGTCTGCCTTTAAGGCTTGGCGGCATTATCTGCTGGGGGCCCGACACACCGTTACTGTGATTACGGATCACCGAAACCTGCAATATTTGAAAACCGCAAAAGCCCAATCCTCTAGACAACTCCGTTGGGCATTATTCTTTGCCGAGTTTGACTTCATAATTACCTATCGACCTGGTACAAAGAACGGTAAAGCTGATGCCCTTTCTCGGATGGGAGTGGAAGAACACTTGATAAACCCTACACCTGTACCAATCATTCCCGAACAAAGAATTCTGGGTGTAATCGCCACAGAATCCATAGAGGAAGTTAAGGATAAAGCCAGGCAACTTGTAACTCCAGCAGACATACAGAATTGGCATCTGCAGGGAAAGGACTTTGCAGTAAAGGACAACTTATTGTATTTCCAAGAACGATTATACCTACCCAGCACAGATTTACAGAAAAAAGTAATCTCTTGTTATCACGATTCTTTAATGGAAGGACATCCCGGTATGGCCAAGACCTCAGAAAAGATCAAGCGCTACTTCTGGTGGCCGTCTTGGAAAAAAGATATCAGAGACTTTATAATGTCCTGTGGAGTATGCGCCCAAAACAAGAGTCAAAAGGAAAGACCAGCAGGCCTCTTACGCCCTATTGACATCCCACCTCGCCCTTGGCATACGCTTTCTATGGACTTCATCACCGATCTACCTCCAGGCTCCGGATACAATACGATTCTAGTAATCGTGGACTTATTCTCCAAGATGGCGCATTTCATTCCGCTCAAAGGCTTGCCAACAGCAGCAACTCTGGCCCGAGAATTTCTCGAAAACATCGTCCGACTGCACGGTTTTCCTTCGGTTCTAATTTCGGATCGAGGTAGTCAATTTATTTCTCATTTTTGGCGAAGTTGCTGTCGGTCGGCTCAAATTGATGTGAGACTATCGAACAGTCACCACCCTCAGACCGACGGACAAACCGAGAGGACCAATCAAACTCTGGAACAGTATTTACGCTGCATGCTGCAACAAACTGAAAAAACTTGGAAAGACATCCTTTGGATAGCCGAATATATGCCTACAATAACTCTGTCCATTCGGGAACTGGGAAAACCCCGTTTTTTCTTTTGTACGGCAGTCACCCTCGAACCTCGGAGTTGGATCCCCTCCAAGATCTTGAAACACCAGCAGTAGACTACCTGCATTCTACAATCACCCAAGCCTTTAAGGAAGCTGTTTCTCACCTTCAAAGGGCTAAAGAACAATACAAGAAAGGAGCAGATCAACATCGGAAGGAAGCCCCTCAATATCAAGTAGGGGATCAAGTCTGGTTATCCACCAAATATCTACCTCTAAAAGGGCCACGCACATTCAACCCAAGAGACCTTGGTCCCTATTCCATCACTACCATAGTAAACCCAGTAGCGGTCAAGTTGGACTTGCCCCCGCACATGAAGATACATCCGGTCTTCCACGTCTCTCTATTAAAACCCGTGCAACCTCAAACCCGACTAACTAAATCTCGAAAACCTATCCTAGTTGATGGAGAACTCGAGTTTGAAGTCAAAAGCATTCTGGACTCCAAGATCTCCAAATCTAAACTATTTTATCTAATTGACTGGAAAGGCTACGGCCCCCAAGAGAGATCCTGGGAACCTGCTGAATATGTCCACGCTCCTCGCCTAATCAAAAGATTTCACCGAACATTTCCTGACAAGCCAAAACCCCCGGAGAAGCCTGGTTTGGGAGGGGCCTTGAGGGGGGGTACTGTCATGATCTCTGCTTCCAAAAGGTCAGGGTTTTCCCAACTCCCTTGGAAGCAGATCCATAACCCAGGTTCCGAGTGCCAACCAGTCCCAATTGGGACCTTTTGGACCCAGTCCTGGCGCCAGTGGCACCAGGCTCATAAATATGCCCAGTCCCAGCGCTGGAAGCGCCGGGCTCATAATGCTTGGGTGGACTTACCTGCAGCAGACCATGCTGCTTACTTGCCTGCCAGTTGAGCCTCTGATCCTCTTCTGTTTGGAAATACTTTTCCTGTTGGGTGGGGCAGGTGCCACTCCCTAGATTCAGAACACTGGAACTCTTCTGGAAAGCAGGAACTCTTTTCTTACCTAGGCGTGGCTGTGGAAGGAGACACCTAAGCACTACAGGAGGCTATTTAAACCACACCCGATGGATGAATCTTGCTTTGCGTTATTCTGCATCCTCTGCAGCAGAACGCTCATCGTGTCTTCTGCATCTGATCCTGGGCCTAAGGAAAAAGGCTTACCATCCTGAATCCAGTCTTCAGCAACACCTATAAAGACAAGAAAGAACAGGTTAGCATTAAGGTCTTCAGTGACAGCTCTTCACTTACCCGGTCCATCGGCTGTCACCAACGCCTCGCGCTGCATTCCGGCATCTGAAAGACAAAGGCTTACCTACTCTTCGTGCGCTCCGGAGGTCTTCACACTGCATTCCGGCATCTGAAAGACAAAAGCTTACCAACTCTTCGCACGCTCCGGAGGCCTTCGGCGCTGCATCCCACATCTGAAAGACAAAACAAGGTGCGTTTAAAGACATTGGGGAACTTTAATACTCACGTGCCATTACTCCTTTCCACATCTAACCCAGTGGGTATTCCGGCACCCTGCAGCCGCTCCGAACTTATACCTGCAAAATAAAAAGACAGTTAGAGCGCATCGTGAAGCAGGCAACTAGCGCTTACTTACGTGCTTCCAGGCGCTTCTATTCATCACACGGGCTCCATCTTCAACTCACTTCAGCCCGTCATCCGCCATCGCCGGAACCCTGCAAAACAAGAAACATCATTACTAAA
This sequence comes from Ambystoma mexicanum, assembly GCF_040938575.1. NCBI lineage: Eukaryota > Metazoa > Chordata > Amphibia > Caudata > Ambystomatidae > Ambystoma > Ambystoma mexicanum. The sequence goes on along the minus strand of NC_090935.1, from coordinate 618,151,535 downwards.
CACTGGAACTCTTCTGGAAAGCAGGAACTCTTTTCTTACCTAGGCGTGGCTGTGGAAGGAGACACCTAAGCACTACAGGAGGCTATTTAAACCACACCCGATGGATGAATCTTGCTTTGCGTTATTCTGCATCCTCTGCAGCAGAACGCTCATCGTGTCTTCTGCATCTGATCCTGGGCCTAAGGAAAAAGGCTTACCATCCTGAATCCAGTCTTCAGCAACACCTATAAAGACAAGAAAGAACAGGTTAGCATTACGGTCTTCAGTGACAGCTCTTCACTTACCTGGTCCATCGGCTGTCACCAACGCCTCGCGCTGCATTCCGGCATCTGAAAGACAAAGGCTTACCTACTCTTCGTGCGCTCCGGAGGTCTTCACACTGCATTCCGGCATCTGAAAGACAAAAGCTTACCAACTCTTCGCATGCTCCGGAGGCCTTCGGCGCTGCATCCCACATCTGAAAGACAAAACAAGGTGCGTTTAAAGACATTGGGGAACTTTAATACTCACGTGCCATTACTCCTTTCCACATCTAACCCAGTGGGTATTCCGGCACCCTGCAGCCGCTCCGAACTTATACCTGCAAAATAAAAAGACAGTTAGAGCGCATCGTGAAGCAGGCAACTAGCGCTTACTTACGTGCTTCCAGGTGCTTCTATTCATCACACGGGCTCCATCTTCAACTCACTTCAGCCCGTCATCCGCCATCGCCGGAACCCTGCAAAACAAGAAACATCATTACTAAAGACTTTAAAGACATTAGAATTACTCGAAACTTACCGTTCGTGCAGTAAACGACGGACAGCAGTCCTCTGAAGTCAAGAGGCCTGCTCCCCTTATCCAGTGAAGAAACTGGTTACAGCACCCTGCCCCGAGGCAGATGGAGAGCACAGCGTTCACTTACCTAAGACATCTTACCCTTCGAGTCAAACATACAGTGCACAGAGGTCCAGCCCAAAGAGCCAGCCGTGTGTTACACATCACCTTTGAAGATACGGTATAAGCCCAGTCAAGACCGACGCCTCTACGGGAATCAGGTGAGCGTTACACCAACCTTGGAATGGGGCGGTAATTCCGCCATCAACCATGGCGCAATCGTTAAAATACCAGCGTCAACCATGGCGCTAATAGCGCCATGGTTAACGTCTGGGTCGTAATGACCCCCTTTTTTCACTAAGAGAAGTTACTGGTTACCAGGACAACTGCCCACAACAGAGCGGAGCAGCCTCCGGAGTAACTTGGCTTCCGCATCACGTGGACCAATAGAAGCTGGCACCCGGAGGCTTCTACACTACGAACCATTAGGGAAGGCAGCGGATAACTTTGGACTTGTGTTAGCAACAGCTACACATAGTAGCATATAAGATGAGCAGTTTCCTCCTTTTTCACGGATCTTATTTCATGAAGAGAAGCTACTGGTTACCGCAACAACCACCACCAACAGAGCGGCGTAGCCTCCGGAGGAACTTGGCTTCCACATCACGTGAACCAATAGAAGCCGGCACCTGAAGCGTCATTTCCATGACAACCATTTTACTTAGCACCACATGGCCACGCTCACACTAAGGCTTCCAGTCCCAGACGCGTAGCACTTTGAAGCTACGGCTCAGCAGCTCCACCGCCGGCAGCACCGCCGGCAGCTGTGAGATAAGCGCACGTGGCTTACAGCCTTTATTTCGGCATTCGAACGAATGATGGCAGGATACGTGGGTAATTATTTATGTACGGGGAGCTCGCGCTCTACCCTACATGAACACATATATTTGTATAGTTAACTCGCCAACATTCCTTTCCTTTTTTTGACTATAGCGACTTGAACAGATGCTGTTAGCATGCTCTGTACACTGGTTTCTGCACATTAGGACAGTCACATCCATAACACAATTTCTCTGTTCACCTTTTCAGGAACAGAGACTGACTGAGACAACACGCCTCCGTCCAAATATTCTTCAAAAGTCAATCCTATGAACCTGAACACGCAGGTAATTAATCATGTTAGATTTGGCAATAGGTGGCATTCAGAATACAGCATTTGCTAGCATAGATACAGTTGTATATACTGATCAAATTATGCATTTCATCACTCTTTGCAGCTTAGTTTGAGCGCTTCCTCCACTCGCAACAACAGGAATAGATGTTTCTTCAAGCACACCAGTCCAATCCTGTGCCATCTCAGCTTTAGGACAACCAAAAAGACCCCAAGGTAAATAACAGGGTATTTGGATCAAGACTTGCAACATAATTCAATGCATTTTCTTTCTTGCACAACAACATACCCTCTCATCCAATAAGTTGCTCACTGCCCTTTCCATTCTTTTTCAAACCAGGACCCATGGCAGTACAGATACAGAGACCATAAAGCGATTAAGTCCAAGGACTGCTTTGTGCTCCACTCCAGACACGACTCAACACTTGGGAAAGAAGTACCGGCAGGTAAAGTAATGGCCGGCTACTTCGAGGTTAAACTTAATTTCTGCTCTGGCCAAATTAAGTTTGACACTGATAGAGAGGGGATTTACTGATTGCTCTTTGTACATTTGTATGCAGGGTCTCCAAACAGACGCCCTGAAGAAGGAGGGCCAATTGTATTTAACGACCACCGAAACGTGAAAAGTTTGGTTTGCCATCAAGCTACACGTAGGCAAAGATACCTTTTACCCGAAAACCCAAACACAGGCCTAACTCAGCCTCAGGACATGAGAGGATCACCTTTGGAATCCTCAAATGAATAGCAGATATTTTGCTATTGAGATAATGTTTTCTATTTCACATATACAACAAATATGTCCTCAATCCAAAATTAGGATTTTCTGTTTTGCACCAAGCAAGTTATAGACACTTGGTGATTTCTATTTAGATTGAACAACACCTCAATTAAGGTGTGCAATTAGGAATTGAATCACGTTACCTGATTGGCTTATTATTTTTTGTGTTTTGTGTTTGTTTGCTTCTCCACACGGTGTTCATTATCACATTTGATGTATGATGATTTAATTTGTTTCTCGCACCGTTTGAGAATTCTCAGGGACACTTCTTTGTGAGATTGTATTGTCATGTCAAACATTTCCTTTTTTTCTCTACACATGTGAATTAAAATTCCATATGATTTCGTACTGTATATTGGTTTACTAATTTTTACAGTCTTCATACATGACAACTGTGGAATTTCTCACTGAGCATTCTTTCCCTCGCATCACTTCAACTGTCCATAGACATTTTGAAATAACCAGTCTGGACGTTTGAAGATTTAATAAGATACCCGCAAAGCAAAGTGGGACAACATTTGGAACAAGCTTTACTTAACTTCTTTTCTACGGGAGGGATACACTTATATTAGCATATTGGTCTGAGTGAGTGCCATAAGTAAGGGAAATTGCTTGTGTTTTTAATGTTATGTTAAGATCTAAAAAATCTCCCAGGCAGTACTGATGAGTAACTATTAGCAGTTGCCCATGCTTAAAGGAAGAGGTCAGAACGTTCTTAGGTTAAAAGAAAAGTAGGCCTGGAGGATTAGACCATTCCCCATAGGAAGCCACTGCTTTTCTAATGGAAACAGGAGAGATACATTATAGTATCTATTCATGAGATACAGTTTATAGATCCACTACATACAATTCTAGACACATTGACTTCTCGACATAGTGAACATGCAAAACTAATGAGATGTATACTGGTGGTTAATAAATGGCTCTCTTCAGGAGAGATCAGCCATCCAGATACTAATTTAACAGTTCCAATGATACAATTGAATTAATGTGAACTTTGCAGTGAACAGGTTTATACATATTTAAAAACATCCAGTCATAAATGGAATTGGAAATTTGAACCAGATAACATGTAATCCAAAAAGCTTTCCAGTATTAATTCTAGGCCATATAGAGGCCATTGTTTGGTTCTCTAGAAATTCAAAGTAACCCAACCTCTTAGCCAGGTATGGCCTATTAAACAAACAAGTTGTTAACTCTGAGTGAGTTAGTACGGTTCCACCCAAGTAGAGAACTCAGTGGGCTATATACGCAGAGTCATTATGAGAAACTGACAAAATATTTTTTTTTTAAACATGTTTTTATTAGGTTTCTATTGGCACAGTGTTATACCTTACAAGGTTCAAACTTCAAACTTCATTCAAAGAAAACAAAGAAATCCCCCCCCAACCTGCATAACTCAGTCTGTGTATGTTTTATGTCAGAGATCTTTTCCTCGTTCACGTGAATAAGTCCAATAGTCTTATATTATGTGGGCACCATTATTCTTTATATTCTTTTTGGAGAAATTCCAATACACTTCCCCAGTCCTCTCGGAATTTCCCATGATGTGACCAGACCCTTCATGTCCAATCAACGACCAGTGGTGGGGATTCGTGTTTCCAGTTCCTTGCAATTTCCAACCATGCACCTAATAGGAGGCCCATAAAGTTTCTTTTCTGCGGGGTAGTTAGCGTTTTGTCGTTTTGTCTTTTGGGTCCCAAAAGCCCCCTAGCCATATTTCTTCTCCCAGGTGTTCTGTTCCCTGGAACATTCCCCTCATTTGATTCTTTATCTCTCCCCAGTATGGTCTTATCCTCGGGCAGTCCCATCAGATATGTTTCCAATCTCCCAGCCTGCCACACTTTCTCCAACAGATATTCGGGGAGGTGGCATACATTTTATTCAGTTTCTCCAGTGTATAGTGCCATTGCACCATCATCTTCACCCACATTTCTCTCGTTTGAATGGCTCTTGTCAGTTTTGGCATCAAGCCCCACAAATATTCCCACCTTTCTTTGGAGAGTGCGTAGCCCAGGGTTTTCTCCCATTTCTTCATGTAAAGCCATGTGGTAGGTTCCTTCAGTGCATTAATAAATTTGTAAGTGTTGGAAACGAATTTTCGGGATCCAAAGTGCGTCATGATGTAGTACTCAAAGGGGGTCAGGTCCCTGGTCAATGCTTCCTTTATTCGGGGAGTGTTCAGCCAATGATGTATCTGATCATATTTATAGCTGTCTTTTGGTGTCAGATTCAAGAGAGTTTTGCAATCCTCGAAGGATCTGATCTGTTGATTCTGTTGCATATCTCCCACCCTCTTGCACCCCCCTTCCTCCCACTTGCGAAAAGCTCCCCTGTCCATTCCCGGGGGGAATTCGGGGTTTCCGAATATTGGCATGAACGGGGCGGGATCCTTGGCCAAGGTTTCGTTTGTTGTGGCGGCGTCCCATACCCCCAGTGCCGTTTTAATTATTTTGCTAATGTGGGTGTTTGCATGTCGGAATCTTTTATTGATCCATAGCATGTGCCTGGCGGATGTTGTCAATACTGCCCGATCCTGCCTCTCCCAGATTTTCTCCCCCTGTTCTGATATCCAATCCCTCATGACCCACAGCTGGGCCGCTTCGTAGTATTTTTTGAAGTGTGGCATGGCACATCGCCCCTCCTTCCTATGAGCTCTCAATACCGCATCCGAAATTCTTGGGGTCTTGTTCTGCCAGACATATTTGGAAATCGCTTTCCTAAGTGCTTTGAAGAAGGCCTGTGGGGGCTTTATCGGGAGGGCCTGAAACATATACATTAGTTTGGGGAGGATTGTCATTTTCACTGCCGTGATTCTCCCCCACCAGGAAATCGCTAACGGGTTCCATTTTAGCAGGTCATTTTTAACTTTTTCTAGGATTTGCGGGTAATTGTGGGAATACAATTTGTCTGAGGGTGATTCTTAGATATCTGACGCCTGAGGTGGCGATTTTCAGTTGACAGTCTGTGGCCACTGAGTCGATTTTTTCTCTATTCCCCGCCAGAATCAACACCTCCGATTTTTGCCTGTTTATTTTCAGCCCTGAAATCTCTCCAAATCGTTCTATGGTTTCCATTAAGTGTGGGAGGGACTTCTCTGGGTCTCCTAGGGCCACCAACATATCGTCAGCATAGGCCACCGCTTTGTGGGTCATCCCCGCCATCTCTATTCCCTCCACCTCCGCCAAATCCTTAATTTATACCAAGAGAGGTTCCAAGTATATGGCGTATAGAAGGGGGGAGAGCGGGCACCCTTGCTTCGTCCCTCTTCCTAGGTACACTATGTCCGATAGCCCTCCATTCACTGCTATTCTTATGGACGGGGAGTTGTAGTTGGCCCTGATTTATCTATAAACCCCTTGCCCATTCCCATCTTTTGCAGAACCCGAAAAAGGTAAGACCACTCTACTCGATCAAACGCCTTTTCGGCATCTAGGGCTACCAGTGCTGCAGGGGTTTGTTTGATGCCTATCTTTTCTACTAGGTGTAGGACTCTTCTGATGTTATCGTGTGTCTGGCGGTTTGGAACAAATCCTGACTGGTCTTGGTGGATTAATCTGGGAAGTACTCGGGCCAGTCTGGTTGCTAAGATCTTCGTGTACAGTTTAGCATCCAGGTTGATTAAAGCTATAGGGCGGTAAATTGCTCTTCTTTTCCCTTTTTATGAAAGACCAGCACTTTTGCCTCGTTCATGGATCGTATCAGATCCCCCTTCTCCCCAAATTTATTGTACAGGGATGTGAGTATCGGGGCGAGGATATCCCTATATGTCTTGTAGTATATGGCGGTGTACCCGTCCGGGCCCGGGGCTTTGTTTTTCGTGAGGGACTGTATTGCTGCATGTACTTCTATGGTGATGTCCCTATCCAAGGCCTGTCTATCGTCTTCCGTCAATCCAGGGAGGTGAACCCCGGCCAAAAAGGCTTCCTGCAGGTCCTCCTTTAGGTGGTCGGAAGAGTACAATTTTTGGTAGTATCTGCCTAGTATCCTTCCTATTTCTTCCGTCTGTGTTCTAAGTTTGCCTGATTCTTCTTTCATTGCTCGTATTGTCTGGGCCTGCTGTTTCCCCCTCAGCTGTCTTGCCAGGAGTCTGTCTGCTTTGTTTGCCTTTACATAGTACCAGTGTTTTGTGTAGAGTAGTGCCCTTTCTGTTTTTTTCGTTCTGAGTGTTTCCAATTGCCCCTGAACCTGTCTCATCGTGCTCATGAGTTTTCTGGTTGGCGTCTGAATCATTTCTGTTTGTATCGCCCTAATTTTCTCTTCTAATTCTTTTTCCCACTGGCGGTGCGTCTTCTCTTTCTGTGTTTTAAGCACTATGAGATGTCCCCTAATGACCGCCTTGTGGGCGTCCCATAAAGTATCCATATTTGTTCCGGGGAGATTGTTAATGGCCCAGTATTCTATGATGTGTTCTCTTAGCGTCTGGCTCATCACCGGGTCTCTAATGATGTCCTCTGGGAGGCGCCAGTTCCATAAGCGGTGGCCATGTCTTGGCCAGATAATATCTGCCCACAGCGGGCCGTTGTCAGAGAGTGTGATGGGTTCCATCTCGATCTGTTTTACCCTGCCCAGGAGCCCCGCTGATACCCATAGGTAGTCTATTCTCGAAGCAGTATTATGTACGTGTGAATAATAGGAGAAGATTTTCTGTTGGGGGTTGCCATTCCTCCATGCGTCTGTCAGCCCTAGGTTCATGAATTTCTGCTTTAAGTTTTTGGATGGGGTGCCTTGATCACATTGTCTGGGTCCGGATCTGTCTAGGGAGGGGTCCCACGCCATGTTTAAGTCCCCCCCCAGTATGATGTCCCCAACCGCTTGCTGTTCTATTCTATTCAGGGAATCCCTCAGAAAACCCTCCTGACCCGTGTTGGGAGCGTATACTGTGGCCAAGGTGAGGGGCCTGCCTTCAATTGTTAATGTTATTATTAGGCATCTTCCCTGTTTGTCTCTCCAAGACGAGTTTACCTGTGCATGTAAGGAATCTTTGAGCGCTATCAGTACCCCAGCTTTTTTATCCTGTGCATTCGCCTGATATATTTGATTGAAGCCCTTGAGCCGCACCTTTTGCTTATCCCGCTGTCTAATGTGTGTTTCCTGAAGCATTACGATATCATATGCACCTTGCCTGATGGAATGTTCCACTTTTTTACGCTTAATGGGGTAATTGAGGCCTCTGACGTTATTTGTGAAGATCTTGATTCCCATTGGTATTTATGGGCTATCTGGCATGTCCTATGATCCTTTCTCCCTTTTTCTGTTTTTGAGTTATGCTCGGTTTGTCCCCTGTCCCCAATGCCCACCCACCCCGCAAAACTTGCGCTATCCCCAACTGGCGCTTTCTCTCTTCCCTCCCCCAACAACCCTGAGGATGGCATGATTTCCTATTAACGCTCAGGCGTGTCGCCTTGTGCTTCATACCCTCTAACACTCTCAGGGACAACTTTGAAGGGGTTCCTAAACCCTTCCACATGACTTCTGTGCCCCCGGGTCTCACTCCCCTCCCCTCCCGGCACCTGTTATATCGGACTCGCTTTTCCTGCAGTCATCTTATTGGCTCCTTGCGCACCACCTTGTCAAGCTTCTGGCTCCCCATTCCTGCCCTCAGTCAGTCTTCATTTCCTTTTGCTGGGGTGCCGCACCCTTTTGTTTATCGTTTTCCATTCCCCCCTGCTCTTCCTCGCATATGGGACCGTGCTTCTTGCTTGTGGGGAGACGTCATCCTCCTCCTGTAGATTTAATATGGTCAAACCTTCCTCTTTTGTGGTTATCCTTTTTTGCGCGCTGTCCCAGGTGAATAGGAGTCCAAATGGAAATGTCCACTTGTATTTAATTTGACGTGTAGTGAGTTCTTTTGTAATTTGGGTCATGTCCCTTCTTTTCTGGAGCGTTGATAGTGCAATGTCCTGATAGAAATGTACCTCCTCTCCATTCATTCGGATATGGTCCATTGCCCTGGCCTTCCGAAGGATTTGCTCCTTCTGTGCATATCTCGTGAGGGCCACCAGGACATCCCTTGGGCGGTTACCTTGGGTCATCGTTCTTCGTGGGCCCACCCTGTGTATTCGATCTATCGGAATTTCTTCTTCCTCTTGCAGGTCGAGGATGTCTAGGAAGACTTGTTGCACGGCTGATTTAAGATCTTTATCCTCAACCGACTCTGGCATGTTTTTGATCCTGATGTTGGACCTTCGAGATCTATTTTATAAATCTTCACATTGAATCTCTAGATTATGCGTCTGACGGGCCAGATGTTCCTGCAGTTCTGCCATTTGTTGCGTTTCTTCCTCGATGTACTTTCTCTAGGGTATCCGTTCTTTCACCCAGTCCATCGACTTCTGTTCTTAGTTCCTTAAGCGCTGATTTAAATTCGTTCTTCATGGCGTCTAGATGCAAGTTCATAGAGTCCATAAATTACAGCTGGAACTCCCCGAACCACGATTTTAGGTCTTCCTTCGTGGCCATCTCGGCGTGGGGAGCGTCCACTCCCTGGGGGCCTCCCAATGGTTTGTGCGCTCAGGCCTTGTCTGGGTTCCCTTTGTCTCCCCCCCAGAGGTGGACCAGGTTCTGGTCCTGTTTCTGCGTGTGGGACGAGGGGGTTGCCTGTTTTTGCTTCCCTCTTGTCTGTGACATCAAGGCTCCCGGTTGCGGTGCAGGCTTTGTTTATTACTCCGGTAGGGGAAGCTCGCCCCCCCTCTCTGATGCGGCGGATTCCTCGTCCGTTGTGTTGCCCGTCCCCTGAAGAAGGTATCGGAGGGGCCGTCGTGCCCACGGGCTCCGGCGACAATGGAGAATCTCAAGGAGAGGCTCGTGGGTGCCGTTCCGTTGGTGGGGGCTCTCCCTGCGCGGTTTCCTCTGGCGGGGATGCCGATCAAGCCGCCGGGGGGGCGGGTGGAGGAGATGGCACTAGGGGGGCTTGCCGGAGCAGCCGTGTCTTCGGGCCTTACCTCCGCGGCCTCCTCGTCTGCGGCGTGAAGGCCTCGCAAGTGTGCCACCCGGGTCGGGCCGGTGGTTTGGGTGGATCTCTCCGTCGGGTCCCGGTTTTCTGGCCCGGGGGCGTTATGTTGGTCCGTGGGCTTTCCCCCCGGCAGCGGGTAAGTCGTGTGGGGCGGATTCTCCGTTGGTCCGAACGCTGCCCCTCGATGAGGACGCCGGCTGACGTGGTCGGCGGGAGGTCCTCCCGCGTATTGATGCGTCCGCCCTTGGGGTGATGCACCTGGGGGAGCTGTTCGTTTCCTGCCTCGGTGTGGTACTGGCGAGTGCTGCAAGGGCTCGGGGCCCGGTCAGGTCATTCGTGCGAGCCGATTTTCTTTAGCCGCTGCTGTGGCGCGGAAGGGGAGACGGAGCTCGACTCACACGCGTCCTCCCTCCACGGCAGCCATCTTGAAGACCTGACAAAATATTTTGATCATGTGAGATTCATTGCCCTGGAATTAAATGCCCTAGTCAGTAATCCAGTAAAACGTCACCCCATTACTAGTGTGATGAATCCTGCAGGGTCCTAACAAAGACCCTACCTAAGGTCTCCTCCCATGTGGCTAGGGGAAGGCAGCCACTACCTGATCCTGACCCTTGGGGTGGTATTAGCCAGGAGGATCACCTGAAAGAAGAAGGGCCCTAGGAGGACAGGAGGACTCCCTTAGGATAGACACAGTATTTGTCTTCCTCAAAGGAAGAAAGGTCGGGGCAGCCAGAATATGTAATGGCTTGTTGTTGGAAGGAAGTTTTCCCAAAGCTAAATCTTTTGATGTTGATGAAGAATGTCATAATCCATCACCTATTGTCCATAAGAACCCCTCCAATAAAACAATCCACAGATATGATGGTGAAAGCCCCTTTAATCCACAGGTGGATGGTAAAAACACATTTCCAAATATTAACATTTTAGAATATGAACATTTTAAACCTGTTGTGAATCAGAACAACTCATTAAGTCCTCATAGAAGTCTTGTAATTAAGGATAGAAATGAGAATAATACATTTGGAAATAACAGTCAAATCAGAAAAGGGGATTTGAACATTGAGGACTTCAAGTCCCACAGTGCTCAAAGTACTAGGCGAAGAAGAGGGATGCAGAGGCTCAAGATTGCAAGTGGCAGTCTAATTGCTCCAATGACCCACACCTTAGGGAGACTGGGAGGTATAAAATGCCCCTCAAGTCCAGGCAATGGAGAGTAGCAGAGACAGCAGTAGTGGGAGGTGGACTGAATGTCATAATTCCACATTGCAGTCAAAGTTGAAGGAGACCGTGGGAGACGCCGGAGCTGCCGTGATTAGCAGATTGAAGGCCAGCTCTGAGAGGGTCTCTCCCTTCAATGACCCTGTGTGCAGAGGTTGTGCAGTGGGAAGCGTTGTTGGTGAAAGCTTTCCCCCTGAAGAACGTAGATTCAGGGGTCTCGCAGCGTAAAGCGTAACATTTTAAAACTTTCCCCAGTGTAAAGTGGACTCTGTTAGCAGGCGAACATCCGAGTGTCGCTGGAGCGAGGAGCTCTCCATTCCCGACCGGCTTGGACCGCGGGAAGCAGAGGAAGAAGATTGCAGAGCAGCATGCAGCAGAGAGGGCAGAGGATCCGGAGGCAGCGGACGCAAGCTCAATACCCGGTGAGTTCACTACAAGTGTGTGACCCCGGAACGCTCCATGATCGCCCACTGCCCCCTCTAATACTTTTGAATACCGAACTGATAGAAATAACTTAAAGTGGTAGAGTATACCAGGGCAGGGACTTTGTAGTAGTGGGCCTGGCAGGTGAGTGGACTAGGTGGAAGTCATTGAAGTACTCTTCTGTGGTTGAATTCTGTGAAGAAGAAGAAGTGGCAGGAGTAAATTGTTGCAGAGTCATCCGGATAAAGAATCTTTTGTTGATACAGATGAAGTGTGGAAATATCCGTATTATTTGTAAGACGTGTCGAACTTTCAACGACCATATGAGAGACAAAGAGGGGGTTATTATGACTCTGGCGGTAGCCGTGCCGGTAAATACCGACACGCCTGCCGCTGGTATCATTTTTCTTCTGGCGCCCGCGAATGGGCAATTACCGGGTCATTCCGGCTGCGCCGGACCCGGTAATTGCCCATTCCTGGGCGCCAGAAAAAAAGGCTCCCCATTCCCATTTGTGCCCCGTAGGACTCAATGGGAATGGGGAGGTCGGATGCACCGGCACCATTCATAATGTTGCCGGTGCATCCGACATGCTCTGCTCGCAGGTGCCGTTCTGACCTGGCGGGTGGAAAGGCACCCGCGAGCAAAACTCCTAGTTTGCCGGTCCGGTAACAATGGTACTGACTGGACCGGACCGGCAAACTTATAATGAGGCCCAAAGACTGTTTGAATATTTGGAACTGTTGATTCAAATCCGAGTAAGAGACTTTCTTGGAACAAGATTAACTGTATTATTTGAACTTTGTTACAAGATGGGAAAAGACCCATTTTGAACATTGGAGTAAAAATCCTGTTGAGATTGTTGTCAATATCAAAGGAGTCATAGCTAGGGCTAAGTTTTTTAATGTTGGTTTCAGAACCTAGGATCAGTATCTCAGTTTTATCGTAATTCAGGCAAAGGCCGTGAGATGCCATCCATGCCTGAAAGAGGAGGTATATCTTATTTACTAAGGCTGTGTCCTCAAGAAAGTTGCCCGAAAGGGGGATGAGGATCTGGGTGTCATCTGCATAATTTGTGTAGGTGACACCCAGTCTGTCCAATTTATTGAACAAAGGCTTAGTAAAAATGTTATACATAGTGGGTGAGACACATGATCCCTGTGGTACTCCGCAGGATATTTGAATCGGGTCCGCAGAATCTGCAAGGGAGAAGACGCTCATTGTGCGGTTGGCTAGAAATGATTGGACCCAGGCTAGGGCCTCTCCTGAGAAAGACTGCATGATCCACCAGGTCAAAGTCTGCCGATAGGTCCAGGAGGAGTAGCATAGCTGTTTTCCCATTGTCCTTTAGCTCGTCAATTTGGGTCTTAAGATCTGTGTGCTAGACCAAATGTTTTCTACAAATCCACACTATTTGTCTCAATTAGTTCCTGATTTTATTTGAGGGGCAATAATATGTTATTATATAAAATGCCATGTATTGCTATGGAGTGCTTCTTTGCTGCAGTCTTTTTGTATTCATATATGGCTTGAATCTTTCTTAAATTGGTGTTTTGTGTTCTCAGGAAAGGCTCTTATTTTATCTGGATTTAAAAATGATCCTGTTCCCCACAGGATTTTATGATGGGGCCAGTTTGTCATTCTGATGTTTTAAAAGGTTTTCTGTTTGTCAGAGGGTTTCTAAAATCTCTAAAAATGTCTTTTGTCTGCATAAACGCAGAAGCTGTGTCTTTCTGATTTGATTGAACCCATGTCCAAGTGCTCACTTGTCGGGCGATTTCCTGGACTACAGGAACTTGTTGCTCCACTACTGGCCTGTTTCTTTGTCTTGTTAAAGTCAAGCTCCAGTTTTATGCACTGCCTTGTGAATCAGACAGAGTGATTTGAATTGAGTGCACTGCTCAACACGGAGCCAATGGAGCTGGCACAAGAACAGAGTCTTGTGGGCACGAAAGTGAGGATGAAGGACTGCTCTTGCTGCCATATTCTGCAGCAGCTGAACACGCTGGAGCAAATGCTGCGGAATAGCAAGATATAAGGCGTTACAGTAATCAATATTACTGATGACCACACCAAGGAGACCGGGAGGGGAAAAGGGCCAAGACTCTCAGGCCAGAACTCAGGAATCCAGAACAGCGAGGGCGATGTGGTGCCCACCACCAACACCTCTGTTTTCTCCCCGTTCAATTTAAGCCATTTTTAAGGCCATCCAATCACCAACTGCTTTCAAACAATTCCTCAGCTGACCCACCGTTTCAGGTTGAGTTATGTCCATCCACACAATAATTTGCGTATCGTCGGCATAAGAGTAACACAAAAAGCCAAAGGTGTGAATTATGCCCCAGAGAGGTTTAATGTATAGATTGAATAAAGTAGGATATAATGAGGAGCCCTGGGGAAATCCACACAGCAGATGGATAGAGTGAGAGAAGAAACGGGAAAGAGACACAGATTGGGAGCGCCCTGACAAAAAAGACGAGAACCAACCAAGAACTTGGCCAGAGAGGCCCGCTGAGGAGAGCTGGGCAATCAGGGTAGGGTGGTCAACTTTATTTAAGTTCATTCATGAGAAGAGAGTTCAATCAATTAAGCTTTCTTGGACATTTTCTCAAATGGGCTGAAGCCATTAAGTGACTGAAACATGCCGCACAAAATAGAACATCACTTGGAAAAGCTCCATCTGACGCAACGCGAAAATCAATATCAATAGCTTCTGAAACACAGCAACAAACAGCAGCACAACTTGCCAACCAGAGGACAAGAGCAACTTTCTCCAGGGCAAATGAGATGCCAGAGCAAGCTGAAGCAAGACTTGCTAACATGAGTACAAGAGCAACATCCTCCAAGGCAGATGAAACACCAGAGCAAACTGAAGCAAGACTTGACAACAAGAGGACAAGAGCAACATCCTCCAGGGCACATGAGACACCACTCCATCAGGACACGGGCAATGCCAGGTACCGCAGCTAGTAAATATATCAAAGGGAAATTTGTGGATATGTGTTTGTGTCTGTTGGAAATGTTCAGCATACTTCCTCAAATGTGGCGTGTGGGTCGGTACCATGGTGTAGACAATGTAAAAAGTATAAAATATACATTTATCTAATTGTTTTAAGCTGTTTTTAAGCAGTCTGCCCATGCTTTGATATGTGCCTGTGTCTGTTCGAAATGTTCAGAATACTTTTCAACAAGCTACAACCCTGGAATTTGGCATGTGGGTAGGTGGGTAGGTTGCATGGTATAGACAATGAAAAAAATATAAAATATACATGTTTCTAATTTGTGCAGTCTGCAATGCTTGGATATGTGTGTCTGTTTGAAATGTTCAACATACTTCTCAGCATACTACAAACCTGAAATTTGGCCTGTGGGTAGGTCCCATGGTGTAGACAATGTAACATGTATAGAATATACCTTTTTTGGATTTATTTATTTTTTAAGCGTCTGCAATGCTTACCCCTGCCCTATGGCTCTTCACGCCGTTGTTCTGCCGTAGTTCTACGTTCATTATTCCTAAAGTTCAGCAGTTCATGAAAACTTCAGCAGTTCATTGTTCCTAAACTTTCCACACTATCAGCATTTTAGCTGACATTAGCAGCACTCCGTTTTGAAGTCATGCGGGTGGCACAATACAGTACCTTTGTAGTAATGCGGGTGAAAGGAAATGGTGCATGTCCCTACAATAGTGTCTGCAATGATGTTGTCTGTCACATTGTGGCAAATCTGTCATGACAATTACAGAAATTTCATTTCCCACAGAAGTTGATGAATGTATGCCATCTGTGCAGTTCAAGCTTACATGCTTCAGCCGTACACGAATGGGAATGGCACTTCAAGCTTACACTCTTCAGCCCTACAGTTACAGCACTTATGTTGCTGTCACTGCTGCCTCAGCTGTTGATCAGGACACCAATGTTGCTGTGCTCCAACTCAAAGTAGCTGGAACCGATTTACAGGATTCATGCTTTTCTCATGGTCAGCTACGCAGTGTTACCACTTTCGGTGGTGCAGGGGTGGAAATTCGCTTAGGCCTCTCATGTGGGTGTGAGAGGCTTTAGCAGAGAATGGAACGCAGAACACGGGAACGCTGGTAAGGCGGGGTGTTTGCTGAGCAGTTAAGGTGTAGCACAGAGTGATAGGTGTACGGGTTGAGTTTCCAGCTCGAGCACGCCGAGATTGAAAATGTATTGAAATATATTGTTCGCTGTGCTTTGTTGCCATTTCATAGGGGGAGGGTGTACAGTGAACAGTGACTGCAGGACCACTACAGAGGGTCCTTTTAGCTGCATCTGTATCTGTCCCTGGTTTCAGGAAAGGAAAAGTGCTGGGCAAGAGTGAAAGACCACTAGACTTAAAAGCACGAGTTTTCAAACTCTGCCACTGCATTATAGCGTGTGTGAATACCTTATTATCCTTGTTTCCCCAGGACATTTTATGCTCTTAAAATCACGATAGGCAATTCATTAGCATTCTAGACACTCCCAGTATGCCCCTAATACATTACGACTTCTACGGCTCTGGGGAATTGGCCCGCCTCAATTAACACAATGAGAGACCATCCTTTGCTTCTTTCCATCTCAGTGTGTGAAAAAGACACCAAAAACATATAATTTACGGAGTGCTCTGTTACGAGGCTATTTTAAGCACCTGAATTTGACGATTCGCCATCATCCAAAAGATTACGCACACAGAGAAAACTGACAACACCAATAACAGCAAGGATTGAAAGTCAGATATCTTGTGCGCAGATACATGCGAACAGTCAAAATAACGTAGCTGCGAGATCAACAGAGTGTGTACGCCACCACGTGTCTGGGGTTGACATCCATGCCGCTGGTCAGAGCCAAGATGGCCCTTAGGCCAACCGACTTGCATCTACTACAACTTCTGTGTGCCACGACGGGTTGAAGTAGGCCAGTCGATGAGACTCTGTGAGGGCGTGCTTGATGTCTGCAAAGGAGCGTTGACATGCTGGTGTCCACTCAAACATGGCATCCTTTTGCAAAAGTCTTCGGAGGGGCTCCGTGAGGGAGGCATAATGAGGCATGTACCTCGCACAGTATCCTGCCATGCCTAGAAAGGAGCAGACGTCCGCAGTCTGTTGTGGTTCGCTGAGGTTGGTGATGGTGTCAACTTTTTCCGGGTCTGGCATCATCCCCTCGCCTGAGAAAATGTGGCCGAAAAACTTGAGCTTGGCTTTGCTGAACCGGCATTTGGCAATGTTCAGTGTGAGGCCAGCGGCTTGTAATGCCTCGCAGGTCGCATAGAGGGCCTTGTCATGAGATTATTTTGACGAACCAAACATGAGAATGTCATCGCTGTAATTCAGCGCACCTTGTATGGGTCTAATGATTTGGCGAATGGTCTTCTGAAAAATCTCTGCGGCAGACGAGATCCCAAAATGTTGCCTCCGGTATCTGAATAGGCCATCATGCGTTGCGAACGTTGTGATTGCTCTGGAGTCAGGGTGCAACTCCAGTTGATGGTAGCCCTGTATTAGGTCAAGTTTTGAGAACATCTGAGCATTGTTCAGCTGCACGATCATATCCTCGATGCATGGCCCTGGGTGCCTCTCGCGTTGGATGGCAGTGTTGGCTACCCTCATGTCTACACATAGACGTATTTTGCCCCCTTCTTTGGGGACTATCACATGGGGGGACACCCACGGTGTTGGCCCTGTCGCTGGTTCGATGATGTCATCGTCGAGGAGTTGTTGAAGTGCCCTTGATACTGCTTCCTGTAGATGGAACCCGACTCTTCTGGGATGTTGCAGTACTGGTCTTACCGCAGGGTTTATGTGGAGTCTAATAGGGGGACCTTTGAGTTTTCCTAGACCTGAAAAAATCTTTGGAAATTTTTGTGTGATGTCCTCCTGCGTGATGAGCTGCTGGGATTGCCCGCACGTGATGGCCCCTATGAGGTGCTTCTGATGGTATCTCCGGCTTTGATGTGTATTTCGATCAGTCCCAAACGGGAGGCTGTGTGGTAACTGAGTAGGCACCTACTTCTTGTAAGCGAGCGAATCACGTGGATGGTGGTGTTCACCTGCTGTCCGTTTAGGAGGAGGCGGCGTATGAAATGGCCAATCGTCTGCAATGGGGGGCGGCTCCCCACTGGAAGATTCGGGAGTGTGACGGCTCTAGCGTTGGTGGGTTTACCATTTTTGCATAGTCCTGTTCGCCCATGATGTTGACAGTGGTGCATGAGTCCACCATGAACTGAAATATGTTGTTTTCCAGTCTTGATGGGGATTTTGGGAGCTTCTCTGGCCTCCTCGTTGTCGAGTATGAGGTTGACAAACTCATCCTGATTGTGTTGGTCGTAGTGCGTGTTGTAGTGGGTCGTTTGAAAGTCTTGGTAGTAACCCTCCTCGCCATACTCATCTGGTGGAATATCATATTCATCCGTTAGGTATCGTGGTTGATCTGTGTGATCAGGGGTATGTGGGTAGTCATACTCTTGGTGCTCGCCAACGGCTCTTACAAACCGGCGTGGGTTCTGCTGGTAGTACCTTGGCTGTCTGTATTGCTGGGGCGGTGGCCGAAAAGGTGTCCTAGCCGGCGCTTGTGGTCGTGTCGGGGGGAATGGTATCCCTTCCCTGCACACCGAGTGAAAGTGTCCTTCTCTCCCACAGTGGGAGCATCGTTGTGATAGGGCTGGGCATGCTCCAGAATGGTGAAACGTCATTCCGCAGCAGTAGCATTGTTTCTGTGGACGCGGTGCTTGTGGTGTTGGTGATCTGTATGGCTGCTGTCCCCTGGCGAGATGGCTGTATGGCTGCTATGAGCTCAGCAGCGTCTTACTTGGGATTGCTGGCACCGCCAATGGAGGCAGCTTGGGCGTCAACCCTTTCGTATGTGCGGGCGAGTTCGTTCACTTCTGGTATGGTAAGAGGCTTCTTCAATAGATGTTTTTTGAGTGCAGGTGAGAGGCAGCCCTCAATAACCCTCAGCCTTATTGCTTCCTCCAGGGAATATGTATAAAACTGGCAATATGCCCCCTTCACCCGTAGGCGAGTTATGAAGTCATCCACTGTCTCATGTGGTTTTTGTGAGCATTGGTTGAATAAGTATCTGTCATAGTCTCGGTTTACCTCTATTATGAGGAGTTTGTCCAGTGCTTTGATTAGATTTGTGAAGTTGTCCTGATCAGCTGCAGGGATTGTTTTCACGATAGTCTTGATCTCGCCCCCCACCAGGTTGAGGAAAATGTCTCTAATGTTGGGTGAATCACCATCACCCGCCCCCTCAAAACATGCTGAAAATCCTCCATCCATTCAGTCCATCTGGGCCCTTTCGTGGCCGGGGGCGTCATTGTGTAAGGCGGAGGCATCCCTAATTGTACTGATTTTGCTGCGCTGGCAGGTTGGGGTGATGCAGGGTTGCTCTTGTGGAGTAGGTGGGGCCCCAACTGTCACTTCGGTAAGTAAAGGGCGCAGCAGTGCACTGTCTTCGGTGCTCAACGTTGGACAGTGGTGTATCAGGGCTCTGGTACATGAAACAGTGAGGGTACACACAGCCACTGGACTGGGATGCGTTGTTGGGGTTTCCAGATGTGAGGCAATGGGCTTTGGTGGGTCCGCTCACCAATGTATGCGCAGATTGTGGCAGCAGCAGTGTCAGGATGTCAGTAGTTACATGGTAGGGAGTTTACAGTTGAACCAGACGGCACTCCTGCAGCTGGGACTGGCTGGCGTGTTCAATGGGCGCTGGACTCGTGTTGCAGGAAAAGAGAAAAAAAAATGTATATTTTTTTTTTGAGCAGCCCTGAGGCCAGTCGGGGCTGATACACAGTCTGTGCCAGTGCCGGAGCGGCGGCCGGGCCGCCTGCAACTTCACGTCGCTTGGGGTGCGTCGAAGGAGGAGCCGACTCACTTGGATGAGGGTTGGGTCGGGCTACACGCACGCTTCGCGTGCCCGTTTTCCTGTGCGGCAGAGGAGGAGGCACAAACGGGTTGGTGCTGGGGGTTCGCACGTGTGTGCTGATGACCGTGCGTCGAGCAAGGAGGAGGAGAAGGCTCTGCAGGCTGGCGGCGGGAAGCTCTGGCGGCTGCAGCTTTCTTTTTTTTCTTTTTCCACGACGAAGGAGGAGGAAACTCGGCGGACCGCCGAAAGGAGGACTCTGATGTACGTGTACGCTGGAACGAACCTCTTCGCCTCTTCGCCAGTGTTGACTTGTCTGCGGTGAAGGAGGACATGTACACACAGAGCTAACGTAATACAACTTTCATTTTACAACTCCAAAAACTCCACTCCCCCAATTACGTCACTCGAAACCCGCCTCTCACGTGGGCAGGATTGACATTAACCCTGCAACGACCAGGCAACACAGAGCGTGCTAACTTAAGGGAACTAGATAGTCCCCATTAACCAATTCAGGACTTAAGATCTGTTTTTGATAACAGACTTGAATACACTTTAATGGCAACAACAATCAAGCAGCAAATAAATGCCATCTTTACACAAAAGAAGTATCGGAGCCTGGAGACGCAGATCTCCTCGAATTCGTCCAGGGAAGCCAGTTTCCTCTGTCCCCTCAGATAATGGAGGCAGGACAGGGGGCCGCTGCAGAATCTTTCATCAATGGAACTCCTGGAATGGAATTCCAACAGCCGAAAACAAGTATTTATACACAGTCTTTGGAGAGGAACACTGAACAAGCATCAGCACAACAAGCCCCGCAGACTGTAAATACATTCCAATCGCCATCTGAAGTAGTTCTAAATCGCAGTCCTGAAGTGACAAGCAGGCGTCCAAGGTAAGGAAATGACACTACACTCTGCATTGCACTTTGTTTTAAATTCACTAGTAAAAGTATTTGAGTCACTGAAAGGAGAAGTCCAAGTACACTCAGGGATTTTTATGGAATTGACTAAAGAAGTAGGTCTCTTCGACGCCACAGCAGTCAGTCTCAAAACCGCAGTGAATACTCTAGTGATGGATTCAATAAACGAGATCAAGATGGAAATGAAAAAGCAAGTGCCCCATACTAGCGATCTAAACGGTCAAGTGTCCCAACACAACCAGCACGTAGAGTCATTGAACTGGGAACACTTTGGCTCTGATAGACAAAGTACATAGAGGAAATACAAACATTATTACATCTACCTCACCTATTGTAGAAGAGGAAGGAATGTAAGTATTCGATGACACTCCACTCTCCGACTGAGTACTTGGGGAGTTTCAGAGAATGGCACAAGCAGCGAATGACATATATGTGGGTGAGAGCAAATTAGAGGAAATCATTGAAATTGTGAATATTTCAGATTGCGAGAAGCACACTTCTAAGCAGTGCAAATGAAATGGAAAAAGACAGCAGAGAAGAAGAGGTAGGGCGAATAAAGAGGGCACCAAACAGTCCTCGTCAACTCAGGAGCAAAAATCTAAGAATCAAAAAGCTCACAAAATGTCATACTCAGTCCGAACAGGCTTCTTCTGCGCAATCTCATTATCAAACAAGACAACTATAACGGAAGATCAAAGGCCAATTAAAATATTGAAGTTTTCACAACAGTAAACATCAATATCCGGCAATTTAGAGAAACAAAGCTTACAAAACTCACCTAATGACATTTCTACTGTAAGAACAAATGCAAGTACAACATTAAATGACTTGTCAACAGGGACCTCAAACCCTAGCATAGGAGTCCAAACAGAAAAACTACAGGATGTGATAAAGCGTGAACCAATCTTTTACTGAGGGAAAAAAGCTAAAGCAACCCTCCCAGATGTCGCAAGAGCATCAGCATCAGGATCCCAAATGTTGGGGATTTCATCAACTAATGTCATAAATCTTACAAGCATCACTTCAGGGAATGAGCCTGAAGAAGGAGATGACACCTTCCCATCATCTCACGACTGTAGAACTCAGGAGAACAAGTCTAATCAGTGGGCTGCAGAGAGATCTCAGATGAATAATGAAATGGAGGACTTGTTACATCAACCCTACGCCATTTCAGACTGTGGATGAAACATTCAACCAGGTGAAAAGATCAGAAACCATTAAATCGAAGTACCATCTTGTTCGTTTTTAGAGAAATCCCTGATCTCTATTTCTTCTCTACCCATGGCATAGAATATGTGTGCTTGCCTCACAAAGACCGTACATCAATGGCTGAAATGGGCTTGAAAACTCAGTTGGGTACTAAAGCTGTGTTGGCGGCGGCTGCCAACATAAGAAAATAGAACGGGGACAGAGGCATTGTTCAGTAATTACAACATAATCTGCCTGCAAGACACCTGGTTGACTCGAAGTTTCAAAATAAATGTTTTTTCTCTATTGCAACAACTAGCCTCTCCTTAAAAAAGAGGGCGCCCTGCTAGGGGCCTGTTGATCGCGATTCGGAATACATAATTCTAAGTTACGAGGCCATTCCAACAGGGACTCAAGGCAAACATTTCAATGAGAGGACAATTTAATCCAAAAGAATTAGTGTTGATCAATTTGTACTGGAATCCTGCCTGCTCGACCCTACCTTCCTTCTTGGAATCACTGTCAACGTTCTTGACAAAGATGGCAATTGAGAATGGTTCAATCAGCATAATTTTGATAGTAGACGTAAACTCTCAATGTATCGTGTTGCAATTGCCAGGGGAAACTATAAAGAGCAAAAAGCCAACAGCAAACGGAAAGAAATGGTTAACCATTCTTCTAGATTGAAATCCAGTAATGGCCAGCGGAAACGTGCAGGGAGATGTTCTGCCTGCACTGACCTGGAAGAGGAGATCCTTTGGTTCAACAATACACTATCCTTTCCTTTCTAAAGACTTGTTTGCCAGATGTATTTCTTTTCGAGTATGTGATGAAGGTCATATTGGCCACAGTATGCTGACAGGTTGCTTCTCAAATATCCCCATAAAGGTGGGAAGCAGGTGTATCTCAGACTTGAAAGTAAACCCTGGTGGGAATAGAATTGTTACATTTACAAGAGGTGGAACCACTCTGAATAGAAATCTAGACAAGGCCACAAATATGGTAACTGAATCGGAATTAGAAAAGATGTGTGATCCAGAAAATGTACTGAGTCTTTGTGGGATTTGGCCTCTCTAAGAAATCACAACATAAGCACTGCTTAGATGAGGGAACCTGGCTCAGGAAAAGACAATTTATAATCTCAACTTGGGCCTTAAATCGCCAAACTAAATCAGAGCAGGAATACCAACTGAAACTAATCGAACTACGTTCTGGTTATAGAAATTGGTCTCGAACACAAAGATATCTTCGCCACCAGAAAGACAGAGAAAAGGTGTTACAAGTGGTATCTAATAAAAACTTCTGACATTTTTGGTCTCTTGCTAACAGTCTGAATGCCCCACAAAGTAGCCTTTTGTGCAATTCTGTGCCCAAAGAAAAGTGGTGTAATTACTTTACAAACGTATTTGGTCACCCCTCTCCACAGAAATTCTAATTAAATACAACTATTGTTTGGAGGTTGCCTATGTCTCAAGAAATTATAACAGAGTTGATTGTAAAATCGTCTTCCTCCAGAGCGGCCAGTCCAAATGGCCTCACTAATCAAATTCTTAAGTCAAATGTGAAGCGCTATGGGCTAAAATAATGCTGGCTCTCTTTAATGAAGTTTTGGAATGCAGGAACCTCCCAGAATCGGTTGTAGGTGAAAGGGTTTACTGCAATTGATTTGAATGCAATAGTTTCGAGACAAAAGGACCGGAAAAAAAAGGTTGACTGGGTAGATCTTTCAGGAGCTACCCCCCCCCCCCCCAAAACCCTGTTTTTGGTGTAAAAACCACTTTTTTCTTCCTATACGGAAGCAAAAACAAAAAAAATACATTTAAAAAAAGGCATTCAACCTTTTTTTTTCCGGTCCTTTTGACTCGACACTATTGTAATTCAAATCAATGCATTCGACCCTTTGACTGGACACCCCCAGAATCATGGAAATCTGCTATCATTATTCCAGTCTACAAAAAGGGCGACCGGGTGATCCAGGGAATTACCACCCGATCGCCCTTTTGGATGTCGATAGTAAGGTTTTCGCTGGGGTCGCGCTTAGGGAGTTAGAATCTTGGGCACTGGACAAAAAAAAAAATACTAATGAAACATCGAATTGGCTTCAGAAGTGATCTTTCAAATACCCTGAATGGCTTAGTGATGAACATTGTAAGCGAGAAGACTTGGGCGAAGCAGGGCCCGATATTATATGGTGCCTGGGTGGATCTTTCAAGAGCTTTTGCCATGATAAATAGAGAACGATTGTGGTCAAAATTGGAAAAAAATTGGGAATTCCCAAGCCTCTGTTAGCGATAATTGTCAACCTACATGAAGACTCTCGCTAATAAGTCAGGTTAACTGCACAGGGAGAGCTCTCTGCCTCGGTACCTGTTGGAAGGGGAGTGAGACAGGGGTGCATCCTTGCCCTCTGCTTATTTAATATGTATCTTGCAGACTTTGCAGAAACACTAGAACATCATGCACTGGGCAGTACTAAAATAGGAACCTTTTCCATCTGTTGGATGGACTATGCAAACCGTAAAGTCCTGTTGGACTATACGCTGATAGTGCTCCAACATCTTCTGTCTGCCCTTGGAGATTATGCAGAAAATAATTATTTACGAATAAACCCTGCCAAGTCGAACATAGTAACTTTCAAGAACCCACTCAGGCGTGCTCCAAATGGACCCTGAAAGACCAACTGTTCCGACTGTGAAAGAAGTAATATATTTAGGCTCAGGCTCCACTCTTATGCAACTGCAGCCTACTTGGAATCGTAATTAAATGACAAGCTGGTTCAGTTGATCTGTCAGATGAAAAAACTTTCTAATTCTTACTGCAAATTCTCAATAATCCCTTTGATAACCTTTTACAAAAGCAAGATTCTGCCTGCATTACTTTATGGAATGAAAATTAAAACCCAAGCCTAGACAACAAACTAGCCAAGAATAGAAGGAAACCTCTGGAGAGGAGCTTTGAATCTACCTCAAGGTCTACCTATGGTAAGTCTAAGGTATGAGTTAGGCTAACAATCTATGCAGATGCATCTAGATTGGAGATTTGTTTCCTTATACAGGCATATAATGGTTCCTCAACAACACTCCTTATATGATGACAATAGGCACCAGTTGTACAAGGAGTCAAGCCTATTTCTAACACAATTGAGAAAATACATGAGGGGACTTTTTGAAGAGTGTGAGCGGAAAGTAAATGACTTGATCAAAAGTCCAGTGGGATTAAAGGAGACAATGGCAATAATAGACTGGATTCGTACAATTTGTAAAATGCACCAATTAGTACTCGCCAAATCCCTCGTCCTCTATGATAAACCAAAAGGCTATATTCCATCGTACCTAAGGCGGTTCCCAAATACGAAATGGAGGCAGGAATTCTTAAGATTTTGTCTAAATCTGTTGCCAATCGGGGAGATTGTTTCAGCATGAAACCAAGGTGTACAAGACAATAACATCTGCTCCCTCTGTAATGAGATAGTACCTCAGTCCTTAAGGCATATAATGATTGACTGCAAAGGGACCAGGAACACGAGAATTAAGTTGCTGGGTCAAATTTTGTACACAGGTTAGACCTGCTTACTTCGGAATCCTTCTGGGAAAGATTGATAGCTTAAGCAGAAAACACACACCGACTGTTGCTAGTCGGTAACCCTCTGCTGCACTCCTAGTGGGAGCTAGTCCCAACTGGTGATCATGCCTTGTAAATACTAAAGACTCCAAGTCAGGAGTGTTTAAGGTACAATGGTAGGTGTCAGAAATGTGTAACAAGGTAATAATAAATATTCTCTAATGTTCAAAGGGCAAATGGTATATCAAGGGCTCCATTAATCTATGAATCTACAAACATGAAAGCATCAGGCTGAGAATAAACAGATAAAACGATAGACCCATAAGGTGATAAATCCAAACATAATCAATTTTAATTTATAACAAAATACTCCATGGGAGTGCGTTAGCAGTAGTCGTCTTAACAAAGCGATTTGTACAGGTCAATTGATAATTCAACAACAAAAGGCAAAATTAGATTTGAGCTGAACCCAATATTCAAACATAACCTGTTTAGTTAAGAAACAAAAATGGTAAGGTCATTCGTATGCAGGCTCTACACCACCTAGGTGTTGCTCTGCTACTGAGCAGTTACATTCACTCTGCTCAGAGTTCCTAAAGACACTCCTATTGGGTAATCAGTGCCTACGCGTTTCGGATTAAGAAATCCATCTTCAGGGCAGGATGTGTTTTTAGTTTCATCAATGTTCAGTTGCAATTCCTACAAAGTATAAGGATACACTAGTTAGACCTAGAACGTATTAAGAGGACTCTATCATTTAACTCACTAAAAAATGGAAGTGCACTGACCTGCTCTTCTTGTAAAGCAGAATCGAGTCATAATCACCTGTGTGGTAAAGAAATTATCAACCGCCAATTGTAAAAGTTTGACCTTATGTACGAGAACATATAAAATGATCCTCTATGGTAGAATGTGAGTACTCACCCAGTCACAAGACAGCTGTGTCTCGACGGGGGCAGGGGTGTTGTCAGGCGGGATTGCCGAAATTGGGTAGCTAGAGGCATGGAGAAGAATCAAAGTTACTGGCGACTAAGGCATATAACTATATGCGTTCTATAGGCATAGTAAAAGACACACCGTGGATTTCTAGGTAATATTGAAGCTACGTTTCCCCGATCATTGGGTGAACCCATAAAAATGAGTCAATAACACCCAAGAAGGGCGTTAGTTGAGATAGATGCACCAAGTATATATAAGGATGGAAGATATTTACTAAGATCACATGGTAAGTGTGATCAAGATTGATAACTTGGCAGGAACTATATTTAAATATTGAAGTGCTGAAAGTTCTGGTACATATGTTTTACATAAGTGGTTTTATATGTTATGAATTCAGTTTTAACTTTGTTTTGTATCTGTTTGACTCGTTTGTAATGCAATGTCACGTGAAAAGCCAAATTTCTGGCTGGATCACAACAATAAAAAATGTAAATAAGCCATCTCATCACTGGTATTATCAAATGTCACGGGCCCTGACGGGTTCACCCTTCCTTTTCATAAAACCATGAAAGAGCTCCTCATCAATCACCTGGAAATTGTTTTATCTTCTTTCTCTGAGTCTGGCTTTGTCAGCCCCTCTATGGCAGAGTATGTCACTACACTCCTCCTGAAGCCCAGCAAGACCCCAGCGTAATCCACATCATACTGCACTATAACCCTACCTTATGTAGATCCAAAAATGTATTCCAAAGTATTGGTGTATTGTCTGATGAGGTCCGAAGGTAACGCTCATGAGAGTATTAGGTAGGTGATCAATCTAATACCCTGGGGGAATCCTCTGGGATTACTTTCCCTATATTCCAACAAAGCATTTTGCCAAGATAGACTGGGGTTCTCTTTTTAGTTATTTTAGATCCTTTGACTCTGGCCCAACCTTCATAAGTTATATTAGAGCTACATTTTGGAATCCATAATTGAAGAATATAGCTTTCACGCCCTGGCTGGGGGGTGGAAATGGGCTTTAACGGTCCGCCAGCCCGAGCTTTGGTAGGCCCTTGCGACATGGTAGATGTCCAGTAAAAAATACCATCCCCACCCCCAGTGCCTGGTACACATACATAACCACATTGATTGTGTACAGGTGTGAGGAACTCGGGACCCAGGGGACAGGTGTGTCATTTTCTTTACTGGGCATCTATGATAGATGTCCAGTAAAATAAAACATGCCTTACCCCAATGCTCCCAGCACCTCGCATGCACATAATCACATTCATTGTGTGCATGTGTGGCACTGGGGTCCAGGGGGCAGGCATGGCATTTGTTACTCAGTATGCCCAGAAAACAATGCCAGGACAGTCTCTTTGGAATTCCTAGCACGTCACATGCAATGTCAAGCCTGAGCCCTAAACCTCCCAGCGTCTTGCATGTACACACAATTTATTATCTGTGCATGTGAGGCACTGGAGGGAAGGAATGCCATTTATTAATGGGTATCTGAAAGATGCCCAGTAGAAAATACCATGAATGGGCCCCCCAGCACCTCGCATGCACACAATTAATGTGTGCCCTTGAGGTGCTCAGGGTCTCAGGGGGCGGGCATGGCCGTTTTTCCTTGACATCTATGGTCAATAAAAAATGTCATGACTGTACCCTGAGACCTCAGCTTCTGACACGCATATCCCCTGGGCTTCCCAGCACCTCGCGATCACACATAATCACATTCATCATTAATGTGATTATATCCGACTGCATGGCGCTTGCAGAACCATGGAGCAGGCGTAGCATTTGTTACTGCACATCGTTGATAGCAAGCATGATAAGTGTTATTATGTAGCTAGACTTGCATTTTAATACAGCCAGTTTAGCCATTTCTTATTGTGGTATGACATTGTATATTGGGAAGCTTTGATAATGCAAGCATGATTAGTGGTATTATTCTTACTGTGGCATGACATTTTGTATTGGGCATCTTTGGTAAAACAAGCATAAGTATTATTATGTAGCTAGACTCGCATTCCAATGCAGCCAGTCTAGTAATTTCCTATTGTGATATTACATTTTGTATTGGGCATCTTTGATAAAGCAAGCATGATAAGTGATATTACGAAGCAAGACTGTCATTTTTTATGTAACCAGTCTAGCCATTTCTTACTGAGGCATGACATTTGGTATTGGGCATCTTTGATAAAGTAAGCAGGATCAGTGGTATTATTCTTACTGTGGCATGCCATTTTGTATTAGGGATCTTGGGCAAAGCAAGCATGAGTGTTATTATGTAGCTAAACTGGCATTTCAATGCAGCCAGTCTAGTCATTTCTTATTGTGGTATGACATTTTGTATTGGGCATCTTTGATAAAGCAAGCATGATAAGTGTTACTATATAGCTCGGCTGGCATTTCAGTACAGTAAGTTTGGACATGTTTTCATACTTTGGCATGCATTTATAATGGTAAAGCCAAAACGGGGTATGCTCTTACGTGGGGATACTGCCATATATTGGCAGAACAAGCATGAACATGTTTTCTTATAGTATTATTGCTGGCATTATGCACAAATCAAACATGAGTATGTTCTTATATGGGAATAATAGGGTATAATGGTGCAGTCAGTATGGAAATGTATGTGCAGAGCCAGTGTGAAAATGTTTATTTTTATTTTATTTTGTACTTATTGTGAAATAGCAGAGTTAATTCGACTTTTCAGAAAAAAATGGAACACATAAGAATATAAACTTACGTCATTACTTCCTGTTAAAATACAAAGGCCCTCATTACGACCCTGGCGGAAAGGGGTTTACGCCGGCGTAAACCATGGCGCCCCTTTCCGCCTGACTACGAGTTCCCGTAGCGCCATGGTGATTTTTACTCCTGCTTTTTGCAGGCAGAAAAATCCATGGCGCTACGGGACTTGTTGTTAATTACGCCACCGTAATTTACGGTGGCGTAATTAACGCCTTCCCCACTCCCATTATACCCTATGGGGCAAAAATGGGAATGGGGAAGGGTAAATGGGGATTGGGGACTTACCGCCCCGCCAAGGTCGGAATGGGGCGGTAAGTCCGCCAACCACCATGGCGGAGTTGGCAGCTTTGCGCCATGGACCATGGTGCAAATTGCACCATGGTTCTCCGCCAGGGTCGTAATGAGGCCCAAAGAAAAAAAGAGAAAAGAATAAACAATGAAGATTTACAGATGAGAACATTCAATACAATATTGTATAACACTAAGCATTATACCTGTCTTGTTACAAAAAGCAAACGTAAAGTGGAAAAAAGAACATTTCTATAAAACTTATTTGAATTTAATAAATCCCAAGGTACTTAAAACATTTAAAACTTCAACCGTGAGGCGTCTTCCATGACCCGCAATAAGACGTTCCCAAAAGGAGTCAGTACATAGCCAATCCAAAGTGGATACAAACATACCCAGAAATGTGATTTTCACAATTAATGTACCCCTACATTCAATTAAAAGGTGATGCAAAGTTTGTGTATCTTCCTCCCCACAGAGGTTACATTTAGGGGTTCCACCTATAGTCTTGTCTTGTATCAATTGGCTCTCCCCTGTTTTAATCAAGTCTCAGCCTCAAAAATACCGATCTCATCACTTGCTTGGGAAAGCAGCCCAAATAATTTGGCAGAAAACCCCTAGGTTTATCAAAAAATAGATAAACAGGCGGCATGAGGCTCGCATTTGCGCAATGGTTAAAATCCAGTCCGAGCGGGCCAAGGACTGCTTGACTCCAGTTGGATTATCCATCAATTCCTGAATTGAATGATCACAGATTCCCAAAAGAGAAACTCCATACATGTGCTATTTCGAGAGAACCAGACTGGTGTCACATTTTAGGTCAGTCAGGAGGTCCTCATAGATAGAATTCTTACATGGCATCAATATCACGCTAAGAAGTGTTAGGGTCTTCCAATCAAAACACCACATTAGCTAGTGTAGCCCCAACTCATATCTCAGGCTTGAAATAGGACAGCTCATGGGTAAATGTAAAACTTGTTTCCATATCGTGCCTTTCATGCGTGCCCAATTCAGTGATTGGGAATGATGTAATACTTCAAGTCCATAGAGTAAGGCTGGGATAACCTTAGCTTTATAGAACTTTATCAGTAGGCGGATTGAAAACTTACAATAGGTTTTGTATATTTTTTCATTTGGGCAATGAGTGGTAACAATTTTGTATTCAGATCCAATTACAAAGCTTTGTTTGTTTGCAATGCTCTCATCCCTAGCCCGAAATAGGTCAATTCCGTGACCACCAGAATATCATGGCCATCTAAAGACCATTTATAGCAGGGGCTGTTTTTATACGTTTTTTTAAAGACTAGAATTTTTTATTTTACTGGGTTGACCTGCAGCTCATTCTGGTTGGCATAGTGCCTGAAAGCTGTTAGTAGTTTTTGCAGTACTCTAGGAGTATAGTCCAGCAGGACGATGTCCTCCACATAGGCTATACAAGAAATGGCTTTCTTTCCAATGTTCAGGCTTGTCAATGAGTGACCTTCTAAGGCCCAGCCCAAGTCTGCAAAGTATAGGTTAAAGAAGCAGGGGGCTAACCTGCATCCTTGCCTCACACCTCTTTCTGTTGGAACTTCACGTGACAGAACTCTCTCTGCATTCAACCGAACACAGAGAGACGAGCCTTGATGGAGCGCCACTATTATTGCGAGTATACCCTTGAGGATCGCCCAAATAAGAAGCTTGGCCCAAAGGCGTACTCTGCAAATTGTGTTAAATGCCCTTGATAGGTTGAGCCAAGCACCATACAAAATGCGCCATCCTTGCCCACAGTCGTTTCAGCGCTCATTGCCATTATTACCCTGTTAAGGGTGGTTAAACCGCCTTTATGAAAGCCCATTTGTTCCTTGCATAAAATCTTCTCCTCCACCCATGTTTCCACATATTTTTTCACTGCAGCTGCAAAGAATTTTCCATCTGCACCCAGGAGGGTGAACGGCCGGTAGTTCACCAGATCTGACTGATCGCCCTTGTTGTAGATGGGGATAACAGTTGCTGTCCTCCATGAGGATGGAATGCTCGAGGACTTTAGGATTCCTTCAAAAATAATCAGGAAGACAGAAGCCCATAGGTCAATATTAGACTTTAACATAGCATTGGTAAGGCCATTCGGACCTGGGGCTCTTGAGGCCGAAGAATTAGTTATTAGTTCTACAAGCAATTCTCTATCGAGGGACATTTGCCAAGGGACCATTAATTCATCCTTCCACTCACTTAAAGAGTTCCCCTGAAAGATAATCAGGAAGTAGTTACACCAGGTATCGTCTGAGAGGATATTGCTTTGGAAATCACTTTGAAAGTTCCCGGAATTGCTGATCAGGCTCCAAAAGTTACGAGAATGTTTAGTTAGGAGTGTAGCCAACATAACCTCTCCATCTAGCTGATGGCAGAGGAACCTATGAGCGCGTAGCCAATTCCTATAATTGTTACTCAGTGTTTAACCTCTGTCTTATACTCAAGGCAGGAACCCCCTTTGTATATTAGATCTCTAATACACTTCCTTAACATTCTTTTTTTAGCCCACGTTTCCTCATCAAATGCAGGTGCATAGTTCCTACTCGATGTCGTAACCTGGGGTTTTGGAGGATTCAAGTCCCACCAAAAAGTAACCACTCCCAGAGGGTTACAACAGTTGACAAACTCGTCATGCGGGATCTCGTCCTTTGCTCGTCTTAAATTACGATTCATTGTTTTACCATTATATTTAAATGTAATTGGGTGTCGTTCCACTGGTTTGGTTGCATGAGTTGAATATGTAGCCGCATAGTCAGTTTATTATGGTCACTAGGACCTCCGTCCATGACCTGGAATATGGAGCATATCTTAAAAAGTTCTTCAGATAGCAAGAAATAATCTAGAGTTGAAGTGGAGAAACCCCTTGACCATGTGGTAGCAGGGGGATATCCCCCTTCACGCTACCATTAACCATTTTTAAATTCCAACTCTGAAAAAAGATAACCATTTCTTACCATTTGTTACAGATTTCCCCCTTAATTTCTTAGAAATGTCATAATTCTGAGGGATTCAGTAAGAATTTAGATCCCCTGTTAAAATTATTTCTGCAAAACCATAATTCTGCTTTGCGTTTGATTAAAAAGTCAGACAAACATTCCAAGAAATCTGTCAGGTTGTAATTGGCAGGGTTCCAATAAATGTTAACCAAGATTATGTGCAGCGGATAGTCCATGTTTTTAACTGTGAGCAAGGCAGCCAGGAGACCTTTACTATTGGTGGTTAACAGTTGGAGGGATTTACATACAGATGTGCGTACCAACATAGCAAGGCCCCCAGCTGGTTCCCACACCCTCTACTAATTGCCAACTGATCCACCCCCACAAATCCATCTAGCTTAAGGGGATTCAGCATCCAAGTTTCTTGGAAAAAAAATGAGATCAAACTTATTAAATACCTCGCTCTTACTAGATCTTAACTTGAACGATCTGGAACCCTGTGTATTCCAACACAATATTTTCGGGTTAGTGGCGACTAAAGGGACTCTTCATTGCCCCCTATATTTTCACATGCTTACGCTATTATAGTTGGCATAATTTCCCACATTCTTGGTTTAGAACCATTGCGAAAATTAATTCATTCACGTGCACGATTCTTCAAAACCAAGACAGTGGTTATGGTAGAATTTTGTCACGATCCATGCCCCTGACCACCTCAGGTATAACAGCTCCCTGGCAGCAGTGGGGCTAAGCCCTTCCCACTGGCCCCAAGGGCCTTAAAACTCCATCAGAAACATACATGGAGTCAGTCCTCGCGCCTTTGGCGCCAGGCTCACTAGCAGGAATAAAGTAATACCAGTTTTGGACCTTAATCCAACATGGAGGCCTATTACACAGCTCAGTTCTTACCAAGCCATGCGGTCTAGTGTTTTGGGTGTGGCTGGGCCTGGAACTACTTGGCCTGGAACTATTTTACCTGGGCTATTTAAACCACACCCAAACAGCAGAAAACGCTTCGCGTTATTCTGCACCCCTGCAGCGTAACGCTCACCGTGTCCAGCTCCTGCTCATCTGCTTCTCCGGTGGCACGATCCTGAAGCCCTAGATACGGATTCCATTAATAACCTGGAAGAACAAGAACAGCATTAGCGAGCAAGAACACTTACCTGTGAAGTAACTGGCCTTGAATCCATCCTGCGCTTCACTTACCTAAAGTTCGCCGCAACCTGCAAAGGTAAAGAAACAAGGACAGCCTTAATAACAATTCTTACTTGGGCAAGCAGTGAGTCCTGGCATCACCCTGCGCTTCTCTTACCTCGCCCATCTCCGGGTTTCACCGCAACCTGCAAGGGAGAAGGAACAAGGTCAGCATTAACAAAGCACTTACCTGGGCAAGAAGCGCTTAGATCGCTCATCACTCCCGAATATCACCGCAACCTATACAAAGAAGAGAAGAGAACACGGGGTATCAATTAACACCAAGAAACAGCGCAGCGCTCCGCGCATCAATAACTCACCATGGTCTTCGCCATCGGCGCAGCAACTCCGAGATCGCAACCATCCCTGTGAAAACAAAAGAGACATTGTTAGGGAACAGCGTAGTGGAGCAAGATGCTGAGAAGACAGAGAAAACGGAGGGAAAGAAAGAGACAGAATAAAGACAGAAAAGACATTATAACTCACCTGGAAGACAGCAAGCAGAGTCGGAGTCACAGCCGTCTGGACCCGACATAAGGGCACATGGACCAGTGAAGCAACTAGGTCCACGGAACGTCCGCAAAACCACATGCCCCTGCACAGAGACGCAGGACAGAGAGTTCAACGCACAAAAACCAAAGGTGAACAATAACCCCAGGGGAGGGGATTTGGAGCAGAGGGAGGTGGGAGTCCACCCATCACAGGACCAGTATCTTAACCCTCCGTTCTCCTGTTATAGGCGCTACCCAACGTCTGGCACATAACCAAGCAGAGAGGGGTCCGGGATAGCACTTAGACCTCCATCCAGTATCGTGTGGAGCCCCCGTGGATACCAGGTGAGCGTAACAGAACGCGAAGACTCAATTAAAACATCCACATGGGCATCATGGAAACATCGGAGACTGACCAACTAGTCCAACTACTGGGAGAATTATGGGCCGAGGTGCACTCCCCCCGGCAAGAAACCAACGCCCTTAAGAGGGAGTTGATTGTCACCAAGGACCGCACCGATGAATTAGCCAGACAATTGCTCCAAACACAGGCTGGGCAGGCTCTGTTGCCAGGAAGTATTCCGCCAGTTCCAGCCACATCCGTCAATCCAGTGCAGGTGGTCCTCCCTGGGGCAGTTCCTTTGGCCCCACCAGAATGTTTTACGGGGGACCCAAGAAAATATGCAGTATTCATGAACCAGTGCCGCCTCCAATTTCTTTGTAAACCCAGAGCTTTTCCTAACGATCAGTTCCGGGTTGCCTTCATTCTATCATATCTGAGTGGCAGTGCCGTGGATTGGTCCATACCGTTAATAAGCCAGGATGCCCACTCCTGCGGGATTTCAGGGGGTTTCAACAGGAAATGGAGAAGCTGTTCGCCCGACATACCCAGGGC
Source organism: Ambystoma mexicanum (assembly GCF_040938575.1). Taxonomy (NCBI): domain Eukaryota; kingdom Metazoa; phylum Chordata; class Amphibia; order Caudata; family Ambystomatidae; genus Ambystoma; species Ambystoma mexicanum. The sequence goes on along the minus strand of NC_090935.1, from coordinate 618,117,140 downwards.
CAAGCTCTGGATAATTAACTTCTATCCCTCCGCCAAGGCAGCCAAGATTTGTTAACATATATCGGCACTTTTAACAGACTTATCGTTGAAACTGGGTGGCCTGAAGAGAAACGAACAACGTTGGGAAATGAAAGACGTCCTAGCTCAGGTGGTAAACCTGCCAAAGACTGTGCAGAGTTCATCAACCTAGTGGTGCAGCTAGACCACAGGCTGCAAGATCGAAGGACATATCGAGCCAGAACAGAGAATCGGACTGTGTATGTACGCTCAAAGGAGAACAGTCCGTGTTCATCAGAAAACACTTCAGAACCCATGCAAATTGGGGGGGGGGTATGGAGCCCATTAACCAAGGCCGAAAGAGACAAAAGGAGACAACAGCAATTATGCCTGTACTGCGGGAAATCAGGTCACTTCCTCAGAGAATGTCCCATAAAACCCCCTAGGAGAACAGTTGGAGCTACAGAGAAAGAAGGAGGAGAACAAGAGTCGGAAAACTTCCAGGCCCGGCAAACGTAGAGGTCTGTTTGTCGAGCAAAGGAAAAGAGCCACAGACCTCACACCTTGCCCTGCCTGTGATTTTGATCAGTCACCAACAACCGTCTCGGATGCATGCTGTGGAGGCTTACATAGACAGCGGAGCCATTGGTAACTACATAGACCAAGGCCTGGAAACAAGGATGGGGCTTCCCCTCTGTTAGAAAACGACAACTGAGAAGGTCACCACTGTCGACGGCACAGAGATAGCTTCTGGTCCTGTAACTCAACGCACAGCAGAATTTAACCTTCTGTGCCAAGACGGACATCGTTGAAACTGGGTGGCCTGAAGAGAAACGAACAACGTTATTCCATCGAGGATTACTGGGAGAATTGAAAGACGTCCTAGCTCAGGTGGTAAACCTGCCAAAGACTGTGCAGAGTTCATCAACCTAGTGGTGGAGCTAGACCACAGGCTGCAAGATCGAAGGACAGATCGAGCCAGAACAGAGAATCGGACTGTGTATGTACGCTCAAAGGAGAACAGTCCGTGTTCATCAGAAAACACTTCAGAACCCATGCAAATTGGGGGGGGGGTATGGAGCCCATTAACCAAGGCCGAAAGAGACAAAAGGAGACAACAGCAATTATGCCTGTACTGCGGGAAATCAGGTCACTTCCTCAGAGAATGTCCCATAAAACCCCCTAGGAGAACAGTTGGAGCTACAGAGAAAGAAGGAGGAGAACAAGAGTCGGAAAACTTCCAGGCCCGGCAAACGTAGAGGTCTGTTTGTCGAGCAAAGGAAAAGAGCCACAGACCTCACACCTTGCCCTGCCTGTGATTTTGATCAGTCACCAACAACCGTCTCGGATGCATGCTGTGGAGGCTTACATAGACAGCGGAGCCATTGGTAACTACATAGACCAAGGCCTGGAAACAAGGATGGGGCTTCCCCTCTGTTAGAAAACGACAACTGAGAAGGTCACCACTGTCGACGGCACAGAGATAGCTTCTGGTCCTGTAACTCAACGCACAGCAGAATTTAACCTTCTGTGCCAAGACGGACATCGTTGAAACTGGGTGGCCTGAAGAGAAACGAACAACGTTATTCCATCGAGGATTACTGGGAGAATTGAAAGAAGTCCTAGCTCAGGTGGTAAACCTGCCAAAGACTGTGCAGAGTTCATCAACCTAGTGGTGGAGCTAGACCACAGGCTGCAAGATCGAAGGACAGATCGAGCCAGAACAGAGAATCGGACTGTGTATGTACGCTCAAAGGAGAACAGTCCGTGTTCATCAGAAAACACTTCGGAACCCATGGAAATTGGGGGGGGGTATGGAGCCCATTAACCAAGGCCGAAAGAGACAAAAGGAGACAACAGCAATTATGCCTGTACTGCGGGAAATCAGGTCACTTCCTCAGAGAATGTCCCATAAAACCCCCTAGGAGAACAGTTGGAGCTACAGAGAAAGAAGGAGGAGAACAAGAGTCGGAAAACTTCCAGGCCCGGCAAACGTAGAGGTCTGTTTGTCGAGCGAAGGAAAAGAGCCACAGACCTCACACCTTGCCCTGCCTGTGATTTTGATCAGTCACCAACAACCGTCTCGGATGCATGCTGTGGAGGCTTACATAGACAGCGGAGCCATTGGTAACTACATAGACCAAGGCCTGGCAACAAGGATGGGGCTTCCCCTCTGTCAGAAAACGACAACTGAGAAGGTCACCACTGTCGACGGCACAGAGATAGCTTCTGGTCCTGTAACTCAACGCACAGCAGAATTTACCCTTCTGTGCCAAGACGGACATTCGGAAGCCATTGCCTTCGACCTTATCAAGGTCCCTCAGTTTTGGGTGATTCGAGGGATGCCGTGGTTGGTGGCTCACAATCCTAACATCGACTGGTGAGCCAAGAAATTAGCCTTCTCCAATGAGTGTGCTCATGCGTGCTACCAAGTGGAAATGCCATCTTCTGACCCAGAAACACCTGTCCAAGATAAAGAGGCGTTGGTACTAGGTGTAACAAGTATACTACCAAGCGAATACCACGATTTCCAAGACGTTTTCCAAAAAGAACAAGCTAATACCTTGCCCCCTCACAGGCCATATGACGGTCAGATCGACCTCGTACCTGGTGCACAAATCCTATGTAGTCGAATTTATGCACTCACCGAAACTGAAAATCTCCACTTGAAATCATATCTGGACCAATACCTGCCAAACGGTTTTATCCGCCCGTCCTAATCCCCGGCAGTTTCGCCCCTATTCTTCATACCCAAGAAGGAGGCGGACTTGAGAACGTGCATCGACTACCGCACACTGAACCAGGTAAAAGTTAGAAACCGTTATCCTCTACCCCTTATCCCAGAACTGCTGGACCAAGTCAAGGATGCCCAAATTTACACCAAATGGGACCTCAGGGGGGCATACCATCTTGTGCGTGTAAAGAAAGGAGACGAATGGAAGACCGCCTTTCGTACCAAGTATGGGCTGTACGAATATCAGGTGATGCCCTTTGGGATTTGCAAAGCTCCCGCCGCATTCCAGTACTTAATGAACGATGTACTACAGCAATTGATCGACGTATGTGCCCTAGTTTACATCGACGACATCTTGGTGTACTCCTCTTCTAAACAGGACCATGTCAGGCACGTTCGCTCGGTCCTTGCAAAACTCTGACAGCACCAGCTATACGCCAAACTTGAAAAATGCTCCTTCCATGTCACCGAAGTTGAGTTCCTTGGTTTTGTCCTCACTCCCAGAGGCATCCGGATGGATATGCACAAGGTAGACGCCATCCTTAGCTGGCCATCACTGTCTGCAGTCAAAGGTGTCCAAAGTATGCGTGGCTTTGTGAACTTTTATCGCCGATTCATCCCGGGTTTCTCCCAGATTGTGCACCCGATCACTTCTTTACTACGAAAAAACAGCAAACTGTTCCAATGGACAGAAGAGGCGGAGAAGGCCTTCCAGGAACTCAAGAAAAGATTTACCTCCGCCACGTTGCTAGGACACCCCACCCCGATCTCCCATATGTAGTGGAAACAGATGCCTCCAGCATGGCAATGGGGGCTGTTCTTTCCCCAAGGGATCTCGAAATAGGCCAATAACATCCCCTGGCCTTTTGGTCGTGAAAATTTACTACACCTGAACTTAACTATGCAATAACAGACAAGGAACTCCTACCGATCAAGGCAGCCTTTAAGGCTTGGCGGCATTACCTCCTAGGCACCAGACTTACCATCACAGTAATCACCGACCATCGCAACCTACAATACCTCAAGACGGCAAAGGCTCAATCATCCTGTCAACTCCGATGGGCTTTATTCTTCGCAGAATATGATTACATAATCACGTACCGACCTGAAGTCCAGAACAGAAAAGCCGATGCCCTATCCCGCATGGGTATTGATGAGAACGCATATTCAACCTCAGACCCGGTGGCCATTATTCCAGGTAACTACTAGGTAAACTACTAGGACTTACAACAACGTTATCTCTGGACGAACTCCAAAAGGAAATTCGGCTCCTAATGAACACAGAGGCTCTACAAGACTGGACCACTCAAGGAGAACATTACACAACAAAGAACCAACTCCCGTATTTCAGAGGGCGTTTATATCTACCGAATAAGGCGCTAGAAGAACATGTAATTTCTGGTTATCACGACCCCCTGATAGAAGGGCATCCAGGAATTGCCAAGACCCTAGCCAAGGTGAAAAGAAATTATTGGTGGCCAACCTGGCGAAAGGACATTACGCAGTTTATTCTGTCATGTGGCATTTGTGCACAGAATAAATCCCAGAAACAAAGACCTGCGGACCTTCTTCAACCCCCGGAAATTCCACCTGCACCTTGGCACACACTCTCCCTCGATTTCATCACAGATCTGCCTCCCTGTCAAGGGCTCAACACTATCCTAGTGGTTGTTGACCTATTCTCTAAAATGGCCCATTTCATTCCACTTAAGGGTCTACCAAACGCATCCAGTCTGGCAAGGGTGTTTTTAGAGCAAATCGTACGATTACATGGTTTCCTCTCCGTCCTGACCGAGGGAGTCAGTTTGTGTCTAACTTCTGGAGGAAGAGTTGTGCAATTGCCCAAATCAATATTCGTCTGTCCACTAGTCACCGTCCCCAAAACTGATGGCCAAACGGAGTGGACGAATCAGACACTAGAGCAATACCTACGGTGCATGTTACATCAAGTGGAAGAAAGCTGAAGGATGTGCTGTGGATAGCCGAATATGCCTACAACAACTCGCTACACACCAGTACCAGACAGAGTCCATTCTATACCGTATATGGAAGGCACCCACGTACTTCCGAATTAGATACCCCATGGCCTTGGAAATGCCTGCGGTGAAGACTTTACATACGACCATCACTCAAGCGTTCAAAAAGGCAGCAGAACACTTGATCCTACCAAAGAAAGACAGAATCTCTCTGATCAACACCGAAGAAAAGCCCCAGACTACCAAGTCGGAGATGAAGTCTGGTTAGCGTCTCGGCACGTGCCCATAAGAGGAAATCAAACATTTCGTCCCAGATATCTAGGGCCCCATACCATCAAGACTATTATAAATCCTGTGGCAGTAAAACTAGCTTTACCACCAAATATGTAGATCCATCCCGTATTCCACGTGTCACTCTTAAAACCTATTCAGCCTGGAACTCAGGTCAAAACACCACCAAATCCGGTACTGGTTAACGGAGAACCCGAATTTGAAGTCAAGGACATCCTAGATTCTAAACTGACTAGGTCCTTAGTGGACTGGAAGCGATACGGCCCTCAGGACAGGATATGGAAGCCTAGCGAGCACGTCCATGCGCCACGCCTGGTAAGACGATTTCATCGGAACCATCCGACCAAACCAGGGCAAGACGGAGGAAATACCTTGAGAGGGGCCTTAGGGGGGAGTACTGTCACGATTCATGCCCCTGACCCCCTCAGTTATAACAGCCCCCTGGCAGCAGTGGGGCTAAAGCCCTTCACACTGGTCCCAAGGGTCTTAAACCTCCATCAGAAACATACATGGCACCAGGCTCATTATCAGGAATAAAGAAATACCAGTTTTGGACCTTAATCCAAGATGGAGGCCTATTACACAGCTCAGTTCTTACCAAGCCATGCAGTCTAGTGTTTTGGGTGTGGCTGGGCCTGGAACTACTTGGCCTGGAACTACTTTACCTGGGCTATTTAAACCACACACAAACAGCAGAACACGCTTCGCGTTATTCTGCACTCCTGCAGCGTAACACTCACCATGTCCAGCTCCTGCTCATCTGCTTCGCCGGCGGCTAGATCTTGAATCCAACATGGGGGCCTATTACACAGCTCAGTTCTTACCAAGCCATGCAGTCTAGTGTTTTAGGTGTGGCTGTGCCTGGAACTACTTGGCCTGGAACTACTTTACCTGGGCTATTTAAACCACACCCAAACAGCAGAACAAGCTTCGCGTTATTCTGCACTCCTGCAGCGTAACGCTCACTGTGTCCAGCTCCTGCTCATCTGCTTCTCCGGCGGCCCGATCCTAAAGCCCTAGATCTGGATTCCATTAATAACCTGGAAGAACAAGAACAGCATTAGCAAGCAAGAACACTTACCTGTGAAGTAACCGGCCTTGAATCCATCCTGCGCTTCGCTTACCTCGCCCATCTCCGGAGTTCACCGCAACCTGCAAAGGTAAAGAAACAAGGACAGCATTAATAACAATTCTTACCTGGGAAAGCAGCGAGTCCTGGCAGCACCCTGCGCTTCTCTTACCTCGGCCATTTACGGGTTTCACCGCAACCTGCAAGGGAGAAGGAACAAGGTCAGCATTAACAAAGCACTTACCTGGGCAAGCAGCGCTTCGATCGCTCATCACTGTGGAACATCACTGCAACCTGTACAAAGAAGAGAAGTGAACACAGGTTAGCAATTAACACCAATAAACAGCGCAGCGCTCCGCGCATCAATAACTCACCGTGGTCTTCGCCCTTCGGCGCAGCAACTCTGAGATTGCAACCATCCCTGTGAAAACATAGAGACATTGGGCCTCATTACGACCCGGACGCTAAGTACCGGTCATTACCGGCATGGCGTAATTACCGTGTCCGTGCTGGCAATAGACCGCTAAAAGCGGTCCATTACGAGTTCGCAGGCACAAGCTTTGCGCCATGCCGGTAATTAACTCACTGCCATGCCGCAAAAGCCCGCAAATCCCCCTTTCCGGCATCATCTGTAGTGGAAATAGCTCCTCCGGCATCCAAGCCATCGGCATTAGCTGTCACCTCAAATAGCGGTAACCGCTATTAGCGGTGACCGTAAATATGCGGAACCGGAAGTAGCGTCATCGCACAGGAACGGGAAAGAGCACGGCGGCCATCTTTAAAAACACAATCCATTGCCATACACCACAACCAGGAGCCATCTGACCCCCAGAATTCCAACACACCTCCGCCACTACTTGTTGCAATTTAGGATGCTAAAAGCAGTGAAAAAAACGGGAGATCGGCTGCGCCAGGAGCGCTTCTCCAGAGAGGAGCTCACCATGTTAGCAGAGACACTGCAGGAACATGCAGATGTGGTGTTCGCAAACGACATGTCCGTCCAGCACTGCAGCATAAAAAGCAGATTTGGGCAGAGGTCGCCCAGAGAGTCAGTGCCGTCGGCACCGCACACCCAAACAATGCCGTAAGCGCTGGGATGACCTATGTCTACGTGTGCGAAGTATATTCTCTGCCAACCGAAACCTTGGGATGGAGACAGGTGGAAGTGCGGAGTCTCCCATAAAACTCCAACATGGGAGGAGATGTGTGCCACCACCATAGGCACCGAGGCAATAGAGGGAGTCGGGGACATGGAGCGAGGAGCCCCGTCATCAGCCGATGCAGGTAGGTGTCTCTAATTAAACAATGCCAATACCACCACGATGATGTCCACCTGAACTGACAGTGCAATGATGTAGAGCAGGGTCCACCAGACACATAAGCACAAGACTGCCTACAGACAGTGCAGAGCATCAACTTGTCCACATGCATGATGCACCCCATTTGTGTTGCAACCCAGATGCCTCCATGCATCACCCACCCAAGAGTGAGGCAACCTGTATGTCATCCCCCCAATGTTAATCATCTACCATTCCATATGAATGCAGCCACCCCAATGCATGCCCGATGCCCGTAGACCCATCACTAACCCTCTCCCTCCTTTGGTCCCCCACAGGCACACATTCTGACAGCGGTGATGAGGACACCGGTGCCACACTACAGAAGAAGGCCAGGACCGAGGAGGGTGAACACCGCCCCTCAACCTCAAGGGGCAGAGGCCAACCTACACCACCTCGGAAGGATAAGAAAAACACAGAGGCCACAGCACCAATGTGCACCACGGCCTCCACAACAACACCCACACCAGCCACCATCACCCAGGAGGCATTGGCAGAGGGCACACCATCGGCTGGCAGCAGCACAGTCGGTGAGACGGCTGCCACAGCAGCCATATCTGATGACGAGGGCGACGTACAGCTGCATGACCCAATACCCGCCACAGGCCCCCTCCACTCACCACACCTATCCCCATGCAGCGTGGTGGACGGCAGCATGCACGGGCTGTCATCTGCAGATTCATGGCCAGCAAGTTTCAGCCCCACACCAACTGTGCCTGATGACCAAATCATGGTTGAAACGCCTCACACTTCCACCCCTGTGACAACCACCCAAGAGGGGATCCTGGCTATACAGAGGCGCCAGGAGGAACTCACAGGGCTGCTGACGCAGCATATTACCGAATGTACCCGTGCACGGGATGACATCAGGGACAGTGCTGCATCGATAAAAACAGCCATCGAGTCCACCTCAAAGGACATTTGTGCGGAACTTGCAGCAGTGCGCCATGTCCTATCAGAAATGGTGGCAGCAATGCGGGGCAAGCATCCACCACAGTTGCCTAGACAATCAGGACCATAATCAACTGCCAGCTCTACTAGGACCAGCCCTGTGTGTCGCTCTGGCAGGAACCTGCACAGAACAGACAGGGGGGCACCTGGTGCTGGAAGAGGGGGAGGGCAGTAGGCCCAGGCATGTACACTAGTGCCATGTGGACTACTGGTGCACGCTACTGCACACCATGTGTTGGGAAGTCAAGGGGGGAGGGGGGAGAGGGTGTGTGGGGGAATTGAGGGGGAGGGGGGAGATGGTGTGTGGGGGAGTTGAGGGGGGAGGGGAGAGAGGGTGTGTGGGGGAGTTGAGGGGGGAGGGAGGAGAGGGTGTGTGGGGGAGTTGAGGGGGGGGAGAGGGTGTGTGGGGTGGAGGGCTTGTTCACTTTTTCATAATTCTTTAATACACATTTTGGTGACTCATGATTCATATGTTTGGACATTGCTTATTGTGTACGTGTGCTTTATTGGTGAACAGTCTACAGTGTCCATGTCCCTGACACACCCAGTGCCCTGAGTGCCACCTCCATGTCACACTCCCCGTCCATGTGTGCTAGAAACATTGGTTGATGAGAGTCTGACGCATGTCACGTCCCTCCTGTGCATCGCTGCCTCCCTGAGGTGCTGCCCTATCTCCACCCACATCATCCTCATCGTCAGGTGGCTGCAGTTCAGCGTCAGGGGGCAGGGGCACATTCCGTCTGATACACATATTGTGTAGCATGACACATGCCATGACGATCTTGGCTACCTTCTCATGGCGGTACAGGAGTGCCCCACCAGACCTGCTGAGGCAGCGAAACCGTGCCTTCAAGAGGCCAAATGTCTGCTCAATCACCACACGGGTGCGTGTATGTGCACGATTGTAGTCCTCTTCGTGCCTGTTGTGTGGGTTCCGGACTGGGGTAAGGAGCCACCTCTTCGAGGGATAGCCTGCATCACCTGTATGTGGGCAACAATGTATATGTGTAAGTCATCACATCATATGGGACCTCGATCAATGACACCATAGCATGCATTTATTTCCTGATTGCAACCACATTCCCATGCATGAATGGAGACACACGATGTGACTGCTATGTGTGTATTCCTCTTATGGACTGGTGTGCATGCCATCAACTAGTGAGCGCAGGGGGGTCCAGTTCCTTGTGAGTGCTCATGGACTGTGTTAGTCCACAGCGGTTGTTTCCATGATCTGGCTGATGTCCGGTAATTTGTATGCTTTCATCCTGGCACCGTTGATGTCAGCCTCATGATGATCTCACTATGCACAACAAATGTTGACATGCAATTCTGTTGGACCTCTGTGGCAGTGTACTGGTGTATTCATGTATTTGACCCTCATGTGACTCCTTTGTACGCAGTAATGGGGGACTGTCCTTTCAGTTGATAGTATTTGGTGCTGTGTATTGACCATAGTAATTGCTTGTAGCTGCATTGTGTTGAGGGGGATACGATCTGATTAGGTACAGTGCACATGTAGATGGCTATGGAATGGCTGTGACACTGCATCATTCACATGGTAGGGCTGCTTACATCTTGCATTATGTGGTCAGGTGTCAGGTCCAGTCTGGGCTGCTTTGGGGTATGAGCATGGTCCATTCTCTCCGGCACTCGCAGCCAGGTGAAGTATGCATCTCTTCCCCCCCCCAACTCAGCCACGTGAAGTATGCATCTCTCCCCCCCAACTCAGCCAGGTGAAGTATGCATCTCTTCCCCACCCCCAGCTCAGCCAGGTGAAGTATGCATCTCTTCCCCCCCCAACTCATCCAGGAGAAGTATGCATCTCTTCCCTCCCCCAACTCAGCCAGGTGACATATGCATCTCTTCCCCCCTCCCCCCAACTCAGCCAGGTGAAGTATGCATCGCTCCCCCCCCGCCCAACTCAGCCAGGAGAAGTATGCATCTCTTCCCAAATCACCTACCCACATCGCATTTCCATAAGCCTTACAGGCAACTCACCAAGAAGCCAGGATCTGTGCCCTGCATGTCGCTCCATGTAGCGTGGTATTGTGGAGTTCTGCAGGACCATTGAATCATGGGTTGATCCAGGGTATCTGGCACAACAATGTGTGATGATCTTGTTTGAGTCACATACCATTTGCACGTTGATTGAGTGGTATAGCTTATGGTTGGGGTACGCTACCTCCATGGCATGTGGGACCACCAATTCCACATGGGTGCAGTTGATGGCGCCAATGCAACCAGGGATGCCGGCCAGTGAATGGAAACCAACTTTGGTGTTTGAAATCTCCTGGGCAGTACGTGGTAAGTAAATGTGGTCGCCTGTGTGCTTCAGGAGGGCATCAAGCGCTAGGTTCAGCGTATGTGAGAATTATGGTTGAGATATGCCATGCATGTGCCCCACCGTGTGCTGGTAGGTGCCTGTGGCCAGGAAGTGGAGCACAGACACTACCTTTAGTAGGGGTGGGATGGCGGTGCGTGTTTCAATCAGGCTGACGATGTCGTCATGTATCATGTCGACAATGGTGGTGATGGTGTCCCGGTCCAGACGGTACAGGGTGTGGATCTGCTCAGGGGTTAGGTTGAATGGACTGGCTCTGATGCGAGGGATTGGGGGCTACCTGCGTGGTGCCACAGGCTGAAGAGGTGGGACATGCTGGGCCTGCCTCACTCTCCTTCTCCTCCTGCGTCTCCTCTGTGCTGCCTGTTGTTGTAGTTGTTGTTGCAGCAGTTCCAGTGCAATCATGTCCTCCAGCCCCAACATTGCTAGTAGTATTGGATCCATTTTGGTGTTTGACTGGGTGTGGGAAGGGGTGGGGTGTGCTCCTTTTGTGCTGGCCCAATCTGTATTGGCTCCACCTGTGCTGATTTTGTGCACCTGTGGCAGTTGGGAACACTGCACATGGCCGTTTACGGGTGGTCCGCAATGCCGGTATTTGCACCATGTCGGTAAGGTACTTTTCAGCCTTCACTAGGGCGTTATTTGCATGTCCGCCTGACTTGTAATGTTCCCCTGTTTGCGCCATGCTGGTATTGCCGCCATGATGGATCGCCTGCCCGCGCTCATGTCGCTATTAGCGGAACCGTTAATTATGGTGCCGCTAATATCCGGTTGGCCTGTCTTAATCATGCGGAGCGGTAATCGATGCTGGTAATCCTTTACCGGCATTGTTTTATACTTACCGCCCGGGTCGTAATGAGGCCCCCTGTTAGGGAACAGCGTAATGGAGCAAGATGCCCGGAAGACAGAGAAAACGGAGGGAAAGAAAGAGACAGAATAAAGACGGAAAAGACATTATAACTCTCCTGGAAGACAGCAAGCAGAGTCGGAGTCACAGCCGGTCTGGACCCGACATAAGGGCACATGGTCCAGTGAAGCAACTAGGTCCATGGAACGCCCGCACCAAGCACGCGCGCCTACACAGAGACGCAGGACGGAGAGTTCAATGCACAAAAACCTAAGGTGAGCAATAACCCCAAGGGAGGGGATTTGGACCAGAGGGAGATGGGAGTCCACCCATCACAGAACCAGTATCTTAACCCTCCATTCTCCTGTTATAGGCGCTACCCCAATGTCTGGCACATAACTAAGCAGAGAGGGGTCTGGGATAGAGCTTAGACCTCCATCCAGTATCGTGTGACGCCCCCGTGGATACCAGATGAGCGTAACAGATTTGTAACCTTCCCTGATGTTTTAGAGTCCATGGTTTGACCCCTGCTCGTACTCTGTTGTTTGTTGTTAATCATGATCTCAGAGGAAATCACCAGACCTCTATTGTGCAGTTCAGCCATTTCAGCCAGAAGTGCTTCAGCACTCATTTTTGCTTTCAAACCCAGTTCCACAAAATACATGCAATTAGGATATGGGAAACGAACTAATTCAATATCGCTGGATTAAATACAGATATAAGTTTTGGATCTTCTCAGCAGTAGCAATATTGAAGACTGATTAAGAGCTTTGAAGTCCTTATCTCTCCTAAACTGATGGAGCAACACCCTTGGAATCGCAAACGGGAGGAGGGGTTAGTACAGAAGACCGCAATTTTGGATGTTCCAGTATCTTGTAGTCCCCCAGCTGAATTTGTTTAACGTTCTTCCATGTCTGAAAGGTTTCCATCTGTTGATAACATTACTGGTTCCGTTCTGTTTTCAGAGGTCTCTAGATGATTTCATAAAAGCGACTTAGGTGTCTGGATGGTTGAGGGTGCAAACAGACTCGCAACCGTTCCCTCAGCCTTCTTTGTTCTATAGAAAATCGGTTCCAATTATTCTGTCAGATTCCCAGATTTGGATTGAATTTCATTCCTTGGTAGCACCATGGGGCCAGCTCCTCTCTCCAGAGCAGAGCCCTGAAGTAAGTCTCCCATGGAAACGTACGAGGCAGAATTGGAGGAATCTGCTTTGTATTTTTTGCATTTATAGAAAATTGGCTATAGGTTCTTTATATCAAGTGGTTTTTCTGTTTGGGAGCCCATCGAGATCTTACACAGGCTTTGCCCTCCCACCTTTGAGGGTGGGGGTAAGTGCACTTTTGTCGAGCCCAATACAAACTGAGGAGTTGGTTGGTTGCCCTGACCTTTAGAGGAAACTTTTTTCTTTTTTTTGTGCTGCGGCACATCACCCAAATTCACCACGTTCTTATCGGGGAGGTGTATTGACTGCACAAATGCTGCTTTCACAGAGGTCTTTATTTTATTCTGTTTTTGTTTTTAGACTTCAGCTCCATGCTTTCGTGAGCTCTAGACTTCACCTCTATTGCCTCTTTTATTTTCCTCCTCTGCCTTGATCGGGCATTCTGAAGAGGAGGGTCTAGCGTCGAGGCGTCCCCAAGCACCACCGTTGGAGGCCCCATTAAATAAATAATCTGAGCAGCTGGAGTTTCCTTCTTGTCCACTATATTCGCTAATCTCTTAATTCTTTTAATAATGATTTCCATAGTGGTGTGTCATCAAGGAAGGTGTCCATTCTGTTCTGCACAGGGGAGCTGGCTGTGGTTTTCTCACTAACATTGGTAATCAGCTCAGCCTCCCCCTGTGCCAGCTTCATTACGGCCATATCTTCCATCTGTTTTTATAGATTCTATTATAAATGCCTGATTGTCCAACATGTGTTGCTCCTGGTTTTTGACACCCAACTTTAGTTCTGTTGCGAAGCATCATACAGGGCACAGGTAAGTTTATCAACAAGTATTTATTTAAGTAGATGGGAAATAAGACCCCCAACACAACAAGGGCTCCCTACATTGACACAGAGACTATCAACTGACAAATATAGAACACTGAGAAACATCTCCAGCTATATGACCTCATCAGAACTGGAGGTACTTAACATTCCATGCCATCCAGCTTCACTATGTTGGGTGGCTCATATTACCTTTGTAGTTAACAACATCATAACACATCTCCTTTCCTTTTTATTAACCAGCCTATTATTTCACCATAGGATGTTTCACACATTGCCTCTCTTTACCGTGGTACTGTTTCACACATTACCTCTCCTCACTGTAGCACCTTTCAACACAGCCACCACTCTCACTGGGTCTGAATATAACATCTCACCCTTCCTTTTCACTACTCCTTTCCTTATTCTTACCAAATCACCACATTCCACACGCAACTCCTTCCTACCTCTCCTCTTGTTTTCCCGCATGACCCATTCACTCTTCTTCTTTATGAGAGACTTTCTCACCTCATCAACAACTACATCAGACTCCCTGCTTCTGCCCAACCAAGGCGGGCACGCTATAGAATAAGGCTTTCGACCTCTCATTAGCTCGAATGGACATAATCCGGTAGTAGCATGGGGTGCCATACGTAACGCCCACATCCTATTCTGAATAGTTGCTAACTTGTCAAATCCACATTCTTCCCCCATACGAATGCTTTCCATCACACATCTGTTTAGTCTCTCAACAACTCCATTTGTTTCCGGATGATACAAAGCTGTTCTCTTATGGATCACACCACATTTTTCTAAGTACTTGGGAAAGCACCCACCAGTAAATTGCGTTCCATTGTCCGTGAGAACGCTACTTGGAAGGCCCTCACTCGCAAAAATTTCTTGCACCACTTTTACCATGCTTTCTCCTGTTATTTCCCTCACAATTCTAAACTCCGCCCACCTGGAGAATAGATCAGCCACCACTACAACAAATCTTCCCCGACCATACCCCAATTCAACAGGTCCTAGTATGTCCATGGCTATATCCTTCCAAACTCTTGACGGAACTCCCACATCCACCAGGGGTTGCTTCTTAGCTTCCACCCCCCTACCACTTTGTAGACAAAATTGGCACTCACCTAACCGAACTTCGACCTCCCTGTCGAAACCAGGCCACCAGTAATCTGTTCTCAACACTCCCTTGGTTTTCGTAATACCTATATGACCACTATGCGCCAAATCTATAATCCTTCCCCGAATCCCTTTGGGAGCTACTGCCCTTTCCCATCTAAACAATATACCATCTGTAACTGACAATTCATCTTTGACTTCCCAAAAGGGTTTTTCTTCCTCCATTAACGCTGCTTTGTTTGGCCAAACTGCGGACTCAACATATGACATCACTTTTCCCAATGCCACGTCCTTTCTTATCTCCTCCAACCATTCTTCCTTGGATACTATACCCTCTGTACCCACAAACACCATTTCCATCTCATCAGTCTCTATTCCGTCCTGCGAAAGGACTTTTACTCTCGACAGGCTGTCCGCTAATATGTTTTCTTTTCCCGGGATTACTTCCATAACAAACCTGTGGGCCTGCAATCGGGTGACCCATCCAGCCACCCTGCGAGATATTTTGTCCAGACCTTTCGTTTCAAAAATAACTTTCAAGGGTTTGTGATCTGTACGGATCACAAATTCCATCCCCCAGACAAAGTTTTTAAACTTCTCTACCGCCCAGTAACAAGCAAGTGCTTCCTTCTCCAGGACCGAATAACGTACTTCAGCACCTTTCAACCCTCGTGAAGCATGAGCTATTATAATTTCTGATCCATCATCTTGTTTCTGTGCTAAAACAGCACCCAGGCCGCCCTCACTCGCATCCACCGTAATGACTGTCAACTTCCTGGTATCAAAGCATCCTAAGGGTTTCGCCATATCAATTTCTTCCTTGATTCTGCCAAACTCTACATCACACTCACGACTCCATACAAAGTCCGCTCCTTTCCTCAAGATCTTTCTCATTTCTACAACCTTTGCAGCGTAATTCTCCACAAACTTCTGGTAAAACTCTGCCATACCTAAAAATGAACGCAGTTCACTTTTGGTCGTTGGTCTCTCAATCTCTTTTATGGAGTTGATAATGCTTTCCTTGGGCTTCACCCCTTCACATGATACTTCATGACCAAGGTATTCTACCTTGGATACTGCAAATTTGCATTTCTCTTCCCTCAAGGTGATGCCTCTCTCCTCAAATATCTTTAAGACCGCATACACACTTCGGTCATGCTCTTCCAACGTCTCACCGCATATCAGCACATCATCCTGAAAACAAAACACACCCGCCACACATCCAAGTAGCCGATCCATAATTTTCTGAAATACTGATGAAGCTGATGCCAACCCAAACGGCATCCTTCTAAACTGAAACACACCCTCATGCGTTATGAAAGCTGTGGTTTTCCTACAATCTTCTGTCAGCTCGACCTCTCAGCTTCTCTTTTGAATGCTCCTCTACCATCAGCTGCGTGGTAATTTCCTTCAGGGCTGATTCTCTCTGTCAAATTCACGCTGTGCTTCTATTACACGCTGCATGGTACTTTCCTTCATTTCGCTCACACCACGCCTCGGCAAAGCACTGCGTATTAGACTTCCTCGACGTCGCGGCTGCTCCACAAAACGCTGCAAGGATTTTTCTTCGGCTCCCCCACACCGCTGCGTGGCTCTCTCCTCGCTCAAACGGCGCCTTTCCCTCTCCGCTCGGCGGCCGCGCATTAATTGGAAGTGCTACGCCGCTGATGCCCTTCTACCATCATCTGCGTGGTTTTCTCCTTCCTCAAACAGCTCCTCATGAAAGCGCCTCACAAATGCCACCCGAGCCTCGACTCGCCCGCGGCACGACCGACACAGCTGGCGTACTTTAGCCGGGGCACCCGGACCAAGAGCCAACAGCCGCAACGCTAGGTGAGCAGCGCACTTACTTTTTTTCTTCTTTTGCTGGTAGCCGCTCGACGCTGGGACAGAGCGGAGCAGCCACCACACCATGTATCTTCTGTTCTGCCCTTAACTGCCACTACCACGCTGGGGGGAACAGCGGAGCGGCAGTACCTTCATTAAAGTTGCTGGGGGTCCTCACCACATCCCATCCTCGTCGCCATTGTTGCGAAGCATCATACAGGGCACAGGTAAGTTTATCAACAAGTATTTATTTAAGTAGATGGGAAATAAGACCCCCAACACAACAAGGGCTCCCTACATTGACACAGAGACTATCAACTGACAAATATAGAACACTGAGAAACATCTCCAGCTATATGACCTCATCAGAACTGGAGGTACTTAACATTCCATGCCATCCAGCTTCACTATGTTGGGTGGCTCATATTACCTTTGTAGTTAACAACATCATAACAAGTTCCAACATTTCTTTTAGTAGTTCTGAGTGTATGGCTGAACATAGGCCGGTAAGAGAAGTATCACAAGAGCCCAGATCTTTAGTTACCTCTAGGAGGATTCCAGAAGGAGCTTTTACCTCCATTTTTAGTAGTTCAAACACATTTAGTAAGGATGTGAGCACAAAGTTTAGAGCAGAAAGTGTGGCCTCCGACTCATTGTATAGGGGTCCCCGCAATTCCCCATCAAATTCCACAATAGTTTCAGAGCGGAGCTCCTGCTCTGCCCATGGATATGTGAAGTTGCAGGTACCAATTTGAGTCTCTAAAGGAGGAAGATTTGTTTGGGCGTCTGCCTCACGTCGAGGAGTATTGCTAAAAAGCACAGAGCCATCCTTTGCCCTTGCTTCTGAGAGGTCTACAGTGAGATCTTCACAGGCCTCACATGTGTCCACATTTCTGGTGCTCCCTCTTTTTTTTGCCACGCATTCATTGATTTTCTTTTTTATGTTTTTGGTCGTAATGGTATATTCTAATCCCTCTGACCATAGGTTACGAACTTGTTGCATCTTAAATGGTGAGTCTTTGTCTTTCATCCTTATTTCTTGATGGACAGATGCTGTTATTATCGCTCCACCCGTTAAGTCTGCTGGCCTAACATTGGATCTCCCCTGACCTAGAGCCGAGTTACTGAGAGTCCCGTTGTCGTTATCGAGACCGCTCTCAGTCAATGATCCTCCATACTCAAACTCTGGGGCCCGTTGGTCATCTGCCAGTACATCACTGTGTAAATAGTATTTTGTATGGTTAGGAGTTTTTTTTTCAAATATGGCATTTCGGTTAGTGATTCGAAGAGAAGTGTGGGATGCAATGTACTGTAGTCCTCGCTTAAGTGGAAGAAGATAAACCTCTCTCTCTCTACCCGGCTTTCGAGGTTACCGTTTGTCAGAGTTCACTTCCAAGAATTACAGAAAGACACTGAACAGAATTCCTGTTCCCCTCTCACCTTACAGCCTCGCAGCCAAACAGCCCAACAGCAGTCTCTTGAGCAGTCACTTGTGAACAGGTGCGTACACACGAGACGCGAGACCGGCAGATCTATAGCGAGTCAGGTGGTGGGGGCATGTCTTTTAATCCTCTCCACAGTATTAGTGCAAAGTCGGCCGTATGTTTTCTCCAACAAAGCAGAATTTCACAGAGCAACAGCCCAACAGAAGTTACATGAGCAGTCACTTGCGAACAGGCACGCACTCACAAGGTTATAAACCTGCAGTTTTTATAGCGAGTGAGGTGGTGGGGGCGTGTCTTCTAGTCCTCTCTACAGTATCAGCGCAAAGTCAGCTGTATGTTTTCTCCAACAAAGCAGAATTTCACAGAGCAACAGCCTAACAGCAGTCACTTGATCAGTCA
The DNA here is from genome assembly GCF_040938575.1 of Ambystoma mexicanum. Taxonomy (NCBI): domain Eukaryota; kingdom Metazoa; phylum Chordata; class Amphibia; order Caudata; family Ambystomatidae; genus Ambystoma; species Ambystoma mexicanum. Next base: position 618,098,820 of record NC_090935.1, on the reverse strand, counting down.
CTTGCGAACAGGCGTGCACCACAAGGTGCGAGGCCCACAGTTTTTATAGCGAGTCAAGTGGTGGGGGCATGTCTTCTAATCCTCTGCCCAGTATCAGTGTAAAGTCGGCCATATGTTTTATCCAACAAAGCAAACTTTCCCTGAACAACAGCCCAACCGCAGTAACTTGAGCTGTCAGTTGGGAACAGGCATGCGAAAATGTTTTATACTGGCACATATTGTGGGAAAAGGCATCATGAAAATGTGTTGGGGAAATGCTCCTGTGCACTGTTGGTGACTTGCATCTATTGTTTTTTTTCATGAGTTACCCTACAAAACCCAATTGCAAACTGTTAGCCTTTTTACCCAATTTTTCTAAAAAGTGTGCTCTAAATTGCACCATTTTCACCCATTATTTTAAAATATTTCTCGGGGGGAGAACCACCCTGAACCACCCATGAGTGGTGCAGGCTCCCTCACTATGCTTGGTTGCTATGCTCGGTCACTACGGCATATCTGGGACAAATATTTACGCCCCTCCAGTTAAAAAGATTCACTAGCCGCCACTGTTATAGAGGCATCTGCTACACACATCTTGCTAATTCCAGAGATTGCTCTGGTTTTAATGTAGTGTGTACAGAACATGGTAGAAAAGGGTACAATGCTTGGTGTTGAAAAGTCTCAAAACCTGAAGTCAAAGAGATGTGTGATCTGGTGGAAAAACAAACAGACATGCTGTTATCCATTGATGAAATGGGGTCAGACACCAGGTAGAAGAAACCAGCCAAAGAACTTTGTGTTACTGGAATTGGTTGCTTAGGAGCAGATCACATAATTATTAGCAAGAACATATGTACAGCCAAATTTGAGGGATGTTCTCTAAATAAAGCAGAAATCAATGTGTGTACATATGCAGAACATCCTTTATACATTTTGGGGTGTTGTAATGCTCAGATAAAGGCTATAAAGGTCTATGTTGCCAAAAAGGGAGGTCATATTTTGGGTTGATTGGATCAGGATATTCTGGGTATCAAGCTTGACCCCAATGCCCCTGAGAAGGTTATTGTAGGTGAGGATCAATCTAATGAAAAAGGAAGTGAGCCACACGAGGTTGTTGCCATAATAAAACTGTGCTGCCCAGAAGATTTCTCTAAGGTTTTAGGCACAATAAGTGGGTTTTGTCACCATATGAAATTGAAGGAAGAATCCCTACCTGTTAACTCTAAGGTCAGGAATGTGCCTTTGAGTTTGAGGTATGATGTGTTAAAAGAGGAAGAAAGCTGCAAGATCAGGATGCGATCAAACCTATTGAGGCCTTCCAATGGGTTTTCCTAATTGTGTTTGCCCGACAGTCCAGTGGTGCCATTCATTCGCATGTAGATTTGAGGGGATTAAATAATCCAGTGTGGAAGATAGGTTTCCTCTACCAAACCATTCAGAATTGTTACATATACCGGGGAAAGCAACAGTGTTCGCTAGAATATATCATACGTCAGCATATCACCAGGTTAATTTACATGCTTCCGTTTTGGCATGTTTCGTTACAAGTGCATGCCCTTTGGATTAGTTTCTACAGCGAGTGTCTTTCAAGGGGAAATGTTATATCTTTTGGGTAAAGTGACTGGTGCTATTTGCTATCAAGATGATACTCTTGTGCTTGGAAAAGATCAGGAGGAGCATGATCTCAGACTAAAGACTGTGTTGCAAATTTTAAAGTGTGCTGGGTTGACTTTAAATTCTGAAAAATGCAAATGTTCAAGATATTCCAGATTGAATATTTGTTTCACATATTGGGCTCATTACACGTTAGGCGGTAAGGGAATAACGGTACTGGTAAGGGAGTACCGGTATCGCTAAATTCCCTAGCTAATCACGACCCGGACTGGCTGCTATTAGCAGCATCACTAAGAACGGTGCCACTAATAGCGGCCAGTCCGTGGGCGCGCGACACCTCATGTCGCAAATAGCGGCATGGCGCTAATAGCACGCCATTACAAGGCATGCGGACATGCTAATAGCGGCATGGTATTGGCCGAAGAAGCCCACACCGGCAAAGAGGAAATACCGGCATCGCGAACCACACGTTAAGAGAGCTGAGTAGTGTCCCCACCTGCCACAGGTGGCCACAGCACCACAGGTGGAGGCAATGGAGACTGGGGCAGCACAAAAGGAGCACACCACACCCCTTCCCACACCCCTTCCCACACCAAGATGGTTCCAATACTTGCAGCATTACATGGGCTGGAGGACATGATTGCATTGCAGCATCACCAACAACAGGCAGCACAGAGGAGACGCAGGGGCAGGAGTATAGCGATAATGGCCCAGCAAGCCACACCAGTGCACCCAGTCATACCACAGAGGCAGCCAGCAATCCCCAGGATTCTAGCCATTCCATTCAACCTAACCCCTGAGCAGATACACACCCTGTGCCGCCTGGACCGGGATACCATCACCACCATGGTGGACATGAATCACAACGACATAGTGAGCCACATACACATCCGTACTGCCATCCCCCCTCTACTGAAGGTGGTAACTGTGCTCCACTACCTGGCCACAGGCACCTACCAGCATACGGTAGTGCAGATGCATGGCATTTCATAACCAGTATTCACACGCAAGCCGACCCAGGTGCTCAATGCCCCTCTGAAGCACACCAGTGAACACATATCCCTGCCACGGACAGCCCAGGAGATCTCCAACGACAAAGTTGGCATCTATTCACTTGCATGCATCCCAAGTAGCATCGGGGCAATCGACTGTACCCATGTAGAAATGGTGCTCCCACATCACAATGAGGCTGTCTACCGAAACAGAAAGCATTACCACTCCATCAATGTCCAAATGGTATGTGACTCAAAAAAGAGAACAGTTGTGACCGATACCCCTGATCAACCCATGAATCAATGGTTCTGCGGAACTCAATGATACCATGCAACATGGAGCGCCATGCTGGACAAAGTTTGTGGCTACTTGGTGAGTAGCAGGGCAGGCACATGGCAGTGTGATGTGGGGTGTGTTTGGGGGAAGGGGAGATGCATACTCCAACTGGTTGTGGACTGTCAGATGTACGTCAATGTCCACCAACGCAGCACACAATGAAGAGGACACAAAACCACACAAAACCACATGCAAGTAGTAAAATGCACAACAAAGGCATCAATCCATAACGCAATACATGACACATCTATCCACATGCACATTGCACATCATACCATACCCTACATGACACAAAGCTACTACATGCAGCCAATATGCATAATCTAAATGTGCGTTGAACAACATCACAACATATAGGCACCCTTGAGTGCATGCAAAGGGATCACCTGTAGCCATTGTACAGAACCACACCCGTACACCACTACTGATGTGCTGCTTCACAGCATGGGAACATTGGAATCATAATGCCAGTACACTAGAAGTGTCGTACAAAGGTTGCCTGGGCCCAGGAACACCTAGGACCTATCCACACCCAGGACATTGGAAATACTGCCAGAGGCATGCATGGTGCACGTCCACTTGCAGGGACTAGCTTACCTTCTCACATTGCAGTTAAACTGATCGTCTCAATGCATGCTGGGAATCGTGGATGCTAATCATAATGCTAACAGAATTAGTGTGAAATGTCCAGGTTGCAATTGAGGTGACCAGTAACAAGGCCCCATTGTTCCAGCCATGCAGGTCATGCTGGCTATCCCCTGAAGAGTCGGCTCCTTACCCCTATACGGAACCCACAGAACAGGCACGAAGAGGAATAGAACCTTGCACAGAACCATACCCGCGTCGTGATTGAGCAGGCATTTGGCCTTCTGAAGACACGGCTCCGGTGCCCAAGCTGGCCGGGTGAGGCTCTCCTGTACGGCCATGACAAAGTGCCGAAGACAACCATGGCATGTGTCATGCAGCACAATATATGTATCAGATGGAATGTGTCTATGCCCCCTGACATTGACATGCAACCACCTGATGAAGATGATGTTGATGGGGATGAGGATGGGGGAAATGGGCCACCAGGACATGCAAGTGGCGATGGCCAGGAGGCACACGATGTGCGTCAGCATCTGATTTATCAAATATTGTGAGAGACAAGGGTCAACTATTTTGGATGGGGATGGCTATTGTTGCCCTGCTGTATGTGGTGAGGCGCACAATGGACCCTGTCCCCAATAAAGTACACATACACAATGAAGAAGACTAAGCCTGTGTCTCAACTTGTCAACAGTGTATTATGATCAATTCGTGAACAAAAAGTTCATGGCCCCAACTGTGCAAACACCCTTTCCCCCCTCCCCCCACAACACTCCCAAAAACACCTTTTCCCCCTTCCCCACAACACTCCCAAAAACACCCTTTCACCCTCCCCCCACAACACTCCCAAAAACACCCTTTCCCCCTCCCCCCACAACACCCCCATGTGTGGCTTGTAGTGCATAGGTGTCCTGCTGCACATGTGCCAGCTAGTTCTTGCTGGCCCTACTTCTCATGGCCTCCACCTCCATTGGGAGGTTGGGATGGCGTGCGCCTCATGGTGCGCAAGGAGCGGCGGCTGGGGCTTGTCTGACAAAAACTCGCAGAGGAGGAGGTGCCCGGTTGATCCTGTAGTGGTGAGGGGCGGATATTGCCTCAGTTGGGCCATCTCCTCGCATAGCCTGTTTGTGCAGACCTCCATGCCTTCTCTTGTCTGGCTTGCATTCGACCTAACCTCCTCCCTCAGACGGGCTGCCTCTTCAACATGCTGGCCAACCAGCGCTGTTATTTCCACCTGCCTCTGGCTGATGGTTGACAGGTCATGGCGACTGCGTCCAGCTCTTGGGGTGGCTGCTGTGCCCTGGTCCATGCCTCGGCCATCAGGTGAGGACACCTGAGGGCTCCAGCGCCCTTCCACGGTGTCGTTGCCAGATTGTCCATGGCTACTTGATTGCGATGGTGGCCGTGGGCTTGGCTCAATGGATTGCGGGGGGCTGGGGTCTGCCTTTGCGTTTCAAGGTCAATGGTCTCCTCAACGTCCGACAGCGGCGCAGCGGCTGCTGCCTCACCAGTGGAACTGGTGGCAGCAGAGAGCGGGCCCTCCGTGCTTGTTTCCAATGACGGGGGGAACACTGCCGTGGGTGCAGCTATTGTAGCAGCCGTGCCTTCAGGCTGTGTTGAACTGGCGCTCTTGCTGCCTTTACCCCTCTGCTGGTGCTCACTCCTCCCGGTGCCCCTTGAGGTGGTGGCAGTGTCCCCTGTCTCCTGTGTCCTGGGCTTTTTCTTGGCTGGGGGAGCATGTGTCACAGTGCCCTGTTCATCACTGACTGTCTAAGATCCTGTGGGGGACAAAAATAGGGAATATCATTGGTGATGGTTCTACGTGCCTTATGCAGAATGATTACGTCATGCCGCTCTATGCATTGGGACCTCTTTAGTTGGGAATCCGGTAATGGGGATGTCGGGAGGGTCAATCATGAATGGGTCTGTGTTGCACGTGTATGTGGTGATGCGTGCATGTGTGTGTGTTGGGGTGTGACACTCACATTGGCAGGGTTGTGTGCATGTATGTTTGTGGCTGGATCCATGGGCTGGTTCTGGACTCAGATTTGGGGGCCCCTCACCCTTCACAGTGCATTGTTTAATGTATTCACTCACCCCCATCTGATGAAGTGGGCGCACCACGCTCCATATCTCTGACTCCCTCGATCGATTCCATGCCAATAGTGCTGGCGCAGGTCTCCTCCCACTCCCGGAGTTTTATTGGAGAATCAGCTCCACCTCCTGTGGCCATAGACAGGTTGCGATTTGCAGTCAGAATGCTGCGGACCCGGAGCCGTAGATCATCCCACCACTTTCTGCAGTCCTTGACAGTCCGGGTGGTGGTGCCCACCGCACTGGCTTTGTGGGCAACGTCAGCCCAGATAGCCTTCTTCTTCACGAGGGTCTCACGCTGCATGTCATTGGTGAATACAACATTGGCATTTGCAGCAAGGGTCTCGGTTAAGATGATCAGCTCCTCGCTGGTGAATTCTTCTTTGCGCTGCCGATCAGCGCCTTTCTTGATGGCCTTTGGCATCTTCAGGTGATCCGGGATGATTTGGTGTTGGAGTCGTGTGGAAACAGGTCCTGGCTGCTGAGGATGGCAATGGATTGTGTTTTTAAAGATGGCCGCCTTGCTCTTTCCCTTTCCTGTGCGATGACGCTATTTCCGGTTCCGCAATTTTACGGACACCGCTAATAGCGGTGATCGCTAATAGCGGTCTCCGCTATTAGCGGTGACCGCTATTTGCATGTAGCGGGAGGTTGGAAGTGCTATCAGCGCTTTCGTCGAAGCCGGTAAGGGACTTTTTGGGTTCTTTTGCGGCATGGCAGTAGGGTCATTACCGGCATGGCGCTCTGCTCATGTCCGCGTACTCGTAATGCCACGCTATTAGCAGCATCATGCGACGCCGGACACGTTAATAGCGCCATGCCGGTAATGGCGGTTTTTACCACATAACGTGTAATAAGGCCCATTGTGTTCTGAAGCAATTCAACCCACCTTCCTCACGGCAAGAATTGGTATCCATTTTGGGTTAACTGGAATACTACTCTAAATTTCTTGAACATTTTTCAGATCAACCAAGTGATGGCGTTCTTTAGCAAAAAGTGATGTGCCTTATCTCTGGTCAGCAAATGTGAAAGAGAATTTCAATATGTGAAGCAGTTGATTGTTGAAGTGTCTATCTGTGACTAAATGGCTTTTGCTCTGCAATAGTACAAGGATGAGTAGTAGTGAAACCACTTACTCAGCCCTCACACCTCTACAACCAACAGTGATCTCAATCATAAAGGTTCAACTCTGGCACTCATCACGACCCAGGTGGAAAACCATGGTGCTAATAGCACCATGGTCCATGCCGGTAACTTACCGACTCCGCCATGGAGAAAGGGCGAATTACCACACCATTACAAGGTTGGCGGGGCGGTAATTCCCCCTTCCTCCATGGCCCTTCCCCATTCCCATTTTTGCCCCATAGGGCTCAATGGGAATGGGGAAGGCGCTTAGCACCAAGGTCCCTTTGCGGGTCCCTACTTTAACGGCTGGTGTAGACCAGCCGTTAAGGTCGGGTCCCGCAAAGGGACCTCGTAATCAGACGCTAATGGGTTAACAGCGCCACATCCTTTTACAGATAAAGTCCTTATCCAAAAAAACAGCTATATATTTTTGGCTACTTTGCAGAAAGAAAATTGGTTGTTTAAAATCGATTTCACAATCGTCACTCCTTCATATGTTTCTGTTACAAATAGATAGACTATCGTGTGCACACAGGACAGGTCTACTGTGTATTATCTGCTGGCTCAACAGAAAAAACAGCTGACTGGCTGGCTGTGAGTCAGCACATTCTTGGCATTACACAGCTGAGAGAAGACCTACTGTGCCAGGACCCTGCTTCAGCTGTGAGCTTCGTAGATAAACCCATCGCTGCTACTGCAGATGTGTGGCCATTTAAAAAGCAAACAACACATTGGGCCTCATTACACGGTAGGCGGTAACCATGGCGCTAATAGCACCATGGTTGCCGCCGGTATTTTACCGTGTCCGCCTTGGTGGATGGCGGAATTACCGCCCTACTCCAAGGTGAGCGGGGGCGGTAATTCCCCATTCACCAAGGCTCTTCTCCATTCCCATTTTTGCCCCCATAGGGCATAATGGGAATGGAGAAGGTGCTTATTACGGTACCGCAAATTGCGGTACCGTAATTAGCTCTGAGGTCCCTTTGCGGCACCCTACTTTAACGGCTGGTAAAACCAGCCGTTAAAGTCGGGTCCCGCAAAGGGAACTCGTAGTAAGGCGGTAGGGTTTTACCGGTACTGGTGCCCTTACCGGTACCGGTAAACCCCTACCGCCTACCGTGTAATGATGCCCCTTGTCAAAGTCCCTAGTTTTAAGAAACACACTTTACTTATAAAGCACACTATTAAAAAGAAAGACACATTGGGCCTCATTACGAGTTTGGAGGTAGCCATGGTGCTCTTAGCACCATGGCTACCTCCAAACCGGGCTCCATTACCGGGTTCCTGCAATGAGGACTTACCGGGTCATTCCGACATAGGAGGACCCGGTAATTCCTCCTTGCAGGAACCATTCCCCATTCCCATTTGAGCCCCCATAGGGCTAAATGGGAATGGGGAAGGAGGTAATAACGGGCACATTACAACTGGCACGTTATTACCTCCCTCTTCCCCTCGCGGGACCCGGAAAGGACGTCTGGTTTTACCAGGCGTCCTTACAAGGTCCCGCAAAGGGAACCTCCTAATCGGCACTCCCGTAATGAAGGGTGCCGGTCCCGTACCGGCACCCTTCATTACGGGAGCGCCACCCTTGTAATGAGGCCCATTGTCAAAGGTCATAGTTTGGTCTTTTGTACAGGTTATGAGAAACACACTTTATGTAAAAGTTTCACTCTTCATTTTTAAAAAGACAAACATGCAATGCCAACAGCCAATCGTTTTTATGTCAAAGCTTCACTCTTCATTGATAAAAACACACATTGCCAACAGCCAATAGTTTGGGAACTTATATCTAGACTCTATGAAACACATTTTGCCTATTTACATAGCGCTAGCGTGACACCCTCCATTTACAGTATAACAAATGAAGTTTAATGTTACTAGCTGTTGAAGCTATAGCCCAGTAAAGTGCACTTTGCCTATTAATTTAGGGCTATCCTTCCAACCTCTATTTACACTATATCAATTTTAATGTTACTAGTCGTTGTAGATATATCCCAGCAGTTTCTATATTTTTAATCACACTGTGTACGTTAAAACACAAAGTAAAACTCTGGTGTTTTTCCAGATGTTGACTTATATATTTTCCCAGATGATGCTACAAACTCTTAACTCCCTTTGTCATAATATATTTCCTACAGCATAATAGATTTCTGCATGTTCGCCCCATAACTGCTCAACATACACACTCAACCAGATATTATAAACAATAATTTTTTATTAACATTTAAAACATACATTTGTATTCAATCGTATTCGCATTAAAATACTAGAACCGTCCCAAACCTATTTATAGCTCCATCATTTTATATCCAATCTTTATCCATCTATACTCTCTAGCCTGTGTCCTTCACATTATAAAATCATGACCTATACTCGTTATAAAGTTTATAGCTGCTTCCTAGAACATTAAAGGCCAAACCACTCCTGTGCCATCGCCACTTCAAACCGCAAAACCCTACGTTCACAGTCCCTGTCTTCAGAGCTCACTTCACCCTCCATAATCGATCAAGCAGCACCACACCACGCTGCTCCCATGTTTACATAATTTATATATAAAATGTATATTCACTTTATATCAAAACTGATGTCAGTTATACCCACTTGATATCAAATATCCATTTTATACAAAACAGATATTCAAAAAAGTTGATTTCTTTTTTATATACAATTTATATTAAATTGATATAAAAAACCTATCAAAAGGAAGGGCGGAAGCAGGGGGCGTGTCCACCTGTCAAAATGTACTTGATGTGGAAAGGGAACCCCATTAACAACTCATAGCTAGGACACCAATACCTCCCCCTGTATTCCCAAAGCAGGTACTGCAAAAGTCAGGACGTTTCTGTACAGCCGAAAGCCTTTTACTCAATCAGGTGTCTGGTATACATATGCGTGATACTGACGCGTTACGTTGCTTCGTAGAAATGTTGCAATGCATGTCACAGGCCACATTCTCACTTGTGCTTGCTTATCCATGCCTTTCATCTAGATGCCTCAGACCACACAGTACTCCTTATCATTCAGGTTACCACAAATGCTATAAAGAGCGTCCGTGTGAAATTGCCATATTCTCCAACATCTTAATTGCCTCAACCAGCACACATGTCCTGTTGCTGTAACCCAATGCGAGGGAGCAGGAGGACATGTCTCATCGACAACAATGCACCCTCTATGTTCAGATGACCAATGTTGCCCCCGATGACATCACTGATATGACCGTCTGTCCAGGAAATAGAAACTGCTGTCTGGTGATCCGATCACCAAGCTCATCCAATTGGGGAAGTCGTGCATGTCAACCTTCTTCCACTTCCTCATCACTGTCTGGAGGGATCTTATCATGGGTAGGTGTGGGCTCATGCCACCTGATGTATATATTGGGCAACATGTTGCATGCAATTACAATCTGTTCAACTTTTTCTTGCGCATACAGTGCTGCGACAGTTCGGTGTACACCACGGAATCTAGTCTTGAAAAGTCCAAAAGCCCTTTGGTCCATCCTGTTCTGATATGGGCTTCAGTATAGCACCTCTTTTCTGGCCTCTAAGGGTTACAATATATCCTGCATCACCTGTTGTGATAGGCAAAGCATTCATGTCAGTGGTTGCATACATTTGGTTTTATCTATATATAAAAAACTGAAAATCTATTTGTTTGTTCCTTATACAATTCCACAGTGCCCCACCAGTCTGCACCAAATTTTGCATAGTTACATTTGAGGACCCTCCGGATGTCACTGGCTACATTACATGTGGACACCTCAGCCCATTGCCTGGATTTCAGCCTCTGCCCACATGAGACGGTTGCCTGGAAGCAGTGAAACATCACCATGGTTGTAAAAGGACCGGACAAAACTAATTTCAGGCGTCTGGACGCAAGGAACACAACTCATAGGTCTATGGGACCTTGAACCCCACATTTAAGGGCCATAGGAGGCATTGTTTCATAGATTACTACACCACAATACACAGAAAGACACTGCACCATGCTAGGGTGAGGCGACAGGTGGGGCGAGCGCACAGATGGTCCCATTACGCTGCAGCATGTCTCCTCTCACCTCCTCTCCACCTCTGCTCCGGTGTATGGAAGCCAGCCACACATGCCCAATTCTCAGTACAGATTACATAGCACATCAAACGATAAGCAACTTGGAACAGTGGCCTACAGTATCATTGATTTACATAAGTTACTCACAACAGTGACCTATAGGATCATTGATTATCAACACTTGATGAGTGTCATCATGTCTGTCTAAAGAACCTCTGCAGAGTATGTGTGTAACAACAATGGGGTCGTAGAAGGACCGGACAAAGCAACTTTTAAGCATCTCGATGCCAGGAACAAAACTCAAAGCTCCCCTTCAAAACCATTGTTCAAGGCCATAGGATGCACTGTTTCTGAGATATTTGCACTGCATTGTACAAAATTGTCAAAACATCAATGCGGTCGTACAAGGACCAGACAGCGCTCAGTTTTAAGCATCTCGATGGCAGGAACACAACTTTAAGGGCTCATAAACCACGTTTCAATGCCCTAAGAAGCACGGCTTCCAAAATATCTGCACTGCAGTGCGCCAGGGTGAGGCGCCAAGTGGGGAGAGTGCTCAGAAGGTCCCATCATGCTGCAGCATGCCATCTCTCACCTTCGCTGCACGTCTGCTCCGGAGTATGTAAGCCAGCCACACAAGCCCATTCTCAGTGCAGTTAACTTCAGAGTGCAAAGTACATCAAACGATAAGGGACTCGGAACAGTGACCTAAAAGACCATTGATTTACAACAATTGTCGAGAGTGCTATCATGTCTGTCTACAGAACCTGTGCGAAGTATGCATACTTTTTACTAGTGTGACAATAAATTAGGGTTGTAATTTCCAGGGCTAGTTGGGGACAGGCAGCAACTTCTCTCTCATCACCCATTTCACTCCCCCTCCATATCCCCTGGCTTTTTATTGTACAACCATCCCCACAATATACACATGTGATATTGTGTGCAACCACCGTTCCATATCCACAGGCTTCCTTCTGTACAAACACCCTCACCAATATCCCCAGACTACATTCTGTACAACTAACTCCCTCCTTATCTCTGGGTTTCTCCTGTACAACCAGTCACTATATCCCAAGGCTTCCCTCTTGAAACGCCCGCCACCCCCATCATCCCTGACACTTCTATGAGTGTGCTCGCCACCTACCAAAGAGCCACACTCATGTCTCCAGTGGGTGGCCATGTTGGATGGCAGGATGCAGTTGTGAGGTATCATTGCATCATGTGTGAAGCCAAGAAACAGGGCACAGCAGTAGGTTGATGTGAGGATCACATTGCAGGTCAGTTTCTGTGCAGATCTGGGCGCTGATGAAGTTAGAGAATTGGCCAATTTTATACAACCTCCCTGTGACGGCTTTGATTGCATAGACAGTGATGGGTAGTTTAAAGGGATCTGAGGAAGGTCAAAGGTAGGTACGCCAGACCTGAAAAACACACAGGAAAAATGTGGGCTGCAATTTAGCATGCAACAGTGCCATTGGCACAGAAATGTAGGACAGCTACTAACTTCATTAGAGAGGACTGGCTTTCTGTATAGTTATGTGATTTTGTAGCTCCGCTTCTATGAGGTGCAGTACACAAGTGATGATGTGTACCTATGCAGGTGGTACAGCATGATGGTTTGGGTGTCATTTAGTGCCAGTGGAGATGGTCTGACCTTAGGGATCGGTGCTTTCCTCCATATCCTCCTCGTCTGTAGGGCCCTTTGTTGCTGGATGTATATCTCCTGCCATCAAATAGAATGTTGAGTTCTCTGATTTGGAGCTGCAGGTTGCTCTGTGTGTTGTGGGATGCATGATAGGCCTATTCTGTCCTTAGTTCCGGGCTGCACCTGTGTGTCCTATAATCTCACCTAGCAGATTGCATCCTTTTTGCAAGAGGTAAATGTCAGATGTGTTTCTTGTGTTATTTCTGGCGGTAATGGAACTCTGATTTGTGTGGTATTTACTGCACGCTTTATTTTACGTTTTTTGCATTCAGTGATTATCGCATGCACTATGCGACAGTTAACGCTTGCTTTAAATCCAAGCTCTCCACAAGCAGTGTTTTAGCGTGCAGTGTCGGACTCTGAATTACATGCAGCAGTAAAACATGTAGCATTTGGTAATACCATCAGTTTAACCATTAAGGCCAAACTCGTAATGAGGCTAAAAGGGGTTACAGCAGGACACACCAGTGCATTTATTAAGTGTTATGGTTTAGACATAAGTATAAACCTCTCATTTCATACAAAAAACAAACAAGATTAAGAAAGAAGAAAAGAAGAAACATTTAAACAGCATTTCTCATACAAAGAAACTCTAAATTGTTAAAAGAAATTTCATAAAACATCAGTTCAAAGTCCACAAATAAAATTACTCAGTGTCCGCCATCACATTTCCATAATCATTTTCTCTATCTGGTCGAGTAAACCAGTTAGAGCCAGTATCTGTGTCTGTCCCAGGCCAACAATCAAACTAGACCACACAACTTTTAGCCACTAGGTTAGTAGGAAGCCAATGGTGGGAGACCAAGTCCCAGGACACATGCAGAACTAGCATTCTCCTGCCTCTTTAAAGAAAGAATCGGGAAAAAAGAGGGAGCAGGGAGAGGACAACACAGGGGAAGGGGAAACGAGAAATACTAAGAACACATCTCCCTCTCCGAAAGGGAGTAGTGAAAAGGAGAATGATGCTATGGATTACTGGGGAAGAAAGGATTAAGGCACACGCACCAAGGGCAATAATAAGACAGAGCGGCAAGAGGCAGACGCACATAATCCCCAACACTGTATACCATTCCCTCACCTCTACCACTTATAGGAACCCACTAACTAATATACCAAGCTTGCAGGCTAAATAAAACAAGCATTGGCAATGTCAACACTTTAATAGCAGTGCCTGAGAAATGTCTAATACTTTATACACACGGTTAATCAATGGGTGGGCAAATAACCAAACACCTACAAGCTTTGCGTGGTCTCCAACATACAGTACTCACACAATCCGAAGAGATGCAACAAAGTGCTCAAAACAGAAGCACCCGCAACTTTGAGTAATCAGTTCTGGGCTCTGCTTGGCTGCAAGATAGGCTAGCAACCAAAAGAGTGTTTGCTGCTGCGCCTGCAAGAAAAACATAGGTATCAGCTCTGCGCTACTGAAAAGAAAATAAATATCCCAGAACATGATTGTCCTAATTCTGGTCAATCACAGATGGATGAAATCCTTATTCCGCCTCAATCGGATTAAAACATGTGACTTATAGATTGGATTCTGTGCTCAGTCAGCAGCATTCGCTCAACCCATAGCTAGCATTTTCCCCTCGCCTCTAACCTGCTTCTGTCCCTCACCTCCTGTGCCTCCACTCTAGCACTTCACCCATCATGGTCACATCCTAAGCACAGCTGGGCATACTGCCTACCTGCACTAAAAAATGTCCAATGTTGGTTGTCCTTAGTCTGTGTATGTTCACTTATAGGGATGCAGCCTTGGAGCAGCAGTGGAGGTGTAGAGATAGTGTGGGGCATTCCTCTCCTGGTGTTAAGTGGGTTGGACATAAGCCTAAAACATTGGCAAGCCTCCGGATTGTCCAGCTATGCCTGCTGACTGTAACAAAAGCAACCCTGGGTTCCTGAGTGTTCTCCTGCCAAGGAGAAAAGAAGATGCATCTAGCGCCTGCTTTAGGAGTGTCCCTTCCAGGAAAGCGCTTCACCATAGTCCACTGCTGCACAAGCAAGCCAATAAGATAGATTGGGGGAATGGGGGTCATTGGGAGATGTGCAATTCTCACTGCAGTTTGTTAGTGTAAGTAAATGGCATAAAAGCCTAGCTTCATCAGAGAATAAGTAACCACCTTTGGCTGACCCGGAAATACTTTGCGGGAGCTGAGGCCGCACATTTACTGGCATTCTGTTCTACTGTCCTGTGGAGTGTATTGGAGGAGATTTCAAGTTTTCTGTGTCTTCAGATGTAGACACAACAAGAGTTCAACCTCATGTCTTCGTCGAGTTCTCAGAGTCTCCTGATGAGGGAGGGACACACATTGCTCACCGGGTGGTGATGGGAAGATGAACATTTAAGCTCTATTATGTTTCAATGAGGTGGCTAATCAATGATACACAAAATCATGCGTAACTTGCAAACATGTCCCGGGGCTTCCCTGCCCTACCTGCAATATTCACCAGCCACACCTTGCATCTCTGATATGTGGTCTTTGCGCTTCAGAACAGGTGAAAAGCCGCCCCAGCCGACAGACATGTTTGGTGAGAATAGGGGAGCCACCCAGAAAGGTCAAAATTGCACTAAACCGACAGAAATGCTTGCTTACCATTTTTCAAGCAAGTGTCAGTATTGACATTGATTTTCCCATTAAAAACATTTTTTCAAATCAGGCCCATAATGCTTACTAACCGATAGCGTTGCCACACAGTTTTGTTTTTGTGTGTCTTTATGACTTGACTGAAAAGCTGCATACGCATGATTTTTTTAGCTGACATAATTGTGCATTCATATTCACTTGTATTCTTCCATTCCAAATATGCAAAACAACGTTATTGCCATGCTATTTTTGGTTCACATACATATGTATATGTTTTTCATTTCGGTTTACAATGTGATTTGTGTACAAAATCCTACGAACACACAGAGGGCTGTGCTCAAAATCCGTGAGCACTGTCCTCTGTGTGTTTGAAGGATTTTCCTTGCACTTCAGATTCCTTGCTCCCCACTGCCGGCATGCTCCACGTTGCTGGCAGCAGGGAGTTAGAAATCCCAAGTGCGAGTAAAATCCTGTGAACACATAGAGGATAATGCTGACGTGAGCACTGTACTCTGTGTTTCTGCAGGATTTTGCTTGCACTTCAGATTCCTTGCTCCCCACTGCCGGCAAGCTCCACGTTGCTGGCAGCAGGGAGATAGAAATCCCAAGTTCGATCCCTGGGTCCGCGCATATCAAGTGTGAGCAAAATCCTGTGAACACATAGAGGACATTGCTGACGTGAGCACTGTCCTCTGTGTTTCTGCAGGATTTTGCTTGCACTTCGTATTTCTAGCTCCCCGACATGGTGCATGCTGACAGCGGGGAGCTAGACATCCTAAATGTAAATAAAATCCTGCAAACACACGGAGGACAGTGCTCACGTCAGAGAGGATCTCAGGGCTGAAGACCCTGTGATCCTCTCCGACGTGAGCACTGTGGGGTTTCATGTCTTATTGTAAGTTTCTTATTTGAACACTACAGTTGGTGTAAAAACGGCGGGGAAGGAAAACAGTGGAAATTGAATGCATCAAAGGACAAAAATAGAGGTGGGGTGAGCCACACAATTTGTGTGTGAAGCCGAGCACAACCACTCGGATTGCGGGACCATGCAAGGCAAGCATCTGCATGACCCTTCTCAGCTAACAGAGGCAATCATTGAGCCAGTAAGGGTTCGAGCACTACATGACCTGTATCACAACATTGTAGATTTTGTGTTGTAGGACATTGATACATATTAATTTATTATTTATTGAATAAAGTTGAAATTACATCAACTTTTTCAATTTATATAGATTAGAAAAATTCATAAACATAAAATCCACATAAGAAAAAACCATATAAATTCATAACATACTGTAAAATCATCATTCTAAGTTCAAGGCCTGTAGAAAATTAATCGTTGCAATTCTTATACTCATACATTCAGTGGCTGCCAAGGCGACCCATCTATTTTTTGGATCAAGTTGTGCAAAATATGCAAAGTGATTAACAAAGTGCAATTTTCTTAAAGTGCTAAGTGCTGGACACTCCAATATTAGGTGTTGAAGAGTTTCTACAATCAAAACATTTTTACAGAACCTACACCAGTTGAGGTCAGAAGAGATTTGTTTCCTTCTTGTTTTAACCTCACGGGTGGGCCAGATGTTAAGCCTCAAGCGAAGAATGGCAGTTCTTAAGGCAGCAGATGGTGCCAAGCATAGATAGGAGGCAATGTTTTTAAAACGCTTTGGACCAAAGATTGTAGAATCAAAGTCTTTATAAGTTAAACACTTTATAAGTTATAAGTTCTGGTGTCAATCCAGTCCATCATATACACCTTCTTCTTTGCTTGCTCCGGATGAACCGTAAGAAGATCAAGTGATATGTCCGCATGCACCATAATTGTTAATATTTTCGTAGACCAATATTTCGGAAATACTTCTGTAGAGTTGAGCAAATAGCTTGAGATGGTAGATAATGTAGAGTTATCATGTGTAAATAATAAGCATTTGCGAAATAAGGCACATAGGCGCCAGTTATATAATGCAGGTAAAGAAATTATTCCCAATTCATATCGTATTAACACACCGGGAATACATTGGGGTAGATTTAAAATTGCACGCCAAAACTTGGCTTCTAGTAAATTAAGAAACCCTGGGGGGACAATTAGTGTTTCCAAACCATAAAGAATGGTTGCTACGACATTCTGGTCCCAATTGGTGATCGCAGCTTTGATGGAGAATTTGCCATATTTAGAAATAATTACTCGTGTCTGACAGATTGCCGTGGTTAACTTCTGCTTAATTTTATTTAGATGTGAGTCTAACGTTGGACCACCCTCAAAGATAAGGCCCAAATAAACATAATTTGGTACCATCTTTAAGGGTGTCCCCTCGATCTGCCAGTTTAACAAGTGTTTGCGTAAACCTTTAGGAACATACGAGACAATTTGTGTTTTACTCGTGTTTACTACCAATTCATTTTCTTTGAAATAAGAGCATAATGCTGACAAGAGATTGCATAAACCACTGGGAGTTTTTGATACTAAAACAAGATCGTCCGCATACCATGAGGCACAAATTTTTACATCGTTCAGTTTAGGAGCATCAGCGATTACTTTGCTAAAAATGCAACGTACATCATTAATGAAAAAATTGAACAAGGCA
The DNA here is from genome assembly GCF_040938575.1 of Ambystoma mexicanum. Taxonomy (NCBI): domain Eukaryota; kingdom Metazoa; phylum Chordata; class Amphibia; order Caudata; family Ambystomatidae; genus Ambystoma; species Ambystoma mexicanum. The sequence continues at coordinate 618,081,169 of NC_090935.1, read as the reverse complement.
GATGCTAAAATGCACCCCTGTTTCAGCCCTCTTTACGTTGGAATTGGGGTTGATAGAAGACCCTCACAGTTTAGTCTTACATAGACCTTGGTTTGTGAATGGAGGGCAAAAATGATGTCAATAAGAGTGGATGGGCAGTCCGCTTTGATTAACTTATCTATAAGTTTTGGTCTTGAGACCGAATCAAAAGCGGAGTGAAGATCCACAAACGCAAAGTATCTGGCTTGATTGTTATGAATTGCTTGTTGTTTTATAGCATTTAAAGTAATTAAATTAATGCCGGTACCTAGATCTGCCACGAAACCAGTTTGTGCTGGGTCACGTTGATTTACTTTATTTGACCAAGCATTAAAATCTCTTAGCACCAGCCTGGAGAAAATTTTTCCTGGCACGTCTAGTAACGTTATTGGACGGTAATTTTTAGGATTCATTCGATCACCTTTTTTATAGATCAGAATGATTACAGAGGAATGCCATGATTGCGGAATATTTTTAGTTTGTAATATGTGGTGAAAAGTATTGTTCAAGATTAGTGCCCATTCTGTTATGTTTTGTTTGAGCATTACATTGGTCAGCCCATCCAAGCCTGCCGCTCTAGATGATGAAGAAGCTTTAGTAAAGGCTTGAATAGCAAATCTTGTACAATGCAAAGTCCAACTGTTTATAGAGTTGCTATTGTAATGATAGTAATTCATCATGGGATCGTCGTATAGGGACGAAAAATGTGTAACCCACACCGATTCAGGTACGCTATTGAGCTGCGCATGATCTTGGGATGAGATGTTACATTTATTCAACAGCTCCCAGACCATGGCAGAATTTTTACTACGGCAAGCTGACAGGAAGTATTCGCCATCTAGTTGGTACAAGGTAGCTCTCCTTGCTCGAACCCAATTTCGATATCTCGAGGAGGCAACTTTAACTGCTTTAATTCGATCAATCATGGGCAATTTCTGATAGTTTCTGATCTCTCTTCTGTAAGCTTTCTTTCTTTCACAGAAAGCTAGATCAAACCCATGAACATGTCTTTTAACTGGATTACTGAAAACAGGATAAAGATTTGCGAAGGTGCTTAAGACATCTATATAGGAACCAGCTTTATGTAAACTTTGATTTTTTAGAATAGCATCATTCAGAGCTAGTAATTTATTGACAGACCATTTGAAGCGGTTTCTGTCGTTATTAACAGATACAGTATGTTTATAGTAAAGTGCAGTTTTCAAGTGATCACCGATTTCAACCGCCCAAAATAAGGCTAAAAGGTGGTGATCACTAGATGTCTGTTTGATTATAACAAATTTGCTGGTATTCATGAAGATGGTATTGGATAAAAAAAATATAATCGATGGTAGATTTTGAGGAGCCTCTTTCCCAGGTATTCATAGGTGGAATGTCACCTATGATTGCACCATTTACCATCTTTAAACCATGATCTTCCATAAAGGATGTCCATCTTGCACCCTCACAATTCTTATTCCTTTTGTTCGAATGAAAGCAAGAAAAGTTCAAATCACCCATTAACAATATTCCAGAGACATTATTTTGATCAGAGATATGTTCGAAAATAAGGGAAAGAGCATCATAAAAGCTGTCATCAGTAATGCCTACTGGGTTTCTGTAAAGATGAATAAGTGCGTATGTCTGTGAATTGAAGAGGATCTTAACCAGTTGCATGAATTTGTTTGGTGTATGCCAGGGGGAGATTTTCAAACCCCTACTCGCTTTCACTGCTACTAACAGACCAGCTGTAGGTCTACCTTTACCACGATGGACTGCTGGCAGTAAACTAATCTCATGATCATCCCATATAGGGGGATTTATTAACCACGTTTCTTGTAAAGCTACAATATCGTAACTATTCAACCCATTATCTAAATTCCACTGCAAATGAGGGTAACCTCTAGTATTCCAACTAGCAAGTGAAAGTTCGTTGGTGGGGATAGTTGCTCGTGGTTATAAACGGGTATTAGATCCCACATTGGGGTCTAATGGTGATTGATTGGTACAATAATTGCAGGCACATGAGGGTTCAGAATTAGTGCCAACAATAGATTTATTACCGTCAATCTCCTCAGATGGCTGTCGTGCTGGGTCTTGAGCTAGCAAGAGACCAAGATCAAACAAATCCATTCTGGCGTTCCATAATGTATTACGAACAATACCAGACTTTATCCAGAGCCTAACGATGGAAAGATTCTTATCGCAGAGAAACTCGACTTGATCCACATCTGAGGAAGAAATGGCTTCCAGTCCCTCTATAACTCCAAATATATTGAAGACACTAGCACGACATAGATCGTACTTTGGGAAGGACCCATCGCGACATTTCAGAATTAAAGTATGAAACTGTTTAAGTTTCTTTGAAAATGCAGCACTGTCGTCATTTATGTAGTGTTTACTACCACCATTACGTACATCAGTGTTACTCCTATTTCTTTCTTTAGGCGGATCTTGAGGGCGCTGACTGTTACAAGAAGGAGGCATGATTTTTGTGCAATTGTCTGATCTGTTTTTGAGGGATCAGACTTCATTTTGCAAATTTTTATTAAAATTATGTATATGGGGGGAATGATCAAGGACATGTGGAACTTTCTTGTAGCACCTCTGATATTCTATTGAGTAAATTAGAATCCACCGCAGTTCTTAATGCACTTAAACGATCTTCAACTTTCGCCATAGGAGCGAGAGGAGGAGGTAACTTGCCCGCACCTGTAGAAACGACACCGTGTTGAGCAGATAATGTTGTTTGTACAATCGGGCAAGATTGTTTTGTTTGTATATTATCAGGCTTGGATGTTAAGAGAAGTACCAGCTCATTCAAGGGATCATAATTAGTGGATGAAATGAGAACTTATTTTGGGATACCCTGAGGAGGAACAACTTGAGGAGGAGGAAAGATGTCTTGCAAAACTTCGTCTACACGAGAATTGCTGGCTGTAATGACCGAGTCGGTATTAATTATCTCATCACATATAACTGACGGACCAACATCACTGTGAGTGAAAGTTTTCGTGACATCCGAAGAAGGATTTTTAAAATCTGTCAGAGCTTTTTTATTTCTTTGTGTAACTTTAGAAGACATCAATTTTATTTTTCTATTATTTAACAAAGATCCTCCTATCTTTTGTGCATTTTGGTTGACGCCCCCACGAGATTTACAGGATATAGATTGACCCGCACTTCTCACAGGAGAATCAACACTAATCCAGGATTCGTTATGTTTTACCGTATCAGCTTCCTCAACACATTCAATTGGTCGAATAATTTTAGAAAATATTGGTAAAGCTGGCGTAATAGTCAGAGGATCTTGGATCAAACTCTCTAAGTGTGAGAGACGCTGTATAATAGATGTTCCTGAGTGTACGTTTGAACCTTGATGGGTTGACAAATAGGATTCAAGATGTACTATTCTTTGCTCCAGATTTACTAAAGAAAGACCTTTAGAACATGTAAGCAAGGTATCTCTCATCCAGTCACTTATGTGATTTAGCTTGTCGGTTTGAACAGCTAACTTCTGATCCAAAGAGTTAAAAAGCTTAAATAGAGTAGACATAGTAGTGTTAATAGCCCCAAAGGTGACTTCTAATAGGGCAGGATTGGCCGAAGATACAGATGATTGTCGTTTCTTATCAGAGGTTTAACAGCGACGAGGGGTGGGTTGCAAAAAAGAGATCTCCTCATCTTGTCTTGTTGAATCCATGGAACATGGTTGTGCATAGTCTGTCATAATTGAGACTCTTGAGCTTTCAAAGTCTCTACATTCCGGGGGATTTTGAGAGGGGGATGAAAGAGACTTATTATGAGAGACTTGTCCCACGTCTTCAATAATTACTGAAGCCAATGAAACATTCCCAGTCGATGAAACTTGTGCTGTTTTTTGGCTTTCATTTGTCATCACTTCAGAGTCAAGAGATGACTCTTCTAAAACGGTGGAGAAGATTTGCATAGGTTTAATAATTTTAATAGGTGAATGGGGTACAGTTTCTTTTTTCCTTAAATGTTTAAAGTTGTTAAAACTTTATGTTGCATTTAAAATATAAAACAACAACCTAATATGTTAATAACCTTAATATCTAGTAAAATTTCAAGGATCGCGATAGTACTAGGTTTGGGAACCTGGAATAAATGGAAACGTTGGTATTAAACAGTACCTTGGGCAAAATTTCTCAAATGCCACCATCCGCCAAACAGCCGCACAACAGCCAGTGGGCTTGTCCGCGCCGGGCTTTACGCCGCAAGGGTGGCTCACGACAGCTGAAATAGGCCGGCACAATCACGTGATCCGTCGCGTGTTGCCAGGGAACTCCGCCTCCTCCAGGAAGCGTCGTGTGGCAATGGAAAAGGAAGAGACAGCAAGAGCTAGGGCTCGCAGTGCTGTGCAGGGCAGAGTCACGTACAACAAGTGAAGCGAACTTTCAGAGCTTCACAGTTCGCTGGGCACCCCACTCGGGCGGCTCACGACAGCTGAAATAGGCCGGCACAATCACGTGATCCGTCACGTGTTGCCAGGGAACTCCGCCTCCTCGAGGAAGCGGCGTGTGCCAATGGAAAAGGAAGAGACAGCAAGAGCTAGGGCTCGCTGTGCTGTGCAGGGCAGAGTCACGTACAACAAGTGAAGCGAACTTTCAGAGCTTCACAGTTCGCTGTGCACCCCGCTCGGGCGACTCACGACAGCTGAAATAGGCCGGCACAATCACGTGATCCGTCACGTGTTGCCAGGGAACTCCGCCTCCTCCAGGAAGCGGCGTGTGGCAATGGAAAAGGAAGAGACAGCAAGAGCTAGGGCTTGCAGTGCTGTGCAGGGCAGAGTCACGTACAACAAGTGAAGCGAACTTTCAGAGCTTCACAGTTCGCTGGGCACCCCGCTCGGGCGGCTCACGACAGCTGAAATAGGCCGGCACAATCACGTGATCCGTCACGTGTTGCCAGGGAGCTCTGCCTCCTCCAGGAAGCGGCGTGTGGCAATGGAAAAGGAAGAGACAGCAAGAGCTAGGGGTTGCAGTGCTGTGCAGGGCAGAGTCACGTACAACAAGTGATACATATTAATACTGATTTAAAAACAATGAGCCACAGCCCTAGCTATATTAAAAAAACAAGGAAATGAAACGCAGAAAGGACAGAAATAATTACTGCTGCCGAAAGTATTGTAAATTACTTTAGCTATTTAAAAAAGATTATACTCACATGATTCAATGTATCATTTTAGGAAGATGCATGGTATCTTTCCTATTCAAAGATGGCTGCTTGTTTCGGCTTGTTTACAGAGATCTTCCAAGATGGCTGCCTCCATGGAAGAGCTCCAAGAGTTCAGAGATGGGCAGGAATGGGTGGGATTATCCATAGGGATTAGCATGGCTATGGGCAGGGAATGAGAGGGATGCAATAACCTAACAATTGTTTATCCCTCCTCAAATGTCATCTCCATTGCAAAAGCATTAAAGACCCTCATTCAAATCCAATATGTTAAAGCTCTTATTTTAATGACAATAGTTTCAGCTTAAAGGTAGTGCTTTCAGCGCCACCTAATAGCCCAAACTAAAAACTGTGAGGTCACTCTACTGTGGAAATAAAAAAGCAAATTACCTATTACATTTTTTATTTATTTAATGTGTTACAGTTTAAATTAATAAACTTTACACATATCTAGAAACATGAAATCAAATTTGTTAATTTCCAAAATCAGCTATTATATCATTACATTGAATAAAAAAAATAAAAAAAAAATAATAATAAAAAAAATAAATAAATAAATAAAAAAATTCCATACATCACAATTAATATCCATTTGACATTAAATTACACAGTTAGATAAAATAACAATACCAATAGTGATAATAATGAATCTGACCTAGATACAATCATACATACTAAAACCTAAAACAACCTAAGTCAAGCCCTATATACATCAAATCGGAACTCAACAAGGTACAAAATTACTGACCCATAACTAAGGAGAAACAATTAGGAATTATAATTCACAATTATATAGTAACGCATCGCACAGTAGGGTTCTCATATAAGTTTGTCTCATCACTAATCCCAAGTGTAAAAAAGACCACCTATTCAGATCTTAATGCCCAGTTTTCCCTCTATAACCAACCAAATGTTATATAAAGAGGTTAAAATATGGATATTTTCAGAATTTAGGCAATGATGCCAGAATAATGCCTTAGAGATCGCTGCAGGATCGTGAGTATACTTTCCCATATGTTTCTGTATTATATTTGTCATGCTACTACATTGTGTCAGGACATGATGTGCTGTCTCCGAAACATTATTGATTTTACACAATCTGCAATTCCATAACATTTTAAAGCAGGGCAACAGTGTCCCCCGTGAGATTGTCTAAATGAGGGGGCAATAAAATACATTCAGTACAAAAAACAAATTCCATGTTGGAATGTAATTTTCCCTCTGTGGAAGAAAAATTAATGGGAATAGTGGGTGCATTGAATAGCCCTTGAAAGCCGTAGTTGCTCTTCTGTTGTAACTACAGTCACATCTTCTTTCACATTCTTCACAAAAAACAGTAATTACCATTTTTATAAAGATATTCTATATCTTTTAGCATTTTGTAATAATCAAAGCTCCTTAGTCATCTTGGGTAGGTTCCACGGGTAAGCTTTATTCCAGTTACACTAAAGATGGTAGACATGAAATACTGAGTCCCATCACCCAGGCTGGACATCTCCAACTGACAACCCCTGGAACCTTCACGACAGGCATTCCTACACTCATAACCAAACATCCTCTCAACCACACCAACATTCTCTCATGCATTCCCTAGCATCTGCATTCACACCAAGCACGATACAACACATGTCCCTTCTTCACACGCACACAAATCCACAAAAGGAAACGTACAGAGAACATTCATACAGGGCATCTTTTTTGTGAGAAATGCAACCCAGAACAAAGGCAGAGGGCGCCCCCCCCCCCATCATACTGGCTGTATGGCTCACATCCTTTTTGATAGACGTTTATCACGCCTCATCAATTTCCTTTCTTCTCCTGCTGTCCCTTCTCCCCCTTCTTCGGCTTCCTTGCCTCCACCCTCTACCTCTTCCTTGGCTACCTTGCCCTCTCCTCCTTCCTTTTCTGCCCCCCCTCGGGCTCCATCTACACCTCCGCAGGGCGTTCCTCTGATTTGTATCTCTTCCCGGATGTCTTTGAAGGTTGGCAACCTTCTCCATTTTGCCACTCTTGCTCAGCTGTCAAACATTCCTCTGACATCTGCCGTCTCCTGGAAGAACTTGATCTCAATGTCCTCGGTCTCACCAAGACATGGTTCTCGACCAGCTCTTATATGAAAAAATAGGGGAGCCCTCAAAGTGTTCAGTGTAGGTTACGGGCAAATAATACAAGGTAAATGAAAAAAAAGGAACACCCACACTAGAATATTGACATACTAATTTATGTCCTAGTTTTACTTGTTTTTTCCAAAGCAATGTCTGTTATGCTCATAAAGAGTCACCAGTAAAGAGATACCTAAAGTACAATTTAGAAAATATTGACCATTTTTTTAATAAGAAAAAAGATAATATATACACAATATATCCACAAAATTAAGAGTACAATTTCAATAAATTCAATAAGATTTTTAAATATAATGTTCAAAAGGAAAGACAGTGAGTTAAACAAAGTTTGAAACGAGTTGTTGGAATACATGAAGAAACACTTTTTTTCAAAACATGAAAAAATCAAATTAGTAATCATTCACAGAAAAAAAGAGGGCGGGAATATATCCCTGTAATAGACTTCTTATTTTTCAATCATACAATTTCTTTAAAGAAAAGACTGTCTATTTTCAGAGATTCTTATCTTTTTTTGTGTGTATATCATGATCAGTACCTGATCATGTTTTGTAGAACTACCAGCGCTGTCACGATCTTTGACACTCTCCTCCCTGATGGCTACAAGATCCTCTCTGTGCACAGATCCAACCGTTCTGGGTGGGCGGTTAGCCTTGATCTTCCCGGAGTGGATTTCTGCCTCTGTCATTCCTATGCAGGCCTACTCCTCTTTCAAATGACTTGTCTGCAGGCTCTCTCTCTCCTGGCCACTCGCTTAGCTCTCCTGTCCCCACCCAGACCCTCTGCATGGCCCTGGCTTTTCATTTCATCTCTAAAACCCTCTCGTCCTCTCTTCCTCCTCCCTCTACTCTCTCCTCTACTTCTGGCCTCCCTGTGGCCACCTGTCCTCCCTCTTTCTCTTACTTTCCTCTGTTCCAGCCTGACAATGTTTCTAGACAAGTCCGATCTATGAAAGTCTCGTCAAAACAGGTTCTTCCCTGTTCTTCCAAAACCACCAAGGACCACATTGACACCCTTGCCCCTGGCCTGGATGAATTCTGCAACCACTCCTTCACCACTGGAGCCTTCCCTTCCCCCCTGAAGCACTCTCTTGTGACCCTCTTCTCAAAGAACCCTCAGTCGACCCCTCCTGCCAAGCTAACTATCGCCAGATCTCCATCAATCCTTTCCTGGGCAAACCCCTGGAAAAGTTGGCCATCTTCCAGCTTAATCTACACATTCAATCTGTTGGTTGTCTCCATGAGCATCAGTCTGACTTCAGAGCAGCCGAAGCACAGAAACTACTCTCCTGAACATCCGTGAAGGCCTGCTCTCTAACCTTGATGCTAATCACCCATCTGTCCTCATCTTACTCAATCTCTCTTCTGCCTTTGACATGGTCAACCATGCCATCCTGCTCAATCGTGTCCGTGATGACCTGGGTATCACCGATCAGGACCTGCCCTGGCTGACCTCGTTCCTCTATGATCAACCCTCACAGGTCCAACTTGGGTCCTTCCTTTCCTCTATTTCACTCTCTACCTGTGGTGTTCCTCAGGGGTCTAACCTCTCTCCCTGGCTGTTCAACAAATAGCTGGCACCTCTCGCCCAATGCATTGCCGCTCTCTGCTCCGACTTTCAGTGCTATGCGGATGACACTCAGCTCGTTTTCAGGCTCCCCTCTGCCACCTCTTCTCCTTGTCTCATCTCTGACTCTCTGTCTGCTATCCAGGTGTGGTGTGCCGCCAACGATCTCAGCCTTAGTTCCAGTAAGACAGAGAATCTCCTAATTTACACCTGCACCCTCCTTTCCTGTCACTCTCTGGCCGGCCTCCCTTGGTCCTCTTCCTGCTCCCACCTGTGAGGCTAAGAACCTCAGGGTCATCTTTGACTCCACGCTCTCCTTTTCTCCTCACATCTCTGACATCCCTAAGAAGTCAAACTACCAACTGCACCTCCTCAGAGGTATTCTTCCTTTCCTCTCCTTCCCCCAGAAGCTCAATGTCTCCAGAGCTTTGGTTCTCTCTAGGCTGGACTACTGCAACAGCCTTTTTCTAAATCTTCCTGCTTTTACTCTCCACCCTCTGCAACTCATCCAGATCAGGACTGAGACTTGTGCTTGGCCTCAAGCCCAGGGATCATATCTCTCCAACACTGACATTTCTGCATTGGCACCCAGTGGCTGCAATGATTAAGTTCAAGACCCTCTGCATTGTCCACAAGGCCTTCCGAGGCCTGGGTCCTCAATACCTCCAACTCTGTCTTCATAAATACCTTCCTACCCGAGCTCTCTGCCCCTGCACCTCCAACTCCCTCAGGGTCAGTCGCCTCTCCAAGCAACGAGTTGGTGGTAGATCTCTTTCTTCGGCTGGGGCCTCCCTCTCGAACAGCCTCCCTGCCTCTCTAAAACTCAAGGAGAACCATCTCTGGTTCGGGAAGCACCACAAGACCTTCCTCTTTGCTTCTCATTTCCTGTCTGATACTGCACTGGTCACCTTGATACCCATTATTCTGGCCCAAGTTCAAACCCGCCCAGTTGCACACCCGCACTGCCTCCCGGCAACCCTTGCACTTGGGTCTGTATCTGTAACCCTACCGTCCCCCTACCTGCACTTTTGGACACCTGCTGTCTGCACTTACCCTTGCACCTGCCACCCGCTGGCTGCACTTGTTATTGTTTTGATCCCATGTACAGCACTGCCCCCTCTCCTTTCCCCTGGCACTTTTTCCCTCACCCCTCCCCTGCACTTGCACGATCTCAATGTCACTTGGCCTAGTAAGGTCGGTGTCTCTGTGCTCCCTCTGTTCCCCCTTCCTTGGCTCGTCGCGCCTTGAAACACTTGTGTATAGGCGCGTTACAAATGCCATATCATATATCATATCATATCATATCTGTGCCTCTAACAACAGCCACACATTCTAACGGAAGGCATCCCCCCTATCTACCCATACTCTAATTCTCTCTAAGTCACGTGAATGGGAAGGCGTCCACCCGCCCTTATTCACAAACACACCTGACCCATCCCTCACCTCACTTTTTCTCTGCATGCCTACAAAATACCCATTCCTCATTTCACATTATCTCTGCATGCGTACACAATACTCATTGACCAAACCTCACACCAGAGGAAAGATCCCACTCTATTTATTTATTTGAATTACCATCTCTATACACACAATTGTGGTGGGGCGGTGGCGCCACAAACCATACCTCATTCATAATACCCTTACCATACTCTACTATGCTTGCACAACAACACTTTAACATTTTGACATTGCCCTAACAGTCCGCAATGGAAACGTCTGTTGACCTGCACCTCCTTAAACAGGTCATATTAACCATACTACCCACTGACACATTTTTGCTCAAAAGCTCTATACACCCTACTCTTAACAAGATAAGAATCACATCCTACATGTCCATAGCTGGGATTAGCTCTAACCTGCAAATTCTCAGAACACGTTAGTCCCTATGAGTATGCTCACATAAAATCTAACCATTTCCACTGCACCTGCTTAAATACTTATTATCATAACAGACACAGTGGGACTTGACCTGAAAGTCCATGTTTGCCCCACAACCTAAAGGTCCATGCTGCGCCAACACCTAAAAATTACCTGAATATTGTACTCTGCATCGGATTTGCATGGCAAATCTCCTAATTGTGCCTCTGTGCTTGCTCTCCTACTACGTATGTTATCCCAACGCTCTACATGCTTGCCGCATACCCTATGTCCTCAACGTTCCTGTATGTCTGCATACCATAAGGTAATCGCATAACTGCATTCAACCCATGCCGCGAGCGAATGTAATATGACTCTTATGGTAGCTTGGGGGGGCGAGGCTAAGCGGCCATGCAGTGAGACGCGTTACCAGAGAGCTCTGCTGTGATCCTGATTAAGATCCTCACAAACTGACCAAAATAGCCCAAACTTGACGAAAAGGCGTCGGAAGACCTGTGGACCACTCGTCCGAATCCTGGAATAAAATCGGACCCGGGATCGAGTGGAAACGGCCCGAAGAAGAAGCAACTCGGGAGAAACAAGATGGCACCCTGCTGAGGAGATCCCTCCAGTGCGGAGGTTTGCAGCGACGCCGAACGGGAGGCGCGAAAGCGAATCCGGGGCCAGGAAGACCTCCGTAGAAGCCACGGCTGAGGCCCGGACACCCTGAAGAACAGGAGGGAGACCCGAGGTGCTGCACCGCTGGCCCGCACAGACGGTGAGCCGGAGACGGGAGCCCACTCCGCCTCCGGGACAAGAACGAGGATGCCTGGGGTGGGGCGCTGCCAGCCCGCACAGCAGACGGTGAGCCGGAGACGGGAGCCCACTCAGCCTCCGAGACAAGAACGAGGACGCCTGGGGTGGGGCACTGCCAGCCCGCACCGCAGACGGTGAGCCGAAGACGGGAGCCCGCTCCGCCTCTGGGACGAGAGCGGCACACTCGCGGTGAAGCGCCGCCGGCCAGCACGGCAGACGAGGAGTCCGGGACAACAGCCCGCTCCACCTCCGGGGCAAGAGCGGGACGCCCGCGGTGAGGCGCGGCCGGCTGGCGCACGAGACGGTGAGCCAAGATAAGTGCCTGCCCCGCTTCCCCTCCTGCTCCCGCCCTCAGGGAGAAGCAGTAATAACAAGGGCCCGCATACGGAGCAGGGCATCCCAGCCACAAATGGGGGTAGGCGGGGAGGAGCTGGAGCGTTCCCCGCTTCGTCGGGAGACAAGCTTATGAATCGGTGGGCGGCGCAGCCCCAATGGAGATTGCGGGTGGAGGAGGATCGAAGAGGAGCGTGAGTGGCGCCTAACACACCCTGGGAGACACGGACAGGCCGAATTAATAAGTTATACAAACCCCCAGGGACGTGGAAGGAAACCAGACACGAATTGCAGCCTCAGGGCCCACCTATAGTGGTGGACCAACAAGCGTCAAGGACAGAAGCCTGGAGGGAAATAGTAGTAAAAGAGGAATTCCGAGGGTCCACAATCGTCCGGACACGAGCGCCCACGACGGGCCACACGCAAGCGCGTGCGAACAGTATACCACGTATAGTGGCCATGCCCAACAAGAAAAACGAAGGGAAATCCAAACAAAGCAGTATGGACATTTTCACTAAAGCATCGGGGGACAAGCAGCAGAACCCACCGGACACAGCAAGGGCGGGGATGAGTACCCCTCACCAGCCGGACCAGGGGAAGGATGGCCACATCCTTGAGGCGATCGCCTCCCTACAGACATCCTTAGAAAACAAAGTGGACGCCGCTATATGAGCACTGAAGGCATCCCTAGAACAGAAACTAGATACAGTCATGGTGGATGTCGGTCTCCTCCGCCAGGACGCAAGGAATCTGACAGACAGAGTTACGACAACGGAGCAGCAAGTGCAGCAGAACACCGCGGACGCCACTGTTGCATGAACCCAATTGTCAGAAGTGATGCAGAGAGTTAAGATCCTAGAGCGAAGAGTTGAAGATGCGGAAGGTAGGGCGAGGAGGAACAACGTCCGCATAATTGGGGTCCCGGAGGGGGCGGAAGGAAATGACCCCACAGAATATGTCGAAAACATGCTTCTCCAAGAGATCGGAGCCGGAACACTGTCCCAAAATTTTGTGGTGGAAAGGGCACACAGAGCCCTAACTAGGAGACCCCGGCCTGGTGCCCCCCCGAGGGCGATGATCGCTAAGATCATGAACTTTAAGGACAGGGAAAAGGTACTGGCATTTTCCAGGGGGGGGGGAAAGATCACCAGGGGCTCCTCCAGGGTCACCATATTCCCGGGCTACACAGTCATGGTTCAAAAACAAAGAGCGCAGTTTGGGCCCACAAAAGAACGTCTTAGATGAGCGGATATCCGATATATGCTGCTCTTTCCGGCCAAGCTGAAGGTGCTGCATACGGGCAAAACATCCTTCTTTGAGTCCACAGAAGAGGCCCATGCATGGATGGATGCGCAGGGGATCCCCCAGCTGGTGAGGAGAAATAGCAACAATGAGGCAAATAATCCCCGGTGAAGAGCCCCGTGGGTAGTTAGAAGCAGCAACGCCAAGCACCTGACAAATATATGGGTCAGGATGAATAGTAATGCGAAGGAGCAATCAACCCTATCCAGTTGCGTCAAGCCGAGGGCAACTTGCCCCCAAGAAAAAGCGTAAACTAGTTCGGATGTCAGTTTTAAGGCATCACGCTGCGGCGAGTCAGCCCATCCAAGGGAGCAAGACGAGAGAAGCGGCGAGGCCCGAGCAGGAGGGGGGTGGCTGGGTGTTAGTTCTTTAGTTACTGTTCGAGTTCGAGTTATGGACTTGTTTAAATGGCATGTGAAAGGCATTGGCAGCAAGGTCGAGGAGAAGGGAAGATATGAAGGGGGCAACATCAAGAGCAGGTGCAGGAGACAGAGGACAAGCAAGAGGCTATGGGACTATGGAGCCGGACCGAACAATTACACATGGGTCTAGATGAGCTGGTAATCGCGTCCTGGAACGTGAGAGGGCTAAACGCATATGTTAAGAGGCTGCGAGTCTATGCTTGGTTGAACAAGATGAAGGTGAAGATAGCCATGCTTCAGGAGACGCATTTGACACCAGAGAAACAAACCAAGGTTGATCAGAAATGGGGAGGACAACTATATAGTGCCACATACTCAAATTATGCGCAAGGGGTACTAATATGGATCGCTCCGGGGGTCCCATTCCAGCTCATGAAACATGATACTGATTTGGCGGGCAGGCTGGTGCTGGTACACAGCATGTTGGAGAACAGGGAGGTGTGTCTAGTTAACACCTATGCCCCAAACCAAGACGCAACAGAATTCTTCAGGAGGCTAGCACCCAAGCTGGCCCAATACAGAGAAGCCACGTTTGTTTGGGCTGGAGATTTCAACTGCACCCTGGATCCGCTTCTGGACAGGTCGGATGACAAGTACAGGAAACCAGCACCCCCTGCCAGGGAGCTGCACAGAGCCCTTGACCCTCTAGAGCTGGAGGACGTCTGGAGACAGGTACATGGAGGGAAAAGGGGGTACACACACTACAGCGCACCCCACGGAATATTTACGCGAATAGACTATATATTCACAGGCACTGAGACACTGCAGGAATTTACAACGATTGATATCAAAGCCCGAACACTTTCAGATCATGCCCCGGTCCTAGCAACATGGGCACATACACACCGGAGAGCCCCGATACCAACATGGAGGCTTCGGGCAGAGGCTTTGGGAGAGGGAGAGTTTGAGGAACACCTCAGGGAGGTGATCGAAAACTACTTTGAAAATAACGAGGGAAGCGTAGGAAGCAACGCGACACTCTGGGACGCATTCAAAGTGGTAATACGGGGGGCGGCTATTGGCAGGATGGGGGGACTGAAAGGCGCAGCCATAGAAGAACTCAACAAACTGGAAAGGCAAATAGGAACAGAGGAGCGAAGAGCGGAGGTAGAGGGAGAAGAGCCTAGGGAACTGATGGAGTTGAGGATGAGATGCATAGAATTGTGGGAGAAACTTGGGAGTCTGAATTATGCGAGATATCTACAGTGATTGCATGCAGAAGGGGATAAGCCTGGTAGGCTCCTAGCATGGCTCACCAAGCAAGAGACCAAAAAGGACCCCATAATAGTCATAGAAGACGAAACAGGGATTAAGGTCAGGGACCAGCAGCATGTCAATCAGTAATTTTCCCGCTTTTATGAGCAAGTGTACGCCCCTAATCCAGAAATTGACCCAGAGGACATCACAGACGCGTTGGCAGATTTAAGACTGCCAAAGTTAGCAGAAGAGCAAGCGCAAATACTTGATGCCCCACTCACGGAGGAGGAGATAGAGTGCGTAATCGCAGAACTCCCCACCGGCAAATCCCCAGGCCCGGACGGACTCCCAGGAGAGTTTTATAAAACATACAAAAGTGCCATCACCCCGGAACTATTAGAGACATACCTAGATGTGTACGAAAGCGGACAGTTGCCAATTAGTATGTCGGAATCAATAATTGTACCGATCCTTAAACCAGGTAAACCGCCCACGAAATGCGCCTCATATAGGCCAATTTCCCTCATCAACCAAGACGCCAAGATACTTACGACCGTCCTGGCCAACCGCCTGAAGCAAGTAATCCCCGCCTTAATACACTATGATCAGACGGGTTACATCCCAGGGAGAAACACGTCGTGGAACCTCCGTAGACTACACCATGTGATAGATAGGACAAACCAGGAACAGGGGGAATGCGCGATAGTGTCCCTGGACGCCGTTAAGGCTTTTGATTTGGTGAATTGGGGGTGGCTACTGAGGGTCCTCGCCCATTTTGGTATTGGGGAGGGATTTCTTAGATGGATTAGGCTACTGTACAGGGACCCCAGGGCGAGGGTAAAGACTGGGCGTATCATTTCGGGAGAATGGAGAATATACAGGGGAACCAAACAGGGGTGTCCACTGTCACCAATGTTGTATATTTTGGCCCTTGAACCGCTGGCGGTCTTTCTCAGGGCGGAATATGGAGACACAGGGATAGACATAGATGGAGTGCTGCATCAAATCTCGTTATACGCAGACGACATGCTGCTTTTTGTGGGAAATCCGCGTGCCAACCTGCCCTGCCTACTGGAAGCGATCGGGGCATATACCAGACTCTCCGGCATAGCAATCAACAAAGACAAATCCCTGATTTTTCCCCTCGCTGGTTTGCAGCGGGTTCCCCTGGCAGAGCTGCCGGACCTGGGCCTAACTTGGGCACCACGCTCTTTCCGATACCTAGGAATAGAGATATATCACGACACTGCAGACTCTCACCAACATAACACGCAAGCAGCCCTGGAAAGGACACAGAGGTCTATGAAATTCTGGGGAACACTACCACTGGGAATGATGGGTAGGGCGGCCCTCTTGAAAATGGTGGTACTCCCACGTCTATTGTATTACCTCACGAATATCCCACACAGAATCCCCAAGACCTTCTTTACCAGGTGGGATTCAATAGTAGGGAGTTTCCTGTGGGCGGGGGGCAGAAGCAGAATAGCGCTGAAAACCCTACAGAGAGACTATGAAGATGGGGGCATTAGGCTGCCGGACTTCGAAAAGTACTACTTAGCTGGGCAGCTCCAGTTCGCAGTCAAGTGGCTAGGAGAGGATGAGACGATTGACACAATCATTTTACAACCAACATTAAAAAGATATTACTTGAGAGAAATACTTTGGCTGGACATCCCTCTACTCAAGACCCTACCACGCCTACTCGGTCTCGCAGTGGGATTGTGGAACAGAGCGTGGAAGCTACAGGGGATACAGGACCCCCAGTCAGCACAGATCCCCCTCGCGGGACTGGTGGGTACGGACACGAACACATTAGCAATCTACCGAACTGAGTGGGAAGGAAAAGACGTGGCCCAAATCGGGGATCTGCGGAAAGAAGGGAGGTGGACGGACTTCCAAGAAATGGTGGAGGGATATGATATACATGAAGGCCAATTCATCCTGCATAACAGAATGATCCTTAATATCAAGAAAAGATGGCCGGAATGGGAGGACCAGGAGGACGCCATAAGAGAGTTAGACACGTGGTATGATATATCCGAGGGAACGCACACAACCTCCAGGCTATACGACCAGATGCTAAAGGCCAGTAACAAGAAAGAGCTTTGTATAAGACAGGGTTGGGAAGGGGAACTCCACAGACCCTTTAGCGACCAGAAATGGAGCAGAGTGTTAAAATATCCAAAGAAAGTGTCCAGGAACGCAAGATTCAAACAGGCACAGCTGTACGTGACACACAGGGCGTACCTCACACTCAAGAGGATGAACAAAATGTATGAGGGAAATCAGAATAAGTGCCCCCGCTGTTCGGCTGAGGAAGCAGACATGCTCCACATGTTCTGGACCTGCCCAACCATACAAACCTTCTGGGAGGGCATCAGAGCCAGAATAATAGACAGCGGATTCCAGATGCAGATGGAGCACCCAGAGAGGTACTTGCTGGGCCTCTTCCCAAGAGGGGGCAGACACGGAACGCATCTAGCAAAGATGAAAGACTTGATATGTGTACTGGCCAAAAGAAGGATAGCGATGGCCTGGAAAACGAAGGAAGGCCCGACCGTAGAGTCATGGTGGTCGGACCTCCGCAAGTGGACTTTGGCGGAAACCGCGGTGTGGATAAGAGCAGTGCAAAGAGGCGAAGGGGAAACAGCAGAGAAAATAGCAGCATGGAACTCCCTGGTTCAGGAATTATTTGGCCAAGAGGAGGAGGGTGAGGAAGATGAAGGCCCGGAGGCGGCGCGACAACAATGAGGGATATAAGAAAGTGAGGTACGGGCACTTAACCACATGAACAGCATAGAGGGTAGAACCCACCCACACAGACTGACGGCGACAAAGATAATGAGGTTGCCAAGAAGCGCCGAGGAAATGAACCCAATTAGAGACACTTGCAGGAATGCCAACATGCCAGTTATGTTGTGTGTTTGTATGTTGTAACTGTGGTTTTTCCCCTTTCCTTTGTCCCCCCCTTTTCCCTTCTTTCCTTTCTGAAAAACAATAAAGATATTTTTTTTAAAAAATATGACTCTTATGGTAATAGCCCATTACTGTGTCTCCCTTGAGTGCATCTCTGCTACACCTTATCACGGTGTGCATCTTTAGCAGCATATATGACTCACCATAGTGAATGACTTTGCCAATGTGTAGTGCTGTATTTAGCCTATGTGCACTATATCAACAAGTTGATCACTTTAAAGCGTACCTCTTAGCCTGTATGTATTTTAGCAGCTTATGTGCCTTATGACAGTGTTATTATTCTTTAGCAACGTATGTGCATTATTACAGTGAATTGCTTCCCAGAGTGTAATACTGTTTCTAGCCCGTGTGCACGCTAAAAGCACGTGTACCTCACCACATTGTACTTCCTAGTCGGCGTGCAACTTGCAAGCCTGTGTGTCTCTTCACTATATACCACTAGCCTTGTGCACTGTAGTAGCCTATGTGCTCTGTGTTGTGTGCTATCTCATTATTTACCAGTTAGTTATTGTACAAATCTGCAACGTGTAATCCAGCATTACATAGATCTACACATTTACCACCATGGCCTCCCTATGCAGAGCTACGCTCACTATGGCTACTTTCCTCCCACTGATCCAAGCCACTACACCAACCACCAAACACCTCTCACACACCGCTCCCAACAGTCCCTCCTTTATCCACTGCTTCAATAATACCGACACCCACTACAGCCCCCGGAGTCCATTAGACTGGATAACTCGCTACGCCCTGCCACCGACCCGCTGGTACCTTGCCCATTGAACCGCACAAATGAGAGACTAGGATTGTGTTTCCCCAAAAGCAAATTCTTCATTAAACCCTCTAAGCAATCCTCCTTAACCAAGACTTCTCCTACTCTACACACGCCCATCACAACTAAGTCTCCTCCAAAGCCTAATAATAACACTACCAGGCCGCCCCCCACTCTTAAAGGAGCAATAATCAATGCGCTCGTTGGTCGCTCATGCTCTGGACATCTCAGATTTAAAATCCACCAATCACCTTAACTTCTTTGCCATCACTGAAACTTGGCTGCACCATGCTGCTGGTTCTGCCCTGTCCCTGGCACTCCCAGAGGGCTTTACCATTATCATATTTGACAGACTCTCAGGCAAAGGTGAAGGTCTAACCTTCATAGCCAAAGCTCATCTGGGCTTCAGAGCAGTGTTCCTTATCAACTTCCATTCAGCAGAACGCACTTCAGCAACCCAAACGCTCCTTTTCCATCTCATTTACCGCCCTCCCAGACCTATCTCTTCCTTTGAGGAAGACATCACAGATCTGCTCACCCACAACACTAAGCCAGGATCCCAAATCATCCTGCTCAGTGATTTTAACTTAGGTTTAAATGACCCTAATGATCCCATTGCCGCCTCACTCGAAAACGCTATATCCCAAATGGGCTTTAAACACTGCATCATAGGGCCTACTCACAACAGAGGCAGAACGTTAGATTTGCTGGCAGACCTCAACTGCTCAACCACTATCCTGCAGAATGTACCTGCTGCCAGGTCAGACCATCATTTTATCTCCATTTTCATCCAACAAGCAGCACCGACCAACCTTAGCCCCACTATCGCCCCTCCATTACTAGGTAGAAATAATCGTAACATCCCCTTACAAAACCTACGCCCGCTAATCCACGCCATCCTTGACCCACCTAACTACAAGGATTTGGACAAACTGGTTGACCTTTACAATGTCACCCTGAAAACATCGATAAACGACGTTGCCTCCATCAAACTACAAAAAGCTAAACCAGTAGCTCACCTCAACAAATGGTTCACTGCTGAACTGAAAAACCTCCCCTCTGCAACGCCAAGACAGCCGCAGAAACTCTGTGGAAAAAATCTTCAACCCCCGTTAATAAATCTAACTTCATCTTGGCTGCCTCCACTTTCAAACGTACCATCATCAACACCAAAAAGGAGACATACAATAGCAGAATACAAAATGCCAATTCCTGCACTAAGGAACTATTCACAATCTTGAGGGATCTAGAGTCGCCGCTCCACCAACAGAAGCTTGTGTCAAGGGCACAATTTGGTGCGCTAATATACAGAAGATCCTCTCCAACAAAATCTCTACGCTCCAAGCCAAGATTGCAAAAAAAGCTAGTCTGCCCAGCAATCCTAATACAAACACCTTGCTGGACCCTCAACCTCCTACGTGTCCTGCTTTATTCTTTTCCCCAGTCACCCCTAACGAAGTAGAACATATTATCTGCAGCCTAAAACCCTCAAGGTGTCAGGGGGACATCTGCCCAGCTCCGATTATCAAGGAAGGCGCTAAAGACCTAGCCCCCTTCATCACCACTATCATCAACGCCTCATTCAACTCTGGCTCAGTACCTACCAGCCTGAAGGAGGCTTGGGTCATGCCCCTCCTTAAAAAAAACACTTTAGATCCCAACACCCTGACCAATTATAGGTCCATGACTACTGTCCCGTTCCTCCTAAAAATACTGGATAGAGTAGCCTATCTACAAACCCAAAAACATTTGGAAGACAACAACCTTCTCGGTCTTCGCTAATCTGGCTTCAGACCGAGACACGGCCCGGAAACTGCCCTCTTGGACTTAAAAATCCAAATGGACGGATCTAAAGACAAAGGCAAACTGGCCATTCTCCTGTTGTTAGATCTCTCTGCAGCATTTGATCTCGTCGATCACCAGATTCTGACTGAACACCTAACTTCAGCTGCTGCCTTCCCCCCAAAAGCCTCAAACTGGATCCAATCCTTCTTAACAAACCGAACCACCAGAGTCTTCGCACCCTCAGCCTCAGCTGAACCTATACCTATCTCCTGTGGAGTACCCCAGGGCTCCTGCATCTCCCTGACGCTCTATAACATATTCACAAAGCTTCTCTTTGACCGTTTAGCCAACATGGGTGTCACCTATACGAATTACGCTGATGACACCCAGGTTCTCATCACGCTCACTAGTTGCTATGAAGATGATTATAAAATGATAAATGATATCTACCAGGAAATACAAGCCTGGATGGCTTGACATAGTCTGTGTCTCAATGACGACAACACGGAGCTTTTGATCATTGGGACCCAGACTCACCTAAACAAACTTGACTATCGTTACTCCTCCTTCAACAATGATGGTAACATTATCAAGGTTGCTAAGGAAGTCAAGACCCTAGACTCTGCCCTATCACTCAAAAGACAAGTGAGCACGATTGCCGCCACAATTGCCTACACTAATAAGCTCATCAACGCATGCATTTCCAACTTGTCTTCGAACAGTTGCATCACTTTAGCTATAGCATTAGTGTTATCCAAGTTGGATTACCGTAACTCTCTATTCTTAGGTTCCTCACAACGTAACCGGAATAGACTACAGGTCCTTCAGAACAACGCCCTGAAAGTTGCTCTAAACATACCCAGGTCCCACCACATATCAAGCATGAGACGGGACTCCCATTGGCACCCGATTCGCAAGAGGATACTGCACCACATGCTAGCTATCACGCATAAATGCCTGCACAATACTACCCCTAAATACCTTGCAGTCAAATTCACTAGAACTCAATCAGCCAGACCCACCAGATCTAACTACACACATCGCCTGAGTATCCCCAGGTTTAACCTAAAAACCGCTGGAGGAGCTAGCTTCCCAGTTCAAGCTGCCAAATGCTGGAACTCTTTTCCACTTATGATCAGAACCGAACACTCCTTCTGGCCATTCAAAAACAAAGTAAAGAACTGGCTTACAGATAAAGCCACTTAATAAGCCTATGCCATATACCTGTGTCTCACAACTGTAATTTCCGCTAATTGCACTTGTATTCACTTGTCCACCTACTACTCTGTAACTTTGAGTCGGCTTGTCACTACTGTGTTCACTCTGTTGTTTCTTACCGCTGTTTTGTATTTTTGTAACCTTGTACCAAGTTCATGCGCCCAGTTACCCGAGGGTTAGGTGCGCTTTACAAATAAATAAACTAAACTAAACTAAACCGAAGAGTCCATGTTGCTGGCAGCAACTATAAAGCTAAAACGTCGTCAAAAGTGTTAAACTAACACACTCACACTAATCACGCTCACCACAGTCCCACTCACTTCTTGCCCTATCAGTGTAACTATTAAGCTAACACCACTACCAGACACATGACACTCTGCATGGCACACATTGGCAGCATTAGCCATTCCACTGTATGTAGCACTTGTTGTCACATTTCCCATCCACAGGGATATAATCCAAAACTCTACATAGAATACTTATTTCAAACAAACACACTTGTACTAACACTAAAAGTCAGTAGCTGGACAGCCAGTTCTAAACCTACAACGTTGTGCTTCCCAGCTGGTCAGCCAGCTCTAAACCTACAATGTTGTGCTTCCCTCTAACAACACTTTTGCAAAGGATATTAGGTGCATGGCAGTCCCATCTTGTCCTCCTTTCTGCTGCTTATGACAATCGCTGTCGCAAAGCCATATATATATATAGCTCTTCTCGCTCACTGGATCTTTGCAGCTTGATTTCCCACCATGGCATTCATTTGCTCCTCGTGAAAACCGTGCCTTATGTCACGGTCGCAATTCTCACTTCTGATGACCCACCTCTGGAGCACCCGACACTTCTCTTGCACATGATGCAAGTCAGTGATAGTCTGCCGCATGGGAAGACTTAGGCACGCACATGATTACGCATAAAAAGAAATACTTCTAAAGGTTTTATCTGGTATTTACATCATTGCAGGGCATGGCATACTGACGCCGTCGGGTCCTTTACTTTAACCCTTGAGGCAGTGGCAGCAAAAACGGCATCTAAACGCTGTGCTGTCATTGCTTCCTTGATGCAGCAGACAACAAAACCCACGTGAGCAACCTGTTATGATGTTGTTAATTCTAGAACCCATACCCCGGTTCGGTGCGACGTCTCCTGGAACGTGGGATTCAGTTCTCGGGTGAGGAGACGTTGTGCCGAGGCCGGGGCAACTCTCTTATGAATAAACAAACTAAAAGAACAACCGATCTTGTATCCGTATATATATATCGTAATTGTAAACTTAACAAGTGGCGACGAGGAGCCAGCCCGTTCCGTTAAGAGAGTTCCCGTGAAGTGAAGAAACCGTGGAACGGTCGGCTGAACCAACGTTAATTACGCTGTGACGAAGAAAACAAATACAACTGCCGTCAACCTGAAGGTAACAGCGTTTTAATTACTGGATAAAGTGTAAAGATACAGCAACGCTCACCGATCACCTATCAACGTTGCAAATAAGTAGTGCATTGTTTAAAATCGGCGTGAGCTGCATTGGTGAGGACAGCTTTCCGTGTACGTCCTGCCGTACGAGAAAAAATAGAGTAAAGGACCTTGAAAACGTCCTATACGTGCCGCCATCTTAGGGAAACCGCATACATTATAACGGAGCTAGTGAACGGCTTTCCCAGTGTATACGATCACAGATTGATCTGATACAATGCGGAAACTGTAATCGGAAGAAAGTGATACATACATAAAGTCGCACGACTAAGCGACTATACAAACAAATATATGAAGACAGAGTTTACAATAGAAAACACATATACCTGAAGCACAAAGACTATTTACATGAAAAGAGGACATATGTGTGCATTATATTACAGTGTTACAGACAATTACAACATTGTGAAAATCTCAATAGAAAAGTGAATAGCGAAACCATAAGAAATATTTATAATTGGAGGACAATGGCTATGTAAGTAAAGAGATTTGTGAAGCCGCCAGCCGGAGAAGGCCAAAGGACAAGGCCGCATTCTCTCTCTGCAGCTCCGCTGCGAGTGAGAACTTCGCAGACATCCCCCTGCAGCCACGAAGAAGGACAAGCCCCTCCACGAGGACGAGCCCCTCCTGCCCATGCCGCCATCGCAGAACACGAGCCCCCAGCTCGAATACACATCCACCGTCTGTGCACCATGGCAACAGGCAACACGACTGCCGGAGCCGAGTCACGTGACTCGCGTGCAGGAGCCCGCAGCCCCTCCTCTCCCGCTTTAAAGGGAGAGGAGAACCGCCACCAGGCGAAGCCGCCAGCCGGAGAAGGCCAAAGGACAAGGCCGCATTCTCTCTCTGCAGCTCCGCTGCGAGTGAGAACTTCGCAGACATCCCCCTGCAGGCACGAAGAAGGACGAGCCCCTCCACGAGGACGAGCCCCTCCTGCCCATGCCGCCATCGGAGAACACGAGCCCCCAGCTCGAATACACATCCACCGTCTGTGCACCATGGCAACAGGCAACACGACTGCCGGAGCCGAGTCACGTGACTCGCGTGCAGGAGCCCGCAGCCCCTCCTCTCCCGCTTTAAAGGGAGAGGAGAACCGCCGCCAGGCGAAGCCGCCAGCCGGAGAAGGCCAAAGGACAAGGCCGCATTCTCTCTCTGCAGCTCCGCTGCGAGTGAAAACTTCGCAGACATCCCCCTGCAGCCACGAAGAAGGACGAGCCCCTCCACGAGGACGAGCCCCTCCTGCCCATGCCGCCATCGCAGAACACGAGCCCCCAGCTCGAATACACATCCACCGTCTGTGCACCATGGCAACAGGCAACACGACTGCCGGAGCCGAGTCACGTGACTCGCGTGCAGGAGCCCGCAGCCCCTCCTCTCCCGCTTTAAAGGGAGAGGAGAACCGCCGCCAGGCGAAGCCGCCAGCCGGAGAAGGCCAAAGGACAAGGCCGCATTCTCTCTCTGCAGCTCCGCTGCGAGTGAGAACTTCGCAGACATCCCCCTGCAGCCACGAAGAAGGACGAGCCCCTCCACGAGGACGAGCCCCTCCTGCCCATGCCGCCATCGCAGAACACGAGCCCCCAGCTCGAATACACATCCACCGTCTGTGCACCATGGCAACAGGCAACACGACTGCCGGAGCCGAGTCACGTGACTCGCGTGCAGGAGCCCGCAGCCCCTCCTCTCCCGCTTTAAAGGGAGAGGAGAACCGCCGCCAGGCAAAGCCGCCAGCCGGAGAAGGCCAAAGGACAAGGCCGCATTCTCTCTCTGCAGCTCCGCTGCGAGTGAGAACTTCGCAGACATCCCCCTGCAGCCACGAAGAAGGACGAGCCCCTCCACGAGGACGAGCCCCTCCTGCCCATGCCGCCATCGCAGAACACAAGCCCCCAGCTCGAATACACATCCACCGTCTGTGCACCATGGCAACAGGCAACACGACTGCCGGAGCCGAGTCACGTGACTCGCGTGCAGGAGCCCGCAGCCCCTCCTCTCCCGCTTTAAAGGGAGAGGAGAACCGCCGCCAGGCGAAGCCGCCAGCCAGAGAAGGCCAAAGGACAAGGCCGCATTCTCTCTCTGCAGCTCCGCTGCGAGTGAGAACTTCGCAGACATCCCCCTGCAGCCACGAAGAAGGACGAGCCCCTCCACGAGGACGAGCCCCTCCTGCCCATGCCGCCATCGCAGAACACGAGCCCCCAGCTCGAATACACATCCACCGTCTGTGCACCATGGCAACAGGCAACACGACTGCCGGAGCCGAGTCACGTGACTCGCGTGCAGGAGCCCGCAGCCCCTCCTCTCCCGCTTTAAAGGGAGAGGAGAACCGCCGCCAGGCAAAGCCGCCAGCCGGAGAAGGCCAAAGGACAAGGCCGCATTCTCTCTCTGCAGCTCTCAGCTGCTCGATGGCGCAACTGGCGCCCCCACGCCTTATTAAACCAGTACAAGGTAAGGCCATTAGCATTAATGCCCCCATGCTACAACCTTCATGTGCGCCTACCTTGCTAGCAAACACACGCCCTCCACTGTACCACAGCAGGAATGCACGACTACGGTCCCGCACTCAGCTCACCAACCCCATCAGTTCTACCCCTACCTTGGGGTACCGTAATGTTAGGTTGGGCACAAGAAGCCAGCGGCCAGCTTACACATGCTCTGCCACGGCACGACAGTTCATCATCAAGGGTCCTGTCAACAAACATTACTTCACAACCACCAACCCGACCATGAACTCTAACTTTGCCCCTCAACCTTCGCCCTTCAGTCCTACTGCCTCCTTGCCTGTAGCGCATACTGTTGCCGCCCCCATGACCACACGTGATACTGTGCAGCTTAATGATGTCTCTGTGCCTATTCATCCTACTGTTGCCGCCCCCATGACCACACGTGATACTGTGCAGCTTAATGATGTCTCTGTGCCTATTCATCCTACTGTTGCCGCCCCCATGACCACACGTGATACTGTGCAGCTTAATGATGTCTCTGTGCCTATTCATCCTACTGTTGCCGCCCCCATGACCACACGTGATACTGTGCAGCTTAATGATGTCTCTGTGCCTATTCATCCTACTGTTGCCGTCCCCATGACCACACGTGATACTGTGCAGCTTAATGATGTCTCTGTGCCTATTCATCCTACTGTTGCCGCCCCCATGACCACACCACCTAGTACTTCTGACCCTCCATCTTCACCCACCAGCCCACCTATCCCCACGCCTCCCCATGACTACTTGCTAAGCTGCGCCCTGCTTAATGCCCGCTCCATACCAGCTCACGCCCTTGACATCAACGACCTCATCATAAACAACAAACTCGACCTCCTCATCCTTACTGAAACCTGGCTGAATGAAAGCTCAGGCCCAGTCCTATCACTCGCCATCCCACCTGGATATTCCATTTTTAGGAAAGACCGCACCTCTCAGAGAGGTGGAGGCGTTGCCCTCATCGCAAGGGACACCCTTACCATCAGAGAAGCTGAAGGCACCCTTGATAGCAACAGTGACTACCTCCCGCTAAAAATTAATGTCTCGCCCAACTGCACCATATCCATGCACATTGTATACAGACCCCCTGGCCCATGTATGGACTTCCATGACACCCTTATCCCTGCATTGTCTCACAACATCAAAAAGACCTCTCAGGTTCTACTCCTTGGTGACCTCAACCTAGGGCTGAATGACCCTAAAGACTCCCCAGCGAAACACCTCAAGAAGGCACTCTCCAACATCGGCTTTGTGCACTCCATTTCTGACCCCAC
Organism: Ambystoma mexicanum; assembly: GCF_040938575.1. Lineage (NCBI taxonomy): Eukaryota > Metazoa > Chordata > Amphibia > Caudata > Ambystomatidae > Ambystoma > Ambystoma mexicanum. The sequence continues at coordinate 618,054,397 of NC_090935.1, read as the reverse complement.
GCACATCAAAGGGCGCACCCTTGACTGGATCAGTCATCACAACTGCTCCCTTCTCATCACGGCCAATACCCCTATCCCCTGGTCTGACCATCATTACATCCAATTCAACCTCGGAACCAGAAAAGTGGCTCTCTCTCCGCCATCACCATGCCTCGCCACTTACGCCAGGAGCTCACGCCTCCTCACAGTCGAGAACCTAGCACCCTACCTCCTTAACCCAGCCCTTCAGGCACCCTCTTCTAATAACCCTGACACCTTAGCTGACACCTTCAAGGATCTCATCACGTCAGCCGTGGACGCCATTGCCCCCCTGACTCTCAAAAAAGCCAAGAAAGCCAAACATGTTAACTCATGGTTCTCTAAAGAACTCCTTGACCAACGTGCGCAAAAGAGGATTGCACTATCCTCCTGGAAAGCAAACCCCTCTGAAGCCACTAAGCAGAAATTCAAAGCCATTTCCAAATCCTACAAGACTAACATCACACTGGCAAAGGCTGCCTCCTTCAACACCAGGATCTCCGACGCCAAGTCAGGATCTAAGGAACTGTTCACAATCTTCAGGGAACTTGAAAAACCATCTGCCCCCCCCTCCTCAGTTATCAAAGATGACAAGTGGTGCAACAGCATTCAATCTGCCATGCTAGAGAAGCTCAACACCCTCCAAACAAAAATTTGTGGCCACCAAAAAGCCCTTTCTCATATTATAGCGAACTTCCACGCCAAGCCACCCATCAAGTCCACATCATCCCCGATGTTCGAATTCAAAGACATCACTGAGCAAGAGGTCATCACCCTGCTCAACTCTATCAAACCCTCCAATTGTAAAGGCGATTCCTGCCCAGCCAGCCTCATCAAAGATTCCGCACATACTCTCGCCCCCTTCCTTACAGCCTTTATCAACTCCTCCTTCCAATCAGGCCATGTCCCATCAGGACTCAAGGAAGCGTGGGTACGCCCACTCCTCAAGAAACCCTCACTCGACCCAACCGTCCCGGGGAACTACAGGCCCATCACAACTGTACCATTCCTGCTCAAAATCTTGGACAAAGCAGCCTACCTGCAGGTCCAAAAGTTCTTAGCGGACAACCGTCTCCTCGGCCTGCGGCAATCTGGGTTCCGCCCCCGACATGGCACTGAAACGGCCCTCCTAGATCTAAAGAACCAAATGGATGACCTCAGAGATGTAGGCAAACCTGCCCTCCTTCTGCTCCTGGATCTTTCTGCTGCGTTCGATCTGGTTGACCACAACATCTTGTGTCACCACCTAGCCACCCAAGCCAACTTCTCCCCGAAAGCCTGCCAGTGGATCACCTCCTTTCTCCAAGAAAGGGCCATGAAAGTCTTTTTTGAAGCTGCCGCCGCCACCCCTAGCCTCCTCACCTGCGGTGTCCCCCAGGGATCTTGTATCGCCCCAACACTCTATAACCTCTTCACAAGGCCCTTGTTTAGCATCTTGGATGCCCTTGGTATTTCTTATACCAACTATGCTGACGATACGCAGGTACTGATCCCACTCACGGGCGACTACCTAGCAGATTCCAACACCCTCACCTCTATCTACACTACCATCCAATCCTGGATGGCGGAGAATTGGCTGTGCCTCAACAGCGAAAAGACCGAACTCCTCCTCATTGGGTCACCCTTCACTCTGGGTAACCTCGGAGATCAGTACGCCTCCTTCTCCATTGATAACATTCAAATCAAGGTCTCGAACCATGTTAAGACACTCGGAGTCTACCTTGACTCCGACCTGTCCATGGATAAACAGGTCAATGCTATCGCTGCATCCTCAGCCTACTACTCCAAAGTCCTCAACGCAGCCAGGCCCTTCTTGGCCCGTCAAAATTGCCTCACGATTGCCAGGGCAATTATCGGGTCAAGACTTGACTACTGTAATGCCCTCCTCGTGGGGAAATCCAGCAGAAACCTGGCCAAACTGCAGCTAGCCCAGAACAATGCGCTAAGGGCAGCTACCGGTACCTCTAGAAGAAACCATATCTCCGAAATCAGAAGGCAAGCACACTGGCTCCCTGTCAAAGAGAGAATTGTTTTTAAAACTCTTGCTCTCACACACAAATGCCTTCACGAACTTGCCCCTCCTTACCTGACCAACAGAATTATTAGGCACACCGCCAAGAGACCTCTCAGGTCCCCCTATGCCAACACAATCGTCACGCCTACTACTCGGAAAGTGCGCGCTGGTGGCTCCAGCTTCCCCACCCTAGCAGCCACGCACTGGAACGCTCTGCCACCTCACCTAAGACTCATTCAATCCCACCTAGCCTTCCGTAAGGCTATCAAAACTAGACTCTTTGTTTAACCTGAACCTGTATCGTCCACTGCATATATGCCTACCAATCTGTAACTAAGAGCCCTCCTGGCACCTGTCTGTAATCCTAAGTTTTCTTATCCTCTGTAACAGCGCCTCGATGCCTTATGGGCTGCAAGCGCGCTTAACAAATGCAAATAAATAAATAAAATAAAATAAATGAATTTGTGGCACAATATACATATATTGACAGCAGCAATTGGCAAATACAAACAATCCACAAGCCTAAAGCCTCAGTATGCAGAACATCATGGCACCAGAGAAATTTTTGGCTCAGCCTGGATGTCCAGTTTGCCCTTGGGAACAGTGGATAGATAATTTTCAGGTATACATGAGGGCCATCGGCGGTGCTAAATTCAATGACGACTTAAAAGAGGCTACATTGCTAAGTTGCATAGGGGCTGAAGCATTAAGAATATTTCGAACATTACCTCATAATGCTGACATCGCAGGTGGATCTGAAGATTCCACGTCTAGCTCAAGGAAATATGAAACCGCCTTGGCAAAATTGGAAAAGCATTTTGGGAAGAAAACCAATGTAGTCTTAGAAAGATACAGATTTTTTACTCGAAAACAACTTAGGAATGAATCCATTGACATGTATATTGCAGCATTGAGAGGTCTCATATCTACATGTGAATTTACTGGAGATTGCGATGAATATCTATGAGATCAAATTGTTCTTCATGTTGCTGATCCTAAAATACAACAGAGGTTGTGGCAAGCGAAAAATCCATCTTTGGAACAGACAGTAGAGATCGCACGATCCATTGAACTGGGAGATAAATGTATGAAAGAGGTGCAAAGTAAACAAGAAGCAATTGACAAAGGGTCTATTCAAGCTATCCAAAACAGTGAAATGAATAAAGAAGAGGAAGCGCTGGTAGCCATGGTAAAAAAGTTTGTGAGATCAGATGTTAACTCAGGTTTGAGACAGAGTAATGAGATGTATTCACGATCACAAACCAATTGTGGTAGGTGTGGTTGGTACAAGCATACAAATCCAGAAAAGGACTGTCCAGCTAATGGTGCTGAATGTTTCAAATGTGGTCAGATGGGACATTATGGCAAAATGTGCAGAAGCCTTAGAGGGAAAGGAAGGAGTGTCATGCGGGGAGTTGGCAACAGAAGCTATCGCCAATCTTTTAAACGTGCCACTTCAGGTGTGAGTGCTGTAGAAAATGATCCCAGATCGGATGATATAGTGGCCATATCTACACAAATTGATGAGGAAGTGCAAATTCTGGTTCTTTCTTCTAAAGAAAAACGTATAGACTCATGGGTACCAATGGCTATTGATGGAATTATCATACAAGTTATGGTGGATACTGGCTCCCCGTATACCATAGTTGATGAAGACACATTTCGGAAGGTTTTAAAAAAAAACATGAAGATTTGTATATCACTAAAGTCAAAGCCACGGGGTATGGGAAGTCTCCGATAGACATAGTAGGATACACCTGGGTCCAATTAACCTTTAAGGGGAGACAAACTTACTGCAAGTTGTATGTAGCTCGTGAAGGTTTTGCCATAGTAGGTTGGTGGGAACAAGCAGCCTTAAAAATTAGGATTCATCCGGGAGAGAGCAATCCCATTATGAGTGTTATGGACAAATGTTGCGACTCTGATGCCACTCTAGTGAAAAGTTTTCCTGAAATATTTAATGACAGGATAGGTATGCTCAAAGGTTTCAAACATCGCATCATTCTGAAGAAAGGAACCATACCAGTTGTCCATAAAGTGAGAATCATACCGGTGGGCACTAGAGAACCGTTGAAGAAAGAATTGGAAAGGTTATGCTTCCAGGATATAATTGAGCCTATAGAAAGCAAGGAATGGTTGTCTCCCATTGTGATAGTGCGAAAACCTAAGGGAGATGTGTTGATTTAAGGGATTTAAACAACAGAATATGGGTTGATCGCCACCCTTTACCAAACATAGGAGAGATGCTCTCAACAATGGAACCTGCCAAATACTTTACCACGCTTGATTTATCTTCTGCATATCATCAGATTGTGTTAGAGGAAGAATCTAGACATCCCACATCCTTCATAACTCCGTTGGGTGCTTTTCAATTCAAGAGGATGCCATTCGGATTGGCATCTGCAGCTGCTGTTTTTCAAAGACTAATGCAAATCTTGTTTGAAGGCTTAAGTGACGTATATTTTTTTCAGGATGATATTTTGATTTCAGCTATGTCGGAAGAAGATCATGATGCCAAACTTATTGGAGTTTTGCAAATATTACAACAGAAAGGACTCACATTAAAAATTGAAAAATGCAAAATAAAAAAAAAAAAGAAGTAACCTATTTGGGCCATTGTATCGATAGTGAAGGAATAAGACCCAAGGAGGGTCTGGTGGATACCATACTCAATTTTCCGGAACCATCAAACAAAGACCAGTTGAGGAGCTTGTTGGGCTTGACGGAGTATTATTCCAAATTCATTGATCACTACACGGACAGAACGAATTGTATGAGGAGTTTGATGAAAAAAGGTGTTAAATTTGAGTGGTCAGCCGAATGCAAAAGTGAATTGGATACCATCAAGACATTGATAAACAAAGCCCCCGCTTTGAAGATGTTTGACTGTAGGGCTAAATCCATCATATCAGTTGATGCCAGCAATGTGGGACTAGGAGGTCTACTAGAACAAATTCAACATAGACTGGCAGTTCCAATTGCTTTTGCTTCCAGATCTTTAAGAGATGCTGAAAAGAATTATTCCACTATAGAAAAATAAGCTTTGGCAGTAATGTGGATTCTGGAACACTTCAAAGGTTTAATATGGGGGAGTCCCATTGAGATCAAGACTGATCATAAACCCTTGATTCATATCTTGAGTCCGAAAAATTCGCATTTGATGTCTCCTCGGATCAGAAGGTGGATTCTGATCATAATGCAATACAATGTGACTGTTAGCTTCACTCCAGGCAGAACTAACATGGTTGCTGACTGTTTTTCTCGTTTGCCGTGTTCCTCGATAGATGAGGAGGCCAAAGAAGAAGAAGTGGAGATGGACAGTATGATAGCACAAATACATCCTAGTTTTACTAAGGAAGATTGGATCCAAGCCAGTGGGATGGATGAAGAACAGGTGAAGCTAAGAAAAGCTATTAAAAGTGATTGGAAAGAAATGGACAATGAAGTTTTAGCTTGGCAGGATAAGAAGGATGAAATGTCTTGTGATGAAGTCTGTATATTTCGTGGAGATCGAATAGTTCCACCCTCGAGTTTGAGAGAGAAGATAATGGAAATAGCACATGAGGGACATATAGGCAGAAACCTTACAAAAAGGAGAGTAAGAGAAACTTTTTGGTGGCCAAATATGTGGAGTGAAATTGAAAATATTGTTAAAGAATGCTCTGCATGTGCAGTTAGCGACAAAGGAAGGATCACCAGAGCCACACCCTTACAGCCTGTTTCCATATCGGATTCTGTTTGGACGAAATTGGCTATTGATATAGCAGGTCCATATGAGATTTTGGAACCTCACAAAATTTATATTATTGTTTTGGTTGATTATACATCAAAGTTGATAGAATGTGGTATTATGGAGGAATCTGTGTCAGCCATGAAAGTCAAGAAATTTCTTGAAGAAATTTTTAACGGGGAAGGAGAGCCTTTAGAGTTAATATCAGATAACGGTGCACAATTCATGTCGATTGAGATACAAAAGTTTCTCAAAGAGAGAGCTATCAAACACAAGACCACGGCTTTGTATCATCCCATGGGGAATGGACTAGTGGAGAGAATGAATCGTTTCATTAAAGATACCATTCAATTGGCTATAGTAAACAATAAGCCATGGAGAGAAACTCTCAAGGAAGCTTTAATCACTTATAGATTCACGCCACATTCTACAACAGAGGAAGAACCATTCACCATGATGAGGGGAAGAGTTGCCAATAACATGTTGAGGCCAGCTTGGTTGATGTCAAATAAGACTAAAATGGTGGATATGGAAGCAGTCATTAGGAGAGTGAAGGATAAACAAGAGAAATACAAGAAATATTATGACAAAAAAAAAGTGCAGTAGAGAGCAAGACTAAAGTTGGAGAATGGATTCAAGTGAGAGAACCAAGAAGAGTCATGAAAGGTGAATCTAAGTATCGTTATCCACAAAGAGTTGTAGATTGTTCTAATAAGTCTGTGACATTAGAAGACGGAAGCAGGTGGTCATGTGATGACATTGTCAGGTCTGATGAGAAAATAAAACGGATGATGGATTACAATGAAAGGATGGAAGGGAGAGGTGTCCAGGTGGAAGTCGAGCCACCATCATCCAAAATGGCATGCCATAGAGACAGCATAGATAATGATGGCTCTGGAATGAAAACCAGGAAAAGGACGCCATGTGTCAAGGAAGATTATATATATTATTATTAGCAAACATGTGACTGTACTGGAGTATTAACAAATTCAAGGAAGATTCCATGTTCTGTATCCTTTCAAGTATTTACATTATTATTTAATGTTCTCATTCTTTGACAAGTTGTCCATGTTACTGTTCATTTTTTTTTTGTTGTTGAGGAGGGGAGATGTTGTGATGTTGTTAATTCTAGAACCCATACCCGGGTTCGGTGCGACATCTCCTGGAACGTGGGATTCAGTTCTCGGGTGAGGAGACGTTGTGCCGAGGCCGGGGGAACTCTCTTATGAATAAACAAACTAAAAGAACAACCGATCTTGTATCCGTATATATATATCGTAATTGTAAACTTAACACAACCGCCGCTCCGACACGTCCCTCTCGCAATTCCCATGAAGAAACATCCTCTAGGCCTGCTGCGCCATCGCTTCTCGCACGGGTAGGTTGCTAGGGTTAACTATCTTCCACATACAGCACTCCTTACTTAGCTGTACTGCAAAACCAGGCGACCTCGCCTCGGGTGCGCAGTCGGCACACGTGTCATATGCTCTCTGCACAGTTGATGGCCCGTAATCTTCTAGCCACAGTCCTTTACCCTGTAGTTCTCCGATTACTTTTGTTTTTCCTGGGCCTACACTGTGCCAGGCGCAACTCCCCTTACACCTTCCACAAGGAATGTCAAAGTTCACTTCCAGCACCCCTTATTTCCTTCTTCTTTTCCCAGGCACTTATTGTTGGGGCACAGCTCCCCCTAATATTTGCTCATGGGTTGCTGAAAGTAGCTGCCCCCCTTTCTTTATCCTGGGGTAGAGGATGTGCTGCTTATTCAGCACTAGACAAATGACCATCAGCTCTCCCTCAATCTTCTCTCTGGGGCATGCTAAAGCTGCAGCTGCCCCTTTCTCCTGGCTCTGGTTAACCCTCTGTAACTTGAAAGTCTACCCTTATGTTCTCTCTCCGCCCTGGGTGATGGGACTTACTTGTGTGGGGGCAGTGGTTCCTTTCCCACTTCTCTGCACCCCTGCAGCAGACTGGTCGCCTTTATCTTCTCTTTTCCAAGTAGGTTATTTTCCTTTCTTTGAAAACTCGTCCCCAGTGTAATAATCAAAGGTCCTTAGTTATCTTGGGTAGGTTCCACAGGTAAGCCTTATTCCAGTTACACTTAAGATGGTAGACATGAACCACTGGATCCGATCCCCCAGGCTGGGCCTCTCCAACTGACATCCCCGAGAACCTTCACGACAGGCATTACAAAACTCCCAACCAAACATTCTCTCAGCCACATCAGCAATCTCTCATGCATTCCCTAGCACCGGCTTTCACACCAAGCACGATACAACACATTTTAGCATAGTATAAAGAAAAGTTACATAATACATTAGTCACTTTGCCCCAAACTTCAGCTTTCCTCCAAATGCCCTTCTAGGTATAATGCTTGTGCAAATAGTACATAAGGTGGCACAATAAACAAAACCCGCAGTCTATTCCCATGCGCACCTTTCTGGCAGGCAACATCTCAGAGCATCTCATGATGTTCCTGCTCTTTTGCTGTACTGATCATAATGTGTGCTGCCATTTCCCCCATATCGTATTATGTTTATTTGGGAAATTAATCCTCTTTGTTCATATATTAGCCTTTCAAATCCAATCGATCTGGCAATAAACAACTTCTCTTACCTATCACAAGTATGTCCCCGCCCCCATATCCCCAGCAGTGCCAACCCTGGCCCCAGGCAAAGATGCCAGTTCAAGACGGAATGTATTTCTGCAGAAATTGCGCCCTACTACTTCTGTAGTTGGGAAGATCAGCAGTCCAGACATGAGTCTATTCTCCCCTCGCGTTTTATACGGTGTTTCGTCCAACTCGCGCATCCTCGTACATTTCTCAGAGAATTAGTATATAGTTGTTTTAAACTGCATCAGACGTGTTTGGGAAAAGATCACTATCTCCTTCGATGCCCATAATTCCCCCGACCAGTCCTCTCCCTCAGGACCCCTAGCTCTGTCGTGCATGCGTTGCCGAGGCTCCCTGGTGTTTTTTTACAATCGCTTTGTTTAGAACCACTCTATATTTACTGGGAATCGCCACCCCGTCGCCAACTGTTCCATGCGAAATGCCTCAGGGGAAATCGAATCGCCCTTCAACTGAGCGTGGACTGCACTGCAAATATTGGTAAAACCCTTCTCCAGTAACTCTGCAAAGGAATATAGCTGACCATCTCAAACAAACACCCCAACCTTCCTAATCCCATGTGCATCCCAGTATTTACTGCACGGCAGGATGTGGAGTTTTTTTAGTGAGGGACTAGACCACATGCAGAGGGGAGGGGGAGGGGTGGTAAAAGTGAGATCCTGCTATCCCAGCACTTTCTGTGTCTTGCTATTTTCTGTCTGGGCTACCAGCATGTCTGGTATACATAGATCAAATCTACCATAAATTCCCTGCGTTGGTGTATGCCATCCCATCCATTCCCTCTCTAATGTGAATACTAGCCTTTCAATCATTTGCGACAGCCTTGTGTGAGGCCTAGACAAATATGTGTAGGTTTGGTAGGTCCATGCCCCTTCTCAGAGGCATAAAGTCTTCAAACCCACTACCTCATAACAGTGTAGGAATACTAATCTCCATTTTTTTTTAAATTCTACCTTAGCAATCCTTTATGGATTGGCTGCAATATATAATGAAGTTAAACAAAGGTGATCATTTTAAAGAGTGCCACTTTGCCCATCACGGAAAGCAGACGCTGTAACCAGCGTTTAACATTGCTTAAAATCATTCATGCACGGTTTCCAGTTTAGCCAGAGAAAATCTGCCCTAATTCTTGCAACCCCCAAGGTACTTGACTGAGACCAGTGACCTCTCCAGGGGACAGTACCCCATTTCCAAGGACACTCCCTCTCTCATTGCGTAGCACACATATTTATACAATACGTCTGAGGCACTAAAAAAAACAATGTAATAGGAGAATGCCATGTAATGTAATGTTTTGCTATAGTCACCCTGAGTGGGACGGGTATGCCCAGGTGTGGGCCCCGAGCCAGCTGGGCTTAGAGACCCAAGCTACACCTCTCTAGCACCCAATGAGGCCGAAACATGTCTAGGGTTGCTTGTCGTCTTGTGCAGAAGGGATGTGACCAAGCAGTTTGGGCAGGACTACCTCTTTTGGGGTGGGACCAAGCCTGATTTGCATATGGTCTTTCCCCTTTCTGTAATGGCTTGGTAGGCTGAAGAGTGATGGTCTGGTGCTTTGCCCAGAGAGATGCCCTAGGTTAGGAATTATTCTAATCCTTCCAGCCATCACCTTTTTTGTTTTGCTCTGGGTGGCACAGTACTAGTGGCATACATCCCGTTCCCTTCTCTGCCTATTGGTGGCCCAGTGTGGTGGCCCAGTGAGGGTTTGTCAGGAAAGAGGGTTACTAATTAATGTCACCAAGACCAATGTGTTGGTCATGAGGCAAGGCTGCTCACAAGCATGCCCCCTTATGCAGGTAGATATGAGCATTCAGAAGGCACAATAATCTGATTATCTGGGGATTCTTTTCTTCATTGAAGAAAGGGTGTCGTAAAATTAACTCATTTCAGTATACAAAGCAAAGGCATAGGCAACAGTGTCCTTTCGAGCTGAGATCTGGGGCATACACAACCCCTTCACACTTGTAAAAGCTAAAAATGTGTACCTCTATCATCTGATGGGTATCCATAGTGCATTCCATTGGAGGCACTTAGGTAGAATTGAATATCAGCACACTTTCGAACAAATGACTACAAAGGTCTCTTCTGTTCTGGGTAGATCACTGAATTCTCTTCGAGTATATTTCCAGGTTCTTTGGACGTTATGGGTCAAGAAGACCAGCCAAGCAGAGTTGCTTGGTTGATGCGTGACAATAAGGCGTAGCCAGGATTGTCTAATAAGTGGGGACTTGCCCGCTCAGGCCCTTCCCTGTTTACACCTCACTGCTTGTATGAAAAGGACCTGGAGAACATTGGCCTCCCTGAATTCTGGTCTACCCCTGAAACTGTCCCTAAATCTTTTGCCGAGTTTATTAAGGCACACTTCTGTAAGCAGTTCCAATGCAAATACAGGCAAAAAAGGTACTGCTTCTGGGCTATATTTTTTAAAAAACATGCAATGACAGCTATAATCGACTTGTAGTGCTGTCTAATGAGGGGTACTTCCTGCTTAGTATGTGGGATAAACATAAGAGAATGCCTGGCAAATGCCGCTTTGAGGGTGGCTTTTATATCAAGAGGCTGTCACCGAGAACTCAAATGATGCTTCGTTGGAAATCTCACCCCTACTTGATGGTTAGTTTTACCCTCTCTCGATAATGAAGCGCAGGTTGCCTCACAAGTGGATGTGTATTTTAGCTCATAATCAGTATTGCATATTATTTAGGATACATTTTTTATTAATGCAGGTTTAATCTATTAACTGATTTTTAGGACTTGCTTATATATGATTCTATGTCTTTTATGTATCCAGATGTTTGTTATATGTGTGCTTGTGTTTGTTTTGTGCTCTCATGCATTACATAAAGAATATAGATGATGATTGTTGGAAAAGGGCACACATTTCAAATTGCGAAATGTTAGGTGTGAATAGATCTTGTAGTCCTGTAAGGGCACTGAGACAGTTCTTAACATGTATACAGGGAGTGTTTGATCGAATGACTCATCACTGTACATCAAAACATGTCCTTTTATTGCACAGGTATTTTATCTTGGAAAGGAGTTATCAAGCTATATCTCCAGTGAGCCATGCCTTTCTGAAGGAATTGCGTCACCTTCACAACAAGATCAAATTCCAGGTGTGTGGAGATTTCAGGCATACTTCGCTGTATATGAACATGAATGGAATAGCATAACATTGTATTTAAAACTAAGCGCCCCAAGCACAGCAGCACATTTTTACCTGAATTATCAATGAGCCATGCTGTTTTAGAGATGCAACTCCGGTTAAATAACCATACTGTTATTCATAAAGAATATGCAGAGAGTAGGAATCTTTAAAAATGCATAAATGTAAGAGGTACATGAAGGTGCTTAAGATAAATAGCTGCTATGTTTTTTATTTTTTTATTTATTTAAAGTGCAAATTGGTTAGTTAAAACCTTATACACTAAAACAGAATTCTAAGAGAAAGACAGCAATTACAATAATTAATCATAGTTACAATTATACATTTATACATTCATTATCAAATCACAGTCCCTGCATTTCCTTACTTATTAAAAATTCTAATATAAAATCATAAATTCATCATTATCATCTATTCCAATCACAATCCTTACAGTGCTTTAGGTATTTTGTCAACCACAACTCTTTTCCAGATATAAAATGCTGCCCCTATATACATCAACGGGTCTACCATATATATATATGAGACCAAAATTGGTCCGTTACAATCATATTTATGTTGCATTTGCGATCTTTATAACCTTTCACATAATATTTTTGAAGCTCTTGGCATTCTGTTAACAGGTGCCTCGAAGTTTCTATCTCTCTGCAACCATACCAACATGATCGTTTCTCTTTTGGTATGTCTGTTCATGCATCAATATATTAATGGCAGGGTAATATATTAAACTGCAGCATTATTATAAATCTCACAAACTCTCTGTTTCTGACCTTTATTAAATAATTGCGAGGCACAGAGAGTTTTAACCCTGGTGTTGAATACATTTTATACCTTTGCTTTTTGCTCAGATAAGTTAGATTTGCACAAGCATCCCAAATATGGGCTTTCTTTTTAAGCTCTTTAAACATTGGCCAATTATCACTAATCGTTGTGGGTAATTTCACTTCTAAGGCTTGTGGATTTTAAACCTTGGATAAATATATCAGCCTTTTCTATCTTGCCTATGTCTTTTCCTATAAAGCTAATCAGAGTTACCTCTTTGTTATTCTGAACCACCATTTTAACATATATCTTACAGCAGTTTACTTTCCTTAGTGTTTCTAGTGAGGTGATACCCAATTCACATCTGATTGCTTCAATTGGCATTGATCTAGGTAAACATAATGCTGTTTTCCACATTTTCCCTTCTATCTTTCCAAGATTCCCAATACTTTTTCCCCCCACAGTTTCCAAGGCATATAAGGCCCCCAGAATTATGCAGGTTTTATAGATTTCCAAAAGACTTACCACTGAATAGCCCCCTTTCTTGTTCATATAGCTTCGAAATAGATTCCATTTTTTGGTTATTTTCAGCTCTATCATATCAAAATAGAAATTATGAGGGGGAATATTTACGATAGGCATTCCTAAAAATGGGTAGTTTTCAATCGCCTCAATTATTTGGAGTCAATTTTCTATACATAGGGAATTTTAGATAGCCTACTTTTGTTCCCCTCAAGCACCATAATCTTGGTTTTTCCTACATTAATGCTTAGGTTGTTTTCTTTTGAATACTGTTGGATCGCATTTAGCATTCGTTGCAGGCCTACCGGTGTCTTATCTAATAAACCGGTGTCATCTGCATACATTAACCAGCCAATAAACATTGTTCCTATTTTTGGGGGGAAATTATTTAAATTCATAAATCTTTCCCACATATCTGCGACATAGTGATTATAGAGTACTGGAGGTGTGACGCAGCCTTGTTTCAATCCCATATTAATTTTAATAGGTGGGGAGTATTTAGATCCTTTGTCCAGGCATATTACTGCTGTGGTTTCCCTCTACATTTCTTTTAAGAAATGCAGTATAACCAGGCATATTCGCCATTTAGCCAATTTATCCCACAGTTTTTTCCTATTTACGCTGTCAAAAGCTTTATCATATTCTATAAAACACACATATAGGTTGGTTCCTTTCTTGCCCAATGTATCGGATATGATGTAATTTAATGTAACCAGATTATCTAGGGTGCTATTATCTTGTCTAAAGCCTGTTTGTTGCATAGACAGTAGTTGGTTATCCTTGCTCCGCCTATTGATATTTTTTAATAGCAATGAGCAGAAGATTTTACAGCTACTGTCTGCCATAGCCAAAATTCGATAATTGTCTTTGGACATTCTGTCCCCTTTTTTGTGTATCGGGACAAAAATGTTTTTTGCCAGCTCTTCGGGATTTTTCCACTTTCCCAAATAGATGAAAATAGGTGGAACAATAACCATGCCCATTTATCAGGGTTTCGTTTGATGACTATACTTGTCATCCTGTCTTGTCACTCTGTCCGGGCCAGGTGCTCGGGAGGATTTCATTTTCTTAATTACTTGTAGGATATCTTGTTGGTCAAATGGAAAGGTGGGCCCGTCTCTCTTCCAATTCTGTAAATTTTGCTACTATTTTTTGTAAAGAAGAGTTGGGAAATATATTCTATCCACATTTCTTGTCCGACCCCATTTATATCAGTACCTCTTTCATCTAAAATGTATTGTCGACACAAGTACCAACAGTTTTTTGAATCACGGGTCCTAAAGAGCACAAATATAATACGGCAATTCGCATTATTGATGTTCTGTTTATATGCTCTTAGCCAGTTCTTATATTTGGTATTTAGTGATGATATTTCCTGTTTCTTCCATCTTTCCTCCATGTTCTCTTTTTTTTAATTGTTCTTATCTTATCCCTCAGTTCTTTTTTCTGACTATTAATCTGGCTATCAAAACATTATTATGTATTTTCCCCGCCTTTTGTGCCACTTTCCAATTTCTATTATTTTTCTGTATTATACCCAACATATTGCTTATCACAAACCATTTAGAGCAATCTCTTGTCCATCTAGTGGCAAGCGATTAAACATTTTATCAAATTTCTCTACGTTCCGTTCGGTCTGCACTACCCTGTTTCCGCCTAGGGAGCTTTGCATGTTCTGGATAGTTCCTTCTTGCCAACTAAGGTGTGGCCTACTGGTTAATCTACATTTTATTACTTTGTGATCACTCAACAAAGTATCTATGTGTTCAAAACAGGATATATGTCATGCAAGCCCTCTGGTCACAAACATTTACGGGGTAATTCATAGAATTCTGCGCACAAGTGGCGCACGCGGCTGGCGCACAGTGTGCGCGTGCGACTTTCTGCGCCAGCCGCGTGCGCTAAAATCCATCTCCGCACACAGCGTATTCATGGATTTTAACATCCAAAACCAGCAGTGTCGGAGAGTGGCGCAGCGACCCTGGAGCAGCGCCAGTTACGCCCCCAACCTCTCCTCGTGCGCCATGTACATTGCACAAATCCCGTACACAGGCTCACAACCACGAAAACGCCTGTAAAACTCCCCGCGCACCCCTCCGAATACACGTACCCCGCTGCGCGGGTAGTCTCACACGCGATTGGGCCTGTGCAAGCGGGTTACGTGGATTACTGGGGTTTGCGTGAAGTTTCACACACGATTGGCCCATTGCGAGCGGGGTACGTGTATTACTGGGGTGCGCGGGAAGTTTCACACGCGATTGGCCCTGTGCGTGCGGGGTACATGGATTTGGGGGGTGCGCGGGAAGTATCACACGCGATTGGGCCTGTGCGAGTGGGGTACGTGGATTACTGGGGTGCGCGGGAAGTATCACACACGATTGAGCCTGTGGGAGCGGGGTACGTGGATCACTGGGGTGCGCGGGAAGTTTCACACGCGATTGGCCCTGTGCATGCGGGGTACGTGGATTTGGGGGGTGCGTGGGAAGTTTCACGCTTGGCAGGCCCTGTGCGTGCGGGCTACGTGGATTACTGGGTTGCGCGGGAAGTTTCACACGCGATTGGGCCTGTGCGAGTGGGGTACGTGGATTACTGGGGTGCGCGGGAAGTATCACACGCGATTGAGCCTATGGGAGCGGGGTACGTGGATCACTGGGGTGCGCGGGAAGTTTCACACGCGATTGGCCCTGTGCGTGCGGGGTACGTGGATTAGGGGGGTGCGCGGGAAGTTTCACACGCGGCAGGCCCTGTGTGTGCGGACTACGTGGATTACTGGGGTGCGCGGGAAGTTTCACACGTGATTGGGCCTGTGCGAGCGGGTTACGTGGATTACTCGGGTGCGCGGGAAGTTTCACACGCGATTGGGCCTGTGCAAGCGGGGTACGTGTATAACGCGGTACGGGGGAAGTTCCACGCGTGCTTTCGCTGTCAGAGCGGGGTACGTGTATCCAGGGGGTGCGCGGGGAGTCCCACACGTCAATTGGCAGTGTGGGTTCTCACAAGTGTGCCCTCTACCCCCTCCACGGACCCTGCAGGCAACCCACACCACAGGGGACTACCCAGCACCCCTGGTCATGTCCCGCAGGCAGTCCATCCACCATGGGCATGCCCCCAGCCAGGCCACATGTCACCTTGCACTAGTGATTACCAACTCATGTCCCCCAGCACCCCCACCCCCCAGCAGTGAGGGACACCTGCCAGCAGGCCCCCACTCATGTCCCACTCATGTCCCCCAGCACCCCCAACCCCCAGCAGTGAGGGGCACCTGCCAGCAGGCCCCCACTCATGTCCCACTCATGTCCCCCTGCACCCCCACCGCCCAGCAGTGAGGGGCACCTGCCAGCAGACCCCCACTCATGTCCCCCTGCATCCCCACCCCCCAGCAGTGAGGGGCACCTGCCAGCAGGCCCCCACTCATGTCCCACTCATGTCCCCCAGCAGTGAGGGGCACCTGCCAGCAGGCCCCCACTCATGTCCCACTCATGTCCCCCAGCAGTGAGGGGCACCTGCCAGCAGGCCCCCACTCATGTCCCCCAACACCCCCACCCCCCAGCAGTGAGGGGCACCTGCCAGCAGGCCCCCACTCATGTCCCACTCATGTCCCCCAGCACCCCCACCCCCAGCAGTGAGGGGCACCTGCCAGCAGGCCCCCACTCATGTCCCCCAGCACCCCCACCCCCCAGCAGTGAAGGGCACCTGCCAGCAGGCCCCCACTCATGTCCCCCAGCACCCCCACCCCCCAGCAGTGAGGGGCACCTTCCAGCAGGCCCCCACTCATGTCCCCTAGCACCCCCACCCCCCAGCAGTGAGGGGCACCTTCCAGCGGGCCCCCACTCATGTCCCACTCATGTCTCCTAGCACCCCCACCCCCCAGCAGTGAGGGGCACCTGCCAGCAGGCCCCCACTCATGTCCCACTCATGTCCCCCTGCACCCCCACCCCCCAGCAGTGAGGGGCACCTGCCAGCAGGCCCCCACTCATGTCCCCCTGCACCCCCACCCCCCAGCAGTGAGGGGCACCTGCCAGCAGGCCCCACTCATGTCCCACTCATGTCCCCCAGCACCCCCACCCCCCAGCAGTGAGGGGCACCTGCCAGCAGGCCCCCAATCATATCCCACTCGTCCCCCAGCACCCCACCCCCCAGCAGTGAGGGGCACCTGCTAGCAGACCCCCACTCATGTCCCACTCATGTCCCCCTGCACCCCGACCCCACTGCAGTGAGGGCCACCTGCCAGCAGGCCCCCACTCATGTCCCACTCATGTCCCCCAGCACCCCCCCCAGCAGTGAGGGGCACCTGCCAGCAGGCCCCCACTCATGTCCCCCTGCACCCCCACCCCCCAGCAGTGAGGGGCACCTGCCAGCAGGCCCCCACTCATGTCCCCCTGCACCCCACCCCCCAGCAGTGAGGGGCACCTGCCAGCAGGCCCCCACTCATGTCCCACTCATGTCCCCCAGCATCCCCACCCCCCAGCAGTGAGGGACACCTGCCAGCAGGCCCCCCCTCATGTCCCACTCATGTCCCCCAGCACTCCCACCCCCCAGCAGTGAAGGGCACCTGCCAGCAGGCCCCCACCCATGTCCCCCTGCACCCCCACCCCGAGCAGTGAGGGGCACCTGCCAGCAGGTCCCCACTCATGTCCCCCAGCACCCCACCCCCAGCAGTGAGGGGCACCTGCCAGCAGGCCCCCACTCATGTCCCACTCATGTCCCCCAGCACCCCCACCCCCCAGCAGTGAGGGGCACCTGCCAGCAGGCCCCCCCTCATGTCCCACTCATGTCCCCCCTACATGAAATAAAGATGCACAATCATGGCCCACTTCTACACCAAAATACCACAGCACGCCACCCCATTCTTGAGACGCAATGATTTCCCAATCCACCCCACACTGACATGCCTATCTCAAGACACAAACCAAAAGTCAACTATGTACATCAAAACATGTCCGTCACACACACACACTGGTTGGCATTGATTGTGTAAACCCACATTTTCACATGCATTAACCCAATGAGCAAATCCCACACATGGAAATAAAATATCAAAATGTATTATGTACAAAAATAAAGCAATGAAATGAAAGCATAACAAAATAGCAAACATGAAATGAAAAGCACATGCAAAAGATGAGTAAATGAAAAGTATAACCAATCCAAAGAAATTGGAAATAAAAATAGTCCTAACTCTCCCTCCACCAACGCAAATCCGAAGGAAACGTAAAAAGAAAAATCCATTGATCCATTGTGAAATCAAAAGAAAAAGTGCAAAATAATCCATTGTCCAACTATGTACAATCCATTGTCAAGGGTCCATGAGCCCAATGAAAGAAATGAAACCTACCTAAGAAACTACCTAATAAAAAAACTATATACAAATGTGTGTGGCATTGTCCATTCACCACAAATCAAAGGAAAAGGAAAAGGAAACCTAACTCTAAAAACTATTTACAATGGCAGCGGGCTAGTCCGACGGCTCACTTCCCGATTTCCCGGGCCAGTGCATCATCAAACTCTTGCTCGATGTCCCGGAGGCGGTCCTCTCTCATGGCCCTGAGGGTTCGCAGGGATGATGACATGTGAACCTCCAACTCCCTGCGAATTGCCTCAAGGCACTCGGCCCACCTCATTGCCCTCCGCATGGAGTTCTCTGTCCTGACCATTGTGAGCCGTGCCTCTTCCGCACGCTGCCGCTCCGCATCTATGGCCTGGCCCAACCGCTGCCACACGGAAGCCACTTCCAATCCTGGGTCCTCCTGCCCTCTGGCCGATGCCTGCCCCTCTGATGTTGACGGCCCTGAGCCATCATGGCTCCCACCTTGTTGCTGCTGCTGCTGTGCCTTGGCTCTTGCTGCCTTAAAGTCCTCCTCTGGTCCTCTGGCTGGGGTGCAGTTGTTGAGGTGGCCACCCCTGCTGGATGTCCGACTCCCGACTGTGGCAGGGATGTGTCCTCCACCAGCCTGGCTGCAGGGTCAGAGGCAGCTCCACAGGGTACCCAGGTGATACATGGGTGGGAAGATGACATGGAGGACGACTGGCGCATAGGGGGTTCAGGTGAGGAGGGGGTCTGAACAAGGTCCAGCAAATGGAGGAATCCGGCCCTGGTGACCCGTCCCAGTAGGTCAACGCGGTCAACGAGGCATTCGAGATGACGTGTAGTGTCCTCACGAAAACACTGCAGGTCACCTCGCATGCCCCATTGACGCAACGCCATCCCACTCAGGACAGGCTCAACCCGGTCCCGGATAGCCACGTCTGCAGGGAGAGGAAGGCCAGTTGTTGTAAGCGGATCCCCTCCCTGAAAACGGGTCTGGACGTAGGCATCCCTGCTGGTGCAGGATGATGCAGTCACAGGATCTGGGACAGGATTACACACAGGCACCTCCACAGCGGCCTGTGCTACCTCCTGTCCCAGCACTGCACCACTAGCACCAGTGGAATCCCCACCTCCAGACCCCGTGTCTGTCCCTTCCACGGCCTCCTCCTCCACCAAACCCCCCACCAACCTGGATGACTCTCTGCCATCTTCCTCCGTCGGACCCTGTGGGGTCTCAGCTGCCCCTTCTGCTGCCTCCGACCTCCGCCTCTTGGACCTACCCTTGGCAGCTGCGGCCTGGGACGCGGCACCGGACTCCTCACTCCCTGACGAGATGACAACCTAGGAGGGGAGCCGGGCCTTGCGTCTCCGGCTGGCGGTGCGATCCCTGCCGCATTGCCCTCCACAGCACCCTCTCCGCCCTCTTCATCAGTTGACGCTGCACACAGGGAGAGATAGGACACAGGCATCAGGGCACTGTACAATGGACTGATACACACATGACAGTTGCACATGAGTGGCAGTGTCAAACTTCAGACATGGTATCACAATCCCCAACACACATGTCATTTCAAGTCACACACATGAGCAATTCCACAGCAATATTGCACCAGGCAGCACCATCCATACACATACAACACCATGAGCAGCCGAAGGTGAGCCTGGCATCACATGAAACACGGGGAGTGCACAAGACATGCACACACGCCACCACACTTACATGCATGTGTACATCTCCACCAACTGTCGCAGTGATGAGATCGCCATCCATGTCACATCTGGCATTCAGCCTTCTACATATCAGTGTCACATGCATCCATGTTGCATCACAGTTGCACACTTGTCAAATATACACACATGCACATGTACACAGTGCAGATACATGCAGCAGCATCCAACATCCATGTGTGACACCACAACCATGCCAACGTACATACACAGTAATTCAAACATGTGTGCTCCCACATCTGCATTTGGCCTGCATGCTTACCCACACATACACCATCCATGTGTCTCACACATGAGAGGACTCGCATGTGTCAGCCTCACGCCCCTGTACATACACATCCATACATGGCCCTACAAAAACACATGTGCAACCTGCACACTACTGGCACACCACGACAAGCACAGCGTCCAATCAGTATGCATGTACACTTACCGCTCGACTCCAGACGGGTCTGCCTCTCAAGGACCTGGAAGTGGAGCGCTGGTCATATGCATTCCAGGACCCTCATTTGGTGGTCGGACAGGTGGCCCCGGCGCCCCTTGGCATCCGCTGCCTTCAAGAGGCGCCGGGCCTTGTCGAGGGTCCTGGACCTGAAGTCCTCCCAGCGCTTCTTGACATGTTTGATGTCGCGGACTGCCACCCCCTCCTCGTTGATGGCAGTTACGATGTCCATCCAGATCCTGGTCCGTCCTTCATAGTCGGCGCGAGAACTTCCAAAGAGGGCATCATACTGCCCCAGGACTTGCTCCACCAGGACACCAACTTCCCTGGCACTGAAGCTGGTGGCCCTCTGCCTCTCTGGCTGGGGGTTGCCAGTGGTGCCAGATGGTGGCGTGCCGGACATGACAACCCCAGAGGCAGGTGTGGGTGGGCAACTGGGTCCTGGGGCTGGCCTGTGGAGCAATGGTATCCCAGTCAGGAATCTTCAGTTCCAGCAGGGGTGGTCACAACAACTGCACCCCTGCAGATGGCTGATGTGCAGGCAGCAAATAGCAGGGCACGTGGGCAGCAGGCAGGCAGGCAGCCGCAGATGGCAGGTGAGAGCGTGCTTGGGGATCTGGGGGCCAGTAATTCGGCCTTCTGGGCAGTGTTGTTGCATAGCCAGCTTGATACGGAGTGATTTGGCACGGGAAAAAATTGCACATCTGCGTGTAATTCGATGAAAGGCCCTTAGCGCGTAAGAGTGTCTGTGACGTTACGCGCACGGGCGTTTCCCTCGTGACGTGGGCATAGTGGTTCAGCGTGCATGAAAAAACTGCACGTCCGCGTGTGAATGCGTGTAATCCGAGGATAGGGCCTACACACGTCTGTGACGTTACGCGCATGGGCGTTTCCCTCGTGACGTGGGCATAGTGAATCAGCACGTGAATACACCGCACGTACGCAAATTCATTGGACCAAAGGCCCTTTAGCGCATAAGCGCGTCTGTGACGTGACGCACAAGGGCGTTTCCCTCAACACGGGTGCATGTTCATCGTACATGTGCAAAAACTGCACGTCCGAGTGTCAGCTCGTGTAATTGGAGGAAAGGGCCTTAGCGCGTACACGGGTAAGTGACGTTGTACGTGTGGGCAGGTTTAAAAGGTACGTGTAGGACGCCATTTACTTGTACGTGCTTTTCGTGGAGAGCGAGTGGGTGAATTTTGTACTTCTTGTCGGTTCACACGCGATTACTTCACAGCGTTTCAAGTCCGTACTCCCTGTTACCTCTGACATCGTTCAAGTTTTTGGTTGGCCCTGTTTCCTCAAACAGCGTTCACTTCTTCTTTTGTCCTGTTTCCTCAGACAGCGTACAATTCTTCTTTTGGCGGGGGTGTTGCCAACGCGCACACGCGCGTCTTTTTCACGTTCTTTTTCCAGGCATACGATGAGTCGAGCACGTATTTACCAACTGTGCTTGCCCCGTGTGTCGCGTTCCCCTTCAGAGGTCATTGTAGGCTGCGTGTATTACGCGTATGCTTATTTTTGTGTTTCTGGGTGCCACAGCGTAGTGGGGGTTCATTTTTCCACGCACCTGGTCAATGAGGGGTTGCGTGCATGTTCCATTTTGTTTTCGGGGTGCCTGTGCGTTGCTTGACCTGTCATCTTCCCCCAGGGGTCACAGACAGCCTTGCTAGAGCACTAGGGTACGAATTCCATCTAGTACCCTACCCCTTTCACCCCCAATTGCCCAGGACAATAGTTTACTGCTACTCCCATACGCACAACAACATCAGTGCCATGGTTGGGAGGCGACCAAGCGTTAAGGGAGGCAAAGGTGGCCGACCTTCAAAAGGTGGGCGTGGTGGGCGCGGTAGGGGACGTGGCCAGGATTTGCAGGGTGCCCCTAGACCCCCATGTGTGGAGGACCAATCAGGGACACCCATGCCCCACCCCCCCATGGTTGTGGGAATCGTAGCTGACACCATCCCTGCTCAGCCCTTGTTGGACCGGCCCATTGTGGCACCTGAACCGGCACAGGAAGACTCCCAGGCTGACTTCCAGGTCAGCAAATCTAAGCCACGTGTGGCGGTGCAAGTCGTTCTCACCAGGCCACGTGGATCTGGGGCAGCAATGTCATCTGCTGCCCCAAGTAGGCAGGGTGGGGAGGCTGCAGGGGCAGCTGCAGCTCTATCCACCCCAGCTCTGAGTCTCCCAGCCGGGACAGTGTCGGTCCAGGTCCATCAGACCGACGTTGCCACTGCCAACATCACCCAGCAGCCAATGCCTGCACCAAGACCTATGGTCATTGTGCCTTCACACACTCCTAGTACACAGTCCACCGGCGCTTCTGCCCCTACTGACCAGAGCGGCGTAAGCCACTCAGGATCTGGACCACCTTTGAAAAAGAAGAAGAAGGGTGCTCTGGCACTACAGGCTGAGACCCCAGACACGGCTACACACTCCGGCACGTCGAGGAAGACTAGCTTTAATGACGCCGAACTTGATGCACTTGTGGCCTATGTGTCGGAACATAGCCGCGAAATGGTGGTGACTGCAGGGTGCAAGACCATACCTGGTCAACGTAGCGCACACTGGCAGACCATCGCGGACCACATTAGTGCCCTTGGATTTGTGAGGTGCACAGCTGATGATTGCTACAAGCGGTGGAATGACCTGAAACGCAAAGAACAAGCTGGCCCTAAATCATGCCTCTACTCTGGTGACTGGCGGTGGGTCTCCACCAGAGGACAACCACCTCACTGAACATGAGTCTGTTGCTGGAACCTTCGTCACAGAGGAACAGATCCAAGGCGTGGGAGACCTACCTGATTACGACGCATTGTCCGGTGAGTGCCCATGATTGTGTGTGTAATCCATATGTTTGTTGTTTGGGTGACGGGTTCTGATTGAGTGCCAGGTGAGGGTGTGTACTCCTGAGTGTAATGGGTCACCCATGTGCTTCCTCCAATACATTCACAAGCCTTGGATTTGGGTATGACAGTATCCCTTCTGCCCACAGTAGCCAATTAGCGCCACATTACTGCAGTTGCCCTTGACCTGTCATCTTGCAACAACATTGTTCAGATTTTTTCAGTGTTCATTCTGGCTGATTGTTTCAATTCTCCCATTTTTGCTATGCATTTTTCAGCACTAATGCCACATATGTGACATGCTTCTGTCATTGATTACACCCCACATTGTCCAACATTTGTTGCCTTGTTATGTGAATGATTAGACCATTCAGGCTGATTGAGTATTGGCCTGCTCACATACATTTTTGGGGCCTGTTTGAATGTGGAACATGATAGTTGTTTGCTGTCATGTTAAAGTGACCAACCATTGATGTGTACATCTGCCTACAATCACTGTATTATTGTACACTGGATGTGTTTCAGTGTGTGGCGCATGCATCTTTTGCCACACTATTTAGCATTTTTCATCTCATCATGTCCATCTCACATAGATGGGTGACAGTACTCATTCACTGACATATCGCTGTAGTTGTGTAACGTACCATGGCTGTGCTACATGCCATCTCTGTGCTGGCATGTGTCATGTATGTGTATTGAACATGCCACTCACAGGCTAATGTGTGATGCCAGTTCTACCCACCATGCAGCAAGTGTGTTGCATTTCCATCTTGGTGTCCTCAGTGTCTGTTTTTTGCCTCCCCTTCCAACTCATGGACAGTGCATGCATGCCAGAGTTATAGTCATGTGGGACATGTGTAAATCATGTACAGGATCTCTGTCTTGTCAGGCCTATGTGTGTGCCATGGTGCTCATGCCTCTTTGCATTTGTTGTATTTCATGTTTTTGCAGGTGATGACGCACTTGATGCCGGTGAGGTTGAGGAGATGGTGCAGACCCAGGAGGGATCTCAGCCACGACCGAGCACCAGTGGAGGACGTGGTGTGGTGGTGGGTGAAAACCCAATCTTACTGCAGACCATTCTGTCCAGGGGTGCCTCTGGGTGCACCTCCCCAAACCTCTATTCAGGTGCTGAATCGGACGATGAGGCTTATGTGCTGTCGCAGGTGAGTGCTTCTGGCAGGGATTCTGTTCTGTCCAGCCCACCTGCACCAGGGGTAGAACCCTCTATGGGGATGTCAGTGTTGGTAGGTCGGTTACGGATGCAGGGTCACTCTCCACAACATCTGATCCTGTTCCTGGGCCAGCAGATCAGAGGGGGAATGCAGTCCTGCAGCCTCAGGCAGTGCCAGCACAGCAAGGTGCAGATCGCCTTGCCCCAAACAGGTGTGGTGCCCGCCGACGCGGTGGCCGTGCGCCACCAGGCAATACTGTATGGGAAAACTCCATGTACGGTATGGCAACCCAACAGGCAGCATCAGTTGAAATGATGGCTCAGGCAATGGAGAGGGTGGCCACTTCCATTATCCCCCCTGAAAGGCAGATGGAGCAACAACAGCAGGCAACAGACTCCATTTGCCAATCACATAGGGAAGACATGTTGGCGTCCAACATTGACTGACGGGCGGCACTGGAGACTCTGCGCAAAGCCATATCAATAGAGTCACAGGGCCACAGGGAAGCCCTAAGGGTAGAACTCCATAACATCAGGGAGACTCTGCTTGAACTTGAGGCTTCCCGAAATTTTAGGGCAGAAAAGCAGCTGGAGCAGCTCACACGTTCGCTCTCAGCTGAGCTGCAGGCAACCCATGAGGAGATCCGGCCATCACGCGAGGCCATGCGTGCAGAAATGCAGGCAACCCGTGAGGTGCTGCATGGGGATCTCCGCACTATCATCCTCCAGAATCAGACCTTCAAAACCCGCATGCTTGCTGCCATGGAGGACCATACCAGGGCTTTGTGTGGGATGCCTCCCATAGCACCACCACCTCCTGATGCAGCAGCAGAGGGTGAAGAGACCGACAGCAGTTCTCCCACAATGGCATAGCCCCTGGAGGTATTTTTTTTCACAACATCCAAGCAGGTGGGTGTTGGTGTGCATCCTGTCCTCGAACCTCCTGGGTGGCCTCCCCGCCCCCTGTCCCCCACATGGCCATTTTTGATATTTTGTTTTATTTTTTTACAGTGTGTTTGTTGCCTTGTGTGGCTCCGTGGACATCCACTGTGTTTTCTGGCTGGGCACATGCAGGCTTGTCCTGAGTTTGGGTTAGATGCTTGGGTTCGTGACACACACACCCCTCCTGCTTCCCGTTTCCATGGGCTTGCAAAGGGTGTGACCAAGTCCCTCCTGCTTCCCGTTTCCATGGGCTTGCAAAGGGTGTGACCAAGTGACAGTGACTTACACGGTGACATTGGGCTCCCATGAGCTGTGTGGGCAGTCTGTAGTCCATACTGTGTGGACATCCCTAGTGGGTATTGTTGTTGTATTTAACACTGCATGGTGTATTGATATGTGCTTGTGCATCCATGTCTTCCTCAAAATTTGCAGGTACCTTCTTCATGTCTTCACAAGGCCATCTCCTTTGCAGATGGAGTTCATGTTTTATGCAGTACACTGACACATTTGCGTGGCAGCAACACTCTGCAGTTGGAAGGGGTCGATATGCCACTACTTTGACTTTGTACTGTCATGTTTTTGCAATGTTTCATGCTGTGTTGCTGTATTGTGTTGGTGGTAAGTATTTGGTCACGTTTGCTGTTTGTTATTGATAACTGGGAGCATATTGTCTGTGGGCTGTTTCCATTTGGGACAGTGCACTTTGTGACACTTGTGTCAGGTCTTGTGCATTGCTTTGTTTGCTTTCACATTGCATGACATGCCATGGTGTGTTGGGTGGCGGAGATGGGGAGGGGTTGGGTGACATGATGCTATTTTCATGTTATATTTTGATAGGGGGTAGTCATTCATGTAGCATGAATGTATGTCTTTTAATGACACAGCATTGGTCATCTTTGGGTAGGTAGGGATGCACACAATGTAACACTTCCAGGTGACCAATCTCAGGCTGGTATGGTTGTGACAGTTGACTGTCCCTTATGTCATCATCATTGATTGTCAGCTGGTATATGCCAGGGCTGTGTGCATTCCACAGGGGTGTGATTTTAGGTGAAGTAATTAGCCACCAACTGCGTACGGGCTGCCTCACCACGTGCCCTTTCCCCTCCCATGCGCAGCGGCCGTGCATGTGGTTGGGGATGTGGGGGCACCACCATGTCCACCGGCAGGTCCTGGCGTGTTGCAACGTTGTGCAGGACACATGCTGCCACTATGATCCTGCACACTACTGGGAGAGCGTATAGCAGCTGCCCACCAGAATGGTCAAGGGAGCGAAAGCGTGACTTGAGCACTCCGAATGTGCGCTCCACTATGCCCCGGGTTGCAACATGGGCTGTGTTGTATCTTACCTCGGGTGGTGTGGTGGGGTTCCAAATTGGCGTCATCATGTGGGTGCTCAGAGAGTAGGCACTGTCCCCTGGGGACGTGATGATGGGTATCATTAGTGGGGTTGTGACATTACTCAGTATCTGACATGCAGGCATGTGCAGTGGCATTTATACTCACCAAGCAGCCATGTATCGCCATGCCGCCCAGCTTCTAGGTCCCGGTTTAGGGTTGACATTCTGTATATGAAACTGTCATGGGTGGACCCTGGATAGTTGGCATATAATGAGGTGATGATTCCCTTGGCATCACATACTACCTGCACGTTGATGGAATGCCAGTGCTTGCGGTTTCTATAGATGTGCTCTGATGCCCTGGGAGGACGTAGAGCCACATGGGTGCAATAAATGGCACCTAGCACTTTGGGAAAGTGTGCCACCCCTTAGAAATCCTGGGCAACAGCCTGCCTTTCTGCAGGTGTTCTGGGCAGGTATATGTGCCTGCGGACTGAGGGGCGTGCAGTCATGATGGCCAAGACCTGGTGTAGGCAGCGTGACTGCGTGGCCTGTGACACCCCTCCCCACTATGGCACTTGTCTGCTGAAATGACCCAGTAGCCAAGAAGTGCAGTACATTGAGCACCTTTTCCAAGGGGCTCAGTGCTTGGGAGCACAGGGTGGGTGATGTGAAGTCATCCTACCACTCACTCACCAGGTTGAGTATTATGTGAGGTGGAAACCTGTACCTTCCATACACCTGGTCATCAGGCATCCCAAAAAGGCTGGTTCTGGGTGTAAAAATTCTGGCCCTGACTATCCTCCTCCTCCTCCTGCGGTATCCCACGACCACTGCTGCGAGGAACGGTATATTCATCGTAGCATCTGAGCTTGTTTGTTGTTTGTGCGCACTTTTATGCTGCGCGGGTCCACATATGCCTGCTTCCTGCTGGCGTACGTGTTTCCGGATTAGCGGGACTTTTTTGGCGCACGCGTTAGCCCCGTTCGATTCCATGAATACGTATTGTAGGCGCGCGTGCGGGCGTTCCGTGCATTTGCCTCCTGTACTTCCCCCGTAACGCCCACATTTTCACGCGATGTTCCCCATTCCGCGTGTTACGCCCCGTGTTCCTCCTACTTTTGTTGTGTGCGCTGCGCTAAGTGCGCTTTTGCTGTGCACGTAGCGCACGCTGTTTGATGACGTGTGCGCCCGCGTGCGCCACGCAGGATTTTAGCGCACATCCATGGATTTACACGCGCACGGACTTCCATGAATCGCTGTGCGCGGGTTGCACTGCGATTTTCGCACTTGCGCTGCGATTCGCACGCTTTCGCACGCTTGCGCTGGAATTTTCAGTGCACATTAATTCCATGAATCGATCTCTTAGTCTAAACAGTCGCTTACCTTGCCGTTAGACCAGGTAGTTTCTCTTTTGCTTTTCTTATCTGGTTCTAAATATTTCATATCGAAATTATGGAAGAAATGTACCCAGGTAATTCCATCGTCTACCTGTTTGGTAGTCTTATATTGTCCTCCTTTAACTCCATTCCCTAATGGTGTCATTGAATAGCTGCTATGTAGCCCAGGTCACGTGTGACAACGTCAGCCTTTCCCTGAATTTTTGTTTTTCATGCTTGGACCAATAAATCTAAGTGTAGACAGTTCAGTCTTCAGGAAGTGATTTAATTTATCCTTTAGAATTGTTTTAATGAATAGAGGAGAGGGGTGTGTTATCAAGTTCTTCTCAGTCCAGCGGTGAAGTTCATAGATAAATATTGGCAATGTGGCAATATTGATACTGAAGGGTTTGCCCATAGATGTGATGTCTCACCACAGTGACAAGGCGGGGAGAGTGGTGGCATTAACCACTAGAATTCAAGGTCCCTTGATCAGACTATATAACATATATACTCCCACTAGTCTTTCTTTCATCATGTGGCTCAGGTCCTACAAGAGAGGGGGTCGGCTAACATTATTCTTGGAGTTGATTTTAATTAAGTAATTGACCCCCTTGGAGACAAGAGCAATAAAGGTGTAACGCTCTACAAACGGAGGCTTTGAAGGACTTATTATCTGAACATACTTTAGTGGATGTATGGCGACTAGGGCATCTGTCTGATAGGGATTATAGTTTTTACTCAAGGGAGAATGAAACCTATACGAGAATTGATTTATTACTGACAACCGGCCTGACCACAACAGATTATTTGGAGAGCAGTATTAAATGTATTCAATATTCGGATCATTCTCAAATTGAGATCACCATCTCCCTGCAAATCAATATTTGTAGGAATGCATTTTGGCAACTGAACACCATCATACTTGGAGATAAGGATGTGGTGGAGAAGATTGTGCGTGAAGTTCAATGTTTTATGGATACAAATCTGAATGAGAGGTTGAATTGAGATTGGTTTGGGAAGCCTTTAAATGTAGCATGAGGGGGCTTCTGATAGGCCTATCAAGCAAGAGACACACGATTAAGGATGTGGCTATTAAGGAGATGGAGTTGAAGATCAAAGATATCAAGAGTTCGGTTATGAGGTCGACGGATGAGGATAAAATGAGCGTACTGAGGCAGGTTAAATACAAATTGAATAAAATGCTGAATACACTTTGTTCTGTACCAGATATTCATATTATGAGGGTGGGGAGAAGTGTGGCAGGTTGCTAGCACACCAACTGCTTATGTTGAACAAGGATAGAGTCATTTCTGCAGTTGAGAGGAACACAGGGGGTCTATAATTTGATCCAACAGAGATTAATGAAGAAGCTGTACATGGTATGGGAAACTCTCGGATGGAGGAGTGATGGATGGAGTACACAGTTATTTGAAGGATTTGAATTTACCACTGCTGTTTGAGCAGGAGAAGGCGAGTCGGAATAAAGAGCTCTTTTGTGACGAGTTGAAGAAATCAACATACAGTATGCATGACTCTGTATTGAAATTATTTGGGGATTTGTATAAGGCCTCAAAAGAGCATGGAGTTCTCCCTCCATCCACACGAAATACAATTCTCAGTCATTCTGAAGAAAGACAAGAACCCCTTGTCACCTCGGAGTTACAGGCCTATCAGCCTAATTAACACTGACAACAAAGTATTGGCAAAAACACTGGCTATGCGGCTGGAGGAATTCTTGCAGAGGCTGGTGCACCCAAATCAATCAGGGTTTGTGAAGAGCAGTCACGCTGCAACAAACATGCAAACACTTCTTCAGACAATTATGGAGGCAAAGATTCTGGATCAAGGTGCTGTGGTCCTCTCCCTTGATGGTGAGAGGGCATTCAACCATATAGAACGGGGGTACCTGTTTAAGGTAATGAGAACGATGGAATTTGGAGAAAACCTCTAATGTTGGGTTAAGTTGTTACACACAGACCCTACAGCAGCAGTGTCAACTAACGGCTTCTGTTCTGAAGTGATTAGATTGGAGAAAGGAACTCTGCAAGGTTGTCCCCTGTCACCCTTATTATTTGCATTGGCAATGGAAAAAAGGCGCAACCTCAATCAGGAGTGATGAGTGAATTGCTGGAGTCAACTAGGAAAGTGTCTGTCAAAAATTGTGGCTCTATGCTGATGACCTGCTGCCAGTCCTGAGAGACATGGATAGTTCTTTTCTGGCTTTGATGAGCCAGATTTAGAGCAGCACGCAACTGTCAGGTTATAAGATTAACTGGTCCAAATCGGAGGCTATGCCGCCGTCGAACCTTTGCATGAAGGCAGATGTAATCGCATTGGGTCTCCATCGGTATACGCACTGTATCAAATACTTGGGAAAATGGCTGACTTGTGATGTGGAGAAGATTTTAGCAGAAAATCTGATGATGGTGATATCCAATTTGAGGTTGAATCTGGAGAGATGGAGTCTGCTCAACATGTCGTTGTAGGTGACGGTTGACGTCTTGAAGATGAACAGCGCATCTAAGGTTAACTGTATCCGCAGCCTGATTCCCCCGTTCCCTGCAAAAAGCGCTTCGGAAACTTTAGACAAGCTCTTGCAGAACTTTATATGGGATAATGAACCTCCTGGTTCAAGCTTTGGAAGCTTACCAGCAATTACCAGCAGACAAGGGTGGATTAAATGTGTCTTACATTTTGGCGTATCACCTGGCGTTTGCTTGAAGATATATTGTGCCTTTTGTGAATTTATATTTATTTTATTTATTGTGCATTTGTAAGGCGCTTATAGCCAGCATGTGAAGAAGCTAATGAGAATGGCCTACTGCCGCCAAGGACTATTCTGTCTACAAAATATTTCCAGACTCCTTCCCCATTGACAGAATACTTGATAATGGCATGGAAGAAGCTCTCTCTTTCGTTGGGTGGTGACCCGGACTGCCAGTTAGACTCCTCCATCTGGCTTAACCCTGCCGTTAAGGAGAGGAATAAAATGATGATTTGGCCAGAGTGGTTTTTAGTGGGTGTCAGGTGGATTGGGGACCTTGTGTGCAATGGGAGCTGGCTCACTTTTAACCAACTGAAACAAGGAAATTATTCAAATAACTGTACATCTGGGGATTACTGTGCTCTTAAAAGAATGATCTCCACTATGGAAGGGTTGATGAAAGTTAACTTAGATTAAATTATCTTAAAGATAGATAGAGATGGCCACCAGGCATCAATATACAAACTTATTTTGGCTACTAAAAAGGATAACTCAACATTGTTGGATGCATGGTCACAGAGGCTGGTTGAGGAGATGTCAGAGATATGTTGGGCAAATATTTGTAGAAACATTGCCCTGTCCTCTTTGAGTTTGTGTGAAAGATCAAGGCAGCTTAAAATTCTGCATAGGGTTTATTGGACCCCTGAACATTTACATAAGCGTGGTTTTGCAGATTTATATTAATGTTGAAGATGTACACATAGGTCTGGGACCCTCGAACATATGCTTTGTGAGTGTAGCAGGGTGAGTTTCTTTTGGGGTGAAATGATTACAATCTTCAACCACGTATTGAGGTTGTCAGAAGATTACCACTTTGAAACATTGATATTGGGGTATGATACCCTGGTAGATGACCTGTCTTCTTCACATAATAAATGGTTGTTCATGGCGGCATTAATGGCTAAGAAGCTAATTTTATGAAACTGGAAATCAGTCATTGTGGTTGGAAGAGATACGCAAGCTTTCGCTCATGGAAAGGGTTATTTATGGAAGTCAGAAGAAATGTAAACTGTTTGATGATATTTGGGGGAGAATTATGGAAGTATGTTAACTTGACATAAATTTTGATTTGCTTGATGGTGTGATTGAGAAGGATGGTTAGGGGGTTGCTTGATGGGTTTATATTTACTTTGTACATAATGAGATGTCTTGCTGTTGGTTGTAAAACTGTTATAATGCTATGGCGAGGCGAGGAGCTAGCCGTGGATTCATAAACTTCAAAACCTGTGGAACGCAGAGCAGAGGTGGTGCAAAGGTGGTCTGCTGTGGCGAGGCGAGGAGTGCAGTATTTTTTCAGTGTTTGTTACTTGGAGGCGTGGCTAATATACCCCTGAAGCTAGCCATGGATTCATAAACTGCAAAACCTGTGGAAACGTGGAGCAGAAGTGGTGCAGAGGTGGTCTGCTGTGGCGAGGAGTGCAGTCTTTTTCAGTGTTTTATTACTTGGAGGCGTGGCTACCATACCCCTGAAGCTACCCGTGGATTCATTAACTTCAAAACCCTGCGGAACGCGGAGCGGAGGTGGTGCGGAGGTGGCCTGCTGTTGCAAGGCGAGGAGCGCAGTCTTTTTTCTGTGTTTGTTACTTGGAGGCGTGGCTACCATACCCCTGAAGCTAGCCATGGATTCATAAACTGCAAAACCCACGGAAACGCTGAGCAGAGGTGGTGCAGAGGTTGTCTGCTGTGGCGAGGCGAGAAGTGCAGTATTCATTCAGTGTTTGTTACTTGGAGGTGTGGCTACCATACCCCTGAAGCTAGCCGTGGATTCATAAACTTCAAAACCCGTGGAACGCGGAGTAGAGGTGGTGCAGAGGTGGTCTGCTGTGGCGAGAAGTGCAGTATTTTTCAGTGTTTGTTATTTGGAGGCGTGGCTGCTACCACACCCCTGAAACTACCCATGGATTCATAAACTTCAAAACTCACGGAGTACGGCATGGAGGTGGTGCAAAGGTGGTCCTCTGTGGCGAGGCGAGAAGTGCAGTATTCGTTCAGTGTTTGTTACTTGGAGGAGTGGCTACCATACCCATGAAGCTAGCTGTAGATTCATAAACTTCAAAACCTGTGTAACGCCGAGCAGAGGTGGTCTGCTGTGGCGAGGCAAGGACCGCAGTATTTTATCAGTGTTTTTTACTTGGAGGCGTGGCTACCATACTCCTGAAACTAGCCACAGATTCATAAGCTTCAAAACCCGTGGAAACGCTGAGCAGAGGTGGTGCAGAGGTGGTCTCTGGTGAGGCGAGGACTGCAGTATTTTTTCAGTGTTTGTTACTTGGAGGCATGGTTTCCATACCCTTGAAGCTAGCCGTGGATTCATAGACTTCAAAACCTGCAGAACGCGGAGCAGAGGTGGTGCAGAGGTGGTCTGCTGTGGCGAGGCGAGGACCGCAGTATTTTATCAGTGTTTGTTACTTGGAGGCATGGCTACCATACCCCTGAAACTAGCCACAGATTCATAAGCTTCAAAACCCGTGGAAATGCTGAGCAGAGGTGGTGCAGAGGTGGTCTCTGGTGAGGCGAGGAGCGCAGTATTTTTTCAGTGTTTGTTACTTGGAGGCATGGCTACCATACCCCTGAAGCTAGCTGTGGATTCATGAACTTCAAAACCCGTGGAAATGCTGAGCAGAGGTGGTCTGCTGTGGCGAGGTGAGGAGTGCAGTATTCGTTCAGTGTTTGTTACTTGGCGGCATGGCTATCATACCCCTGAAGCTAGCTGTGGATTCATAAACTTCAAAACCCGCAGAATGTCGAGTGGAGGTGGTGCCGAGGTGGTCTGCTATGGCGAGGCAAGGAGTGCTGTATTTTTTCAGTGTTTGTTACTTGGAGGCGTGGCTATCGTACCCCTGAAGCTAGCTGTGGAATCATAAACTTCAAAACCCATGGAATGTGGAGCAGAGGTGGTGCAGAGGTTGTCTGCTGTGGTTCGCTGCATGGCCGCCAAGGTCCGGGTAGGTCAACTCTCACTCCTATTGCCTCGCCACTTACTGTATTGGATGCTCACATTACTTGATTGACTGCCGCAAGTCTTGTGCGAGAGAACATTGTAACATCAGTAAATATCTCATTACGATTATCTGGTGCCTACCCATGGAGGTAGCCTTCTGGACCACATGGGTTGCGACCACACCTTTTTTCCCTCTACTCACTCCTCATCTCACCCTCAAACACTCACTTAAAAGGAGCCTTCTTGTGCACTTGCCCTTGGAAAATTGCTGAAACCGACATTACACAGTGCAACGGCTCGTACAAACTGTCAGTCCACAAACCAGAGCCACATTGCGCCTCATCGGGAAAAACACTAATAACAGCAGGAAAAAGACAATAAACAAGATAGGTCTTCCCCAAACCGACATTTAGACTTTTTTTGTATCAACCCTATATCCTCAACAACCTTAAGCAACCTATCCTCGGAATCATTTTCAAAGACCATTGACAACAACAGCTCTTTATTAATAATTATCATAAATCTGCAGCGTGCCTCGCTTGGCAGAGAAAAGGACTTACCTATAGAACTGGGTGAAGGAAATTCCATAGATATAAATATTACGAACTCGCCAGACCTCCCTGCCCTGGTCTCGCCCTCTGACTCCACCACCATGTCCACAATATGTCAGAGAACAGAGGCAAACAGCCCGCCTGAACATGACTTTGAACCTGACTATAGTGCCGACTTATCTGCCAGTGGCTTGCTCACGCTCATGGCAAAGATGGACGCACTTTCCCTACAAATGGAAAAAATGTCCACAGGTCAAATTGATATTAAATCTACATTGGCTCAAATATCTCTCCAGATTGCGACAAAAGCCATCAAGTCTCTGTATCCTGCTCCCCTTTCTTCCAAGCGAATACCAGTAATTGCAACAAATACTGTAAGGACATCATCTACTAAAGCAGAAAACAAGCCCACGTCTCGCATATTTGCTCCATGCCCTTACATACATACATACATTCGATGCAGATGGATGTTCACAAGGAAAATTGGTATTTGGAGGAGGATTTTATCCCTGCAGCTTTTATTTATTTATTTGCATTCGTGTGGCGCACACACAGCCTAGGAGCATCTAGGCACTGATACAAAATGACCTCCTAGTAACATTACATATATTAATGTAATTAGGGCAGCTGAGTTACATAAGCCCACCGATTTACATTAATTAGTATAGTTACTTAGATAGGAGGCTGGGTTACTTTTCCTTTGGCCAAACTTGAAATCAGCTCCTCCAGTGCTCAGAAGCCTACAAAGTTGGTTAAATTCAACTCGCACCATCAAAACAAGCAAACGGAAAAGAAACAAAGACTGCCCAAGCTGCATGTAATCAGGCCAAGAACGTGTCGGTTATTCTTGTTCCACAAACCAAGGGTAAACCAGTAACTAATAAACTGGCAAATGGTCAGACTAGGCAAGTGACCTTGAAGGTGCCCCACCCCAAATTGCCACCTCGGCAGTTCACCGAATGC
Source organism: Ambystoma mexicanum (assembly GCF_040938575.1). NCBI lineage: Eukaryota > Metazoa > Chordata > Amphibia > Caudata > Ambystomatidae > Ambystoma > Ambystoma mexicanum. The sequence continues at coordinate 618,019,166 of NC_090935.1, read as the reverse complement.
TTGTCCACGCGGTCACAAGCAGTGCTGTGCACAAATGAAAACAGGACCTCAACACGTTGCTGTCTAAACCCAGGGAACTTCGGAGAGTCTTCTGACGATCCCATACACGAGTCTGCCTCCAAAACGGAATGTAACAATCCACATCAATGATGACTACGACCCTGAATGACCCAAGCAACGTGCAACCTTTGGGGAAATGGATCATTTTTGAGGAGCTCTATCCCACTAACTTTAGCCCTTTTCTGAGCTGCTCCCGACTTCTGACTATTTTCCAGCAACTACTGCAGCTCAAACTACTCAGTTTGATGATATTGTCTGCATTGAACCACCCTCTATGGGAAGCCCTACAAATTGGGCCTTAATTGAATTTTCTTCACCTTTAGTAGTGTCATTACTTAAAATATTTGCACCAGCTATGTCTGCTATTCGCCTATCCCTTATTATTTGTCTTAAAGCCAAATACATGGAAATTCCGTAGGCCACACCAAAAACAATCAAGACCCATGCTTTCTCAAATGGAAGTAACAAATCAGAAAGAACTACCCTGAGGGATTTACAAACAAATATGGACCTAGACATGATTGAAGAACAAACAGGCTTCTTCTGGCAGCCCAAACATACTATGAACGGGGCACATTGACTTTACATCTCAGACCTCCAGTTAAGATGGATATCCTGCAATACGCGTGGCTACCACTCATTCTTACTGAGCCAGAGGGGCTGGAAAATATTGTAGCCAGTGACGTGTTTATGCTGCAGGAAACGTAGTGTACTAAATCTTTTGGTTAATTCAGAACAGAGCGCTCCCCTCATGTAGAGGGCACACAGTGGTGGTCTTGCTATATGTGCCAGATTAACACACTCACTTCTGCAGTTCCCTGACACACTTATGTCACCTTAGGTTCTATCAGCGATACTCCTGGTTGCAAATGAAAAAATAGCTCGTATCCTGATAATAAATGTATATGACCCACTAGGAAATATACAGACCAAAGCCATACATGCTGCAATAGATGAAATAATCACACAGTGGCATGAGGTGTCAGCGTCGGGAGCCATTTTTCTTGTTGGTGACTTAAATGTAAAAGGCATGCAGGAGGACCACACTCACATCGATCGGTATGCCTGCCTGTGGTCTTATTACCTGAAAACCCTTGAGTTGGCCCATCCTTTCTTTGTAAATAACACAAAAGAACAGGAAATTTATACTTGGACAAATAGTACAGCTAAATCACACCTGGACTATAATACGGCAGACGGTGAGTCTATCATTCACTGCAGCCCTGTCTCAATCTGCTTCAATAACTTAAGTAACCATGCGGTTCTGAACTGGAGCTATCTCTTAACTAAAGCTGAGATATCTGGTTAGCCCAAATGTGCAGGGTAATCGCTTGCACTGGTCCTCTGTGAACATCAAGAACACCAATGCCTCGCTGTGGAAAGATCAATTAAACATTGAAATTGCCTTAACAACAGCTAATTGGGACCTGAAGCATATGATAAGGTCTGGAGTGCAAGATCTAAATAAAAATAGCTATAACGCTGTGTGCTTTAGCACTACAAATATAAGAACCCTCTATGACCCAGCTATGGCTGCCAAAAAACATTTAAACAGTAAGGCACGCACTCGGAGCAGGCGTGACCTCACTTGTGTGACCAGACGAAGAAGATACTCATTAAGAAACTGGCCACTTTGTATAAAAATTGGCTGACGTTACATACAAAATTTATCAACACATCAAATTGGTTGCTACTGTTCACCTGGCTAAAAACTAATGACTCCCGCAAGTTTTGGTCCCAATTAAACGACCACCACAATTCACTGACGCCTGCTGATCTAAATCCTATATCGGAAGGAACGTGGTTTGAACATATTGATGCGTTATACAAAGACTCCACACTGAAAGCAAACCATGGAACCCAGAGAAACCTAATAATGCTTCGTACTGAATTCGATTTTGAGGAGGACACATTAGCTAACTGTTATGTTAATGACTCAGGCGGAAACTGAATTAGAGATTAAATACATTTATTTAAAGGTTCATTCTCAAGGAAATGACCTCCAGCCGGGGACAACTCAACCGTGCTCCTTCAGATAGCATCAGCACCACCTCCACATTCTATGTCAGAACCTGCACTGCTGATCAGTAAATAGCAACCATGGTTCCGATGTAGTCAAGGCTTATGTGATGCACAAATAATAATGGTGATGTGATACCTATCCTAACACCTCCTCTCCTTAATATTCAAAACTAACTGAAAACTGTATACAAAAATTAGAAAAGACTAATTGTCGTGTCGTTTACTCACCCTCACACACTCACACTCACACTGTTCTCCTTGAATGACCTGAGAAGGGCCACTCTCTCTTTATTCCAAATACCACCACCTTTAACTAACACAGAAGAGCCTATGTCCTTCACAGCTTGTTTGGGCTCAGAGATTAATGAGGCCCCTTTTCGCACTTTTGTGGCAAGTTTGACTTTGATCCAGTCACCCTCATTGACTTTGAACTCTTTACAGCAATTCCTTTGATCATACCACACTTTAGCTCTGGTACCAGACTCAACAATTTTCTCTCACACATTCTCCATGTCCACCCCTACAATCTTAGATTTACCCATCCAACCAGGACATATGTGAGAATTGGGTCTTCTCCCTCGCAACACTTCAAATGGGGATATACCCGTCACACTGTGAGGAGCCAGCCTGTACTGAAAAGTTCTTTCCATTACTGTCCTTATCCAATCGCCACCAGTGGCAACAGCCATCCAATGGCCTCCATATCCAATCGCCACCAGTGGCAACAGCAATCCTAATGGCCTCCATGAGAGTTCTGTTAAAGCGTTCTATGCAACCATTGCTCTGCGGGTGATATAAAGATGTGGTAACCTGCTCTATTCCATATTTGCTCAAAAAAGTCTCTAAATTTCTAAGACACTAGTTGTGAGCCATTGTCGGATAAACATTTCTGAGGGAATTCTTCCCTCCAAAATAGCTGTTCCATAAATTTTACAATGTGGTTGCTAGAAATGTCCTTTAATACACAAACGTCAGGCCATTTTGACAATAAACCCATAACTACCATCAAATAATTGTCTCTCCCACCTCCAATGTTGACTTACCCCAATAAATCTAAAGCAATTTCATCCGAACATCTGATGTCCCCTATGCAGATAATCATTCTCAACCCATAGTTCTTCCCTCACTTTGGCGAAGCCACACATATCACCACTGTATTTCTTTACATTTCCACCAATCACCAATGCCAAAATCTTTTGGTAAACAGCATCTTCAACACAAGCGGTATCATTTTTCTTCAATGTCTCATGAACTTGAAATATCTCTACACTTTCCTCTGAACACCGAGAGGTTTCACTAGTTTGTAGTTCTTTCTGCACTGATCTAGATAGAGCATCTGCCACCACATTACTCTCACCACTTACATGAAGCATTGTAAACTGTAAACCTTGCAACGCAGTTACCCACTTCATGATGCGTCTTGATACTCCTTCCAAACCACCCTTGGTAAAGATCCCAACTAAGGGTTTATGGTCTGTGCAAATCGTAAACTCTCTGCCCCACAGAAATCTTTTACATTTTTCAACAACCCAAACACATGCTGGGGCTTCCTTCTCGACAACAGAATATCAACCCTCTGGTCTTTTCAACGATTTAGATGCAAATTCTACCATGTGTAATCCAATATGATCCTCGGCATGAGTACACCACCAATGCCATAATCACTGGCATCCACAAAAAGCAATGTACGTTTCCCTTCTTCAAAAATTTTCAATATGGGTGCATTAATAATGGAAGACTTAATTTCCTCAAATTCTCCCTTGCACTGATCATTCCACTTAAAAACAACTCCTTTGCGAGTAAGAATTATCATGTTCTGTGACATCTCTGATAATTCTCTGATAAACTTTCCCTAAAACTCCACAAGACCAAGAAATGATAGCACATCCCCTTTTAACTTGGGAGCTTCCATCTTCTTAATAGCTTCAATACCTTTCTCTTTAGGTTTAACACCTTCCCCTGAAATTTCATGGCCCAAATAAACTACTTTGTTAGCCCTGAATATACAATTCTCCATAGCTACTGTAAGACCTGCTTCCTTCAAAATTTTCAATACTCTCTTTACGTGCTCATCATGTTCAATCTCATTGCTCCCACACACAAGTACATCGTCTTGATAACACATCACACCCTTTACTCTCCCAAGAAGTCTATACATTATGCTCTGAAAAACACTTGCCACAGAAACTAAACCAAATGGCATGCAAATGCACCTGAAGAGACCAATTGGTGTAATAAAAGCTGTAAGATCCCTAGAATCAGCATGTAATTCCACTTGGTGGTAAACTGATTTTAAATCCAAGATAGAAAATACTTTGGACCCAGACACTCCCACCAATAGGTCATCTATTCTAGGTAGGCGAAATTTGTCTGCCACTACCATACTATTTAAGTGTCTAAGGTCAATACATAACCTCAAAGACCTGTTGGCTTTCTTGGCCACTACTATGGGGCTAACCCACTCTGATGCTTCTATCTTTTCAATCACACCATCATTTTCCATTCTCTTCAACTCTTTCTCCACATCTTCTCTGAGTGCTAAGGCGAAAGGTGTGCAATTTTGCGATCTTGGGCACGGCATCTTTTTCTAATCGGATTCTATGCACAAACCCTCTCAAACACCCCAACTTGTTAGTGGTGACTTCCAACTGTTCATCAGTGGTCCCTGCACTCTTCACCGAGAGCACTTGCTCTGGATGACTCGCCTCAAGCCTTATTTTAGCTCTACTTGATCGCTCCATGAAAGTAGCTCTCTGCCCCTATTGGTAACATATATGGTTCCTGTAGATTTCCTGTCTTCAAATTGTCATTCATTTTCAAAACTCCCTATAATCTCTATAGGAACATCCCCAAATGCATCCGCTCTGACAGAAGTTTCCCAAAGTGTGCAGCAATCAAACTTTTCCTTCCACACTTGTACACTTATCAATGTATAATCTGCACCACTATCGATGAGCATCGAGACAGGCACTCCTCAAAATCAACACAATAGCATAAGGCTTTTTTTTTTACCTTACCATCAATAGCATTCACTGAAAACACTACTTCTCTGCCACCCTCACTGTAGAATTCATCCCCATACTCTGCACTGACCTCAAGCTCTTGACTTGGGCCAGAACCAACATTTTTACAACAACGGGCGAGATGCCCCCTCCTACCACAGTCATTACATATTATATGTACTGCAAAACACTCTTTGTCAGATGCTAAGTGTGACAAGATTCCGCATCTATAACACATCTTTCCCTCAAAACCACTAATCTCCCTGGTCGGTCCAGCATCTCTGAAGTGTCTAGGGGCATTTGTCTCCTTAGACATCCCTCTGGCATCCTTTACTGGTAACCTTTGCTGTCCCCAACCTCGCCAGCTGCATGTTTATTCTCCTGACGATCCTCAAACCTTTTTCCAAAATATGCTGAACACCTTGCAGATCATGTCCCTTGTCTTTGGGTAGCTTTTGACACTTTCTGCACTACTCCTTCACCTTCCTCTGACTTGAGTCTTTCATTGGTCGCATCAGTGATCCTATCAGCCTGAAGCTCCCTTATGCATTTGTCTGTGTGCGCCACAGTTTTTGCAATCTCAATGGCCCTCTCCAATGAAGGATTCCTCTCTTTCCACAGCTCCTTCCTGATGTTGTCGTTGGAGCATTTGATCATTAGCTGATCCCTTAAATGCTCATCCTGACAATGATCAAACCTACATTTGACTGCCAGGCCCCTTAATGCTGTGATAAAGTCTTCTATACTCTCTCTACTCTTTTGACTCCTTGTGGCAAATGTATATCTTTCAAGTATAATGTTCTCCTCAATGCGGTAATGCTTATCTAACTTTGCCAATGTCTTCTCATAAGGACCTGCATCCAGATTGTCAAGAGATTCTGGTATTTTTTTCAGTATTTCCTGCCCTGCAGTTCCCAAACAATGGAATAACAATGCTTCTTTGCGCTCATATGAAAAATTAGCCCCGAACACTGCTAGGGCATATTTGTGAAAACTCTCTTTCCAATCTGCCCAATGTACCCTGGGCTCACCTGGTACTGGAAGAAAGAAAACTGGAGCAGGTACATTCGCCATGTCTTAGACTTCACTCAAGTTAATGTTACTCCAGATGCTACACACTTTTTAAACAGTAAAAACAGAATGTACTTGTCAAGACCTTCACTGATCAAAGATTGTGCTCTTTGGTCAGCAATTTAGTCACACACTCACCGGTGGATCACTTTCATCTGAAATGTTGTCACACACTTAACTGACGAAGTTCTGAGTCAGCTGGAACTTCCTTTCCTCCTGTTGCTGAGGTATTCCAAATCTTTTAGCTCTGGTGTGTCCACTGACGTAGCAAACCAATCCAAGATGGCCACCACATTGTTGGGTCCTTTCCTCTGAGACCGTGATGATATGTGGCTGCAATCTCTCAGTGCGGAATGTCGTTTGTGACGCTGAGCTCATCCGCGGACAAGTTTGTGCCCTGGCAACGAGCAATCGTAAGTGAACACTGCGTGAGTTAAAGCTTGCGCTAAACGCAAGCCGCCGTCCTGTGGCTCGCGCTGGGGGTACCCAAAATTTAAATTTCACTCCTGCGACTGGTAGGGAATACCAGGAGCAGTGCTAATGGGCCCGGCGGGGTGTCAGTTCACCCCCTGTTGCAGGGTCTGTCAGTATGTGCCTCAGTCACTCCGTTGTCATCCTGCCTTCGTGAATCTCTCACCTCTCCTTTTCTGTCCGTGCCTTTCCTTTCTCGCAACGGGCTCTTCCTGAAAGTCAGCAACAGTGCTGCTTGGGGACCACTGCGATCTGACCCACTTCCTGCACTAGGGTCCTGCACTGCACTCTGTTGCACTGTGCCGGGGGTCGTCTCCTCGGATCCCCGTTGCCAATTGTTATGTTAATGACTCAGGCGGAAACTGAAGTAGAGATTAAATACCTTTATTTAAAGGTTCATTCTCAAGGAAACGACCCCCAGCTGGGGACAACTCAACCGTGCTCCTTCAGCTAGCATTGGCATCGCCTCCACTTTCTATGTCAGAACCTGGAGTGCTGATAAGTAAATAGCAACCATGGTTCTGATGTAGTCAAGGCTTATGTGATGCACAATTGATAAACTACGTACAATGAGAAATAAATAATAAATAATAATGGTGATGTGATACCTATCCTAACACTAACATAATCACAAAGTTAAAGAGCTCTCGTTCCCCGGGACCTGGCGGCATATCAAATGTTGTCACGAAGGCCCATCCAGACCTTTGGGCAAAAATATTAGCTACATTATATAGGCATATTGAGCTCTCGGGAGAAATTCCTCCCAGTTGGCGTAAATCTGTCCTGGTACCGATATTCAAGAAGGGCGACAGACTGGGCCCATTCAACTACCGCCTCCTAGCCATGATGGATGTGAGTCAAATGATCTTTGCAGCTGTATTACTAAAAAACCTTTCCAGATGGGCAGAGATCTGCTCTTTTAAGTATTTGCCAAACTGGTTTCAGAAAGTCATACAATACACTAACAAACATATGTGTCCTCCAGTTCCTCATTGCAGAAAAAACCATAAAACAAAAGCGACCCTGTACTTTTGCTTCATCGATTTCAGCAAAGTGTTCGATATAGTACTTAGGCCCCTGGTGTGGGAAAAGCTGCCTGGATTGGATATAAATCTATTGCTACTATACTACATACAACAGCTGCACGTAAATACAGAAATCTCAGTTCGCCTAGATTTAGCAGGTGCTCATACCAATTGCCACCAAACGAACCATGGTCTTAAACCAGGTTGTGTATTTGCTCCCACCCTGTATAACCTGTTCACTGATTTCGCCCAAGCCATGTTGAAATTTAACAACTTCCCACCAAAAATAAATGTTAAGCATATATCATGGCTAGCATATGCGGATAATATTATACTTGTTGACCAAACACAAATAGGGTTACAACGGTCACTGGATGCGCTTGTGGAGTACTTAACTAAAAAAAATCAAATGATTATAAGTACAACATAGATGAATACCATGATCCTGGGAAAGCGTACAAAAAGAGACAGGTGGAAAAATTGGAATCTGAAAGGTACTTGCCTGGAAAACACCAAGGAATACATCTACTTGGGTTTCCCCATCAATACTAATCTCAAGGCAACCTACTATAGTGAGAAAGTCACTGCATAAACTTGGAAAAAATGGTTAGTGTTAAGACACTACATTATGCATAGGGTGGATACAGTATCGAGGGCCTATTGGAGATATACTGTACATGGATCATACCTGGCATACTGTATGCTCCTGCTGCCTTACCACTTCCATTGATAGCATGGCAAGAGGGAATAATGTTATGTACAGTCATAAATCTCCCCAAATCACTGCCGGTTGAGGCCCTTAGACTTGAATATGGGCAAACCTCTTTGCTGACAAGCTCGTCTACTCAAAGAACTCTACTATATGTTAAACCTATGGCCACAAATCAAAATTCTAATGCTCTTCTGCAACTCCTGGGGAAAAATATGGGATTGGGAAGTCACAATACCTTTATCAAAGAATTAAAGCTCTCGGCCATAACACATCTTGAGGAGTTAGATCTAGCAGAGGATATTATAACCACTAACCCCAACTTTGAAAACAGCATTAAAATCAAATTGGCTCAATCGGATCAAGTAAAAGATATTGAAAAACTGCAGGAGATCAGAATGCATAATGAGTATTCTCATCACAGCTTTCGTCCCCTTAAGCCACGCTCTTATCTAACTAAGCATTGTACAATGGAACTCAAACACTTTATAATACGCTTACGCATAAATCTCCTTACAACTATGCAGCATATTGGCTCCTGGAAGAGTATACCATTGGAAAAGCAGTTCTGTCATCTCTGACATAATCAAGTGGAGACTGCACAACATTTATTGACTAACTATATCTTTCTTAAACCATGCTATCAAAAAGGTTATGGTAAGTTTGTAGGTAACATTCCCGTAGATCAATTTTAAGCCACTTTATTTGGTGCAGAATCCATTCTCATCACTGCAGCGGCTCACGATATATGAAATGAAGCATTGAAATTTCTTTAAGAATGAATGAATTTGAAACAATAGTTTAACAGACTTTTTTTAGTTTCAAATATGAAATGTATTGCAATTGTTCTGATTTTATGTTTATTTGCTGTGTTTTCCTTTGCTTTTTTATGGGCTTAAAGTTTTGAACTAAGGCACAATAAAAAAAATTAATAACAAAATAAAAAAAGAAGTTCCTCTTAGGGGTATGTTTGTGTATATGTGTACATCTGTCTTGATGACAAAGAGCACTGCTAACCTACCCTATCACGTTCCAGTTGCTCCAACTTGTTTTTAAAGGAAAGTGGCTTTTAGCCTAACTTCCCAATGGAGTTCACACTATAGATACAGTTCTCGGTAGACTTGGAAAATGTTCCACTCTCCTACTCTCCTACTCCTACTTGTACAGTCCAACACCACCTCAGACAACTAACACTCCTGAGTGCCACTGAGCGCCAGACAGTAGCACAAACAAATCCAAGCAAACTCAGCCTATTGCTTGTCTATAACATCTATGCCTCCATTGCCACCCAGGAAGGATAAACATTGGACCGAACATCGCACTGCCCCACATATTTCTGTATCTAGCTGACCCAAACCACCAACCCTAATGGTATTGGGGTACTCTACTGCACAGTTGCAGATTGTTTCTAAAGGAGTGCATGCTGAATTTCTTCACAGACAGCTCCTAAGGTCGGCCTGTATTACCTAATCCAAAAACAAAAGAAGTGCGGTTGAGCCTGGTTCCTCAATGCAGATGAAGTTCAAGGGTCTAGCACTTGGTGTATTCCCTCTATGCGCCTAGAAAACTAGTATTCTTTGCGCACCTCAGCCTCATGCTTTGGCAGGGAGGTATTTGGGGAGGGAAAGCTGGATGTAGAGAGGTCCCAGGCTCCAGGTAGCCTTGTGTATGATGCAAAGGGTCTTAAACTTGATCCTTGCGGTCATCGGGAGCTAGTAGAGAGATTTTAGGGCTGGAGAGATGCAGCCCCTGGGCTTGATGGACAAGTCTTGTAGTCCTATTCTGGATTAGTTGCAGCGAGCGAAGGGAGGAAAGAGGCAGATTGTGGAAGTCTGTTACAGTAGCCCAGCCTAGAGAGACCCAGGTTTCTGGAGACGTTGAGCTTCTGGGGGAAGGCAGGGATAGGTAAAATATCCCTGAGGAGGTGGAGCTGAAAGTTGGACTTCTTGGCAAGGTCCGTGATGTGTGGAGATAAAGAGAGAGAGGAGTCAAAGATGATCGCAAGGTTTTTTGCCTCACAAGTGAGTGAGGGGAGGGGACCCAAGGAGGCTGGCCAGAGAGTGGGGGGGGAGAAAAAAGGAGCAGGCATCCCAATGAGAAGGATCTCTGTCTTACCGGCATTAAGGCAGAGATCATTGGCAGAGAACCATGCCTGAATAGCAGTCAGGTATGAGGGAGGAGAGGGAGAAGGAAGAGGATGGCAGCTTGAAGGAGAGCTGAATGTTGTCTGCATAACACTGGAAATTAGGGGGGAATGTGGAGATCAGGTGGGCCAGAGGGGCCAGGTAGATGTTGAAGAGCCATGACAATAGTATATAGCCCTGAGGGATGCCACAGATGGTGACTGTGGCGGAGGAGAGAAAAGGACCCATTTGTACTTTTGAGGGTCTGTTTAAAAGGAAGGAGGTCAGACACGCCAGTGCCCTATCCGTGATGCCTCGGGTATCATGGAGACGGTTTATGAGGATGGAGTGGTTGACTGTGTCAAAGGCAGAAGAAAGATTGAGGAGGATTAGAATGGAGGGAGTGTTTGAGCCAAGATTAGAAAGCAGGTCTTCTGGGGTGTTCAGGTGAGCAGTTTCCATGCCTCTAGATGCCCTGAAACCGCACTGGTGGTCATGGAAGCAGCCGGCCCTTTTGGTGTGGAGCTTGAGTTGGGGGATGAACAGCTTCTCCATGAGTTTGTTCAAAAAAGGGGTGATAGAGAAAGGGCGATAGTTAGCCGGACAAGAAGGGTCAGCAGATGGCTTTTCAGGAAAGGGCGCACAAGAGAGTGCTTAATGGGTTGCGGGAAGGAGCCAGTGGCAGAGGAATTGTTGCAGAGGTCAGCCAGCCAGATACCAGCAGAAACCCTTCTTAAAACTTTCAACAGTAAGCCTGCACGAGAACTGGAAAAATCTGCAATATAGTCAGTATGATACCTCCTGATGGAGGTTACATATTGAACAAGAACATTTGCCAGGCACTGATCATGAAGTAGATGCCAGCCATCTATGATTGGATAGGATTAGAACAACAGGTCAAGGCCCTACATCTGTTAGTGTTTCAAAAGAGTGAGTTAGACAGAGAATGCAGCTAATTTGTATTTTATTGTGCCTTCATTATCCATGAAATACCACAGCTGCATTAATTGTAACATGCGATTCTGCTATAAAACCACTGGCAAATAGGTGACTCTGAGTCAGGGACGTCATTTCACCAAAATGCCAGGGGTAGCGCTAATGACATCACACGGCCATTGATCTCCAATGACATCAGAGCAAGTGATGTCATTTGACCCCTCCCCCAAGTGACATCGCGGGAAGTGATGGCACACGACCTTCAGATGCATCTAACACTTGTGTTTCCAGGCACTCTCATTTCAGCCAGATATAAGAACCGAGGCACAGAGGTAGACGAGATTTGTCCACGATCACACATTTGGGGAATGTAGTTTTCCAGATTAGACGTGGAGCTAATATGTAAAACATACATAATGCAGTACTTGTGACAGGGTAACCAAAATCTCTAACGATGGCTACAGCTAGTGTATGAAACATCTATAGATCAATGGACACAGAAGTATTCGTTATCTGTGGCACTGGTCTGTTAAACAGGCCAAAAAAGCACTGACCTGGGGAGGCGTGCTCTGTCTGTTTACTTAGGAGCAAAATGCTGCATGAGCAAGGCCTGAAAATTAAATAATTGACCAGGATTTAGTATCAACAAAATTCCCTGGTTATAAATGTATCTATGGGTCAGCTACCACTACGATAGTAGAAACCTATTGTGCGGGGCGTAAGCTGAGTCCATCTGTCTCTGTGTGTATTTATCTTTATGTGACAAGCAATCATATGTTGTCCCCCAGAACCCAAAGCCGAACATCGAACATAACACCTTAATGTGCCAGGCTTTGATACATGACTCTTCTTCAATCGTGTTTAAACAGGGTGAGGTGTAGGGAGGGGTGGGATGGCTGCACCTCCCTCAACAGTGGGACTGAATCCATCTACGATTTTCAGAGCTCTATGTGCGAGGTGCATTATTCAATGAGCCCCCAGGACTGGCCCGTGAATGAAGCTTCCACAAAGCCCTTTCCAAGAAGGAGTTTGAGTGAGGAGTCGTGGGTCACTCCATGGCCCTCTCACTTCTGAGACTCTGGGCCTCATTATGAGTATGGAGGTAGCCATGCTGCTTTTCTGCGGCATGGCTACCCCCATACCAGGTACCAGGTCCGGGTCCTGCAAAAGGGGACTTACCGGGCTGTTCTGACCTTGGAGGGCCCGGTAAATCCGTTTCACGGGACCCAGACCCGGTACATCCCCATTCCCATTTGAGCCCGCATAGGGTTCAATGGGAATGGGGAGGATGCTAACAACGGGCCTGTTAATGAGGGGCCCGTTGTTAGCATCATAGTCTGCTAGCGGGTCCCGCTAAGGATGCCTGGTCTGACCAGGCTTTCCAAAGTGACACCTGCTGCAGACCTCGTAATAGGGCAGCCCGGAATGAACGGTGCCGGGCCCTTACTGCCACCGTTCATTCCGTGGCCTCTACCTCGTAATGAGGCCCACTGTGTCCAATGCTTATTTTCTTAAACAGTGTTGCACCAGAGCAGGGTCCTGGTCGAGTTTGTGCCCCCTCTCAACCATTCACATCACACTTGAATGTGTTCATGGTGAGCAACACCCAATCAGTGGCGTAGCAGAATATTTTAGGGCCCCCCCTGCGAGCCATTCTGAAGGCCTCTCCCCTTAAAGCTCCTTAAAGCACGGGGCACACCACACCCCTGGCTGGCCCGGACCATCACATCTGCGCAGTGTTCATGATGATTATGCCGCTGCAGGAGCATGCACTACTCCAAGTGAAAGAAGTAAATATGTTTTTTAAATCAAATCTTAAATGTTTCATCCAGTGTAGAAAGAAAGGGCAGTGCCTGGCCCCCAAAGTATACCACCAATGGTGGGTGTAAATCTTTGCCACAAGTATGCGATTGCACTGAGAACATGTTATGAATAATGGGTTAAAATGGTGCATTACACAGCACACCTTCTGTGAAAATGTGGGTAAAAGGCCAGACAGTTTGCAATCGATTTGGCAGGGTGTAGGGTAACTCATGGAAAAAAGTACAGTAGATGCAAGTAGATGCAAGTCACCAAAAGTGCACAAGTGCATTTCCCAATGCATTGTCATGTCGATCCTGTTCAAAACATGCCAGTATAAAAAACATTTTCATGCTGGCTGTGCCCATAGGTTTCCATGCTGGCTCCACCGACATATGCTAGTATTCCCATGTAAGAACATAAGCATGTTGGTTTATAGTCACTATTTCGAATAACATTTGGTCGAAAGTCAAAATGTCGAAAAAATAATGTCGAAAAAACATGCTCTAGTGATCCCCAGGGTCAGTCACACTCGGTCTCTCTCTCTCTCTCACACACACACACACACACACACACAAACGCACGCACGCACGCACATTCACACACACAATCACATTCATACCCATTCACCCTCCAGTCACTCACCCATATACCTTCTCTCACATAGACTTTCACTGGCACCCACCCACCCAGAACATTTATACACACACTCATAATCATATTCACTCACCCATAAACCTTACACGTCCACTTTCACTACATTCTCCACACAAGAATGCACCCACCCACCCAGAACATTCAAACACACACTATCACATTCCTACTCATTCACCCACCACTCACTGACCCATACACCTTCTCTCACTTCCACTCATACTGCATTCTCCACAGAGACACGTACCCACCCAGAACATTGAAACACACTATCACATTCATACTCATTCAACCACCAGTCACTCACTCATACACCTTCTCTTACATCCACTCTCACTGCATTCTCTACACAGGCACACACCCACCCACCCAGAACATTCAAACACAGACACTATAACATTTCATCTCATTCACCCACCACTCACTGACGCATAGCACCTACATACTTCTGACACGCACTTCACACATGCAAAATACACATCACATTTTTTTTAAAGCCTTCTTACCTGTCTTTCCTGCTTCGGTACATCACTCCAGGCCACCCTTGGCTCCTCCGTGCTGCTCACAAACAGGAATCAGGAAGCTGGGATAGCTTTCTGGTTCCTGTATATGAGCCGCGAGGAAGCCAGAGGAGAAGGGGCTGGAGCTAAATGCGGTATGTGACACGCGCCACATGTCACATCAGCCCCAACCCCTGATGACCCCCAAATGACGTACTGTGTCCCAGTGCACAGCTATAAAATGTGCGGGGTGACATATGGCTGGCAGCGCACATGCACCAGCAGCTGCTGCCTTGCTGCTGCCTTGCTGCTAGTGGGAGGTAGCAGGGGAAAGGATGGACTATGCAGAGGCCAGTTGTCACACTCCAGGTAACATCGAGAGGCCTGCAGGGGAGCTCTGCCTTTCCAAAGAAAGTGAATGCAATGTGTTTGGGAGGGACACTGGCCTAAGCAGGTACCTCTTCAATTCCTGAGCGGATAGCTATTACCAGCATCTACCCCGTTTTACTGGTCTGGTGCCCCAAACATTGACATTTAAGCCCAGTTTGATACAATGATTTGATTTACCCAGAATGAATTCACCAAAATTGGTTAATCCAGGATGCAACCTCCTGTTATACAAAACCATATGGGCTAGCCAATGTGCACCGTTGAGTGAATTTTATTGGCAATCCCATTACTTGCTCTTCAGCAGGCTCTTTTATCAGCAGTCAGACAATGAAGGACAGTACATCGCGTGCCATGGTGGACCGACAAGCCTTGGCTGGTACTCCTCTATTTTATAAAAGGACATTCACCCTTACCAAAAGACAGCAGGCCATTCCCCTGCATTTACCACAAGTGCAAACAATAATGACAACAACACATTTCCCGGCCAATATTCCCAAAAAGAGAAAATGGCAGCAAGGCTCATTCAGCCAGTCATTGCTGTGCATGTATTATATATGTGCATGTGGTAGTTTTATGCTGTCTTGATAGTTATAGATTAGTGCAATGCCGAGTTTTATTTTAAGAAATAGACACCAGCTCTTTTTTGGCTTGGTAGGACTTGTGTTTTGGTGCACTCACCTTTCTGTGAAAAAGAAACCTATAAACGCAAACTTCAAAGTGCATTTGTATATATTGAAAGTTTCCTTCACTAGGTTAAAGCTACGCACTATTTTCATTTCAGGATGCGTGCCTACCTAGTTCCGCACCTGTTGCACCAACCTAGATTCTGCTTTCCACTGACTTTGCTCGAATGCTGCGATAACCCAGGAGCTGAGCACTGAAAGGGAAACCAAGATATTTGCGGTTGAACCCTAACGGGGTCCCTGCATGCTTGGCGCATATACATGAAATGGGAGCTGCTTTACCCTTGACCTTCTCTTTATTCCCACCGTTACGTTCTGCCTGTCCCCTTCCCCTTGTCCCTCTCTTCTCTCCCGCCTTCCGCTCTCTCTGCCATAATCTCGAGTCCTTTTCCTTAAAAGGGCTCTACCCTCATTCCCTCGTAACACCTCCCCCCCACTTAACATGAGACTTCCCGGGCTGCATTTGCGCAATTAGCCATTGGGGTCTCCTTATGGTTCGATGAGGCTCACGGGTCTCGCCCGCATTTTCTCGTTGCAGTATTTCGTATGTCTCTTCGCTCTCTGCTCCCTCCATCTCGATCGATGCCTCTTTCGTTGGTTCTGGTTCCTCCATGTATAACCTCTGGAAGAGGGAGGCCTTTGGCTACATCTCGCTGTGGTCCTTTGTCATGGTTATCACTAGTCCTTTGTCCCCTGTCACTAGAAGGGGATCTGCACGGCCTATCCTTTCCTTTGCTTTCCTTGTCTCTCCTGTATCTTGCTCAGGCGTATAGTCTTTCACCTGGGTGACTTCGAATGATCTGTACTGGATGTTGATGAGGGCACGCTGTAGTGCCGTCCGATGGCTGAGACGGCTGTGCCCGATGGCGGGACTCAGTACCATGTGGATGGCTGCGGGTACTCTGTGGTCTCCCTGGGTTGAATCACAGTGTGACTGTCCTTTTGGCTGTACCGGCTGTGCTGTTCCCCACTGGAATACGTGTGCTTGGGACTTGCCCAGGGGGTATGCTTCCTCTCTAGGTTGATGACGTTTCTTGTTTCTGACGTTGACTATGGCCTTCGCGTCCCCCCCGTTTCGGCATCTTGTACGGCCCTGGGTGTTCATATGACTCGCAGTCATCTCGCGGGACGGGTGGAGGGTGTGCGCTGTACTCCTGCTCCGGTCTGTACCTCCCTGGGTGACCTAACTCTGATTAGAGTGGGTGTTCATACCTGCGTGGTCTGGCTGGGTCGGTGTTCATGGCCTTGATGGTGCTCATGAAGTCTGGCCGTGCCACCAGTGGTATAAGGTACCTCTCTTGGGGCGGCGGTACCTGGATCCTTCCGTGAGTTGGCCGGTCGTTGGGCCCTCTTGATTGTTCTAGTCGTCTGTTCAGGTTTGGTGGTGGTGCAGGTCGGCCTGCAGGGATTGTAGTCAGTCTCACTCTGCACATCACCTGGAAGTGGTTTTCTTGGCCACATCGCCAGCATCTCTGTCCGATGGCCGGGCATGGTCGTCTGTGTGGGATGTCAAATCCGCACCTGTGGCATTGCGTGTTGCTCAGGGTTTGGTGCCGTGGGCTTTTGAGTCCTCGTCTCCTCCAGGGTCCTGTAGGCCTATAGTATCCCGGCTGTCCTACCATGAGGGCTGCAATGGAGCCACAAATGTTTTTGTTTTCAATGGTGGCTGTCTGTGTGTCTACACGCTCGTACGTTCTTGCTAGGTTGAGTATTTTTTGTAGGGACAGGAGCCTTTTGAGGAGGTGTTTCCTGAGCATTGACAAGGTGCACCCTTCTATGATCCTCTGCCGTATCACCTCCTCATCATTGAAGTTGGCAAAGTCGCAGCACAATATGTTCTTCTGGAGGCAGATGGCAAACTCTCCAACGGACTCATGTGGAGGCTGCATCCGTTGATTGAATGCGTAGCGTTCATAGTCCTTGTTGGGGCTTGTTAACAGCTTGCCATTGACTGCAGCGAGAAGGCGTTGGTATGTGTTTCTTTCTTGCGTGGGGATCGTTTTCATGATCCCTTTGACCTCTTTACCTGCCAGTTTGGTGAATATGTCCGTTTTGTTCGGCGGGTCGTGGTCTCCTACTGCCCACATGAAGTCCTCAAATTCTTCAACCCATTCTTCCCACCTTTGGCCTTGATTGTGGTGCGGTTGAAGGGTAAACGGGTTGGGCCGTCTTAGGAACGTGGTGCAGGAAGCAGGCCCTTTATTTGCAAGGGCATGTGCTCCTGTGATAGTAGCTTGTTGTGCTAGGTCTCCCATCTTGTTGAGGCTTTGCAGTGACTTGTCTTGGATGTTGTATGGTGTAGGGCGTGTGGGGCTCGTGGGTGTGTTGACTTGTCGTTGTACTCCTCTGCCAGCATTCTCTCATTTGGCCTCCAGCGCCGCTGTCAGTGTGTGTGTTGGTCTAGAGTTCACAGTATGTGGGTGGGTGAGGTTCCGAACCTTCTTTCAAGGTGTGGGCCCTTGTTTGCAGCCCACCGTCGCTGCTTTGTGTTGTCTTGCAATTGCGGGTGTTCCCCTGGGGGCCCTCTGCTGCGTGGCTGTGCTAGCGTTCAATGTGACCCATCCGAGTCTGTCTCCGGTGTGGCCGTTGGATCCGACCTGGTGACGTCACTGATCTGTTTTATCCGGACAGTTAGTTGTTTATAAGGCGACAGGCCTTGGGTTTGTCCTTGTGTAAGGCCTTGCGTTGCTTTCTGGGCCACTTGCAGAGCTGGGCACCGTATGTGGGCCTGTGAACAGCCTTGTGCTGCCTTCCAGGTCACTTGCGGGTGTTCTGAGCCTTTGTTGGAGTTGCTGGCGGTGTTCAATTGTATGGCTGTGTGTGGCCGTATCAGGCCCAGTTCTGTGAGCAGGCTGGGACCATGGGGTGCTGGAGGTGTTTCCAGGGTCTTGTAGGGGCCACGTATCCATTCAGGTAGTGGGGTGAGAGCCGCGTAATTATGTGACCTTTTGCAGTCTGCGTGGGTTGTTGGTGTTGTGGCCGTGGGGTTACCCTGTGGTATCTCAATGCTGGTGGTCACTTGGCAGTTTGTACCAGGTTCGACGGGGTGGCACGGAGCGTCTGCTCACACGTGCTGCATTGCTATAGCGCAGGGTTGGATGACTCTTACCGTTGCCCTCGCAAGCTGGTTGATGTGTGGCTGCGTGTTACATACAATGTTCTCTGTCACTTTGAGAACGGATGCAGGCAGATAGATTCTTTGTTTATTATTATTTTTTTTCCACACTATTAGGCCCTCTGCTTTCGCCGTCTGCCTTGCTGCGTTTCTCGGGTCCTCTCCGGTGTCGGGCTGAACGTCTGCCCATGGTGTGTCTGTGCCACGACACCTTCTTTGCCGTGCCACTGGGCAGCGTACTGCTGTGCTGTCCATGTTCGGCCTTCAGCAGCTCTGTCGACGCATGCAGTTCTGTACTGCGATGGCGTCATCTCCGTGGGCTTTTCTCACCTCTAGATCGCGGCGGCCATGGTCAGCTGGGCTCGCTGGTGTCTCCCTCCTCTACGCAGACTGGCACTCTGCAGGGCTTGTCTGTCTTTGCGGTGTCTACTCCACCAGCGGGTGCGTGGGTCTGCAGGCGCCTAATCTATTGGCATGCAGGCTACTATGTGGCACTCACTTTCTTCATGGGATTGCTGGGGGCCGCTCCACCAGGCACACCGTTCTCTGCATCCTGCCAGGTCGTTCAGCTGCTCACTGCTAGGTGTTCATCAACCACCGCTCTGCTGGGCTCTGTAACGCTTGGATGGCGTCGCCCACCGCCCTGTCCACACTGCTGGGTGCTCCTCACCCGACGTTCTGCTGGGACCTGACGTTGGGGTTTGGCGGCGCCGGCCGCACTGCTTGTTGTGCTGTACCCATAGTTCTGCTGCACAACGTGGCTGTTCGTACGCCTCGTCGCCAGTTGTTGGACCCTAACGGGGTCCCTGCATGCATGGCGCATATACATGACACGGGAGCTGCTTTCCCCTTGACCTTCTCTTTATTCCCTCCGTTACGTTCTGCCTGTCCCCTTCCCCTTGTCCCTCTCTTCCCTCCCGCCTCCCGCTCCCTCCCATAGTTTCGAGTCATTTTCCTTAAAGGGGCTTTGCCCTCATTCCCTCATAATATTTGCCCTGTTTCTTGTTAGTTGTTATTAGTTTAAGTGCATAGAAAAAGAGCGACTGTCAACAGACTTGACACTGCCTATTTCACTGCCAACTACTGCAACCGCCTGAAGTGAACACGTATTCTTCTCTTGCTTCCGTTGAAGCTGCACCGCAGCAAATATATTTTATTTTGTAATTAATCAAACAGACAGAGATGGCCAGATGAGCGTGATTTTGGCAGTCCTGTGCGCACGTGACTCATTTGAAACCACTTCTTTGCACTGCTCACATGTTGTGATCATAAGGTGCGAGAAGTGATTGCTGGGCAGGTTCCAAGTATGTAGCAGTTTAGACACCTTTTTATTGTATGTTGTTGCCCCATCGCGTGAAGTTAAATGTGATTGGGATTAACACATATCTCACGTTGCCCTATGTCAGGTGTGAGAACTTCAATCTAGGTGTTTGAATTCTGTGTGCATTTGTTTGCCTTTACTTTGAGAAGGATTACACCTGCAGGAACGTCATTTGGGGGTTGCCTCTAGACTTGTCCTTACGAACCCTGGCCCACTGGATAAAGAGGCAGCACCAAGAGCAGATATTCTTTTTTTTTCATTTATTTTATTTGCTTTTGGTTTTGCAAAGAAAACCTTTACAAAATTACAAAACATATACAAGACAAATTCTACACATAAAACAAGTAACAATCACATAGTATAAAACCTAAAAACAGTATAGCATTGTATTCACCATATAGATTAATTAACCCCACATTCCTACAGTATAAACAATTAACAGGCCGATTCATGGAATAATTAGCGCGGTGCAAGGGGGCAAAAACGTGCGAATCGCAGTGGAATAGCGAAAATCGCAGTGCAAGTGCGAAAATCGCACGAAAAGCAGCGCACATCGATTCATGGAAGTCCGTGCGCGAGCAAACCAGCGGATGTGCAATAAAAAAGTGCGCGGCGCACGTTGGCGCACAGGCCATCTAACAGCGTGCGCCAGGTCACAGCGAAAATCGCACAGGCCACAGCGAAATTCGCACATAGCGCGGCGCACGCAACAAAAGTAGGCGGAACACGGGCGTAACACTCGGAATGGGGAACAACTTGCCAAAACGTGGGCGTCACGGGGGAAAGTACAGGGCACAAGTGCGCGGAACGCCCACACGCTCGCCTACAACACGTATTCATGGAATAGAATAGGGGAAAAAAGCGCACGCTCAAACCAGCGCACAGGCACAAACACGCCCGCCACAAGAAAGCAGGCGGTAGCGTCTCTGCGGCTGTAAGAAATGTGCGTCAAAAGGTGCGCCAACAAATAGCACCTATATACTGCCATGATGAATGTCCTATACTGTGGCCCTCCAGGACAAATGACGTGCAAAGGGGTACCCACAAACACAGACACCCGCTGACAAAAAATACGTGTGCGTGTATACCGGGGTGCGCGGGAAGTCTCACACGCGATTTCAGCAGGGTACGTGTACAGGGGTTCGCGTGAAGTTTTTCACGCGATCGGGCCTGGGGGAGCGGGCTACGTGTATTACAGGGGTTCGCGTGAAGTTTTTCACGCGATCGGGCCTGGGGGAGCGGGCTACGTGTATTTCAGGGGTTCGCGTGAAGTTTCTCACGCGATCGGGCCTGGGGGAGCGTGCTACGTGTATTACAGGGATTCGCGTGAAGTTTTTCACGCGATCGGGCCTGGGGGAGCGTGCTACGTGTATTACAGGGGTTCGCGTGAAGTTTTTCACGCGATCGGGCCTGGGGGAGCGTGCTACGTGTATTTCAGGGGATCGCGTGAAGTTTCCCACGCGATCGGGCCTGGGGGAGCGTGCTACGTGTATTACAGGGGTTCGCGTGAAGTTTTTCACGCGATCGGGCCTGGGGGAGCGTGCTACGTGTATTACAGGGGTTCGCGTGAAGTTTTCCACGCGATCGGGCCTGGGGGAGCGGGCTACGTGTATTACAGGGGTTCGCGTGAAGTTTTTCACGCGATCGGGCCTGGGGGAGCGGGCTACGTGTATTACAGGGGTTCGCGTGAAGTTTTTCACGCGATCGGGCCTGGGGGAGCGTGCTACGTGTATTTCAGGGGTTCGCGTGAAGTTTATCACGCGATCGGGCCTGGGGGAGCGTGCTACGTGTATTTCAGGGGTTCGCGGGGAGCGGGGTACCACTCACCGTCTGCCTTGCGTGTAGAAGAATGCGTAGCCAACACCCGCTGTAAAGTAATAGCGTGTGAACCCCAACGGATGGAAAACACACGCACCGCACGAAAAGCACGTACAGAACATAAAGGCACGCGGGATCACCAAGCCCTGCCAGGGCAACGCCCGTGCGCAAAACGTCACAGACGCGCTTACGCTGTAAGGGCCTTTGGTCCAATGAAATCGCGTACGCGTGCTGACGTGCTTACGCGCTAAGGGCCTTTCCTCGATTTTCACGCTGACGTGCAGGATTTTCACGTGCCAAATCACTCCGTATCAAGCTGGCCACGCGAAAACACACGGAAGACCACGCTCCTGCCCAGAAGGCCGAATTACTGCCCCCAGTGCCCCGAGCAGCCTCCCCGGTGCCATCTGCTGCTGCCTGCCTGCCTGCTGCCACCGTGCCCTGCCATTTGGTGCCTGCACATCAGCCATCTGCAGGTGTCCAGTTGCTGTGTCCACCCCTGCTGGAACAGAAGACTCCCGACTCGGATAACATCGCTCCACAGCCCAGCCCCAGGACCCAGTTGCCCACCCACTCCTGCCCCTGGGGTTGCCATGTCGGGCACATCAACATCTGGCACCAGTGGCAACCCCCAGCCAGAGGGGCTGAGGGGCACCAGCTTCACTGCCACCGAAGTTGGTGTCCTGGTGGAGCAAGTCCTGGGGCAGTATGATGCCCTCTTCGGATCGTCCCGCGCCAACAAGGAAGGACGGGACAGGATCTGGGCCGACTGTGTGGTTGCCATCAACGCGGAGGGGGTGGCAACCCGCACCATCCAGAAGGTCAAGAAGCGCTGGGAAGACTTGGGGTCCAGGACCCTCATGAAGGCCCGGCGCCTCGTGGAGGGGGGCTGGGGCCGCATGAGTTCCATCCAGTTGAGGGTCCTGGAACGCGCACACCCAGCGCTCCACGCCCAGGTCCTTGAGAGGGAGACCCGTCTGGAGTTGAGCGGTAAGTGGCCAAGCATTGCTGTGTGAGACAGGGCATGTTGCAGTGTGCTGGTTGTCTGATACTTGCCTGCATGTGTGACATAGGCCATGTACGCATGTATGTGTGCAGGGACATCATGGGAATGCATGTGCGACCTGTAATGTGTGAACCGCACGGTTGTTGCATGTGTTTGAATGCGACATGGGGAGCCCTGTGCAGATTGCACACATGAGAGCATGGCAGTCTCTGTTCCTGGACATGGGTGGGGGCGAGGGATGGGTGCTGATGCCAGATACATATGTGGTATCCATGTCTGTGTGCCTGACCTGCGTGTCTGTGACTTGTGAGTGCCATGGATGCATGACACATGTCTGTGACAATGTACAGATTCACTGATGCAGCCTAGTCATCCTTGTATGCACTGTGATTGGGGTGTACGGGGCCAGATGGATGTGACTGAGGTGAAGTGTGTGCATGTGATAGGCATGACCCATGATGCATGTGAGTCCCATTACATTGTATGATTCGAGAGTCCATTGGACATGCATTGAAATGTCCATGGCACGCACCATGACTGTCACTGTGTGTGTTTTGCCTGGACTGACACATGTGTTGTGGTGTGACATGATGGAAGTGTACTTTGACAGTGGCACTCATCTGCTATTGCTTCCTGTCTAGGGGACCATTGTACAGTACCCTGATGCTTGTGTTCTATGTCTCCCTCTACGCAGCGTCTAGTGAAGGAGAGGGCGGAGACGGCGCTGTGGAGCAAGGCGGCGGGGATGCCCCCACGGCTGCAGCGGAAGGGGTGGGTGAGCCCCCACAGGGGCCTGCTACGGCGGTAGACGGCGAGGAGCCATCCAGGTTGGTGGTTTCCACAGAGGAGGAGGAGGCCGCCACTGAGGCGCACATGGGGCCTGGTGGGGGCATCCCTGCTGGTGCAAGTGGTGCAGTCCAGGGGCAGGGGCAGGAGGCAGCACAGGTCACCGTGGAGGGGCCTGTGCATGTCGCTGTCCCTGAACCTGTGGGTGCACCACCTTGCACCAGCAGGGATGCCCCGTCCCAGGCCCGTCCGCAGGTAGAGGGGATGTCCATGTCATCTGACTCCCCTCCACCTGCGGACGAGGGGACCCCTGGCCGTGTGGAGAAGGTCCTGATTGGGGTCGCGATGCGCACGGCTGTGATTCGTGATGCCGTGCGTGCTTCCCAGGAGGAGCACGCACGTCATCACGAAGAGCACCGTGCCGACGTGGCCCAATTGGGATCGGCCATGTTCGGGGGTTTCCTGCATGTGTCGGCCAATCTGGCGGCCCTCTCCTCCTCTGTGGAGACTATACGCCAGTCGTTCTCCTTGCCGTCTACCGGCCCAGATGCCACCAGGGCCCCCTGTGGACCTGCCCTGACCAATGCAGCCAGGTCGGTGGGGATCCCATCCCTGCCACAGTCGGGAGTCAGAGGTCCAGCAGGGGTGGACAACACAGCAACTGGACCCCAGCAGATGGAGGATGTGACGGCATCATCGGGCAGGGCACGTGCACAACGGCGTCGGTGGTTTCCATCATCCTGGATGCCGTCGTGCTGGCAGAGGCAGTGGCGTCGGAGGCAGCAGCAGGCTCGACGTGGGAGGCATCATGGCTCGGGGCCATCAAGATCAGAGGGGCAGGCATCGGCCGGAGGGCAGGAGAACCCTGGGATGGTAGTGTCTTCCGTGTGGGAGCAGTTGGTCCAGCGGATAGGTGCGGAGCGGCAGCAGGCGGAAGAGGAGCGGCTCACCATGGTCAGGGCGGAGTTCTCCATGCGTCGGGCGTTGAGGCGGGCTGAGTGCCTCGAGGAAGCTCGCAGGGAGTTTGAGGTGAACATGGGGTTATCCCTGCGAGACCTCGGGGCCAGGACTGAGTCCCGCCTCCAGGACATCGACATGGAGTTCGATGATGCCCTGGCCGGCAACATCACAGAGTGAGCCGCAGGACTTGCCCGCTGCCATTGTATATAGTTCTTTAGTTAGTTAGTGTTAGGTTTCCTTTATTTTATGAGATTTTTTTGGACCGCTCGGACAATGGCCACTTTTCTGTATATAGTTTTTTTATTAGGTAGTAGTAGGTTTCATTTATAGTGTTGGGCTCATGGACCCTGGAGTATTCTTGTGTATAGTTGGATTTTTTAAAATACATTTTTTTGATTTACATTTGTGTTCACCATGAGGCAATGGTTTTTCCTTATTTTTTCTCACCATGATTTTGCTTTGGACAACATTAGTTTTTGGATTCCTTTGTTTTTTTGATTTTTACATTACTTATCGGACAAGGACAATTTATTTTGTTATCCCCATTGTTGTATGTTTGATTAGTTTACTTCATTTTCTTCGAGAATACATGTTTTTATAACTTTCTTTTGTGGTATTTTCTCATTGGTTTCATGCATGTCATGATATGGGTTTTGACATTCACTTGCACCCATTGTGTATGTGTGTGTGACGGACATGTGTTCATTTACATACTTGCCATTGGGGTTGTATCATGTAATTGCATTTGCTATGTGGGTGGATGCAATCCTTGGCTGGGTGTTTGTGCTGGGTATGCTGCCCATTACTGCCATGATTGTGTATCGTCAGGACCTGGGGGCAGGGGGACATGGTTGGGGGCCTGCTGGCAGGTGCCCCACAGTGCTGGGGGGTGGGGGTGGTGGGGAACATGAGTTGGACATGGGTGGGGGCCTGCTGGCAGGTGCCCCACAGTGCTGGGGGGTGGGGGTGGTGGGGAACATGAGTTGGACATGGGTGGGGGCCTGCTGGAAGGTGCCTCACAGTGCTGGGGGGCGGGGGGGTTGGGGAACATGAGTTGGACATGGGTGGGGGCCTGCTGGCAGGTGCCCCACAGTGCTGGGTGGTGGGGGTGGTGGGAGACATGAGTGGGGGCCTGGTGGAGGGTGCCCCTGGTGGCTGGGTGGTGGGGGTGGTGGGAGACATGAGTGGGGGCCTGGTGGAGGGTGCCCCTGGTGGCTGGGGGGTGGGGGTGGTGGGAGACATGAGTGGGGGCCTGGTGGAGGGTGCCCCTGGTGGCTGGGTGGTGGGGGTGGTGGGAGACATGAGTGGGGGCCTGGTGGAGGGTGCCCCTGCACTGCTTGGGGGTGGGGTGGTGGGAGACATGAGTGGGGGCCTGGTGGAGGGTGCCCCTGGTGGCTGGGTGGTGGGGGTGGTGGGAGACATGAGTGGGGGCCTGGTGGAGGGTGCCCCTGGTGGCTGGGTGGTGGGAGACATGAGTGGGGGCCTGGTGGAGGGTGCCCCTGGTGGCTGGGTGGTGGGGGTGGTGGGAGACATGAGTGGGGGCCTGGTGGAGGGTGCCCCTGGTGGCTGGGTGGTGGGGGTGGTGGGAGACATGAGTGGGGGCCTGGTGGAGGGTGCCCCTGCACTGCTTGGGGGTGGGGTGGTGGGAGACATGAGTGGGGGCCTGGTGGAGGGTGCCCATGCACTGCTGGGGGGTGGGGGTGCAGGGGGACATGAGTGGGGGCCTGGTGGGGGCTGCCCATGGTGGCTGGGTGGTGGGGGTGGTGGGAGACATGAGTGGGGGCCTGGTGGAGGGTGCCCCTGGTGGCTGGGTGGTGGGGGTGGTGGGAGACATGAGTGGGGGCCTGGTGGAGGGTGCCCCTGCACTGCTTGGGGGTGGGGTGGGGTGGTGGGAGACATGAGTGGGGGCCTGGTGGAGGGTGCCCCTGGTGGCTGGGTGGTGGGGGTGGTGGGAGACATGAGTGGAGGCCTGGTGGAGGGAGCCCCTGCACTGCTTGGGGGTGGGGTGGTGGGAGACATGAGTGGGGGCCTGGTGGAGGGTGCCCCTGCACTGCTTGGGGGTAGGGTGGTGGGAGACATGAGTGGGGGCCTGGTGGAGGGTGCCCATGCACTGCTGGGGGGTGGGGGTGCAGGGGGACATGAGTGGGGGCCTGGTGGGGGCTGCCCCTGGTGGCTGGGTGGTGGGGGTGGTGGGAGACATGAGTGGGGGCCTGGTGGAGGGTGCCCCTGCACTGCTTGGGGGTGGGGTGGTGGGAGACATGAGTGGGGGCCTGGTGGAGGGTGCCCATGCACTGCTGGGGGGTGGGGGTGCAGGGGGACATGAGTGGGGCCTGGTGGAGGGTGCCCCTGGTGGCTGGGTGGTGGGGGTGGTGGGAGACATGAGTGGGGGCCTGGTGGAGGGTGCCCCTGGTGGCTGGGGGGTGGGGGTGGTGGGAGACATGAGTGGGGGCCTGGTGGAGGGTGCCCCTGGTGGCTGGGTGGTGGTGGGAGACATGAGTGGGGGCCTGGTGGAGGGTGCCCCTGGTGGCTGGGTGGTGGGGGTGGTGGGAGACATGAGTGGGGGCCTGGTGGGGGCTGCCCATGGTGGATGGGCTGCCTGCGGGACATGAGCAGGGGTGCAGGGTAGTCCCCCGTGGTGTGGGCTGCCTGCAGGGGCCGTGGAGGTTGTGGAGCGTACACCTGGGAGGACCTACACGGCCAATTCACGTGTAGTACTCCCCAGAACCCCTGAAATACACATACCCTGCTGAAATCGCGTGTGGAACTTCCCGCGCACCCATGGAATACACGTACCCTGCTCGCACTATGCCAATCGCGTGTGGGACTTCCCGCGCACCCCTGAAATACACGTACCCTGCTGAAATCGCGTGTGGAACTTCCCGCGCACCCCTGAAATACACGTACCCTGCTGGAATCGCGTGTGGAACTTCCCGCGCACCCCTGAAATACACGTACCCTGCTGGAATCGCGTGTGGAACTTCCCACGCACCCCTGGAATACACGTACCCTGCTGAAATCGCGTGTGGAACTTCCCGCGCACCCCTGAAATACACGTACCCTGCTGAAATTGCATGTGGAACTTCCCGCGCACCCCTGAAATACACGTACCCTGCTGGAATCGCGTGTGGAACTTCCCACGTACCCCTGAAATACACGTACCCTGCTGGAATCGCGTGTGGAACTTCCCGCGCACCCCTGAAATACACGTACCCTGCTGGAATCGCGTGTGGAACTTCCCGCGCTCCCCTGAAATACAGGTACCCTGCTGGAATCACGTGTGGAACTTCCCGCGCACCCCTGGAATACACATACCCTCCTGAAATCGCGTGTGGAACTTCCCGCGCACCCCTGGGATACACGTACCCTGCTTGCACGGGGCCAATCGCGTGTGGAACTTCCCGCGCACCCCTGGAATACACGTTCCCCGCTTGGCGTTTGCTGTTTGCCAGCCCGGTGAACTGGTCCAGGGTTAGCGCAGCCCTTTGCGATGATTTAGCGATTTTGATGGCTTTTCCTTGCGCGAGGGCGTTCTTGGGGGCGTTACTGGCGCTGCTGCAGGGTCGCTGCGATTCTCTGCGCCACGGCTGGTTTGGGAGCCTAAAATCCATGAATACGCTGTGCGCGGAAATCGGTTTTAGCGCACGTGCCTGGCGCAGACAATCGCACGCGGACACTCTGCGCCAGCCGCTTGCGACACTTTTCTGCGAAATTCTATGAATTTCAATGTCATTCTATCATCGTGCATACAGCTAATTAACAGCAGAAAGAACAAAGAAAAGTAGTGAAGACAAAAACTGACAAATGAGCAAAAGGTTACATTCAAGAATAGTACTAAAATGATGTCTAAAGCTGTGAACTTGTAGATTCATACAATCCTCCACATTAATTGGGTTTAAGTTGAATCAGACCACATATATCTATCAAAAATCTAACCACAGCAATTTTAAGCCCCACGGTAGTGCCATTTAACATTTCCCACCATGCTGATTCCAACATAACCCTCTCGGGTTCTGTTGCAAATTTCGCAAAACAGGCAATACTTTGAGATTGCAAAGCGGGACATTCTAAAAGTAGATGTGTGAGTGTTTCTTTCTCATTGCCATTCAACACGAAATGAGCAAAGAAGGGAAACACTGAGGAAACATCTATCCGGAAAAAGACCACACTAATCCAATTCGCCATCTCAACAGCAGGAAACAAGGTGGAGAGCTCCCAGCCAGGCCCGGAACAACATACATTAGCTACAGAAAGAACCCAGAGATAAGCCTCAAAATCTAATCTCATGGAATACAAGAGGCTTTGTACATCTGTTGAATGACTTCCCGTTAAAATTAGAGAGGAATTTCGCACTATGTTTACTAGAAAATGGCTTCGCGAGCCACCTACCAGAGACGGTTACACGATTTTGTTAAACCCGGCCGGAAAAAATCAAAAAGGACGACCCTACTCAGGCCTTGTGACGATTATAAAGCACTCTCTAAACTGGACAGTGAAAGAACTACCTAACCCAAACTTATTTGTACAAGGGGCATTTATTGAGTATCCAAGCAAGAAAAACACAGCTAAATCGTGGCTTTTACTGATAAATACTTATTGGAATTCTGCCATGATCAGTGCAGCCGACTATGTCAAATCTGTGACTTTAATGATAGACACACATCTGGCTAGTGTCCATAATCTCCAAATTATAATATGCAGAGATTTGAATAATACATGGTTCAAGACGATTGAACCTGCGAACAATCAAAAGCTCATAACGTTCGAACAATTGACACCTGAAGCCAAGCAATGGCACTCTGCAATGCCTAGCCGGAATTGTTTCATGCTTAACGGTCATGTTCAAGGCGACATTCCCCCAAAACCAACTTGCCACCAAAAGCGTAAATATAAAACGCTGGACTACATCTGGTTGTCACAAAATATATTTGGAAAAGTAACAAAGCTAAATGTTATATCATCTAACAAAAGTGACCACTACCCGCTAAAATTGACATGGAGAGAGACAAGTACACAATCGACATTAAAATATTCTGAGGCCTTAAGCACAAATGCAAATGGAAATCGTCTCTGGATAAGTAGAATGCAGATTGGCTATGTGACAGACATATATGGAGCAACCTCTGCACGACAAGACATCGACTATGTCCCGTTGCTAAACAAATTCAAAGTGAAATCCAATACAAAAGGAATTGTCGGACATCAACATCTACACAAATTCAGCAGCCTGTTAGCAAAAGAAAAAAAAGTGTTCCTGCGAGAAATAAGAATGATTCCGGAGTCAAATAACATCATGAAAGGAGACCAACTACGACATTGACGCCAATGCTACAGAAACTGGGTAAAATCATTCACTATACTAAGAGACCAGGAATGAGCAGAGTTAATATTAGAACTGTTTCAAAAACACAATACACGTGTAATCTGGGCAATTCTAAACTCTGGCAATACAAATATTAATCAAAATTTAACCAATGAAGTCGCACCGAATACTTGGGAAGCCCAATTTTGTCGCCTATTCAACATCCACTAAACCCTGTAACGTAGTGGAATCTCGTGACGACATAATAAAAGCCATTAAACTGCAAAAAAATTCAAGAGCAGCCGGTCCGGACGGCATTAGTAATGTAATGCTCAAACAGGAGGCAGAAAAATGGGCGTGCCTCATCGAAATGCTATTAAAAAAAATAGCATTGGGACAAGAATTACCACCATCTTGGCGGACAGCAGTGGGTGTTCCAATTCATAAAAAGGGGTCACGGGCAGATCCAGTGAATTATCGCCCTATTGCCTTGTTAGATACGATTGGAAAACTCTTCGCCTCATTTTTACAAAAAAGCTATCTACATGGGCCGCACACGTTGGAATAGGCGATTGTCGTCAAACAGGGTTCACAAAAGGCGTAGGAATTGAAGTCAATTTACTATTGTTAAATCTGGTAAAACTAGAATCGTTGAAAGGACATAAAACCCTATTCCTAGCATTTGTGGACATGTGGCAAGCTTTCGACAAAATAGACCGAAATCTACTCTGGCAAAAACTAACAAAGTGGCAATGCCCAACGCACATATTAAACCCTATAAGAGCACTTCACGAAGGAACATCTGTCCAAATAAGAATGAACCAGGACGGCGACCTGAAAAATACTATACCCACCTCAAAAGGAATAAAACAGGGCTGCCCGTTGGCAGCACTGTTGTTCAAACTATTTATCTCCGTTTTGCAAATAGAAGATGTCAGATGTTTTTCGCCAAAAGTCAATGGACAAGAAGTAAACTGCATTATATATGCGGATGACATAGTATTGGTCGACCAAACACAAATAGGCCTGCAGCGGTTGTTGACGAAACTACATTTATATTCAACAAAGAGCAAACTTGAAATAAACACTGCTAAGACCAAAATAATGCAGATAGGTTCTTTGCAAGGAAAAAAAAATAAACATTTCAGATGGCACGTTGCAGAGGAAAAAATCGAAAACAACGACTTCTATACGTTAGCTTGGAGTAATTTTCAGCACATCCATTCGTGAATGGCCATGGTACCAAGACCTGAGAAGCAGAATGACCACATATGCATTACAAGGACTGAAATTGCATAACGAATACGGAAAATGTTAATTTCGACCGATACTGGCATTTTACCTGAACAAAGTCTTACCCGTAATAACATTCGGGGCTGAATGTGTCTGGAATCTCGACTTTAGATACTGGGAATCACTTGAAGGTCTGTTCTGGCGGAAAGTGCTCAGACTGCCACATTATGTTTCAATGACGTTATTGCGAATTGAATTGGCGATTAACTCACTGTATCATACAACAGTCTGGAAAGCATGTGCAATGCTACGCAAAATACGAGAACAGCCTGGAGAACCTGTCTACAAAATATTCAAGTTCTCTATGCCTGAGACAACACCTTTAACTATGTTAAAAAACTGGGCCTACAAAATAGACCTAATTTTGGCTGCTGCAGACATAGATAAAGAGTCGCTCCAAAGATACCCACAATTAGTTAAGACACATATCCAACGTTGGTACTGGATCTCTAATCTTGAGAAAAGAGAGACATTACGAACTGCAATTCCGCTTGGGAACACAATGAACAAGCTAAATGTACCTCCAAAATACCTCTCAAAATGCCTATCTAGATACCATCGAGATCAATTTCTGCGGTTACGGTTAAACGCACTTCAGACAAACGAAATGAGATGGTTAAGAAAGGAGCCAGACCTCAAAGACAATCTTTGTAGACATTGCAAAAAAAAAACATAGAATCGCTCCAACACTTGTTGATAAAATGCAAAGCAATCTCTAACCAAAGGACGTGTCATCTAAGATTCTCTTTCCCCTTAAATGGTAACACTGACGAATGGTGGAATTGCATAATTTCTGGGCACAACATGAAAATAACCTGTGCAACTATTAACTTTTTAGATGCAATCTTGAAAGAAACTGGAGACTAGAAAGGAAAAGATTTTATTTAACTAACAAGGGAACACTGTCATGGATAATATTGTGATAAAAGTTTGTCAAAAAAACTAAAAATTGCAATAAAAATAAAAAATAAAAAATTGCCATTCTTACAGAATCTACACTGAATGGACCCCTTCTCTTTACCAGCTTTAAGCGCCGTTATTTCCCCAGTTAATAAAACATTGAAACGGAATTTCATATATGTATTCCTCCATAAAAATCAGTGAAACGCACTAAATATGATTCTATAGTACCAAGCTTCTTAAAATGGGATATTAACTGATTGTACCATTTAGTCTTTAAATCTGCCTCTGTTGTTGCAGCCCAATCTGAAAATTGCATCAGTTGTTTTACCCGTACCGGATTTTGTACTAATAAATCCTCCTCTATCCCCAAATTTCCAACTACATTCAACCACACTCTACTAACGTCAGTGAGAAAAGCCGCCTCTTGGCTATTAACTCTCAACTTAACACCCACTTTAGTATAAATGGTGGTTCCTGTTTCTTGTGAGAGTTTCCTATATAGTAACACTTTTTTCCAGTTTACAAGCGTAGTCAAAGATTACAAGCCCAGCTCGTACCTTATAGCAGGAAGCGGCACACATTTAGGTACACATGACATTAGTGCTCGCCAGATTCTAGTTTCTATCATAAACAAATCTATCGGCATACTGTTTGGTAAGCCATAGCATAACTTCGATGTAACCTTTAATTTATAGGAATTCAATAGGGGCGACAGAGAGTACTTACAGTATTTCCTCATGACTTTCCTCATTTGAGATGTAAGAGTATCAGCCTTCTCTAATAGATAGTATAAGTATGCATGTTTCCTAGGATTATCGAAGACTGGAAAGCCCAAATACTGCATTGAGGAGTGAATTGCCAATTTCACTTTATTTATAAACCAGCTGTAAGGGGTCAATTTTTTGTGGCGAATTATTCGCATAACTACTGATTTACCTGCATTGACCACAAGACCATTCAGCGTCATATAGGTGGAAAAGGTTGTTAACAGGCGCTGAAGACCTAATGGGGTGCAGTCAATTAAAAGATAGTCATCAGCGTAGGCACACCAGCACAATTTCAAACTTATTTTTGGCGAGATGAATGCGGCTTTGGCCAGCGGAAGACCAACATCCGTTACAAAAAGATTAAAAAGAGTTGGGGCAAATATGCATCTTTGTCGCAAACCATGAAAGGTTTCTATCGCACAAGACAGGAGTTCCTCTTTATTCATACAGACTTGAATTCAGGAATGTATATGTAAATGAACCAAGATAGATAGAATACCACTCGGTAGACCTCATGCAGATAATTTAGACCATAGCAGAGATTGCTCAACAAGGTCAAACGCCGTAGATAAATCCATCGCTGCAACTTATATAGGGGAGGCGTTTTAACCCATGACTGTTCTTGTAGTAGAGAAATAATCAAACCGCCCGCATCTGTGCCCACATCTTTACGAAAAACCAAATTGATATACGGACAACATGGAATTCACATCTGCCCAATCATTCACTTTTGCTAACACAAGCCCAGCAAAAATCTTCGAATCTGCATCTAACAATGCAATCAGGCGATAATTTAGGGGGGAGGATCGATCACCCTTTTAATAAATGGGAACAATGGGAGAGAAGTGCCATGCGTAAGGTATACCCATGTTTCTAGATTGGTTTTTAGTATAACATTAGCCAAACGGTTCGGTCCTGCTGCTCTCGACGAGCTAGATCTCTGAATTAGTCTCTCGATATCCTTTACCGAGAATTCAAGGTTCCAAGAATGATTTATAATACAGTCACTCACCATCCTACCCGACTTACTGGGTGCATATAATGTCATGAAATGCCTCTTCCAAATCTCCTCTGGAATAGGGTTAGAATGATCCTGGATCTCAGGAGACGCTACATTATTCATCAACTGCCAAAGTTGACGTGAAGAGCCCCCCTTTAAAGCATAAAGGATAGCTTTGCTATCAGCCTGAACCAGGCTCGCCTTATGTTGTTTTAGCAATTTTTTTTGTGTTGCTTGAGCATATGTATAGACTTCCTTTTATCTTCGACCGATAGCTGTACATATCTGACAGCTTTATTATGTAGACAGTCGGCCTCATTATGACCCTGCCGGTCCGGAAAGAACAGTGGTGGTAAAACCGCCGCCACCATTCTTTCAGGACCGGCTAATTAAGAGTCCTACAGGTGGGAGGTGTCACTCCCGCCTGGTCTGACCTGGCGGGTTTAACACCACCCGCCTGCAGGCGGACATGGAAACACCAGCTCTGTCATAGACGGAATCAGTGTTTCCATTGTCCACATCCCCATGGAGTCCTATGGGGCTTCATGGGAATGGGGACTTACACAATTCCGCCTCCGAAATTCCCGTGTCACCGGGGTCGTAATACCCCGGTGATTCCGGGAATCCGGGAATCACGGAGGCGGAATGGTAATACGGGTCCGGCGGTAACCTGCTGGTTTTTCCGGCTCAGTTACCGCCGGACTCGTAATGAGGGCCATTTCCTTTCTTTCACCTCCCCATCATAGACATGCTTATGTTTCAGCCTCTGGGGCCTGCTTACTTGCTTACTTGCATTTTGGTATTTTAAGAATCAGATCTTCTAAATATCCCGAAAGGTGGCACTGAGAGAAAATGAAGCGCCTAGACATTAATGGATTCAGATGGAAATCTGACACAAAAACCTTATTTACATTTTTTATATTATCACTGTGCCAGATAATGCGATTGCTAGCATTATTTATCATCAGATTAGATGGCATACCTGTCTGTGAAGGCGGAGTCATCTTAATAACCAGTGTCACTTGTAGGATCCGATGATCACTAAACATTGTAGGTGTTATATTAAAAGAGTGAGACTGATCAAAATGGTACCTTGACATGTACATATAATCAATAATAGAGAAGTGGAGCCCATCTGACCAGGTATAAGGGTCTAGGTGTGATTCCAGGGTAGTGTTTAATGGCATAAGACCCCAGTTAGAAAATAGATTTTCCCACAATTGTCCTTGTAGAGGCTTTCTTCTGCTCCCAAGTCGACTTCCAGTTATGGGGCTACTACCTTCATCTACGGAAGCTGTCAAAATTCCCAAGTCCAATTTAGAGGGTATATCTGCATTTAAATCCCGTACAACCACCAACTGTAATACCGGGTATTTCAGCATCAAATCAAGGATCAAAGTATTGATTTCTTTAATGGTATCATGCAGAATTCGATGTGGAGACCAATAAACATTGATAACTAATATGTATAGTGGACATTGCACTACATCCATCTTTATTATTATTGCCAAAATATTTGGGGGTAGATGAAAAGTGTCCATTATTGAGAGTCCTACACCATTTTTAATTGCGATCAAGAGCCCACCAGAAGGACGCCCCATAAGACGCTTAGTCGCCAGAGGTAGGCGAGATTTGTCCACGATCACACATTTGGGGAATGTAGTTTTCCAGATTCGACGTGGAGCCTATATGTACATAATGCAGTACTTGTAACAGGGTAACCAAAATCTGTAACGCAACCTACAGCTGGTGTATGAAACATCTATAGATCAATGGACACAGAAGTATTTGTTATATGTGGCATTGGTCAGTTAAACAAGCCAACAAAAAGCACTGACCTGGGGAGGCATGTGCTTTCTGTTTACCCAGGAGCAAAATGCTGCACGAGCAAGGCCTGAAAATTAAATAATTGACCAGGATTTAGTATCAACAAAATTCCCTGGTTATAAATGTATCTATGGGTCAGCTACCACTACGATAGTAGAAACCTATTGTGCGGGGTGTAAGCTGAGGCATTCTGTCTCTGTGTGCATTTATCTTTGTTATGTGACAGGCATCCACATGTTGTCCCCCAGAACCCAGAGCCGAACATAACACCTTAATGTCCTACGCTTTGATACATGACTCTTCTTCAGTCTTTTTTAACAGGGTGAGGTGTAGGGAGTGGGGCTGAATGCAGCTACGATTTTCAGAGCTCTATGTGTGAGGTGCATTATTCAATGAGCCCCCAGGACTGGTCCGTGAATAAAGCTTCCACAAAGCCCTTTCCAAGAAGGAGTTTGAGTGAGGAGTCGTGGGTCACTCCATGGCTCTCTCACTTCTGCGACTCTCTGTCCAACCCTTATTTTCTTAAACAGTCTTGCACCAGAGCAGGGTCCTGGTCGAGTTTGTGGCCCCTCTCAACCATTGTCAGGGTTCCACTAGATGGGTTTGCATCTGATCATAAAGAGGTTCCGTGTAAATGCAAACATTCCAGAATACACAGTAGAGAGAACGGTTCTCACTTCAAAGCGGGACGCTCTGTAACTCCTCGTTCATTTGTTTACACGCTCCCTTTCAGGACCACTATGGGTTGCCGTGGAGACGCTGGCGCCCTTTGCATTGGCGTAGGCTGTCAGGCCTACAACGCCGCGCGGTGCGTGCGGTCACCTGACCAGTATTTAAGCCCCGCCCGGCGCATAGCGGTGCTTCTGAATTTGCAAAAACTCTTAAACTACGCATCTTGTTACTGTGTCTCCTGGTTCCCTGACTCCTTGTTTTTCTACGTGACTTCTTGCATTGTTCTTGTTTATTGCCTCTGTTCTTACCTGCCCATTGTTAGACCCGGAACGTCCACGGACTGCATCGTCTCCTCCCACAAGTCTTACCTGCTCATTAATAGACCCGGAACGTCCACGGACTGCATCGCCTCATCCCACAAGTCTTACCTGCTCATTACAAGACCCAGAAACGGCCACGGACTGCATTTGCATCATTCTTCAAGTCTTACCCGTTAACTGCTTACCTTGGAACTCTCACGGACTGCTTGGTCCTCTTCACGTCTTACCCTGCTTGCCAAAGCCATTTGGATTATTCCAGCTACAGTCATTTCTTTGTCCTCCGTTTTTCTGCTCAAAGACTTTAAGGAACATAAAGAACTGTCGCGCATCGGCGCAAGGATCAGAGAACATCAGTGCAACGGCGCAAGGATCAAATGACGTTTTAGGCGTCCTCGTGCCGGCGGGAATAGGAAACAGGACATTGGGTTTCCAGGACTACCGCTTCATTCATCAGAATTCAACTTCTGTTTGTCACCTGTCCACTCAATTACCGCGCTCCGCATCCATGAACTCGGACCCTGCGAAGAAGAAGAAAGACAAGGTTAGAACATCCGTCCTACGGCTGCACCGCATTTGAATCCCACGCGGCCCCTAGTTAACAATTTACCAGCTACTGTACCACTGCAGCTTCGTTCCTCATTGCCTCCGGCTGCCGCCTTGAGCTCCGCAGCTTCTGCCGGGCCGGCAACTTCACATGCAAGGGAAGAAAGCAAAAGAGCAAACATCAAAAGCGGAACGGACAGCAATACAAGACAGCAAAGTTTACAATACAACAAAAACAGACAAGGAAAGACAAAGGCAAACAGGAACACTTACCTGAAGTATAGTGGCTTAGGCGCAGCAGGACTGGACTACCACGTGCAAAGAACCAGTGAAGGAACTCAGTCCAGATCATACAAGCGGCCCTGCCAGAAGCAGCAGAACGCAGTGCTCGCCACAACTAATCAACAGGTGAGCTTTCCAGGGACAGCGCATCCTATGGGTACCACGGTTTGGTGCACAAACTGGCATACTCACGCCCCCTATTCTCCACGCAGGAGCAGTTCCGAGCAGCATCACCTATTACCACCAGTCACCACATAAGCGCGGAGGGTGAAGTTGGACCCGAGCGACCTCACCCCCGGGAGGGCTGCAACCGTGCCCCAACACCTCCGCAGAGATCAGGTGAGTGTAACATTTGCATCTATTCCCCAGCCTAAAAACCGCATTCCGATTCTGTGTATTTCACACGTTTAAAAAAAATGTTTTTACATTTAAAACTGAAAAAGGTGAAAATGCAACTTTTACACATGTGATTTTGACTGCAATGGGGTTCTCACTTTCAAATTGCGTTTGAACTGTCTGCCTTTTGTGACACATTGCTTTATAGTTGCTAGTGATATTACATCCCTGATACTGTGATAAAACATATGTACCTCATTATTTAACGACACGTATAATTAATTATTTGTCAAAATCTGTGTCATTGCATGCAATTGCGAAGGGTTTTGCCTCTTATTTTGTGAGGGAAGAACAGATTTTGATTCTGTCTACTGCATAATATCCCTGACTCCTTGCTGCTTCTTTCTATCCACTCAGAATTCGATTCATTGTGGGTTGAGGGAAATTGCAAGGGGAAACCTTAACTTGGGTGCTATCTATCCTAATTGAAAAAGTGTTCCTATTCATTTGTGCTTTGGATATGTTCTTGTAGAAGTTTACCCAAGTGTATTTCAGTGGTTTTCATTGTAATTATCACCCCATTGGTGATTGCTGCACAAAATAAAAATTGTGTGACTTCTTTGAATTTAAAATAAATATCGTGTTACCACCCACCAGCCTGGGTCATGGTCCATTGTAACCCGGGGTATTTGTAAAAGGGGTGTGAGACGGGTTGGGTATCGGCTCAATTAGAATTTGTAGAAAATAAACAAAAAGTATTCGAATTGAGCGCTACATTAGAGGCTAAGGGCAAGAGTCCCGGTCCGGTGTGTGACGCCCAATTGGAATCCTTCACAAGATGGGGGCTCATTCAGGATTGTTTACTCACCCGTGACAGCTTAACACAGCAGGCTAACATTCGAGGTAGTGATACTTTGTGTGCTTGGAACACTGTGTTATGCTGTAGAAGCGCCTTCCCAAAACAAAAACTCTAAGTATCAGGCCTGTGTGTAAAATTAAAGCTAAATCAACCCCAAACTAGACAGAAAGCAACATAATACAGATTAGCTTTACATAAATACATTAATAAAGAAAGAACACTGTCCAAAATGACCACAGTAGAGATGAAAATGGCTAGGGAGCACCTTCTTCACAAATTATTTGTCAGGTAGGAATGGCCAGAGCAAGATGAAAAAGTCTGGCAAAAAAAAATGATGCAACAGGTTACTGCCATGGGCATGGACATGTGGCAGGACGGTGGTCTATTACACCAAGCTTTGAGCGAGTTCTACATGACTCCGAAAATTAAAGAGGAACAGATTAAAATTGTCAGAATCACGGCCCACATGTATCTCCATATGGGAGTGCCACGAGTGTGGGGTGGAGCACGAGACCAGATGGGTGCACAAGGTAATGTATCCTGTTTCTGGTGTAAACATTGAATTAGTCAGGAATGTAGCAGCCATAAAATGTGACTGGAGGGAAGGAGTCAAACAGGGACGGGTGTTTTCTTCAAAAAAGCAAGCAGGTGCACATGATGGGGAAGGGAACAGGGAAAATGCTAGTCCACACTGTTAAAATGGGGAGAGTGATCTTAGGCTGAGGGGAAAAACGGGTGGAGCAGTGAAAACAGAGACAGTGTTGTGAACATAGAGGAATGATAAGGTGGATAATACCCAAAAGTAAGAGGATTGACAGGGAAAGGGTTGGATGAAAAATGACTATGGGAAGAAGGTATAAGGTGTTATCTAGGGTGGGGACTGGGTAGGTAGATGGTTTTATAAGCCTGTAAAGTTGGCTCATTCCACGAGATAGGTTAATGATTTTATGCGCAAAATCATCTCTCAGTTAGCTTGTTGTACTCGTTATACACCTTGTATCGTTTTTAAATGCAGTCAAAACAAATATTTAGGTTATAAACGCATTGTTCTGTGTTCATGTTTGTCTGTTATCATTAGGTTTTGGCTGATAGGTGGCGCTTGCACCACTTGTGTGATAAAAGTATTAGGAGTACAACAGAGATAGCGACATGTGAGGAGGGACACAATCTGAAGATGTTATTTGGCTATAAAGCCACCCTTTAAACTTAACACCCAATGACAGGCTAGGCCTGTGGCATTTCCGCCCATTCCCGCCTATCTCTTCCAAAAGCGCACCCACCAGGATTACTTTTACTTTTTTTCTGCCTGCAGCCCAGTAGCATAGACACTGCATCATAAGTAAATATACATCACAATTGTGTTCATTGTTTGTTTGTTTGTTCATTATTTTTAATGTGCACCAAACCCGGAGGTAGCAGGGAGCAGCAATAAGAAGATGCAAGGCTTACAAGGTTTCAAATGGTTCACAATATCACAACATAAAGGTACAGGTAAAGTTACTCACAGGCAAGAGATGTTCAAGTTACAGATTATATACAATTAAAATCTATACACTACAATTCTAAAAATTATTTAAAATGATGTGCATTTGTACATGAGAACTGGTTAGAATTCATGTTTTGTGCTCAATATGAGCACTGGGTACAGTAGATTATTAGAGCATTGAAAAACCTGGCATTATCCTTAACATGGTACCCTTAACAGTCCCTCAATCTAATAGTTTCTTGCACCGTAACATAGGCAGTCCGGCACCGGTCGACCGCCCCCTTGCCCTATTACCTTCATTGCCCTGCACTTTCCCGCGCCTGGTTTCTACAAAATCAGCCCAGTTGTATTCGTGGAAAAGCAAGGCTGCATTGTTATTATTTATTTGCACAGACGTCATCAGCAGACGATTGATAATGCATATGCTTCAAAATTGTTTATTCCTGCACCCCCCTCAAATGGTATCCCATCAGCTTTTAGTTCACCAATGCACATTTTTGTCCATAATCCAGGTATTGCTTCCCCAACCTTCCTGAGCCTCCCCCTGTGGATGAATTGTGTGTGCCTGGTATTGGGCTGATGGGAGTGCTGTTATTTTGTTCGTTCCGCCATACTATGCTGGACGTTAAAAACGGGGAGTCTGTCCCTTTCCACCCCCGCCATGTCAGGCTATACAAGGGGCTGATTGCTCATGGTCATCTGCTCTGCAAAGAGGCTTCTGCTCTGCTCGATCGTCTCTGCGACAAGACATAATGTAATAACATTAGCATGCCTGCAAAGGAAATTAGTTTGGGGGTAGTGGGTGGGGAAATACTTCATTGCAACTACAGGAGAAAAGCAAAAGAGGCTGACATCCTCTTTCAGCCGGTATTTAGACCACCAGCCCATGGATTCTGATATCAACTGACTAGGTGTTAAACTGTCCTTGCCAAGTCAATCCCACTAGGCTCTTCTCCCTACGGCAAGCCTCTTCCAGCATCCCCTTCTTGTGTGGCCGTCTCCCCCCTGGTTGCCTCTACCCTGTGAGCTTTTCATGGAGAACACTTAGTGTCCTGTGTGTTGGGGTTGTGCTGCCTTGGCTATCCGCAATGTTATTGCATGGAGCACTAACACACCCCCCCCACACCTCTTTCTGGGCGGCTGCGCCATTTCCTTTTTGGTGGAACTCAGCCGCCAGCTCATGCTTTGGTTTATAATTTGTGTGCACTGAGCTGCAGCAGGGACGTGATTTAGGGGTTGCCAGGGGTTGCAATTGTGACCCCTGAGGTCTCCCTTGCTACCCCTGTGATCTCCCTTGCTACCCCTAAAAAAAACATTTTTTATTTTTTTTTATTTTTACAAATTGAAGCTCCTCGGCTGTGGCCAGTGACATGAAGCCATTTGAGCTATTTGTTTTTCAGAAATCCATACAATAATTACTAGACTCATTATTTCAGGCATACTTCAGGCGGTGAGTCACTGATTTAGTCTGTTCTTAAACACCTCAAATTCACAATGCAAACAAAATCCTCCAAAAAGCATTTAGAGTAGAATAAGCATCCATTTCGGACTATGTATTTTGCTTTTCGCAAGTTGCAGGTATAGCATGTTTTTTTCTGCTGATACGTATGGTGATCCATTCTTGTATGACGTATAGCATGTTACAGTAATATTGTAACCATATTTTTCATAGTCCACTTGGAAACAATGCTATGTGATGCCACTTCCTGTTTTGTCAAGGGGTAAACAGTCATGTTCCATCGCTTCCCGTGATGTCACTTCGGGGTGGGTAAAATGACACCACTTCCTGTGATGTCATCAGAGGTCAAGGGTCACGTTATGTTACTTCCGCTACCCCTGGCATTTTGGTGAAATGCCGTCCCTGTGCTGCAAGAGAAAGAGTTGGAGTAACTAGGCTTCTGTCAATCATATGAAAACGCCCTGCTTCCTGGCAGTGTCTCTTGTTCCACTTGTTTTTCTGACCTCTAGGAGTTGGTGGTGAAAGGGAACAAGAAAGAGGGAGATGCACTAGAACAAGGGTGCTCCTAGTTTCCCCAGAACACGCACAGGCTCAGCAGTCTAATTATGTCCACGATTTCCCATCTCTCTACGGTTTTCTTCTTTTAGACTTTTGATTGTTTGAGGGTGTTCTGCTTGGTGCTGCCTGTTAGAGAATGCTTTGCTATTGCCAGACAGTTGCTGCCTGGTCTTGTTACTCAGAGCTTGCACTGCAGGTGTCATGCCCCGTTTTAAGTGTGTGTTAACGGCTATGAGCTTGGCGTTGGCCTCCAGGTGCACAAATAGCACAAGGGACACTCATCTATTTAAACTTGAGGCTCCACCATACATGAGTAAAAGTTGCAGCTTTGTCAAGGTGAAATCCCTCTGTCTTCAAAACACAATTGGAGAAATTATAAGTAATTGAACAGTGTGACATTAAGTGATGTCTGGGAAACTAATGTCTCAGCAACCAACCAAAACCATGGCCACTGTAGGGGTTTCTTTTGATATGTTTTCCGTCTGCAGACCAGCCCATTGAGGAGGGCTTCTCCTTCCCAAAACCTTCCACAGCCTCCAGCTAGGAGTTGATTAATGTGACATTACCTGAGACTGCTGCTACCACAGCTTAACATTCAAGTTGGAATGTGACATAGCGACTGACTGTGTGAGACAGCGGCTGACTGCACGGGACGCACTGTAATTTTAAAGTCCTGGCCTTCCAAAAACATTACCACATGAGGCATAATTCTGCTGGTCGCTAGACAATGCTTAAAGAACCTCTAAGCATAAGAATCCAATCGAGGAATGAGTTTTCTCTGGGTTTAATGATCTGAACCGATGACTCCTGAGCACAGTGCCGACCCCAGGGCCCGACCATAGGGGATTTGCCGTAGCTTTTCAATCATCTTGTTTCATTTACAGCCCATTGCGTATGACTCAAAGAGAGTCCAGAGTCTGTGTTGTTATCTGTCTCTGCATGTCCTGCATACCAACGTGACAATGGTTGTGCTTCACATCAGGAAAGGTGAATGGGAATGAGTTAATTTTTCCCATAGAAGTGGCAAGTGGAACAAATAAACTCATCTATTGATTGCTGCCAACGACCTTCCATTCTATTCTCCAATGGTTGCCAGATGCTCAGGTGAAATTAAGTATAAAGTTCCCATTAATCACACCTCATGTTATCCCATTTGATGACTTTTTCGCCCCTTTCTTTTTTATTTTTGTTTTTTTATTAAAAGATTTGTTTTAGTTGACATACAACTTTTCAAATCATCACAAAGGTCTCTTGTTAAACAGATCTGTTCAATTCTAGTTGTCATTTTCAATTAATTTGATTAAAAAAATATCAGATTTCCAATTACTGATACTATATTAAATCCAATATGTCGGATTCAATAGAACATAAGAGAAAGAATGATAAATCAGAGTTAATTCAAATTAAAAGCAATCTTCAATACAAATTTACAAGTTTATGACTGGGTGGCATTCAGATGGTGGTGATGATTAAGTTGGTTTGTTAGTCACCCTTTTTCGTTCTGAATCGCTACTAGCTTCAATGTTCAGTTTCATTAGGAATCTTACTGTATCAAGATTTAATGATATTTTTTATGCATTAAAGATGAACATCCATAATTGGTTTTTATCTAAGGAGCGATACTGTTCAAAATATTTGTAAAAAATCTCTTTACAAAGTGAATGTTGTTTAGAGCATTCTGTTAGTAAGTGTTCCAAGGTTTCAATTACATCTGGCAGTTCACGAAATCTGCATTGATTGCTGGAGAAACCCTTTGATCTTATTGCGCTTATTGCATTCGTCGGCCAGAGATCAAATCTTAGTCCCATTGTTTTATCTCTGTACTCTTTGCTTGGGAATTTCTTTTAAAATGGAAGTTCCCCATTGTGAAAGTTTAGTATTTTTGATATTCATCCCAGTTATGTATCCACGTTGCTTGCCAGCATTTCGTTTTTGCTCTCATAGGATTAGTCCACAATAGATTTAGATCAACATCTATTTCCTCCATTCTGGTAGTACAATTTTGGACCCATTTTGTTAATGGATTTTGTTTCTCTCCTTGCAAAGGTTTGGT
Source organism: Ambystoma mexicanum (assembly GCF_040938575.1). Lineage (NCBI taxonomy): Eukaryota > Metazoa > Chordata > Amphibia > Caudata > Ambystomatidae > Ambystoma > Ambystoma mexicanum. Next base: position 617,975,057 of record NC_090935.1, on the reverse strand, counting down.
GAGAACAGGTATTATAGTGTCTCTATTTACTTTTGCGTTTGTGCATTTTGCATATAACGCTATGGCATTCCGTGTCACAGTAGTCTTCATTGGTACGAGTCCTATCTCGTAAAGTATTATTGCAATGGGAATACTTTAAGGGACTTGCAGAAATGTTTTCCGAAATCTGCCATCGATTTTATCCCAATTTGGCTGATCTTCCGGTGCTTTTGGCTGTATGCCATATGTTATCATTGCAATTACTTTGTCTTTGTAGTATTTTATTAACGGGATTACTGTGTTTTTCACATATTTCTTTTGAATAATTTTCGCTTGGGATATTAAGGATTGCATTTTTTCCTCTATGGTTATTTTAAAAGGATGTTCTGTTTAATGATTATTTATATTCAGTCATAAATATTTGTATTCCTTTGTTATTTCCAAATTTTCTCCATGAATTTGCCATTTAAACTTCTGCAGTTTGGTCAATGATCTTGGTGGTTGAATCTGCATGATGTTTGATTTTTCAATATTGATATCCAAATGATTTTGTTTCGCGAACTGGCAGAGAGCGTTAAGTTGTTGTTACAACCCTATTGGTGTTCTGTCGAACAATACAAGATCATCTGCTTACAGCAGTTGAGATATGTTTTGTGAATTAAATTTTGGGGGAAATGATCTTACTACAGCGATAGATTTTGTTAAGGTTTCCAATGAAGTAATTGAAGATGGTTGCTGCGAGAACACAGCCTTGTTTCAAGCCACAAGTTGTATTAAAGAGTGTTGTTAATAACCCATCATCTGTTAATCTTACTTGCACAGTTGTTTCAGAATATAATTGATTGCTTCAAAGATGTGTTTTGGTCAATTATCTTGCATTAATTTATTCCACTATAGTTCCCTGGAAATTGAGTCAAAGGCAAGACGAAAGTCTATGAATGCTATGTATAGTGGAATATATGTTTTTTTTAAGACAGTTAACAGTAATTGATTGAAGTACCTAGACCTTCTACAAAACCTGCTTGATGTGGATCTACTACTTTGTTTTCCAAGAGCCATTTTTTTTAGATATTTTAGTATTATCCGGGCAAAGATTTTTCCTATTGTGTCTAATAGGGCTGGCTATTGGCCTATAATTAAAAGGAAGATTTCTATTTCCTTTTAATGAATATCAGAATCATGATAGAATGTTTCCAACTGATCAGAATGTTACCTAAATGTTTTATTGTTTTGAATATGTTATTTATGATTAAAGCCCATTTTTCTGGATTTCTTTTAAGCATAAGGCTGGTAAAACCATCCTGTCCCGGGGCTCTTGAATTACTTGTTTTTTTAATTATTATCAGTATATCAAGATAATCAAATGTTAGACTTTCAAAGATTGCATCATGTGTTACTGGGGTACATCTTATTACAGGAGTTTGTTTGACAGTATTGGGTATATGTTCTTCCCAAGCTGTTTCCGATATGGGATTGAATAGTAAGGTATTTGTGCCTGTGGCTCTGGTGTGGTTTAGTAATTTCCATATTTCTTGGCTTGATTTTGTGACTAGGGCTTGTAGCATTTGCTAATTATTTCTCTGATCCATTGCTACTTTATGGTGTTTTATATAGTTGTTGTATTTTGTTCTTATTTTTGATGCTTTTTCCTTAGTATGTGGGCTATGTAGATGTTTAAGCGCTCTTAAATCTGCGTTCATCTTTGTTTTTGCAGCTTTAATTTCCGGATCAAAGTTTTTTTGGTTCTTGAATTTTGGTTTGTTATTCTCCATGTTCTTCTCCTGGAAAACCATAATCGCGCGTGTGTAATCCTCACCGTATTTGTCTGAGTTACATTTTCTAAAAGTTTATCCAGTTTATAATCTGTCCATTTAATTCTATTTCGTTGCTCTGGGAGTCGACAGTGCTGAATATAATATTGGTTAAAAAACTTTCTTGAATGCTGAAATTTGATCTTGAGTAAGTTATGGTCACTCTGGGTTGAAGATATTATATTGAAATCAATCACTTGTGATATGGCTTCAACTGAAATGAATGCATAATCTAGGATTGACGTAATTATACCTCTTTTCCTTGTAGCTTTCGGTGGATTATCATTTTCAAAGGATCGATTCAACATTGTTAAGTTTCTTTGTTTCATTAGTCTGAGCCATTTGTTTGTTTTTGATTGCATACGTTTTCCTTTTATCTTAAAACATGATATATTCAAATCACCAGTTATTAGTATTGTGTATGGTTTCTTGTTTTAAGATTAGATCTAACATTTATGATATTTGCAAAGCATACTTCGTCTGTGATTAGTTTAGATTTCCAATATATGTTTATTATAGCTAAATTTATACTTTGGTTTTGGTCTCTGTTATTTAATTCTAGTTTTGCTAATTGCAAACATGGGTGCGGATTTGCCCATAAAGTCAAATTTGCTTTTAAGTACATTTTTGCTGCAATTAGTAAACCAGCCATTGGGAATCCGTTCTTTAGTTTTATTGCTGGTATTATTATAGTTTGAAAGGGAGGCCATACTGGAGATTTAGATAGCTAGGTTTCTTGCAATATCAATGCATCATAAGTAGTCAGGTGATTACTCAATACAGGATCAGTTAAAAGGACATATCCTCTGGTATTCCAGATTGCAATTGATAATTCCTCTGTTAAGGGCGCTCTCTGGCTCTAATGATTCTCATCTTGTCTTGAATTTGTAATATCTCATTTTAACGAGTTCCACAATGGTTTAGCTCTTTGGGGAGTCTTTTGGTCCATTTAGACACTTGTCGTTCTTCCATCACCAGCACACACACACACACACACACACACACTTTATAATCAAAGGTTCTGCGTCATTTATTCCACTGGAGGATATCCTGTACGTACTCTTTTGTGATTTAGAACCTGTTGGTTCTTCCTCATTAGTTACCCTATCAAATTTTGCATACGTACTTCTTTGTGCTTTGGATTCTGTTGGTTTGAGATTCCCCTGCTGAGTTTTGTTTTTACTATGAAATGCAGTGGTTAAGGATAAACATATTCCGAATTCTAAGGATATGGCTTTTTCAGACCATACAAGTTCCTTAATCGTTTGTGAGTTTATTAATACATCTGCCAAATCCATGTTCCTCGAACAGTGCAGGAAAACACACTGTATACACTTGATTGAATTCTTTCTAAATTTGGGATTTATTTCATGATTTCTAGATGAGTTTTCCTATTGGGATAAGGATCATGTATTGTTCTTTCTTCCATCTTTATCTTTATTATATTCTTGTAGTACAATTTTGGTAGTTGTATTGAGTTTTATTCATGTATATTACATTGAGACTTATTCCTCCTTATTTGTTTCTCTATTCTGTGAGTATCAAATGTTTTGTGGTTGAGTCCTGAACTTTGATTTAATTTTTGATTTCTTTTCATATGTACAGTACTCAAAGGACGTCCTACATTTGTTGTTGCTACATTTGTATTTGTTTGTGAGTTTTCATTATTTCACGCCAAATGATCTCATTTTTGCTGAATTGTTCTATACTTTTGTGTATCATTATTTTGTGTTTGTAAATGGATTGCAGCAGCTATTACTTTGTATAGTAGATCATCGTTATTGGTATCAGTTTTGCTCTTCGCAGGTACATCCGTTGGATATGTCGATTGATCCAGCAGTTGTTCTTCCTCTTCATCTGATTCAACTCCTATTTCTTAGATGGTACTTTGATGTGGTTGTTCTTCTTCCAATTGTATTTGATTGATCAATTCAGTTTGAGTTTGCAAATCTTTGTTAGTCAAACAACTCTTTTTTGTGTTTTGCCTGTGTTTTGGTGGAGTATATATTGCGTTAATGAATTGTTTTGTGTTACTCTTTTTTTGCGCACTTGGCTTTTTGTTTTTTTTCAGCAAGGAGGTCGTCTTGTTGCCTATTTTTTCTTTTTTTTAATAGTTTTCCTTTTAAAGACTTCAAATACAGATACATCTTCTGTTACTAATACATCGTGTTGATCTTCTTTCTCCATTCTCTGTATTTCATTGTTGTCACTCTGATTCTGTATTTTATTGTTGTCACTCGGATTATGTTCTGTGCTTGATGGTGATATAACTTCAATGTCGTTTTCTTTTGAGGTTATTTGCGTAGAAATTTTACTTAATTCAAGCCTTATGTTTTGATTTGCCTCTTTTGACTTTACATTGACACATACATCCTCTTTGGTTGGAGTTATCGCTCTTGTTGTCAAAGCATCTACAAGAAAATCAGTTTTCATCGCTAGTAAACTCAAAGTGGCTTCATTGATCTCCATGTTTTTCACTAGTATTTCATAGATTTTGTTTAGTGCGAATAAGCCATTGTTAATCACTGTTAATGTAGTTTCCAGAAACATTTGGAATTGATACGAAAATCCAAAGGGCAGTCGTGGGGCTGGTTTATTAGAGGAAATGGGTGACATTGGTGATTTTGTGAAAGAAGTATTGGGCAAGTCAGGATAAAGTTCTGGTGAGTTTGATACATTGATTGTATTTTCGTTATTGTTGACGATTGAATCCTGATTTTGGGTCTCCAGCACTGTTAGTTGGGAAGTAAACGAGGTAGGGTTCTTCATTTTTTGTAACTGCAGGGATGTTTTTATTTCAATTTTAGAGTTTCTATTATATTTTCTTTATTTGGGTGTTGCTTCTCTGAGGCACTCTGTTTTGTCAGTCGTTTTTTTCAAAGCTTGGGAATATAGTAATGGTTGCATGTCACTATCACAGTTATTTATTTGTACTGTTAATGTTTGTCTGTTGTTATCCACACTCGGTCAAGCTACGGACAAATTAAGGTTTATTTCGTTCAAAGCATTGTTACATTCTGTTTGAGTCTGGTAGTCGAGCAAGGTACTATCTGAAATCTGGTTAAGCGTCAGTCTGTTCTGGCTCTGAGGTTTAGTTGTTATCTCATTCAGCTTTCCTGTAGCACAATTTAAAACTTGTTTTGATAATGTTTGGTTCCTTTCAGTAATCACGTTATTTTCCATTTCAACAGTTCGATGACAGAATTTCATTATATCTCTGGTCAATGATTTTGAACGTTTTGCGCTCTTTCGCTTAGGTTTATCTTGAATCTGGTGCTGGAGGTTCGAAAAACGGCATTCATTTTGACCACATTGTCAGTCATTCGTTTTTCACCAATTAAGTGGCAAGCTGCAGGAGGCATTGAAGTTTTTAAATTGTATGCCATGGTTACGGTACATGCTAGTGTTGTTTTAGATGGGCCACACGCTCTAAAGTTAGCACAAGCTTTGGTAACTGAATGAAGACAAAGAAAGTGGGAGTACTGAACAGCCGGACAGCACTCCACGTGCACTCCCATGTTGCGCATGCGTGATTGCGCGCATGCTCATTGTTTATAGCATAATGAAAAAAGGGGCGTGGCTTCAATGCTGCTATAGAAAACATGAAATATATAGTTTTATATATATATATATATATATATATAATACATGGCCACGGTAGTGGCCATGTAGTTATGGTTAAGTTGCTGTTAACATAGGAAGAGCACTTTTTGGGTGGCTTATAACTTCGCTCTCCCTGGACGGATCCTCACCAAACTTTGCAAAAAAAGTATTTGGGTCACTCTGAATTTTTTTGCAAAGTTTGTGAGGATTCGTCCAGGGGGGGCAAAGTTATAGGGGGGGTCCCAAAACTTTTTTTTCCCCAAATTTTTGCTCGCGCCTACAGCCCAAACCGCTGGACGGATTTCCACCAAATTTGGACCAGGAGCAGCGGCTTGGTCCCGAAAGCGTGCTTTTGCAAATTTGGTGAAAATCCGTCCAGTAGTTTTTTTTAAAATGACCAAAAAGTAGGTAAAAAAAAAATAGTGATATCTGTGTTCGATTCGCGGACACACTTCCCTGTTCGCTCCGCGGACAGTGTCCTGATTGGCCAATCGTCTTGCGTGATGTTCGCGGACATGCAACGTGTTCGCTGATTGGACGGCGTGGAGAGTGAAGCGCGTCAGATTTTTCGGTAGCGCCCGCCATCTTGGATTCGCGGACGTCCGCGGACAGCGCGGTGAAACTTTGTTCAAAATGTGTATTTTGTAGAGTGTGTTGGTGTGTAGGAGTGTATGGGGAGGGTGGGAGTGTATGAGATAGGATGAAAGTTGTGTTTTTTATGTGTTAGACGTTCTTTTTGTGTTCGATTTGTTTGCGGACATCACAGGTGTTCTGAAATGTTCTAAATAAACTGACTGGGGGGTGTTCTAAGGACTCAATATGTGTCCGTTTTGTTCGCAAGCAAAGTGAAACTGTTCTAAGAACACTCGCGGCGTCCGGGGAGTGTTCGTAGGGGGTGTCCTGAGGACGCTGTCCGTATTGTTCTCTGTCAAGTTGAATGTGTTCTAAGAACACCCGCGGTGTCCTGAAATGTTCGCAAATAAACAAAATGGGGGTGTTCTGAAGACGTTTTTGAGAACACTCCCGGTGTCCTGAAATGTTCGTAGGGGGTGTCCTGAGGACGCTTTCCATATTGTTCTCTGTCAAGTTGAATGTGTTCTAAGAACACCCGCGGTGTCCTGAAATGTTCGCAAATAAACAAAATGGGGGTGTTCTGAAGACGTTTTTGAGAACACTCCCGGTGTCCTGAAATGTTCGTAGGGGGTGTCCTGAGGACGCTGTCCGTATTGTTCTCTGTCAAGTTGAATGTGTTCTAAGAACACCCGCGGTGTCCTGAAATGTTCGCAAATAAACAAAATGGGGGTGTTCTGAAGACGCTTCTAAGAACACTCGCGGTGTCTGGGGAGTGTTCGTAGGGGGTGTCCTGAGGACGCTGTCCGTATTGTTCTCTGTCAAGTTGAATGTGTCCTAAGAACACTCGCTGAGTCCTGAAATGTTCGCAAATAAACAAGATGGTGGTGTTCTGAAGACGCTTCTAAGAACACTCGCGGTGTCCGGGGAGTGTTCGTAGGGGGTGTCCTGAGGACGGTGTCCGTATTGTTCTCTGTCAAGTTGAATGTGTTCTAAGAACACCCGCGGTGTCCTGAAATGTTCGCAAATAAACAAAATGAGGGTGTTCTGAAGACGCTTCTAAGAACACTCGCGGTGTCCGGGGAGTGTTCGTAGGGGGTGTCCTGAGGACGCTGTCCGTATTGTTCTCTGTCAAGTTGAATGTGTCCTAAGAACACTCGCGGTGTCCTGAAATGTTCGCAAATAAACAAAATGGGGGTGGTCGAAAGACGCTTCTAAGAACACTCGCGGTGTCCGGGGAGTGTTCGTAGGGGGTGTCCTGAGGACGCTGTCCGTATTGTTCTCTGTCAAGTTGAATGTGTCCTAAGAACACTTGCGGTGTCCTGAAATGTTCGCAAATAAACAAGATGGTGGTGTTCTGAAGACGCTTCTAAGAACACTCGCGGTGTCCGGGGAGTGTTCGTAGGGGGTGTCCTGAGGACGCTGTCCGTATTGTTCTCTGTCAAGTTGAATGTGTCCTAAGAACACTCGCGGTGTCCTGAAATGTTCACAAATAAACAAGATGGTGGTGTTCTGAAGACGCTTCTAAGAACACTCCCGGTGTCCTGGAATGTTCATAGGGGGTGTCCTGAGGACGCTGTCCGTATTGTTCTCTGTCAAGTTGAATGTGTTCTAAGAACACCCGCGGTGTCCTGAAATGTTCGCAAATAAACAAAATGGGGGTGTTCTGAAGACGCTTCTAAGAACACTCGCGGTGTCCGGGGAGTGTTCGTAGGGGGTGTCCTGAGGACGCTGTCCGTATTGTTCTCTGTCAAGTTGAATGTGTCCTAAGAACACTCGCGGTGTCCTGAAATGTTTGCAAATAAACAAAATGGGGGTGTTCTGAAGACGCTTCTAAGAACACTCGCGGTGTCCGGGGAGTGTTCGTAGGGGGTGTCCTGAGGACGCTGTCCGTATTGTTCTCTGTCAAGTTGAATGTGTCCTAAGAACACTTGCGGTGTCCTGAAATGTTCGCAAATAAACAAGATGGTGGTGTTCTGAAGACGCTTCTAAGAACACTCGCGGTGTCCGGGGAGTGTTCGTAGGGGGTGTCCTGAGGACGCTGTCCGTATTGTTCTCTGTCAAGTTGAATGTGTCCTAAGAACACTCGCGGTGTCCTGAAATGTTCGCAAATAAACAAGATGGTGGTGTTCTGAAGAAGCTTCTAAGAACACTCCCGGTGTCCTGGAATGTTCGTAGGGGGTGTCCTGAGGACGCTGTCCGTATTGTTCTCTGTCAAGTTGAATGTGTCCTAAGAACACTCGCGGTGTCCTGAAATGTTCGCAAATAAACAAGATGGTGGTGTTCTGAAGACGCTTCTAAGAACACTCGCAGTGTCCGGGGAGTGTTCGTAGGGAGTGTCCTGAGGACGCTGTCCGTATTGTTCTCTGTCAAGTTGAATGTGTTCTAAGAACACCCGCGGTGTCCTGAAATGTTCGCAAATAAACAAAATGGGGGTGTTCTGAAGACGTTTTTGAGAACACTCCCGGTGTCCTGGAATGTTCGTAGGGGGTGTCCTTAGGACGCTGTCCGTATTGTTCGTTGTTAAGTTGAAAGTGTTCTAAGAACTATCGCGTTGTTCTGAAATGTTCGTAGGGGGTGTCCTGAAAACGGTGTCCGTATTGTTCGCTGGCAAGTTCAAAGTGTTCTAAGAACACTCACATTGTTTGCGGACATTAAAAGTTTCCCATAGATCATAGTTGAAATGTTTGACTCTATGGATGTGATATGCTGCGGTGGTTGTTGCCAGGGCATAGAGTCTTGGGTGCATGGCCATTTGGCCATGCACCCAAGACTCTATGCCCTGGCAACAACCACCGCAGCATATCACATTCATATTTGCTTATAACTTTGGGTGAAAAACAAATGTATAAGGAACAAAGGTATTAGATACTATGGATGTGATATTCTGCTATGGTTGTCCTTATTATTGTATACTTACTGTTTGGTCTAGTAATGGGAGTCCATGTTTTTCTTCTTCATTTCTGTGATAAAAGAAAATAGCATGTTAGTATTAGTATTTTGTAATGACTTATTACATTGTATAAGCAATATACTTTTATTTTTTTTCGACCCTCATATTTAGTAGAGTACAAATCAGAGTACTGTGCAATTTGCTCAGTTTCTGTATTTGTTGCTTAAATCATTGGGTCTGTGGGAGAAAAAAAAAATCCATGTTGGATTAAAAAAAAAACCTTTTTCTGTTATGCTACAGTTTATTTGTTTGTTTGTTTTCAATGTTCACTTTTTGTTTCTGGCTAATGCTTTATACTTTGCTTTGATGTATTTTTTTTGGAGCAGTAACAGATTCTTCATTTGTTTTGATATTATAAAATTCTGGAGCAGTTAGATACCAATTGGCGTATTCTAACTGTCTATTTTTTTAATATATTTTAGTGGTTTTGATTTATCTATCTGGATATTGTTAAATTTTGGGACAGTTAGATACCAATTGGCGTATTCTAACTGTGTATTTTTTGGCCTAATTTAGTGGTATTCATTTATCTGATTAGTTGTTGTAGAATCTTCGAGCTGTTAGATAGCTTTTGGAGTATTCTAACAGTTTATATTATTTTAACACAAATGTGTAATTTTGGGACAGTTAGATACCAATTGGCGTATTCTAACTGTGTATTTTTTGGTCTAATTTAGTGGTATTCATTTATCTGATTAGTTGTTGTAGAATCTTTGAACAGTAAGATAGCTTTTGGAGTATTCTAACAGTTTATATTTTTTTAACACAAATTTACTTAAAGGTTTAAATACAGTTTATTTATCAAATTTTGGTTTTAAGAACATCAAATAAGCGTTTGTAAGATTTGCTGGTAATCTCTGCTTTAGAGTAATGGTACTATCATTACATTCAAACCATCCACATTTCTTTTTTATATATGCCGTGTAGTGCCCTGAATTGGTTGTGGCTCCTGCGTGGTAGATTATACCTATTGTTGTGAAGGTTTTCTTACAAGTGATATTTGACTATGTGTGAATCCAGTCAGCTTGCAGTTGTTTTTGGTACCATCTGCATTGTAACGTAGAAGCATTAGTATTACGTATTTACTATGTGTTTGTATTACTAACGTGGAGCGACTATCTGAATTGCAGGTAGAGCATAATCTACCATGGTTTGCATTTTGTACAAGTTGCTGAAATGGAATGGATTCACAATTTGGTATTGATATATATATATGAACGGTTCATTGGGAATTTCTTCTTGTGTCACATTGTTGCACAGAGTGCATGTATGTTTCCACATGTATGAAATCTGGAAGATTTCATTTATAGGTATGTTTTTGTTTTCCAGTACTAATAGTAAGTACATTAGAAATTCTTGTGGATCTTCCTGTGAGTTTATAGTGAATTTCACCATTCCAGCACAGTAGTCCAATTGCCGTCTTATTCCAAAAACACTATATGTGTTGTCAGGATTGTTTGCTGCATTTCTGTGAAGTACTAGAATTTGCAAACACAAAGGGTCTGTACTGTGTAAGTAAATGTTGTCAACAATTGGTGGTAATTGAAATAGAATATTCATTGCTACATTTGCACGTAGCAACTTACACCAACTATATTTGAGAATTTAAATGGTCCAGGTAGTTCTGTATCTAACTGCTTTTTTTGGAGTTTGTCTTCCTTCTTTAAAGAAGTACCTGGTTTACTTTCTCTAATTGATTCTTTTTTGTTTGTGGTACTTGATGAAGTATTAGTTTCTTTTACTCTCTTTGGAGGATTTGCAGTGACGTCCTGTTGCATTTCTGTTTGATTTAGTTTTCTTTTATAACGTTTTAGTTTTTGTGGAACAGAATATGTGTTTAGATGGGGAGTGTATAGTGAGCGAAGTCTATTATATTCTAAAATGCAAGGAATATCAGCGTTTACTTTACTTGCATCAAAGTTGATTAGAAATAGACCGTCAAGTGTACGTAAGCGTGACAGTGCTACGTAGCTCATGCCTTCTTTAAAGACTGTGTTACCAATATCTATCATTGCTTTGTATAGGGTAAGACCTTGTGATTTATGAATCGTGACTGCGTATGCAAGATTTAGAGAAAATTGTTCTCTGCGTACATACATATCTTTGAAGAGAAAGAATCTAGCTGTTGAGCGTCCTATCCGTTTTACTTCTGAAAGTTTGTCAAAGAGTATATTGACAAACTGAATTTTGTTGTCACGTGGGTATGTTTGAAAGCCAACAACTGTACCCAGTGCTCCATTAACTAGTCCTTGGTCCACGTCAAGGTTACGTTTAAGCATTACTCTGCAATTTAAGGATAATTTTAACATCTTTTCTAAGCCTGCTGTGTTTGAGATTGATTTTTCTAAATGATTTAGTCTTGTTGTGGCTTGGTCACACATGGGTAGTGTCATACCATGTACATCTAGTTTGTCTGTGGCGCTAATTTCCATTATTGGTTGCATTTCTTTACTTAACATTATTTCATTGAATTTGAGACAGCTTGCAAGAGTTGGCATTAAGGCCATACAATTGACATTTTTGTGGGCTAATTGTTCCATAACATCTGTAGCACATGCATTATCGCCATTAAGTGCATTAATGTGCCTGGTTTTCAATGTTGCTTCTGCTTCTTTAGAAAGTATACCAACTCTCAAACTTTTTAAAATGTTGGCATAAGTTAGATCTGCAGATTGGCGCATGTTTTCTGTTAATTCTCTGTATTGGAAATGTTGCCAAAGGTTGACATTTCCAATGCTGCCAACAGTTTTACGGCAGAGTTTGTGCCCTAATGTTTTAAAAATAGGTTCACCTTTTACTGGTGTTAATTGAAGCAGATCTCCAAAAGCAAAGCAATAATGTGTTTTCCTGCAAAGAGCTCTTCATAGTCTGTTTTGAGTACTTCTTGTGATCTGAGGTGAATCAAAGCTAACATCAGGTTGGAGACCATGCTCACTTCATCTATTAGTAGCATTTTCATTTGTTTCAATACTCTGCGTAATTCCATTGCAGCTTCTGCAGAAAGTTTGTAATAGTCTAATTTGTTCTGGTGTTCTACTGGTAATAGTAGTAATCGGTGTAATGTAACACCACCTATGTTGTAGGCAGCTAAACCTGTGGGGGCAGTGACAACAGCTGACAGTTTGTTGTTTGTCAATTGTTGAAGGAACTTACTAATGATTTTGATTAGGAATGTTTTGCCAGAACCAGCTTCACCACTGACGTACAGTAGTATAGGTTTATAATTATGGCAGGAACATTCTTTATTTTCATGTTTTACACCATGTGCAATTTGTTTTGTTACTTCTTGAAAAATGCTACTTTGCTCATTGTTTAGTTTTGATTGTAGTATAGTTAAGTCTTCCTTATCTTCATACTGACACATGGTGTTTTCTACTTCTATCATAGCTAATTCTGCCTCATTTGTTATTAGTGGTTCTCCCAGTGGTTCTTGGCTTCCTGTTACAGAAGGTTGACTACTGTCAGGAGTATCCTTATCTAGTTGGGCTTGGAGTTCTTCTTCATGTTGCTGTTCATTGTGCAACATTGTTTTGTACTGTGTAAAGTTTCCATCAGTTATAGTGCTTTCATTTGCTTTGAAAGCATCCTCATATGAGTCATAGTTATCTAGTAATTGTTCTTCTTTTCTCCATGGTTTGAAGAGTTGTAGCAGGGACATGTAATATACTTCTTTATGTTGAGGAGTCTTCAATGACAATTTGATATGATTAATTAAATTTGGTTTAGTGAGTTTAACTAAGCTGCCTTCACAGTCTGTCACTCTATATTTACCTTTTTTTCATCAGGTTTAATATTATTTTTGTATGTGTAGTTTTGGGCTATTTGGTATAGACACATGTTTTCCAAAGTATTACTTCTGTTTGGGTAGTATGTGTCCAATAAATTGTTTTTTAAAATGTCTTGGCTGTTGGGATCATGTTTGGCTATTGTTTCTATATCTTCATATGATTTTAGAACTCTTTTTCTAGATTTAGCTGGACCAAGACTTAGCCATACTATATTTTCAGATTTAGCATACAATGAAGTACCAGTTAAATGATCAGCTGCTTCATAAGATCCACATTCTCTATGGGTGAGCATTTTTATGCCCAAGCTGTATAATTTCTGAGATACTGTTTTATCTGATGACAGGTCATTCCAGAGGTCTTGGAGCTCTGTCTTTTCTGCTTTAGTTAAGTATGCTGTGACATATCGTGCAACTGCAGTAGAATTGTCTGCAATGTACTGCACATCTATGTTTGCATTCCATAAGTGGGCAATGATTGCATTATAATCATTGATATATTTTTCTTCTTCTTTTCTTTTTATGTAATATGTATTTTTAGGTGACTTACCTTTAACACTATGTCTAACTGAAGACATGAGGTTGTTTACTTGACCTGTATTTGTAACTGGTCTAGGGAAACCAAATCGGCATTTGGTGTAGTATTTGCCTTTGTTTTTGTATTTGCGACGACAATATTTTCCACATTTGTGTCTTTGAAATTGTAAAATGTGTGCATGAAGATCACTATTTGTGGCTTCTGATGGAATTTCACAAGTGACATATTTTTCAATGAACTGTAAAACAGTGGCATCACTGTCTTGACCAAATTTAGGAGCATCTTTAATCCATAAAAGCATGTGGATATGTGGTGCTCCTCTGGCTTGGTATTCTTTTCTCCAAAAGAAGTGTTGCACTTCTCCAAGGGGAGGAACAGTTTTATTACAAATAAAATGTAGCATAGCAATGAAGCGATGGTGAAAATATCTTGAAACATTAACAGGATCCAAAGAACAAAGTTCTCCAGGTGTTAGAATATCTATGTTTGTTTTATTTTTATTTGATATGCGTAGGGAATCATGTAAATCTTCCCATGCATATTCTGCACAACTTAATGTAACAAACCAAGTGGGTGGGCCAAGGTTTCTGATCATACAACGTACATCTCCATGACGTCGAAACCAGTACTCTTTAGTACCACGCATATTTGCTAATAGATTTGTAATATTTGATTGTAAAACCTCTTCCTTTTGTTACACTTTCTCTAATAATTGTGTAGCTGTCATATTTTGAAAGTGTGATCCTGATTTTAATATGTGTGCAACTCCGTAACATAAAGTTGCTAGTTCACTTTCAAAGAGTAGGTGGAATATGTATTCCACATTTTGTCTAAATCTGGGATCTTCAGAATACATCCGTAATGAGCGGTATTCTGAAGCTGATATTTGAATAGGTCTATCATGATACCTTCCTCCTTTGCCAGAAGGAAAGAGTAGAGGAAAAGCACGTGCTTCTATACTTTTTTCCCATATACTGATTGGCGATCCTTTTGTTTGACGCATTTGGTAAGTTTCCAGTACATCTTGTACGGTGTCATTACAGTGCAAAGGATGAATTGTATAATGGTCTAAAGTATTTGATATTGTAGCAGGATCTAGTAGCTCAAATTGACCAGCTGCTTGTGTTTCTTGAATTATTTCAGTTGTATCTTTCAAGTTTTCTTCAATATTAATTTCTTTGTAATATTCATTATTCTCTTTAAGATATTGGAAGGCTTGTCTAACTTTATATAAATCTACCAGCTGTTGCCATATTTTTTTGTCTTTTGTAGGTACTCCATTTACTAATATAATTAAAGATTGCTGCATTGGACATTGCACTCCTAGAGTATGCACATTTTCTTTTAGATTTAATGGTAAATAAACTACTTTTCCACGAATGCCTTTTACCAATTCAGAGGGAGGTAATTTTGCTGTTTTTGGTTGAAGGCGTATTATTGCTTGAAATGGGTGTACTGTTTGAATTATGATGCTCTCATATAAATTAAGTTGTTGTAGAGGTTTTGGTACTGGGTATAATTCCAAATTATTTGTGATAGAACGCGAAGGAGTTTGGTTGTTGTCAAGTTTTGTAGTGCAATAACTGCAAAGTATTAAGGGCTCAGTTATTTCATATTTGTTTTCTGCTACAAGGTAGAGAGCTAATTCAAACCATTTAGAATCTTCATTGTCTTCTATTTTGTATGATAGGTCCACAGTTTTTGTGTTATTTTTATAAAAAATTCTACGGCAACATACACATACATGGTTTGGTACTTCAGCTGATGTACTTTTAAATTTTAGTATTTCTTTTTTGTATGTGTTTAGCAAAAGGTTACCATGTGTAGAATTGTTGCTTAATTGGTTTAAAGCTATTTCATTCTGTAAATGGCTTTCACTTCCAAAATATTTTTTCTGGATATAGTGAATTTCTTCAAGTAGGTCTTTTGCTGTACCATGTAGAAGGATGTTATTTAACTTTGCTAGTGCTAAAGCAGGACTGTTAGCATAGTGCAGTTTATAGACTAGATTTCTTATAGTTGAATGATGTGTTGATATCCTTTTGATATCATGGAAAGTGGTTTTACAAGTAGGTCCTGTAATGCAGGCCCATGAATGTCCTTGTAGTCCTGTGTACTTGCGCACTGGACAGGTATCTATATTTTGCAGTAATTTAATTTTGATTTTGTCTTTGCTTTTTACATATTTATTGAGGAATTGGCGTAAAGATTTGAAACATTGTTTGGGAATGTTACACATTGACGTGCATGGCCATTTGTACACTAGACGTTCTGATTCAGTTGAATGGAGGGGTAATTCTAAGTTTTCAGGGCATATTTTTGTGAGGAGTACTTCTTGTTCCATTATGGTATTATTCACTTTTTCATAACCTCGACCACTGCTATTTATGGCAATTGTATTTGTTTGCTTTTGTTTGTACGCTTCTTCATTAAAATATGTTTCTGTGCTCGTAGTGTGATTCCATTCACCTCCGCAGATACTTAAGAAGTTCTTTCTGTTGACATTTCGCTTATTGAGAAGTCTTTTTTGTAATTTAGTTATTAGTTTTGTTAGTGGTTTCATTTTGTTTAACAGTAAAATAAATAAATTTCTTTTGAGAAGAATTGCACTGTCCATCAATGCTTCTAAGATTAATTTTCTACGATAGGTTTTAAGCTTTGAACCTGATTTCTCTCCTGTTTTTATAAGATTTTGAAGGACTTTGTGACGGTATATTTTGGCTAAAATACTTTTCTTGGTATGCTTACTTTGCACTATATTAAAATTTGAAGAAGTAGTTTTATCTGTACTGATAGCTGATTTTCTGTTAATTGTTTTTTGGTTTGTTTTACATTTTGATAGAGGAAGCGAAGTTGTTGTACTTGAAACTTCTTGTGTTTCACTAAATGATTGTATTAGCTGTTTTGTTTCAACTTTTTTTTTACAAATTCTGCTAGAGATGGATGCTTATGTTGGACACCTTTAAATTCATTTGCTCTACTTTTGCGTTGCTTTCTACGGACTTGACTTTTGGTAGGCATTCTTTAGGGTCTGTTGAAAAAAATAAAGAAGATATGGGTTGGGGTGTTCTGGAATGTATGTGTGCTGTGTGCATGAGTGTTTGAGTAAGATGATAAAGATGTATGTAATGGTGTGTGATTGTGCATTGGGAACTAAAACTAGTAGGGATAGGTATTCTTGAATTTATGTGTTACTAAACTGTGATTTTCAGATGACAAAAAAAAGTAAGCTAGTGGTGTGGAAAAGTACAAATAGTAAATCTAATGTATACAATTAAAACAGTTGTTTTTTTCTATAATATGAAAATTGTAGTGGTTCAGTTGGGTAATTTGTGTGTCCAAAAATAGAAATTTGTGGGCCATTCTGGCTGTAAATCGCTGTTTAAGACATGGAAATTTTTGGACAAAATGGTACAAAATCTCTATTTTTAGAAACCAAAATAGCTCGTATTAATGTTATAGTATATTTGATTAATAATACAAATATTATGGTGATATTTTACTTACTTTTTTTTTAAATTAACAGGTAACTTCTTAGTTTTTCTTTCTTCTTCGAATTCGGCTGCTTCTTTTCGGGAAACTGGTCTTCACTGCAATTGTAAAAGCTTCAAATTAGTAACTTTGTTTGTATATAGCACGGTTTTTAATTTAGATATTGATTTTTTTAATTGAAATCCTCAGTGCCTTCTGTAAAACCATTAAACTAATTTATTTACATAAGATACATTGCATCAGTTCAGTACATATGATATGTTCTTAATGAACAAATTGTATTGAATGACTAACTGTAGCAAAAAAAAAATATCTTTACTATGTGTTGTGAAATTTATAATATATTATTGAATACCACTATTTCTGTAAGTAAACTGTTCTAGGTAATAGCGCCTCAATGTCATGTCTAATTTAAAGTAATTAAGTAAATAAATAAATAAAAACAAAAAATATGAAATTGTATAAGTATTTTTATAAAGGTTTAAACATAGATTGTGTTTGCATGCAATTTTGTTTGAATATATGTAGTCTATATATTTCATTTAAAAAATGTTAGTTTAACATGATTTGAGTGTGTGTGTATAAAGAAAGTAAATAGTATAAAGGTTTATAAGTGATAGTTGATTTTAGGAAATTGAAAAAAGTACAGTAAATTCATTTTACAAGGTAAAAGTCTGTTTGAAAATGTGTTCATCTACTATAGAGAAAATATGCATACCTGAAGTTTGTGTTCATGCATATGGATATGCATGGAGGTGCAAGTAGAAATCTTGAAGACTTGTACAGTATTTTTGGTAGATGGTGCTTGCCAATGATATGACACTTGTACTCAGAGAGATTCAGAGTACATTTGCAGTGCTGATCTATGATGATGCAGTTAGATGTAGAGGTCTTGAATGTGATTGGTGCATGGTCATGTGATTTTTGAGGTACATCCAATGAGGGAATGGCAGAGAGAGTGTAGTGGAAATGGTAGAAGGGCTGTTCATGTTACGATATGTCCGCGGACATGGCGGTAGTTCGCGGACATCGGGAGTTACATCCGGGGATTTTTGGGTTCAGAAGTCATGCAAATGAGAATAAGCACTGAAAGGGATTGGTCAGGAAAGTTTGGTGGGTGTGTTGTGCCAGGAGAGATTTTCTCAGATACTCTTTTTGCTGAGAGAACAAAAGATAGCTATGGCTGTGTGTTTCAGAAAACAGATTGTTTGGATTTTAGGAGATTCGTGGATACATTGGTTGAAGGTGCATGCAGAAAGCTGTGGAGCAGTTGTAGATCTTGGATTCCCACATGTGGAAGTACACTGGCATGGAGTACGTGGAATGAAGTGGTTGGACTTGCTACCTCTCTGTGCTACTTTGGAGACAGAGCAACATCCAGACATAATTGTAATTCATTGTGGAGGGAACAGTTTAGGACATGTGACTGGAATTTTTTTGCAATTTGCTATGAAAGAAGGACTTAGGAAGGTTATCGACATGTTTCCTAATTCTCAAGTGATATTTTCACGGATTGCGCAAAGACAAATGTGGCTTTGTTCTTCTTCATTTGGTCCACAAATGGAAAAAGCAAGGCGCAATGTTAATAAGGCTGTTTGTGCCTTTCTAAGAGATTTTGGCATGTCTTCTTTTCACAATGAAAATATTATGTTTTGTAGTACATACATTTTTCGCAGAGATGGAGTCCATCTTACTTATGCTGGCAATCAGATTTTTCTGAGAAATGTACAAAATGCATTGCGACCTTTTTTGGAATTACAACAACAATTTTGAAGTAGATGTTAAGCATTTACAATTTTTGACTTACAAACACCACCCAAAGGCTCTTTTCAGAGCCACCACTTCTTTCCAGAGAAAATTACAATGTTTGTGATGGAGTAGCAACCCAATTTTTTTAATGTTCGCAAACTGTCCGCGGACTTCTAAAAAATACAAAGAGCCCTGCTTCATTTATTTTCACTTCTATTTTTTAACTGGGAAAGGCGGCTCTGAAAAGAGCCTTATTTTTTTTTGATTTTTGTAATTTTGTATTTTGTTTGGTTTTTCAGACACGACACACTAGGAGAGGAGGGTAAAGGAGGGTAAAGGGGGGACACCAACCACAGGGATAAGAAAGGGCGAGCTGAGAGAGGAAGATGTAGAGTGGGTTTTATTTGGGTAGTGAGCAGGTCTTCTCGTGCTCTGAGACGATAGTCTCAAAAGCACTCAGAAGTCGCTCCCCCCTGCAGAGTACTGTGTCACAGTACATACATACAACTGTGACCCTCGAAAGGTAAGGGTCATCAGCATTCTGTATGGCCTGTGAGGCAGCTTGAGGAAGACGCTGTCCCACAGAGGTGGTCCTTGTGGTGACAGGATCAGAAACAGAGGATGAAGTAGAGGAAATCAACCTGCTACGTTCTTCGCAAGGTACAACCCTGCGAATAGCCCCAGAGTGAAATGACCTCAGGTGTCGCTTCATAGTAGTGGTCCCAAAGCTGTACTTACCGTGCTTCCCGCGACTGAGTATCATTTTGCACTCATTGCAGGTAACACGGTTCGCACGAGCCTTAGGAACATTACCATGAATGGTAAATAACCGCCACACCCAAGACTCACGCCTAGTGCGGGTAGTAGGGTTTTCCTCTACCTCATTCTCATCATCCTCTTCTTCCTCCTCCGCATCCTCACTCCTGGTCCCCTCTTCAGTCCCTTGGGGAGGTGGTGGTGGTGGAGGGGGTGGGGGTGGTGCTGAAGCAGGTGCAGCACCAAGTGGCAGTTCAGCAGCCAAGGATGCCACCTCGATGATGGTGTAGTCTGCAGGTGGCAGCAAAAATCACTGTGTTCTGAAGAATAGCCAGAAACACAATGGGAATAAGCCCTTGGGCGTGGTCTTTTATAGGGGTGCTTGTGCGCGGTTCGCAGACATGCGCACTGTCCGCGGACAGATCGAACGCAAAAAAAGGATCGGAAAGTTTCAAAAGGTATATAGAAACTCAAGATTGCTATGTGGGACTTGTGCCATGGTGAGATTTTATTGAAAAATATTATGGATTAACTGAAAATGTACTTTTAAATTGTTCGGGGACACGAACAGTGTCCGCATTTCAGGACACACGATGAGCGTGGGCGCGGTCATATGATCCGTTCGCGAACTAGTCCGCGAAGGAAGCGCCTGTCCGCAGGACACAAAGTGCATGGTTAGCACATGCGCATTGATGTCCTACGGACACTGTTCGGGTTCTGAAGTAATTAAAAGTGCGTCACACGTGAAACGAACATTTCAGGACACCGCGTGTGTTCTTAGAACAGTTTAAACTTGGTAGCGAACAGTAAGGACAGATATAGTGTTCTTCAGGACACGTGTAATTTAGTTTATGTACGAATATTTCAGGACACCAATTGTGTTCTTAGAACAGTTTCAATTGGGTAGCGAACACTTCGAACAGGTATAGTGTTCTTCAGGACACCTCCATTTTCGTTTACGTACGAACATTTCAGGACACCAATAGCGTTCTTAGAACAGTTTGAACCTGCTAGCGAACAGTACCGGACAGGTATAGTGTTCTTTAGGACACTTTAATTTTTGTTTGTTTACGAACCATTCAGGACACCTCGTGTGTTCTTAGTACAGTTTTCATGTTGCTAGCGAACACTACGAACAGTTGTACTGTTGTTCAGGACACATCATTTTCGTTTATTTACGAACATTTCAGGACACCAATTGTGTTCTTAGGACAGTTTTAAGTTGATAGCGAACATTACGGACAGATATAGTGTTCTTTAGAACACTTTAATTTTTGTTTCTTTACGAACATTTCAGGACACCACGTGTGTTCTTAGAACAGTTTCAACTTGCTAGCGAACAGTACGAACAGGTGTGGTGTTCTTCAGGACACCTCCATTTTCGTTTATGTACGAACATTTCAGAACACTCGCACTGTCCACGGAAACTATTCACAATACAATATAAAAATTAAACTTTATTTAACATATATTAATAATTTATGACAGAGAAGGTGAGGCAGAAACAGAAACAAAAACAGGAGAATTTGGGGTTTCAACATGATTGGTATTAGGTGAAGAAGGGATGGAAATCTCATCAAAACGTTTTGGATTATGGAGAGGGTTTGGGGATAATTGACTGGGATATGGTGACGAGGGACAAGTACATGTGGGGCAATGGTACAAGGTTTTTGGTTTGAAATGATTTTCTACAAAAGTTTTTAAATTATTAAAATTAGCCAACAATACATCCATGTTTTCTTCTATATTGTGAAGACTGTTATCCATAACAGGGTTTTCTGAAGTTTTTTCTATTTTGGTATGCTCTGTACAAAAAAATAATATATATGTTAAATGTATATAAAAAAAATAATAAATAAATGGTTTATATTATAAAGTGTTTACCATTAGTTTCACTATCTTGTGACATTTCTTCATGTGGGAAATTGTCCTCTAGCCATTCCAGAGTACTAGACATTTCTGTGAGAAAAAAAAAAAAGATAATATATTTTTTAATCTAATACAGAAAGTTTATAAATATATGAGTAAAATGAAGTACACTTACTATTTCTGGTAAGATAAGTCCTATGTATTCAGTGGGTCTGGTCTTGTTCTCAGTTCTGTTGTGTCTGTGAGGTAATTATGTTGGAAGCCAATTTATCTTCTTGTGGTATAATCCATTTCAGAACATATTGTATTTAAATGAATGGTTAGTGTGTTACATATATGGGTTACATTTCTTATGTATTACTATATATAATGTGTTTGTGTGCTGCTTTTTGAATTTGTTAAATGTTCCTATATTATGATATAACAATCAAACATACCCCCCCACCCCCCCCCCCACAGTTTTTAGGTAGTGGTACTGTTCTCCGAACATGTCCGCGAACATTAAATAAGTTCGCGGACATCAAGTTCATAAGAAGAGATCTAGTCAGTTCCATATGACATGTATATAAAGTCAAAGTCATTATTGTTAAGTTGTGCTACTAAAAAACTATGAAATTCAGTGAAAAAACGTTGTTAAAGGGACGTTATGGTTAAGTTGCGCTACTAAAAACCTATGAAATTCAGTGAAAAAAACTTTGTTAAAGGGACATTATGGTTAAGTTGCGCTACTAAAAACCTATGAAATTCAGTGAAAAAACTTTGTTAAAGGGACGTTATGGTTCCAAGTAAAACCGAAAAACCCTTGAAATTCGCCAGTTATGGTAAGCTAAGCAACCATAACTCGCGCCACCACCGTGCACTGCTAAGACTAACACCCAGGACATCAAAGATGACATCACAAATGTCATTGATGACATCACTGATAACATCACATGTCTGACTCACTATTTTTTCTTTTGCTGACATATCTAGGCCACATGGTTTTCTTCAGTAACAGTCAGAAACTAAGGATTTTATTTTATTTGTAGACATATCCTTCTAGTAGGTTCTTACAGTAATTCCCTTAGAGTACAGTCACATCATATGAAACATATACATATGGGAAAACACAAGCTTGAAAGAAAGCAATCCTTTTTGTGCATAAAGATAATCACTAGACTTATGAGCACTTTCTGATAGTTCTGTTGTTTTTTTTATGGCTGTACCTTCCCTGTATATGGTCATATTTGTATACATTGTACTCACACTACTTTCCTTAGGGTCCAATCACATCAAGTGATACATATACATAGGGTAAATAGCAGCTTTGAAACAGAGCAATCATTTATTTGCATGAAACTAATCAGTTAAGTTATTAATTGTTTCTGCTACTACTTGTGCTTTTTTGCTAACTTCACTTTCCCTGTATATACCCATATTGGTATGTGTTCTTGTGTCTTTGTGTTTTGTCTATAGTAATGCAATTATGTAATACATGGGTTTTATTAGCTACTTATTACATATTTCACAGTACACAAAAATCTATTAAGAAAACAATTATCATTTCATTATTCAACATATTAACATTACGAATATCATACCTTCATCTTGTACGCTGCACACAATGTTATGTTTCTGTATGAGTAGCTTAGTATACTAGATAGAACCCCATAATAGGATGCTATTTATATCAATGCATCGTTCAATGCACTTATTAGGGTATATTTCTTGCAATGATTCTTGACACTTTTTTCGCAACATAATAAGACTCCCTTCTACACATATTTCATGAGAAGTACATACACATGTGGTGTCATCAGTGATGTCATCAATGACATTTGTGATGTCATCTTTGATGTCCTGGGTGTTAGTCTTAGCAGTGCACGGTGGTGGCGCGAGTTATGGTTGCTTAGCTTACCATAACTGGCGAATTTCAAGGGTTTTTCGGTTTTACTTGGAACCATAACGTCCCTATAACAAAGTTTTTTCACTGAATTTCATAGGTTTTTAGTAGCGCAACTTAACCATAACGTCCCTTTAACAACGTTTTTTTCACTGAATATATATAAATAGATGTCATCAAGTTTTCTCTTACCAGTTTGTAGAAATAAGTCCAAGGTCTCAGCACGATACAGCACTCCACGTGCACTCCCACGTTCCTCCCTTTTCATCTCAGAATGGGCAGACCTCTGCTCTCACCTGGCCTTCTACCCCAAACTCCTCTTCCTCGGAGACTTTAATATCCATCTTGATTCTCGGGATCTAGCCTCTGTACTCTTACGTGACTTCTGTGACTTTCTCACAATTCTGCACTCTTGCCCAACCCACTCTGTCGGAAACACCCTGGATGCTGTAATCTCACCTGAGAACCCTCTCTCCAACCCTCTAACTACTCCTCTCCGATCACTCTCTCTTCCCACCATGAGCTTCCTGGCCCCCAACAATGCCTCTGCCTGCTCTGCGAGTCTCCTTCTCTGCCATTCGCCTGATGAAGCAGGTGTCAGTCGCTGCATTCGCCGCCACCTTCATCCCTCCTCCTTCCCCTAGCTCTGACTCTTCCACTGACTCAGCACTATCTAACCTCCATCTTTCCACCTCCAACACTCTGGACATCCTTGCCCCTGGCATGACGATAAGCATGAAGCCTGCCTCCAAATGCAACTCTGTGTATGACTTCGACTTGGCAACTTTGAAACACAAGCTTAAAGCTGCTGAACGGAAGTAGCAGGCCTAGGGTACATCTTCTGACAAACTGGCCTGCTGTGTGCTCCAAAGGCATTATCATCTCACCATATGCTCCAAGAAGAGGGCTCATGTCCAAGCCTGAATCGCTGGGGCCACCAATAACATGGCTGAACTTTTCAAAATCTGCAAGGAACTTGCCAATCCTACTGTGGTCTTCTCCTCTTCTCTTCCCTCCCAGGAACTCTGCACTGCACTGGTCCCTCACTTCTTCTCCAAAACTCAGGACATCCTGTCTGCACTTTCCTTGACTCCGATCCTCACCCCTCCTCTTCTCTTGCCTACCTTGGCCCCCCCACTCTCTCCCAAACTGTCATCTTTCTCTCCCATTACACCAGATGAGGTTTCTAGAATTGTCCGCTCTATGAGATTTTCCTCCAAACATGTGCTCCCCTGCTCTTCCAGAACTATCAAGGACAACATCTCCTCCCTCACCCCTTCCTTGGCTGACCTCTGAAACCACTCCTTTGCCACTGGCTTTTCCCTCAACACCTCAAGCACTCCCTTGTGCACTTTTCTTAAAACAACCTTCATACCTGGCTAACTGTCACCCTATCTCTATCTCCCCTTTCCTGGGCAAACTCATGGAGAAGTTGGTCATCTCCCAACTAACCCTGCAGAACGAATCGACTGGCTTCCTCCACCACCAGTCTGGCTTCAAAGCATCCAGGGGCATGGAAACTGCTCTCCTGAACACTTGTGAAGACCTGCTCTCAAACCTGGATTCAATTCAAACTCTTCCTCTGCTATGATCCTTCACGATCTTTCCTCTGCCTTTGACACGGTCAATCATGCCATCCTCATAAATCGTCTCTGTGATACCCTTGGCATCATAGACTGAGCACTGGCGTGGCTGACCTCCTTCCTTTCAAACCGACACTCCCAGGTGCAATTCAGCCCTTTCCTATCCTCCACCTCACTCTCTACCTGTGGCGTCCCTCAGGGCTCTATCCTATCGCCATGGCTTTTCAATATCTACCTTGGCCCTCTGACCCACTTGATCTCCACCTTCTCTCCTCATTTCCAGTGCTACGCTAACAACACTTGGCTCTCCTTTAAGCTCCCTTCTACCACCTCTGCTTCCTCTCACATACCTTATTGCCTGACTAATGATCTCTGCCTCAATGCCAATAAGACAGAGATCCTTCTCATTGGAACACCTGCTCCCTGTTTCCCTCCCTCTTTCTGGCCCCCCCCACCTTGGGTGCCCTTCCCTCACCTTCCGGTGAGGCAATAAACCTTAGGGTTATATTTGACTCCTCTCTCCTTCTCCCCTCACATCACGGACCATGCCAAGAAGGCCAACTTTCAGCTTTATCTCCCCAGAGGCATTCTCCCTTTCCTCACCTTCTCACAGAAGCTTAATGTCTCCAGAGCTCTGGTTCTCTCTAGGCTGGACTATTGCAACATCCTCTTCCTCAATCTGCCTCCCTTCCCTTCTCCCTCTTCAACTAATCCAGAATAGGGCTGCAAGACTTATCCTTGGCCTCAAGCCAAGGGACCATATCTCGCCATCCCTAAAATCTCTCCACTGGCTCCTGGCTCCTTGTGACCACAAGGATCAAAGTCAAGACCCTTTGCATCATCCACAAGGTTGTCTGGGGCCTGGGACCTCTCTACATCCAGCTTCATCTCTCTAAATGCCTCCCTGATAGAGTTCTGCAGTCCTCTGGCTCCAACTCTCTCCAGCTCAGACGCTTTTCCAAGCAGAGAGTGAGAGGTAGATTCCTTTCTTCAGCAGGAGCCTCCCTCTGGAATAGCCTCCCTGCCCCCCTCAGACTTGAGCCACATCTTTTTAAGTTCCCAAAACTCCTCCAGACTTCCTCTTCTCCTCCTCCTTTCCCCTCCCCGCCTGTGCTAATCTCCCTCTGCTGCTGAGACTGGTGCCTGGTCCCCTCTGAGTCTTAGCAGTTTCTGGCCCTCCTTGACCAGTCTCCCCCATCATCCCTTCCAGCACTTTCTTTCAGGCACCCTTCCAGGACTAGCCTCAGTATGGTCCACCCCGTTCACCGCACTTGTTCTACCTCTTCCACTTTCCCCTGGCACTTGCCCTTGTGGCTCCCCTTACACTTGCCTCCCCCCCCGCCTGGGTTCCCACTCCCACCTACTAGCATCCAATTCCCTTTCTCCCTTCTCCCTTCTTCCATTCTCCCCCGCACTTCTTTAGCTTTGCACTTGCACGGTGAGAATGTCACAAGACCTAATACGACCGTTAATTCTGTTTTTTTCCCTTGTCTCCGCCCCCTTATTTTTATCTTGTGGCGCCTGGAAACACTTGTGTATAGGCGCCATACAAATGCCCAATAAATAAATACAATGTGAAAGGAATTATGTGATATTTTCAGCTTTTAAACACATGTATAAGTCACTTGCATTTCCCAACATGAGAAAAAAGTAATGTATTACTGTGTGCACTTCAGGGAGAATGCCGCTTTGCATGGAACGATCCATCCGATGTGTACAAAAATGCAGAATCAAGCATGCATACAAAACCGCAAACAATCCACACATGTCCAGTATATAGCCCGCAGCGTTTTCACTGTATGCTGTGACACAAATTTGATTTGTCTCAGAGTGTTTCGCAAAACCAAAATTGACTTTTTTAATGAACCCTGAGCTGATTTTCTTAAAGAAAGGTGCTGTCTTTGTGTACAGGGATGTTCAGACAAACATACATAGACACAAATTAAAAAGATGCAAACATGGATGATTCCTATTGAATTCCTTGATGTGTGGATCCTAGCAGTGAGCTGGATGGGCCCAGTAAGCAGTTTCCAGTTTCCAAGCTGTCTGCCAAGTCATTACAGAAAGGGCAAAGACCATACACAAATCAGGTTTGGTTGGGAATGCTTGTGGTTTCGTGCAGAAGGGAGGGATGTGACCTAGCAGTTCGGGCTGGACTGCCCCTTCTGGGGTTGGACTAAGCATGATTTGCATGTGGTATTTCCTCCTTTTGTTGGCAGGCGATGAACATGATCTGGAGGGATGCGCAGAGTGATGCCAGAGGTTAAGATTCTAAACTTTCCAGCTATCCCCTCTTTGTTTTGCTTCAGTCACCCCGAAAGGGAGGGGTATGCCGAGATGTGGGTCCCGGGCCTGCTGGGCTTAGAGACTCAAGCTACTCCTCACTGATGATGTCAATGAGACAAAACATGTCTGGGGATGCTTGTGATCTCGTGCAGAAGAAATGTGTCCAAGCAGTTTGGTTTGGGCTGCCTCTTCTTGGGTGGGACCAAGCCTGATTTGCATATGGTCTTTCCCCTTTTTGCAATGGCTTGGCAGGCGAAGAACAGTGGTCGGTAGGGTTGCCCAGAGCAATGCCAGAGGATAAGATTCATTCTAATCCTTTCAGCCATCTCCTCTTTGTTTTGCTGTACTCTTAGGTATTCCATGTTCTAAATACTCCAAGTAATCCCAACCTGCAAGTAGGTATTATAAATGGATATTTCAAATATCATTTGTTTTGCCCATTACTACCATACCTGTAATGAGACCCAGTGTCTTCTATGACTCATATTTAGTATGTTATTTATTCATGCACTAGAGAAGGTTCGGTCGTTGGCATGAAATGTACCCTATTTTAGGCGATGGCTTGTACGTGTCTCAATAGAAAGACTTAATGGAGCAAAAACAATTTGTATGGACAGTGGTAGTTGGCAACTGTGTGTGAATGAAAGTGCACTTAAGTGATATATCATCAAATTCCTTGGCATGTTCCCAGCACTGAAATGTGCTGAAAGTGGAACCTTGTGTGTTAGTTGCAATCAGTTGCAGCTGCTATCCATTTACAGGGTAATTCATAGAATTCAGCGCACAAGTGGCGCACGCGGCTGACGCACAGTGTGCGCGTGTGACTTTCTGCGCCAGCCGCGTGCGCTAAAATCCATTTCCGCGCACAGCGTATTCATGGATTTTAGCTTCCAAAACCAGCCGTGGCGCAGAGTGGCGCAGCGACCCTGCAGCAGCGCCAGTTACGCCCCCAAGCCCTCTCTGTGCGCCATGCACAGCGCACAAATCCCGTACATGGCGCAGAGGCCCCCAACCACGAAAATGCCTGTAAAAGTCCCCCCCGCACCCCTACGAATACACGTACCCCGGTGCACGGGGAGTCTCACACGCGATTGGAGCGGGGTACGTGTATAAATGGGGTTCGCGGGAAGTTTCACACACGATTGGAGTGGGGTACGTGTATTTCGTGGGTGCGCTGGAAGTTTCACACGCGATTGGAGCGGGGTACGTGTATAACTGGGGTTCGCGGGAAGTTTCACACGCGATTGGAGTGGAGTGCGTGTATTTCAGGGGTGCGCGGGCCCTGTGCGAGTGGGGTACGTGCATTACTGGGGTGCGCGGGAACTTTCACACGCGATAGGCCCTGTGCCAGTGGGGTACGTGTATTTCAGGGGTTCGTGGGAAGTTTCACACGCGATTGGAGCGGGCTACGTGTATTTCATGGGTGCGCTGGAAGTTTCACACGCGATTGGAGCAGGGTACGTGTATAACTGGGGTTCGCAGGAAGTTTCACACGTGATTGGAGCGGGGTTCGTTTATAACTGGGGTGCACGGGAAGTTTCACACGCGATTGGAGCAGGGTACGTGTATTACTGGGGTTCGTGGGAAGTTTCACACACAATAGGCCGTGTGCGAGTGGGGTACGTGTATTACTGGGGTGTGCGGGAACCTTCACACGCAATTGGAGCAGGGCACGTGTATTTTGGGGGTGCGCGGGAACTTTCACACGCGATAGGCCCTGTGCGAGTGGAGTACGTGTATTACTGGGGTGCGGGGGAAGTTTCACACGCGATTGGCCCAGTGCGAGCGGGGTACCTGCATTATGGGGGTGCGTGGGAAGTTTCACACGCAATTGGCCCAGTGCTAGCGGAGTACATGTATTTCGGGGGTGCGCGGGAAGTTTCACAAGCGATTACGCTGTCAGAGCGGGGTACGTGTATCCAGTGGGGTGCGTGTGGAGTCCCACACGTGAATTAGCACTGTAGGTCCTCCCAGGTGTCCCCTCTAGCCCCTCCACGGCCCCTGCAGGCAGCCCACACCACAGGGGACTACCCTGCACCCCTGGTCATGTGCCGCAGCCAGTCCATCCACCATGGGCATGCCCCCCAGCCAGGCCACATGTCACCTTGCACTAGTGATCACCAACTCATGTCCCCCAGCACCCTCACCCCCCAGCAGTCAGGGGCACCTGCCAGCAGACCCCCACTCATGTCCCACTCATGTCCACCAGCACCCCCACCCCCCAGCAGTCAGGGGCACCTGCCAGCAGGCCCCCACTCATGTCCCCCAGCACCCCCATCCCCCAGCAGTCAGGGGCACCTGCCAGCAGGCCCCCACTCATGTCCCCCAGCACCCCACCCCCCAGCAGTCAGGGGCACCTGCCAGCAGGCCCCCACTCATGTCCCACTCATGTCCCCCAGCACCCCACCCCCCAGCAGTCAGGGGAACCTGCCAGCAGGCCCCCACTCATGTCCCCCAGCACCCCCACCCCCCAGCAGTCAGGGACACCTGCCAGCAGGCCCCCACTCATGTCCCCCAGCACCCCCAACCCCCAGCAGTCAGGGGCACCTGCCAGCAGGCCCCCACTCATGTCCCCCAGCACCCCCACCCCCAGCAATCAGGAGCACCTGCCAGCAGTCCCCCACTCATGTCCCCCAGCACCCCCACCCCCCAGCAGTCAGGGGCACCTGCCAGCAGGCCCTCACTCATGTCCCCCAGCACCCCCACCCCCCAGCAGTCAGGGGGACCTGCCAGCAGGCCCCCACTCATGTCCCACTCATGTCCACCAGCACCCCCACCCCCCAGCAGTCAGGGGCACCTGCCAGCAGGCCCCCACTCATGTCCCCCAGCACCCCCACCCCCCCAGCAGTCAGGGGCATCTGCCAGCAGGCCCCCACTCATGTTCCCCCTACATGAAATACAGATGCACAATCATGTCCCACTTCTACACCAAAATACCACAGCATGCCACCCCATTCTTGAGACACAATGACTTCCCAATCCACCCCACACTGACATGCCTATCTCAAGACACAAACCAATAGTCAACTATGTACATCAACACATGTCCGTCACACCCACACACTGGTTGGCATTGATTGTGTAAACCCACATTTTCACATGCATCAACCCAATGAGCGAATCCCACACATGGAACTAAAATATGAAAATGTATTATGTACAAAACAAATCAATGACATGAAAGCATAAAAAACAGCAAACATAAAATGAAAAGCATGTGCAAAAGATGAGTAAATGAAAAGTATAACCAATCCAAACAAATCCGAAAGAAAAATAGTCCAAACTCTCCCTCCAACAACGCAAATCCAAAGGAAACGTAAAAAGAAAAATCCATTGATCCATGGTGAAATCAAATGAAAAAGGTCAAAATAATCCATTGTCCAACTATGTACAATCCATTGTCAAGGGTCCATGAGCCCAACGAAAGAAATTAAACCTACCTAATAAAAAAACTATATACAAATGTGTGTGGCATAGTCCATTCACCAGAAATCAAAGAAAAAGGAAAAGGAAACCTAACTCTAAAAACTATTTACAATGGCAGCGGGCTAGTCCGACGGTTCACTTTTTGATGTCCCGGGCCAGGGCATCATCGAACTCCCGCTCAATGTCCTGGAGGCGGTCCGCTTCCATGGCTCCGAGGGTTCACAGGGACGACGGCATGTTCACCTCCAACTCCCTGCGAATTGCCTCGAGGCACTCGGCCCGCCTCAGTGCCATCCGCATGGAGTTCTCCGCCCTGACCATTGTGAGCCGTGCCTCTTCCGCCCGCTGCCGCTCCGCATCTATGGCGTGGCCCAACCGCTGCCACACGGAAGACACTTGAAATCCTGGGTCCTCCTGCCCTCTGGCCGATGCCTGCCCCTCCGATGTTAAAGGCCCCGAGCCATCATTGCTCCCACCATGTTGCTGCTGCTGCTGTGCCTGCGCCCTGGCTCTTGCTGCCTGCACGTCCTCCTCCGGCTGGGGTGCAGTTGTCGTGGTGGCCACCCCTGCTGGACGTCCAACTCCCGACTGTGGCAGGGATGTGTTCTCCACCAGCCTGGCCTCTGGGTCAGAGGCAGCTCCACAGGGTACCCAGGTGATACATGGGTGGGAAGATGGCATGGAGGATGACTGGCACGTAGGGGGGTCAGGTGAGGAGGGGGTCGCAAGAAGGTCCAGCACACGGAGGAATCCAGCACCAGTGACCCGTCCCAGCAGGTCAACGTGGTCAAAGAGGCATCCGAGATGACGTGCAGTCCCTTCACGAAAAGACCGCAGGTCACCTCGCATGCCCCATTGACGCAACGCTATCCCGGCCAGGACAGGCTCAACACGGTCCCGGATAGCCACGTCCACAGGGAGAGGAAGGCCAGTTGTTGTGTGCTCATCCCCTCCCTGAAAACGGGTCTGGACGTAGGCATCCCTGCTGGTACCAGATGATGCAGTGACATGATCAGGGACAGGATTGCACGAAGGCACCTCCGCGGCGGCCTGCGCTGCATCCTGTCCCTGCACTGCACCACTAGCACCAGTGGAATCTCCACCTCCAGACCCCGTGTGTGTCCCTTCCGCGGCCTCCTCCTCCACCAAACCCCTCACCAAACTGGATGACTCCATGCCATCTTCCTCCGTTGGACCCTGTGGGGTCTCAGCTGCCCCTTCTGCTGCCGAGGAGTCCACCTCCGACCTCTGCCTCTTGGACCTACCCTCGGCAGCTGCAGTCTGGGACGCGGCACCAGTCTCCTCACTCCCCGACGAGATGACAATCTGGGAGGGGAGCCGGGCCTTGCGTCTCCGGCTGGTGGTGCGACCCCTGCCGCTGTGCTCCACAGCACCCTCTCCGCCCTCTTCATCAGTTGACGTTGCAGACACGGAGAGATAAAACACAGACATCAGGGCACTGTACAATGGACTGATACACACATGACAGTTGCACATGAGTGGCAGTGTCAAACTTCAGACATGGCATCACACTCCACGACACATATGTCATTTCAACTCACACACATGAGCATTTCCACAGGAATATTGCACCAGGCAGCACCATCCATACACATACAACAGCATGAACAGCCGAAGGTGAGCCTGACATCACATGAAACACAGGGAGTGCACTAGACATGCACACACGCCACCACACTTACATGCATGTTTACATCTCCTCCAACTGTCGCAGTGATGCGATCGCCATACATGTCACATCTGGCATTCAGCCTTCTACATATCAGTGTCACGTGAATCCATGTTGCATCACAGTTGCACACTTGTCAAATACGCACAC
This sequence comes from Ambystoma mexicanum, assembly GCF_040938575.1. Taxonomy (NCBI): domain Eukaryota; kingdom Metazoa; phylum Chordata; class Amphibia; order Caudata; family Ambystomatidae; genus Ambystoma; species Ambystoma mexicanum. The sequence continues at coordinate 617,942,936 of NC_090935.1, read as the reverse complement.
ATGCACATGTACACAGTGCAGATACATGCAGCAGGAACTACCATCCATGTGTGACACCACAACCATGCCAACGTACACACACAGAAAATCAAACACATGTGCTCCCACACCTGCATTTGCACAGCATGCTTACCAACACATACACCATCGATGTGTCTCACACCTAAGAGGACTCACATGTGGCAGCCTCACGCCCCTGTTCATACACATCCCTACATGGCCCTACGAAAACACATGTGCAACCTGCACACTACTGGCACACCACCACATGCACAGCGTCCAATCAGTATGCATGCACACTTACCGCTCGACTCCAGACGGGTCTGCCTCTCAAGGACCTGGACGTGGAGCGCTGGGCATATGTGTTCCAGGACCCTCATTTGGTGGTCGGACAGGTGGCCCCGGCGCTCCTTGGCATCCGCTGCCTTCAAGAGGCGCCGGGCCTTGTTGAAGGTCCTGGACCTGAAGTCCTCCCAGCGCTTCTTGACATGTTGTAAGTCGCGGACTGCCACCCCCTCCGCGTTGATGGCAGTCACGATGTTCATCCAGATCCTGGTCCGTCCTTCATTGTCGGCGCGCGAACTTCCAAAGAGGGCATCATACTGCCCCAGGACTTGCTCCACCAGGACACCAACTTCCCTGGCACTGAAGCTGGTGGCCCTCTGCCTCTCTGGCTGGGGGTTGCCAGTGGTGCCAGATGGTGGCGTGCCCGACATGGCAACCCCAGAGGCAGGTGTGGATGGGCAACTGGGTCCTGGGGCTGGGCTGTGGAGCGATGGTATCCCAGTCGGGAGTCTTCAGTACCAGCAGGGGTGGTCACAACAACTGCACCCCTGCAGATGGCTGATGTGCAGGTAGCATATAGCAGGGCACGTGGGCAGCAGGCAGTTAGGCAGCAGTAGATGGCAGGTGGGAGCATGCTCAGGGCTCTGGGGGGCAGTAATTCGGCCTTCTGGGCAGGAGCGTGGTCTTCCGTGTGTTGTTGCGTGGCCAGCTTGATACGGAGTGATTTGGCACATGAAAATCTTGCATGTCAGCGTGTAATTCGAGGAAAGGCCCTTCGCACGTAAGCGCGTTAGCACACATACGTGGTTTCATTGGACCAAAGGCCCTTAGCGCGTAAGCGCTTCTGTGACGTGACTTGCGCGGGCGCTTCCCTCGTGACGTGGGCATAGTGGTTCAGCGCACGTGAAAAAACTGCATGTCCGCATGTGAATGCGTGTAATCCGAGGAAAGGGCCTACGCGCGTAAGTGACGTGATATGCGCGGGCGTTTCCATCAACACGGGTGCATGTTCATCGTACACATCCAAAAACTGCACGTCCGAGTGTCAGCTCGTGTAATTGGAGGAAAGGGCCTTAGCGCGTACGCGCGTGATTGACCCTGTACGTGTGGGCCGCTTTAAAAGGTACGCGTAGGACACATTTCCCTTGTACGTGCTTTTCGTGGAGAGCAAGTGGGTGAATTCTGTACTTCTTGTCGGTTCACACGCGATTACTTCACAGCGTTTCAAGTTCGTACTCCCTGTTACCTCTGACAGCGTTCTTTATTTTTTTTGGGCCTGTTTCCTCAAACAGTGTTCACTTCTTTTCACGTTATTTTTCCAGGCAGACGGTGAGTTGCGCACATATTTACCAACTGTGCTTGCCCCGTATGTCGCGTACCCCTTCAGAGGTCATTGTAGGCTGCGTGTAACACACGTACGCTTGTTTTTGTGTTTCTGGGTGCCACAGCGTAGTGCAGGTTCATTTTTCCATGCACATGGTCTACGAGGGGTTGCGTGCATGTTACTTTTTGTTTTTGGGGTGCCTGTGCGTTGCGTGACCCGTCATCTTCCCCCAGGGGTCACAGACAGCCTTGCTAGAGCACTAGAGTACGAATTCCATCTAGTACCCTACCCCTTTCACTCCCAATTGCCCAGGACAATTGTTTACTGCAACTCCCATACGCACAACATCATCAGTGCCATGGTTGGGAGGTGACCAAGCGGTAAGGGAGGCAAAGGTGGCCGACCTCCAAAAGGTGGGCGTGGTGGGCGCGATAGGGGACGTGGCCATGATTTGCAGGATGCCCCTAGACCCCCATCTGTGGAGGACCAATCAGGGACACCCATGCCCCCCCCCCATGGTTGAGGGAAACGTGGCTGACACCATCCCAGCTCAGCCCTTGTTGGACCAGCCCATTGTGGCACCTGACCGGCACAGGATGACTCCCAGGCTGACTTCCAGGTCAGCAAGTCTAAGCCACGTGTGCCGGTGCAAGTTGGTGTCACCAGGCCACGTGGATCTGGGGCAGCGATGTCATCTGCAGCCCCAAGTAGGCAGGGTGGGGAGGCTGCAGGGGCAGCTGCAGCTCTATCCACCCCAGCTCTGAGTCTCCCAGCAGGGACAGTGTCGGTCCTGGTCCATCAAACTGACGTTGCCCCTGCCAACATCACACTTCAGCCAATGCCTGCACCAAGACCTATGGTCATTGTGCATTCGCACACTCCCAGTACCCAGTCCACCTGCGCTTCTGCCCCTACTGACCAGAGCGGCGCAAGCCACTCAGGCTCTGCTCCACCTTTGAAGAAGAGGAAGAAGGGTGCTCTGGCACTACAGGCTGAGACCCCAGACACGGCTACACAGTCTGGCACATCAAGGAAGCCTAGCTTTAATGACCCCGAACTTGATGCACTTGTGACCTATGTGTCGGCACATAGCCGCAAAATGGTGGTGAATGCAGGGTGCAAGACCACACCTGGTCAACGTAGGGCACACTGGCAGACCATCGCGGACCGCATAAGTGCCCTTGGATTTGTGAGGCGCACAGCTGATGATTGCTACAAGTGGTGGAATGACCTGAAACGCAGAGCAAAGAACAAGCTGGCCTCAAATCATGCCGCTACTCTGGTGACTGGCGGTGGGTCTCCACCAGAGGACAACGAACTCTCTGAACATGAGTCTGTTACTGGGACCTTTGTCACAGAGGAACAGATCCAAGGCGTGGGAGAGCTACCTGATTACGAGGCATTGTCCGGTGAGTGCCCATGCATGTGTGTGTAATCCATGTGTATGTTGTTTGGGTGACGGGTTCTGATTGAGTGCCAGGTGAGGGTGTGTACTCCTGAGTGTAATGGGTCACCCATGTGCTTCCTCCAATCCATTCATGTGCCTTAGATTTGAGTATGACAGTATCCCTTCTGCACACAGTAGCCAATTAGCCCCACATTACTGCTGTTGCACTTGAACTATCATCTTGCAACAACATTATTCTGATTTTTTCTGTGTTCATTCAGGCTGATTGTTTAGATTATCCAATTTTTCATATGCTTTTTTCATCCCTAATGCCACATATGTGACATGCTTCTGTCATTGTTTACACCCCACATTGTGCCACTTTAGTTACCTGGTTATGTGAATGTTTTAACCATTCAGGGCGAGGGAGTATTAGCCTGCTGAAATTTATTTTTAGGGCCTGTTTGCATGTGGATCATGATAGTTATTTCCTGTCATGTTTAAGTGACCAACCATTGATGTGTACATCTGCCTATAATCACTGTCTAATTGTACACTGGATGTGTTGCAGTGTGCGGCACATGCATATTTTGCAACACTATTCTGCATTAATCTTCTCATCATGTCCATGTGACATGGATGTGTGACAGTACTCATTCACTGACATATCCCTGTAGTTGTCTAATTTACCATGGCTATGCTACATGACATCTCTGTGCTGGCATGTGTCATGTATGTGTATTGACATGCTACTCACAGGCTGATGTGTGATGCCAGTGCTACACGACATGCTGAGAATGTGTTGCTTTTCCATCTTGGTGTCATCATTGTCTGCCTTTTTGACTCCCCTTCAGAATCATTGACAGTGCATGCATGCCAGGGTTATGGGCATGTGGGACATGTGTTAACCATGTACAGGATCTCTGTCTTGTCAGGCCAATGTGTTTGCTGTGGTGCTCATGCCTGTTTCCATTTCTTGTGTTTCATGTTTTTGCAGGTGACGACGCACTTGATGCTGGTGAGGTTCAAGACATGGTGCGGACCCAGGAGGATTCTCAGCCACAACCAGGCACCAGTGGGGGACGTGGTGTGGTGGTGGGTGACAACACTTTGGTACTGCAGACCATACTGTCGAGAGGTGCCTCTGGGTGCAGCTCCCCAGACCTCTATTCAGGTGCTGAGTCGGATGATGAGACTTATATGCTGTCGCAGGTCAGTGCTTCTGGCAGGGATTCTGTTCTGTCCAACCCAGCTGGACCAGGGGTAGAACCCTCTATGGGGATGTCAGTGTTGGTAGGTCCGCTATTTTGGCAGTTACGGATGCAGGGTCACACTCCACAGCATCTGATCCTGTTCCTGGGCCAGCAGATCAGAGGGGGAATGCAGTCCTGCAGCCTCAGCAGTGCCAGCTCAGCAAGGTGCAGATCGCCTTGTCCCAAACAGGTGTGGTGCACGCCGACTCGGTGGCCGTGCGCCACCAGGCAATACTGTATGGGAAAACTCCATGTACGGTATGGCAACCCAACAGGCAGCATCAGTAGAAATGATGGCTCAGGCAATGGAGAGGGTGGCCACTTCCATTATCCCCCCTGAAGGGCAGATGGAGCAACAACAGCAGGCAACAGACTCCATTTGCCAATCACACAAGGAAGACATGTTGGTGTCCAACAGGGACCGACGGGCGGCACTGGAGACTCTGCGTGAATCCATATCAATAGAGTCACAGGGCCACAGGGAAGCCCTGAGGGTGGAACTCCATAACCTCCGGCAGAGTCTGCTTGAACTTGAGGCTTCCCGAAATGTTAGGGCAGAACAGCAGCTGGAGGAGCTCACACGTTCGCTCTCAGCTGAGCTGCAGGCAACACGTGAGGAGATCCGGGCATCCCGCGAGGCCATGCGTGCAGAAGTGCAGGCAACCCTTGACGTGCTGCATGGGGATCTCCGCACTTTAATCCTCCAGAATCAGACCTTCCAGACCCGCATGCTTGCTGACATGGAGGACCATACCAGGGCTTTGCGTGGGCTGCCTCCCATAGTGCCACCACCTCCTGATGCAGCAGCAGAGGGTAAAGAGACCGACAGCAGTTCTCCCACAATGGCATAGCCATGCAGGCCATGTGCCCATGGAGGTATTTTGTTTTTCGCAAAATCCACGCAGGTGGGTGTTGGTGTGCATCCTGTCCTCGAACCTCCTGGGTGGCCCCCCACCCCGGGCCCCCCACATGGCCATTTATTATTTTTTTTTTATTTTTTTTTTACGGTGTGTTGCCTTGTGTGGCTCCCGTGGGCATCCACTGTATTCCGGCTGGGCACATGCAGGCTTGTCCTGAGTTTGGGTTAGATGCTTGGGTTTGTGACACACACACCCCTCCTGCTTCCCGTTTCCATGGGCTTGCAAAGGGTGTGACCAAGTGACAGTGACTTACACAGTGACATTGGGCTCCCATGAACTGTGTGGGCAGTCTGTAGTCAATACTGTGTGTACATTTCTAGTGGGTATTGTTGTTGTATTGTACACTGCATGGTCTATTGATATGTGCTTGTGCATCCATGTCTTCCTCCTAATTTGCAGGTTCCTTCCTCATGCTTTCACAAGGCTGTCTCCTTTGAAGATGGAGTTCATGTTGTATGCAGTACACTGACACATTTGCGTGGCAGCAACACTCTACAGTTGGAAGGGGTCGATGTGCTGGCTTATTCAGGTTGTAAGGCTACCACTACTTTGACTTAGTACTGTCATGTTTCTGCAATGTTTCATGGTGTGTTGCTGTATTGTGTTGGTGGTAAGTATTTGTACATGTGTGCTGTTTGTTATTGATTACTGGGAGCATATTGTCTGTGGGCATTTTCCATTTGGGACAGTGCATTTTGTGACACTTGTGTCAGGTCTTGTGCATTGCTTTGTTTGCTTTCACATTGCATGACATGCCATGGTGTGTTGGGTGGCGAAGCTGGGGAGGAGTTGGTTGACATGGCGCTATTTTCATGTTGTATTTTTCAAGGGGGTAGTCATTCATGCAGCATAAATGTGTTTTTTTTGTGACACAGCATTGGTTGTCTTTTGGCAGGTAAGGATGCACACAATGTAACACTTCCAGGTGACCAATCTCAGGATGGTATGGTTGTGACAGTTAACCGTCCCTTATGTCATCATCATTGATTGTCAGCTGGTATGTGCCAGGGATGTGTGCACTCCACAGGGGTGTGATTTTAGGTGAAGTAATTAGCCACCAGCTGCGTACGGGCTGCCTCACCACGTGCCCTTTCCCCTCCCATGCGCGGCGGCCGTGCTTGTGGTTGGGGATGTGATCCTGCACACTACTGGGGGCGCGTATAGCAGCTGCCCACCAGAGCGGTCAAGGGAGCGAAAGCGTGACTTGAGCACTCCGAATGTGCGCTCCACTATGCCCCGGGTTGCAATATGGGCTCTGTTGTATTTTACCTCGGGTGGTGTGGTGGGGTTCCGAATTGGCATCACCATGTGGGTGCTCAGTGGGTAGGCATTGCCCCCTGGGGAGGTGATGATGGGTATCATTAGTGGGGTTGTGACATTACTCAGTATCTGACATGCATGCATGTGCAGGGGCATTTATACTCACCAAGCAGCCATGTAACACCATGCCGCCCAGCTTCTAGGTCCCGGTTTAGGGTTGACATTCTGTATATGAAACTATCACAGGTGGACCCTGGATAGTTGGCATATACTGAGGTGATGATTCCCTTGGCATCACATACTACCTGCACGTTGATGGAATGCCAATGCTTGCGGTTTCTGTAGATGTGCTCAGTTGCCCTAGGAGGACGTAGAGCCACATGGGTGCAGTCAATGGCACCTAGCACTTTGGGAAAGTGTGCCACCCCGTAAAAATCCTGGACGACAGTCGGCCTTTCTGCAGGTGTTCTGGGCAGGTATATGTGCCTACGGACTGATGGGCGTGCAGTCATGATGGCCAACACCTGGTGCAGGCAGCGTGACTGCGTGGCCTGTGAGACCCCCCCCCACTATGGCAGTTGTCCACTGGAATGAACCAGTGGCCAAGAAGTTCAGTACATTGAGCACCTTTTCCAAGGGGCTCAGTGCTTGGGAGCACAGGGTGGGTCATGTGAGGTCATCCTCCCACTCACTCACCAGGTCGGGTATTATGTGAGGTGGAAACCTTTACCTCCCATACACCTGGTCATCAGGCATCCCAAAAAGGCTGGTTCTGGGTGTAAAAATTCTGGGCCTGACTATCCTCCTCCTCCTCCTGCGGTATCCCACGACCACTGCTTCGAGGAACGGTATATTCATCTTGCCGTCTGAGCTTGTTTGTAGTTTGCGTGCACTTTTATGCTGCGCGGGTCCACGTACGCCTGCTTCCTGCTGGCGTACATGTTTCCGGATTAGCGCGTCTTTTTTGGCGCACGCATTGGCCACGTTTGATTCCATGAATATGTGTTGTAGACGCGCGTGTGGGCGTTCCTTGCATTTGGCTCCTGTACTTCCCCCGTGACGCCCACATTTTCATGTGTTGTTCCCCATTTGGCGTGTTACGCCCCCTGTTCTGCCTACTTTAGTTGTGTGCGCTGCGCTATGTGTGCTTTCGCTGTGCGCGGAGCGCACGCTGTTTGGAGACGTGTGCGCCAGCGTGCGCCACGCAGGATTTTAGCGCACATCCAGGGATTGACACGCGCACGGACTTCCATGAATCGCTGTGCGCGGGTTTCGCTGCGATTTTCGCACTTGCGCTGCGATTCGCACGCTTTCGCATGCTTGCGCGGGAATTCAGCGCACATTTATTCCCTGAATCGGCCTCTTAATGTCAGAGTCTAGCTATTCGAGACTTGGTCGAAAAGTGTATATTTTGCTCTACTTGTTTGCTTGAAGTGTGCGCCTTTTTTATGTTGAGTACTTTGATGACTCTTGTTGCTTAAAATGGTGTGAACTTTATTACTGTACTTTAGTCGTGTTATGAAGGTTATTGGTGTATTTTGTTGATTGAATGGTATCTGAGAATGTCCGCCTAATGGAACATTGATAATACATGTGTGCAGGTTATTCTCATGTTGCCAGTTGACATGGTGCAGTGTGTAATGCCTGCCGTTTTGGAAGGATTTTATTAGTAGGCATGTTATTAATTCACAGACATTACCCAATCAATACAAATAGTATTTATAAAGTCCATATTGAATTTGCCTATACCAGGCATATACTGGCATTATGGACTGAATCATTGGTGGGTTACTTGTCATATGCTGGCAGCAGCTGCATTTGTTGGGCTACACCTGACTATAGCAGGCTTTTCATGGTATTTTGGAGGGGTCATTGAATCTGAGCTTCCTAAATGTTGGCTTTTTCTGCAAGGCTGCACCTCACCTATGATGACTTACCAGTCATTTGAGCAAGGACCTATCACAAACCTGTAGTACCTTTGCATATGGTGACGATTCAGGACATATGGTGGCATTATTGCATGTTGGGGTCTTTGAGGATCACTTGACATATGAAAGCCACATGTTTTGGTTTTGCCGATGTTTTTTTTATTTGCAGTTAAAACAAATATGCAATTTATGAACGTATTTTCTGTGCTTCTAAGGCAAGGTGATGCATGTTTGCCTCCTTTTGAACTCTATTTATCACACTTCTGCTGGGAGTCTACTAAAACTATTGTGCTTACATTTCCACCAAACCATATGGTTTCTGAAGCAAATGTCTGTGAAAAGACATGGAGTAAACAGTATGGAGTCCATTTTGAAAACTGTTTTTGGGCCAAGTGAAGGAGGTGCATTAGGCATCTCCTTCAATTGCACCTAAAAGTTTGGGCCTGATCCACAAAAGGCATGATGGGCAAACTCAGAACCCCATTGCGCATTTTCAGAAATAAGGATGCGTTTATGCACATTTTGCCTCTTTTTGAACAGGTGCAGGAGGATGCACAGTGCATGACAGCTTCATTTCTAATCTAGTCATGCACTGTTTTTAAAGTGAAAATAGTAATGGTGTAAACTGCTGCTCTCGCACTAGCATTTCTATTCCCCCAAACAGCAACAGAGGGAATTTTCTTTTCTGCACATTTCACAATGATGGGTACTCCTTTTCACTGTGAAATGCGCCCTCAGCACCCACGTGGTATGGGAGCCTGTTATACATTATGGAAAGTGTCTGGCTAGAGCATCTTTTGCGCTGCTGCACAGCCTCCAAAAAATATACAGGTCACTTTTTTATTGAGGTGACATATGCATTTCTTAAATTGGCGCAAGTATAAAAAGCGTAAGACTCTGAACGTTCACTTATGACTTGGTGAGTTTGGCTATGTTTTGATTGCATTTTCCAATGTGTTCTGCGCTGTGATGTTTGATTGATTTTTAATGCTATCCAAATTGCATTTTCAGAATCACCCAGCCCTCCGGTAACAGTGACAACCTCTGGCCATTACTTGCAGTTGAATGAAATATTATTGATTAACAACCGAGAATTTCTGCCTTGTCACATTATGGACCAGCACTGGAAGTACTACCTAGAATGTGAAGACTTTGCCTTTTGAGAATAATCTGATGTGCAACATTTTATTGATATTCAACCATGCTTAAAATGTGTTTACTTTATAAGTTGTTGATTACTGCAAGTGCAGATCTGAAATCTATAGTTGTGTAGAGCTCACAACTAAAAAAGATGTGGACTCTGTTCAATAAATGTGTGTGTTTTGGAAGACACAACATGTTTTTTGAGTTCTGAGAAAAGGCGTTTTATGCTTGGAACATTCTACAAACTCTATCAAAACACGTCCAGGAATTGAGAGAAAACTTCAACTCTTTAAGTGCTGAGAATATATATATTTGTTCCCCCATTTATATAGGAAATCATTGAAGTCACGCCCAGTCCCACACTTTAAACTAAATGTTTCTAAGTTAGGGAGAAAAAAACCAAAATGTATTCTTGAATCAAAAGTGAAATAAAGTGTATTTACTGTTAAATCCTATAATTTAATGAGTACTACTGCTCTCTAGAATAGAAACTGGCTGATTGTGTATTTGTTACATTTCTTAGGTAGATGGATTGGTTACATTAGACATTCATTTGTTGGGTAGGCGTGAGAGGTTATCTCAGTACGTAGATTGGAACTTACATTGTTTGAATACGAAGGGAGGCAGCAAGGTTACATTAGAGCTGCAGTAATACATAGTACAGTTGTGGGGTTAGGGATATCCTAGTCTAAAAGAGGCAGTGGTACTGGGTATGAGTGAGTGAGGGTGAGTCCTGTCAGTTTGTATGTAAGGGTTAGACAAACAGTCTGTTTTTAAATGTGATCTAAAATATGTGTATATACATATATATATATATATATATATATATATATATATATATATATATATATATATATATATGTATTACTCCTACGTCCCAACCCCTTTCCTCCATACTTTTGGGATATTCCGTCCAGTGGGACGGGACCGGAGCACTTTTGTAAAAAAGCATCAAACTGAAAAAATGTGTCCTTCTTCTCTTTTTACGCGGGGTACCACACGCGGCCGTAACCCTGCCCTCCTTAGCTCCACCCATGCATTGCCCTTCAGTCCTTTTCTCTGTGCTGCATCACCAGGAAGACATTTTTTCTTTCCCGTTGTCCTTCTCTCCTGCTCCGGTTCTGCAGTCGCGTAGTCCTCTGTCTATACCAGATCGTTTGGGATTTGTCTCTTGTTACTCTTGCAAACGTCGCTTCGCTAGGGCGGATCCCCATTCTTTCTGTTTGGAGTGTCTGGGACCGTATCATCGTTGGGACTCGTGTTTCCACTGCGACTCCCTTTCGGTCCGGGCACTTCAACGTTGTCTTCGTCGGTGGGATGAGATCTGCCAGCGAGTTCCTCCACCACATTTTCAGCTCTTCATCGATGAAAAGAAGAGACCCCCTGGTAAGTTCCTTATTTTTTAGGGCACCCCGGCTGGGGGACTCCTTTCCGGGGTCCTCCAGGTCCGGCAGGGGCTTCAAAAGCTCTGCTACCAGGGTTTCCCCTGAGGTGCCTCGCAGGCTTAATGGGCGTACCAGGGTTTTCTCCAAGGGTTCCCACGAGGGTCCTGCTGACACCAGATCACAATCCGAGGTTCACCAACCAGGTGCTAATAAACAGCCCAGTCGTGCTGAGGCTTTGGGTACCGGAGCTCGCACCAGGGTCTCCTTGTTTGGAGCTTCCCATACAGACACCGGGGTGCGCCCTGAGGCCTCCGTTGAGGCTTTCTGTACCAGACCACGGTTCGAGGCTCCTCTCGGGGGAGCTATACAGACGGGACTCCGTTCCGAGGTTCCTCTCATCGAGGCTAAGGTGTGTACCAACAGAACTGAGAGACCCGTCAAGGTCTTGTCTGTGAGGTGGATTCCTCAACATTCCCGTGCTCGCGGTGATACCGGTTCTGTTGAGGGGGCACGGGGAGAGGTCGCTGACCATTTCTCCTCTGTTACCAGCTTGGCCGAGGTTCCTCTCTTGGAGGCTAATTCAAAGGGTCACAACAGGATGTCCAGTAAACATCCCAGGCCCCATAGTACCGGCTCTGCCGAGGATCCTTGTGTCAAGGCTAAAGTTTCGATCAAGTCCCCTGGAGTTACCTGACTCATCCACACATGTGACGTAGTTCTCCTCAGATGCTCACAAAATGGTGGGCTTTCCCGTGTGGTATACGGTGGCCATTTTAGATTCTTCCCTCACACCCACGCTATCGACGGCAGGTGCTGGGAACCTTCTTTTTCTTGGACTAGGTTGTCCACGGGACAGTGCGAATCCATCCCACCCTTCTTATGACTGGTGCACTCGGATGCCACTACCGCATATGGTTTTGCTTCCTCCTACTTCTGCCCATTGGTCTATGTAACACTTGTATACGAGTGCGATAGAAATAAAATATCAATATCAATATGTAGACCCGGTTGGTGGCAGGCCTTCTTGGCAGCCTTCCTCACTACGTTCGTGGGGGTATGCCCCTCATGAGCGGCCTCTGCCCATTCCAGCGCCTAAAGTTTTGGCAGAGGATGCCTTTTTCGGGAAGTTTCAGAGTCTTAGGAATACTGATCCCATGAGGGAGTACTTTAAAGGTCTTTTTAGGGAGATCTGCCCTCTGGTGCTGCATCCTGCCCCGGCAGTTCCAGTCACGGCACCTGTCGCAGCGGTACCACCTCTAACTCCTGGCCCACCTCCTCCTCTTTCGCCTCTGCCTCTGTTGTCTCCGGTTGACAAGAATCCAGCAGAGCGAGACGTCGATTGACCGGCGGGTCCTGACGTGCTGGACGACTTCCAGGCAGATCAGGATTGTGAAGACCAGCCCCGCTCTGTCAGAGCATTCCATGACCAGGTCCTGGACATGATGTCACTCCTTGACATATCAGTAACTGAGGCACCCGCTCCGCAGGAAGGGGTGCTTTCGGGGGTGCTCACTTGTCTCTGCAGGAGTGCACCAGCCTGTTCTTTCAAAGGGACGTTCTGGCCGAGGCCCGCAAAGTCTGGGATAAACCCCACACTGGGCTACATATCAGTAAGAGAATTGACGTCCGTTACAGGCTTCACACCTCAGAGGAAGTAGCCTTGGCGTCATGTCCTCTCCCTTCCTCAGCGGTGGTAGCGGCCACCACTCTGCAATCCAAATTGGCCTCTGCGACCTCTACTGCCGCAGCTCAAGTTCTGGCCAAGAAAGAAAAATTGCTCAATTCTCTGGCCAAGACAGTTTTTGCCAACTTGGCGCTGCAATTGTGTCAGGCTAACGCAGAGCTCATTTTGGCGGCAGTGAATATGAAACTGTGGAGGGATTTGGCAGACTTCCAGGAGTTCATTCCTGGGGTCAGGCTTGAAGACTTTAAAGGCGGTTTGTCAGACGGTGGGTATTAGCGCAGGATATGCTGGAGGCTTCTGCGCACCATGTCGATACCTCAGCTCGAGGCCTCATGTTGGGGGTGGACACCTCTCGTCAAGCTTGGCTTCATGTAACAAAGTTTTCGAAGGAGGTCCAAGATAAAGTTCAGGACCTGCCTTTTGACGGCAAAGAGTTGTTTCATTCTTCAACGGATGACGAACTTACAAAGACTTAGGCGAGCACGCAAACTGCCAAGTCTCTGTCGGTGCTTGTGAAGCCCCCAGTCAAAGCTCAGAGATTTGGATCCCAGTTTCGGTCTCCTCAGGCTTCAGAGGGTTGCAGGACCGCTGGTCAGGCAGAGCTGATCCTCTGACAGGTAGCTCCTGTTGGAGAAAGCAACGGGTTCGATTTTTCTCTCGGTCTTCAGCCTACTCTTCAGGGACAGGTAGTCTCTCCGCTGAAAAATCTACAAAATGATATTTGTTGACGCTCGCGCAAAACTCCGGTGGGAGGACGAATCTCATCTCATCTGAAGGCATGGCAAACCATCACCGGAAACCAGTGGGTTTTGTCCATCGCTCGGGTGGGCTTCCGCTTACCCCTCCCCCATACCCATCTTTCAATCCTCCCTTGCCACAGTCGGGGACGCCCTCCCTCAGAGCCGAGGTCCATAAGCTTCTAGATCTGAAAGCGGTGGAGCCCGTTTCAGTCTTGTCTGTTCACGGTGCCCAAACCCAACCAGGCTGGCCTGTGCACCATCCTAAACCTTTCCCAGTTCAACCTTTCTCTTCCCCAAGAGAAATTGAAGATGATCACCCCCTGTCAAATAAAGTCCTCTCTTCAGAAGGGTGACTGGCTCAGCGTTGTGGACCTTGAGGACGCGTATATGCATATCCTGATCTGGAGCCCGCATCGGAAATATCTGCCGTTCACCCTGGGAGAGGAGCACTTCCAATTCAGAGTGCTCCCTTTTGGTCTCAGCTCAGCACTGCGTGTCTTCACGAAGATGATGTCGGTCATAGCGGCTTTTCTGCGGCTACAGGGTATTCATGTGTATCCATATTTGGACGACTGGCTCCTGCCCAGTCCTCCACTAACTATGCTGATCATACCCAGATCCTCATCCCGTTGGTGGGAGATTACAACCATGATTTGGCCTTGGTGAACAGGGTGTACCTCATCGTCCAGGCATGGATGGCTTCTCATAGTCTATGCCTGAATGATGGCAAGACCGAACTCATCATCCTCGGTTCCACTCCCAACGTCACCAAATTAGACCACAAATACACCAGCTTCATCATTGACGGGAACTCGACCAAGGTAGCCAAAGAAGTGAAAACATTAGGAATATACATTGACTCCTCCCTATCCTTCCACAAACAGGTCAGCTCCATGGCATCATCCAGGCATTCACATGTAAGCTTATAAGAGCAGCCAAACCCTACCTATCCTCACAGAGCTGTATCACTCTAGCCAGAGCCCTTGTATTATCAAAATTAGACTACTGCAACTCCCTTTACGTGGGAGCCAACAAACAGGTTACCAACAAAATCCAGATGCTGCAAAACAATGCTCTCAGAGCAGCGCTCAGCATCCCTAAGAGAGAACATATCTCCAACATCAGGAGAGCTCATAACTGGCTGAACCAAAACGGGCGGCAACAGCTTTCAGGTGAAAGCAGCCGAACATTGGAACTCCCTACCGCCCTCATTAAGGACTCCTCAACCCTACACCCACTTTAGACATAACTACATACAGTGGATAAAACACAATGGCCCTCATTACGACCCTGGCGGAAATCGAAAAACGATGGCGGAAATGCAATACCGCCATCGAATAGCGCTCGGTGCGACTATGACCCGTCACCGCAAAGTACGATGCCATTAGCGACACCGTAGTGAACGCCAACGCTAACTGCACCAAGTACGCGCGCGCGCGCCAGGCCAAACCGTAAATACCACCATGGCGCAACGGTACGCGAATTCCGACCCTAGCGGACATGTACCTAACGCCATCAAGCACGGCGGAAAGTACCATTCCGCCATGGTGAGAAGTACGGCATCGCGAATCAACCGTAAACGGCCCCACTGAGTGCCTGTACACCGCTCCCTGGCCACATTGTACAACTCCCCGTAGGTGCAATGAAGTCACAATGCAACCAGTGAAATGTACAAGTCACCCATGCATGCCAACGAACAAAAGAATCTCAAGAGGGGCCAATGGGAGCTGCAGGGCACAGATGGCACGAATACAGAAGCCATTCCAATGGACATGACCTCAGTCTCCCACCAAGAAACGCACGCAAACACAGGCACCTGTGACCAGCAATATTCCGAAAATCACATCATTCCACCAGTCCACCTGGCTGACCGGCATCTGTTACACAAAACCTAATCCCCCGCCCCTGAGCATGACATCATTCAAACAGTCATATTGGCAGCCCTCATCCCTGACCTCACTGGGCTTCGTAGGCAAACGCGCCCAGCACAGTACCACGCAACTATACTCCGAAGCTGGAACCCAATGCAGATCTCCTCACAATACATCGCTCCCCAAATAGGAATATGCCACATCACTTGCAGAGAAGAACGCTACACGGCCCATATCAGAATAGAAATTTAATGCACAACAAATTCACCAAGCCCATACAGCCATTAGGCCATGAACTCCAAAACACATTTCACCATTGTGGGCTGCATCCGCAAGAAATGACCAGCTACTTCTTGTGTGACGCCCTGTTCCTTCATGGTACACAGGGCCACATTCTCGTACGAAAAGGCAACATGGAAGCGCACAGAACCGCAGGGCCGTCCCAATGGGGAGGCACTAGTCCAGCTGAAAGGCCGAAATGTTGCTCCGAGCCACTAGTACTGCGTAAGGGCATGTGGCCCATTGGCGATCGTCCCATAAGATCGTAATGCTGCTCCACTGATTAACACGAAGCAGCAGGTGTCGGGAGTAAAAGCCATCTGCAGGAGTGGCATACAGATGGCAGTGGCAAAAGGGGAGGAGATACCTGTCAACCAAAAGAAAAGAAAAAGAATAGAATGGCCATCAGAACTACATTCGAACAACTCACTTCAATGATCACACTAAATCCACAGCCATATGCATGCTAGCCCACTCCAAAGGATCATCACCACCCAAAAACCACTTGTGACTCATAACTATCTATATCGAGGTGAAAACACCATCAAAAACGAGTGTACCTGTGCATGCGTCTGTGAAAACAGAATCCATCAGATGGGATTGGTAACGTGCATGGACACAAGTGTCTGAAGGCGCGTCGAGACAGGGAGGGCTCAACAAGGCCAGATAGACGATGGTCCCACTATGGCAGCCCTGCATCACATAGCGCAGGGGAGGCGGACAGATTCCAAGAAGCCCTGTACATGGCAAACACTGTATCAAATCATCTGTCCATGCATCCATTCATCATTCCCTCATCCCGTAATGATAACGCCTGTTTCCATACTCACATAACATGTGAGAATTCCATTGAGTCTGTGCGTTATGCAGCCTGCAAAATCCACTGTGCCCCAGCCCGTAATTCCAGTGTTGTGAAGTAACATGTATTTGGGAACGTCCGGCCTCATCGTCCACTTCGCTATTGCGCATCCCAAACTATTCATATCAATAATTGCATCCTCGCCATGGCCCCTGTCCCAAGGACATTGAACAATAGAACGTTATATTTGCAGTCAGACCTGTGGGCATCTCCTCGCCACTAGCTGATAACCGAAAGCTCCACCCTTCGAATTCCTCATTTGCAACATCACGTCGAAAAAGGCATCTGTGGCCGCTTGAAATCACAAATTAATCCATCGAGTGCGGCTGTGTGTGAAAATGGCAACTGCCTTCACTCACAAATGGGACGCCCCGCCCGTCGTTGCAACTCGGTACAGTGATGCATGAGGGTCCACCGTTACTCGAGTACTACGTTCCACTGACCCTTCACAAGTCTGTTCGCGACTGCTAAGATAGTATGTGAAACAATGGGACCATAGCCGAATGAACATATCAACCAATGTTACACGGCCATCGGGTACAAATACATGATTGTAATAGCAAGATGCCATTCCTCGAATTGCAGCGTTGTGTGCGGGACGTGCTCGGCCAAAGGGGAGAGCAGCTTGCACAGGTGGAATGAATCACCACAGGTGGAGGCCATACAGCCTGAAAACACATAAATTGCACACCCAGTCTCCTCCCACAACCACACCCACTCCGAAATGCTACCGGCAGGACTAGCTATGTTGGCCCTGGGGGACCTGATAGCACTGCAAGTACTCCAACTTCAAGAAGAAGACGAACACCAACTACAACCGGCCGCACGGAGGAGACGCAGGAGGAGGAGGAGGGCAAGGCAGGGCCAGCAAGGGCCGCCAGCACAGCCACTACCACCACGCAGGCAGCCCGCAATCCCACGCCTCCGAGCACATCCGTTCAACCTCACTGATGAGCAGATCCACACCCTCTACCGTTTGGACCGGGACACCATAGCCGCCATTGTGGACATGACACAGGCTGACCTTGTCAGCATGATAGATAGCCCAACCGCCATCCCACCCCTACTGAAGGTGGTGTCTGTACTCCACTTCCTGGCCACAGGCACCTACCAGCACACAGTCGGACAGTTGCATGGCATTTCTCAGCCACTGTTCTCACGGACACTATTGCAAGTGCTCGATGCCCTCCTGCAGCACGCAGACGACTACATCTCTCTACCACGCTCGGAGCAGGAAATTACCAACACAAAAGTGGGATTGCATGCACTTGGCGGCATACCGGGTTGCCTTGGTGCCATCGACTGCACCCATGTGGAATTGGTCGTCCCACATGCCATGGAGGCCCAGTACCGCAACCGAAAACAATTTCATTCTCTGAATGTACAAATGGTGTGTGACTCCAACAGGATCATTACACATTGTTGTGCCCGATTCCCTGGATCAACCCATGATTCTATGGTCTTGAGGAACTCAACAATACCACGCTACATGGAGCGACACGCAGGGTACAGATCCTGGCTACTCGGTGAGTCTCATTTCATGCATGATGATGTGGGGTATGTGATGCGGCAATGACCTGGCAGGAAGGGGGGGGGGTGCGTACGTAGCAATGGCATTCCACATAATTCGTTTATCGTCCACATACAGGTGATGCCGGATATCCACTGAAGAGATGGCTCCTCACACCAGTCCGGAACCCACGGGACCAGCATGAGGAGGACTACAACCATGCCCACTCACGTACCCGTGTAGTCATTGAACAGGCATTCGGCCTACTGAAGACTCGTTTCCGGTGCCTCAGCAGTTCTGGCGGGGCACTCCTGTACCGCCATGAGAAGGTTGCAAAGATGGTGATGGCATGTGTCATGCTACACAACATGTGCGTACGTAGAAATGTGCCCATGCCCCTGACGCAGAACTGCAAGCACCTGAAGATGGTCATGATGAGGGTGGGGATGTGGCAGCACCTCAAGGAGTCCGCGAGGCACAGGAGGGCCGTGACATTCGTCAGCATCTCATTGATGCATGCTTCTAGCACTCACGCCTGGTGGCTGATACATGGACACGGGACTCGTGGCACTGTGTGTGTCTGGTACATGCACAATATGGACTGTACGCCTATGATGGCCTAGTACACAAAGATCATTGTCCACACATCTCATTGGTTGATGGTGCATTGTTTATGGCATATGTGATATCATGTTGAACACCCTATCGACCCGCCACCCAAGTGAGCCCAACACACCCCCTCCACCCTCCTACCTCCCCCCCGAACACCAGTGTCCAAAGATGCACATTGTCAGTGGGCAGTCGCTATTGCAAGCCCCCTCTGCGGGTATCAGGGGCACCCCTGCCTGTGGAGCGCAGGTTCCTCCCAGATCTACGTTGGGGGCTGCCCTGGACGGAACTTGCAACGGATGATGTCTCTGCCTGCTCACGTCCATGCATGTCCCTAAGGGTTTGTGAGAGCTCAGTGAGCACACGGCGCACTGCGGCAAGTTCGGCACATACGTCTTTGGACGTCGCATGCAGTTCCCCCCTCAGGCTCTCGGTGCTTCTCTCCATTTGGACTCTCAGGCTCTCGGTGCTACTCTCCATTTGGACTCTCAGGCTCTCGGTGCTACTCTCCATTTGTGCCCTTAGTGTCTCTGTACTTCTCTCCATTTCTGCCCTGAGTGTCTCAGTTGATGTTTCTATGTCTGCCTTAGTGCCCCCACATTCATCGGCATGGTCCTTGAGGAGCGTGGCCAGTTGCTGCTGTTGCACGATTAACTGGTCGAGGGACTGTTGCCTCTGCTGGGCCATGGCCATTTGCGGTGGTGTCACAGAGTGGCTGTTCGCCTCATGTTGCCCTGCCACAGGGCTTGTGGGGGATGGCCAGTCGTCGTCTTGTGGGTGCCCCTGCGTGGTATCCTCATGGTGTACGGGATGGAACAGACAGGGGGATTGGGACAGGTCATGGATGGATCTGACTTCGACATCCCCGTCTTCTGTGTCGGAGCATGCTGCCATTAATGGGGTGTCACCTATGGTGCTGCTGCCACCAGAGGCAGTGCCTTCTGTGGCATCCATTGGGGGGACCTGTGGTGCTGCTGTTGTGGGCATGCTGGCTGTTGGGGTGCATGTTGATGTTCCCTCCTCTGTGCTGCCACTTGATTTGTGCTGCTGCCGTGTCTTGATGCGTGCAGCTGAGGTGGAGGGTCTTTGGCCGTTGGTCTTGGCCCTCTTTGCAGGTGTGCTGGTAGGGGTGTCCTGAAGCTCGTCGTTTGGATCGGACCCTGTGGTGGAGTAAAGGAGGGCGAGCGTTATTAATGGGTCTGTGGGAATTGGAATGGCAATGTATCACATGCATTGGGGTGGTACCTGAGGGTGATTTGGGTCGGGGCCTTGGAGGTGCTTTCATTTGTGTGTGGAGTGAGGGTGCAGTTGTTTGGCAGCCTGCAGTTAGGGTGTGCCTGCTGCACGTGTAGTGGGTGTTTTTGGGGTTTTTAATTATTTATGTATTTATTGTGAGTTTTAAAGTAAGCTATCAGGCCAATGTGTGTGGACGTTCTCCTGGCCATGTGTTACTGTTGCGCTATGTGGACACATGTGATTCACATGATTGGACATTGTGGATTTGGCATGGTTTTATTTGGCCCACCTACCGGATTCTCCGGATGTCTGCACTCCTTTCTCCATCCCTCCGACTCCCTCTATGCTCTCCATTCCTATGGTGGAGGCACAGATTTCTTCCCAGGGGGTCAACTTGATGGGTGATTCCGATCCTCCCCCGGTGGCTGTGGCAATGTTGCGGTTGGCAGAAAGTATGCTACGGACGCGTATCCGCAGGTCGTCCCATCGCTTTCTGCATTGCTGTGGGTTGCGGGGTGCGGTCCCCACCGCACTTACCCGCTGTGCCACCAGGGCCCATATGGCCTTCTTGTTCGCAAGTGCCGTCCTGGTCATTTGCGTGGAGAAGACGGCGGCAGCATTCTCCTGGAGGGTCTCTGTAAGCACGGTGAGTTCCTCACGGGAGAAGTGGACCTGCCGCTTGCGGTCGCACGCTTTCTTTGCTACTTTTCCCATTTTTCTTGGTTTCACTAGGGTGGATGACGGGTTGGGATGTGTCTCAGGGTAGTGTTTTTAGTGGTTGTGTGGATTTTGTGGTTTTATAGGTGTACGGCGTGTTGTTTCCCGTTCCGGGCCCATGTTTTTACTTCCGTTTCCGTATATTTACGGTCACCGTACTTTCCGGTTGGCGCTCACTGCGGTGTCCGCTAAGATGGGTGGCGGTATTGCACCTAGGGCGCCGTACGGCGGCGGTGTGGGCCGTTTTGGGGTCATTTCCGCCATCGCGGACTTTGCACTTCCGCCATGCCGTGGTGCTTGTGCCCGATGGGTCGGAATGGGCCGCACTTTGCTCCATCGTGCAATGGCGGAAACGCTATTTACGCTGTGGCGGTCCGGTCAGTCACTTTCCGCCAGGGTCGTAATGAGGGCCAATGACTGCTAATTGACTGCCTAACCTACCATGCCACTGTAAACCATGTAAATATGTATATTTTTTAAAATTGTATATCTCTGCCTCTATTGTAACTGTTCCAACCAATGTACTCACTGTAACTACTGTACAGCACTGTAACTAAGCTGAGAATAATCTTGTGTCCTCCTGCGCCCACTTACCCTCGGGTCTGGCCCGCAATACAAATGAAATGAATAAACTTGTCCAGTGAAAACCTTGAGCAACCTTCAGTCTCTCCTCCAGCTCCTGTTCTGCCTTGAGCTGTCGGTGAACTGGAGGAAATCCTCCATGATGATCTCTCAGGACCTGATATTCCTGAGTTTCCGTTGGAACATGATCGACTGCAGAGTGTACCTGACTGTGGACAGGATGGTGGATCTGTTGACCACGTGTCAGGTTTTCATTCAGTCAGAGAGCATGTCGGCCCAGTGGTTCCAGAGGCTTCTAGGCCTCATGGCCTCGTGCATGCTTGCTCTTCCCCTTGCTCATCTCAAGATGCGACTCACGCAGATGGCTCTTCGGATCTCCTGGCTTCAGGCAGTGGACCCGGACACCAAAATGATTCCGGTTTCACCCTACATGATGGCAGATCTATGGTGGTCATCTTCCAGAAATCTGTTGGTGGGTGCTGCTTTTCAGGAGTCCCCCCCTCAAATGACCATTAAGATGGACTCCTCCCTTATTGGGTGGGGCGCAACATTGGATCATCTTCAGGTTTTCGAACTATGGTCACCACAGGACAGACAATTTCACATAAATTATCTAGAGCTTCTGGCGCTCAAAGCTTTCAAGCCAATGATTGTGAACAAAGTGGTCTGCATCCACACAGACAATGCAGTATCCATGTTTTATATCAACAAGCAGGGGGGTACCAGGTCACCTCCCCTTATAGATCTAGCCAGTCAGATTTAGGAATGGGCCATCTAGCACAGTGTTTGGTTGCAGGCAGTGCACATTCTGGGCCAATTGAATGTGACTGCAGACTCTCTCAGCTGATGAGCGGTGGCCAGCTACGAGTGGGAACTGAACACAGAGATCCTCTCCAACCTTTTTCACCATTGGGGCACTCCAGTAGTGGACCTCTTTGCGATGTCATCAAACAGGAAACTTCCTCTTTATGCTTCCAAGAATGAACTTGGAGCCTCTTCCCTGGGGGATGCTCTCGAGATTCCTTGGCACAACATGAGGGCCTACACCTTCCCGCGTCTTCCTCCAATTCACTGGGCGCTATGCAAGCTCAGGAACACGACGAATTGCACTCTCCGGTTCATACCCCCTTGGTGGCCAGCCAGATTCTGGTTTTCAGAGCTTCAGCATCTGTCAGTGTGCTCACCAATCGGGCTTCCCCTGATTCCCAACCTGCTTCACCAGAGCGATCAGCAGATGTGGCACCCCTCCCCACAATCATTCAGCTTGACGGCCTGGTGCCTGAGTTCAAATCCTTAGAAGGTTTCAACTTGTCTGCGGATAATATGCACATTATCCAGGTGGCTAGAAAACCTTTGACAAGGTCTCAGTATAGGAGCAAGTGGCTCTGGTTCTGTCACTGGTGTTTAGCTAAGCAGCTGGACCCCAGAGATGCTACCATCGGCACGGTCCTGTCTTTTGTTTCTTGCCTGGCAACCTCAGGCATATATATCTTGTCCTGTAGGACTTATTTGTCGGCTATCGCCGCTTACCTGTCCACGCACACTTGCTCTTTTTCACTGACAAACCCCGTCATTAAAAGACACTTTGCGGGTCCATGGCTACGGTGGACTTGAAGTTCCTTTAGTGGAAAATGGCTTTTCTGATTGCAGTGACTTCGGCAAGGCGTGTAAGCGAACTTCAGGCCTTGTCTGTAGAACACCCATTCCTCACCTTTCATAAGGATAAGGTTGTTTTCTGGACTAATCCTTCTTTCCTTCCAAAGGTGGTATCCGATTTTCATCTGAACCAGTCTATTTCTTTACCCGTCTTATTTCCAGACCCTGCCTCAGATGCCAAGAGGGTACTGCACAATTTGGATGTCAGACAAGCTCTTACGTTTTATTTGGACAGAACATCTAAACTTAGGTACTCTTCCCAGCTTTTTGTGACCTTTGGAGATCCGAAAGGAAAGCCGGCCTCGAAAGCAACTATCTCGAAATGGATTGCTTCCTTTATATCAGAGGCGTATACCGTTCAGGGCCTCCAGCCTCCAAAAGAAATTCATGCCCATCTTGTACGGGGCAAGGCATCTTCCATTGCCTTCCAGAAATATGTTCCCTGGGAAACCATTACCAGAGCAGCTACGTGGGCTTCCCCATCAGCTTTTTGTAAGCATTACTGCTTAGACCTGAGCGCCAGAGCTGATGCTCAATTCGGTCAGGCTGTTCTTAAGAACCTCTTTCAGTAAGGGAATTCCATCCACTCGTTTTACTGTTAGGAGTGCTTGGTAATCTCCCAAAAGTATGGAGGAAAGGGGACAGGATGTAGGAGTATAACAAAGTTACTCATCGTAGTGACTACCTTACTCCTAGTCCATAGTCCCCATTCCTCCATACGCCCGCCCACCGCCCCCTCTAATAAGTATCCTCTATTATTGCTTAAAGATCTCATACCTGGCGATAGAAAAGGACTGAAGGGCGATGTGAAGGGCAGAGCTAAGGAGGGCGGGGTTAAGGCCGCGTGCGGTACCCCACATAAAAAGAGAAGAAGGACACATTTATTCAATTTGATGCTTTTTCACAAAAGTGCTCCGGTCCCGTCCCACTGGACGGAATATCCCAAAAATATGGAGGAATGGGGACTATGGACTAGGAGTAAGATAGTCACTACGGTGAGTAACTTTGTTAATATATTAAACGGCCCGCGGTAGCAGGCGTGTAGTTATGGTTAAGTTGCTAAACTCATAGGAAGAGCACTTTTTCGGCAGCTTATAACTTCGCTCCCCCTGGAGGAATCCTCACAAAACTTTGCAAAAAAAGTATATGGTCGGCTCTGAATTTATTCGCCAAGTTGGGCGAGGTTTTGTGCTGGGGGGGGGGCAAAGTTATAGGGGGGTACCAAAAAATATTTTTTTTCCATAGACTGAATGGGGAAAAAACAAGTTTGTGGCAGGAGGGGGGGGCTTGGGTCAGAAAGCGTGCTTTTGTGTGTTTGATGGAAATCCGACCAGTACTTTTGTTGCAAAGAACTGAAATGCACCTCCCAAAAAATTAGTGCTAGGGACCCATTTCCCTGTTTGCACCACGGACAGAAGTGTCATTGACTTGCGGTACGACTTGCTGTTGAAGTTTGGACACGGCCGGTGGTTGGCTGGAGGGAAGCGTGGTGTGCGTCAACATGTTTTGGGAAAGCCGAGGACAGTGCGATGGCGGAAGGGTCTGGAAAATGTACCATACAGAATGTGTTGGCAGCAATAAGGGAGGGAATGGGTGGGGGAGTGAGAAGTAGTGTATGTGACATATGTAGGCGAGTAGTTTGTGCGGTGATTGGAGGAAGCTGTCGTAACGGCCCTATAGCTTGTGCAGTGACCTGTTTGCAGCGACCTCTTGTCGTGGTGAGTGGTGGCAGGTCAATTGCAGAAGGGGAGTGAATTGCACATGACATAGGTTGGGTGGGAGCGCGGTTGGCTGTGCGCTGCGGATGCAATGTGGTAGTTGGGCACATCGTGGCATGCATAGGTGAATGAAGGTGCGGTGGGTCTGTGGAAGGAGTAGACTATTAGGTGCATGGCCATAGGCCTTTGGTTGTAAGGCATGCAATCAAGAGCGGAGGGCTGCAACATACCCACCTCAGGAACGCATGTTTGACTCTGCATTCGGTAGAGGGTGGTGCTTGCATAGTGTGGTGTGTGCATATTTGTTGAAGTAGGCCCAATGTTGTGAAAATATTGTGGTTAGTGACACAATACTTTGTGAATGGTTGTGGGTAGGGGCGGTGGAGGCTGTGGTATGTTTGTGGATTCTGCTAATTGCAATCTGTTTTCGTGAATGGGTGTTTTATGGTGTGGGGGAGATGGGGTGAAGTGCTGCTACCTGCGTATGGTACGTTTGTGCATAATGTTAGCTGCCCACATGGCCGTTATGTTAACTGTTGCAATTTGTTGCTGGGTAGCGCCATGGCAGTGTACAGGTTGGGTAGGAGTGCTGGTGGCAGTGGTGTGTATGTGGATTGTCGTTGTTGCTGACATGGAGACATGCATGGTGGCCTTAGGTTGCTGTGGGTGTGTTCAAGGCCTAGACTATTGGGTGCATGGCCGAAGGCCGTAGGCCATGCACTCAAGAGCCTAAGCCTTGAGGACACCCACAGCAGTAATGCATTTTTGAATGTGCATCAGAGGGTGGGGACATGTAAGGAATGGTTGTGGAGTACATTTTAGCCGTTATAGGCCAGTGTTGCAAACAGATTGTGGGTAGGTTGGCAGTGGCACAATACTTTGTGAATGGAAGTGGGTACGCCCATAGTATGTGATTGAAAGTGCACAGGGATGAAGGAGAGAGTGTCTTGTTTGTACATTATGGTAACTGTTGCAATTTGTTGCTGCATAGCTCCATGGCGGTGCGCTCTGGTTGGAGATGCTGCAGTGAAAAGTCACGCAGTGTGGGCACTGGGTGCAGTGCTTGCATACTGTCAGTATGTTAGAAGGTATGGTTGAAGGGCAGCTTATATGTGCTTGGATAGTGTGCTGTGTGCACAATGCTTGCAGTATGGGCAATCTTGTAAACAATTTGTGGTTAAGTTGGCAGTGACACAACCCTTTCTGCGTGGAAGCGGGTAGGACAATAGTATGTGAATGAAAGGGCTTGGGGGTGCCGGAGACAGTGTAATGTTTATACATTATGGTAACTGTTGCATGTAACGCTGTGCATGTCCATTGCGGTGTGGAGGTTGGTTAGGAGTGCTGGTGCCAGTGGCGCGTATGTTCATAGTGGTAGTTGGTGACATGCTGACATGCATAGTTGCATTACGGTGGGGGAATGTGTGCAAGGAGCACACCCACTGGAGCAATGCAGGTTTAACAGTGCATGAGGCACAGGGTGGTGATCTGTGGAGAATGGGTGTGGAGCACATTGTCGACATGCTACAGCAGCACAAGTGAGTTGCAAAGCGTGTATTGTGCATTCTATGGTTGTGGTGATAGTTGCAACATGCAACAGTATTTGGTGTGCGGCAGGAGATGGTGCAGTGAGAAGTTGTGTAGTGTGGCCACAGGGTGCAGTGTACGTAATGTGAGTATGGAATTGGGTATGGTTGAAGTGCAGCTTATATGTGGTTGGTTACTCTGCTGTGTGCAGATTTATTGAAGTAGGCCCAATGTTGTGAAGCTGTTGTGCATAGGTTGGCAGTGACACAATAGTTTGTGAATGGTAGTGCGTAGGGGTGGTGCAGGCTGTGTTATGTTTGTGGCTTCTGCTAACTGGGACACGTTTTCGTGAATGGGTGTTTTATGGTGTGAGGGAGTTGGGTAGAAGTGCTGCTATGTATGTTACGTTTGTGCATAATGTTAGGTGCCCACAGGGTCGCTTGCTTGGATGTATAGTGTTGTGGTGGGTGTGGAAAGGGCTGCAATGTTGTGTGCATGGCCAAAGGTGTGCTGGGTGCGTTTTAGGATGTTTGTGCATGCTGCAATCGTGCATTCTTTAGCAGAAGTTTGTGGTGGAGTGTCTTTGCAATCAAACAGAACGTGTACTGAGAGTGTTTAACGTTAAATATGGAGTGGTGTATAGAAATGACAGTGTGCAATGCAGAGGTTTTGTATGTGATTGGTGCATGCGTGTTTCAAAATTTGACAGCACCCAATGAGGGAGTGCTGCAAAAGGTGACTGTGCAAAGGGAAGAAGTATTATCTGAGCTTTACTGGGCTATGGCCCTCACTTTAGATGGGAAAGCGCACATGCACATCCTGCCATTATGATCAGGGTGGAAAGGGAAAGGGAATTGTGGGAAATAGGCAATTAGGAGTTTTGGGCGTGGTTCATAGGAAAGGGCGGTACCATTTTGTCCCAATACTGTATCGTGAGGGTTTGTCGTTGGTGATACCTATGTGGGCAATCTGCACAGGTGTTGTTTGCAAAGAGGCGTTGCTGGTAATTTCGGGTTGGAAGGAGTGGACGCTTTCTAGGCCTGTCAGGGTGACTGCAGTTTTGGCGGGATTGTTCGCCTTTGCAGATATGTGGCGTCCGTCACGAATGTGGACTTTGTCGTGGTGCACTAAGTCTAAATTTGGGTTACATGTTGTGTGGATGATTAATCTGTCACCTGAAGAGCTTGCTGAACGCAGTGATGCATATTTTTCCTACTGCCAATGTCGTTTTATCATGCAAAACACCAAGAGGAGTAGGGTTCCATGGCGGTTTAATTTGTCCCCAGCCAGTGGTCGGAAGGTGTGCTATAAACAGAATTGTGCGTGAGTTTATGCAGACTGCTGGCATGTTCTCCACACACTATGAGATTGCGAGGTCTCAAAATATGCAGTAGTTCCATAGAAATGGCATTTATTTGAGCACCATTGTCAATGCCATTTTCTTTTACACTGTGCAAGAAACATTGACCAGAATGTGATAAAAATGTGAGGAGAGGCAAACAGAAAGGCATATAAAGAGAAAATACAAAAGAAGTTGGATGCACACACGTCACAAAAAAATAACCTTTATACATCTACTCTGGAAGACTGAAACCCTACCCAGTTTGATATTGTTTATCCCCCCTCACTATCATGAAAAGGTAGTGAATTCCACTGTACTTTCAGGATTGCACATGCCACATCCTGGGTGGCTAAGTGGATGTATGCGGATGGAGAAATTTTGCATACTGTCATTGAACTTTGTAGTGGACGTGCTTTGGAATGGCATGACATTTGTACTGTAAATATGTAACGGTACATTTCAAGTTTTGTACAGGAGTGACAGTAATGGATGATGGCAGCTTCGATGCGATTGGTGGATGCATTTGTGCCTATTTATGCGGAACCCAATGAAGTAGAGCTGCAGAGAAGATATCGCAAAGGGAAGAAGGGCTGCCCCAGTTTTATAGGGGTGCAGCCCTCGTTCTACTTTGGGAGGCGCACGTGCCAAAATCTGCCCTTTAAACCACCTTGCCCAATTGACATGGCAGTGTGGGGATTAGCCAATCAGGTAGTGTGGGTTTGGTTGACAGGAAGGAGAGGTGAAACAGTTGTACATCATACTCTGCGTACTGAGGGTGTCTGACATGGCAAAACGCATTGTGTTGACTGTCGGTGATCCCTTTGTCATAGATCTGTACAACTATGCCCTGCAAAGACACTTTGACAGCAATTTTGGTTTGGAAGGAGTGGACGCATTGTGGAACACTGTGCATGAGTGCAATTTCTTCGATATGCATGCGTTTTGCAAAGACTTCGCCACTTTTCCAGTAGTAGATGTTATTGTCATCCATAATGGCGGCATGCATATGAATTACCTGCCTTAATTAGATTTGTTCCGTAGATTGAGGAGATTGCTGTATCTCGTGAGGATGCTTTTTCCCACCGCCAAGGTGCTTTTCTCATCCATAATACCACAAAAAGTATGACCCACTGCTCATGGATGTTGTTCCGAGCAAGACGCAGGAAGGTGTCTCATCAACAGAAGCATGCATACTTTTTTGTCCCCTTGTGGAATGTTCTTCTGCAACAATGACCTAATTAGTTGTGGAAATGCAGAGTTTTTCCAAGAAAATGGAATTTTGTTGTCACCCATTGGCAATGCAGTTTTGTTTGCTCGTGTACAGGATGCATTGAAGAGTTTACTGTACTATTGTTAGCACAAGAAAACACAAAAGCTAATTCTGTAGAAGCATCTAAACAACAAAAAAAAGGCTATTTTAAGAATCGCCCTTTCCACAAACTCCCCCTACCCTGGTTACAAGTTATTCCCCCATGCCTGCTTAGGGCATGCGGCAATAGGAAGAGGGACTCCTGCTTCACTTGGGCCCGGCCCTCAACGTACTTGGGGACCCGGACGTGCCACATTCGGCACTCTTCAGCATGCTGGCCAATGGAAATGGAACTATGGCCTTTGGCCAATCAGGTGCTCTGGGTGTACGTCACAGGAAAGAGCACCAATAGGGAGAAGGAGTCCTACTGCTTCACCGGGGTGCGACCCTTGTGGTCACTGGGGAAAGGCACGTGGTACATTTTGCGCTTCTCACCATGGTGGCCAATGGGAATGGGACTATGGCCTTTGGCCAATCAGGTGCTATGGGTATGCGTCACAGGAAAGGGCGGCATTCACTTTTTTCATTACTTTGTATATGTCACAACCTTATCCCCAGACTGTGGGACTTGGGCACCATGGCCCCCGCCACAGTGCTTTAACAAGGCTAGAAAGGCCCACTTCGGCCCGTTGTGGGTGCCTTGGATGCAATCATGGCGCTGTTGGCATCCGACTCACTTGGCAAGCATGAGTTCCAATGGACAATGGGTGAACACGGCTGCCCCCACCAGGATCATCGAGGAACTGCAACAAGCAGCCTAGCATCAGGGCGGGGTCCGCCCCAAAGGCACCTGGGATACCTGCCGGGTATTTAAACCACACCCGACCTGAGGCACGTGCTTTGCCTTATTCTGCTCTTGCAGCGTGAAGTTCACCGGGTCCTGCTCTGCATCCTGGCCTGCACGGACGAGAGACTTCAAGACATTGCCATCCTTACCTGTTTAGCTCCAGCTCTTCCATCCAGTCGGGGCCTTCGGGGACTTCTCCATCGTCCTCCTGCTACATTCCTAGGAAAATGGAGGCAAGAATCAGAAGCTACTTACCCAGCTCTCCTGGAAAGCCTACGCCACTCCGAACATCATCCTCTGCGTTTGGTCCCATCTATCGCTGCTTCCAGGAATCCTCCTCGACCTGTAAAGCACAACAGCACAGGTCAGACCATTTGCAAGGACGCTTTCAGCGCCGCATCTAGCGCATCCTTACCTTCTCAAACTCTGCCGTCAGCCTCGGCTCTCTCCATCAGCCTCTGCAAGACAAGAGAAGAAGGTTTAGAGCATTCATCAATACAGACATTATTCTAAAATCTCTAAAAGACTTACCTGAAAAGTGGAGTCGCAGCCGGTCTGGACTCCAGGCTGTCGCCAGTGAAGTGACTCGGCGGACCAAGCCAACGACGACGCACCCCTGCCCAGCACGGCAGGACGGAGAGCACAGCATTCTGAAAATCAAGGTGATAGAAGTCCCATGGGGAAAGAGTGCAAGGGGAACACCGGAAGGTGGTCTCTCGAGGGAAGGAGAAGTCACTAAAATCCATCTCCTGTTTCCTAGAACTGATTCCTGATAGAACGAACCCCGGGGAAGGTGCAGTGTACCCAGAAGCGACCAGACCAGTCGAGAGGCACCCCTGTGGATGCAAGGTGAGTGTTACAGTGTACTGCGGTTTCGTTGTGGGTGATGGCTTTGTGGAAGATCTGTGCGTGTATGCCCTCCAAGAAGACTTGTCTGGCAATTTTGGTTTGGAAGGAGTGAACGCTTTGTGATGTAGTGTCCAAGCATGCTATTTCGGTGGACTTCTTGTAGAATGTCGACGCATGGCTTCTTCTTCAACTGTACATGTTGTAATTGTGCACTTTGGAGCCTTCTTTATGGGTTACATGCCTTGTTCCTGTGTATTTCGTCAACTGAAGATTATGATGAAAGCAGTGCAGCGTATTCTTTCTACTGCCAAGGTGCTTTTCTCATGTATACCCCCCGAGAATAGTGTGGAAGTATTCCAATGATTCCAGTCGTCAGCCAGAGGTTGGAAGGGGTCTCATCAACAGAAGCATGTGTGACTTCTTGAGTGCTGCTGGGATGTTCTCCTGTGAGAATGAGAACATTGGTTCGCGATACATACAACTTTTCAAGGCAAATGGCATGTCTTTGTCGCACAGTGGCAATGAAATGTTGTTTCACAATCTACACACTGCACTGAAGACCCTATTGTAAGAATGTGAGCTTACGGTGAAAAAACACATTTATGTATGAACACCGCAAAAAGTGTTTCTAGGGAAGCACCTTTAAAAAAAAAAAAAAGGTTCTTTTAAGAGCCACCACAACTAACGAAATCAGCTCCCCTGGTTGAAAGTTATTCCCCCACTCCTGTGCCTGCCCAGCATGAAAAGTCTGTGAATATCATGATAGTTGCAGGGTGGCACGTTTTACATACTCCCCTTTTGCAGATGACGGCCATATAAATGCGCCTGCAGAGGCTACAGGATTGGGCAATAAAGTTTGTGGGTGTGGTGTGTACGGACAGACTGCTAAACGGTGTATTTGTTGACAGAAATACAGAGGGTGCGGTTATGGCAGTGTATTTCACAGGAGATTCCGCCATAAATTGACTGAAAGTGAATGGAAAACACTGTGCAGTGGCTGTTCATTTTGAAATCTATGATGTGCATGTGTAGTGCTATTGAGTAGCTACAATGAAGTGCCTGATTTTGGTTTCTCTGTGTGACACTTTGGTGATACACAATCATGCCGATATTATTGTTGTTCATTGTGCAGGAAAAATTGCACAGCATGTTACACAAGTTTCAGTGCCTTTTGCTATGAAGGAGGCCCTTGCCCAGTTCATGCGTTTGTTTCCGATCTCTTGCTTACGTTTCTATCGCATTATGCAGCCACCGATGTGGGAGCGTCATTTTCTATTTGGTCCGTGAATGCAGACAGCACGGTGCATTGCAAAGAAGTGTATATCTGCCTTTGTTTGACATGTGCCAATGGCATACTTCGCCCATGGGAATATGACGTTTCACAGCACGAATACTTTTCCTCAGCTATAATGTTCATCTTACTATGCCAGCCATCCCGATTTTTGCACACCCCATCTAAATAGGCTTTGTACCCTTCTTGAAAGTAGTGATATTTCTTTGTAGTTAGTGTTGCGCTGTGACTCTCTTGAAACCGTTCTGAAACACGTAAAAAAACCTCTTTGTACAGCGACCCTCTTTCTAACTGATTGAACTACAGTGTTTACCACACTGCCACGACTCCCGCCCTGCATGCATGCACTGGCAATTCCGTTGTTGATCTGTGAAAGGTGCTTTCTTTATTGACCTTTTTTCATTTCCCAGTTCATTTTCATTTATTATGGTGTTCTCACCACAGTTCATTTTCATTTATTATGGTGTTCTCACACAGGCCACAGAAGGAACGGCAGCAAAAGTCTGGTACAGAAGGGGTAGCACCTGCCTGGATACTATAGGGCAGAGGTCTTCAAACTGTGGGGCGCGCCCCCCCAGGGGGGCGCGGCCGCCTCCTAGGGGGGGCGCCAAAGCCCAGCATGAAATGTGTAAAAAGAAATTTAAAAAAAATAAATAAAACAGTCTTAGGCACCAATGAAAACATGGCCAGCAGTTGCAAATGGATATTCAGTCCTTTAGTCACAGACTGTTTGAATAGTACCCAAGGGGTGTTTTTTTATTCAAATGTAAACAAATTGTGATATTTAAAGAATATTTATTCAGCAACAATGGTCAAAACTACTTGCTGCATAGTGAAGCAACTCCTCAAACTGGCCCACATTGGCCAGAAAAGTGGCCCATTTTGATTGTCCTACACTAGCATTTTGCATTTTTGGTACAGTCATCGCCCTATTGCCCTATAGGCCAGTCCAAGCCTGCCGACTCATCCATAATGGGTGAGGAGGCGTCCACCCACTGGCCACCTCACTCATTATGGAGGAGCCGAGGAGCCAGCGGAGTGAAACACTGAGCACTCCCTCAGCTGCTTTATCCAGCTGAGGGCGTGCTCCTGGGCCGGCTGAACTGTCAAAGGGAAACACTGTTTGCCTTTGACAGTTCATTTCCCCAGCCGCACATGACCACTGAGCCATGCAACGTTGGGGGTCTTTTGCTTCGCCAGCCTTGCATAGCTCATTGGAAATGCTGGCTGGGGCACTGCATGTATGTATGTGTGAGGGGGTGCTCCTGCGCCTCCTTGCACATACGGGCAGAGCAACCTGGAGCGGGGCATTTTAGCAACCATGCGCAGGCCCCTGCAGAAGGGAAGTTTATGGCTATTTATTTTTTATTTAAATGTGTATGTGTGTGTTTATGTTTGTGTTATGGGACTGTGGTGGGAGCAGGAAGGGCGGCAGCACTGGGAAAGTGTTCGGAGTAGGGTGGGGGAGAGCCCAGCGTCTGTACTGGGAGTAGGGTGCAGTGACGGCACGCAAAAGTTCATAGCGATTTCTACATACTGTCCATCTGGCACTTTTAGGGGGGCCCGGCCTGCCCAAACTTGGCTCAGGGGGGACCTGAGCCAAAAAAGTTTGAAGACCACTGCTATAGGGGATGTGCCGGGAGACAGAATTATTGGGTGACCCTCACGTACATAGGCGCCAGTCATTGTAATGCTCCTGTAAGGACTGTTCCTACGCACTTCCAAGTACCTTCCCTCTGTACAGTATCGTGTTGCAGTACATGCACAATACAATGCCCTTTGCCGGGTAAGGGTCTGTAGCGTGGCATATGGTTTACTACGGTTGTTTTACAGCTCTGCTGCCCTATAGGAGTGCTCCTCTTGTTGCCTGCATCAGATGTGGGAAATGCTGCACATGAAAGTAGCCTACGTAATTGTTGAAAGGGCGGTAGCCTGCCCACTGGTCCTTTGTGCTTTAATTTCAGTTGTCGTCACATGCAGTACAAACACTTTATGCTATGCCATTAGTGTTAGGGGTTGCATTTACGGATATACATACATTTTGGAATACAAGAATGTTTTTTATAACAACGCGAAACACAGCTTCATTACGTGCAGCAGGAAGCCATTTATTCTTTGCGACCCATAAACTACAGCGCTTTTCTAACCACCCCAAAGGTTGTTTGTGCTCTGCATATTCTGCTGTTTCCTTACTTGCCTTTACATGCACTAGTATATAGACTGTCCCACCTGCAGTTACATGTTTTCTTCAACTGTACGACCGGCAGGCGACCTCTTGATACTTTCCGTCACACTGCTGAGTGCAGACACAATGTATTTGTTTCACTGGTCATGAAAAGGCAAAGAGCAGATAAATCAAAGTAATGGGGCATTTAACACGCCCATGTGACACTGCAGGTTGCTGTTCCTTGTTTACCAGTGGCCGTTATACAGTTAGGAGTAGTTTAGCCACACATTGGTAGGTTTGCAGAGCCACCCACAAAGTTGGCAGCAGTACTTTAAATGAGATAGCCTACTGCATGAATCCGTAGGGCTAGTGACATGGGCGGTGTTACCAGCATACAGTGGATGACCTATGCATGGGTCTAGGTGTGAAACGGAAACACATGCACTTCCACAACTACTTAAAAGTGCATACGAAGATGTGGACATGCAGCCACTAATGGAGTCCTATGTATAGTTGCAGTGTGATTGCACATACGCCAACCAGGTGCAGTGCCCTAGGAAACGTCCATATTGCTCATCTGTAGTAATCTCGGCCAGTAGTGTGCGGCACAGATTTATCATGCACTGTTAACACAAAAAGAGAGCCTCCTGACACACTAAACAACATTTACTATGTACATCTGTAATTGGTACGATACACCAACACTATTCAGAAAAGTAAGGGATAGGGCAAATGGATACATACACCAGACAATTTGCCCTTTCCACACATTTATCATGAGGGCAGCCAAGAATCAGTAACAAACCGTTGTTAACGGGACGTTAAGGTTATATTGCTGTACCAAATACCTATCCTCATCGTCTTAATGGCATGAAGAGGAGTCTTCTCCGGAAAAAAGGCCCTTGTGGGAATTTAAGAGCCACGTCGTCACTCCTCACATCTCCCTTCCCTCCATAAACTCCATATAAGGCCCAGAATCGCGTGCCCCTTCACTTTCTGCAGGATTGTCTTCTGCAGGGTCCACAGCCACTCACTTACGATTACCAGGCAGACCCAGTGATTCTCTAATCCCACCCACAGTTTGTCCTTGTCTCTGCATAGATGTGGGGGAAAGTACCCAGAACTGTGCAGCATTGTAATAAGTGTACATATTGGGCATTCCTACCCCTCCTTTATCCTTCGGGGGTATAAGGGTCATATATGCAAGCCTTTGTTTCTTCCCCTGCAACAAAAAGTGCACAAACCTCTGCTTTAACTCAGTAAAAATCTCCCCCAGCACTGCCACAGGGAGCATCTGAAACAAGTACATAATCATAGACAGTAGTGTCCTCTTTATTGTATTTAACCGCTCCAGCCAGGATAGCGGCAACTTAGACCATTTTTCCACATCATTATATAGGGCTTCCAACACTGACAGATAGTTTGCGTCATACAAATCTCCCAATACCCTAGTAACCCGCATCCCCAAATATTTAAACTCTTCCTGACATATGTATATGGAGTGTCTGGAGATCCTCAATTGACTCGTGCAGATCTCTTCCGAACGGGAAGAGTAGAGACTTGCCAGCAGTTACTTTGAAGCTAGGCAGACATCCGTATTCGGCAATAACTTGAAGTGTCCTGGGAATTGGCAACTCCGGATCACGCACCTGCAAAACAATGTCATCTGCATACATTCCAAGCTTTAATCCACCTCTCCTACTACCAGTCCCCTAATCTCCTGGTTGAGTCAAATCTTTATGGCTAGTGGGTCGATAGTGAGGACAAACAGCAGCGGGGAAAGGGGACAGCCTTGTCTAGAGCCACACTCCAAACAGAAATTGGGGGAGGTGCGATACTAGCCCAGATAGACCCTGACACGCAGGCAGTGGCAGCACTGATGGATATGGAAAAGGCCTCCGATCCGTGGACTGGAGCTATTTATTTGAGGTACTCGCTCAATTTGGGATCCTGAAATACTTTCTCAAGGCAGTGCAGCTCCTGTGCGCTGGTTCGAGCACCCAGATAGGCATTGGCGGCACGCGCTCCTGCTCTTTCATATTGGGAAGCGGTACTAGACAGGGATGCCCCTTCTCTCCGTTGCTATTTTCTATGGCAACTGAGGTATTAGCAGCCCGACTGCGCACATATCACGGACACAGGGAGCCTGGCAATGGGGGCGGAGGGGGGCGAGGGAATTGATCTCTTTGTACGCCGATGATGCAATAGTATACATAAAGGACCTAGCAAATAACCTGGCTCCGCTGACCCAGGAAGTCGAACAATTCGGAGTAGCCTTCGGACTTAGAATCAATAGAACCAAATCCTCACTATTCCCCCTTAATGAGAATACTACTCGACCCCTCAATTCCCAGGGGTTCGGTTGGGAACAAAGTGTAGTCACATACTTGGGAATACGAGTGAGCAGGGACGCGAAATCACTACTAGAGGACAACCACAACAAATATTTACAAGTATTAAAACCCAGTGTGGAGAGATGGTGTGGGCTGTTCCTCTCCCTCATGGGTAGAGTAGTAATTGCCAAGATGATTGTGGTGCCCAAGCTCCTTTGCATCTTCCAGAATGTCCCGATTTGGCCCGGGTTGGGATTCTTCCGGGAAATGCGCTCCCTACTGATCAAATTGGCCTAGCAACCGAAGAGCCCACGCATACGCTGGGAGACGTTGACCCAGCCATGGCAGAGGGGTGTTCGGGGCACCAGACATTGAACTATACTTCCTGGCAGCACAGTTGTCCTTCACAAAATTCTGGATCCCAGGAGCTCAGGTAACTCCACATGTATGCATCGAACAATGCTCTGTGCACCCGTTCTCCACCAAGGACTGCTGATACATGGCAAATCAAGGGATAGGTATAGATTTGACCCGGTAGCATGCACTATGCATGTGTGGAAGAAGGCTCTGAGAAAGCTGGGTGTGAACTTCCCATTTGACCCGGGTATCTCACTCTGGGACATAGAAACCCTAGCTCAGACTTGTGATAAGGCTACCATTCATGACTGGGGGGGGGCGGGCATCTCTCATTTTGAAGATGTATATCCAGATGGGATGTTTGTTTCTCAGGATTGTTCATGGAAAAAATGGGGTGCGGTTTCAGGCACACACTACAATACTTCAGAATGAAAGCAGATTTCAAAGAGTGATCCTCGGTGTTCCCGGAGATGCTGTACGCGACACCGTTGCACGATACATTAGAAACTCCCATATTTATTTATTTATTTGCATTTGTTAAGCGCACTTGCAGCCCATGAGGCATCGAGGCGCTGTTACAGAGGAAACACAGATTAAGATTAGGTTTTTTCTTTGTTTTAGTTACGTATTTATAACGCGCTTAAACACTCGGAGGTTTCTAAGCGCGGACCCGGGGATCGAACCAGTTGTTGCTTTGTGTCATCTTGCTTCCAAGACGCGCACGCTGCCGCTGTGTCGGCAATATATAAATTACTATAGACTGATTCATCCTGGGAACCACTGAAGTGCAACAGGTTATGGGAAGGAGACTCTGGGGTTATCCTTACGGACAGACAGTGGGCGGTGATGTGTGGCACTATGCACAAGGGGGCATTAAACTCTCGGCTACAACTAATTCAACTCAAGACATTGCACAGAGCATACATATCTCCAGCACACACGCATCAATTTGACTCCACGAGACCCGCTCACTGCCCGAGATGTAATGCTGACCCGACCGATTTGATACACATGCTATGGGCCTGTGCTAGAATACACCCCTTCTGGGACGAAGTGGCTGGTATAAGGTCCGAGATGTTGGGCCAAGAGGCGCCGAATGAACTGTTGTGTTGTATGTTTGGTTCTCTCCCCGGGTTGCTGAAACAATACCGTAAGATACTCTCTACCTCTCTGATAGTAGCCAGGAGGTGCGTCTTGATGAAGTGGACAAGCGCATCCCCCGGGGGTGCAGGTTTGGTTGAAAGATCTAATATGGACAAGTGATACGTATATAGAATATGCAAACTTGAGTGGACAGAAAAACCCACCTAAAAACATTTGGAACCCCCTTACTGCATACCTGCTGGCTCGAGCAAACCCCTCTGATTGACCCTCTTGCTAGGACAATGAAGTCTCTATGACGACTGTTTGCTCGACTGCAATCTTTAAGGTTCAATGCATAAATTTAATGGAACAACTGTTTTGATAATTGATGTTGTAAAGTATGCTGAATATACATGGCCGCTTTTGTGAAGGTGCAAATCACTTACTAAAGACATTTTTTTTTTTAAAGTAATTGGGGAGGTTGTCTCATTTAAATTACCTGTGCCGCTGGATTGGCCTAATAACTGTAAATAAAAAGTCCCATTCTACTCTGTCAAAACACCTTTTAGGCACCTAGAGTGAGCAATACCAGGTCTTCCCCCATCCTTGTGTGTTGCATGAGATTCAGCATCTTGTGCAGCGTGTCTGCCCCCTGTAGCACATGTATAAAACCCACTTGGCCAGAATGGACCAGACATGGCATCAGACCTTCAAGGCGTGATGCAATAGTCTGTGCATAAATCTTATCGTCCACATTCAGCAAGGATATTGGTGTGTACGACTGACACTTTCCGGGGTCCCTGCCTTCCTGGGAATTACCAATATTAGGGCTCTACTGAATGAGGGTGGGGCTATACCCGTCTCCTGAATATTATTGAAGAGACGAACCAGGTGCGGCACAGAGCACCTGACAATTTCTTGTAGAACCTGTGGTGTAACCATCTTGTCCGGGTGCCTTTCAACTTAGAAGTCTTTCTATCGCTCTTTGTATTTCCATGTAGTGAATGAGGTATATGGGTCTTTCTTCTCCTCTTATGTCAATCCTGACATCTCTATGTCTTCCAAGTATCGATGAGCGTCACTGCTTCTTCCTTTGCCTCGCTCGTATAGAATTCTTTATAGAAGTTCACAAAACATTCTGCTATTTCCTTGGGCGAATCAATCATGTTCTCCGAGGCATCTTCCAGTCTGACAACCCATCTCTCAGCTCTCTATGCCCCAAGTCTTGTTGCAGAGAAGGCATCCACCATGTCCCCTTTCCCGTAATATTTTTGCTTCAGAAAGCGGAACTTCCTAGCTGTATCACCCATCCCAATCGCCTTGAAAACTGCATGTTTCTGACGAAGAGACAGAACTTCCTCTTCCCCGTATCGCCTTGTTTAATTCATCCTCCCTTCCAGGTCGAGAGTATCCTTTCAAAGGGCCTTCTCCAGTAGCTTCCTCTCTCTTTTCCTACAGGCTCCCACCCTTATCAATATACCTCTCCACGTGGCCTTCCCTGCTTCCATGACCACATTCAGTTCCACCTCCCGTGTCGTTTAGTTGCAAAAAATCCTGTATCTCATGATCCAGTTGATCTGCAAACAACACATCTCGCCATAGGGATTTTTTGCACTTCCATCTCAAATTCAGCCTACTTATTCCTGTCGCATCTACTGTCAAATGGACCATGTTGTGGTCCGACCATCCCACTGGCCTTATCTCACTGTTTCTTTTCCTATGCTCATGTACCTTGTTCATCAATAAATAATCAATATGTGTATAGGTGTCATGTGGTATGGAATGGAACGTGTAACCCCTTTAGAGGAGTGCATGGTCCTCCAGGCATCTATCAGCCTGTTGAGCTCGAGTGAATCTCGCGATCCCACTCTTTGGACCACTGGGGCCTCATCGGAGGAGCCAACCACATTTCCCCTGAGATGCCCTCTTCGACTCAGAGAGCCAGTAGGGACACCAATCCCCTTCTTGATAACTTATGCTGTTCAACAGTGCTTCTTGTCCTGGTATACCGTCCTTGAAGGGCACAACTGCCAGATAGCTGCTCAACTCAGCTCTGCTTCCCCAGAGATGGTGTATTCAGTTTCTTGTATTTCCGGCCCACAGTCCCCTTCTTTCTTTGTGGCAGACCCTCCGAGGGCAGACATAGCTCCCTATTTTCTTTGCTTGCCGGCACCAGTTTCGGACATCGGCCCGGCAGACAAATGGGACAGCACCAGGGTTGCCTCCATTGCTATGGGTAATTCTAAAGATTTCGGTTCCATTTTCAAACAACAATGCAAAGGGGTAGGTCCATCTGCACCTAATGCCTTTCCAGTAAGCCACTGCTTTAGAGGTAGGCAATGCCGTCTCCTGGATAGGGAAAGACCCAACAAGTCCTGGAAAATGCATATTTTCCATCCTTCATAGGGCAAGTTTTTGCCCTATCAAGCACCTCCGCCTTTTCCTTATATTGGAGGAATCACACTTTTAATGATCTGGGGCCTTTGCGTTAGGCTTTACCTCCTCTGTGTGCTCTCTCAATCTACACCTGTTTCCTACCTTTAGTTTCAAACAGGAGATTCATGATGTCTCGCACCTTCCTTTCCACTTCAAGGGGTGTATCACCGTCTTCTTCCCTGGTTTCAAGATCGGTCAATCTGGCATCCATTCTCATCTCAACCATGTCGGTAATCAGTTGGTTGTTTTCGAGTCCCTCCACCTTGCCTTCAATATACTCAACTCTTCCTCTTAGATCTGTAAGAGATGTTTGTATGTCAGTGCTCAGAACACTAATCTCTGCCATAATGCCCCCTATATCTTCTTTGATATCCAACCCTGATTGCGCCACCATCTCTGTCATGAGGCCCCCCTTTTCCATACATTGTTCTCTTCTATATCCTTGCAGGGCTAGAATGGCAGAAGATGCACAGCAAGTCCTTCAGGCCTGTCATTCATAAAACTGTTAAAACCCCTAGTATTCCAAATTAACGACAAAGCACCACATTTAACAATCTGGGTAGGTGCCTGCTGCCACATGCAGGGCAGAGGGTAGCCACGACCCTGAGCACTGGGTTTCTTGTCTTGTAGGTGCCTTCACCGTATCTCATCAATTGCACAGTGGAGTTAAAATTATATTGCTTGATCTTAAACATGGCTCAGCTTTTATGCTTCTTCAGGCCATTGGACTCTGGCGTAAAAGAGTCATACCCTCTTTGTAGTAGGGTTCGTTGGCCTCTCTCATCAGTGGAAATATCTGTTTAGCATAAAAATGCAAAGTTACCTTATTAAGCACTGACTCCTTGAAGAATTCTACCGGCTTAATAGTTGCAGAGGAGCGAGAGCAGCCAAAGACAGGATCCCTTGAAGGATTGATGAAGCACTTGCTCTATTCAATGTCCTCATCATCCTTGTAGACATTAAAGATTAATCTTTCAAATCAGCCAATCATTAGGGCTCAGGCTTCAGCTTTTCCCCTAAGTTTTCCTTGTTTAGATAGTTCAGGGGAGCCCCCCTGTTTGATGGTATAACTTCCTAGGTGCTCTTAACCCTGTGTGAACTCCTTAGAACACTTGTGTTTACCGTCCTTTGCATTCTGTTGTTACTTTCTTGGACACTTGATTCAGAGCCTTCTTCAGACCCTTCCTGGCTCCCGACCTTAAGAGCAGAGATAAAGGATTTGTTAATATAATATCTTCTGATGTTTTCAGTTTCTGCTTTTTATTAGTAGTTTTCTTCTTTACAACCTCTTTATCTGATGGTACTTCCATTCCTGTTGTAGTGGAAAATACAACCACAGACTCTTCGGTTGGATTGGTAAATATGTTTAATAGCAGTCAGCAAAGGCAGCAAAACACAGGACAAACAGCAACCCAACGATAGAACCATACTTGGCACAGCAACATCCCCTTCCCTCAGTGCACAGGGTTTTCATACAGAAGGGCACACGTGTATTTCAATAAAAGGGGTGGTTCAGGCATTGCATGATATGGACAAGCAACAATGTTTCTGGATGACGCTCACATTTTCTCAGCATACAAGTCTTAGGTAGACACTGCGTTCTGAAGCCTGGGAGAGAACAATCTTGATACTAGTGGAATTCATTCTAAGATGCATTTAACAGTTTCTTGCTGTGCATGCTACTTCCATGGTTCTCACACGGTTCAAAATGAGATGGTATGCCTACTGTTGCTACTTCTCCCTGCTGAAACTGCCCTGATTGGTAAGATGGTTTTCTAAAATATACTTCGCTATGCCAAATGGGAAGTACATCAGAAGTGAGTACTATAGAAGCAGCCATCCTTATGCGGTGGAAGACGAGGCGTATCTGTGGTTAAGACATGTGCACTCCAACATAGGAAAAATGCAGTTAAGGCAATAAAACAATGTTAAACATGTCGGTCAGTAAGTGACTAAACCTAAATAGTAGAGTAACGGGGGTGATAGCTGAAGAGTTTGACGATATGACAGCTGTACGTTGCCACTGTGACCAAATTCAAGACCAAGATGGAGTTGGCACCCAATGCAGAGCCAGAGAACATTGCGATGTAGCCAAGGAATCATTCTTTTCAACTTCAGTTTACCTCCACATTGCTCAGAGATTGACTGCTTTGGTTATTTGATGGGGAAACAAAAAACATGGTGATGCACTTAGATTAGAGGCGTTTACCCTCAAAGCTTAGATTCCATCTTCCAGACTCTGACAAGCATCCAACAAAGAAGTATTTTGTTATCGGAATTGGTCAACGTAATGCAAATCTGGCAATTTATTACCAAAAGCGCTATTCTGCACTCTGTCATGATCTGAATCCACACATATTTCGTCTTCCACAAGCACTTGGCTTCACAGCAAAGCCTCTCATTGAGGAAAAAACAGAGTTATGTTTGCATAAGACTCAGTGATAGCACTTCTTTTATCAAGATGATTCGGGTTATTAGAGTTA
Source organism: Ambystoma mexicanum (assembly GCF_040938575.1). NCBI lineage: Eukaryota > Metazoa > Chordata > Amphibia > Caudata > Ambystomatidae > Ambystoma > Ambystoma mexicanum. Next base: position 617,900,626 of record NC_090935.1, on the reverse strand, counting down.
ACCAGGGACTAAACCTCTTTAGCCATAGTTGGTAGTGTCTGTTGCCTCTTTTTATGTTTGTCTAGACAAACACTTATTTGGCAAACAAAAAATCTGATGTGTTACAATGAATATGTTCCTTGAGAGATTAAAAGTCCATTGGACTGCAGGATCCACATGTTCCACTTGTCAAAGACATCACCCAAAATAGTTTTAAGCTTTTTCCCTGGTAACACCTGTTTTCCATATAAGTATATATTGCAAATCTGGCGTGAAGCTCAGGACGGTTGTTAAGACTTGTTTAGTCTTCAATTAACCAATGTAATCACAAAAGTAAGCATGCGTGATTCTTCCTGCCCGTTAGACCGGTAACCATGGTCACCACTTAAATGGGTTTATTGCTTAGCATTACTATGTGGCCGGCCACCTCTTGCATGTAGGGCAAGCCGCTTGGACTCCTTCCTGCCACTGCTTCTGACCGGGTAAAAAGACAAAACTCTGGCTTGTCTTCTTCGTACCGCAGCTCACATCCCACAGTCCCCACGTGGAACTGTGGTAACTGCCTCTACGGCTGCCACAGCGGCTGAAGCTTGGACAGACCTCTTTTCAGCATCAGCATCTGCGTTAGCCTGCAGCAACACTCTGCCTCCAACCCTCGCACCAAAAGCTTCCTTTAGACACAAGCACTGTGGGGACAGCCTCTACCTCTGCCACTACATTAATTATTTTAAAACAAATTGGCTCATGGCTGTCCCATTAATTGCTATACAAATGTGAAGTCTATAGATGTTGGAAATTACATTCTTAAGGTACAAACTATCAATCCAATTGAACTATTACCCTAATGCAATGTCCTTCTTTAAAGAGCGGTAGGGGGTGTCTGTACTTCCGCTCTCTATATGGTAGAGGAGAGGCACAGAGGACCCCAGCCAAGATTCTCTATTATTGGTAACATAGTCGAGCAATCAAGGCCTAGCTTCTCAGGAGGTGATGTAGGCTGGTTCTTAAGTACAGTGTAGTCCCCAAACCCCCACAAAGGAATGTCCACACACTGTATTACTGAAAACACAGTCTTTATATAATTAATATTCAAAGGTATGTACATGATCACAATAACGCACTTTGTACTTGGCAGTCGATAATGATAAATATATACACGTCTAGAGTGGTACCACTAATGTTATCAAATCTCATTAAAGTGCATCAACTGTACGGTTAAAATGTCACACAGATCAATAACGAGTAAACCAGCAATAGAAATATGAAGGAACGCAAGATGTTTGAAACAATAGGCAGAATGCTGACCTCTACCACTAGGCACAGTTCTGTGTGGAGATCCCCCCCACCTGGGCAACCTGTAAATAAAGATTTATAGCACAAGCCCAGTCCAAATGATCAATAGTCTTACTTCTTCCTATTAAGGTTTTACCCCCCCCCAATGTACCTGGTGGAGTAGAGTTCTCCGACGATGCACCGACCGATCCTTCTTGAGTGCCTTCCTTTCAGGCGGGAGCCACGGATCGTCGAGAGGTGTCGGGGAACTTCACGTTCGGTGTCGGGGAATCGACAGCCCTTGTTGAGTGCCCTCCCTTTAAGGCAGGAGTCACGGGTCGTCGAACGTCCGACGGTGAACAGGGTGAACTATGGCAGGGAAGTGGCAGCTTCGTTCCTAGCGGTGCTCGTCGACGACAGAGCGTTGGCGTCCTGCAAGGAAGAGGCGTGCGGGGCACCTCGGTGACAATAGTTCTGGACTGCAAAGAGATGATGAAGAACTGTGGCCCAGCAAGGGTGTTGAGCCGTCGGCGTCTCTGCGGTCTGTAGGTGGCGGGAAACCCACCGGTGGATGCTCCTCGGCGCGTCAATGATCCGGCCTTCTCCAGCGGGAGACAAGCGGATGACGATGCAGATGAGAGCGTCCGATGATGAATGAAGTTCTTAGGCAAACGGGAGCACAGCGGCTCCGGTCAGCGACGACGGTCGTCGACAGTGGAGGACAACAGTCCGAGTGCTTCTCCTTGGAGTTCTGCAGCAGTCCCCGTATCGGGTCGGCAACCTGTCGTAGGTCTGTCTACCAGGGAGCGTTGGCAAAGATCAGCTGTGCACGATGGTCCCTCGTAGCTCGGGAAGAGGGCGCCTTACCAGGTCCTCTCTGGGTCAGTCCTTGGAGGCACAGCTGCTTTCAGATTATGAAGAAGAGCAACAACAAGTCTTCCAGCAGGGCTTCAAGGTCAAGCGTCAGTGAATCCAGTTACTCGTCGTAGTGGAGACTTCAGCTTCTGAACACGATTCCTAGCAGTGAGAGGTCCCCAGATATACTGTTGATCTCCCATTCATTCCGCTGGGTCACACTCAAGCATCCAATCACGACTACGGGCATTCATGCAGGCAGGCAGCCAATCAGGTACCTGAGGTATTCAGGCCATTCACTTCTCTCCAGACACTCACAACAAGTTATGTGTATTGGGACAAGTACCGAGCCATTCAACACTCCAAGCTGCATTCATACCGGTTTCGGGCAGGGTTGTCTCAGTCATTGTGTCAACCACCAGATACTAGACACCCACAACACAGAATGCATATTCGTCACACACTCTATTCACCCAGGTCCCACCCACAGGAGGTACCCACAACATACATCACCGGGAAGGCTCCAGCTAGTCTGACTGGGCCTTCACAACAACACCATATATGGCACTTCCATCCAACAGCCAGTCAGGGGGAAGGGACAGAGTCAGGGCTTCCCAGGACTTTGGGAAAACAAGGCAATATTGACAAAGGCAAAGGCGATGCAGGGCCGAGGGGCCATGACACGGTCGCGAGACGGATAATTGCTGGCAATACTGGTTGCGTCTTGTGTCCTCGAGTTAAGGAGAGGGTGAAGGGGAAGAGCGAGGAGGGGGGTGGGGGGAGGGGAAATAGGGAGGGGTGGGTTTCAGTGAGCTTCGAGTCATTTACCCCATATCTTTTCAAATTTACGGGGGCATCCCCGCGCGTTATAGATTCGGCACTCCGAAGCTGCACATCTGTTTAGTTCATTGCTCCAACGGTTCGGGTTCTGTGGGTCTGCAGAGCCCCAGTTAGCAGCAATAAGCCTTTTGCCTGCCCCCAGCGCGACCGCCATAATTTTTTTTCATACTTTGTCAAGTCCACCTCTCCCCAGATGCCCAGAAGTGTCATTTTGGGGTCTTTAGGAATTGGCGTCACCAGGATAGTAGAGATCGTATTGATGCAGTCCCCCCAGAAGACCTGTAATACTTGACAGTTCCAGATCATGTGGTAGAAGGTGGCCGGTTCACGCTTGCATCTAATGCATGTCCCATCCTCGCCCCCCCCCCCCTCTGGCCATGGCTGTGCGAGAGTAGTAAGAGTTGTGGAGGATTCTAAGTTGTATTAGTATGAGCTTGGCTTCTATCCCAATCTTTCTGGGGGACACTAATGCGTCTATCCAGTCTTCTGGTTCCAGTTCACCTAAGTCTCTTTCCCATCTTTCCTTGAGCCTATCTAGTTGTTTAGCCCCAAAGGAGTTGAGGGCCTGATAGAGGGTGGAGGGGACCTTGGAGAGAATTTGTTGCGGGAGAACATTGGTCTCAATGGGAGAGCAGGGGGGTATAGTTGTTGTGTCTGGGAACTGGGTGCGAATGGCGTGAGCCAGTTGTGCATGTCGAAACTGATCCATAGGTGCTAAGCCGAATTGCTCTTGCATGGTATCAAAGCTTAGGAGGCGACCCCCTTGGATCACATGCGCTAGTGTGTTTATCCCTTTTGCTACCCAGTGTTCAAAAGAGCCCATTTTCACTATTTCCGGGAGGTATGCATTATGCCATATGGGTTGGGATATGTTGGTTTCCCTTTCCAGCCAACCAGTTTGTGTGCGTCTCTCCAGGCGTGATGGATATGGTGTGTTATTTTTGGTAGCGTCGGGCGTTGGTTGTTGGTGGCATACAAGAACTGTAGTGGGGGTATTGGTCTCCATTTCAATACGGATGTGTGGCAGTGTGGCGTCTGCGTGTAACCAATCATTTACCACCCCTATCTGTGCAGCTAGATAATACGTGCGTATACAGGGTAGACCGATGCCTCCCTCCCATACCGATCTTTGGAGCGTATTAAGGGCAATTCTGGGTTGTTGCCCTCCCATAACAGTGTACGGAGGTTCCTATCAATGAGTGTGAACGTTTCCTGGGGGATAGTAAGCGGGGCATTTTGGAGAACGTATAGGAGTCTGGGGAGGGTCATCATCTTGAACAGTGCTGCCCTGCCCGTTAGCGATAGGGGGAGTGATTGCCAGTGGGAGACATAAGGGTATCCCACGGGTCTGTTCACCAAACCAAAAGAAAGAGAGCTGCACCGCCAGGAGTCCCACATGAACTCCTGCGCGGAAAACACGACAGAACACACGATGAAAAGCAGTAAAGGACAAGGATATGGAGGCCCTGTCCCTCCGATGCATTTCCAGCATCACAGACAGGTGCTCCCAGTTGGGGGGGGGGGGTACAGGGTGGCAGGAGTGTTAAGGGTGTAAGTAACCAGAATCACAGGATGAGAAGGCATGACACTGACACATACCGGCACGGAAATTAAACACTGTCTACTGGTGGGGCCAATGATACCCGAGCTATCCAGATATCAATCACACAATCACATGGCAACCTCTGGACGTCTCCTTCTTGTGAATACCTCTGCACACCTCGGAAACACATGAGATCACCATTAATCCTCCCAGATGCCCCACTACGAGACCCACGCAGATAAAGTAAACACCAACACGCTCTCCTTATTGTCCTGGAATGTTAACGGCCTCGGCTCCAGCGTGAAACAAAGATTGGTGCTCCAGTATCTTAACCGATACTCACCAGACATAGTTCTCCTCAATGAAACACGCTGGGGGCGGGCAAAAGGCTTATTGCTGCTAACTGGGGCTCTGCAGACCCACAGAACCCGAACCGTTGGAGCAATGAACTAAACAGATGTGCAGCTTCGGAGTGCCGAATCTATAACGCGCCGGGATGCCCCCGTAAATTTGAAAAGATATGGGGTAAATGGCTCGAATCTCACTGAAACCCACCCCTCCCTATTTCCCCTCCCCCCACCCCCCTCCTCGCTCTTCCCCTTCACCCTCTCCTTAACTCGAGGACACAAGACGCAACCAGTATTGCCAGCAATTATCCGTCTCGCGACCGTGTCATGGCCCCTCGGCCCTGCATCGCCTTTGCCTTTGTCAATATTGCCTTGTTTTTCTGATGAATGCCTATGTTTATATCCATGTTGTTGTTGTGCTGTTTAAATTCAAATAAACAGAGTTATTAAAAAAAAAAAAAAGATGAAGTCTAAAATATTAAGCAAAGACACTCAGTGCAATGGTAGAAAACATAAAGACTACAACCATGCATTACATATTAGGCAGCTCATATCCTTGGTATATTTAAAAGGTGTCTTGTGAAGCAATGGTGTGGCAGGAGCAAAGGCTACCTTTGCTATGAGAAGGTGTGATGCTGGAAATGCATCAGAGGGACAGGGCTTCCGTATCCTTGTCCTTTACTGCTTTTTATCGTGTGTTCTGTCGTGTTTTCCGCGCAGGAGTTCATGTGGGACTCCTGGCGGTGCAGCTCTCTTTCTTTTGGTCTAGTGAACGGACCCGTGGGATACCCTTATGGCACCCATGGGTGGGGGTATAACCCTGTGCCCCTGGTGTATGTTTTTGGGCACCTGTGGGTGGCCCACAGAGCAGGATATGGGCTGGTGGCAGCTCCATGCTGAATTTGACAGGTGCGCGGAGTATCCTCCATTTTGGGATACCCCGGCCCTGCCATTGGGATCAGTTGATTCCTGATGGAAAACAAGATGGCCCCGGTGGCCTCTTGCTTTCTACTACCCATTACCTTGTTTTCCCAAAGTCCTGGGAAGCCCTGACTCTGTCCCTTCCCACAAACTGGCTGTTGGGTGGAAGTGCCATATATGGTGTTGTTGTGAAGGCACGGCCAGATTAGCTGGAGCCTTCCCGGTGATGTATGTTGTGGGTACCTCCTGTGGGTGGGACCTGGGTGAATAGAGTGTGTGAACATTCCTTTGTGGGGGTTTGGGGACTACACTGTACTTAAGAACCAGCCTGCATCACCTCCTGAGAAGCTAGGCCTTGATTGCTCGACTACGTTACCAATAATAGAGAATCTTGGCTGGGGTCCTCTGTGCCTCTCCTCTACCATATAGAGAGCAGAAGTACAGACACCCCCTACCAGTCTTTACACTGGTGGCAGCGGTGGGATGCTTATGGTTTTAAGAATCAGTGTATAACCGTGCCACTTACAAAATATCTGCACTTTATTCGATTAAGGTTTGGGTGTGTACAAAATAACTGCATTACAAGCAATGGAGTCTATTGCAAATGGTAAATTGACTCGGATGAGCTTAGAGGCTATCCAGAGTGCTTGTGGAGCCAGGGAGTTAGACTTTGTGGATAAGTCTAGGGCTGAGCTGATAGCTGCCCTCGTGGACTACCAGACCGATGGTGAAACTCTTGATGAGGGGGGGAATGCAACCAATGAGGACTCTGCCCCTAGGGTTTCTACTGAATCTGTTTCTGGGAATGCCGCCATTCCTGCTGCCTCTGTTCCGAACCCCAGCAATACCTTGGAACTTGAGTTATTAAGGATGAAATTGGCCTTTGAATATCGCAAGTTGGAGATAGATGCTGAGCTTAAGGAGGAGGAGTTGGCTCCACAAGTGGAGCTCAATAATAGGGATCTTGAACTCAAGAATAGGGATCTTGAACTCAAAGACAAGGACACTGAATGTCAGAGAATCCAGCTAGAGAAAGCTCGAGTGGAGACTTCAGCGAAACCCAGTGAGAGTGTCAGGTCCCCAGCCACTAAATTTATGAAGGATTTGGTTGGTGTGTTTTCGGAGGGTTCTGATATCCTCCAATGGATTGAAGTGTTTGAAATGGCTTGTGCAATTCATGAGGTTGACAAAAGAGATTGGGCTAAGTGTTTGCTAAGCAGAGTGCCTCAAACTGGATATGACTGTATTCTGAAGCTGAGTGTGGAAGAAAGGGGTCAGTATGAGTGTATGAAATCTGCTTTGATTGCCAAGTTTGGCAAGATGCCTACCCAATACCTTAAAAGGTTCAGGGATTTTAAGAAAAGAGAGAATGTGTCTTGGGTCGACTGGGTGAGTGCTGCGCACATGAATATGATGGGGTGGATTGACGGTTACCAGGGGAAAACCTTTGTTGAATTGTCCCACCTGTTGTTTTGTGAGCATTTTTCTGAAGCCTGTTCACCGGAGCTGCGTCAGTATGTTGCTGACCAGAACATTTTGGATCCCTTTAAGCTGGCTAGGTTGGCTGACAAGTGGGTCTCCCACCGGGTGTCCCCTAAGGACTCCAGTGGGAAGGACAGGGACAAAGAAAAGGGGGCCTCTCAGAAAGCTGAGGAGTCCCAAAAGCAGTCACAGTCGAATAATCCTAAACCCTCCTCTCCTAAGACCCAGAAATCTAGTGGGGATAAGTCATCTGTGGGTGGGAATAAGAGTAGTGGTCCACATGCTGCAAAGCAGGCTCCCGGTGGTTCCAGTACCGTACCATGCACTCCCGGCACTTGTTGGGAATGTGGGCCTCTAGATCACAAAAGGGGTGACTCCAAGTGTAAAGGTAAGGCACTCGGAGTACAGGCTGTCAGCCTGACCTACCCTTACCCCATGTCTGAGGTGGAGGCCACCGTCCTCCCCTCCTCTACCGGAATCACTTTTGGTGCTCCCGTAGAGATTTCCTTAGTGTCCCTTGGGGCCTGGGACCAGTACGCGGAAGCACTGGCGACTATCCCACAGAACACCCGTAGATCTTTGAGAAGTGTCCTCCTGAATGACCAACCTTCTACTGGTTTGAGAGACACTGGGGCAAGCATGAAAGTGGTGGACAGGACCCTGCTCAAGCCAGAGGACTATGTAGATGCTCCTCTGAGAACCACCAGGTTAGCTGGTGGGCCTCCCAAATTATCGCCTGTAGCCCGAGTCACACTCGTAATTGGAGACAAGACAGCAAAGCTTCCTGTCCTGGTTCAGGACAACGTCCCTGCTAACATTCTGTTAGGTAACGATCTAGTCGAGTTGGGATTGATCACGGATGGTCTTCCCATGACTTTTGCTGCGGTCACTACGTCACAGGTGACACCGGGTCTGGCTGTGAGTCAGGTACCCGAGCCGGAGGCGCGGCCTAAGGCACGACGAAGGAAGAGCAAGAAGGCCACCTCTGTGGAGGGAGCCCCTTCTCTTCCTGCTGTTCCTACACCACCCATTGGGATCCATGCTCCGGACGGGCTGGGTCCAGTGGTAAACCCCGTCTCAACTCCTGTGGGAGAAGAGCCAGAAGACTCTCCTGTGGGAGAGGTTCTCAACCCGGAGGATCATCCCGATCATCAATGCTTGTGTAACGCTCACCTGATTCCCGCAGAGGCGCCGGTCTTGACTGGGTGAATGCCGTATCTTCAAAGGTGATGTGTAACACACGGTTGGCTCTTTGGGCTGGACCTCTGTGCACTGTATGTCTGACTCGAAGAGTAAGATGTCTGCAGATAGAAAATATGGGATTAATGAACTGGGGTTATTGGGTGTCTCTCTCCTCTTCCCTTTCTCTTCTCCTGTAGAACCCCAAAGGTTAACGCCCTCACCTTAGGTAAGTGAACGCCGAGCTCTCCATCTGCCTCGGGGCAGGGTGCCGTAACCAGTTTCTTCACTGGATAAGGGTGCAGGCCTCTTGACCTCAGAGGACTGCTGTCCGTCGTTAACTGCACGAACGGTAAGTTCTGGGCACTTCAAATGTCTTAAAAGTCTTTTGTAATGATATCTCTTGTTTTGCAGGGTTCCGGTGATGGCGGATGGCGGGCTGATGAGAGTTGAGGATCGAACCCGCGTGAGGAATAGAAGCGCCTGTAAGCACGTAAGTAAGCGCTTGTAGCCTGCTTCACGATGCGCACTAACTGTCCCTTTTATCTTGCAGGTACAAGTTCGGAGCGTTAGAGAAGCTGAAGGGTGCTGGAATACCCACCGGATTCGGCGTGGGAAGGAGTAATGGCACGTGAGTAATAAAGTTGCCCAATGTCTTTAAACGCACCTTCTTTTGTCTTTCAGATGCGGGATGCAGCGCCGAAGGCCTCCGGAGCGTGCGAAGAGCTGGTAAGCTTTTGTCTTTCAGATGCCGGAATGCAGTGCGAAGAGCTGGTAAGCTTTTGTCTTTCAGATGCCGGAATGCAGTGCGAAGACCTCCGGAGCATGCGAAGAGTAGGTAAGCCTTTGTTTTTCAGATGCCGGAATGCAGCGCGAGGCGTTGGTGACAGCCGATGGACCAGGTAAGAGATGCGCTGCCACTGAAGACCGTAGTGCTAACCTGTTCTTTCTTTGTCTTTACAGGTGCTGCTGAAGACTGGATTCCAGGATGGTAAGCCTTTGTTCCCTTAGGCCCAGGATCAGAAGCAGAAGACACGATGAGCGTTCTGCTGCAGAGAATGCAGAATAACGCAAAGCAAGATTCATCCATCGGGTGTGGTTTAAATAGCCTCCTGTAGTGCTTAGGTGTCTCCTTCCACAGCCACGCCTAGGTAAGAAAAGAGTTCCTGCTTTCCAGAAGAGTTCCAGTGTTCTGAACCTAGGGAGTGGCTCCTGCCCCACCCAACAGGAAAAGTAGTCCCAAACAGAAGAGGATCAGGGGTTCAACTGGCAGGTAAGTAAGCAGCATGGTCTGCTGCAGGTAAGTCCACCCAAGCATTATGAGCCCGGCGCTTCCAGCGCTGGGACTGGACATCTTTATGAGCCTGGTGCCACTGGCGCCAGGACAGGGTCCAAAAGGTCCCAATTGGGACTGGCTGGCACTCGGAACCGGGGTTATGGGTCTGCTTCCAAGGGAGTCGGGCAAGTCCTGATCTTTTGGAAGCAGAGATCATGACAGCACCCCCCCTCAAGGCCCCTCCCAAACCGGGCTTCTCCGGGGGTTTGGGCTTGTTAGGAAATGTTCGATGAAATCTTTTGATTAGACGAGGCGCGTGGACATATTCTGCAGGTTTCCAGGATCTTTCTTGGGGACCGTAGCCTTTCCAGTCAATCAGGTAAAATAGTTTAGATTTGGAGATCTTGGAATCCAGGATGCTTTTGACTTCAAACTCGAGTTCTCCATCAACTAGAATAGGTTTTGGAGATGTAGTTAGTCGGGTTTGAGGTTGCACGGGTTTTAATAGAGAGACGTGGAAGACCGGATGTATCTTCATGTGAGGGGGCAAGTCCAACTTGACCGCTACTGGATTTACTATGGTAGTGATGGAATAGGGACCAAGGTATCTTGGGTTGAATGTGCGTGGTCCTTTTAGAGGTAGATATTTGGTGGATAACCAGACTTGATCTCCTACTTGATATTGGGGGGCTTCCTTCCGATGTTGGTCTGCTCCTTTCTTGTATTGTTCTTTAGCCCTTTGAAGGTGAGAAACGGCTTCCTTAAAGGCTTGGGTGATTGTAGAATGCAGGTGGCCTACTGCTGGTGTTCCAAGATCTTGGAGTGGATCCAACTCCGAGGTTCGAGGGTGACTACCGTATAAAAGAAAAAACGGGGTCTTCCCAGTTCCCGAGTGGACAGAGTTATTGTAGGCATATTCGGCTATCCAAAGGATATCTTTCCAAGTTTTTTCAGTTTGTTGTAGCATGCAGCGCAAATACTGTTCCAGAGTTTGATTGGTCCTCTCGGTTTGTCCGTCGGTTTGAGGGTGGTGGCTGGTCGAAAGTCTCACATCAATTTGAGCCGACCGACAGCAACTTCGCCAAAAATGAGAAATAAATTGACTACCTCGATCCGAAATTAGAACTGAAGGAAAACCGTGCAGTCGGACGATGTTTTCGAGAAATTCTCGGGCCAGAGTTGCTGCTGTTGGTAAGCCTTTGAGTGGAATGAAATGCGCCATCTTGGAGAATAGGTCCACGATTACTAGGATCGTATTGTATCCGGAGCATGGAGGTAGATCGGTGATGAAGTCCATAGAAAGCGTATGCCAAGGGCGAGGCGGGATGTCAATAGGGCGTAAGAGGCCGGCTGGTTTTTCCTTTTGACTCTTGTTTTGGGCGCATACTCCACAGGACATTATAAAGTCTCTGATATCTTTTTTCCAAGACGGCCACCAGAAGTAGCGCTTGATCTTTTCCGAGGTCTTGGTCATACCGGGATGTCCTTCCATTAAAGAATCGTGATAACAAGAGATTACCTTTTTCTGTAAATCTGTGCTGGGCAGGTATAACCGTTCTTGGAAATATAATAGGTTGTCCTTCACCGTAAAGTCCTTTCCCTGCAGATGCCAATTCTGTATGTCTGCTGGAGTTACCAGTAGCCTGGCTTTATCCTTAACTTCCTCTATGGATTGTGTGGCGATTACACCTAGAATTCTTTGTTCGGGAATGATAGGTACAGGTTTAGGATTGATCAAATGTTCTTCCACTCCCATCCGAGAAAGGGCATCAGCTTTACCGTTTTTTGTACCAGGTCGATAGGTAATTATGAAGTCAAACTCGGCAAAGAATAGTGCCCAACGGAGTTGTCTAGAGGATTGAGCTTTTGCGGTTTTCAAATATTGCAGGTTTCGGTGATCTGTAATCACAGTAACGGTGTGTCGGGCCCCCAGAAGATAATGCCGCCAAGCCTTAAAGGCGGACTTGATAGCTAGAAGTTCCTTATCAGTAATAGTGTAATTGATTTCAGGAGGCGAGAATTTGCGGGACCAAAATGCCACGGGATGCAACTGATTGGTTACTGGGTCCTTTTGTGATAGAACTGCCCCCATGGCAAGGCTCGAAGCATCAGTTTCAACGATGTAGGGGAGTTCTGGGCGAGGATGTTTTAAGATCGGTGCAGAGATAAATCTAGTCTTCAAATTCTGGAAAGCTTGTTCAGCCTCGGTAGACCATTCAAAACGTTTGTTTTTCTTTAACAAGGCGGTGATGGGCTGGACTATTCGAGAGAATTCGGGGATAAACCTGCGGTAAAAGTTAGCGAAGCCTAACATGCTTTGAACACCTTTTACGGAGGATGGCGATGGCCATTTGAGAATTGCATCGACCTTCTTTGAATCCATACGCACTCCGCTAGGTGATAATATGAATCCCAAGAATTCAACTTCAGTCACGTTGAAAACACATTTTTCCAACTTAGCGAAAAGTTTGTGTTGACGCAATCTCTCGAGGACCATTTTCACATGTTTCCGATGTTCAGTTTCCGATGAAGAATAAACGAGGATGTCGTCAATGTAAACAACAACACACACATCTATGAGCTCTCTGAGGACATCGTTCATAAAATATTGAAAGGCGGCCGGGGCATTGCAAAGTCCGAAGGGCATGACCTGATATTCAAATAGCCCATACTTGGTGCGGAAGGCCGTCTTCCATTCATCGCCCTCTTTTACTCGTACCAAGTGGTAGGCTCCTCTAAGATCCAGCTTTGTATATATGCATGCTTTTCTGACTTGGTCCAGGAGTTCAGGGATCAAAGGTAACGGATATCTATTCTTAACGGTGATCTGGTTCAGGGCGCGATAATCTATACAAGTTCTAAGGTCCCCTTCTTTTTTTGGAACGAAGAACAAAGCTGAGGAAGCAGGGGACTTGGAAGGACGAATAAACCCATTCGCTAGGTATTGATCCAGGTATTGTCGGAGGTGAAGATTCTCAGGCTCGGTGAGGGCATAAATTCTACTACAAGGAGGAGTAGATCCAGGTATCAGGTCTATCTGGCAGTCATAAGACCTATGAGGAGGTAGAGAGTTAGCCTGATCCTTCCGGAAAACATCTTGGAATTCTAGGTATTCAGGAGGTAACTGGGGAGCCTCCGAGGAAATTGCTGCCAGTGCAACACCAGGTCGAGGGTGACAAGTAGAGACACATTCTGGAAACTGAACCGTTCTTGCTCGCCAATCGATCTGAGGATTGTGCTTCTCTAACCAAGGAATTCCTAGAATAATCTGGAACTGAGGGGCCTTGATCACATCGAACACGATCTTCTCATGGTGTCCATCTTGACTTACTAGCGTCACTTCTTGGGTGGTATGCGTTACTGGTCCAGAGGCTATCTCCGTACCATCCACCGTAGTAATGACGTCCTTTACAGCCTTTGGACAAAGAGTCAGATTCATCCTCAAAACCATTTCATGATCCACATAATTGCCGATGGCACCGCTGTCGACGTAAGCTTCAATCGCATGTAATCGATCCGGATGTTCAGGGCTAATGAGGACCATAGGTATCACGAAATGCGAGGTCACGGAACTGGTTTTAACGCTCGGCAAGAGGACCTCTATTCTTGTCGGGCGAGGTCGTTTCCCTGCTCAGAGTTTGTGACCCTGGTAACTGCAGCTCCTACTGCCTTCTTGGCTGGTTTCACCGGACAGTCTCGAAGAAAGTGCCCCGAGTTTCCGCAATAGAGGCATAATTGCAGCTGTTTTCTCCTTTCCCGCTCCTTTTGTGTTAGTGGTCCTTTCAGGCCCCCTATTTGCATGGGTTCCCCGGAGTCTACTCCTTTGGTAGGAGTGGGTGGTTTGGAAAATACTCGAGCATCAAACTTGGAACGATCAGCCTTCCTGTTCTGCAGTCTGTGGTCAATTTGAACGACTAAGTCAATATAGTCCGAACAGTCTTGCGGGGGATTCACTACTTGGGCTAACACATCTTTGAGCTCTCCAGGTAGACCTCTATAAAACAGCGTAATCCTTTTGTCCTCAGGCCATCGAGTTTCCACTATCAGTCTGTTGAAAGACGCAATATAAGCCAAAAGGTCTTGATTACCCTGTCGCAATGAAAGGAGCTCATTGTCCAAGGCCTGCCCCTGTGAATGTCTTGCAAACAGTTTTTCCATACTGAGCTGAAAAGCTTGAAAATCATGGAGAACCGGATCATCTTGATTAACTAGAGGGATCGACCAGTCTGCCGCATTGCCACTAAGGTACGAAAGCACGAAAGCTACCTTAGCTTGATCAGTTGGAAAGGCTGCTGGCCGGCATAAGAAGTGCAACCGGCACTGATTAATAAATACTGCAAACCTCTTTGGGTCACCAGAAAATCGTTCGGGCGGAGCCAGAGGTACATTCCCAGGTAGGTTGATCTGCACTGGGTTCGTAGAGGATGTTGAAGGAAGATTTGCCCCTGATGCGGGTAACGGAGTTTGTCCGGCTTGTGACTGTAGCAATTGTCTAGCGAGATCGTCTGTTCGCTCCTTGGAAATAATCAGTTCCCTTCTTAGAGCATTCGTTTCCTGACGGGCTGCATGCACTTCTGCTCTTAGTTCCCCAAGTAACTGGGCTAGCTGGTCGGTATCCGAGGTTTCCATAGCGCCTGGGTGGGAGTTTTGCGGTTGGCTTTGCGTTCTGTAACGCTCACCTGATTCCCGCAGAGGCGCCGGTCTTGACTGGGTGAATGCCGTATCTTCAAAGGTGATGTGTAACACACGGTTGGCTCTTTGGGCTGGACCTCTGTGCACTGTATGTCTGACTCGAAGAGTAAGATGTCTGCAGATAGAAAATATGGGATTAATGAACTGGGGTTATTGGGTGTCTCTCTCCTCTTCCCTTTCTCTTCTCCTGTAGAACCCCAAAGGTTAACGCCCTCACCTTAGGTAAGTGAACGCCGAGCTCTCCATCTGCCTCGGGGCAGGGTGCCGTAACCAGTTTCTTCACTGGATAAGGGTGCAGGCCTCTTGACCTCAGAGGACTGCTGTCCGTCGTTAACTGCACGAACGGTAAGTTCTGGGCACTTCAAATGTCTTAAAAGTCTTTTGTAATGATATCTCTTGTTTTGCAGGGTTCCGGCGACGGCGGATGGCGGGCTGATGAGAGTTGAGGATCGAACCCGCGTGAGGAATAGAAGCGCCTGGAAGCACGTAAGTAAGCGCTTGTAGCCTGCTTCACGATGCGCACTAACTGTCCCTTTTATCTTGCAGGTACAAGTTCGGAGCTTTAGAGAAGCTGAAGGGTGCTGGAATACCCACCGGATTCGGCGTGGGAAGGAGTAATGGCACGTGAGTAATAAAGTTGCCCAATGTCTTTAAACGCACCTTCTTTTGTCTTTCAGATGCGGGATGCAGCGCCGAAGGCCTCCGGAGCGTGCGAAGAGCTGGTAAGCTTTTGTCTTTCAGATGCCGGAATGCAGTGCGAAGAGCTGGTAAGCTTTTGTCTTTCAGATGCCGGAATGCAGTGCGAAGACCTCCGGAGCATGCGAAGAGTAGGTAAGCCTTTGTTTTTCAGATGCCGGAATGCAGCGCGAGGCGTTGGTGACAGCCGATGGACCAGGTAAGAGATGCGCTGCCACTGAAGACCGTAGTGCTAACCTGTTCTTTCTTTGTCTTTACAGGTGCTGCTGAAGACTGGATTCCAGGATGGTAAGCCTTTGTTCCCTTAGGCCCAGGATCAGAAGCAGAAGACACGATGAGCGTTCTGCTGCAGAGAATGCAGAATAACGCAAAGCAAGATTCATCCATCGGGTGTGGTTTAAATAGCCTCCTGTAGTGCTTAGGTGTCTCCTTCCACAGCCACGCCTAGGTAAGAAAAGAGTTCCTGCTTTCCAGAAGAGTTCCAGTGTTCTGAACCTAGGGAGTGGCTCCTGCCCCACCCAACAGGAAAAGTAGTCCCAAACAGAAGAGGATCAGGGGTTCAACTGGCAGGTAAGTAATCAGCATGGTCTGCTGCAGGTAAGTCCACCCAAGCATTATGAGCCTGGCGCTTCCAGCGCTGGGACTGGACATCTTTATGAGCCTGGTGCCACTGGCGCCAGGACAGGGTCCAAAAGGTCCCAATTGGGACTGGCTGGCACTCGGAACCGGGGTTATGGGTCTGCTTCCAAGGGAGTCGGGCAAGTCCTGATCTTTTGGAAGCAGAGATCATGACAGCTTGTTGGCTGAAGGGGGACCCTCCGGGGCAGACTTCTGTAAAGGACAGAGAGAGTGTCCCTCTCTCTCGAGGGTCTGAGGAAACAGGCCTGTCCCAGGCACAAGGCGAAGTGCCTAGGACTTTCCGAATTTATTGGGAGGGTGAGCTCCTTGTTAGTGAGCCCACTAAGCCTGAACCTGGTGCCCTCAAGAGGTTGGTGGTACCCCAGGATTACAGGCCCTTCCTACTGAAGTTGGCGCATGAGGTGCCCTTGGCTGGTCATCTTGGTACCAAGAAGACTAAACAGAGGATCTCTGCCCATTTCTACTGGCCTCGGATGGGAGTAGAAGTGGAGTCCCACTGCAGGACCTGCCCAACTTGTCAGTTGTCTGGCAGGACTGGAGGCAGTGGCATTGCCCCACTGCAGCCATTGCCAGTGGTTGGCACACCGTTTGAGAGGGTGGGCATCGACATCGTCGGTCCCCTTGACCCTCCCACGTCAGGTGGACATCGGTTCATCCTGTTTTTGGTAGATCATGCCACCAGGTACCCTGAGGCTATACCACTTCGGACTGTTACTGCCAAGGTGGTTGCCCTGGCCCTCCTGGGCATTTTCACCCGAGTTGGATTCCCCAAGGAGGTTGTCTCTGACCGAGGATCCAACTTCATGTCTAGTTACATGAAAACCATGTGGAAAGAATGCGGGGTAACCTACAAGTTCTCCACTTCTTACCACCCCCAGACCAATGGTCTGGTTGAGAGATTTAATAAAACTCTCAAGGGCATGCTAGGTGCTTTGGGAGAGACCCTAAGGAGGAAATGGGATCTCCTCCTGCCATGCCTGCTGTTTGCTTACCGAGAGGTACCTCAAGAGGGTGTTGGTTTCAGCCCCTTTGAGTTGCTCTTTGGACATCCCGTGAGGGGGCCCCTCGCCTTGATCAGAGAAGGTTTGGAAGCCACCCCTCCCGGTCCTGCCAAGGAAGTGGGGGACTATGTGTTAGGCTTCAGACGGAGGATGACACAGATGATGGGTCAAGCAACGGCGAATCTCAAGGCTAGCCAGGAATTGAACAAATACTGGCATGACCTTAAAGCATCGCACGTGGAGTGGACTCCGGGACATGAGGTCCTCGTGATGGAGCCTACCAAGCCTCAGGTATGGCAGATAAATGGACTGGACCCTTCCGGATAGTCTCCAAGATGGGCGAGGTCAATTGTCTGGTTGACATGGGAATCCCAGGGGTAGCCCCTCAGGTACTCCATGTTAATAGGCTCAAGCCGTTCCACAGGTGAGCAGAAGTCTCATGTCTCTTGCTGGCTTCAGAGCAAGAAGAGGATGAGAGTGAGCCCCTTCCTGATTTGCTGCCTAGCAACCCTCAGGATGGCTCAGTGGAGGGAGTGCAGCTCTCTCCAGATTTGACAACCGAGCAGCAGAGGGCCTGCACGACTTTGCTCCAGCAGTATGCCTCTCTGTTTTCGCTAATGCCAAGCCTTACACCGTGGTGTAAGCATGAGATTGACACTGGTGACAGCGTGCCTGTCAAGAGCAGGAGCTACCGAATGTCAGATACGGTTAAGAACCACATCCAGGCTGAGGTTGCCAAGATGTTGGATCTGGGTGTTATTGAACCCTCAACCAGTCCCCGGTCCAGTCCAGTGGTCCTTGTCCCCAAGGCAAGTTCCCAGGCCGGTACCAAGGATTGGAGGTTCTGTGTGGACTACCGAGGAGTCAATGCCGTCACCACAACTGACGCGCACCCACTGCCCAGGGCTGATGAGCTCGTGGACACCATAGGTGCTGCCAAATTTGTGAGCACCTTTGACCTCACCTCAGGCTATTGGCAAATAGCTCTGACGGACCATGCCAAGGAAAATACGGCATTCTCCACCCCAGAGGGACTCTACCAGTTTAGGGTCATGCCTTTTGGATTAAAGAATGCCCCTGCCACCTTTCAGAGATTGGTCAATCATGCTCTCAGTGGGCTGGAAGCCTTTTGTGTGGCTTATTTAGATGACATTCCCGTCTACAGTGCCACCTGGGAAGAGCACTTGACACATCTGGGTAGAGTGTTGCAGGCCTTAAAAAGCGCTAACCTCACTATCAAGGCCACCAAGTGCCAGATAGCTCAGGGGAAAGTCACGTATCTTGGTCATGAGGTAGGAGGGGGTGAAATCCAACCTCTCCCCAGTAAGGTACAGGATGTACAGGACTGGGAGACTCCCACTACTCAAACCCAGGTGAGAGCCTTTTTGTGCCTCACTGGGTACTATCGCAATTTCATGGCGGACTATGGAACCATAGCTGCACCACTGACAGCTCTGACTTCACCCAAGCAGCCTAGGAAGGTCAATTGGACTGAAGACTGTCAGAGGGCCTTTAAAGGCTTGAAAGAAAGTCTGTGTCGGGCACCCGTGTTGTGTGCGCCTGACTACAGCCGACCCTTTATCGTCCAGATGGATGCCTGCGACACCGGAATTGGAGCTGTCTTGTCCCAGTTAGATGACAAAGGGAGAGAACATCCTATCATATTCATCAGTAGACAACTCAAGGGTAGAGAACTTAGGTGGGCTACTGTTGAAAAGGAGTGTTTTAGTATAGTTTGGAGCCTTAGGCGTTTTAGGCCCTACCTTACGGGGTCTACCGTCAAGGTCCAAACAGATCATAAGCCCCTAAAGTGGCTTATGCAGATGAAGGGTGAGAACCCGAAACTGCTCATGTGGTCCATTAGCCTGCAAGGGCTAGACTTCACCATAGAGCACAGACCAGGGAAGAGTCACGATAATGCAGATGGCCTTTCCAGAAGGTATGTTGACCGTCTGGATGAGGGTGTCTATCCGGTGGGAGATTAGGCACCCTCCACCTCAGTCTGGGGGGGGGGCGACTGTGATGCTGGAAATGCATCGGAGGGACAGGGCCTCCGTATCCTTGTCCTTTATTGCTTTTCATCGTGTGTTCTGTCGTGTTTTCCGCGCAGGAGTTCATGTGGGACTCCTGGCGGTGCAGCTCTCTTACTTTTGGTCTAGTGAACGGACCCGTGGGATACCCTTATGGCACCCATGGGTGGGGGTGCAACCCTGTGCCCCTAGTGTATGTTTTTGGGCACCTGTGGGTGGCCACAGAGCAGGGTATGGGCTGGTGGCAGCTCCATGCTGAATTTGACAGGTGCGCGGAGTATCCTCCATTTTGGGATACCCCGGCCCTGCCATTGCGATCAGTTGATTCCTGATGGGAAACAAGATGGCCCCGGTGGCCTCTTGCTTTCTACTACCCATTACCTTGTTTTCCCAAAGTCCTAGGAAGCCCTGACTCTGTCCCTTCCCCCTGACTGGCTGTTGGGTGGAAGTGCCATATATGGTGTTGTTGTGAAGGCCCGCCAGACTAGCTGGAGCCTTCCCGGTGATGTATGTTGTGGGTACCTCCTGTGGGTGGGACCTGGGTGAATAGAGTGTGTGACGAATATGCATTCTGTGTTGTGGGTGTCTAGTATCTGGTGGTTGACACAATGACTGAGACAACCCTGCCCGAAACCGGTATGAATGCAGCTTGGAGTGTTGAATGGCTCGGTACTTGTCCCAATACACATAACTTGTTGTGAGTGTCTGGAGAGAAGTGTATGGCCTGAATACCTCGCGTGCCTGATTGGCTGCCCGCCTGCATGAATGCCCGTATTCGTGATTGGATGCTTGAGTGTGACCCAGCGGAATGAATGGGAGATCAACAGTATATCTGGGGACCTCTCACTGCTAGGAATCGTGTTCAGAAGCTGAAGTCCACTACGACGAGTAACTGGATTAATTGACGCTTGACCTTGAAGCCCTGCTGGACGAGAAGAATTGCTGTTGCTCTCCTTCACAATCTGAAAGCTGCTGTGCCTCCAAGGACTGACCCAGAGAGGACCTGGTAAGGCGCCCTCTTCCCGAGCTACGAGGGACCATCGTGCACAGCTGATCTTTGCCAACGCTCCCTGGTAGACAGACCTACGACAGGCTGCCGACCCGATACGGGGACTGCTGCGGAACTCCAAGGAGAAGCACTCGGACTGTTGTCCGCCACTGTCGACGACCGCCGTCGCCGATCGGAGCCGCCGTGCTCCCGTTTGCCTAAGAACTTCCATTGATCATCGGACGCTCTCGTCTGCATCGTCATCCGCTTGTCTCCCACTGGAGAAGGCCCGACCATTGACGCGCCGAGGAGCATCCACCGGTGGGTTTCCCGCCACCAACAGACCGCAGAGATGCCGTTGACTCAACGCCCTTGCTGGTCCACAGTTCTTCATCATCTCTTTGCGGTCCAGAACTATTGTCACCGAGGTGCCCCGCACGCCTCTTCCTTGCAGGACGCAACGCTCTGTCGTCGACGAGCACCGCTAGGAACGAAGCGGCCACTTCCCTGCCATAGTTCACCCTGTTCACCGTCGGACGTTCGACGACCCGTGACTCCTGCCTTAAAGGGAGGGCACTCAAGAAGGGCCGTCGATTCCCCAACACCGAACGCCAAGTTCCCCGACACCTCTCAACGATCCGTGGCTCCCGCCTGAAAGGGAGGCACTCAAGAAGGATCGGTCGGCGCATCGTCGGAGAACTCTACTCCACCAGGTGCATTGGGGGGCGTAAAACCTTAATAGGAAGAAGTAAGACTATCGAACATTATATGGACTGGGCTTGTGCTATATATCTTTATTTACAGGTTGCCCAGGTGGGGGGACCTTCACACAGAACTGCGCCTAGAGGTAGGGGCCAGTGTTCTGCCTATTGTTTCAACCATCTTACGTCCGGCCTATCTCTATTGCTGGTTTACTCGTTATTGATCTGTGTGACATTTTAACCGTACAGTTGATGCACTTTAATGAGATTTGATAACATTGGTGGTACCACTTTAGAATTGTATATATTTATCATTATTGACTTCCGAGTACAAAGTGCGTTATTAGGATCGTGTACATACCTTTGAATATTAATTATATAAAGACTGTGTTTTCAGTAATACAGTGTGTGGACATTCCTTTGTGGGGGTTCGGGGACTACACTGTACTTAAGAACCAGCCTGCATCACCTCCTGAGAAGCTAGGCCTTGATTGCTTGACTACGTTACCAATAATAGAGAATCTTGGCTGGGGTCCTCTGTGCCTCTCCTCTACCATATAGAGAGCAGAAGTACAGACACCCCCTACCAGTCTTTACACTGTCGCCAAAACATTGAACTTATAACCAGAGAACTTCTTCGGGGTGACCCGGACTGGGGTAGTGCCTACACCGCATGATGAGCGTCAGACTTCATCTTTTAATAGGTAGGAAATGTTGCTGTTTTTCCTTTCAATAACAAGATTCTACAGCTTTGATTGTGTTTTTGTGTGTTTGACTACTGGTCTTTCATGAAAGAATGTAGAATGTTGGTGACTGCAGACAAATGACAGCTCAGGGAGGTTTGGGTGAGTGGGATGTGGGCCTGGTCCTGAGAGTTTCAGTTTGGACTGAGCTGTGGGTGCCTGAGGATGGACCAGTGGTTTTCTGCAACTTACTGCAATAAACCAACATTCCTGTTTACATATTAACACCTGAGCCTGCATGTGACCGAAGAAGATGTACAACGCTCGTGATGAGTAGGTCCTATGATGAATCCTAAGCGTGCTGGGAAGGGGGCACCCCAAGTGTGTCACCCATTGCCCCTCACAACTGACCCATCCATCCTCAGGGAAGGAGATGTATTACTGATGCTTAGCCTAGCTGAACTATTGAGCAAAGAGTACTTTTGTGATAGAGGAATGATAGCTCAGGATGAAAAGGAATGACGTATCCCTGAAGTGCCAGTGAGGCCTTCAAAAAATAATTTTGCACTGCCAAGTAAGGCAGATTGGTCGAAAGACCTTGGGCTAAGTGCTGCAGCGCTATACTTGTTGTAAAGACCGGTGGGGGGGTCTGTACTTCCGCTCTCTATATGGTAGAGGGGAGGCACAGAGGACCCCAGCCAAGATTCTCTATTATGGTAGCGATGGACGAGCAATCAAGGCCTAGCTTCTCAGGAGGTGATGCAGGCTGGTTCTTAAGTACAGTGTATCCCCAAGCCCCCACAAAGGAATGTCCACACACTGTATTACTGAAAACACAGTCTTTATATAATTAATATTCAAGGGTTATGTACACTTATCACAACAACGCACTTTGTGCTCAGGAAAACCAATAATGATAAATATCTACACTTCTAAAGTGGTACCACTAATATTAGACCTCATAACAGTGCATTCACAATACTGTAGAAATGGCACGCAGATCAATAAGAAGGAAACCAGCAATAGAGAGAGGAGAGATACCAGAGGGTTGAAACAATAGGCAGAAGACTGGCCCTTGCTACTGGACACAGTTCTGTGTGGAGATCCCCCCACCTGGGCAACCTGTAAAATAAAGAGATATAACACAAGCCCAGTCCATGTATTGTTCAATAGTCTTATTCTCTCCTACAATGTTTTTACCCCCCCCAATGTACCTGGTGGAGTCGAGTTCTTCGAAGAGGCGTCGACAGATCCTTCTTGAATGACCCCCTTTAAAGCAGGAGTCACGGATCGTCGAGAGGCGTCGAGAAGCGTCGAGGAACTTGGTGTTCGGTGTCGGGGAATCGACAGCCCTTCTTGAATGCCTTCCCTTTCAAGCGGGAGACACGGGCGTCGAACGTCCGACAACAAACAGGGTAGAACGGCGTCGATGAGGCGGCAGGCTTCGATCCGAGCGGTGCTCGTCGGCGTCGAGACGTCGGCGTCCTGCGAGGAAGAGGCGTGCGGGGCACCTCGGCGACACTAGTTCTGGACCGCAAAGATTGTGAATGACGGTGGCCCAGCAAGGGCGTCGAGTCGCTCGAGTCTTTGGGGTCGTGAGGTGGCGGGAAACCCACCGGCGGATTCTCCTCGGCGCGTTGGTCGTCCTCGACTTTCTCCGGCAGGATAAAGCGGTCGACGGTGCGGACGAGGGAGTCCTTTGATTCGAATGTTCTTAGGCAAGGAGCGGACGGCTCCGGTCGTCGGCGGCACGGCGTCAAGTGGTTCCCACGGCTGGGCAACACAACTTCGACGGGCCTCCAGCGGTTACACAGACCTGCGAACCCTGGTCGACGGCAATGGACTTCGACAGCGTCGAGGTCCGGGTGCTTTACTTCGGTCTCCTCGGCAGTCCCCTTCTCCGGTCGGCAACCTTTCGATGGGCTGGCGTCCAGGGAGCTTCGGCGAAGATTCAGCGGTGCTCGATGGTCCCTCGGAGCACGGGAAGAGGGCGCCTTACCAGGTCCTCTCTCGGGTCAGTCCTCGACGAACACGGCAGCCTTCGGATCGGTCGAAGCAAATGCAGCAGCAAGTCTTCTTCTTCCAGCTGGGCGTCGAGGGTCAGCAGTTCCAGTTACTCTTGAGTGGAGACTCAGCTTCTGAACGCTTCTGAACAATTTCCAGTGGTGAGAGGTCCCCAGATATACTATTCTGTCTCTCATCCACACTGCTGGCACACACACAGCAGCCAATCACACAGAAGGGCATTCATGCAGTCAGTCAGCCAATCAGGCACACAGTGCATTCAGGCCACACTCCTCCCTTTCAGACACTCACAACAAGGAATGTGGATTGGGACAAGTACCCAGCCATTCAACACTACACACTGCATTCAGGCCAGTTTCGGGCAGGGCTGTCTCAGTCTTTGTCTCACATGCCAGAAACCAGACAACCACAACAAGGAGTGTATATTGGTCACCCACTCCCTTCACCCAGGTCCCACCCACAGGAGGTACCCACAACATACAGTGAATGGGAAGGCTCCAGTCAGTCTAGCTGGGCCTTCACAACAACACCATATATGGAACTTCCACCCAACAGCCAGTCAGGGGGAAGGGACAGAGTCAGGGCTTCCCAGGACTTTGGGAAAACAAGGTAAGAGGCAATAGAAAGCAAGAGGCCATAGGGGCCATCTTGTTTTCCATCAGGAATCAACTGATTCCAATGGCAGGGCCTGGGTATCCCAAAATGGAGGACACCCAGAGCACCTGTCAATTTCAGCATGGAGCTGCCACCAGCCCATACCCTGCTCTGTGGGCTACCCACAGGTGCCCAAAAACATACACTAGGGGCACAGGGTTGTACCCCTACCCATGGGTGCCATAAGG
Organism: Ambystoma mexicanum; assembly: GCF_040938575.1. Taxonomy (NCBI): domain Eukaryota; kingdom Metazoa; phylum Chordata; class Amphibia; order Caudata; family Ambystomatidae; genus Ambystoma; species Ambystoma mexicanum. Next base: position 617,876,635 of record NC_090935.1, on the reverse strand, counting down.
GTATCCCATGGGTCTGTTCACCAAACCAAAAGAGAGCTGCACTGCCAGGAGTCCCACATGGACTCCTGGGCAGAAATCACGACAGAACACACGATAAAAAACAGTAAAGGACAAGGATTCAGAGGCCCTGTCCCTCTGATGCATTTCCAGCATCACAGTCGCCCCCCCCAGACTGAGGTGGAGGGTGCCTAATCTCCCACGGGATAGACACCCTCATCCAGACGGTCAACATACCTTCTGGAAAGGCCATCTGCATTATCGTGACTCTTCCCTGGTCTGTGCTCTATGGTGAAGTCTAGCCCTTGCAGGCTAATGGACCACCTGAGCAATTTCGGATTCTCACCCTTCATCTGCATAAGCCACTTCAGGGGCTTATGATCTGTTTGGACCTTGAAGGTGGACCCCGTAAGGTAGGGCCTAAAACGCCTAAGGCTCCAAACTATGCTAAAACACTCCTTTTCAACAGTAGCCCACTTAAGTTCCCTACCCTTGAGTTGTCTACTGATGAATATGATAGGATGTTCTCTCCCTTTGTCATCTAACTGGGACAAGACAGCTCCCATTCCGGTGTCGCAGGCATCCGTCTGGACGATAAAGGGTCGGCTGTAGTCAGGCGCACACAACACAGGTGCCCTACACAGACTTTCTTTCAAGCCCTCAAAGGCCCTCTGACAGTCTTCGGTCCAATTAACCTTCCTAGGCTGTTTGGGCGAAGTTAGAGCTGTCAGGGGTGCAGCTATGGTTCCATAGTCTGCCATGAAATTGCGATAGTACCCAGTGAGGCCCAAAAAGGCTCTCACCTGGGTTTGAGTAGTGGGAGTCTCCCAGTTCTGTACGTCCTGTACCTTACTGGAGAGAGGTTGGATTTGACCCCCTCCTACCTCATGACCAAGATAGGTAACTTTCCCCTGAGCTATCTGGCACTTGGTGGCCTTGATAGTGAGGTTAGCCCTTTTCAAGGCCTGCAACACCTTATCCAGATGTGTCAAATGCTCTTCCCAGGTGGAACTGTAGACGGCAATGTCGTCTAAGTAAGCCACACAAAAGGCTTCCAGCCCACTGAGCGCATGGTTGACCAATCTCTGGAAGGTGGCAGGGGCATTCTTCAACCCAAAAGGCATGACCCTAAACTGGTAGAGTCCCTCAGGTGTTGAGAAAGCCGTCTTTTCCTTGGCAGGGTTCGTCAGAGCTATTTGCCAATAGCCTGAGGTAAGGTCAAAGGTGCTCACAAATTTGGCAGCACCTATGGTGTCCACGAGCTCATCAGCCCTGGGCAATGGGTGCGCGTCAGTTTTGGTGACGGCATTGACTCCTCGGTAGTCCACACAGAACCTCCAATCCTTGGTACCCGCCTGGGAACTTGCCTTGGGGACAAGGACCACTGGACTGGACCAGGGACTGGTTGAGGGTTCAATAACACCCAGATCCAACATCTTGGCGACCTCAGCCTGGATGTGGTTCTTGACGGTATCTGACATACGGTAGCACCTGCTTTTGACAGGCACACTGTCACCAGTGTCGATTTCGTGCTTACACCACGGTGTAAGGCCCGGTGTCAGTGAAAACAGAGAGGCATACTGCTGGAGCAAAGCCCTGCAGGCCCTCTGCTGCTCTGTTGTCAAATCTGGAGAGAGACGCACTCCCTCCACTGAGCCATCCTGAGGGTCGCTATGCAGCAAATCAGGAAGGGGCTCACTCTCATCCTCTTCTTGCCCTGAAGCTAGCAAGAGACATGAGACCTCTGCTCGCCTGTGGAAAGGCTTGAGCCTGTTGACATGGAATACCTGAGGGGCTACCCCAGAGGCACCCATGTCAACCAGATAATTGACTTCGCCCATCTTGGAGATTATCCGGAAGGGTCCAGTCCATTTATCGGCCAAAGCTCTAGGCTTTGTAGGCTCCATCACAAGGATTTCCTGCCCCGGAGTCCAATCCACTTGCGAAGCTTTAAGGTCATGCCAGTACTTATTCAATTCCTGGCTGGCCTTGAGATTTGCTGTTGCCTGACCCATCATTTGTGTCATCCTCCGCCTGAGGCCTAACACATAGTCCCCCACTTGCTTGGCGGGACCGGGAGGGGTGGCTTCCAAGCCTTCTCTGATCAAGGCGAGGGGCCCCCTCACGGGATGTCCAAAGAGTAACTCAAAGGGGCTGAAACCAACACCCTCTTGAGGTACCTCTCTGTAAGCAAACAGCAGGCATGGCAGGAGGAGATCCCATTTCCTCCATAGGGGCTCTTCCAAAGCACCTAGCATGCCCTTGAGAGTTTTGTTAAATCTCTCAACCAGACCATTGGTCTGGGGGTGGTAAGAGGTGGAGAACCTGTAGGTTACCCCGCACTCTTTCCACATGGTCTTCATGTAACTAGACATGAAGTTGGATCCTCTGTCAGAGACAACCTCCTTGGGGAATCCAACACGGGTAAAAATGCCCAGGAGGGCCCTGGCAACCACCTTGGCAGTAATAGTCCGAAGGGGTATAGCCTCAGGGTACCTGGTGGCATGATCAACCAAGACCAGGATGAACCGATGTCCACCGGAAGTGGGAGGGTCCAGGGGACCGACAATGTTGATGCCCACCCTCTCGAACGGTGTGCCAACCACTGGCAATGGCTGCAGTGGGGCAATGACCCTGCCTCCAGTCTTGCCAGACAACTGACAAGTTGGGCAGGTCCTGCAGTGGGACTCCACTTCTACTCCCATCCGGGGCCAGTAGAAGTGGGCAGAGAGCCGCTGCTTAGTCTTCTTGGTACCAAGATGACCAGCCAAGGGCACCTCATGCGCCAACTGCAGCAGGAAGGGCCTGTAAACCTGGGGTACCACCAACCTCTTGAGGGCACCAGGTTCAGGCTTAGTGGGCTCACTAACAAGGAGCTCACCCTCCCAATAAATCTTGAAGGTCCTAGGCACTTCACCTTGTGCCTGGGACAGGGCCTGTTTCCTCAGACCCTCGAGAGAGTGGCACTCTCTCTGTCCCTTACAGAAGTCTGCCCGGGAGGGTCCCCCTTCAGCTAACAAGCATTGATGGTCGGGATGATCCTCCGGGTTGAGAACCTCTCCCACAGGAGAGTCTTCTGCCTCTTCTCCCAAAGGAGTTGAGTTTGGGTTTTCCACTGGACCCAGCCCGTCCGGAGCATGGATCCCAATGGGTGCAGCAGGAAGAGAAGGTGCTCCCTCCACAGAGGTGGCCTTCTTGGTCTTCCCGCCTTCTTCTTGCCTTAGGCCTCGCCTTTGGCTCGGGTACCTGACTCACAGCCAGACCCGGTGTCACCTGTGACCTAGTGACCGCAGCCGCAGTCATGGGAAGACCATCCGAGATCAACCCCAACTCTACTAGATCATTTCCTAACAGAATGTTAGCAGGGACATTGTCCTGAACCAGGACAGGAAGCTTTGCTGTCTTGTCTCCAATCATGAGTGTGACTAAGGCTACAGGCGATAATTTGGGAGGCCCACCAGCTAACCTGGTGGTTCTCAGAGGAGCACTTGCATAGTCCTCTGGCTTGAGCAGGGTCCTGTCCACCACTGTCATGCTTGCCCCAGTGTCTCTCAAGCCAGTAGAAGGCTGGCCATTCAAGAGGACACTTCTCAAAAACCTATGGGTGTTCTGCGGGATAGTCGCCAGTACTTCTGCGTACTGGTCCCAGGCCCCAAGGGACACTAAGGAAATCTCTACAGGAGCACCAAAGGTGATTCCTGTAGAGGAGGGGAGGACAGTGGCCTCCACCTCAGGCATGGGGTAAGGGTAGCTCAGGCTGACAGCCTGTACTCCAAGTGCCTTACCTTTACACTTGGAGTCACCCCTTTTGTGATCCAGGGCCCCACAGTCCCAACAAGTGCCAGGAGTGCGGGGTACGGTACTGGAACCACTGGGAGCCTGCTTTGCAGCAGGTGGACCACTACTCTTATTCCCACCCACAGATGACTTATCCCCACTAGGTTTTTGGGTCTTAGGAGAGGAAGGTTTTGGTTTACCCGACTGTGATTGCTTTTGGGACTCCTCAGCTTTCTGAGAGGTCCCCTTTTCTTTGTCCTTGTCCTTCCCACTGGAGTCCTTAGGGGACACCCGGTGGGAGACCCACTTGTCAGCCAACCTAGCCAGCTTAAAGGGGTCAAAAATGTTCTGGTCAGCCACATACTGACGCAGCTCTGGTGAACAGGCTTCAGAAAAATGCTCAAAAAACAACAGGTGGGATAATTCAGCAAAAGTTTTCACCTTGTAACCATCAATCCACCCCATCATGTTCATGTGTGCAGCACTCACCCAGTCAACCCAAGACACATTCTCTCTTTTCTTAAAATCCCTGAACCTTTTAAGATATTGGGTAGGTGTCTTGCCAAACTTGGCAATTAAAGCAGACTTCATACACTCATACTGACCCCTTTCTTCCACACTCAGCTTCAGAATACAGTCATATCCAGTTTGAGGCACTCTGCTTAACAAACACTTAGCCCAATCTCTTTTATCCACATCATGAATTGCACAAGCCATTTCAAACGCTTCAATCCATTGGAGGATATCTGAACCCTCCGAAAACACACCAACCAAGTCTTTCATAAACTTGGTGGCTGGGGACCTGACACTCTCACTGGTTTTAGCTGAAGTCTCCACTCTAGCTTTCTCTAGCTGGATTCTCTGACATTCAGTGTCCTTGTCTTTGAGCGCAAGATCCCTATTCTTGAGTTCCACTTGCTGTGCCAGCTCCTCTTTCTTAAGCTCAGCTTCTATTTCCAACTTGCGATATTCAAAGGCCAATTTCATCCTTAATAACTCAAGTTCCATGGAATTGCTGGGGTTTGGAACAGAGGCAGCAGGAATGGTGGCATTCCCAGAAACAGATTCAGCGACAACCCCAGGGGCAGAGTCCTCACTGGTTGCATCTCCCCCTTCATCAAGTGTTTCACCATCAGTCTGGTAGTCCACCAGGGCAGCTATTAGCTCAGCCCTAGACTTATCCACAAAGTCTAACTCCCTGGCTTCACAAGCACTCTGGAGAGCCTCTAAGCTCATCCTAGTCAATTTACCATTCGCAATGGGCTCCATTGCTTGTAATGCAGTTATTTGGAACACACCCAAACCTTAATCTAATAAAGTGCGGATATTTTGTAAGTGGCACGGTTATACACTGAGTCTTAAAACCATAAGCATCCCACCGCTGCCACCAGCTTGTAAAGACCGGTGGGGGGGTCTGTACTTCCGCTCTCTATATGGTAGAGGGGAGGCACAGAGGACCCCAGCCAAGATTCTCTATTATGGTAGCGATGGACGAGCAATCAAGGCCTAGCTTCTCAGGAGGTGATGCAGGCTGGTTCTTAAGTACAGTGTATCCCCAAGCCCCCACAAAGGAATGTCCACACACTGTATTACTGAAAACACAGTCTTTATATAATTAATATTCAAGGGTTATGTACACTTATCACAACAACGCACTTTGTGCTCAGGAAAACCAATAATGATAAATATCTACACTTCTAAAGTGGTACCACTAATATTAGACCTCATAACAGTGCATTCACAATACTGTAGAAATGGCACGCAGATCAATAAGAAGGAAACCAGCAATAGAGAGAGGAGAGATACCAGAGGGTTGAAACAATAGGCAGAAGACTGGCCCTTGCTACTGGACACAGTTCTGTGTGGAGATCCCCCCACCTGGGCAACCTGTAAAATAAAGAGATATAACACAAGCCCAGTCCATGTATTGTTCAATAGTCTTATTCTCTCCTACAATGTTTTTACCCCCCCCAATGTACCTGGTGGAGTCGAGTTCTTCGAAGAGGCGTCGACAGATCCTTCTTGAATGACCCCCTTTAAAGCAGGAGTCACGGATCGTCGAGAGGCGTCGAGAAGCGTCGAGGAACTTGGTGTTCGGTGTCGGGGAATCGACGGCCCTTCTTGAATGCCTTCCCTTTCAAGCGGGAGACACGAGGCGTCGAACGTCCGACAACAAACAGGGTAGAACGGCGTCGATGAGGCGGCAGGCTTCGATCCGAGCGGTGCTCGTCGGCGTCGAGACGTCGGCGTCCTGCGAGGAAGAGGCGTGCGGGGCACCTCGGCGACACTAGTTCTGGACCGCAAAGATTGTGAATGACGGTGGCCCAGCAAGGGCGTCGAGTCGCTCGAGTCTTTGGGGTCGTGAGGTGGCGGGAAACCCACCGGCGGATTCTCCTCGGCGCGTTGGTCGTCCTCGACTTTCTCCGGCAGGATAAAGCGGTCGACGGTGCGGACGAGGGAGTCCTTTGATTCGAATGTTCTTAGGCAAGGAGCGGACGGCTCCGGTCGTCGGCGGCACGGCGTCAAGTGGTTCCCACGGCTGGGCAACATAACTTCGACGGGCCTCCAGCGGTTACACAGACCTGCGAACCCTGGTCGACGGCAATGGACTTCGACAGCGTCGAGGTCCGGGTGCTTTACTTCGGTCTCCTCGGCAGTCCCCTTCTCCGGTCGGCAACCTTTCGATGGGCTGGCGTCCAGGGAGCTTCGGCGAAGATTCAGCGGTGCTCGATGGTCCCTCGGAGCACGGGAAGAGGGCGCCTTACCAGGTCCTCTCTCGGGTCAGTCCTCGACGAACACGGCAGCCTTCGGATCGGTCGAAGCAAATGCAGCAGCAAGTCTTCTTCTTCCAGCTGGGCGTCGAGGGTCAGCAGTTCCAGTTACTCTTGAGTGGAGACTCAGCTTCTGAACGCTTCTGAACAATTTCCAGTGGTGAGAGGTCCCCAGATATACTATTCTGTCTCTCATCCACACTGCTGGCACACACACAGCAATCAATCACACAGAAGGGCATTCATGCAGTCAGTCAGCCAATCAGGCACACAGTGCATTCAGGCCACACTCCTCCCTTTCAGACACTCACAACAAGGAATGTGGATTGGGACAAGTACCCAGCCATTCAACACTACACACTGCATTCAGGCCAGTTTCGGGCAGGGCTGTCTCAGTCTTTGTCTCACATGCCAGAAACCAGACAACCACAACAAGGAGTGTATATTGGTCACCCACTCCCTTCACCCAGGTCCCACCCACAGGAGGTACCCACAACATACAGTGAATGGGAAGGCTCCAGTCAGCCTAGCTGGGCCTTCACAACAACACCATATATGGAACTTCCACCCAACAGCCAGTTAGGGGAAAGGGACAGAGTCAGGGCTTCCCAGGACTTTGGGAAAACAAGGTAAGAGGCAATAGAAAGCAAGAGGCCATAGGGGCCATCTTGTTTTCCATCAGGAATCAACTGATTCCAATGGCAGGGCCTGGGTATCCCAAAATGGAGGACACCCAGAGCACCTGTCAATTTCAGCATGGAGCTGCCACCAGCCCATACCCTGCTCTGTGGGCTACCCACAGGTGCCCAAAAACATACACTAGGGGCACAGGGTTGTACCCCTACCCATGGGTGCCATAAGGGTATCCCATGGGTCTGTTCACCAAACCAAAAGAGAGCTGCACTGCCAGGAGTCCCACATGGACTCCTGGGCAGAAAACACGACAGAACACACGATAAAAAACAGTAAAGGACAAGGATTCAGAGGCCCTGTCCCTCTGATGCATTTCCAGCATCACACTTGTATCACTATATTACATGAGATTTCAGATTCAATAACCAAAAAAGACATGAAGTTCATACTGCTCGTCCTGTATGGGGCAGTGCTGCAACGCCTTCAGCCTCGCTCGTTCCGTGTGCTTATTACCTGTCTACATTCTCTGCGACAATTGGGTTTACGGGTGTGTTGTTTCCCAGGCTGAGAGAGGGGTTGCTGTCCGTGGGGAAGCATAGCTAGCAATGCTGCAGGAGCGAACACAATGAACATCAGTTGCTCTTCCCTCCATGTAGGTGGTGTCACACTGAAACTGGTCCCTGCTGATTGGGAAAGCAAAACAGCCTGGCCCTACCACTATTGTGGAATGCATATTCGGGTGCCTGTTGTTTCACAAGGATGTACCCCTTTTGTCTCTGACCTGCATCCTCTTTTCAGAGACCAGGACTGATGCTACGATTCTCCGGAGCTCACGTCTACAGTGTTCAGAGTGGATTGCATGACCTGAACTGTTTCCTTGGTTCTTGACTGTATACTGAGTGGTTAGGTTCTGAGCAGTTTGCCAGATAAGTCGTGTTAGGGGCCTGGCCATGAGAATGTTTCATACATGTATTAAGCAGTTCAGCCTCACGTTAGAAACACCGGTGGAGGTAGAGTCCTCATAGGTTGGGGAGTTTCCCGATGGATCTATCAGATAGTGTTTATCTGTGGTGGCCCTGATAGTCCCATCAAGGCTTTTAGAGTCATTTGTTTCGCTTTGACTCTCTTGCAGTTTGGCCTTGACTGTTAGCTAGTCAATTATAGAAGTGTTGACAATTGTTCTGACACTCGCCTGTGCTATGATACTGTACGATGTGCATGTATCCATGCTTCTGCTGTCCAGTTAGTTAGCGATTATTAGTCATGTGTTTTTTAATAAAATAAAACAAATGCACATCGCTTTGTGCTTCATGTGTGGTGGTGGGGATTCTGCTTGGTGCAAATGAGTGCATGAAGACATGCACCAGTCCATCCTCGGGCACTGTGTGTGGCTCTGTCTTGGTGACTGTGGATGCTTATTCCAATAGTATTCTCTGGGCTCCCCTGCATTCTGAGGGTATTACAAGTGTGCACTGTGGACTTTATGTGTGCATACAGAAGGCTGTGCAAACTTACATCCTGTGAGTATTGTATGTGCATATTCTGCTCATGCACATTCCAAGAATATTGCACGTGCACACCTGCATTTTTTGCATTGTTCAAAGTTCTCTGTGCATGTTTCATTTGTGTCCGTGTGTATGCATTTTCTCAGTGTCTCATCCGGTTTAACATGCATTTCGAAAGTCGTTTATTTCCTTATAATATGTTGTCTGCGACTATGCATATTCTGTGTACATGTTTGTATGTCTCCTGCGTGTTCCAAGCACATATGCGTGATTGCATATTCCAATCGTGTGAGTTGAGCTACCATGCATTTCAAACTTAATGTATGTACTCTTTTTTTTTTAATTTTGTTTATTGTATTAGCTGAAATTGAAATTATTCAGCTTTTCAATATACAAAATTCATCAGTAAAACAAGTAAAAACAGAGGTTACAATATATTTACATTTCAAATGAAAAGGAGGAAAAAAGAAATGTCCAATTACGCAAAATGACTCAAAATCACTCAAAATAACTAAAAATGACTCAAAATCCCAGGGAAAGATTCAACATTCAGTTCCATAAAATACGCATTTGTGCATTCAACATTTCATTCCCTGTTATCATTGTCCTATGAAAAACAGTTCATCGTGGGCAACCAGTAAGATTTGCCCTTTAGACACATGGATGATCATTTGTATGATATGATCTGCCATGCAGTAATACATAGTTTAATTTTTCAGATGATCTTTGTGCTAACCTCACAGATAGTTAGATTTTCAAGCTTTAAAGATGTTAAAAAGTTTACCAGTGCTTTCTGTACTGTATTTTTGCCAGCGCATAGTAAAAAGGACCAGCGTAAATCTTGTTTCACCAACTTTAGAATGGCAGTTGCGCTTACAAAGTGTGCTGTTCTTGTCTCATTCAATGCTGTACAGTGACATACTAAATGTTCTAGCGATTCAACTATGTCCGGATCGAGACAAAATCTACAGAACTCTGTTTCATGTGGAATCTGATGCCTTCTAACTTGTACTTGGCGCGTGGGCCATTGAGAGATAAGTTTCTGGCCTTTTAACTGTTTTGGGCCAGAACCTATACTTACAGATCTGGCGGTATTTTAAACACATGTTTCTCGTGGTAATCCAGTCAAATTGATAGATTAAGGGCCTCATTACACAGAAGGCGGTAATGGTTAACGGCCACCGTTAATGGTAACGGTGACCGTTAACCATTACCGCCTTACTACGAGGTCCCTTAGCGGGTTGGTGCTTTAACGCCTGCTTTTTGCAGGCGTTAAAAACCAACCCGCTAAGGGACCTCGGAGCTAATTACGGCACCGCAAAATTGCGGTGCCGTAATTAGCGCCTTCCCCATTCCCATGGAGCCCTATGGGGCAGAAATGGGAATGGGGAAGGGCAATGGCGGAAGGGGGATTTACCGCCCCTCCAACCTTGGAATGGGGCGGTAAATACCCTTTCCGCCAAGGCGGTGCCGGTATTTTACTGGCATGAGCCATGGCGCTAATAGCGCCATGGCTCACCGCCTTCCGTGTAATGAGGCCCTAAGTCTTTAGCTTTATCCGGATTTGTCACTAGCATATCAGTTGAGACATTTGTATTTGCTAGACAGGCTAGTCGACCCAACTTTTTGCAGACTTCCTATGTGAGGTAAGCATATAGTCAGCAATCACCTGTCACATGTTCGTCTGTTGGTTTACTACCAAACATTTGAGAAACAACGAGCACATTCGCCACAGATAGATGGAATGCAGAGAAATCAGCCCCAGTTCTTATCGCAAACACACCTCTGGTACACACTGGGGTAAGGAAAGCACTGCTCTCCAAAATTTGTCTTCTAGTCTTTCCAGTTTTAGTATTTGACAATTTGGTAATGTTTCTGCTCCATATAAAATGGATGGGATGGCTTTCATGTTCCAAAAAATGATAGCTGGTTTTATCGTAAATTTACCAAAACGGTGCAATACAATTTTCGCCTGCGATATGGCTGTGTTCAACTTCGCCTCCATGCTCTCTACTTGGCCACTCGGAATTGACATACCCTTAAAGACCATACCCAGGTAGATATATTTATTAACAACCTCTAGTGGCGTTTTGTTTATTGTCCACCTGTATGTATTCCTCTGATTTCTGTTAGCAATGTATGTCACAATTTGTGTTTTATTTGTGTTAACAACTAGTTGGTTCGATTCCAGATACAAGTTAAATGTGTCAAGCAAGTTTTGCAGCCCTATCGGGGTCTTAGAGCTGAAAACTATGTCATCTGCATAATATAAGTTCGTGATTTTTGTACCATTGAGGACCGGAGAATCAGATGTTATGTGCAAAAACGAGTATCGAAGATCTTGTATGAAGTAGTTGAAAATTGCAGATGCTAATATACAGCCTTGTTTAAGACCACGAGCTGTCAAGATAGAATCCGATAATAAACCTTCCAAAGTGAGTCGTATACGGATTGATGTATCTGCGTGAAAAGCATGTATACTGTCCTGTAAAACTGGGGGGCAGCCATCTCTTTTTAACTTCGCCATGAGGAGAACACGGGAGACGGAATCAAAAGCCGCGTGTAAATCCACGAAGGCGAAGTATACAGATTGCTTAAGCGCATGGCAGTGTGCTTTTATGGCATTTAATGATAAAAGATTGACATTCGTACCTAGGCCTGCCACAAATCCTGTTTGCTGTGGGTCCCTCAAACCAAATGATTTTGTCCAGGCATTGAATTCCCCCAGAATTACTTTTGCAAAGAGTTTGCCAGGGGCGTCTAATAACGCGATTGGGCGATAATTTTTCAGATTGGTACGATCGCCTTTCTTATATATGGGCCCAATCATTGATGTTGTCCAGGACGGTGGTAGCCTGCGTTTCGCCATGATTTGTTGAAAGATGGCATGAAGGAAGATAGCCCAATAGCTTGGGTTTTTCTTGAATGTAGCATTATGCAGCCCATCAGGGCTGGCGGCCCTAGATGAGCTTAGTTTTTTTATAAGCTTTTACAGGAGTACCGGCGAGCATTGGATGTCCCAAGATGGGGTTTTTTGCATGATATACTCCTCAGCTCTGAAATCGGGGTCCTTATACAAGGTTGTATAATGAGTCACCCATGCCTCTTCCAGTACAGCGCTTGTTTGAGCATGAGCTTGAAACGAGTTTGTACATTGATTAAGTAATCTCCAAACTGCCGCAGAATTTTTAGAGACTATGGTGTTGAACATGTGTTCACTGTCATGTTGAAAAACCAAGGAGCGGCAACCCCGTATCCAATTTAAATATTTGCATTTAGCTGATCTTAATGCTTGACAAAGATTGGTAACATTCGTAGCCACAATTAACCTTCTTTCTTTACGATATTGGCATTTGCGTAATTTAATTTCAGGATCGAAGGAGTGCCTATGGGATTTATTATTCTGATTAGGAACAATTGTGTTTCTAAAAGGTTCCAATAAGTCAATGGGCCTCATTACACGGATGGCGCTAAGGGATTACCGGCACCGGTAAGGGCACCTTTGCCGGTAATCCCTTAGCGCCATACTATGAGGTCCCTCAGCGGGTCCCGTCCTTAACGTGTGGCCAGACCACACGTTAAGGAAGGGACCCGCTGAGGGACTTCAGGGAAAATAGCAGTACCGCTAATAGCGGTACCGTTATTTGCTCCTTCCCCATTTCCATTGAGCCCTATGGGGGCTCAAATGGGAATGGGGAAGGGCCTTGGTGAATGGGGAATTACCGCCCCGCCAACCTTGGAATGGGCCGGTAATTCCCCCATTTACCAAGATGGACTCAGTAAAATACCGGCGGCAAACATGGCGCTAATAGCACCATGGTTACCGCCGTCCGTGTAATGAGGCCCAATATAATTAATTAGTTTATGAGAATTAACAGACATATTTATTGCTTGTGAGAATTTCCATAGATTTCCTCGAGACCATTTCAGATGAATTTTAGAATTATTAACATCTAGTTGTTGTCTCATCCACTCACGCCCTACGTTCTCAGTTTACCAATTGATCTGCAAGGAAAGTAAGTGATGATCACTTTGTGATTGAGGGATTATTTCAAATAATGAAATTCTGTCAAACAAATGTTGCTCTACATATATGTAGTCAATGGTGCTTTGACTTGACTCACGCTGCCATGTGTGTTTTGAAGGCATATCTCCCTCCACTGCACCATTTACCATACGAAAATTCCTGCCCTTCATAAAATTGGACCATGTTGAAACACCTTTTACCTTATTTTTCGAACTGGTGGCTAAGCAGTCCAAATTTATATCCCCAGCTATGATAGTTTCTGTGATTCCATTGGTTACCATTATCAGATCCAGTAGTATTGTCAAGCCCTGGTATAAGGCTTCGTCTGTTAGACCTCCCGGGTTGCGGTATATATTTACAAATGCAATCACGTGATGTAAACACGTGATTTTCACCAGTTGAATAAAGATATTGATGTTTCTCCATGCTTCAATTTTCAGACCATGTTTCTTATTTACCGCTACTAGAAGCCCCGAAGAGGGACGCCCACGCAAACCAACTCTTGCTGGTAAAAGGACTACATCAAAGTAATCCCATGTTGGAGATTCAGTGTAGCAGGTCTCTTGTAACGCAATTACATCATATTGTTCCGAAAGTGATTTACTCGAGGCTTCTAGATGACAATGGCCTTTGGTGTTCCAACAAGCTATCTTAAATGTAGGTGGCCGAGTATCTCTTAATGGTTCATTTTTAACAGTATAACCATCATCACGTGAACTCATATACATTTTGTCTTGTTGTCTATAGGACTCAGCTCGCACGTTGATGCGTTCTGGGTCCTGGACATTTAGGAACCCCATTTAAAACAAAGCCATTTTCGCCTTCCATGTGACATTTAACACTACGCCTGAAGGAATCCAGAGTCTCACAATAGAAGTGGTAGTATCTGAAATGTGTTCTACTTGGGCAATGTCGTGTGATACTAAATCTTCTGGTTCCACGACATGGCCAAATATGTTTAAAATACTTTGTCTATTTAGATTATAAGAGGCATAACGACCCTCGCGGCGTTTTAAGATGAATGAGTGACAGTCAGATTGTCGGGGGACTGCATGTCGTGAAACACTGGTACTAAAGTTTGGTACCCTGTTGTTATTAGAAGAGTTGTTAAATGATTCAGGTCTGCATTTAGTACTTTCAACTTTTTGTACGGAAGCGTTTGGAGAAGCGTTCTGTCGTTTGTTGTCTGATCTACTCAGTGAATTCACTGGTTTAGACCAAGATACAGATTTTCCCTGTGTATCAGACAGACGTTTGTTTTGTTCTCCACTCAGACCCTGAACACATTCATCCAAATAGGAGTCCATTGCTTTACGCAGTTCACTCAGCATTGCTGATATCTGTGAGTCTAGTTCGTTTTGGCAAGGCACCTCTATGGATCTGATTGCAGGCACCCGCGCTGACTGAGTCTTTGGTGGCATTTGCCTGTTCACATGTTCGTCCCGTTTGATTTCTTCCACCAAGTTATCCAACGGCTCATTGGCTGCCAGAGGATTACAGGGTGCTGGGCAATCAGGTACCAATGCGACAGTAGTTCCTTGATTTGGATCTACGTGATTGCTGGTTTGAGCAACAGGCACATTGACATTAGTTGTTATATTTTTTTTAAAGAAAGAGTTTAGTGAGGCCTTTACAATTCTAGCTGGGGGCATATTGTTTTTTTTGTGCCATCAATCTAATACTCTTCTTTTTTTTATTGGAATAGAGGACTCTTTGGGCATTATGCCAATACCTGCCAAAGACTGTGGTAAGTCACTGGATACTGCGCGACTAGTTGTTGGTGAATCTTGCACACTAATCAAAGAGGTGTTTGTCATCGGAGGGCAAGAATGAGTCATGCCATCTGAAAGAGGCGTAATTATGTGGGTAATCACCGGTAGTACTGGCTGAAGACCCTCCTCTGACGATATCTCGAGTTGCACTCCTAACGGTGCACTTGATTTGTTGCGCTCTTTTTGAGCAACAAATTGCTTGTAATTTTTGGGCCAATTGTCCATGTTTTGTAACCAGTGCAACAAATCATCTACCTTTGACTCTTGCTTGGATATTTTGGCATCCAAAGTTTCAAACAATTTGAATAGTGACATAAGTGTGGTATTAATAGCTGCCAATGCTGTATGTAGCAGCGGAGGTTGGCATTCTGTATTGTCAGCCAGGGGTCTCGCCATTGCACGGCGCAGTGTCGGCTGAATGAAAGAGACCGCAGAAATGGATTGACCATTAAGAGAGTAGTCACCAGCAGACACATTTCTCGAAATGTTTTGTGAGCTGCGAATAGATATAGGGGCTGGCTGGCATACAACAAGACCTCCTGTTTGTCTGTGCCTTCCATTGACGACACCCTAGACAAAGCCCTATTTGAGTGATGTCCCCAATTACGGGGCGGAATAGGACAGGGAGAAGCCAACACTGTTATCCAAAAGTACTTGTGGTAACCTAGAGCCATAAGCTCCCCCCAAGTGGGACTGATGTTTTAATAGCTCAGCATCAGGTCAAACACTGGGTATGTTAAGAAACTGTCTTTTCCCCATGTTGGGCTGTTTTGAGGTAGACAGCCCTTGGGGATTAAACGCAGCAACACAACCACCACCAAGCGGACCAGGAGAATGGGTGAGAACAATTGATTTGTGAGATACATGTAATTTTTTGGGGATTATCATTTTTTCCATGTCGTTACCCAACCCGACCACAAAAGGCATATCACATTTCAAAGAATATAATCTTCCGCGAACATTCGTGTTATTGCAATTAAATTCAGTTAAAGTCAAAAGCAAATGCAAAACAATCTACTCTTTATCTCAGCCGCGTTACCTTTCATACCCACCAACCAGGCACCGGCCGCCGGCCACTCGGCTAAGCGGCAAAGCGTTACTTAACTCGGTAGTTGCACGAGATGCACACGCGCGATGCACGTGCGTTTATTTTAAATGTACAATCCAATGAGAATGAGGGGAGGAGAGCCAATCCCAGCACGGCAGACACGCGGCTAAGTCGAGCTGTCAATCACTCTAGGGAATGAAGACAAAGCGGTGTCAGTGGGCGTTAGCAAATGTTCAGGCAAATGCTCGATGAAGAGCTCATGTCTAGCACAATGCAAAGTACAATAACACATACAGAACACAAACCAGCACCGCGGCAAAGCGGTACTTAACTTGGTACTTGCCCGAGATGCACGCGCATTTAGTTTAAATGTACAATCCAATAAGAATGAGGGGAGGAGAGCCAATCCCAGCACGGCAGGGACGGGGACAAATTGAGCTGTCAATCACTCTTTTTTTTCCACTTGTCATCCAGCAGGGATCCACTAATGGAAGACTCTGTGGGGATAGCAGCAAAGTAGCAGAACACAGACCAGCACCACGGCAAAGCAGTACTTAACTCAGTACTTGCCCGAGATGCGCAATGGATGTATGTATGTACCTTGTTGTGTCTTGTTTTTGAATATGTATATGTCTGCTTTTTGTTTGGATGGATCCAGAGCGTATCTGATCTGTGCAAATATGCATTCCAGACATAATGTAGGCGCATAGTGTATTGTCTCTGAATAAGCATATTACATGTATATTGCATATTCCAAGCATATGATCCCTGGCTAAGTGCATTGCAAGTATTATGTATGTATATATTATCTCTGCATATGCATATTATTGCATATTGCTAAACGCGAGGATGCCAGCCTCTGGATTTGAACAACAGGCGAGGATCGCTCTGCACATATCAACTATCTGGATACTACGGATTGTATAGCAGCATGTTTCAACAGTCTCCTGTGTTTCCACTTGCTAATGTCATACATTCAGAGACACACCAGAAAAAGACATTAGACATCCTGTCGTCCAAAACATTCGTGAACTTAATTGGATAATGTCCGGATTCACCAATATATCTCAACACTACCACTTCAGAGGAAGACTAATCCTGAAGAAGACGACGCGTTAGTCGAAACTAGCCAGCACTCAGCACCAAGAGTTCTCTGGCTTCATCGGTGTGTAAACCCGATAATTAGGCTTAGCTCATAGGCACTTAGCACTTTTATAGAGACTTTAGGTATTCTTGTCACCAGGTCCAGCACTTGCTCTTGCATGTTTACTCAACTCTCACAGGAGGGAGAACTTGGGCAGCACTCTAGTTTTATGTTCCGCTGCACATGCATGCTTCACATATGCAACTCAATACTGCTTAGAAAAGATATAGCAGAGTTGAGATAACGAGGTTTTCAACACATTGCTAACAACATTACTGTCGTCTATAGCACCCATGTGCATTTTATGTATTACATTCATCTGTTTAAATCACATTTGTAACTGAAGTACTGAGTTTTTTTTATGTCTGCTTGTTGAATTATTTATTTTCTAATGTGTAAATAATCATGTATTTTTCACATGTTTTCCATTACATATAATTAACTAAATATATTTTTGGGTAAATTCAGTTGTGACGTATATCTAGCTCACCATCAAGTACATGTTTTAGCTATTCCCACCTAGGTTTAGGGTATTCACAATGTATACCCCTTTTTAGGGCACTTTCCATTAAGAAGCCACCGATACAGGCTTTGTGTGGTTTAACATTGTTTTCCCAGTACTGTATGTGATTACAGGATCCCAAGAGTAGGTGTACTACTATTGCATATTCCAAGCATGTGATCCATGCCTGCATGCAGTTCAAGCATGATGTATGTGTACATTACATGCATATTGCACATTTCGAGCCTGTGACTCATGCCAACGTGCATTTTGAACGTAATGTCTGTGTACGTTGAGAATTGACTGTGCTACCTAAGCAGTGTTTTTACATATTACCTAAGGGATGGGTTTTGAATGTGTACTTACAGCGAATATACTAGCAGTGTACAAATAACTCATTTGTTAATAGTAGTCAATACTTTACTGGTACGGCAATTCCCATTCCCCCTAAAAGTGCCATATAATATAAATCATGAAATCCTGCTCTTACACTTTACTGAAACATCCATCCCAGAACTTCACAACCTCCCCACTTAAATAACTTGTCTCACAGGGCAGCAAGTCAGGATCCCTCACAAGATAACTCCGTTAGCAGGGCTCCATAGAGAGGGAGTTTGTATTAGTACCCCCGCTCAAGGCTGCCATCCACCGCCTGCTGCCCACCCTTGCGGTATGCATAGCATGCCAGCACCCACACTTACTCATTGGAAGAAGGATTCAGTGTTGTCTATCACCCATGGTCTGGAAACAAGCAGAACTCTGTCACTGTAGGGTACGCAGAGTTCTGTTTGTTTTTCCACATCATCATTGTGTGTGCACCCTGCAGCAACGAAAAAAGTATTGTGCTGTGCCAACACAACAGAGGCCCATGATACAGAATCCCTGGGAAAACTTCAGCGTATCCTCTATGCCAGTCTGCCACTTTATTCTAGCAGCATTCTACAGTCTAATCCATTTTCGGAGTTGTGATTGCCCGCTTGTGCTTAAGCTTCCATATAAAAAGCATGGACTAACAGTTGCCTGATTTGGAAAACTATGGGCATCACAGAATTCAATATGCTATAGATTGGAAATTAGGGGTCACAACAGAACAGAACTCAGACTGAAATGGTACCAGACCAAGGAATGCCAATGGTGCAGAATGCAGACAAAACTACAAATGAGAATGCCATGCCTAACGCGGCATGATACTGGGTGATATGGCAATACTAAACTCTGGGAATTAAAATGTAAGAAAAAAAGATGCAATTAAGGTGCACATTAATTTTAACAGAACATGGGTGCCGTATGAGACACTGAAAGAGATACATAGTCCGAAAAGAGGTTAATTGATTTCATATAGGAAGATACAATCATGTAAACACATGTGTCCAGAGAAATCGAATACTCCCTGAATATCGCAGCTTATTGAGGGAATGACATAACTTAAATATAGCTGTCTGCAGATATGGCATACTTGCTTTTATGAGAAGGGAACACTCTGAAAGACAAATGGGAGGTTGGCCTGGGTGAGTAGCTGGCAGACGGAGAATGGAGGCAATGCAGCAGTTGTTCCTACAATTCTAGATTTAAACCAAAGCATTTCTAAATCTTAAACAGACAAAAGTTGACACCAGGGAGATGATTCTAATATTCCCTCCAGAAATGATCATTCTTGCTCACAATGTAATTCACTATATTTCCCTTAAAGCTAAATATGCCTTTTATGAATGATGTATTTAAATTATGAATCGGATGTCAATGTGCGTCACCCATATTAATTCACAGTAGTATGTGCTTTCAAGTAAACTAGTTATAATTCCCCATAACAAAACATGCCTCGGTTTAGTGCTCATAATCTCATTATGAAGTTCTCAGGAGCCAATATGTGTTTTTTAAAATCATTTCTGGTGCTTTATTTGTAATTGTGGTCCTACAATAAAAACAATGTTCGGTAGAAATGTGTGATATTGTTTTAAAAAAAAAAGATAAGCCAAGTTCAAAATAAAACAAAATTATTAAAATAAGGGGCCTATTACAGGAATGCACTAAAGGGGAGCATTCATGGGAGCTGGTTTGGGAGCACTCCACTAATGGCCAACTATCTTTGTCTCTTTTTATTTTCTTGAATGCAAGGTGCCCACCTAGCACGTGACTGTGCTTATGCGAGCCCATTGTTAAGCAATCCCACAATCAATCTGTTATTGTGGCAACAGCCTCTCCACCCTATGATTTGACTAATTCACACACTGCTCCTCTTCCTCTCGTCCACAGGTACATCATCAAGTTGGTCAGAGAGTTTGAATAAGTCTGTGAGCTAGTGCACACATTATCATTCAAGTGATTGGAGAAACAAAATGTGGTTTCCCTTGAGCAAGGGTTTGCAACCTTTCACTCTCCAGATTATTTTGACTACAACCCTTTCACCACTTAGCCAGCATAGCGTGTGATAAGAGCTCGTGAGTTTTAGTCCAATACATATGGAAATCCAAGTTTTGGAGATCCCTGCCCTAAAAAATGAGTGCCAAAATCATGGCCCTCCAAATATTCCTATTATCACTAGTCAACATAGTCAGTGGTAAAGGACTTTGGAAGTTGTACTCAAAAATATCTGATGGACCTGTGCCCTGGATATAAAATTATTGTTTCCTTTTTAATACTTATTATTTTCTACACAAACAAGTGACAACAAACTAAAATTGATATTTAAAAAGACAAAAGGAAAAGGGGGAAAACAACAAAAGCCAAAGAGCATTTTTGTTTTGGACGACCAAACCTAAACACCAACAGTTATTAAAATCAGGACTACTTTGAGTACTCCTGGCTGCGCCAATACTCCAAGGTTACTAAAGGCATGAGGTCATAATAAAATAACTTGAATTAGTAGGCAGGATACAAAAATAATAAATATAAAAAACTGAAAATGTTAAAAATAATATGTCCAAAGTGGCTAAATGTATAAAATAATATTTTACATCTTAACCAACATATTTGCAAAGACTAATGAAGCCTGTATGTTTAGCTTTTGTCTTATTTTAAAGAATGGATCTGCCCTGTCTGTATCCATACATAAGGTAAGTTTCAAAGAAGTTTTCAAGATGTATTATTAATGGGCCATGTATAAATAATAACAGACCTTTCACCATGCTTCTGAGCTTGTCTGCATTGGTTTTGCTCTACCGAATGTTGTATGTGAATCACAGCAGTACAGGACATTACTGAATTCTTTACTCTACTGTAGATACTCTTAGGTGTACATTTGTTACATATCTATGATGTGGTCCATTGATACCCTTTCATTAAGTACTGTTCATAACCCATTACAGAGTTTCCAAAGTATTTAAAAAATATGCCAGAGACAAATGAGTAGAGAACATGTCAGTAGAAGTGTGGCTGGCTGGAGTTTGTTCAGTACAAACATATGATTATAAGATGGAGGCTTCACCCCGTTCAGTTCCCTGGTATTTTTGAGCCACTGTATTTTTTGTGACGAGCATGAAGTCAATGCCTCTTTCCTGGGTGCCATCATTGTGAGTGTGAACTTACAATTTACAGCCCCTAAGGATTGTGTATAGACTCTTAGGACGGGGATATTTTGCAATATATTGATATGCAATAATAATTGCACAAAGCTCCATTCTGTCCCCTGCCATCTTCAACTACTACATGGCAACTCTGGGGAAACTCCTCACAAACATTGACATCAAGTTACAGTAATACACAGATGACATCCACTTTTACCTAAAGACCAATTGCATCAATGACATCCATCGACCCAAGAACTGTCTGTCCCTCACCCAAACCTGGATTTGAAGAGCCTACCTGAAGCTCAACCCTACAAAGGCAGCATTCCTCCTCCTATCAAACCCCACCTAGTATGTCAGAGTCCATAACTGGATGACTAACAGGAAGCTTGACAGATCGGCACCTCAGCTCTTAGGCAGTGCAGAATCTCTTGGCTTTACTGTAGACTGTGGCCTCTCATTCGAAACACCAATTGCCAAGAAAACCCAAGCAACATGCTACAGCTTGCTCTCCTCTGCAAGGTCAAGCCTTTCATCCATCCCCTGAGTTTCAGAGCAGTTTCGAAAGCCCTGGTTGTCTCAAAACTGGATGATGGCAACAACCTACTTGCTGAAGTCCCACATGCAACATTGGCCCCTCGGAGAGGCGTCCAGCATATGGCACTGTGCCTCATCACAGCACTAAGATAACTCAACCACATAACTCTCATCTTCAAGGAGCTGCACTTGCTACCTCTTTAAGTACACAACATGTTCCAGATTGCTTTAATCTCCAACAAAGCAATCACAACAGAAACACCACTGTACTTGGTTGAGAAACCGACCATCACCAGAAGTAAGTGCGCCACGAGAAGCCACAACATTACCAAAATGGAAACACAGTATTGCAAGAGTGAAAAAACAGGAAACATGCATTTTCATGCTATGCACCCTTTCCCTTGTACAAGTGACCACAAATAAAAGACTTGCCCCCTTCATCCTGCACTTCAGGAAGGACCGGAAGATCCTACTCTTCAAAGAACATTTGTCCATTCTCTGATCGGTACACTCACCCACATGTCTCCCTACCTGGAGGTTCTGCCTCCCTCCTCCGACCCATCCCACTCCCTTTGCTACCTCTGCACCCTACTGTTAGCCGCCTGGGTGCATGCACTTTGAGTAGTGCTCGGTTGCTTTTCAAATGAGTTTGTGCTTTATAAATCCCATACATAGAATCATTCATACATACATACATACAATAACAACTGACAACTATTGTATACTTGTTAAGATTTTGTTTGTATGTGCCAAAGCCTGACAAAGAATGCTGTTTTGCATAAGTATCTTCTGCGTTCTGCACCACCCTGGATATTTTCAATTAATAGCTAAAGCTGCATAGGGGACTTCTGAATGCGTACTAAGTTAAGAAATACTACTGTTAATTAAATTTGTTTAACGTTATCCAAGGGAGAAATTGCATCTCAACTGCATTGCCAACATTTAATCTGAGTGACACCAAAGAAAAGAAACAATTCTAGATGGAAAGTCTCATACTAAGGCACCTTGATCTCTAGAAATGACCTTGGCCACTATATGACTTTCCATGGGTTGTATGTCTTCTTTGTTTACCAAGCCCATAGGTGCTTATGAATGTTTCGAGCCTGCAATCCGTCATGGTGGCATTCTGAACATAAGGCGTGCGTGTATCACGCATTGTCTATGCATATGCATATGAAGTGCTTGTTGCATGAATTGTGTGTATGTATATTCAAAGTGTATTGTGATGTGATCGGTATAATCCGAGGGAAACATTTGTGAGTATGTATCGGCCGTAAGGGATGTGTGTGCAGAGTTTTAAGTGTGTGTGGGTGGTGGAATGTGTGTGTATTTGTGTCCGGTATAATATTGGTTTGTGGGGTGTGTGTATTCACAGTAATTCCCTGCATATTCATTCTGTGCATTGTCATTCCATGCCATGTTTGATGCATCTTTTCCATTTGCATTGCCTCTCCACAGTGGGCGTACTTTATTCTGAGCATATTATAGGTGCATATGTTAATTCTCAGCATGCTGATGGTGGTCTTGCTTTAGATTTGCATATACATGTGACATCCACAAACACAAATAATTTCTTTTCTCCAGCATTAGTTTATAGATTCACATGCTGTCTGTCTGAATATTCCCCATCATCAGACTGGGAATCCTCGGTAATGTTAAAGCAGTTTCATTTAGGAAATGAAAGACACTGCAGTCACTTTGGGGATCTGTCAGTGTTGTTTGGGTCATTTACTCTCTAGCCACTAGGCAGTGCCTCTCACAGCTCCAATCCTGGAGGCCATCTTCAGATTCTTACTGCACGTTTTATTGTTGGGAGTCCTCCCCTAGTTCTCTACTTTCACTCGATGATTTGAGAAAAATTCTACATTCAATAAACTTGCTTTTTACACCGTTTGAAAGTTTAAGCTAAGTACTTTTTTATTGTGTGGTTCTAGAAGTGTTTCACCCATTTTGTGCTCCTCTAAAGCATACAGACCTCCTGTGTTCTCCCAAGGTCAAGCCCTGTGGCGTATTTCCTCTTTTTTCACCCACCATGGCTGAGTCAAAGGCTAGACAGAGTCTTTCCAAGGCTTGCTCTGCTTGCCACCTCTAGAACATATATTGAAGACCAACATCAGGAGTGTATTTATTTTTTATATCCAGAACATGATCTCAGCTCCTGCTCCATATTAAACTCCTTTTCACATAAAACGTTAAATGACTAGCACAGAAGGCTGGTGGCCTGGCTGGATGAGGGAACAGTGGCCTGATCCTCAATGTCAATGAGGAGCCATACCTCACTATGCCAAAGTAGACCCCCAGAGCATTCTCCCTCTTCTAAGAGGTCAAGAGCCCACGAGGATGCTTCCTGAGGGAAAAGGGCAGAACTAAATTTAGCAATCAGATGACAGACAAAGGGCCCTCAGGTGTCTTAGTCCCCACCTTCCCAATCTATTTTAATCAGCCACAACATCCCTCCGTGCTGGCCGTCGGGCACAGTGGAATAACAAAGTGCGCTCGCTCACAGGATCCGGCTGAACATTTGTCATGGCACGTGGAGGCCCATTTCAATATGATTGGGCCCATCTTTGCTTAGAGTTTGGGAGTGGGCAATGTCCTGCATTTCCTCCTTAGGCTTCTTATTCAAATATGTAAAATCCTTCATTATTCGCTCCCAGCTAATGAAATTTCTCGGGCCACTCCCGGACACCATCTTCTCCATCGCTACCCCATTAGCTGACAGTGTAAAAGACCATTTTATCCAAGGTCCACATGCTGTCACAGCGGCAAGTCACCTCAGTTCCAACACTGAAGTCCCTACTGGGAATGAAGACCTCTCTTATTCCACTCATACAATATTGTCAGCTTTGCATGCGCCTTACGCACAGGTTTTTGGATGTTCGCTTGCAACAAATCTCTGGCCATTGGGACGTCCATTCTATGACACCCTGTGCTATTCTATCACCTATCCGCCCTCTCTCATGAAGTCTGGAAGAAAAAAGTTTTAAAAAGACCTCCTGTCTTCTAATCCTGATATACCTATCGCAGACACCTTTATCAGTGCTACTTCCAGACATACTGTCAATTATATTCTCTTTTCTGTTTCCTTTCCAGACCTATGGACTCCTCACCTGATCTCCACTCTCTCCCCTTCCTCTTCCTCACCCATTAATGGTGGCACTAGATGGGAAGTACTCTTGGCTGGCTTCTCATCATCCAGGTGCTTCATTAATGTCTATAGCAATGGCATTATCATGGCTCAGGGTCCTCAACCCACAATTGTCTCCTCTTTGACCAGCACCTGCCATCTTTTAATCTTCCTTCCCTCTCCTGCCATCCCTCCATCCTCGCTCTCCCCTACAACACCTTCACCTCCTCCGATGGGCGTACCACCTCACTGTACCCCACCTCGGAAAATATTCAAAGATGGTGACTGGATTCATTTGGCCACACTTAATGCTCCCTCCACTATCGAACATTCTTCCGACTTCTGCCTCCTCCTTCAAGACTTTGATCTCGACGTACTCGCTCTCACTGAGACATGGTTCAATGCTAGCTCAGTCACTGCTTTTGACTCCCTTCTCCCTGATGGCTACAAGATCATCTCTAAACTGTGTTCCAACCGTTCTGGTGGTGGAGTAGCCTTGATCTTCCCTGAGTGGGTCCCTTCTTACCTCATACCCACCCCGCACTACTCCTCCTTTCGGTGGGTGGCGGAGAGAAATGTCTGAAAATTGTGCTTTTTTCACCAAATTTGGGACTTTGCCAGGGATTGTGGTTAATAAATTCTGGGGCGATTCGCGCAAGTCAGACCTCTGTGGATTTCCACGGGTGTCTTCTTTTCGGAAATGCATGCAGTTCCCTGTTTTCCTTGGTGGCTTTGACACCCTAGGCCCAAATTTGTAGGTTGTCTTCCCAAACCCTTTGGGGGTTACCAGTGGTTTAGCTTTTTCCCTTTGCGCCCAGGTAGGTGCACCCACACATGTGAGGTACCGTTTTTGTCGGGACACGTGTGGGAACGCGGGAAGGTGGGACATGTGGTGTTGGCGGCCTGTTTCCATTGGTGGGTAGAGTGAAATGTCCGGAAATTGTGATTTATTTTGCCACATTTTGGAATTTGCCAGGGGTTGTGGGTAATGAATTCTGGGGCGATTCGCGCAAGTCACACCTCTGTGGATTCCCACGGGTGTCCTCTTTTTGGAAATGCATGGGGTTCCCTGTTTTCCTTGGTGGCTGCGACACCCAGGCCCAAAGCTGTACTTTGTCCACATGAGCAATAGCCACAAAATCTGCTCTGCCGAAAGACTTGGGGTTACCAGTGGTTTAGAATTTTCCCTTTGCGCCCAGGTAGGTGCACCCACACATGTGAGGTACCATTTTTGTCGGGACACCTGAGGGAACGCGGGAAGGTAGGACATGTGGTGTTGATGGCATCTTTAGGTGGGTGGGCAGGGTGAACAGTCTGAAAATTGTTATTTTTTTTGCCAAATTTCAGCCTTGCCCGGGGTTTGTGGGTAATAAATGCTGGGGCGATTCGCGCAAGTCACACCTCTGTGGATTCCCATGGGTGTCCTCTTTTCAGAAATACATGGGGTACCCTGTTTTCCAGGGTGGCTGCCACACCTCAGGCCCAAATCTGTAGGTTGTCCACAAGAGAAGAATTCCTCAAAATCTGCTCTGCCAAAAGACTTGAGGTTACCAGTGGTTTAGCCTTTTCCTTTTGCGTCCAGGCATGTGCATCCACACATGTGAGGTACCATTTTTGTTGGGACACCTGTGGGGACGCGGGAAGGTAGGACATGTGGGGTTGGCAACATGTTTTGGTGGGTGGGCAGAGTGAAATGTCTGAAAATTGTGATTTTTTTTGCCAAATTTCAGACTTTGCCAGGAGTTGTGGGTAACACATTCTGGGGCGATTCACACAAGTCAGACCTCTGTGGATTCCCACAGGTGTCTTCTTCTCGGAAATAAATGGGGTTCCCTCTTTTCCTTGGTGGCTGCGACACCCCAGGCCCAATCCAGTAGGTTGCCCACAAGAGCAAAATTCGTCAAAATCTGCTCTGCCGAAAGACTTGGGGTTACCACTGGTTTAGCCTTTTTCCTTTGCGCCCAGGTAGGTGAACCCACACATGTGAGGTACCATATTCGTCGAGACAACGGTGGTAACACGGGAAGGTATGACATGTGTTGTGTTTGCGTGGTTTTTATGTTTTGACACATTTGCTGCATGCCCTTTGTCATACAACCCTTTAATTTCCCAAATGTGACCTACATTTAGTCGCTGCTTTAGTAACCTGCACAAGTCACCTACCTGTAACGCTCACCTGGTATCCACGGGGACGCCATTCAGCCTGTCTGGACTTCCGACCACTTCAAACCCTTCCTTGGAATCTGCTCAACCAAACACGGGGTCTGAAACACAGGATTGACACAGGTCAATTCCCTATTGGTTTTGCTTGTCTAACCTCCCCTTCTTCCGTGGGTCCCAACCTTCCCCCGGGTTCTTTTCTCACCTTGTTTCCTGATGTGGGGCGCTATCCTTCCTGCCTTCAGTGCAGGGGTGCGTTGGGTGATGCGGGCTGGATGGTGCCTAGTTGCTTCACTGGCGCTGTCATGATGCATACCCCCGGGAATCCAGACCACGTCCATCAGCCCCGGGAGCAGGCATCATGTCGCCTTGAGAAAACCCAGCAACCCCTGCTAGGGGCTGTCTGGGTTCAGTCCTGGCGCCTATTGCGCCAGGCTCATATGGGACATCAGTCCTGGCGCCATAGGCGCCAGGCGTATAGGTGCACACTTACCTGATGCAGACCATGCTGCAAGAAGATCCAAGCCTGTGTGAGGCCTGGAAGGGACTACTTTACCTTAGGGACTATTTTGTTACTCGGGTGTGGTCGGGCAGGAATACCTACCTGGGACTACTTTGGTGGCTATTTAAACCACGCCCGAAGAGCAGCACACGCTTCGCGTTATTCTGCATCAAGCAGCGTAACGCTCACCATGCCAGCAGCAGCATCCAGCGTTCTGCCACGCCCGCCTCGAACCTGGAGCACCTAGAAAGGAGGAAAGAAGCAAAGGTTAGAACAAGAGTATTACCTGATTTCTTACCTGATTCCGGATTCATCGTATCTTCAAACCAGAGGAAAGACTTTGTTTTAAACGCGTCACATCGCCGGTAGCAGCGCCGCACCATACTCACCGTTCCACGCAGCATCCCTTCGATCCGGCGCTGTCTCCATCTTTACATCGCCGAATCCCGGCACCTAAGGGGGACAAGAAACAACAAGGTGAGCAGAGAGAACAGACAGAGACAATCTCTTTAGCCGCCATATGCTTACCTGATTTTACCGCCGGAGGTATAATTCATCAGCACCCCACAGCTTCTAATGCCGCACCTGTAAGATAAGGAGAACGCAGCAAGTTTAACCCTTGGCATTATTTACCGGACAGTTTTGGGTAACACAGACTTTTACGGGAGCGCTTTCAGCTGTCAATCTTCTTATTGGGTCAAAGCTGCAAGATAAAAGAGGAATTGGACAGGAGTGGATTCCAGACATTTTGAACTCTTACGAACTATATACTTACGGCTCTTCGCCAGGACCTTTTGGAGTCAGGATTCGTCTACAACTCTTCCAATATCTTCAGGCCAGTGAAGTAGCTGGTCATCAACGCGCCCCTGCGTGCTTCGCAGGATGGAGGGGTCTTCCTTCAAGAATATAAGGTGAGATTGCTGAGAGGGCGCTTCAGAGGTGATTAGTGGGGAGGGCAGTGGGGGTGCTATCGCTTGAATCCACAAGTGGCTAAATCTATCTCTCCACTTGTAGGAGAATATTTCTACAGGCAAAGCAGACAAGATTAGGAGGGCAGATCCAGTCAGTCATCTCTGCACTACGCATCACGTGGGTGGAGGCCGCAGCAGTCCGGGTCCGACCGACGCCCCTGTGGGAGCCAGGTGAACCTAACAGGCACGGGCCCAGTGGACTTGGCTTGCTGTGACTTCAGCCCGACCGGTAAGTAGAATGAGCCTTGCGAAAAGTCTGATGGCTCTAGTCTCTTTAAACTATGTCTTTCCTTCCTTAGGTGGTGAAGGTCTTGTGGATGGCGAGGCGCTGATGAGGTGAGTAAGAGCGTGGAGCGCAATGATAGTTGGTTTCCTTCGCACTAACCAATGTTCGTTTTTTCAGTGTCCTTTTAGGTGCCGCAGTAACCTAGCGTGGAAGCGAGCTGAGGAGGTGCGCTGCGGTGAGTAAGCGCGATGTGCGGCGCCTCATAAATGTCTTTTCCGCTAACCTGATGTGTCTTTTCCCTTTTTCAGATCGGCGGAATGCTCCGGAACAGAAGATGCCTGAGCGGCAGGAATTCAGGTAAGGAACTAACTCTCCTTGTAGTTTCGAGAGGGTAAAAGTATTGCTGAATGCTTACTAATGCTCTTCTTCTGTTCTTCTCTCCTTTCGTAGGTGCGGCGTGCCGAGATGAAGATGACACTGTCGGTGGAATCCGCAAGACTAAGATAGAGCTGGGCAGAAGCTGGATGCTCTTCAAGGTGAGTATTGTTAATGATGTTCTTGCAGGAGCGGTGGCGCGGAAGAAAGAAGATGGCCTCTTTGAGAGCGATTCGAGCACGGTGAGTGTCACGCTGCAGGTGCAGAGAAACACAAAGCGTGTTTCTTGTGCCGGGCGTGGTTTAAATAGTCTGTAGGTATCCCAGGTATCCCTGGGCTGAGCCACACCCAAAAGGCTAGACTGCTCATTCAGTTCAGGGAACTGAATTACATAGGGGCATCCATTGGCCCATAATACATTGCAAATCCAATGTTAAATGGATCTTAAGGATATGTGTGAGATTGGTGCCAAAGGCGCCAAATCTGAGTCCAAGTAGGTCTCGAGGGAGATGGAGAGGCCCTTAGAGGCCAACTAGGTGATCGTGGCCTGGCTCCAACCCGATATGCCGGAGGGCTGGGGGCAGCAATCGTGACAGCACCCTTCAGAAGGTCTGCCTGTGCTCTTTCAAAAAATGTATGCTTGCCCTTCCTCACCACATTTGTTTTCATTATTTACAAATGCTAAGTATGTCTGTTTAGGGTGTACGCATACAACTCCTGTGTACCATGGCTCAGTTTTTGGCTTGTCATAATGCTTGTTTTGTGAAACATTACGAAAAATGTGTGGTTTCCTAACTGCAAGAGCCGGGGGAATGTAGCAGAGCATTGTTTTTCTCAAAATTCAGAGAAGCCATTGCCTTACCAGGCCAACCATGTCCACCACATACCTTTTTTTCTGTCATTTTCCCAATTTTTCCCCAAACTATGGAATTATTCCCTGCATAGTTGTTGCCTGACCTGCGCTAATCACCCCTTCCTAAACTTGGAATTTTGTCTAATTTTCAGAAATGTGTGCCTTTCTTTCTTCCCATTCAGCTCTCCTACCTTTTGCTTCCATTCCCTCCACGCATTTCCTATTGGAAAAAAGGCCAAAATCGCCTACCTCTAACAAAACGGCTAGTAGCCGTATCAAAATATGTTTTTTGGATTTCCACTCAACCTGTTCTTGAAAGCCTGGAAAATGGGGAATACAACACAGCAAACAATTTGTTCCTGGCACTTACAACGAAAAAACACAGGCTTCTTTGAACATCATTTTATTGCCATTTTCTCCCCCTACATCAAACTAGGATTCCTTGGTTGCGTTACAATCTCCTGCATGTGGGAAAAAGGGGCCAAATTTGGCCAAGATATCTCATGTAACAAGGGATTGAATGGTGACATATCGAAACAACAAAAAAGATCTTGGCACTGGGGGGGAACGCATGGCAGTTAAGGGTTTAATCTGCCTTCCTCCTCTCTCCATCCCCTCTTAGTAATCCAGAATAGGGATGCAAGATGTATCCTTGTCCTTAAGCCTAGGGACCGTATCTTTCCAGCCCTTAAATCTCTCCACTGGCTCCCAGTTGCTGCAAGGATCACATTTAAATCCCTCTGCATCATCCATAAGGCTGTCTAGGACCGGGGGCCATGCTGTCTGTAACTTGCTCTTACCAAATGCTCTTCTTCCAGATCTCTATGATCCTCTGCCTCCAACTCTCTGCTTGTCAAACACGTCTGTAAGCAAAGAGCGGGGTCTGTTCTCTTTCCTCAGCTGACTCCGTCCTCTGGAACAGCCTCCCTCTTTCTCTCCATCTTGAGCTGGACCTTCTCAAGTTCTACAAGCATCTCAAGACTTTCCCTCTCTCCACCTCCTTCCCTCTTTCCCCACCGTGCTAAACCCCACAGTCGCTAAGATTGGCACCATGGGCCCTCAAGAGTCCTACCGGTTCCTGGCCTTCAGTCCAATCGCCCGCAGCATCCGCCCTCCACCCTGCGCTTGCCATCGGGCCCACATTGACCTGTGGTGCTTCACAGGCCTGCACTTACTGCATTGGCAGGTGACCTACCTCTTTGCAGGTGGTCACTGCCCTGCACTTACCTGTTGCCTTTGTGAATGGCTCTCTGGCACTTCCCCCTCTGCAGGACCCTCTAGCACTTACCCCTTTTCCCCTCTCTCTCTACACTTGCACGCTCAAAATCTCACGAGGCCTAGTAGGAACGCTGTTGTCATTTGCTTTTCATTGCTATTTTTATTCCACTGTCTTGTATTGTCCCCTTGTTCCATTCCCTTTTGCCTTGTGGGTGCTTTGAAACACAATTCCTTGCTGTATAAGCACCTTACAAATGCCCAAAAAATAAATAAATAAACACTTAAGAAATATCTTATCAGACTTCTTCCATGTTCTACCTAGCCTAATACTGAGGACCACAAAAGACATATATACCCACATAACTACTTTTCACTGGAACACCCATTTCCTAGATGTAAGTTCAGGTGCCCAGAGAAGCAAACATTTGTCACATGGATTACAAGGCAAGTTCTCGGCGCACACTTGCGCAGATCTCTTTTCAGCTCTGACCAGTGTCACTTTAAGTTGCCTGTTGGCAGTTTCACTGAGCCATCAGCATCCAAGCATGAACAATGATCTACATGACCATGATTTTCATTCTCTTTTCCCGAATAATTCTTTTTTATAACATGCTAATGTTGATACATTGAAATATAGTTTGTTTTCCATAGATTGTTTGTGCTGTAAAATGCACCTTTTTCACCCATGATTTCAGCGCGAGAAATGGGAATTATTTACTGTGAGATCCCACCTGCGACATGGCGGTGATGGTAATGAGGGACTTGTTCAGGCCATGCACCCCCATAAAATAAACCTCCCAGTCTGAACACTTTGAAAATAACCCAGGAGAGGAGCATTTCCATTAATGTTGCTGGCAATGAATAATCCAAAAATTTTTTCCAGGCTGCAATCCTAACAGCCGATTTTATAGGATTCCTGATCAGACACTCGAGCAGTCTTGTGCTTAACCCTCTCGCCCCTGGTTCTAACAACCCGACTTCGAATCCCTGCATCAGCATTGTTTAAAATCCGAAAACCCAGAACAAAATAACTAATTGAAAGCTGCACATTCATTTTTCCCGGTACAAGCTTCAGCACTGCATGATTTAAAAAGATATCTCGGTGGGAGAAACTCAGAGCCACTATTTACACCCCACCACTTCTAAAGTTCACCAGCCACTACAGAACGTTCATGAACATGAGAAGAAGGGAATTCATGAGTTACTAGGAGCAGGGCCGGGATTCGATGAGTTGCTTTGCAATGTGTTGCCCCCGAGTTATCCTCCTGGCCCTTAGGCATGGAAGTGTACATATGAAAATGTTTACTCATTTTCCTAGGTAGAGTTTAGTGGGGCCTTAATGATAGTGTTGCTACCATGACACAACACCATTCAAAGGGAGGAAAGAACTTCTATCACTAATGCACCCCAGAGTGAAACAATGAAAAGTAAAACTGTGGCTGAGAATTCAAGGAGACAGTCTGCACAGAACGAAATATGAAAACAGTGGGAGCTTACAACACTAGAACTGTACATAGCACACCATGATTCTCAGTGGCCTGAGGTTTAGACTTCTTGCTGTCATGCAGATTTAAGAATGCAATCTATTGTCTGAAAAGGAAGGGAATAGAACCAATTGATCAACAAAAAAAGCGCTCCTGATTAAACAACAAAGGAGGAACAGGGATCAGCTAAAAGTAAAATGGAATAAAAGCACATCATCATTGATTTAAATCCGGAAAATGTCTTAGCGAAAACGGATATCAATGATCTAGATAAACACAAGAAAGAAATTCGACAAAGAAAGGCAAGAAAAGGTATGTGCCATCGCTTATTTGTATCATAATTTACTAAATTATAATGTTCACACTGAAAGAAATGTTACCCCACAGGTCATCACAGGCTAAACCAAGTGATGAACTATCATAACCAGTCCCAATAATGGATTTTTTGGGGGAGAAATGAACTCAGATTAGAAAAGAACAAGGCAGGAACACGGTATGCTGCCTGGGCAATTGTTGACACAAGCTATTGCCAAGAAATGTTGGCCAGACCACCACGCAGAACCCTTGCCATCAGCTCTGAAGCAAACCATGGCAATCTTTGTGGGAGGGCACAGAGAAGGTCAATGCTGCATCAAACAACCGTGTATCTCATGACTGTATAGGTGATAGAGCGAAATCTCCCTTTCAACCGATTTCTGTCTGTCAGTACCCTCCTTAAAACATGTGGCATATGCTCCCCACTTACTGCGACTCACTTTCCCTTTCCCTGCTTCGAAGGCCTGCTTCAAAGTCGCCAATGCATTCAAATTGAAAGTTCTCTCCTCCGGAAACTGAATGTTCCTGTTCTCATGTGTCAGATGGTTCCTAGCATAAAGGAACTCGTGAGCTGTGCTATTGTAATTCTTGAACAGGAAATGAGCATGTTTACCCCCTGCCCATATCTGTCCATTGTTTTAGGGCCCCTTACTCCAAACGCATCTACCCCCGTACCACACATACTTTAATTCCACTTTTCGTGCAAGCATTAGTGAGAAAAATGATTACTGAGAGGTCCTGAGTGGGCTTGGGGCACAAATTCAGTACTCGCCCCATCTGTCTCTATTTATATAGGCTGTGATGATTCACCATTCCCGGTGCATTATCCAGTCAGAGGTTTCCTCCCATTACCTAAACATTAAGATAGAGTAGCAGAGATCAAATCAACCAAATCAACCATTATCTGACCAGAATTACCAGAGAGTCAACAGACCCTTACCACACCAGAAATAACAGAATACAACATTGCCAGTACTTTGCAGATCCATATCAGGACGCAGCAAATTTATAACTCAAACGATCATGATAATAAAACAGGTAAATATGATATTAGCATAACCATGAAACAAATCTACTTCTTGTTTAGTCATCATGAAATTCCTCAGCTCCCCTGAGCGGCCCACACAAGTGCACCACTGTCATCAATCTTTTCCGGCCACCCCATGCAGCTTTTAAACTGGACTCTTCACGCCTTATTTGGTTGTGCACAGGGGCGTTCCAGAGGAGGAGGCCAGCAAGTTATGTGGCACTCCTATGCCATGCATCAGGTCTGAGTCCATGCCACCAGAATTGTCAGAGGCACGTGAATTTCGTGTGATGACATACAGAGGCATTTGTATTTGTTTTCTTGCATGTCAAGGAAAACAGCAGCCTGCAACTAATGGGATGGACCCAATCAAAATTACCTGACCCCTCCTCTAGGCCCTTACTTTTATGAAGTAATAGTCACCTGAGACGTTTAGAGAAAACTACCACCCGGTCCACTTTCCCCATCTCCTGTCCAAAACAATGAACCCATTAATTAATAAACAGTCCATTGTTTGTGTCAACTTCTGCTTGTGACTTAATACCGTGATTTCCGGGATGTCATTCTCTGGTGAGGGGCATTGGAACTCCTCCCCCATGATGACTTCTGACCCTTATTGTTCATACCAGTCCATGCTGGTTTATTCTGATGTACAGAGGCATTGGTCCTTGGCCCAGAAACCTTGTGCGGACAGCTCTTTTTCATCCAGTTCAGAGAGCACACTCTCTGATGCATCCACAGACATCCAAGTGGTGGCAAAGCCAATTGGGGAATAGGAGTACCTAAAATATCTGCTAAAAGAATGAAACACCCTCCAGGGGAACACGATGAATGTTTGGAGGCAAGGAAAATGTTTATTCAGTTCATGATCATAGTCCACCTGAAAAGGTTAAATGTTCTTTCTGTCTTACATTTATTCGTCATTTATTTATTAGTGATTTTCCCCTACATGACCTTCATTTCTTTTTTAAATGGTCCCACATATATAAATATATTTATATTCACTAAAAAAAAACTTTGTTAAGGGGATGTTATGGTTAAGTTGCGGTACTAAAAACCTGTGCAATTCACTAAAAAAACTTTATAAACGTGACATTATGGTTCAAAGTAAACACGAAGAACCCCTTAAATTCGCCTGCGCCACTGTGCACTGCTAACACTAACACCCAGGACATGAACGATGGCATCACAAATGTCATTGATGACATCACTGATGATATCACGTGTAGGCCCTTTGTTTTTGTTCACTGCCATATATTCAGTAAAAAAACGTTGTTAAAGGGACGTTATTATTATTATTAATTTATTGTGATTTAGTTCAATTTGAACTTTACACAAAATGCAAATACATAAAAACTTAATACAAACATGTTACACCTTAATTACAAATGGATAAAAATTATATAAAAGTTAAAAATTATATAAAATTAAATCAAGTTATACGTATAAACAGATACAATACAGTACAAGAATGCAATACAATACAAAGATAAGGATAATGCTACAATCCAATGCAGGAATTGGATACAGAGATGCAATAGGTAAAGTGCAGTAGGTAAAGTGTGTGTGTGGCCCACTCCGTATATGACGTCATCTTCCTCTGCGAAACTAAATACCTTGCACAAATGATCACTGACAATTAGGAACCAGGTATCAACCAAATAATCCAGCCTCAGTTTCAGGCGTCAAGCATAATAACTAGTACCTGGGATTACTTAGAATCCCCACACGTGTCCGCTAGGGCCGGCAGAGTGGGTAGTAAACCTTTGACTTCAAACCAAACCCTGTATAAAGCTAGTTGAGTCCTAATTGAGACCGAGTTTAAACAATAATCCCAAAAGCACTCTCCCTTAATGGTCTCATAATTGTTAACTAGTTTTCCCAACATGCTCATGTACAATGGGCCCAAACGAGGGAAAGAGGTCAAAACGTGCCTAGACGTTTCTAAATGTTCTCCCTTTTCACAGATACGACAGCTCCTGTCCTTAGGTGGAATAACCAACTGTGGCCCAATGACCGCTAGGACCTGAAGCTGATTCGTCCGCAGTCTTAACATAAACTGACGTACCTCAGGGTCTGGGCACAGTAGCAAGTATTGTTGAGGGACGTTATAGTTCACAGTAAAACCGAAAAACACTTGACTTTTGCTAATTATGGTAAGCTAAGCAACCATAACTCGCGCCACCTACGTGCATTGCTAAGACTAACACCCAGGACATCAAATATGAAATCCCAAATGTCATTGATGACATCACTGATGACATCACATGTCTTGCTCCCTCCTTTTTCCTTTAGTGATATATGTTAGCCAGTAATACTTAGGAACAAAAAAATTGAAAAGTACTATATTTGTAGATTTACACTTCAAATATGTTTTTACATTAATTCATTTGGGGTTCACTCACAACATATGAAACATATACATGGGAGAATACACACTTGAAAGATTCCAAAGCTTTCTGCGAATGAAGACAATCAGTAAGGTTATCAACACTTTCTTATTGGTCTGCTGTTTTTTTTTTATTACTGTACTTTCTGTGGATATGCTCATTTTTGTATTCGCATTACTCTCTTTAGGGTGCAGGCACATCATGTGATAGTTATTCAAAGGGAAGTAGTAGGTTTGAAGCAGAACTATCATTTCTGTGCATAAAAATAATCAGGTAGGTTATGAAACATGTCTGGTTCTACTGCTGCTTTTTTGCATACTTCACTTTCACTGTATATACTCATGTTTCTATTTGTTGTTATGTCTTGTGTTTTGTGTGTAATAATGAAATGATACAGGAAGTGGGTTTCATTAGTTACTTATAACATGTTGCACAGTAAACAAAACTCTAATAAGAAAGCATTTACCATTTCACTATTTAACATGGGAAGATTATGAATATTGCACCTCCATTCTGTATGCTGCACACAATGCTTATGTTTATACATGTAAATAACTTCATAATAGAATGCTATTTATATCAATGCATTGCTTAATGCACCACATAGCTCATGGCATTGATTCCAATGATCCTTGACAGTTTTTTTTATCAACATTATAATAAGACGCCCTTGTGCAGACCTTTCATGAAAAGTACATGCACATGTGATGTCATCAGTGATGTCATCAATGACATT
The DNA here is from genome assembly GCF_040938575.1 of Ambystoma mexicanum. Taxonomy (NCBI): domain Eukaryota; kingdom Metazoa; phylum Chordata; class Amphibia; order Caudata; family Ambystomatidae; genus Ambystoma; species Ambystoma mexicanum. Next base: position 617,840,035 of record NC_090935.1, on the reverse strand, counting down.
TGTGATGTCATCGTTGATGTCCTGGGTGTTAGTCTTAGCAATGCACGTAGGTGGTGCGAGTTATGATTGCTTAGTTTACCATAATTAGTGAATGTCAAGTGTTTTTTGGTTTTACTGTGAACTATAACGTCCCTTCAACAAAGTTTTTTTACTGAATATACATATATATATATATATGGCAGTGAACAAAAACAAAGGGCCTACACATGTGATAGCATCAGTGATGTCATCAATGACATTTGTGATGCCATCTTTCATGTCCTGGCTGTTAGTGTTAGCAGTGCACAGTGGGGCAGGCAGGTATGGTTGCTTAGCCTACCATAACTGGCGAATTTCAGGGGTTTTTCATTTTTACTTTGAACCATAATGTCACGTTTGTAAAGTTTCTTTAGTGAATTGCACAGGTTTTTAGTACGGCAACTTAACCTTAACCTCCCCTTAACAACGTTTTTTTTCTGTGAATTTTACGGGTTTTTAGTAGGGCAACTTAACCATAACGTCCCCTTAACAAAGTTCTTTTTTAGTACATTTTATGGGTTTTTAGTAGGGCAACTTAACCATAACGATCCTTTAACAAAGTTTTTTTAAACTAAATTTCACATGTTTTTCGAAGGGGATCTTAATCATAACATCGAGTTAATAAAGTTTTTCTACTGAATATACACTTCCATCATGTGATTTTGGGAATTGTGTATGATAATGTCCTTACTTGTTATATACATGTTACATAGAACATACTGAAACCCCTCGCTAATGATATTTGAAAAGTACAGACTGAGCGCCTGTCTGCGGATGGGCGCGGACGAAGTCAACACTACCCAAACAGTCAGGGGGTATCTGAAATTGTATTATTGTGTTATATAAAAAATGCACAATTTGAAATAGAACATAAAGACATTATAAGTACTAATAAATAAATAAGTGAACCTAAACATCTGAAACATTAAGCATGCATGTAATGGCCATGTAAAATTAAATGGATTGTACCATAACAAAAAAAGGTATGCCTCCAACGTAATTACCTCACAGAAACTGTGCAGCCAGGAGCGACAGTAGACACACACAGTACAACGAAGACAAATTACAACAAAATAGTAAGTGACCTGCATTTTTCTGATGTGTGTGTACTTTTTTTGTATGAAGGGCAGACAAAGTAATGTATTTCTGTTGTTTTCACACAGAAATGGGCAGTACTTTGGAGTGGCTGGAGGAGAATTTTCTGCATTGGGGAAATGTCGGACGAGATAGCGATAATAATGGCATACAGTACTTTGCATAAGCAAATTAACGGTAAGTATAGTATGGGCATTTAACATATATATATTTATTTTTAACAGACCAGGCACAAAAAGAAGAAATGGCAACAAAGGACACAGAGGAAGACACGCTGAAAAGGATCTAATTGAAAATGGACATACTAAATGACAATTAACAGTTTAAGGCAATTTGTGGAAGAATATGTCAGAGGAAAAATACGATATCACTGTCTCACCTGTTCCTGCCCCCTTCTCCATTTCCTTGTGACCCATCCCCAAACCGTCAAGAAGAAAATAAACGTTTTGATGAAACATTCATCCCTTCATCCCCTCACAAATCATCCCCTCACAACCAGCCCGTGTTAAACCCCAATTCCCCTATATTCGTATCAGTATCTGATTCCCCCTGTATTTCTGTTGATTGATGTATGTGTGTGTATTGAAAATGTTTTTATGTTACTTGTAGGGGAAGGGTGTGTGGCAAAAAATGTTTTTAAAAAAGAGTAAAAATGTCAACGCACAGCGCGCCTGTTCGAGCAAGACGTAAGCAATAGAATATGAATGTTCTAACGACAATACACCTACCCGTACCAATCGCAACCAAGGTGGAAATGATCTTAGAACGGACCAGATGTCCGGGATGTCTGTAAATGAAAAAAATGGAGGTGTCCTAAGGACACTTTACTTGTCCGTACAGTCAGCAGATCATGTACGCACATGCGCACAACACCCATAAGTACTGCAAACATTGCGCCTGTCCGTAACTGTCTGTGTCACTTGTGTCGCACTTTTAATTAGTTTCAGGAGCCGAACACTGTCCGTAAAACACCCGCACGCATGCGCACGTCCGTTACTCTGCATTTGCTGTCCAGCAGGCACCCATTTCCCTCGCGGATGTGTTCACGATGTCATCATGTGACCGCACCCACGCAGAGCGTGTGGACTAATTTGCGCAGTTTGTCTGCTTCCGCAACATTTCAAAAGAATTTATACAAACATGGAAAATTATTTTACAGTATAAAATCACCATTTCACATGTCCCATACAATTGGCCTACTTTTGAATGTACTGTTTAGAATTTTTGCAACGATTTTGAGTGATCAATGTAGTCACGAGCCGCACCCCTGCACCCCTATAAATGGCCACATCCCCAAGCTCATCTTCATTGTCCTTCTGGCTATAGTAGATTGAGTTGTGCTGCCTTTATTGCTGTAGCAACCATTAGCCGACTACTCCATATGGCATCCATGGCTACTGTTACTTCATTAGCCTCAGCACCACCCCCAGACCCTCCACCACCTCCTCAAGAGCCTGCAGAGGGAAATACAGGTGAGGATGTAGAGATCGAGGAAGAAGAGGAAGAAGAGAATGAGGTGGAGGAACTCTGCACTACAAGCACTTGCCGGGAGTCGTGGGTGTGGCGGTTGTTTGCTGTTTTTGGGAACGTACCAAAGCACGTGTGAACCTGGTCCGGTGTAACCAGTTTCAGTTGGTGCTGAGTCGTGGGAGACCTGGTGCGTACAGCTTTGGTACGACAACCATGAAACGACACCTAACTTTGTTCCACAGTGCGGACATTTGCAAGATGGTGCCATGTAAAGAACGTAGTAGATTGAGTTCCTCCACAGCATCCTCCGTGTTCGATCCTCTCACCACAAGAGACACTCCTGTGGGGGAGCGCATCCCTCCAGCTGCCTCACAAGCTATTCGCGATGCTGTTGACCCTTACCTTTCGAAGGTCACAATATTGTGTATGTACTGCGACGCAGTACTCTGCAGGCGGGAGAGTCTTCGAAGTGCCTTTGAAGCTACGGTCACGAAGCACCAGAAGAACTGCCCCCTACTTAAGTAAAGGGCACCCTACATCTTTCTCTCTCCACCTGCCCTTTCTTATCCCATTGTCTGTGTTGCTGGTGTCCCTTCCTTACCCTCCTTTTGCCTCCTCTCCTAGTGTGTTGTGTGCTGAAAAGCAATAAACTTGAAAACAACAAAAATTACAAAAAAGGCTCTTTTCAGAGCAGCCTTTCTCAGTCTAACAATAGAACTATCAAGTGACCGTTGTAGGCGCTCACGCATTTTTTAAAAAAGTCTGCATACAGTCGTAGGACGCACAAAAATGGAGGGTGCAAGCGGGGCAAAACCAATGCACTTTTTGCTGGGAGTAAGTGGTGGCTCTGAAAAGAGCCTTTCGGTGGTGGTTTGTGTGTTTCAAAAACTGTGGATTCGAAAAAACGGATTGCCAAATAGGTGACTATGAATCCAAAAAAGGTTGCAATGCATTTTGCATATTGCGAAGAAAAATCTGATTTCCAGCATATGTGAGATGGACTCCATCTCTGTGAAAAATTAAAGTGCTGTGAAACAAAATATTTTCATTGTGGAAAGAGGACATACAAACATCTCTAAGAAAGGTACAAACAGCCTTATTGACATTGTGCCTCGCTTTCTCCATTTGTGGACCAAATACAGAAGAACGCAGCCATATTTGTCTCTGTGCAATACGGGAAAACACTATGTGGCAATTTGGAAACATGCCCGTGACCTTCGCAAGACCTTCCTTCATTGCAAATTGCAAAGAAATTCCAGAGACATGACCTAAACTGTTTCCTCCGCAATGAATGATAAGTATATCAGGATGATGCTCTGTCTGTAAAGTAGCACAGAGAGGTACCAAGTCCAGCCACCTCATTCCACGCACGCCATGCCTGTGCACTTCCACATGAGGACATCCAATATCTGCAGATAGACCACAACTTTCTGCATGCACCTTCAACCAATGTATCCATGAGTCTCCCAAAATCCAGATAATCTGTTTTCGAGCACACAGAGCCATGGCTGTCTGGTCTCCTGACAGGGAAAATACCTTCTCACTAAATTTCTCCCTTCAGAACACACCCACTGAACTTTACTGACAAATCCCTACCTTTGCAGATTCTCATTTGCATGCGTCTCCACCCCAGAATCCCCGTTGGTAATATGCGCTGCCTGCAAACTACCGCCATGTCCGCGGACAGGTAGAGGATCAGAGCATGACGACTGTACATTTAAATATTATTCACCTTTCCCCTTTAAGGTGGGCTTGGAAAAGAGCCTTTTTTTTGTTGGGCAGATGCCTTATAGACACTTGTTATTTTGATTTTTTAAAATATTTTTTCTTCTTACTTTACTCCTACAACCATTACAGAACCTTCTCTAAAGCAAGCCTTACATTCCAAAAGAACATGGCATTTCCCAAAGAAGATAATGCAACACCATCGGCTTCAAAATAAGCCACATTACTGGGAACAATGTTCTCGTGGCTGCAGAAAAACATGCCAGCTAGTAACATGAAAGCATGCATGCCGCGATTGATGTCACACCTCCCAATACTTTGATCAGCACAGAAAATGGAACTGTTGTCCCATTTTCCTCTAGGGAGTAACCCAGAAAAAATTACTTTCGCAGTTGAAAAGATGTTAATGACTGCTTGCACCAACTGTTCCAAATCTTCCAACAAAGTACGTGAACTCACATAGCCCAAATGGTAAGCACCGTAGTGCAAAAGTACCACATGGGGACTGGTCATCCAACACATGTCTCTACAAAATTGAAGAATTGCCGCAACATTGCGATCAGTCTCAGCGCTCCACACCACCTCCACTCCTCTCACATCAAAATTATGTGCCACATGCCTGCTTTCGGAATAGTGCTGTAAACCATGGACAAAAATAGCTCCAAGCACCAAAACCCTGACCGTCTCTACCTCTGCCACCTTCAGTATATGCACCGTCTTTCAACACAAAAGAGCAATGGGAACATCTGATTGGCTGATGCCTACAGTCCCCTTTCCATGCTGGATTTGCTGAAGAACCCCGTATGTGACACGACCTACCCGCGGACAAGCGCTGTCTACGTGCGGAACGTAACTCTTAGTCAGTCCTTCTACAGTCTGCAGTCACACAGCCACCCACCAATCACATTCAACATTTCTACATCTTACTCCGTCATCAAAATTTCGCACTTCAAATGTCCTATTGATCACTCTGAATGCAACTCACATATCATTGCAAAGCACCTATTTCAAAAACTACTGTGCAAGTGTTGCAGATCTCTATGTACAGCTCCATGCATGCGCACATTCATGAGTATAAAGTACAGGTATGGATATTTTAATCAGAGAACATGTGCAACCTTTATGATTTCATTTAAGCAAATTAATACCACTAGATCTGCATAGCCAATACATACCAACGCTCCCCCTTTAAGTGTAAGATGTCCGAATTCTTTACTGTGCACCGCCTACATTAATGCTACTTCCAATGCGATCGTATGAGAAAAATAAATGCTCCCGATTGCTGTGGTGACATCTCCCTCTGAGGGTCTCCCGATTTTTCGGATTCGTACTTATAATATGAAAGTAGTGACATTTTTCACATCTACTATAATGACCTATCACTTAGAAACCTCTCTTCTATGGATAAGCTTAAAAAAAACAAGGCATTTTCATAAACTAAAAAATGTACTCATTTCTGAATCACGTGCAACTAACACACTGCAAATAACATACAAAGGCAGCACAAAGTGAAGTGAAATGCACACGTGCACTGTGTTGAGATATCAAAGTAGAATACTCTGACGAAAGATGGAAAATTAACGTGTACAGTAACATCACTGCTTTAAACACACAAAGTTACTAACAACTTCTTTTTACAATCGCAGTGAAGACTACTCTCCTGGAAATCTACAGCATCTACACTCAAAACAACATATCCGAAGAAACCTGGTCATTACGCAAAAAAAAGTAAGTACAGTACTACCTTCCTTTATATTCTTACTGTTCCTCAAAGAGACTGTGTGGGTTATTTATTTAATTTGCACACCAAAACAAACATTGATTTCTGAACCATTCTACCCACAAATCCCCATTTATTAAACAAAGAATAACAGGCAGAATGGCACACAAATCCCTGTGTTTTTGGAACTCAAATAACATACAGAAGCCTTAAATGTTAGTACTAGAAAACAAATAGCTGTTTAAATTTTAAACCATTACGTTTACTATTAATGCTTCTCCTCACCACCAGCTCACTTTGTACTCTCATCTGAAGCACAGCGTAGTAGTATAGAAACAGAAAAATAGCCTTCCCAACTCATTATAACAGCCCAATGCATATTCACACACCACCACAAAGAGCTTCCCCATCAAACTCATGCAGGCATGCACACAGTACACATACATTGTATAACAGACCAAACCATGCCTTCTTTTTTTTCAACAGACCCCAAAGAATGCCTACCAAAAAGCAAGTCCATAGAAAGGAACGCAGAAATAGAGCAAATGAAAATAAAAGTGCCCAAATTAAGCATCCTTCTGTATCAGAGTGTGTAGAGAATGTTGTAACAAAACAGCTAATACAGTCGTTTAGCGAAACAAAGGAAGCTTCAACTACCAAAACTTTACCTCCTCTATCAAAATGTGGCACGAAACACAAAACGCTTCACAAAAAATCGGCTACCAGTAATGCTAACAATGTTCCTATTAATCCTGATAAAGTAACAAGAACCCATAGTAAAAAAAAGTATTTTAGCAAAAATGTTTCGCCACAGAGTCCTTCAGAATCTTATAAGAAGGGGACTGAAATCATCCTCAACCCTTAAAACCTAACATAGAAAAGTAATCCTACAAGCTCTTGTACACAGTGCAATCCTTCTCAAAAGGAAGGTGTTCATATTAGTGTTAAATAGGATGAAACCACTAACAAAACTAAGTACTAAACTACAAAAGAAACTTATCAATAAACGGAATGTCAACAGAAATAACTTCTTAAATATTTGTGGAGGTGAATGGAGTCACACAACAACCACAGACCCATATTTTAATGAAGAAGCATAAAAACAAAAAAATCACTCTAACACAATTGCCATCCATAGCAGTGGACGGGGGTATGAAAAAATCAATAATACCATCATGGAACAAGAAACACTGCTTAGAAAAGTATCCCCTGAAAACTCAGAATTACCTCTCGATTCAACTGAACCAGACCTTCCAGTATATAAATGGTCGTGCACGTCAATGTGTGCCATTCCTAACAAATCTTTCAAATCTTTACGTCAGTTCCTCAATCAGTATGTGAAAGGTAAAGACAAAATTAAAATGAAAGTGCTGCAAAATATGGATATCTGTCCAGTGCGCAAATACACAGGACTACAAGGACATTCATTAGCCTGCATTGCAGGACCTATTTGCAAAAGCACCTTCCATGATATCAAAAGGAAATCAATACATCATTCAAATCTAAGAAATCTAGTGTATAAAATATGCTATGCTAAAAGTCCAGCTTTAGAATTAGCCAATTTAAATAACACTCTTCTGCATGGTACACCCAAATACCTACAAGAAGAAATCGACCGTATCCAGAGAAAATATTTTGGAAGTGAAAGCCACATACAAAATGCAATAGTTTTAGAGCAGACTAACAACAATTCTGCACATAGCAAACTTCCATTACACACATACAAAAAAGAAATACTAAAATTTAAAAGTGCATCGGCTAGAGTACCAAACCATGTGTGTGTGTGTTGCCGCAGAACGTTTTACAAAAGGTACACAAAAAATATAGACATAGGATACAAAACAGAAGACAATGAAGATTCCAAATGGTTTGAATTAGCTCTCTACCTTTTAAAACAAATACCAAATAAGTGACCCCCTAATATGTTGCAGTTACTGCACTACAAAACTGAACAACAACCAAACTCCTTCACGTGCTATCACAAATAATTTGGAATTGTTCCCACTAGCAAAACCCCTGCAACAACTCAATTTGTATGAGAGCATGTTATGCTTGAATTAAAATGGCGCCAGTGTGCAATGCATTCTGGGAGCGCTCGGAGCCATGATGGATATTTACTTCATGCCGCAGTGAAAAGCTGCACACATTTTGCTGAGTGTTAGATTTATGATGCTGAGAAAAACATGCTTTCCAAACCTTGTATGCGGTCAAGGACATTTCTGCTGGGAAAGCTAACTTTGTTATGGTTTGTTACTGTTCTCCGTGGAGCGTGTTTTAGAGGAGGGAGGCACTCTGCTCCTTGAGGGTAGCTCTCGATTGACCCAGCTGGCAACCGACGGCTGCTCATCAACTGCGCCAGTGCAATTTCCAGAAGGTTCGAGAATTGAATCCCCTTTGTGGAGTGTGTATATATGCGGAAGCCCGGAGGTGGTCAGGTGAGACTTCAGCCGGAGAATGACGCTTACGTCCGGCACTCCTGTGAGCTGTGATGCTCTTGGCCTGGCTGTTCCGGGGTCTTCCAGCCGCTTCTGGGCGAGATGAGAAATCCTGTTACGCTCACGGTGATGTATTTCCTTTTGAATTCTTTACTTCTTCTGTGATTTATGTCTATATTACTTCTGCGAGTTAGTTCTATGTTATTATTGGTTGCTTCTAAGCTTTGAATAAATAGCCGTATAAGAACTGATTATCTTCTAATAGTGTGTGGTTGTGAGTTATTGCATCTGTCTATCTTCAAAGTATTTGCTCTGTAATTGCATTGGTGATTTATGTTTTTCCGTTCACTCTGGGGAGAGCAATACATTTTTGGAGTCACAAACAGGATACTTGTGATGAGTTGTTCCGAGTATTCAAGTATCTGTTGAAAAGTAGATAGGATTCGGTTGTCTTGTAAGTGAAGTTTTTGAGTAGTGAAGTTTTTTTTTTCCTTTTCCTCCTTTTGCCAGTGGGTGAGTGCCAGTGGGAGTGATTGCAGCGTGGAGAGAAAAAATATATAGATCCAACAAGGTTTTGTATTGGTTGCGATAATGAGTAGTTTGTTCAGGAAGAAGAGCGTTACCGCTGGCGGTGACTGTTCTGATGTTGTTATTCCAGGATGGACTAAGAGTCCATATGATAAGTTGGCCCAGGTGTGGGCATGTGGTGCAGGTCTAAGTGAAACATGGGATCAAGGATTGGGAGATGCCGATCCGGCTGATGTAATGGCATGCTTGCAACAAGTTCCAGTAGAACGTGACAAAGAATGTGCAGCATTAGGTAGGCGAGGTTGGGTTCTTTTGCATGCTTATAGGAAAATACATCAAATGAAGGTGGAAATGAAAAATGAGGTCTTGCGATTAGAAAGAGAGCTAGCTGCAGAACGGCAGACTGCGTTAATGCAGCAGATTCAAATGAAACTGTTTAAAGATAAGGTTGACACATATCAGGCGGTGGCCGAGAGGGCAGCAGTCAGAGAAGCCGGGTATAAGTATAGGATAAGACAGAGAGGGGTCAACAAAAGAAAGGTGGCAACTGTAATCGCTACCGCTGGTGTGGACTGGGATCCAGATAAGTGGGATGGTGATATTGTTGATTCAACCAGTCTAGAAAGTAGTTCCACAAATGAGTCTGACCACAAAATGGAGGTGAAACAGAAAACAGTGGCGGCTAAGCCCGTTAGAAGATGGCGAACCGGACCCCACCCGCAGAATCCTGCTGGCGGAATGGTGGATTTAACCACGCTGGAGGATTACACACAACAGGAGGTTGGGGAAATTATTACCCGTTTGAGGCAAAAATCAGGGGAAGCTTTATTGACATGGATGGTGAGATTACTAGATGGGGTGCTGCAGGGTTGTTGGTAGATTCTACTGATTCACTGCGTTTTTTACCCCTGTCAATTGACACCAATGTACAGGAGGTCTTAAGAGCAGGACCGCCCCCTGATGCCAATGGTCAAGATACTCAGGTGTCTTTGTTGCACCTGGTAGCCCAAGCATGTAACCATAAATACCTTATTACCACAGATTGGCCTAGTGAAGAAACGAAGTGGTATACGTTGAGAGAAGCAATTCAAAAAGTCAGAGAGCATGCTGTGAAAGAGGCTATTCACATAGATGCTCCTGATCACATGGGAGCCGTGCCACTCTCAGTTGCAACTCGAAACATGGTGATTAGAACTGCGCCACCCGCATACAAAAGTGTCATTATGACTTTGCTCGTAGGTATGACGGGCAAGGCTACTGATGAGGTAGCAGATGCCATTCGGCAACTTGCAGATTTGGGGGAGTGGGATAAGAGCGATAACAAGCCACGGGAGAGAGATGGGCGTAGTGAGAGAAGAACCGAAGGCAGGCGGCAAGATAGTAGAGACTCCCGAGTGTCCCGAAAAGACATGTTTTTGGCTTTGTTAAAAGATGGTGTGCCAAACGAAGAAATTGATGGCATTGAAACCAGAGTAATGTATGAATTATACAAAAAACTAGGACTTGCAGCCAAAGAGCGCTATAAACAGGTTAAGAAACAAGTAGTCACCACGCCACAGGGGGACACCTCACCTTCTGCTCCCCCTGCGGAAGAACAAGACGAAGGGTCTATGGGAACACCTCCCCCGTACCAGCCAACATACGCTGATTTGAGAAAGGTGGTGAGTGCGATGTTAGAGGCGGAGTCGAGTCACACTCATTCGAAGTTTGACTAGGGTTTCGGCCAAGCTCCGGAGGCGTCTGCCCGCATAAAAGTGGATAGGCAGCCTCATGTTGATGTTAAGATTTTTTGGAGGCCAGAAAATACACAAGGGGTGCTAGCATTGATAGACACCGGGGCGGAGGCCTCTTTGATTCATGGTAATCCAACACGATTTAAAGGCAAACAGTTTACTATTACAGGTCTTGGGGTAAAGGAGACCCCCGCAGTACAAACGAAAGTGGAGATGAAAATAGGCAATTTGAATAGGCAGAAATACCAAGTGTTGATTGTCCCGATACCTGAATATATAATTGGCTTTGACATTTTGAAAGGGTTAACCTTGGGACTTGGCGGTAAAACGTACCAGTTTGGGGTGAGTGCATTAATCTGTACACTACTACCGTAGGCAAATTGAAGATGGCCCCAGTGCAAGTGCCAGTGGCAACCAAGCGGGTAGCAATGAGATACCATCAAAGAGAACGTGGAGGCGGGAGTATTACGCCCTATTACCACCACATGGAACAATCCTCTCTGGCCTATTAAAAAGGGAGATGGGTCGTGGAGGATGACGGTGGATTACAGGGAGTTGAATAAACACACTCCTCCCTTAGTGCCCGCAGTCCCAGATGCCATTACCTTGATTGAAAATGTCCAAAAGTTTGAGGGGACTTGGTATGCAGTGATCGATTTAGCCAATGCATTTTTCTCCGTGCCAATTGCTGAAGAGTGTCAAGAGCAGTTTGCATTTACGTGGAGTGGACGTCAGTACACTTTCACGAGGCTACCTATGGGGTACATACACAGCCCAACTATCTGTCACCGGCTGGTGGCAGAGCACTTAGGCAAGATACTGTGTAAACCTGACATACAAATCTCTCATTACATTGATGACATTTTGATCCAGGCCAAGGATGAGCACAGTGTGCAAAGCCAGTTAGATGTCATTATGGAAGGATTGAAGAAGGAAGGGTGGGAGATTAACCCGAGTAAAATTCAAGGTCCAGCTGAAACAGTGATATTCCAAGGGATTCAGTGGCATCATGGGCATCGAGAAATGGTGCCAAAAGCCTGACAGAAAATACTTGAATTCACCACTCCAATGAACAAAAAGCAAGCTCAGCAGTTTATAGGGCTGTTTGGGTTTTGGAGACAGCACATTCCCCATTTAGGGCAGATATTGGCCCCCCTTTACAAGGTGACACGAAAGAAATATGAGTTTCAGTGGGGGGAGGAGCAACAGAAAGCCTTTGAGATGGCAAAAGACACCGTGCAGCAGGTGCTTGATTTATGGCCCTTGAAGGAAGGCGAAGTGGAATTAAATATGTCTGTACAAGACAATTATGCTAACTGGAGTGTGTGGCAGAAACAAGACAGGAAACGTGTGCCATTAGGGTTTTGGAGTCGTAAGTGGCCTGACGCTGGTAACTCATACACTCCGTTTGAGAAGCAATTGCTGGCGTGTTATTGGGCTCTTGTTGATATCGAGCAGATGACGGTGGGCCATGATGTTTTCATGAGACCAGAAATACCAATCATGCAGTGGGTACTGAGCTCTCCTAAAACGCACAGAATAGGACATGCTCAAGAAGCCAGCATAATTAAGTGGAAATGGTATATTCAAGACAGAGCCAAATCAGGAAAGGGTGGAGTGGCAAAATTACATGAGCAAGTATCCAACATACCGCCCTCAGATTACATACCACCGGAAGTGCCTGAAAAATGTGAGTCTCCCGTGAAATGGAGAGTACCTTACAGCGATTTGACCGTGGATCAAACAGAGCATGCTTCGTTCACGGATGGTTCAGCTCGATATGTGGGAACTGAGCGGTACTGGAAAGCAGTGTCGTACAATCCCAAAACAAAAAAGTTGTTGACAACGATAGGGAAAGGGAAGAGCAGTCAGTTTGCAGAGCTTTACGCAGTTTACCAAGCACTGAAACAAGAGACCCCTGGTCAATGTTATGTGTACACAGATTCATGGTCAGTGGCGAATGGACTGGCAGTGTGATTGCCAACTTGACAAAAGAATGGGTGGAAGATTCATTCAAAAGAGTTGTGGGGAAAATAACTGTGGCAAGATATTGCAGAAATGTTATTACAAAGTAAAGTCACTGTATATCATGTGGACGCGCATTGTGCCACAGACTCATTAGAACGTTGGTTTAATTCTGTTGCAGACGAGCACACCAAGATTTCATCTGTGGATGCAGAGGCTCAAGAAGACGATTTGGAGGGTTTGGCCAAATGGGCCCATCAGAAATGTGGGCACCTTGGAGAAAAGGCTACTATCAGGTGGGCACAAGCTCGAGGAATTAGTCTTCCTTCAGAAGTAGTGAAATCAATCATTTTGCAATGCCCCGTGTGCCAACACCAACTGCATAGACCTATCCCTCAAATTGTTTGAGGCACATTGAGAAGAGGAAAATTACCAGGTCAAATTTGGCAGATTGATTATATCAGTCCCATGCCAATTAGTAGAGGTTGTCAGTATGCATGCACTATTGTGAATACATACTCGGGCTATTTGATGGTTTTGCCGTGCAAACGTGCAACACAACTGAACACCATCATACTACATTATGGAGTGCCTTTGCAGATTCAAAGTGACAATGGGTCACATTTCAAAGGCAAATTAATCCAGGAGTTTTGTCAGGAAAAGAGCATTGAGTGGCTGTGCCACGTTCCCTATCACCCAGCTGCTTCAGGGTTAATTGAATGAATGAATGGGTTATTGAAAGAACAGTTGCACAAATCTGGAGATGGCAGTTTGGCAGGCTGGCGTGATCATGTGTTTGATGCGGTGCAAGTATTAAACAATAGGCCTGTATATGAACATGAAACTCCTTTGATGCGATTAATGACTCCTACTGTTGGCTCTTCAGACAGTATGGTACCGGGTGCAAAGGTGTGGGTGGAAAAGCCAAGTGGCCCACCAGTACCCGCAGATGTCATTGCATCAGGCAAAGATCAAGTAGTTTTAGTTATGGAGCCTGGTAGAAAGAAATGGCAATATGTACCCGCAGATAAATGTTACCTGAGAGAGTGATGTGCAACACTAATATCTCTTTTCTGGGTTTGCCTTGTAGATCCTGTGTCTGGCTGGTGTAATTGTGGTACTAAATGGACTCCATTTGGGAGAGTTAAACAGCCTGCTGCTACCAACGGAAAATGTCACATCTGTGCCAGTGATCAAGGGGATACTGATAGTGATGAATTATGTTGTCCCAAAGCAGCCTTATGCCGGTGCCGAAAAGCCAGCCAGACCGAAGACATGGATTCGTGAAATGCGGCAAACACATCAGGAGCCAGTGAAAACAACCTTGTTGCCAGTCGTGCAAGGTGCATTTGCAGGAAGGCGAAAACATTCTCCTATGATCACCCAAACGGAAAATATGTGGATATATCTGGCACAGCAAGTACTCAACATATCACACTTTTGTCTTACTGATGTGCCCAATGCTGAAGCTTTATTGACTATGTGTTTAGTAGCAGTGCCGACGCCTGTTCCGTTTTAAAGCATATCTTCGGTGTCACACACAATGATTCTTTAGTTCAAGACTCAGATATTAGGCAATCTTTTTCAGTTTACGAATATTGTAGATTCTGCCAAGAGACCAAACGTAAATGGAGAAATTTGACACGTGTTATTACTTATAATATAACCCAAGGTGATGTATGTTATTTTATGACCTGCAATGCACAAGAAATTGGCAAATGCCGACAAATCGACTTAACCAACCAGCATAATCATACAATGTTTGAGAGACGACTATGTTCACGAGTGCCACGCACATGCACCAGTGTAAATAATACTATGTCTTGTAATCATACAGTGATAGCTGCTAGTCATTTAAATCATGTAAAACTTCCAACAGGATGGCTCTATTCATGTGGTAACATCACATATACTTATATTCCAGCTAACATTTCCAGAGGTCCATGTGCTTTAACTCGATTAGGACTAATGATGTTTCCTTTACACCCAGCGATAACTCGAGGTAAAAGGTCAACTTTCGAATCTGTAGGTCTATCTCCTGATTGTGATTCACATGTACACTTGTTATCAGAAGCTGAGGTTCTAGCATTAACCCTTTCATTAGTGGGAGTTTGGGGTTTATCTGCTGGAGGTTACAAATCTTTGATGAAATTAGCATGTTTAGTAGTCAAAAGCCTTAATCATACTTCGCAGGCATTAGAAGAATTATTCCTTGATAGTCAAGTTATTAGAAAAGCAACTTTGCAGAACAGAGCTGCTGTTGACTATCTATTGCTAACACATAATTTAGGGTGTAACGCATTTGAAGGTATGTGTTGTTTCAATTTAAGTGACCATTCACGATCTATTGAAAGTCATATTCAAGGTTTGAGGGATCTCATTTCTCAAGTGTCTCAAGATCGTACTGGGAATTGGTGGGATTGGATATTTTCATGGATACCTGATATTGGGTGTACACTACGTTATGCTTTTGCTTGCATTTTTATTATAGTAGCTGTCATAATAGCTTGTTGTTGTTGTATTCAATGTATTCCCAATTTAGTTTTAACATTTCATAGGTTTCAGAGACCAGCTCCTGTGCCAACGGGCTATGGAAGGTAAATATCCAAGGGTGGAATTGTTATGCTTGAATTAAAATGGCGCCTGTGCGCAATGCATTGTGGGCGCGCTCTGAGCCATGATGGATATTTACTTCATGCCGCAGTGAAAAGCTGCACACATTTTGCTGAGTGTTAGATTCATGATGCTGAGAAAAACATGCTTTCCAAATCTGGTATGCGGTCAAGAACATTTCTGCTGGGAAAGCTAACTTTGTTATGGTTTGTTACTGTTCTCCGTGGAGCGTTTTTTAGAGGAGGGAGGCACTCTGCTCCTTGAGGGTAGCTCTCGATTGACCCAGCTGGCAACCAACGGCTGCTCAACAACTGCGCAAGTGCAATTTCCAGAAGGTTCGAGAATTGACTCCCCTTTGTGGAGTGTGTATATATGCGGAAGCCCGGTGGTGGTCAGGTGAGACTTCAGCCGTAGAAGGACGCTTACGTCCGGCACTCCTGTGAGCTGTGGTGCTCTCGGCCTGGCTGTTCCCAGGGTATTCCAGCCGCTTCTGGGCGAGATGAGGAATCCTGTTATGCTCACGTCCTGTTATGCTCACAGTGATGTATTTCCTTTTGAATTCTTTACGTCTTCTGTGATTTATGTCTATATTACTTCTGTGAGTTAAATCTATGTTTTTATTGGTTGCTTCTAAGCTTTGAATAAATAGCCGTATAAGAGCTGATTATCTTCTAAGAGTGTGTGGTTGTGAGTTATTGCGTCTGTCTATCTTCAAAATATTTGCTCTGTAATTGCATTGGTGATTTATTTTTCCGTGCACTCTGGGGAGAGCAATACAGAGCATCATAATTCAAAGAGTTCACCTATTTCAAGCAATTATACGCCTTCAACCAAAAACAGCAAAATTACCTCCCTCTGAATTGGTGAAAGGCATTTGTGGCAAAGTAGTTTATTTGCCATTAGATCTAACAGAAGGGAATAGTTTCTTACCTGTAACTCCATTTCTCTAGCATTGGTATCTTTCATGGATTCACATGCTTAGAATATTCCCCGTCGTCAGGCTGGGAATCCTCGGTAAGTTATATAGACATTTTCCATAGGAAAACTTCAGACACTTTTGTGTCCTATCTACATCGTTTTGGGCAGCGTACGGCAGCACCACTAGGACGTAGAGGTATAAATATCCCCGCCCCCACGGCTCCCTCAGATTTCAGCCCCCAAAGTAGTATGGGGGATCTCTGGTTTGCATGCTTAGGGGAGGCTGGCGGGCGCATGTGAATCCATGAAAGATACCAATGCTGGAGAAATGGAGTTACAGGTAAGAAACTATTCCCTTCTCCAGCATTGGATCTTTCATGGATTCACATGCTTAAAATAGATTATATAGCAGTATCCCCCAACGTTGGAGGTGTGTATGCAAACCAACATCACAGTAACCATAATGCATATTTATCATGGCAAAACATCACATTATAGTATGTTAACAGTGAAAACACCACACTTAAAAGTACATTAGCGGAAGGATGTGACCCCTTAATTGGGGCTTACCTTATTGAAACAGGTGCCGTAGGACTGCACGACCCATCTGTGTATCCTCAGCATGTTGCTGTTCGAGGCAATAATGCCGGGTAAACGTGTGTGGTACCGACCAGGAAGCCACCTGACAGATATCTCCCAGCGGAATTCCGGACCACAAAGCCCTTGGACGCTTCTCCAGCGGTTTTCCGGCTTTTGAGTGACAAAAGGAAATAGCAGACGACACCCATCGGGCTAGTCCTTGTTTTGAGATCGGTTTACCTTTAGCCGAAGGGCCATAAACCACATATAGTTGTCTCGTGTCTCTGAAGCTTTGAGTGCGATGGAGGTAACATTTTAAAGCTCTTTTCACGTCCAATGTATGGAGAGTCTTCTCCGCAACCGACGAAGGTGTTGGAAAAAACGTCGGCAGCACTATAGAAGAGTGCTCATGGATCATGGTAGGCACTTTAGGAATGAAATGAGGATTAGTAGCCAACACGACTTTATTATTGAAAAACCTCAAGTGCGGTGGATCGATCACTAAAGCTTGTATTTCTGACAGTCGTCGAGCCGATGTAATAGCCACCAGAAAATCCAATTTACACGAAAAAAATTTCAATGATGACGATGACATCGGCTCAAAAGGGGCCTTCATCAGCGCTGCCAGAACCAGGTTAAGACTCCAGATTGGAGGAAACTTTTTCGTGGGAGGAAAGGTTTGGAACAATCCTTTAAGGAAATGTTTAATCAGCCGGTCACTAAATAACGGACTTGAATGTCTCTTCCGAGTAAATCTCGAAATGGCAGCCATATGCACTTTTATGGATGAAACAGACAAGCCTTTTTGAGCTAGGATTAGCAAGTATGGTAGAAGCTGTTCCGGTGTGATATTAAGCGGGACCAAACCTGGTTGACCTGCGCACCATATGCAGAATCTCTTCCATTTGTATGAATATGTAGCGTTCGTGGACGACGGCCTCGCGCCTGCAAAATGCGACGACAGTCCGCTGGAATCTCTAACATACCAAACTCGGAGAAATCAGGAGCCAGACTTCCCCTAGTGAGCCTGGCTGTGGCCACCTGCTTGCGTATTGTGGGCATTTCCTGTTGTCTCTAGTCGCAAAGAGATCGACGGCCGGACGACCCCATTTCTCGAAGACACGGTGTAGTTGTTGGCCTTTCAGTTCCCATTCGTGTAGTCGATTCATCTCCCTGCTGAGAGAGTCTGCTTGCACATTTTTGACTGCTGGCAAGTGGAACACCAATAGATCTATCTTCTGCTGAAGGGCCCAATGCCAGATCTCCTGGGCTTCGGTCGACAGAATTCTGGAGCAAGTTCCTCCCTGCTTTCTTAGATAAAACATTGTTGTTGTGTTGTCTGTCATAATCCGTACAACTGATCCCTTTATTCGTGGAAGAATAAGGATGATGCATGGTTTTCAGTCCCTCCTGCCAGACATGGTCTAAAATGGGGATAGCAAATATCGACTTTCTTCTCTTGCCCATATGATCGAAAAAAAACCCATCTCTTTTCTCTTCTTCTGGGACTAGGCCAAACTCTGCACATGCCTTACCCATCATGGCCTGGAAAGCACCCACGTCATCAGGTGGTGATGGCTGCGCCGGACTCTTTGGAGTTTCCATCTCCGCTTCAGAGCAAAAATAAAACAGTCCAGGATATATTTGGGAACCTAGACATGCATGCCAAAGAAGAGCACAACGCACCGCCCTTAACTCCAGCACATTGATATGAAGGCCGGACTCCTCCGATGACCAACGACCCTGAACCTGTAGGGAATCCAGATGAGCTCCCCATCCAGTTAGAGAAGCATCTGTCACCACTGTCCTCTGGAACACCGGTTCCAGCAAGGGCATACCCTTTGTCAGATTTATGGAAACTCTCCACCATTGAAGCGCCTGCCCGAGCTTGCTGTTGATGGTCAATTTGTCTGACCAACGCCCTTGACTATGTGCCAATCGATCCACCAAGAATTCCTGAATCGGCCTCATGAAGAGACGACAATTGTTGATTAAGGGTATGCAGGACGACATGGTCCCCAGTAGGGACATGTACCTTCGCACTGACACTCTGGTGTCAACTTTCCAATCCAATGCTTTTTGCTGTAGTTTAAGAACCCTTTCGACGGATGGCTTTACCAGTCCTGACTGCATCTGGAACTCCGCCCCCAGAAAGACCAAGGTCCTTGATGGCGATAAGGAGGACTTTTCGAAGTTTATTGCGAAGCCCAAACGGTGTAGTAGGCACATGGTGGCATTCAGACTTTCCTATGCCCTTTCCGGAGACAATCCCCTCACTAGCCAATCGTCCAGATAAGGGTACACATGATGACCTTCTTTCCTTAACCAGGCTGCTACTGGAGCCAGACATTTCGTGAACGTCCTGGGGGATGATTTCAGTCCGAACGGGAGGACCTTGAACTGATAGTGGGTTCGTCCGACGACGAACCGTAGGAACCTTTTGTGTCGTCGACGCATCGGGATATGGAAGTATGCGTCCTGAAAGTCTAGCGATGACAAATAATCTCCCGGTTGTATCGTAAGCATCTTGAATTTTAGATTCTTGAGCAGTTTGTTGAGAGCTCGTAGATCTAGAATGGGACGCCATTTTCCATTGGGTTTCTTGACGACAAAGTAACGGGAGTACACTCCCTGTCCTCTTTCTGCCACCGGGACCAGTTCTATAGCCCCTTTCTGCAGCATAAGCGCCACCTCTTGCATTAGTATTTGAAGGTGGGGCTGCGTCGAGAACACCGGTGGAATGCGTGGTGGCTTGCCCTTGAACTGTAGAGAATGGCCCAGATGCATCGTGTCCAAAACCCATTGGTCTGTTGTTATGCGCGCCCACTCGTCGACGTGACGAGACACTCTGCCCCCCAGGACGTCCTGTAAATTGTCATTGCTGGCTTTTGGCCTGTTTATCCTTCGTCGACGAGGAGTAGGCGCCTCGTCGTCTGGAGGTTTGGTAATCTCTGCCTTTACGAGTAGCTTGGGTTGTACGTCTGTAGCCTTGGGAAGAGTAGGAGGGTCTGCTGAAATCTCAGTCTCTAGACGATCCAAACTGGGAGTTACCTGATGCTCCTCTGAAAGGACGAAAGGAACGAAAATTCCTACCACTCTGGAGGGCTCCAAGGGAACAAGCCGTGTCAGAATCTTCTTTCATGCCTTTCAAGGCCTAATCCACTTTCTCCTCAAACAGGAGTTCTCCTTCGCACAGCATATCCATTACCTTATATTGTACCTCTCGTCTGAACGTCGTGCACTTAAGCCAGACTTGCCTTTGTAACACTACGCCATTGTTGATTTTCTTAAAGCCTGATTCTGCCAGGTTGACAGCAATGTTAATGGAATGATTGGAAGCCTCTTCTCCCTCACGTACGAGCAGCATGGCAGATTTCCTGTGTTCTTCCGGCAGATGGTCCAAGATAGGAGCCAGCCGATGCCACATCTCCCTATCATACCTAGCCATAATAGCCAGGGAGTTGGCTGCTTTAACTGTAGTCGCTCCAACCGATAGCACTTTCTTCCCAAAAGCATCTTGTCTCCTGGCTTCGTTGTCTGGCGGGGTCGTGCATTTGTGTTGCGACCTTGCCTTTCTGGCCGCCGCGGATACCATTGATTCCGCCAAAGGTTGAGACGTCAAGCACTTGGGAGTCGATTCCGGAGCCTTGAATTTCTTTCCCAATCGACTTTTATTGCCGGTTCCGAAAAAGGATGACGCATGGTTTTCAGTCCCTCCTGCCAGACATGGTCTAAAATGGGGATAGCAAATATCGACTTTCTTCTCTTGCCCATATGATCGAAAAGAAAACAATCTCTTTTCTCTTCTTCTGGGACTAGGCCAAACTCTGCACATGCCTTACCCATCATGGCATGGAAAGCACCCACGTCATCAGGTGGTGATGGCTGCGCCGGACTCTTTGGAGTTTCCATCTCCGCTTCAGAGTCCCATGTAGGGTCCCTTAAGGGGGATAATGAGATGTCTGAACCCGACCCTTCACGTTCGGACTCTGACAGTTCTCCTTCTTCCTGTGGACAAGAACGATCTTCCTCCACCGGGTAAGCGGTAGGAATTCTGGATGGAGGACGAGGAGCCGGGCCTGGCTAGTCGACGACTGGCGAAATCTGTAACACTGTCGGGACACTACGCTGAGCTAACCGTGTGTCCAACCGCTGCAACAGCTTCTGTAATGTGTTCAACACCTCCAGGGATAGAACTGTCTGGGGATTCAGTAAGGAAGAGGTAACTAGAACGGCACTTCCACTCGAGAGCGACACCGAACCAGTTGGTTGTAACCCCAGATCGGTTGGATGTGCTACCGGACCACGGTCATCCTCCGCCAACGAGATGGAGAAAGCTGCTTCTGGTTGCAGCAAGGCCTCAGGCAGGGTTTGGATCAAAAACCTCTGGTTGCCATCCCACCGACGGGGCCACCGTCGACGATGACATTTTTTCCATAGGCGCTCTTTGACCTGACGAAATAGCCGTAGGAAGAGCCATCGCCGAAGACAAAGCAGGCATCGACGATCGGACCGTCGTCGATGAAGTCTGTGGCGCAGGGCCTTGAGGCGTTCCCGCCGTTTTTGAACTCGACTTGTGGGACGAGGACTCTCGACTCGAGGTAGACTTATGACAGTATCCTGTGGAGGATTTCAATGAGTCTTTTCTCTCCTTTTTAGATGAGGAGGAAGAAGACAAAGCCTTATGTGAAGAGGAGGATCTCGCAGGATGTTTCTCAGAGGGGCGTTTTTCAGATGAACGTGATTTCTTTGCCGGAGGCTCCGCCGACACTGAGTGACGAGGGGGCACAGGAGACTTAGATCTCGAGGCTGTAGAGCCTACCTCCGATTCCAGGTACGTACCCGCTCCGTCATTGAGCCAAGTAACCAGGCGTCTGTTGCGGTCTTTTAGGGTCTTTTGTGAGAAGCCCTGACAGATCTCACACGTGTCCGCCGTATGATGAGGGTGAAGACAGTAAATACAGTCCATATGCCCGTCTCCTTCATACACTTTCTTAAGACCGCATGTAGCACACGGACAAAACAACGCCTTTCCAGACATTCTTCGAAAGAAACAGTCGAAGAAGAAGAAGAAGGCACAACCTAATAAAATAGTAGATACTCGAGGTAATCCCACTACTTTGGAAGATGGTTGAAATCTGAGGGAGCTGCGGGGGCGGGGCTATTTATACCTCTACGTCCTAGTGGCGCTGCCGTACGCGGCCAAAACGACGTAGATAGGACACAAAAGTGTTGGAAGTTTTCCTATGGAAAATGTCTATATAACTTACCGAGGATTCCCAGCCTGACGACGGGGAATATTCTAAGCATGTGAATCCATGAAAGATCCAATGCTGCAGAAAATGTACACACTCTAGGAGTGCAACATTCAATAGAGCATTCTTTAACTGTCTTGGTAAATGGTGTACCAACAAAAGACAAAACAATTTGGCAACAACTGGTGGACTTACATAAAGTTAGACAAGCCTTGCAATATCTAAAAGACAATAACGAATATTACAAGGAAGTAAATATTGAAGAAAGCTTAAGGGAAACAACTGAAATAATTCAAGAGTCATCAGAAACTGGACAATTTGAACTTCTGGATCCTGCTGCAGTATCCACTCTTTTGGACCATTACACAATTTATCCATTGCATTCCAATGAAAGCATAGATGATGCACTAGAAACTTACCAATGTGACAAACGAAATGGTCACCAATGATCATATGGGAAAAAAGTATAGAAGCATGTGCTTTTCCACGGCTATTTCCTACTGGTAAAGGCGGAAGATACGATGATAGACCCACTCAGATTACGGCATTAGAATACCACACATTCCGAATGTATTCACAAGATCCCAGATTTAGACAAAATGTGGAATATATATTCCACCAACTCTTTGAAAGTGAACTAGCAACCCTATGTTACGGAGTTGCACACATTTTGAAATCTGGAACCCACTTTCAAAAAATGTCAGCTACGCAATGAATACAAAAAGTACAAGAAAAAGATGAGGTTTTACAATCAAGTATAACAAATCTGTTTGCAAACATGCATGGTACAAAAGAATACTGGTTCCGACGGCACAGAGACATACGTTGTATGATCAGAAACCTTGGACCACCGACCTGGTTTGTTACACTAAGTTGTGCAGAATATGCATGGGAAGATTTGCATGAGTTCCTACGCATATCAAACAACAACAGAACCAACATAGATATATTAACACCTGGAGAACTTTGCTCTCTAGATCCAGTTAATGTGTCAAGATATTTCCATCATCGTTTCATTGCTATGGTATACTTTATTTGCAATAAAACTGTTCCTCCCCTCGGAGAAGTGCAACACTTCTTTTGGAGAAAAGAATACCAAGCGAGAGGAGCACCACATATTCACATGCTTTTATGGATCAAAGGTGCACCTAAATCTGGTCACAACAGTGATGCCACTGTTTTGCAGTTCATCCACAAATATGTCACTTGTGAAATCCCTTCACAATGGAGAAATAGTGACCTGCATGGGCAGATTTTACATTTTCAAAGACACAAATGTGGCAAATATTGTCGTCGCAAATACAAAAGCAAAGGGAAATACTACAACAAATGTTGCTTTGGTTTCCCTAGACCAGTTACAGAAACAGGTAAAGTGAACAACTTCATGTCTTCAGTTCAACTTAGTGCTAAAGGTAAATCACCTAAGAACACGTATTACATAAAAAGAACAGAAGAACCCAAATATATCAATGATTACAATGCAATCATTGCCCTCTTATGGAATGCAAACATAGATGTGCAGTACATTGCAAACAAATCCACTGCTGGTGCATGATATGTTACAGCCTACTTAACAAAAGCAGAAATAACAGAGCTTCAAGAACTCTGGGATGACCTATCATCAGACAAAACACTATCTCAGAAATTGTACAGCCTAGGCATAAAAATGCTCTCTCAGAGAGAATGTGGCGCCTATGAAGCGGCAGATCGTTTAACCGGTACTGCTTTGTATGGAAAATCAGACAACATAGTATGGCTATGTCTTGGTCCTGCTAAATCTAGAAAAAGAGTTCTGAAATCATATGAGGACATAGAAACAATTGCCAGAAATGATCCCAACAGCCAAGACATTTTAAAAAACAATTTACTGGACACATACTATCTGAACAGGAGTAGCACTTTGGAAAGCATGTGTCTATACCACATTGCTCAAAACATTGCATACAAAAATAATATAAAACCCGATGAAAGCAAAGGTAGATATAGAGTGATAGATTGTGAAGGCAGCTTAGTGAAACTTACCAAACGAAGCTTAATTAATCATGTCAAATTGTCATTAAAAACTCCTCAACAGAAAGAACTATATTACATGTCTCTGCTACAACTTTATAAACCATGGAGAAAAGAGGAAGAGATACTAGATAACTATGACTGCTATGAAGATGCTTTCAAAGCAAATGAAAGCGCTATCACCGATGTGAACTTTATGCAGTACAAAACAATGTTGCACAATGAACAGCAACACGAAGAAGAACTTCAAGCCCAACTAGATAAGGACACTTCCGACAGTAGTCAACCTTCTATAACAGGAAGCCAAGAACCAACAGGATAGCCACTAATAGCAAATGAGACAGAATTAGCTATGACAGAAGTGGAAAACACCATGTGTCACTATCAAGAAGATATAGAAGACTTAACTGTACGACAAGCAAAACTTAACAAAGATCAGCACACCATTTTTGACGTAACAAAACAAATTGCACATGGTGTACAACACGAAAATAAAGAATATACCTGCCAAAATTACAAACCTATACTGCTGTACCTCAGTGGTGAAGCTGGGTCAGGAAAAACATTCTTAATCAAAATCATCAGCAAGTTCCTTCAACAATTGACAAACAACAAACTGTCAGCTGTTGTAACTGCCCCCACAGGTTTAGCTGCCTACAACATAGGCGGTGTCACTTTACACCGATTACTACTCCTTCCAGTAGAACACCAAAACAAATTAGACTATTACAAACTTTCTGCAGAAGCTGCAATGGAACTACGCCGAGTATTAAAACAAATGTAAATGCTACTAATAGATGAAGTGAGCATGGTATCCAACCTAATGTTGGCTTTGATTCACCTCAGATTGCAAGAAGTACTTAAAACAAACTACGAAGAACTCTTTGCAGGGAAACACATTATCGTTTTCGGAGATCTTCTACAATTGACACCAGTGCAAGTTGAACCTATTTTCAAAACCTTAGGACACAAACTCTGCCGTAAAACTGTTGGCAGCATAGGAAATGTCAACCTTTGGCAACATTTCCAATACAGAGAATTAACAGAAAACATGCGACAATCAGCAGATCTCACTCACGGCAACATTTTAGAAAGTATTAGAGTTGTTGTACTATCTCAAGAAGCACAAGCAATATTGAAAAAACATCACATTCATGCATTTTATGGCGATAAAGCATGTGCTACTGATGTTATGGAACAATTAGCACACAAAAATGTCAATTGTATGGCCTTCATGTCAACCCTAGCAAGCTGTTTCAAATTCAATGAAACAATGTTAAAAAAAGAAATGCAACCAATAATGGAATTTTGCGCCACAGACAAACTAGACGTACATGATATGAAGCTACCCATGTGTGAGCAAGCCACAACAAGACTAAATACCTTAGAAAATTCAATTTCCAACACACTGGGTTGGAAAAAATATTAAAATTATCCTCAAATTGTAGAGTAATGCTTAAGCGTAACCTTGACGTGGAGCAAGAGCTAGTTAATGGGGCACTGGGTACAGTTGTTGGCTTTCAAACATACCCACGTGACAACAACATTCAGTTTGTCAATATTCGCTTTGACAAACTTTCAGAAGGGAAAAGGATAGGGCGCTCAACTGCTCGATTCCTTCTCTTCAAAGACATGTATGTACGTAGAGAACAATTTTCTCTAACTCTTGCATATGCAGTCACCATTCATAAATCTGAAGGTCTTACCCTAGACAAAGCATTGATAGATATAGGATGAGGCATGAGCTACGTAGCACTATCAAACTTACGTACACTTAACGGTCTATTTCTAATTAACTTTGATACAAGTAAACTAAACGCTGATATTCCTTGCATTTTAGAATACAATAGACTGCGTTCACTGTGCACCCCCCATCTGAAACCATATCCTGTTCCAGAAAAGGTAAAACATGGTAAAAGA
The DNA here is from genome assembly GCF_040938575.1 of Ambystoma mexicanum. Classification (NCBI taxonomy): domain Eukaryota; kingdom Metazoa; phylum Chordata; class Amphibia; order Caudata; family Ambystomatidae; genus Ambystoma; species Ambystoma mexicanum. The sequence continues at coordinate 617,814,051 of NC_090935.1, read as the reverse complement.
AAACTAATTCAAACAGAAATGCAACAGAATCTGACGGCAAATCCTTCGAAGAAAACAAAAGAAGCTAAATCTTTATCAATTACCACAAGCAAAGAAGAACCTATTAGGGAAAGTAAATCAGGTACTTCTTCAAAGAAGGAACAGAAACTCCGAAAAAAGGACTCAGAGACAGAACTAGGTGGTCCATTCAATTTTTCAAATGAAACTGGTGTAAGTTGCTCTGCAAATGTAGCAATGAATATTCCATTTCAATTGCCACCAATTGTTAACAATATTTACTTACACAGTACAGACCAATTGTGTTTGCAAATGTTAGTCCTTCACAGAAACGCAACAAACAATCCTGACAACACATACAGTGTTCACGGAATAAGACAAGAATTGGACTACTGTGCTGGAATGGTGAGATTCACTATAATCTCACAAGAAGATCCACAAGAATTTCTAATGTACTTACTACAAGTACTGGAAAACAAAAACATACCTATAGATGATATCTTCCAGATTTCATACATGTGGAAACTTACATGCACTCTCTGTAACAATGTGATACAGGAAGAAATCCCACATGAGCGATTTGTGTATGTATCCATACCTAATTGTGAATCCATTCCATTTCAGCAACTTGTACAGAATGCAAACCATGGCAGATTATGTACTATGTGCAATTCAGACAATCGCTCCACTTACTGATACAAACACATAGTAACTACATAATACTTATGCTTCTATGTTATAATGCAGATGGTAACAAAAACAACTGCACGCTGACTGGATTCACACATGGTCAAATGTCACTTGGAAAGAAAACAATAGGTATAATCTAGGTATAATCTACCACGCAGGAGCTACAACTAATGCAGGTCACTACACTGCATACATTAAAAAGAAATGTGGATGGTTCGAATGTAATGATAGCACCATTACTCTAAAGCAGAGACTGCCAGCTAATCTTACAAATGCATATTTAATCTTCTGAAAGCCAAAATTTAATTACTAATGTGTACTTCAACATTATCAAAAAATCAAGTAAAAGACTATAAACAGTGAGAATACGCCAACAGGTATCTAACTGCCGGAAGAGTGTTTAACAAGCACACAGATAAATGAATACCACAGATCCGTAACAACAAATGCACAGTTAGAATACGCCAACAGGTATCTAACTGTTGGTAAAAATCTGCAACAAGACAACAGACATAACATTAATCAGAAAGAACAAGCAAAAACTCAAAGAAAACAAAGAAATAGTTTGTAGCATAGCAAATAAAGGTTTTTTTTAATCCGACAAGGATTTTTTTCCCCCCCAGACCCAAGGACTTGAAAAACAAACACAGAAACTGAGCAAAATGCACAGTACACTGGTTTGTAAACTAAATGTGAGGGTAAAAAAAAAAGCTAAACTGTATATTATACAATGTAATAAATCTTCATAAAATACAAACACTAACATGCTCTTTTCTTTTATCACAGAAATTAAAAAAGGATATTTCCGCCAAGTACTAAAGTCATGTAAGAAATATATGGATTCTGAACAAGGTAAACAGTAAGTATAATTACAGTCATGTCATACATATTCGAATCTACACGTCTAATCTATGGCAGTAATATGGTGCAGTGGCTGTAGGCTGGGCCTAGCGTCTTGGATGTATAACCTACTACCTACACCCTACGGCCAAGCAACCAAGATTATAGGTCCTACCCACAACCATCGCAGCATATCAAAACTATGGTGCTTGTAATTTCACTACTTATAAGTTTACTCTTGGGTGCATGGTCTGCAGCCATGCACCTAAGACGCTAGGTCGTGCACACAACCACCGCACCACAGCACACCCATGTTCACTTATAACCTCACTGCTTATGACTTCAGTCTTGGGTGCATGGCCTTTGGCCATGCACCCAAGACTCTGGGTCCTGGTCAGAACCACCACAGCATATTGCACCCATTGTGGCTTCTAACTTCACTACGTATAAAATTGGGTTTGGGAGCATGGCCTTCGACAATGCACCCAAAACGCTACTCCCTCCCCACAACCACCGGAATGATGTTTGATAGTACGAGTGTACCTATACCTATAATATGCTGCAGTAGTTGTGGCCACAGGCTACAGTCTTGGGTGTAAGGCCATAGATTTTTCAATGTATGGGTATGCAGTATATAAAATCCATAGTCAGACCCTCCAGGATTTTGCGGCATGAAATGGCAAATTTTGCAGCATGAAATGGCACATTTTGAGGCACAAACCTTCATTTATGGCAGCATTTTTGCAGAGCAATTTTTATTGACTGGAGGTTGCAAGATTGGTACATTGCAGGAAAGAGGCCGTGTGCAAGGCTACAAGAGAGCCAGGGTGTCAATATATATCTTTTGTATCAAATAGGAAGAGTCCTAGATGTCTCTGGCTTGGCAGAACAGTGTTTGTTTTGGCAAAATGTGTTGGTTTAATGAGCATATGCCTATTTAATATTATTAAAGTTATTAATCCTTATCAGGTGCAATGCTGAAAATGTTCCCCTCTATGTTCCCCAATTCCGCAAACACCCACACACCTCTCTCACCCAACACACCTCACACGTCTCACCAATTCCCCATCACAACTTGTATTTTTGAACCTCACGCTCAGTCATAAACATACTCACATGCTCCTTGACACTGCCAAGTCACAATTTGCGCTCTCTAGTCCCTACCAAACTCCAAATCACACTCCCAACTCACACCGTAAGCTCCCCAATTCCTCCCGCAGTATACAGTCCTTCATTCTTGCATGCTACTTCTGCATCTTTCATCCTTTCTCCAATTCTATCACACTATTTCCTCATCCTTTCTTCCAATCTTCAGCTTACTGCCCCTTTCCGGCCAACCCCTCTCTGCTTTTGGCCCACTATTACCCAGGAGCCCGCGTTCCTTCCACTTTCTGTACCTCCGCTCTCTCTCTGATTTCTGGCCCACTGCCCCATTGCATCCGCTCTGCTCTCTTGCGCACCACTTCCCCCTCTGACCCACTGCTCTCCCTCTGATCTCCCTTTGCTTTCTTGCCTACCATGCCACAGCTCACCCATCACTCACCCTCTCACTCCTTTCTCTCACATATTGTGACCATTTTTCCATTTTTGAATTAAACTGTAGATTTTGACCTAAGAAAATGGGGCATCTAAAAATAGAGCAGAGCATGTGCTGTTTTTAGATAACCCATTTTTGGAAATAAGCAGCCCACCTTAATCTCAAAGGTGACCTGCGCATTTCCACGGGGCTGAGCTGAAGCGCAAATAATGCACTGGCCATCCACGTTGAATATGTTTGTGTTGGCAGCACTCTCCCGACAATGGTCTGCAGGCTCCCCGTGCATTTCACCGGGACTGGCCCTTAAGGGTCCTGCCACTGTAAAATGAAACCCAAAAAACACATTTCTATACCATTTGGGGAACAGAAATGCAAGTGAGACAGCAGCTGTCACACTTAAAAATGTTTTTTTCTTTGCATGGGTCAGTAAAGAACCTATAAAGCAGTGGCACCCCTCGTGCATGTATTTAAAGTGGGCGCATAGGGTGGCCTACAATATCTGCACATTTAAAAGCAAATCTTGCTTGTCAATTTGGGATGCACTTTTAAATGCGCAGAAACGCCCCCTAATTTGCGCAAAGGGGTGAAAAAGGACATCTGTATGGGCGCATATAAGAAGCGTCCATTCAGATGTCCTTTGTGGATTGGACTGCTTTTTTTTGGCTCAAGTGATGAGATGTGCTTCCGCATTTCATTTCTTGAGTCCCAAAAAAAAAAGTTGAGAAACTAGCCCCTTGAGTTGTTTTTGTTTTGTTGCAAAAACAGCAATTTTTGCGCTTTTTTGCAAAAACTGCCGTTTTTGCAGCATTTTGCGGGATCGCAAAATCGCTATTAGCCGGAGGGTCTGTATAGTGGCTTATAACTGCAGTGCTTATAACTTTGTTCTTGGGTGCATGGCCTTCGGCCATGCACCAAAGACTATCTACATCCTGGCCACAACTGCCACAACCACCACACCATATCACACCCATTGTGGCTTGTAACTACACTACGTATAAATGTGCTGTTGGGTGCATGGCCTTCGGCCATGCACCCATGACTGCAGGCCCTCCCCACAGCCACCTGCGTGATGGTCAATACTACGGGTGTATCTATAGCTGTGATATGCTGCAGTGGTTGTGGCCAGGGCCTAAAGTCTTAGCTGTATGTCCATACATATTTCAATGTATGGGTGTGAAGTGGCTTATAACTCCAGTGCTTATAACTTTGTTCTTGGGTGCATGGCCTTCGGCCATGCACCCAAAACTCTACACACTCCCCACAACCATCTGATCGATAATGAATACTACAGGTGTATCCATTGCTGTGACATGCTGCGGTGGTTGTGGCCAGGGCCTACAGTCTTGGAAGTATGACCTACGGCCTACAGCCATACACCCAAGACTCTAGACCCTGGCCACAACCACTGCAGCATATTACACCCTTGGTCGCTTATAAATCAGTACCACACCCATAGAATGAAACATTGTAACTGTAGCATGTACTCAATTTGTACCCAGGACTCTAGGCCCTGCCCACAGCTACCAGATACATAATCGATTGTATGGGTGTGATGTATGGAATGTGATATGCTGCAGTGGTTGTGGGCAGGGTCTACACGCTTGGGTGTATGGCGTACAGCCTGCAGCCATGCACCCAAAAGTCTACGTCCTGCCCACAACCACCGCACTATATAAAACCCATGTTGGCTTATAACTTCAGAGGTTATAACTTTGTTCTTGGGTGCATGCCCGAAGACTGCAGGCCCTCCCCACAACCACCTGAGTGGTGTGCGATGCTACGGGTGTATCTATAGGTGTGGTATGCTGCAGTGGATGTGGCCAGAGGCTAGACTCTTAGCTGTATGTACATAAATATTGCAATGTATGGGTGTGCAGTGGCTTATAACTCCAGTGCTTATAACTTTGTTCTTGGGTGCATGACCTTCGGCCAAGACTCTACACACTCTCCACAACCATCTGATTGATAAGCAATACTACATGTGTATGCATAGCTGTGACATGCTGTGGTGGTTGTGGCCAGGGCCTAGAGTCTTGGAAGTATGGCCTGCGGCCTACGGCCTTGCACCCAAGACTCTAGGCCCTGGCCACAACCACCGCAGCATATTACACCCATGGTCGCTTATAAATCATTAGCACACCCATAGAATGAAACATTATAACTGTAGCATGTACTCAATTTGTACCCAGGACTCTAGGCCCTGCCCACACCTACCAGATACATAATCGAATGCATGGGTGTGATATATGAATGTGATATGCTGCAGTGGTTGTGGGCATGGTCTACACTCTTGGGTGTATGGCCTACAGCCTGCAGCCATGCACCCAAATGTCTACGTCCTGCCCACAACTACTGCACTATATAAAACCCATGTTGGCTTATAACTTTAGAGCTTACAAGTTTGTTCTTGGGAGCATGGCCTTCGGCCATGCACCCAAGACTGCAGGCCCTCCCCACAACCACCTGAGTGATGTGCGGTACTACGGGTGTATCTATAGGTTTGGTATGCTGCAGTGGTTGTGGCCAGGGGCTAGACTCCTAGCTGTATGTCCATAGATATTGCACTGTATGGATGTGCAGTGGCTTGTACCTCCAGTGCTTATAAATTTGTTCTTGGGTGCATGGCCTTTGGCCATGCAACCAAGACTCTACACACGCCCCACAACCATCTGATCGATAAGCAATACTACAGGTGTATCCATTGCTGTGACATGCTGCGGTGGTTGTGGCCAGGGCCTATAGTCTTGGAAGTATGGTCTTCGGCCATGCATCCAAGACTCTAGGCCCTGGCCACAACCACCGAAGCATGTCACACCCACGGCGGCGTACAAATCAATAGCACACCCATAGAAAAAAATAATTTAATTACGGAATGTACTCAATTTCAATGTTCGCTAACATCACGCATGTCCTTAGAACTGTTTCAAGTTGCCTACGCACAGCATTGACTGAAATACTACCCTTATGAGACCCCTCATTTTCTGTACTTACAAACATCCCGAGCAAGGCGGGCATAGGGAATACATCATTAACACCTACCGCCTGAACAAATACATTTTTTCACCCATCTCTTACTGTCTGAACCTCCCCAAGCACTCTGACACAGCAAAACAGTTTTCGAAATAGCATTTTGCTGCTTGTCGCCACTGCGCTGTCAGCGGATCCAAGATGTCGGGCGCATCCAAACAATCTGACGCAGAACACGGCTCACTGCAGCCAATCGGCAGAGACGTCGCGTGTCTGCGGTAATGACACCAGCCCCTTAGCAAATCGGTATCTTGTCTGAGGAGCGAACAGTGAAGTGTGACCGCGGAGCGGACATAGATATCACTAATTTTTTGAGACCTACTTTTTGGTAATTTTAAAGAAAAGTGCTGCACGGATTCTCACCAAATTTACAAAAGCACGCTTTTGGGATCAAGCCCCTGCTGCAAATTTGGTGTAAATCTGTCCAGCGGTTTGGCCTGTAGCCGTGTGCAAAATTTTTCCCCCATTCAGTATATGGGAAAAAAGACGTTTTGGGACCCCCCTATAACTTTTCCCCCCCTGGACCAAACATCACCAAAATTCAGAGTGGGCCATATACTTTTTTTGCAAAGTTTGCTGAGGATTCGTCCGTTGGAGCAGAGTTATAGGCCGCCCAAAAAGTGTTCTTCCTATGGAAACAGCAACTTAACCATAACTACACAGCCACTAACGTGGCTGTGTAATATTTATATATATTTTTTTTTTCACTGAAGACACTTTGTTAAAGGGGTGTTATAGTTAAGTTGCACTAACAAAAACCTATGAAATCCAGTGAAAAAACGTTGTTAAAGGAACATTATGGTTACAAGTAAAACCGAAACCCCCCAGAAATTCGCCAGTTATGGTAAGATGAGCAACCATAACTCGCGCCACCACCCTGCACTGCTAAAACAAACACACAGTTCATGAAAGATGACAATGCAAACGCCATTGATGACATCACTGATGACATTGCATATCTGGGCCACTGGTTTTTATTCAATGACATGTTTAGGCTAGTTTTTCTTTTTACTGTCAATCAGAATTTTAAAAATTGAGAAGGTGCTATATATAAAAACATTAACCTTCTTATATCTTCTTAAAGTACTTTCGAGTTTGATTGGACCTTATAGTGCACATACATAGTTCAATAAACAGACCTCAAACACAATTAATTTGTGTACATGTTAATCAACTCTATTGTTATTGTCATGTTTTGGTGCTGTTGTTTCTTTCTTATTTTAGTTTCCCTGTATGTGGCTCTAATTTGTATGCATTCTGGATTTTTATATGTATTTTCTGTACTAACACAAGGGTATCATAAGTTTGAAATTGTTAGTTATTTATTCAATGTTTAAAAATACAGAAAACTTTGATAAGGTATCATTTATTATTTTACTATTGGAAATTACCAGATAAGAAATATTGTACTTCTTTGGTACATGTTGCAACCATCACCTATGCTACAACCATCGTCTATGTGTACATATGATTAGGTTCCTGTATTAACAACAACACTGGAATATAATGTGTTCTTTAGACGAGATTTTTTTTAATACAATAAGTCATTTATTATAGATCTTACAACCGCTCCTAACATCTTGTTACCAACATTATAAACACTACCTCTTGTAGGGACTGTCCATCAAAATTCATTTAATATGTGATGTCATTAGTGATGTCATCAATGACATTGTGATGTCATCTTTCAGGTACTGGGTGTTTGTCTTAGCAGTGCTCGGTGGTGGTGCAAGTTATGGTTGCTTAGCTTACCATAACTGGCAAATTTCTGGGGGTTTTTGGTTTTACTTGTAACCATAACGTCCCTTTGACAATGTTTTTTTACTGAATTGCATGGGTTTTTATTAGTGCAACTTAACCATAACATCCCTTTAACAACTTTTTTTCAGTGAATTTGATGGGTTTTACCAGTGCACCCTAATTTGCTACAACTTATTAATGTCATACTTACCCCAATATAGCAACATTGTTCTCCAATTTGGAAAGTTTCACCTCAAAACTCGGCCATTCCCCACCTTCAAGCATCATTTTTAACACTTCTATACACTTTTTGCAACTTTTCCCACTGTTTTTTGCATTCGCCGATGTTCGCGAGTGTCTGACGTCATCGCAGACTTTCCGGACAGTGCCATGTGACCACGCGCCCGCATGCAGCATGATGACGTGTTCGCGAACATGTCCACACTTCGCGCGCTGTTTGATTTTCCTGCTCATCTAGGAACTTTGAAGCTCAAAATGTACCCTTGCACAGCTTTATATTAAAAATGGCATCCGCTATTGCCATCCCTTCTCCCCAAGAGCCACCACCACCAGCTGGAGGACCTAAACAACGAAAGAAGCGCAATACTTCAAAAGGAAATCAAGACGACCAGGGAGAAGAAGTGCCTACATCTAGCACCCAGAAAGATTCATGGGTGTGGGCATTCTTTAACACTGTTGCAAATGTACCAAAGGCTAAAGCTACTGAAGTGAAATGCGCCGAGTGTACTCAGTCGCGGAGAACCAGGGCAGTACTCCTAAGGGAATACCTCAATGCGGTGCCACACCAAATCCAACCACCGCAATGCTCTCAGAAAGGCTGTTCCTTTCTTAGGAAGTAGTAGGCTGTCTTCCTATCACTCATCTTCCTCAACCAATGCTATAACCACCAGGGGCGTTGCTAGAGGGGGGCTAATGGGGTTATAGCCCCTGATCTTTTGGTTGTAGCCCCGGATAGAATCTCAGGAGCTACAGCCAAAAGACTAGCTTGCCCCCAGTCCCAACAGTTCCGACATCAGTTTAGCCCTGGGTCTTTTCCAGACCTAGCAACTCCCCTGGTAACCACACAGCTTACTTCTGTGGGACCCAAAATCCCACCAGCTACCTTGCAAGTGATAAAAGAGGCTGCTGATCCATATCTTTCAAAAACATCAGTACTCTGTATATACGGCCACACACCACTCTTCAGGGGAGAGCAATTTCAAAGTACCTTTGAAGCTGTAATCTAGGAGCATGAGAAACACTGCCCCAAACCTTAGATTTAACACACGCGCAACATCTTCCCCTGTCCACCTACCCCTTCATATCTGTGGTTAGTGCCCCTTCCCTCATTTCCTTCCCCATTTTACTTTCTGGCCTCTCGTGCACATTTTTTAAAAAAAAAATAAAACATTGAAAAAGGTTCCTTTAGGAACCACCTTTCACAGTTAAAAAACAGAAGGAAAAAAAATGTATAGACTCTATCTACTTTACATTTTTCAGTAGTAGAGATTCAATAAGATTCTCCAACATTCCTGATAGCATGTTTTACTATGCTAATGGGAAAATTGACAATTGTGTACTAGAGAAAAAGAAAAAAAGCAGAGAAACAAATGTCTCTGAAATTCTTCTCTCTAGCATACAATAAACACCATAATCGTTTGCCGTTTATAACATTCCACAGTCTCCACATTGCTCTGTCTAGCTCATGCCTTATTAGAAAACACGAATTGCACATGCACACCATCACACAAAATGGCCCTTTTACTCTTTTTACTGTTATGTTTCCAATACTCCCTAATTCCCTGCTTTAAACCATTCACACATATATCCACCAATCACTTAAAAAAACTCTACATATATGAGATGATTGATATGGCATTTATAACGCGCCTATACACAACTGTTACAAGGCGCGACAAGGCAAGGGTGGGGGAACTTAGGGAAGACAGAGACAATGATCTTACTAGGCCAGGTAACATTGAGATCGCGCAAGTGCAGGGGAGGGGGAGGGGGAAAAGTGCTGGGGGGAAAGAGGTGTGGGGCAGTGCAGTAGATAAACAGTCAAATAAATAAAACAATATATAAAAAGTGCGGCCAGCTGGTGGCAAGTGCAAGGGTAAGTGCAGACATTGGGTGTCAAGTGCTGGTAGGGGGCTGTAGGGATACAGAAATAGCCCCCGAGTGCAATGGTTGCCAGGGGGGCAGTGCAGATGTGCAACTGGTGGGGAAGGGACCTGGGACCGAGATCAGGGGGTAGCCAGGTAACCAGTGCAGTTTCAGTTTCAGCCAAGAGATCAGCAGGGCAGAGGAGGAGAGAAAGCAGAAGCAAAGAGGAAGGTCTTGAGATGCTTCCATAACCGGAGATGGCTCTCTTCAATTTTCAGAGAGGCAGGGAGGATGTCCGAGAGGGAGGCCACAGCCGAAGAAAGAGATCTATCACCAACTCGTTGCTTGGAGAAGCGACTGACCCTGAGAGAGTTGGAAGCAGATGAGCGAAGAGCTCGAGAAGGAAGATATTTAGGAAGAGGGGGTTGAAGGTATTGAGGCCCCATGCCCCAGATGTCCTTGTAAACAATGCAGAGGGTTTTGAAATTAATCCTCACTGCCACTGGGAGCCAGTGCAGAGATTTCAGTCCTGGAGAGATACGATCCCTGGCCTTGAGGCCAAGGACAAGTCTCGCAGTCCTGTTTTGGATGAGTTGCAGAGGGCTGAGAGTAGCAGCAGGCATATTTAGAAAGAGGCTGTTGCAGTAGTCCAGCCTAGAGAGAACCAGAGCTCTGGAGACAGTGAGCTTTTGGGGAAGGAGAGGAAAGGAAGAATACCTCTGAGGAGGTGCAGCTGGTAGTGTGACTTCTTAGAGATGTCAGAGATGTGAGGAGAGAAGGAGAGTGTGGAGTCGAGGATGACCATGAGGTTTTTAGCATCACAGGTGGGAGCAGGAATAGGGCCAAGAGAGGCCGGCCAGAGAGTGACAGGAAAGGAAGGAGGAGGTGTGCTGATGAGGAGAATCTCGGTCTTACTGGCATTATTATATATTAACAATTCTTTTACATGCATATTTACGATACTCATACCAAACAAATTGTACGTAGTGTTCCTATACATGCACATATGTATTGTGCAGTGACAGAAGTGCATACATGAAAAGGGCAGTACGGACGGGCAAGTGCTCATAAGAGCCGAGGAGGGCAGTGCCAAGGGATGCCAAGTTGGGGGGTCACTGGCTAACTGCTGGGGCAGAGGATTACCAATAGTGGGGTACATCTTAATCTTAAAGTCCCTTTAACAACGTTTTTTCTGTCAATTGAATACATTTTCATAAGTGAAAATGTTTCATAATGTTTCATCACTGTATATACGTTATTAATAAATCCTCTTTTAACATATATGAAAGAACTATAAACCTCCTTTAACAGACATATTTTTTGCAACACATACTCATGTAATTTGTTATCAGCAGCGCATACCCAATAGGCAAATCAGAGTACGCATTTGTCCTTGCCAAAGGCCAGGCCCTCTGGCCAAGGCAGAAAAGCTATATCACTATTTTTTGTACTTAAGTTTCGACAACAAACACAGGATACATTTCCAAAAGAATCCTTTCAGGTCCTTGCTGATGCTCCTAGTGCAACTTTACTGCAATCCCGTTCAGCACTCCGGGCTGCAACCGCAAAATAAAATCGATTTCCCATTTAACCCTAGAGCTTTGGCCATGCCACATGTCCCAATAAGTAAATCAGAGGAGACATTCATCCTTGGCAAGGGTCAGGCTCACTGGCCATACACAGAATTTATATCACTATTTTGCTTAAATTTGGACACTTTCGAAAAATAAAACACAAAACAGATTTGCAAGACCATGCTTCCAGGTCCTTGCTGATGCTCCTCACTCAGGTTTGTTGTAATTGAGTATATACAATCAACCAAAGGAAGGGATACACATACCATAGATGACACAAAATAATATACCCTAAGAAAACAAGGATTTATACGAAACCACTTAACAAATATGGGCTTCGTACCGTGTAATCAATAACAAACCAGATGTTTTCTAAAAAATCATTGTTTTAAAGGAATGGTTCGCCCAAAATTTTTTATTTCAAAAATAGGTAGGCAATATAAAAAAAAAAACGATTGGCATTTTTTTTCTTCGAAGTCCCTATGTAAAATTTTGAGCAATTCAAGCTAAAAAATGTGCAAAAGCAAGCACATGGGCACATCCATTTTGTGAAATGGATGCCCGCCTGTGCTGGCTTTTGCTTTTGCGGCACTAATGAAGGAAAGCCAGCCAGCTGTAGTAAACAAAAGCTACCACTGGGTGGCTTTTCCTTCATTGGTGGTGGGACTCGGAAGACGCGGACCGGAGACTACAGGCAGAAAAGCTGCAGCTGCATCTCGGTAAGTGCTATTTTTTTTTCTTTAAATAAGCACTAGCTGGAGGAGCCCGGAAAACTTAGAAATAAAACCACAGCTTTAAAAACGTTGTATTTATGTTTGTGGTAGCTTTTGAAGCGACCGCAAACATAAATACAATGTTATTGTGTTTGAAAACGCTGCAGTTTTTCTTTCTAAGTTTCTCAGGCTCCTCTGAGCCTGAGAAACTTAGAAAGAAAAACCGCAGCGTTTTCAAACGCAACCGCTTTGTGTTTCTGCCTAAATCTGCTTTCCCATTTGGGGCATTAGGGCTCCCCACAGGGAGCCCTAGAGTCCCAAATGGGAAAGCAGATTTAGGCAGAAACGCTGCAGCATTTAGCATTGCTGAAAACAACCACGTAGTGTTTCTGCCTAAATCTGCTTTCCCATTTGGGGATTTAGGGCTCCCCGTGGGGAGCCCCAAAACCTCAAATGGGAAAGCAGATTTAGGCAGAAATACCGCGGCATGTAAACACAACCGTGTTGTGTTTCTGCCTGCCTTTGCTTTCACTTTGGGTCTCCGGTGCTCTCCTGGGGGAGCACCGGGGACCCAAAGTGATAGCCACGGCAGGCAGAAACACAATGCGGTTGTGTTTGAAAATGCTGCAGTTTTTCTTTCTGAGTTTCTCAGGCTTCTCTGAGCCTGAGAAACTTAGAAAGAAAAACTGCAGCGTTTTCAAACACAACCGCGTTGTGTTTCTGCCTAAATCTGCTTTCCCATTTCGGGCTTTAGGGCTCCCCACGGGGAGCCCCAAATGGGAAAGCAGATTTAGGCAGAAACATTGCAGCATTTAGCATTTCCCATTTGGTGCTCTCGGGCCCCCGTGGGGAGCCCGAGAGCCCCAAATGGGAAATCAGCTGTAGGCAGAAACACTGCGGCATGTAAACACAACCGTGTTGTGTTTCTGCCTGCCGTGGCTTTCACTTTTGGTCTCCGGTGCTCACCGGAGACCCAAAGTGAAAGCCACGGCAGGCAGAAACACAACGCGGTTGTGTTTGAAAACGCTGTGGTTTTTCTTTCTGAGTTTCTCAGGCTCCTCCGAGCCGGAGGAGCCTGATAAACCTAGAAAGAAAAACCGCAGCGTTTTCAAACACAATAACGTTGTATTTATGTTTGCGGTCACTTCAAAAGCTACCGCAAACATAAATACAACGTTGTTAAACCTGCGGTTTTACTTCTAAGTTTTCCGGGCTCCTCCAGCCCGGAAAACGTAGAAAAAGAAACGCAGCTAGTGTTTACTTTCATAAAAAAAATAGCACTTAACAAGATGCAGCTGCAGCTTTTCTGCCTGTAGTCTCCGGTCCCTGTCCTCCGCATACAGCACCAATGAAGGAAAAGCCACCCAGTGGTAGCTTTTGTTTACTACAGCTGGCTGGCTTTTCCTTCATTAGTGCCGCAAAAGCCAAAGCGAGCACAGCGGCGGGCATCCATTTCACAAAATGGATGCCCCCATGTGCTATCTTTGAGCTTGAATTGCTCAAAATTTTACATAGGGACTTCGAAGAAAAAAAAATGCCAATGGTTTTTTTTTTTTATATTGCCTTTCTATTTTTGAAATAAAAAATTTTGGGCGAACCATTCCTTTAATTCATACTGTAAATCATTCCCTTATACAAGCACAAATAACAATAAAAAACAAATATACACGACACAGTAATATACAATGATAAAATTATTCCACCTCAAAAAATCAAGTTCACAAATGCTTGATATAACGACCCAGTAGCAACTTCATTTCTCTTGTTCCCCACTGTGTCAACATAGCCCAATTTATATAAGTTTCTGTCCTTAATGTTGTAAATAACTGGACATTCTTCAGGGGCACAAATTACTCTTGTGCTTCTGGTAGATCTGTTTCCTTCCTATACACACCCGATTCCTGTATCTAAGGGTACATACAAAGACAGACACATTACTGAATGGGCATTATAGGTCTACTTATTCAACCTAGCCAAACCCTAATCACCAATAGGGTGGAAAGGTATACGGTGAATAATATACCAGAACGATAGGTTTGTAGATATTAATATCTTCAAACTTCAATTTTGCAATAGATTTGAGGGTTCACTCTATAAGAACGGTACCTGAAATCAATTGCAAAAAAAATAACCTCAATAAAGGAAATGGTACATACTACCCATTTCCTTCATAAGTTAGACCCAAACACTAGGGACAAAAACACCCACACTTTAACTTCACCCGTAAGCATGCAAGCATCTCGTCTCGCAGAAAAAGGTAACTGGGGAGTCTTCAAGAAAAAGGTGACATCCCTCCGTTGCAGACGTTTTGATTTCTAAGAAAAGTGAGGGACAATGAGGCTCTTGTTGAGTTCTAAGTCTAAGTAAGATGATTAGCATTATCTCAGAGTGTATGCAGCGATAGTCACGGCGATATGTTGAAGCAATCCTGTGCAGCACTTCGGGCTGTAGCCATGGACAGAATTTTATAGGCAGATTGTTGTATGTTCTCATTCATATCTATCCCAATTTTCAAAACCTTCATCACATAGCCAGTGGCTGGTAGCCATGCCAACTTTAACCCCATTGCCAGGCCCTCGTTCTCATGACCAGTAGCCAGATTATCCGAGTCATGGCCTTTTGCCATGACTTCACCATGACTCAGACAATCTGACCACTGATCATGGCCACGGGTAATGACTCGGACAATCTGGCCACTGCCCATGGCCACCAGCTCTACCTCAGTCACATACCTGGTATAGCCCTGTTGGTCCCATCAAGGTTTTAATGGTAATTTGTTTCCCTTTGACTCTCTTACGTAGACAGCTACGGAATGTATATGTTTTCAATTATACAAATTCTTCTGACAATAACCTGGGCTATATTAATGGATGAGTCGTCATGTATACAGTGTGAGTTCAGTATGCCACTGCCTCACTTTACCATAATTACTTGCATTCCTTTAGTTAGTAATAATTAGTGATGGTTTTAATTACTGTTTTAAAATAAAACAAGTGTTCATCATTTTATGCAAATTTTGGCTCTGAATTTGGGCCGAAACACAGAGGGGTGACTTGCTTATCGTTTTATGCTGCATGTGCAGTTCTGGAGATTGTGCCCACCGGTTCATCCTCAGGCACTGTGGGTGCCTCTTTCAGGGTGATTGTGAATGTTTATTCCAATAGTATTCTCTGTGCACCCATGCATTTGGCGTGTATTACAAGTGTATTCTGCGGACTGTATGTGTGCATACAGATTCAGAATGTATTAGCTGTTAGAACTTACAGTCTGTGCATATTGTATGGGTATATTCTGCTCATCCACATTCCAAGAATATTGCATGTGGACACCTGCTTTTCGTTTGCATTGTTTGTAGTTCTCTGTGCATGTTCCATTTGTGGCAGCGTATTGCATTTTCTGAGAGTCTCGTCCGTGTTTACATGCATTCTGAAAGTAATTTATGTCCTCATTATATGATGTCTGTGTATATGCATATTCTGTGTACGTAGTTTATGTCTCCATATGTTCCAAGCAGGTATGTGCTTTGGCATATTCCAATCATGTGAAGGATGCATATGGCTTATTGCGTCTTATTTTTATATATATATATATATATATATATATATATATATATATATATATATATATATATATATATAGATATATATACACACATTTCGTGCTATTTTAATTGTTCATTGGTTTGTAACACCTTACACAAAAATAAATTCACATAAGCAATGACAATTCATCAATACAATACATATAACGCAAACATTAAAATATCGATAGCCGTAATCATAATGACTAATTCAATAACAATTCATGTGTGTGTGGCCAACTGTAACATACAAAAAGTGCAAATTACCCATTTGTAAGGTATTCAGTGATAACGTCGCCTGGGAAAAGGTCTCCAGGAGGTGACATGTCCCCACATTTGCACTCCCAAGAAATTCAAGCACTTTCCAGTCTAGGACTGGAGTATATAATAGTAAATAATACCCATCCTAGACTATGGGGTGGGGGGGCTTTTAGGAGTGCAGTAAAAAAGTCGCTTACCTGCCAACTTTTTCTCAGGCGACATTATATCATGGAACCATTTATAAAAACCATTTATAAAATAAGCATCATACATAAATTAATGTGCAGCACATAGATCTTCTCCAAACATGTCACAATGTACTAATCTAATTAGATATACAATTAAGGAAAAGTGTTTGCCTGCAAGACGTCACTGCCAAAACCAGTCAGTATCAAAAGTATCAAAATTGTGAACAAATGGCCCAAAAGCCTTATGTCTGCATAGATAGGTTTCCTCACAGTCTAAAAGTATGTGTCTCCAAGGTTTCCAAATTATTTGGGCATTTGCAGTGGTGACACGTCCTATTTTGTAATGCAGTGCCTCTGAGGTGGCCCATGATATCTAAAGTGTAGCAGTATATTAAAACAGAAATGCATTCATGCAATTCTAAATTTCAATGGAGGAAGCAGCACAAATATTGTGCTAGAGTGTTACATTCCCTTACTATAATAAAGTAATGACTACGGACCCTATATATATAAAGTACTTCATGTTGTTTGGTCCAAACACGTAGGTATGTTTTAAGACTTACTTTACCTGGATTATCCACTTTGTGCTCAATTTTAATCCCAATTTCCTCCGAGTATTAGATCTAAACATGTCAAAATGAGATGCAGAGTTACTGGAGATTGTGCAATATAGATCTTCAATTAACAATTTATTTGGAGGATTTAATATTTTTCCAAAGAAAGACAACGTCTTAAAACAAACAATTGAAAATAATAATTGCAAACCCAGTTCAACTCTAATTAAGGAAACGGGTAAGGAGTGGGGTAGACATAACGTTTTCTTCCAAATCAGGCCTACAAGCTTTTCTAGCTCTTTTCGTGAATGAGTATTGATTACTTCTAAACAATTTGTCAAAGTGGGTATAACTTTTCCTTAATAAAATGTGACTAAAGGAATGATAGTGAAAACACAGAATTTAAAATATTTTTTCCTTGTCCGGGATAACAAAAATGGAAGTTTAGTTTTTAGTTTACCAATTACATCTTTAGCCCAGGTTTTCATTAACAGAGGATATCCTAGATATTTCAAGTTGGACGAGACTTTTAATGGTTTATTATTTAACAAAAATCAGGTGTGCTTTACAGATTTCTTGTTATTCTTAGGAATCATAATAGCAGATGTCCTGGGATTTCCTGGTATTTATTATCATTCATATAAGTCTCCATCTGGTAACAATAAGCCCATTGAAAGAGCAGCCAGAATCTCTTCTAAAACAATTTTTAAAAGTGGATATTGTGTAGAATCCCTTGCCCATTGTTCTAAGTCTATTATCACCAAGAAGGCAAAAATGTTGCTACTGGAGTCCAATAAGTCTATAGGGTGATAAGTCCCAGGATTCTCACATTGCCCTTTTTTATAAATCGGGACAATGTAGCTTCAGTGTAAAAAAGTTGGTATAACACACTTTACTTGAATTTCAGAAAATAAATCAAATATGATCTGTGACCTTGAGCTGAGATCGACTTTCAAAATGGGAACTGGGTGGTCATCAGGTCCTATTGCACAACAAGTCTTGAATTTCATGATAATATGCTCAATATGAAATGAAGTAAAAAGAACTTTCCAAACAGGTAGAAAATTGAACTTGAAATCAGGTTTAGTATTAGGCTTATGATCAAATTTGGCTGACTAAAATGCACGCCAAGTATCTTCTAATATGGGGTTAAGCTGATGTGTCAACTGACCAGTATCTATTTGCTTTGTCAGGGATCATTTTCTGAAAAAAACCACTGAAAAAAAATAATTTTTATTTTTGGGGGGTTCACACCCAAACTCCCCCTTCCCTATCATTTTTTAACTATTCCAGACCCCCCATCCAACGCTTTACGTGCCCTTCCCATCCCCCTATATTTTTCAACAGGTTTTTTTCTGCAAAAACCATTCGTAAAAAACCCATTCAAAAAATAGCTGTCGTTATAATTTCTCCTTTGATAACATAACATCAGACAGACCCCTTATTTTTTTAAATACCAGATATTTTTCCTTAAGGCCCTTTTTTCCACATGGACCGCTCTATCAAACACATGAGATCTTGACACGGTCACTGATTTTTTGAGAGAAAGCTGGGGTATTTTTGGTTAACCCCGACATAATGAAGTCCAAGCATTTTTTGTACTTATCAATGTCAAGAGGTTAATTTCTATTACCTTGAAAATATATTAAGTAGGCATTGAATTTGTAAAATAATAGTAAAGACCATTGTATTCTGTTTCTTGCATTATTCACCGCCAGATTTTTTAAGGCAAAAACAGTGGTAGTCACGACATGCTAATATTTAGTGTACGTATTAAGCATGCATGATCACTGCAATTGTTTTGTTCTATGCCCAAAGTTTTGAATTGTGAAGATGTCAGTAGTTAAAAATAGATAATTAATTGTATTAAAAATAGATAATTAATTGTACTGTAACTATTTCCCCTACACGAAATGTAACAACCACGGCAATCGCCCGCAGCATTTTCATTTACCTCGCTGCAAATTCGACAAGCCCTTAATTGATTCTAAGTCATCCATGCAAGTACAATTCAAATCACCAACTATCATTATATTATTTGATCTCATGATGTTATGCCATTCTGATAATAGTCTATCAATCGCTGCAAATTGAATGTATTTGTGAGTCCTTAATGGATTCCAATTATTATTTACAAATAATATTTGTTCATGCCCACATAGTGTACTTACTTCCATCATAGAATCTATGGATATCTTGCATCAGATACTGTATATGTATAGTTTTTAAATCCCATGAACAAACCACCATCATGTCAACCACTGGACCCTTACTATACTTCCTGCAGTAACAAAACATGATGATTTCTAAGGTTGCAATTTCCTTTATCTGCTTGAGAAAGCTATGAAAGCCTCTAGGCAGTAATCTCAAAGTTGTATCATGAACAATTCTGAGCATTTATGCCCTTATTCCCCTTTGAGGCTAGCAGAACTGGTAACCAAGACGTACCTGGAGGATTGTTGACTGTGGTCTTCAGACTGGTCTTGGTTAGCAGCTCTGCTAGCCCAAAGGGGAATAAAGGCAGAAATACACAGAATCTTTCATAATACAACTTTGAGAATTTTAACATGAAAGTCTAGAAGCTCAGATGATCTTTTGTTGAAACCACAGCCGATATCCAGAAAAGAGGGATCAAGTTGCTGCAAGAGTGTTTGACATGTGCGTGTCGGGACCTTCATGTTTTGCACATCCTTCTTTTCCCAAATTTTCTCAAAGCAGTAAAAAAGAGTCATCATCTAAGTCGGGGAGACTTTCTCCTTTTTCTTACTGTTTCCCATTGCAGGGTACATTCGTAACTCTTCACTCACTAGATTGCAAATGGAATACATGGTCCGTTCTGTATAGCAACAGATTTAATTTAGTAGTAGGATGCGACTCAGAAGATATTGCTACTAGCTCCTCACTTGCTATGCTCGCAGGTGGAATACTAGGTTTGTCAAATGGAGCAATCTATTCTGTTAGTTCGATGATAGGCGGCCACTCAGACAATACTATGGAAGCGTCATTAAGATCCATTTGTGCTAGAGCCGTTGAGAAATAGTTTGTAATGTACCCCTTTAGATGTTTTCTGGATATAATGTGGGAAGTACTTTCTTTGGTAGAGGGGTTGCTTACTTCTTAATGACAACTCTCAATAGGTTGCTCACCTAAATCGGGCTCAGCACAGTGCTCTTATTCCAGGTTTGTGATTTGATCACTTTGTAGGTTATAGCGGACCATCTTTTGGCCAAGCATTTTAAAGTTCCAGAATAAAACTTATGTTAGCTTTCTAGATCTTTAACAGACATTATTTATTTAAACGTTTTTTTTTATTAACTTTTGCAATGTAAACAATACAACACAATACAGATCAAAGCCCCATTGTGGGGCAACAATCCTCCCATCCCTCAACTTCTTCCATATTACACAGTTAGTGATCATTTGTGCACAAATGAGCCACAGTCACATCAAGTGTCCCTGGGCCCATACCCTCGACTCGTCGATTATAGGACGTGGATCTCAACTTTAACCATTCAGGGACCTTGTCCTTGAACATTCTCAGAGGGGTTGCATCCCCTGCTGGGATGTGAGGACATCATCGAGGCGTCCTGCATCGAGGAATCATTCCCTTGGTCCATTTCACTGGACATATAGTTCCTAAAGGCTGCCTAGTAGTCACTAGGTTTGCTGTTGGGAGGGAGCGTCAGATTGTACTGTGTCGCCCTTCACTCAGAGATCGGCATAAGGTTAAGCCAATGTTGTAAAGTAGGTGCTGCAGCGGCCCCCCATGTACGCGCCACCAGTGATCTAGCAACTACTGAGGCCATGGCGGCTAGATGTTTTTCGGTGTGGGATTTCAATTCAACCTGGGCCAGCAGCCAGGTTTCAGGGGCTAATGGGATCGGCTCATCCACTATACTATCCATGACAACTGCTATGGCTGACCAATAAGGTTGCATCTGGGTGCAGGACCACGCAACGTGGTAGACGTCAGCTAGGGTCTGGTGACATCTCTTGCAATTCGGGGACCTAAGTGGGAATAGTTGGTGCAGAAATGTAAAGTGAATCAGACGGAATCTATTGTTAATGGAGACAGTTTTGGTCTGGGCGATAATTGAACTCCACTGAACATCCGACAACAGCCTCGCTATGCACCCCTCCCACTTAACCTTAAACTGGGCCAGAGGTGGGGGTCCGAGTGACCATATAGAGTCGAAATCACCTTTTTGGGGATGTTGGAGCTATGATGTACTCTAACAATGGTGATGGTTGGGGTGCGTTCGGAACGTTGGGCCATCTGGCCCGTAATGCCTTCCGGAGGCAGAAGTATAACAGTGATGGGGGACCATGTGCCCCTGTCTTTAAGGTCTTCCCAGGATATGAATTTGCCTCCCGGGGCCACATCTCCTATTGTGTGGATCTGCAAGGTATGAAAGTGTTGAATAAAGATGTTCTCGTGTGTGAGGGATGCCGCGGACATTGTATATGGCCATAGATGGAGAATACCATGGTCCCAGCCCATTTTTCGCAAACTGGTCCCACGCTCTGAGGGCAATCTCCAAGGGCTGCACCTCCGCCTTCACATCGCACTAGCGGACGGCCCATAGGAAACTTCTAAGGTCATTGGGCTGGGTAATGGATTTCTCAAGACACGAGTGGGGGAGATTACTCGTGGGGCACCACCACCAAATGGCATATTGAATCTGGGCCGCTAGATCATATAAGAAAAGATTGGGAACATCCAGACCGCCTTGGGAGAACGGACAGAAAATTGTATGCAAAGAGATACAGGGTTGCTTCCCGGCCCAGATCAGTTTGGTCATCATGGTCTTTATGCGATTCCAGAACATCAAGGGGGGCCATATCGGGACGTTATTGAAGATATATAATAATTTTGGCAGGATAACCAATTTGGTTAGGGAAATGCGGCTGCTTGTGAGATAGGGAGGGGTACCCATATATCCACTCTATGTTCCAAGTGTTGCAGGGCCGCCACGTAGTTCTCCTCATACAGTTTGATCGGGGAAGTCGATACCCGTATACCAAGGCACCAGGCAAAGGAGTCCCGACATCCTGCGTAGACACCCCTGTAGTAAGTGGGAGCACCTCTGATTTAGTCCAATTTATTTGGAGTCCAGAAAGAGAGCCAAATCTGGTAATCTCTTCCACCACAGGGTTTAGGTTGATCTGAGGTTGTTTTATATATAACAACTTATCATCTGTGTATAAAGAAACGATGGACGCGTGTGAGCGAATAGTCACCCTGCGATGGGAATGGAATTCCCTCAGGGCACAAGCCACCAGCTCAATGGCCAGGGCAGACAAAAGGGGGGAGAAAGGGCATCCTTGTCTAGTCCCACGAGTAGGACAGTTAGGTGCAGATTGAATACCGTTAGTGTAAACCAGGGCATGTGGGGCTGTGTAAAGGAGCCACATCCAGTATAGAAATGAGATGCCAACACAAGAGCGCCAAAGGACCTCGAACAGAAAAGGCCATTCGACAGAGTCGAACGTCTTCTCTGCATCCAGGGCCGCCACTGCGATAGGGACCTCGGGGTTAACATTGTGCATCAGGGTGAACAATTTCTGAAGATTGTTTTGAGTGGCGCATCCCGGTATAAAACCTGCCTGGTCTGGGAGGACCAGGGCAGGCATATGGAGGAGAAGGCGGTCGGCAAGTAATTACGCCAAGATCTTGTTGTCTGTGTTGATCAGCGACAAGGGCCAATAGGACAAGCATTTGTTTGGGTCTTTGTTAGGCTTAAGCAGTACCATGACAAGGACAGTCCCGGTGGATTCTGGGAAGACACCCGAGGAGGCCGCCTCCTCGAACATACTGCGTAGGTGGGGAATGAGCAGGGCCGGGAACATTTTATATTGGGATATGGCTCCATCCTCGCCTGTTTCTTTTGGTTGCCCATACCGGGGGTCCACCACAAGTGAGATGTTTGTGGAATTGCGGAACTCATGGGGGAAAACAGGGCAAAGGGGTGTATCGTGGGAATCCCTTGAAGGGGCAGGCGGAGGGTCCAGGTGGATAGTGGGCCCCAAGTGTTGTAGCTGACTGCAGGGCCGTGGTGAAGAAGACTGAGGTATGTGATGTCTGGTCAGATCCAAGGGGGGAGAGTGGGCACACATGGAGGGTGGGGTGGCCAAAGCAGATCCTATTAGGGTGCAGTTTGCTCTGAGGGGAGCGGCACGGCATTAAGCAGAGAGCCAGGGATTCTTGTTAAAAAGGCGGGCCCCCGAGCAATTCCCAGACAGTCTCTGAGGTGTGGTAATGCCTGAACCGGCCTGGGCTGGTAGTAGAGCGCTCGCCTCTCCCGTGCCGCTATGGGGGAAAGGCGCTAAATTGACATGGAGCAGTCAGTGAACCCAGCTGCCTCCACCCGGAGTCAGATGTTGTGGGCACAGAAGGGCTCAACGAGCCGGAGACCAGGAGACCAGGAGCCAATACACTACAGGGCGCAGTTGTGTGGGAGTTAGCTGTTCCAAGCCACCACCTGTATTGTTGGTAGTGTGCATCAAGGTTTTTTGAGAGGGACAGGTTGCTGTCCAAGAGCCAACGTGGCGATGGGGCCCCCAACCTCTAGTCACTCCAGGTTGTGGAAGAGGGTGTCCACGCAAAGAATTCCTCCTCCTCCAACCCTCCGACTCACTGTGATGATGATGTGATGTTGAATCGGCAAGCTCCGCCAGGGACCGAGAAGGGGAGTAGAGGTGAAAGCGTCCCACGGGGGTTGAGCACAGCATTGGGACACCCCCAGCAGTGCGGGCGAGCAGGGCCTAAAAAACCACACAGTGTATGAGCCGGGAGCGCCCGTGGCGCCGTCCTCAGATGGAGCCAACCACCAGCACATATCGGGTCCCACGGGGCGTAAGGACCAAGCATCCAGGGAGCCTCCAAGCCCCCAGTGCTGAGGACCGAGCCGCCCCCGCCCCCCCAGAGAAGGGCGGTGAGCAAGCGAAGTGCGGCGGAGGATGGAACTACTCAGCGCGGCTGTCCAATAATTACTTCAGCCGTTGATGGGGAGGGCCAGCCTGCCAAGCTTAGGCCGCGATACACCAAGTCCCGGAGGGTGCTAGCCAGGGAACCAAGGTCCACTCGATCCAGGAAACTCAATACTGGATCCCCTCGTGCCGCCAAGGTTCTGACACAGTGCGACGTACTTTTCACTGGGCAAACAGATGTCAGAAATGGGCGCTCAGCTCATTGTGCTATCTGACCAGCTTTGACACACCCCCACACAAAGCAGATCTAGCCACATATATCAACTTTTGCACAGTCCACATCCCCGCCATCATGCACCCCAGCATTACTGCGGGCGGTCCTACCACAATCAAGGCATCACCCCTGTGACACTGCATACAGTCCCCCATAATGCTTAACTGCACCCCAATAAAATGCATTACTTGTCATATAACTCAAGTCGGCCCCTGGTAAATATGCGTGCGAATCCCTGTAAATGACGGCTGCACCCTGCTAATCTGCATACATGCACCCCTAACTTCAATCGGCACCTCAAGTGCATGCCGGCACCCCTAAATTCCTGACTGTACCCTACCTTTGAACGTTGTTTCCAATGCGATTGGGACTTTGCGGGTCCCTTAACGTGGCGGTAAGATCGCAAGTTTTGCATGTCTCTTTCCCCACCATCACGTTGCATGGTCAGATCCTTGAATACGTGTCTGTGTGTGCATTGCTCGGCATGCGATTTCTTTGCATAGCCCGTCCCTCGACAAGCCCAGGTAAGTCTGTGTGCTGCCTCATTCTGCGTGGGGAATGGGAAATATGCATGTTCGTCCCCCTATTTATTTCCTTGCGTAGGCCCATCCCAGACTTTGTGTGGAGTCTCTCGCAGAGTGATGCAAGGACGGGAAGAGCCCGCAAAGTCGGTTCCATGAATCGGCAAAAGGAATTTTGCATGCTGATTAGTGCACAAAGTTTTCAGCATGCAAAGAATTCTGTAAATCAGGCTGTAAGTGTACAAAATAATATGGACACCCATTCCATGAGGAAGGATATGGCAGTGCTGCTGGAGGAAATAAACGGCTTCAGATCGGACATTGGCAGACGGCTTGTTGGGCTCGACAAAAAAGTTGACAACATGGACGACAGGATCCAGGGTCTTGAGGCAAATCAATCCTCGATCAACATACTGGAGACTCAAATGGATATGGGATTCTCAGAAGTGGAAAGGAGGGAAGAGCAGTATGCCTTGAAAATGGATGACTTTGAAAACCGAGTTTTTTGAGTTTCCAGAAAGAGACAGAGAAACGCAAGGGGACATAATTATAGCCATAAACGACATCAATAGAAAGGTATTCAATGATGATAATACCACAGAGCACACAGAGCAGGAGGGGTACCCATGGACCGCGGTCAGTGTCGGTCAAATTCCATTACTACATGGAGAAAGCGAATAGCCTGTACATGGTGAAAAAGAAGGGTCTGGTAGACTGGGGAGCCTCCCAAATCACCATATTCCAAGACCTACCGGTCTTCACTCTATCCCGAAGAAGACTTTGCACCACCTAGCTAAATGGTTTAGCGCTAAAGGAGAGCGGTACAGATGGGGATTCCCCTTCTTACTCGCCTTCGAGTTTGAGGAGTACAAATATAACCTTGTTACAGAAAATGACATCAACAGAGTGACGCAGGACATTCTTGGAGAGGCCACTCCAATGGCCGCCCTCGGTGGGTAGATGCCGAGTAAAGAGGCTTCGCAAATTTAAGAAACTGAATCTGGCATCCCCCCTCAATCTTGAGGAGATGAGGAGAGCATCGACGGCTCTTGGATGGGAACCGGTTAACATTCCAAACATTAGGAGACAAGCAACAACTCAACGATCTTTGATGTGCCGTTGGGCCATTCAGGTCTCACATGATTGATCTGTTCTTCCACTTGTGCTGTTTCTCCTTTGTGCATAGTTTCCTGCTGCTGTGTTAACTATGAAGGAAGGAGGCTATCTGAAGGGGGCTCAATGTGAATTGAGGTGACAATGTGAAAATAGAAAGCCCATGGGTGGGGCAGCATTTGGTGGTTTGGCCTAAGGATGTCCTGAATGTCGTCAGGAGTCCAGATGCCAGGGGGTGAGGGGAGGATTGGAGGGAGTAGTTGGGGGTTGGGTTGGTTACAAGGGGGTTCTCACATTATATATTTCAATGAAGGCCATTCTAAAGTGGGTTGGCATTCTAAAGGGCAGTTATGTAAGGTTTAAGAAGTCAGTTTTCATATTAGACAGCACTACGATGAGGAAGATCAATGACTGGATTACAGTCCTGAATGGCTAATGTGGTTTATACAATGGCACTGGGTTCACTGAATGTTAGAGGGTTAATCTCCCCGAATAAGACATCTCTAACGATACATGACTTTAACCGATTGAAGTTGGACATCATGTTTCTACAGGAGACACACTGGCAGAGGAGGAAGGAACCGGCCTTGAGAGCTAAGTCTATATGCAGGGTTTTTCATGCTTCTATTCCAATCTATCCAAAATGAAAGGGATAGCAGTTCTGGTGAATAGAAAACTAAACTTTGTCCTGAAGGTGGAATCGTGGGACCCCGATGGTCGATTGGAGATGGTTAAGAGGGAAGTTAAAGGCAATGTGCTTACCTTGGTCTACCTGTAGTGTCCGAATGGCGGGCAAAACCAATTTTGGGACGCAATGAAAGGTAAGATTTAATCGTTTGTTGAAGGCTCTTTGACCCTGATGTAGACAGGAAAAGTGCAGATCCCCATGTAGCGTCCCACACGCAGTACAAGAGGGCCCTCTGCTTTCACCAGACCAATGCAGAGTTGGGGGTGGTGGATTCTCTCATCCAGGTGCATGGTTGGGACTCCCCATTCACCTACTACTCGAAAGTGCACAACACTTTCTCAAGAATAGACTACCTCCTGATAGAAAGCCCATTAAAAAACAGAGTGCTGGAATCAACCACAGAGTCCATACCGTGGTCAGACCATGACCTGGTGAAAATCAGAATAGGGGAATGGTCATCGGATAAACACGATTCTAGATGGTCCTGTAATTACCTGTTGTTAAAAGATAAGGAGCTTGCCCAAACACTGCTGAAGTCAATTAGAGAATTCTTCCAGTTCAACGATAATGGTGAAGTGGGGATTCTGGGAATATGGGAGGCATTAAAGGTGACAGTGCGAGGCGTCGTGATAGGAATGGGTGCCAAAAAAAGAGGGAAAGAGCAGCGCATGAGTCGGCTTTGAGGGGAACATAGAAAAACTTCAACTGGGGGTAAACTGAATCCCCAAATGCTGCCAAGTAACCGGGAGAAACTCCAGAAAAAAAGAGACGAATTGAAAGCCCTGTTGATTCACCAAATGGAACTCAAGTTGGATTCCTCAAACAGAAATACAGGGAGAAGGGGGAACAAGCAGATAAAATCCTAGCCTGGAGGTTAAGGGAGCAAAGAAATGCAAGGAGGGTGGCCACAATACAACCAGCGCGAGAAGAAAGACTCATGGATGGCGCCCAGATAGCAGCAAAATTTCATAAATTCTACAAAACCAATCCCTTATGGACCAGTACCTGAATGCCCTCCCCATTCTGTGTTTGCCTCCGGATAAAGTGGCTGCGTTAGAAGCCCCTGTTACTGAGGAAGAAGTACTTGATACCATTGGTAGTATGAATGGGGGCACGGCACCAGGGGAAGATGGCTTCACAGTTCGTTTCTTTAAAAAGTTCTGCTCCACTCCAGCCCCATTCATGTCTAAACTGTTTGATAATGCGCTTGAAACTGTCATGCTCTCGAGGTCCATGCTCTCAGCCCTAATAGTAGTCATCCCGAAGGAAGGAAGAGACATGTCCCAATCCCAATTTTATCACCCCATCTCCCTACTGAATACGGATGTAAAAATCATGGCAAAAGTATTGGCCAATAGACTCCATCTCTCAATGACCTATTTGATCCATGGGGACCAGGTGGGGTTTATGACGGCTCAGATAATATAAGAAAAACAGGAGGATAACTCAGTGGCAACGTGCTCGCCTTGGAAGCAAGACGACACGGAGCAACACAGGTTCGATCCCCAGGTCCATGCTTAGAAACCTCATATCATAACTTAATGCATGAGGTGCAGAATAAGAGAATGGGGGCTTACTTGGTCTCAATAGTCTCTGAGAAAGGCTTTGACCGAGTGGAGTGGTGCTACATGGAAAAGGTCTTGCAAAAGATGTGGTTTAGTAGGAACTTTAGGCAACAGATCTTAGCCCTCTATAAGGACCCGGTGGTTAGGGTGGCAGTTAACTGCACAATTTCAGTCCCTTTCGACCTGTCCAGAGGAACTAGGCAAGGCTGTCCCATTTCTCCCCTGATATATGCCCTTACAATGGAACCCCTGGCAATTGCAATTAGGGAAACCCAAACATTTTCGGGAATTCATTGTAGGGTCCTTGATTTTAAACTTTCTCTGTTAACAGATATAGAAACATCTCTGCCTGAACTTATCACTCAAATAAAAATGTTTGCTCACTTCTCAGGACTTAAAATAAACATTCCCCAAGTCTAATGTAATGCCCATTGGAGACGATGACTCTGCAACCAGAGAGAAGAGTACTATTGGTGGGATGAGAATCAAGAACACAGCTACTCAGTAATTGGGTATTGAAATTCCCAGGAACCTCTCAACGCTGGTAGAGTGTCATTTTACTCCCATGTTGGAGAGGATTAGAACAGATCTAACACGCTGGGCCCCACTAACAGTGTCATGGTTTGGAAGAAGGGTGACTCTTAAGATGAATGTCCTCCTCTGGCTGCTTTATTTGTTTACTGCTCTTACGAATCCTCTCCCGGAAGCCTTCTTCGCAAAATTGAAGATGATGGTAAATACATTTATATGGAAAGGGAAGACGCCTAGAATTAAACTGGCTACTTTAATCCTCCCAAGAGATTCTGGTTGCTTTGGCCTCCCCGACTTCTGGTTGTATAATAAAGCGGCCCAACTACAAGTCATGTTGGACCACCTCAGGGATGAGTTAGGCACATACTGCACTTACATTGAAGACCTATTTACCCACCCAAAGAAAGTCAGAGACTTGTTATGGTCCTCAACCAAAGCTATCCCCAACAATCTTAGGAAACACCTAACTCCTGCAGTCTTGTGGAGTCTATGGAATAACCGCCTCTCATCCTGGTCACCTCTGCTAAGGTCAGTGTGGGGGTCCCTGCTGAATGTTGGTGAGAAGGACTTTCGTCACTCACAAAAATGGTCCGCATGGGGCTAGAAAGGGCCGGACAACTGTTCTCAGAGGACCAATTCATTGAATACAATTCCCTGACTGAGATTCTGGGAGCTGAATCGTTAAGTGTATTTGAGTACTTGCACCTTGAAGGTGTTGTGTCTGACCCAAGATGGTTCCCCAAGATTTCTCGACCCCTCAGTCCTTTTTAGAAAGTCATTAACAAAGCCACCTCATGAAAGGGAATACTTTCTAAACTATACAAAGTGATAGTTATGTCGTAGCTAGAAGGGAGACAGAACTTTAAGCAATTTTGGGCTGAACAATCAGGGTGGGAAATCTCAGAAGCTACCTGGGACAAAGTATATAAACTAATGTTCTCTGGTAATCTCCATACCTCTGCGATGAAGCATAATTTCAAAGTGTTGCACTTTTGGCACTTACCTCCCATGAGACTTTCCAAAATTTTCTTGGGATACTCCCATCTCTGCCCCAGACTCTGTGGTCAGGGGGGTTCATGGTACCACATGTTGTGGTCATGTCCAAAAGTAAATGTTTACTGGTCTGAAGTCCTCAGTTGGATCAAAGACACAGTGGCTTTATCCCCAAACGTTGAACCTTTACAGGTTCTCTTGGGCATCCCGGATCAGGATAGTAATGACCTAAGATTGCCAAAAATGTGATGCTGAGAGAAAGGATGGTGGCCCTAGCCTAGAAATTGTAAGACAACTCCATATCTTCCAAAAATGACTGGATGATATTTGTGTGTAGTCAAGTAAAACCAAATAATCCACATACAGGAGGTATGGGGTAGAAAAGGCTCCAAATCTTGGAGGATAGATATTAATTTCTTCAAAGGACGATCCAATATCAGCTATATAAGCATTAAATGGGAAAGAGACCAGAATGCATCCCTACCTTAGGCCCCTCTCATTCCTTATCCAACCTGAAATATTTCCAATGGCATCCAATCTAACTTTTAATCTAGTCTCAGAGTGAAGAGCATTCAGCATGTTAAGCAGCGCAGGGGGACACCCCTGAGATTTTAACTTTGGCCACAAAAGGGTCCGGTTCACACAAGCAAATGCCTTTCGTATATCGAGAAAGGAGACAAAAAATCTGTCTTTTGGTTACCTGGGCCTGTGTCATCAAGAGCAATATATTATGGCAATTCAGGAAAATATGTATCCCTTTCTTAAAACCTGATTGGTATATGTTGCTACACAGTGGGATGCTTATTTGTTTGAGTAAGTAATTCAAAACCAATTTTGAGAAAATGTTATACGACCCATCTAGTAGTGAAATAGGTTGGTAATTTACTGGGTCCAACCTAACTCCTGTCTTATAGATAAGGACAACTATAGCATCCCTCCAGGAGGCATGCATTGTCTTTATTTCTCTAATATTGTGTAACAACTCTGATGTTAGAGATTAAAGAATTCACCTAAAATGTACCCTTCCTACACAATCAGGTTAACAGAAAATCTAAGCGCCTGTTAGAATTCAATGTTGGGTTGGCCATTCTCCGTGTAACCCATATTACCCCTCACAATGAGTTCAGGTTGCATCAGAAAGAGTTCCCAACTCAATTCTTACTTAGTCTCTAGCGGGAATAAGAGTGTGGGAGGCAGCAATACTGTTAGCAAGAAATATGCCATTTGGAGTATCAGGGGTGTTGAGAAACATGAAGGGGGAGATATACGATGGTGAAATGGGTATGTGGTAGATCAGAATCAGAAGACGGACAAGGCGGCATGTTCTCTGAATTCTACTTTATTCAACAGAAAAAAGGCATAGCCTTTCCCTAAGACTCTTCTTAAAAGAAATAAGTAAAAGGGTGTTTGTCAGGATGTATTACATAAATAAAGTCTTTGGTCTGGCATCCTATTCTAATCTAGTTTCTCTCTCTACCTCTGAAAAGTAAAAAAACACAAATACAACTCAGACATACTTTAGGCAACTACCAGAGAAAAGGGGCACTGGCTGGTTTCTGACCACCACCCTTGTGTCTCTTTACCATAGGCCCCTTTGCCTATGTGCACAGTCCTAAACATGCAGTTTGTATCATTCAGTCTATCTTCTCTCAAATTGGGTTTCTCAGTCTTTCTCCCTTTGGGGAAACTTTCCTCTGTGCTGCTCCTTCTCCTCCAGTTGGGGTTCTTTCAGTCACGTTCTATCTGCTCCATGGCACCTCTCCTTTCCTAACCCCACACTGGGGGTTTTCCTTTTTTTCCATCCCCACTCTGGGGTTTCTTGGAACTCTCCCCAGTCTTGGGAAACTCAATATCCTCCCCACTCTGGGGTACATCTTCCACTCCCTTGCTTTACTCCCCTCCTCCAGCCCCCTGGAGCCACAGTGTACCTCCTGCCGTGTAGTGCTCCTTGGGAGGAGTATCGGGTCTGTCGGATATGGAGTCACTTACGAAAATCCTTAACTGGGTTCCGTGTAGGACCCTGCAGTTTCTTGCTGGTCTGCAGCTGTGGTTTTCCTCTGGATTTGTCTCTCGGTGCTTCCAGGGTCCTAATACTCTTCGCTGCTCCATGCTGGGCCATTCCGACTACATGACTGTTAAGTGCTGCTGCCATTCCGCGGCTCTGTCCGTGACACTGACTGCGTCCTAGGAATCCACCTTTGGCACACTCACTCTCTGCCTTGCCCCACCTCTGACAAGGCTTCTGACTCCCTCAAGCGCTGCAGGCTTTTTCTCACGCCTCTCCAGATGGGCTCTTTGACTGGTGCTCCTCCAGGGGGCCGGGCCATCTGCTGCTCTACTGTTTTGGTGGGGGACTGGCAATAGGTGGGGTCAGAAATCCAACCAGCCATTAAAAAAGGGGGTTCAGAATTCTCACACATCTCAGCTCCCACACAGCCAATAAAGGTCTTAGGGGCTGGGGGACGGGGAGGTGACTTGTGTCCCTTTCTGGGGTGTTGCTGTCTCCTCAGGGGGTGTCACTTTCAATGGGATCCCCCTTTATCTCATAGAGGATGTTTAAGTAGTGGGTTACCTCCCTAGTCCCGAAGGGTTTGGCTTCCCCTATCAGGAGAGGGTAAATAATTCTTGGAAAGGTCACATGTATTATTTGGTCACACTGTTAGGCTTTGCTTGATTTATGCTCCGAATGAGAATCAGCACCTTTTCTTAACTCGTTTATTACCTGTAGTTTCAACATTCATAGGAAGAGCTGATAGTAGGAAGTGATTTTAATATGGTACCTGACCCTATCGTCGATACATATTTATTGCCATCTCAAACAGACTTCAAAAATGTCCTTGCCCTAGTCAATTACCTCTGTGAACTATGCTAAAATGAGGTTTGGGGGTTCCTACATCCTAGAGAGAAAGACTACATTAATTATCCTGTGCTCATAGAGGATTTTCACTAATGCACATGTTACTGTTCTCCACACAGCTTATCCCATATAATTCTGGAGCAATAATTGAACTTAAGGCCATTTCTGATCATGCCCCAGTACATGTTGCCATACGTGTAACTAGGGCATCCACCCCCAACATCGCCATTATAAGTTACATGACCCCATCCTCAGTGATCCCTTATTACAAGAGGACATAGAAATAGGGCTAATCATAAGCTTGTCCATACATTGTGGAAACTTGAATCTAAAAACGAAATAGCTGCTTTGAGAGATGACATGGGAAATTTGAAATATGGGCAAGATGGAAAAGGGGGAATCTTAATGAACAATTTCACCACTATACTATATGAATAGTCTAGATTTAAGATCAGCTATAATATCTTCATTCAGTGCATTTAGCCAAACTAGAGGATCAAAGTCGATCAGTGGCAGGGATGCCTATCTCTGTGGTGGAGATTAATAATGCAATCTTAAACCTCTGAAACAATAAAGCCCCTGTGCCCTATGACTTTTTGGCCCTTTTCTATAAAACATGCAAATCACAATTGGTTGGCCTATTGGAGAAGCTATTCAATTCCATTGCTTCATCATGCCCACCAACTCTCACAATATCTGAATTAATTACACCATTCCTGTTCAAGCCAGGGAAGGAGGCAAGTGCATTTTGGTCAGACCCGCCCTTTAAATATTGATGCTAAAATATACTCCAAGGTCCTAGTTTATCGAACTTGCATTTGTCTTGCCCACGTTGACAGGCCTGGATCAAACAGGGTTTATGTTAGATTGTAGTGCAGAATACGATATTGGAGGGTAGTCAATCCAGTGGTATTCCAGGCACAAGCATTTGGGATTTCCATGGGTCTATTAGTGTTGGACCCCCACAAGGCATTTGATAGACACAACTGGAGTTGTATTTGCAAAACACTTACATGGTTTGGGCTTGGGCCGCGCTTTCTTTCCTTGCTAACTTTAAGACCCCCTCCATCAAGCTATGTGTTAATGGTATTCTCACCACTCCATCCCCATATCGAGAGGTTCTAGACAGGGCTGTCCCTTGTCCCTATCAATTTCTGTGCTATTTATGTAGCTGCTTGCCCAGAGAATTAGATTAAATAAGGATTTCAGGGTGATCCCATGTAAAAATAGAGATCAAAAAATATCCCTATGTGCCGACGATGTTTTGTTTAGACAATGTTTTGTTTAGTGTGCCTGAGGTTTTTAGAACCCTTCCCACTACAGAAATTTGAAGAGGTTTCTGTTTTTTCTGTAAATCACTCTAAATCCAATTAGCTTAATATTGCAATACCCTCAGACACTGGAGAGAATAAAAGATTAAATGTACCACATAAGCTTTAGATTATCTTGGTGTCAAAATGACCCTTGTATTACAATATTTGTTTGCATATAATGTTGTCCCTTAGTTCCGCAAACTACTGCATGACATGGAAAGATTTTCAACTCAGGAGGTGCCTTGTTTGGGACGAAAAACAGCAATCAAAATGAATTTAATCCCTTGACTTCTATGCACATATCTAGCGTAATGATTAGGATCTGGCCTGCATGACTGCATTCAGTGCAGCAACAGCCTTTTTAAATTGATATGGGCTTGTAGATTACCACAAATAAAGGCAAAGATAATGACTAGCCAAATTCAAGTGAGAGACTAGGATTACCAGACGTTAGGAGACATGTTTGGGCAGCCCAATCACGCAATATTTCTGTGGAAGAGGCAGAAGTGGTTTTCCGGTTGGGTGGCGCTAGGGCAGGGCAAACTTGGTAATCCTTTACACTGGCTCCCATTCTTGAGTCCACCCACGGGAGCCATAAGTGGGACCCTGCTCCACTCTACCGAGACAACACTTTATAACTTGGACAGAGCACATGGGGGGGGCAGAAGGGAGGGCTTAGTCCATTTTCTTTAATTTCTGGGAATACTGATTTAACGCTGCTTCTACATAGAGTGGCATTTTATTTTATTTTTGTATTGGTTATTTGTAATGCACCCATACAGCAACATGGTGTTTCAAGGCGCATCAAGACAAGGGTGGGGTACAGGGGAGAAAATAACAAAAACAATAAAGTTCCTATTAGGTCTTGATACATTTGTTTTGTGCAAGTAGAATAAGAAAATTAGGGGAGAAGGGGAGGTGTAGTAGCTAGGAGAAGAAAAAGGGGAAGACAGACGGTAGGAACCCTACTAGGTCATGAGACAATTCGGGGCGTGCGCAAGTGCTGTAAAAAAGAGAGGGGAGAGGGAGGGGAAGTGTAGGTAGGGGAGGAACAGGGGAAGACAGGCAGTAACATCCTTACTAGGTCATGAGAACATTCGGGGCTTGCAAGTGCTGTTACAGAAATAAGGGGGGAAGGGGAGGTGAAGGAAGGGGAGGAAGGAGTGAGATGAGAGAGGGAAGAGGGTCCCATTAAGTGCAGATGAACAGGTTCAAGCAAAGCACAAGGCTGGAATGAAGAAACGACATTGGAGTGGGTGCACAATGGGAAAGCCCCACACTCTGCAGAGGGCGTCTACATCACAAATGCAGGTATAAGGTCACATTCATCAAGAAAAGTAAGGGGAGAGGGGGAGGAGGATAATAAGTGCAAGTGAACAGGTACAACACAGCGGAAGGCTGGCAGAAGAAGAAAACCAATGGATTGGGTGTACACTTTGGGAAAGTCTCACCTCGTAATACAGGGGGCTACATCAAATATGTAGGCATAAGTACGTAACATGCAACATTGTAGTAGGTGCATGCATACATTGGGAAAGCCTTGCCTTATAGTATAGGGGGCTACATCAAATATACATGTATAGCCAGGTAAAGTGAAACATTGCAATGCATCAGTTCATGGAGAGGTGGGAAACATCAAGTATGCTAGTACAAGTAGTTACGGATAGGCAAAGAAACAAGAAAGTATGAGTTGAAATATGGTAGGAACAGAGGCAGCACAGGGCTGAAAGCAGAGTCAACGTCAATGGTTACAAGCAGATGAGAAATGATGCAGCGCAAGCTAAAGCAAAGTCCGGATCTGTGGTACCAGGCAGGTAAGAGGAGACTTCACCAAACAGCTGGGTACAGAAGTCAATGGAAACCTATAGTGGGTAGGGTGCAGAGGCAGCAGTTAAGCGAAATATAAAGACAAAAGTAAAAGTAGTTGCAGCCAGAATGCAAAGCCTGTAGTGGGAACGTAGTGCGAGATTTTTTAGTAGAGGCAGTCAGAAGTAGGCGGTGGAATACAGCAGGCTGCAGTGACGTGGAGCGGTGAGGTAGGGAAGGCACATGCTGGTGGGGTCACAACCTGAAGGCAGAGGGTTGTGAGAGCCACATCAGTTGGACCGAGGGTGCTAGAAGTCTCAGGGTCAGAGCGCGGCCGCCTTAGTCGTTAAGCAAGGCAACGAGGCAAGAGTGCGTTGTTAGCAGATATAGATACTGCCACAAGTTATTGGCAGTAGTGCACAGCAGACATAGAGAGAGCGAGGGAGACATGGGGCCTCATTATAAGTTTGCCAGTCCGGTAGTAACGGTGGAGTAATGGGGAGTAATGAATACCGGCATCCGGCAATGGGGACGGACCGGGTCCGCCAGAGTCTGAATGTCCAGCTGGTGGTGATGGCTGATTGAAGGGAAGGACCCCTCAATGCCCGGACAGGCCCAGACAGGGACCATGTCCTTCTCCTGGGTCCTTTCCACAGGGGCCGGCTTCACCTGACGGCTCCCCGCCAATAGGATATTTAAACAGACATCAGCCAATGCGAGGCACTGAGGGCGGTGCATGGGCTGAAGCAGCTCAATGAACAAATGTAGACTTTGGATACGCCGTCTTGAAGGAGCCGAAAATGCTCTGGTGTAGGTAGGGTAGCCACTGCAGGCCCACGATCAGGGCGGCTCCACCACCATGGCTATGGGTGGTCAGAAATCGCATGGTGGTGGAGCTGCACAGGGAGGGTGGAACGGATGACCATTTCACAACTATACAAAAGGGAGGATCCCCTTATGTTTGTGCATTGTAAGGGGGTTTTTCACATGACTAAGGGGGAGAGGTTCCGATATACAAAGATCTGCAACTGGATATCAGATTCTCAGGTGAAAAAGGCACACACCCGATGGGTAATGCTTCTTAAGCTCACCTTCTAGAATAGCCTATTTAAAGGACAAATCCCCTAAAGTACTGGATAGGGCTGACCAATTAGATAAATTGTTATACATGAACAAAATGGGACAAAAAAGTGGGAATACCAATTGACTATAAATCACGGAGCAACATAGGGACAAGGATGCATAAATCCTCTACTTTGTAGGCGGATTTATGGAATCCGCCTACAAAGTATGCTTCCGCAGTTACCAATTCCCAGTTCGGATTTATACAATTATCTCCAGTCACCCCTCACTATAAGGGAGAAATTGTGGAATAGAAGGAACACTGCCTCAAATGTGGTGGTCTTCTTACAGATCTGTAAGGAGATCCCAGCCAAAATAATTAGAATTTCAACACCTATGAACCCAGTGGTCATAGTGCTGAGGGATGCAGTATAGGACATTTATACCCCAGTCCAGAAACAACCGTTAGCGGCACTTTTTCCGGACCGGGTCACTCCGAGTTTGTTGGTAGGGGCTGTTTACTACCAGCAGGCCTGACCTACTGCCAGGTCAGGCCTGCTGGTAGTAAACAAACCCTACCAGCAGAAACATTTCTGAAGCACCGGCACTGTTAGTAACGGTGCCGGTGCTTCAGTGTTCCCATTCATGGGAATGGGAACATACCGTTCCTCTGCCACCCGCAATATCCCGGTAATGTTTGGTGCAACAGTGATTTTGATATCACATCAGCTAGACTGTGGGTAATTAGATGCTAGAAAGACCCCAAAGTCCCAATGTTAAATATGCGGTGGGGTAAAATATTGGAAACCATAGAATCAGAGAAAATTATGGCAGTTTTAGAGGGGAACTTTCCAAAATATATTCAATTAGTACCCGGCACGGCGAATTCACGGGATACACTTTATGTGGATTGGCTTGTTTCCGAGCCATACCACAGTGTAATACCGTGGACGCACGTACGTGCTTCGCGCGCTGGGTACACTGATGTTTCCCATTTATTACTACGGAGCAAGTTTGCCCACAACGGCGCCCTGTTGCTCCGTAGTAATGAAGCAGTACGTGCGTTCTAGTGTTCCTTGAACTAACGCATACTGCTGCAGCGCCTTTTCAAACAGCAAAAGAAATGACGCTTGAAAAGGTTACATTAGTATCCCGGGGCTACAAATGCCGGAATACTAATGGCAATACTAATGGCAATAAACGCCTCGCCGGTGGCCCATAACTGCCTAAAGGTAATGCCTCCAGGGCCCCTGTTAAGGCCCTCGCGTGGGCCCTCGGAGCATTACCTTAGGTGGTAGTGGGCCGCCGGCTACTTGGTTATTGCCTTAATATATCTCCCATTCTTGGAATGCCATAGGAACAGCACTCAATACATATTTAAACTGTTATACGTGATTTTACCGAAGATTTTTTTCGAGACATTTTTTACCGTAACATTTTTAGCGAAAAAATACGAATTTCTACATTATTTTCCATTTGTGGGGCTCGCCCCCCCAATCCCTCTATTTCCCCATGCTTTGTAAATGTGACAATTTGGCAACATGAGGCCTTGATTTATGGAATGGAATTTTGCACCTATTTATTGTAAATCATTTGCAGTTTTGTATGATAAAATCTTACCATCCTAACAAAGTTAATTTATTCTAACCACGAAATATGAAATAAAAGTTTATACAAAATAAATATAAACTGAAACCAAAGAAATAAATTGTTATCCACTGGAGGTTCCCATGGCTATCATATTACATACCATGGGTTGTATGTCTTCTGTGTGTTCCAAACCTGTATATGCATATTTTGAACATGCAATCCATCATTATGCACATTTTGAAGATAATATACGTGTGTATCATGAATTGTATCTGTGTATACATATTAAATGCCTGTTGTATGTATATATTGTGTGCAAGTGTATCCAGAGTGTATTGTGCAGCGGCACAGTCATTGATATACTTTTGTAGGTATATATTTGTCGGAAAGGCAGTGTGTGGTGTGTTTTAAATATGTGAGTGGTGGGATGTGTGTGAATGTATGTAGTATATTCGTAGTGTGTGTGTCTGTATGCACAGTAATTCACTCTATAGTCAATCTGTGCACAGTCGTTCCATGTATATTCTCCAAGTATGTTATCTATGTGTGTTGCCTCTGTGTAGGGGGCTCACTTTTTTCTGAGCATATTGTAGGTGCATATGTTATTTCTGAGCATGCTGTTGATGATGGTGCTGCTATGTCATCCACAAACAAAAATGTTTGTGGTCACTCTGGGCCTACTTCACAGGTGCACAAATAATGGAGTGCACTCAGAGTGCTGTTAGGTTGGGAGAGACTAATGTTGATGCCTGATCCTCCATTTTGAACGTTTCTGCTGTTCCACGAGGTATTGGCTATAGAACTATATCGAAGCCTTCCAGCTTTATATCGACATGAACTTTGCGGACCTTGAAGCTTAATTGTATTCCTTTCCTTATTTTATCCTAAATTCGCTGTACATTGCGAGAAATAACAGTGATATCCTTTTAATTCACTTGGTCATGCCCCCTGCATGACAGCCTAAATACAATTGTGCATACGCACCCCAATGGAGTGCACTTAGAGTGCTGTTAGGCTTTTAGGGTGGTAGTGGGGTAGTAGAATCCAGTGGCTAGTGCGTTATAGGTGTTTGTTTTTAGATAAGACTTGTAATTTCCCGGTGATTTCAAACTGTATTTTTGGCTCAAGTAGGGTGTACTTGTCAACTTAGTGATTATCAGATTATGCCTGCCGCTACAAAGAGATATCAACTACAGAGAATGGTAAAAGTACAACTAAAAAGCCTGACGTTGTAGTAAGGGCAAATAGACTGATTGTTAAACAAAAAAAAGCATTGACAACAAAGCTCAAAAAGAGAGGATTTCCTCTGGTATTATAGTAACAACTATTATGAAACAGAGCACGACTCACCTGGCACAAGACAAGCGTACATCCTACTGGAAGCCAAGTATTGGACAACTGGTAACACCTACTATAATGGTGACAGAAGTGCATCAAGCGGAAATGCTGTTGAAAACCAAGGATATACCTGATTGTGTGCCTACTGACAATAATTCACTTCTAAATATGTGTTTCAAGTTAAAGAATATCACTGAGTCGCTGAAGGAGCAGGCCCTCAGTGTCTCGGGGGTAATGTATTCAGGGAAGATACTCCAGGTGGGTGAGACTCCGACCACTAATATAGATAGCCCACCAAAATTAAGTGAAATTGCTGCTAAAGCTTTTACTTCTCCACACATAGATGAGAACTCCTCCTTTTCTGTCTTAGAGACTTCTGGGGAGGATATATTTGGTGAGCCTGAACATCTAAACATTTTGAAAGCTTTATTTACTACGTGCAACTCCATGTTTAGAGACCAACGACTTCTAAAAGAAGCTTTTGGTAAGTTGGTGGATGTTATACTTAAAATTGCTGACTCTGTTCCGAGTGTAGAGGTTTCGGAAGGGTTAGTCGCTAAACAGGGAGAAATAGCAGAGATATCTATGAGGGGGAAGTCTAACTTGGATTGCTTGAATGCTGAGGAGTCTATTCTCACGGTGCATGACCATAATTTGGGGTACTCAATGGAGGGTAAATCCCCCACTTTGATTGGAGCTGTGGGGAAACCACTGGAAAGGAAAAAGCTTAAATTGGTAGGGAAACTACAACAAAAGAAAAAAACACATTTGAGGAATAGAAAGAAACAAATAAAATGGACAGAATGGCATGACTAAAAGAGTAGATCAATCTCTCGCTGTGACATCCTCAGAAAGATTCTTATGTGTTGAATTGTGGGATAAATAACTATTTTGTGATGAAGGCACTTAAAAAATATATTATTAAACCAGCACTTTACAAAAAAAATACTAGAGACTGCTAAGCTGGGAAAGAAAGGATTAGATAAGATAGAGGGATCTGGGAACCAAGGGTCAGTTGTGATCTGGATGAATAAGAAAAAGGGTAGGCAGGAAGATAAAAATAAAGTGGATCTTATTCAACAATATGAGTCTGAAATTGAATACTTTGATATTGGTGATTGGAGTGGTAAAGAAGCTGCTGAAATATCCCTGGTAATAAGTGTAACAGGTCAGGATATAGAGCAGGGTATAACATATATTTTATGCCCTTTTTGGATAAGAACTACAAAGATTAACATTGTGGATAATTATGTGCAGAGTCCTTTCCTGAATAGGAGGAATATGTTGGAACTACTGCATCAGGTACTGGATCTGACGGCGATAACTACTAAAGATATAACATTAGAAGAAATACCTGCTACTGCCCGTGAGTCAAACTGGTGTATATTGCATTTGGTGTCTCCAATTGTCTCTGAATGCATATTGATATATGCAAATGTATTTAGGGAAATGGGTTATGAAATTATAAGATTGAATGAGGAGAAATCCAGATTGGCTGATAAAACATCAAAACAAACTAAGGGAATGAAGCACGATGTCGAGTCAAAGAGTATGGA
This sequence comes from Ambystoma mexicanum, assembly GCF_040938575.1. Lineage (NCBI taxonomy): Eukaryota > Metazoa > Chordata > Amphibia > Caudata > Ambystomatidae > Ambystoma > Ambystoma mexicanum. The sequence goes on along the minus strand of NC_090935.1, from coordinate 617,773,107 downwards.
AAGTATGGTTAAAAAATGGTAGAAGGTTTACATGCTGAAGGAGTTCTTGTGTCTCCAAGTGGTAACATGAGTTTGCTTACAGATGATGATGATGAAGTAGATTGACAGAAAACTCAGAATCATAATAGAATTGATATCCTGACATATGAATGCTTTGTGTCTAATAGCAATGACTTGTCATTTTTGCTGAATGTTGACATGTTTGCATTACAAGAAACGTGCCTAATTCAAGAATTAATACTTGATAGATACCAAATTATACAGCGTAAGGCAATGAGGTCTAAATTTGGTCGTCTGGCTGGGGGCTTGATGTTGGGGCACAAAATCATTTAAGACTGCAAGAATATTGTCCTTTTGGCAAATATCAGTCGGTCCTTGCAGCCACATTGGAGTGTAATTTAAACCTCATAGAACAAAATATACTGGTAATTAACATTTATAACCTGCCCAATGATCAATGTACGTTTATGGTCATTGAGGTTCTGGAGAAAATAATTGATGAGTGAAGTAGGGACAATGTTAGCTCCTTACTTTATTACTATGGGTGATTTCAGCTGTGCAAGATTTGGGCCGGGTGATTCCAATTTAGCGTTGTCTCTAGCCACAACAAAAAAAACAATTGGGCGTCATTCTCTTGCAAGAACTGGAAGAGAATTATAGGCCTATGGCTCTACGGGGCCCGTTTGTATATACAAACCAGTTAATCCAACTGTATGTTGAAAGGTCTGGGTTGGCTAATGCTCCATAAACATGGAGTGTGAGGAATAGTTCATCATGGATAGACTATATTTTTCTTTCCGGTTTTGTCCTTGACTTTGTGTGTCCACTATATCTTATACGCACTCCAGCCAGTGACCGTGTAGTCAAGAGGTTTTCTCAACAATCTGAGGTGGTGGTGATGGAATTTACCTCTAGTGGCAGTGCAATAAACGAGGTGGGGGAGGGGGGTAATACAATATACTGGTCCACTGAGAACATTGAGAGATATATGACTTTTCTTCCAAACTTGTAGGATGAAAAATCATATTTAGGGCATTTGGGGTTATATTGCTTTAATGAGATTTTGGATAGGGCTAAGTACTTTGTGTATACACATTCGACTGGCCTTTCCTGAAAAATTATTATTAGAAGGAAAACTTACGATGTTGCTCTAGCCTAGGCCAAAAAGAACCTCCCTATAGAAATTAAAAGGGTTAAGAGGGAAAATATGAAAGAATGTAGAACGAAGACAATTATACCTAATTTGAAAATTAGATATAAACATGTTGTCAAGCAGCATAGGGCCTCTACATAATCAGTCAATTGGTTCTATGTTTGTAATATACTAAAACACACTGATGGGCGTAGATTATATAGATCGCATTGCAATAACTGTAATGTGGTTAAAAAAGAAATTAACTCAATAAGGGAATCGGTATGGATGGAACATGTTGGTCATTTATACTACCGACCTGATTGTGCTTACGTAAGGAGGCCCTATGCTATTGAGAAGGCTGATTTACACATCTGAAATTTGGATATTGAAACAAAAGGTTATCCAGCTGCCAAATTGAAGCCCTCTAGGTCACAGGGCCTGGATGTGATCCCTAATCTGGTATACAAACACAAGCCTTATTTTGGGCAAGACTATTCTCTGACCTATTTACCAAGATAGTCGATAATGCCTTTATCCCCATCAGCTGGAAAGCCTCTATACTTATTCCAGTATTTAAAAAGGGTGCACAAGATAACCCCAATAATTATGGAATGCTTGCCATGTCCTATGCTTGCTAAAAAATGTGTGCTCTAGCGTTGTTGACTGAATTAAATATCTGGATAAAATGGGTAATTTGTTGTCTAAACAACAAACAGGTTTTAGAAACGTTATTGGCACACTATGTAATGTATGGACACTATGGTATATAGGTTGTGAGAACCTTAAAGATAGAGATAAATCATTATATATTTGTTTTGTAGATTTTAAGGGTGCATTTTACACTGCACAGAGAGATCGTATGGGATAAATTGAGACGATGGAATTCAAATGCCTTATTATTGCACTTTATTCAGGAGTTATATTCGGATAATGTGGTGCAGATATGTTTAAACCAGGAGGGTTGTCTGAGCGTAAGAGTTGCAACTAACCTTGGGCTTAAACAGGGCTGTCCTTTGGCACCAACACTATATAATCTATAGGTTTCGGATCTGGATCATACCGGATACCTTGAATGTCTCATTGATTGAAACGTTTGTATTCCTAGCAGTATCTAATTTTATAAGATGTAAGAGTGGTTTCTCTGTGGAGGGTCTGTTTAAGTTATATAAAACATGCCTTATCCATTGTATGTCGTGTGGTTTAGAGATACTTACTGTAAAAGAGAGTTCTTGGTTAAAATAAATAAAAAGGAAGATATGGTGTAGAGCACTGTGTCTTACGAAGAACACCCAAGTTGAGGGATTGGTTCTTGAACTTGGTTTGATATCTCTAAACACCCAAATGAGAATAAAGATGGGTGTCTTGTATGTACGAATGGTATTTAAACGTGAAGACCATGAGTCACTCTTTTCAGTTTTTTTCGCCATTTTGACAAATAACAGTGCATTAAAAGAATAGAAAAAAGATAATATGTTGTTTTTTAATGAAATTGGTTTCACAATGGATAAGGAAATGCTGATTATTGTGATGGAAAACCAAATGATGTAGTTAGCACATGTTTGGGACAGGGATGCTAATCTAACGATGCTTGCTAAGCATCGAAAATATGCACTTCATGTTAAACAAGGATTTATAGTAAATTCCCCTTGCTCGTACCTTACCAATGATTTTAATACTAGGGTGAGAGGTTCCTTATGATGCTAAGACTTGACATGTTACCAGCTCTACCGAGAATTGGAGCTTGGAAGGGTAGAGTATTACAAAAGGCTATGTAGGTTTTGTAAGGTAGAGATTGAAACACCAAGACACCTATTGATTGGCTGTAGTGAACTGGGTGTAATGTATAATATGGGATATTTTAGGATGAAATATGAACTAAAGATATTTTACATCAGACGAATAGCGGGGCCTAATATTTTTGGGTAACTCAACAATGCTGAATTTCACGGTTTATCATATATGGATGAAAATACAGAATCTATAGGAGAAAAAATGTATAGTCTGTGCCTTTGTATGGATGTTAGAATACATATGGTGTAGGTAACATAGGGACCTTTAGGATTGTTGTACTTGATGGGTTTGAATACATCTCATATTAATGAACGTGGTTGTTAAATGGATCTGGTTGTAAGCACTGTTCTTACATATCTTTTATTTTTAGTTTGTATTGTATTTTAAAGTTATGTAACTGTAAGGATAACAACGTGATTTATATGTTTTATATTTTATATATCAGGTTCTTATATTTTTCTTAGGTTTATTTAACCAAATTAACACAGTAAAAAAAACTTCACAGGCCTGAATGACACACACATTTCTGGGATTTTAAAAAGTCCATATCTCAGGTTTGCCTCATCCGATTTTGAAACATTCTGTGGTGCACACGTTTCCCAGATAAGGGCAATTGGTGTGCAGAAACTCTCAAGAAACAAGGCAAACAATTTCAACATGTGTCCAGAAGTGGTCTTTTCTTTGGTCTATGGAAATCCTTATGCAAAGATACTATTTTTCAACATTAATTTTCTACCTGAAAACATGAATGAAACTTTATCAAAGTTGGCATGAGTTTTTAGATGTGATCACAACAGTTGCTTTCTGAACTTTCATGAACAAGGGCAGAAGGTACATACGAAAATGTTTTCTCATTTTCCTATGTAAAGTGTAATGTAACCTTAATTATAGTGTTGTTACTGTGACACAATACAATTCACATGTAGGAAAGAAGCTCCTAAAACGAATGCAGCCACGAGTGAACTCATGAAAAAAATAACATTTTGATGATTAATAAAGAACTAGAGAGTCTGCACTGACTAGAAATATGAAGATGGTGGGAGCTTGCAGCATCAGAAGTGTACATACAGCACAAAATGATTGTTAGTGGCAGGAGATATTAACGTCTCCCTGTTATTCAGATTTAAGAAAAAAATCTGTTATCAGAAAAGGAAATGAATAACCAATTGCTCAACACAGAGGCTATTTTGATTTAAAATACAAAGGAGGAACATGGATTGATTCAAAGTGAAGAGGAATCACTACACTACTAAGGAGGCAGTGAAAATGTTTTACAGAAAATGGAAATCAATCTAGCTAAACATAGGGGTAGAATTACACACAGGAAGGCATGAAAATGTATGTGCCATCGACATTATTATGGAGATGGGCACATATATACCTTTGTGGGAAGATATGATTATATGAATCATAATTACCAAAAGTAAAAATGTTCCCATTTACAAAAACACTACCCACGGGTCATCAGAGGCTAAACCGAGTGATGAACTATCACAACCAGTCCCAAGAATTGTTTATCTTGGGCAGAAATGAATTTAGATCAGAAAAGAACAAGCGAGGAACACTGTATGCTGCCTGGGCAATTGTTGACGTAAACTATTGCCAATAGACTTTGGCTAGACCACTACACAGAACCCTTGCTGTCAGCTCTGAAGAAAGCAATGTCAATCTTAGTGAGAGGGTACGGAAAAGGTCAATGCTGTATCAAAATCTAACTTCTTTGTATCGCATGACTGTCCTGATGTTAAAGCAACATGAGAACAAGTTGTAGACTCTGTCCTGACTAAACCACTGCACTTTGAATACAGTGACATAGCACACAATTTGAGGGCACCCACAAGGCAAGCCTAGCAACAAGGCACAGGCCACGCCAAACTCTATGCCAGCCTGGATGACCGCCGTGCATGATGATCATACTGCTGCAGGAGCCCGCCGCACACTGCACCAGGTGAATGATGTAAGTATGTGTTGTAATCTAACCTTACTTCTTTTACCTAGCATTGAAACAATGTGGCTGTGCCTGGCCCCTGAGTCCGGACATTAAAATGTACCAGCCAAATCTGTGCGTGGCCAGTAGTCTTTTGCACAGTAATGGTACCATGAGAATACATGCTCATGCTGGCTCTGTCAATATCCCAGTATCCCTATGTGCGAACATTCTCTTGTTGGCTCAGCCCTTAATGCCAATAAAGCTCTCCTGTCACAGGGAGAAAACATGTTACTGCGGCTGCACAAATACTTGCCCAACCTCCACACCAACATGTAAGATTACTCTTTCTGTTGACTTTGCCCTCACTGCCAGTAAAACATGCAATGCTACAGTAAGGACTCATTCCTTTGCTTAACTGCACAAGTGCCCCTAAACCCCTATGCGAGCACAAAATACCATGCCACAGAAAGAAAATGCCCAGTCTGCCTGCCCCATGTACTATAAACTCTCCACCAAACCCCCCCTTCATGTAATAACATTAATCAAGTTGACTTTGCCCAATAATACCAGTAAAACATGTAAGAAAATGTACATGCTCCAATGCCCCTTTCCCGGGCCCCAGCATTGCATGCACACATCTATGCCCCTTCACACACCAGCCATTCACCCAGTGGCGGCTGGTGAATTTTTTAATTGGCGGGACATAAACATTTCCCACAAATGGAAGATCTGGAGGGGATTTTCCCGACCGCTACTGAGAAACATTTTTGAATAATGCGTTAAAATGGTGCATTATACAGCACATTTTCTGTGAAAAATTGGCTAAAATGCCAGACAGTTTGCAATTGGTTTTCTAGGGCAACTCCAATCTGAAAATCCAACAGATGAAACTTTGACCAGAGTATATGCCGGTATAAAAAAATGTTCATGCTAGCTGTGTGGTGTCCAGTCATTTGGTCGACTACAAACTGGTCGACTGCAATTTGGTCGACGTCATTTGGTCAAAAACCAAATGGTCGAATTTTTTTTTTTTTATTTATATATGTGTTTTGTGGGTTTTCGTGTAGAAAAAAAAAAAGAAAGAAAAAAAAGGGGGTTGGACCAGTCGACCAATTGTTTTCGACCAAATGACTGGCAACCTTCTGTGTCTATACATATCTATGATGGCTGCACCAAAATATGACAGTATTCCCATATAAGAACATACTCATGTTTGCTTTGCACATAATGCCAGGAAGGATACTATAAGAAAATCTACCTATGCTGGCTCTGCCTTTATACGTCAGAAACCCTGTGTGAGGCTATGTTGGCTTTTCCATTAAAAATGCCATCCCACAATAGGAAAACATGTCCAGACAGGCTGCACCAAAATCTCAATCTAGCCAGGTAATAACACTTATCATGCTTGCTTTATCATAGATAACCAGTTAAAAAAAAATATGCCATGCAACAGTAAGAAATGGCTAGACTGGCTGCACCAAAATGCATGTCTAGCCACATATTAACACTTATCATGATTGTTTTATTGTAAATACCCAGTAAAATATGTCATGCTACAGAATGAAATGGCTGGACTGGATGCACACAAATGCCAGACTAGCCACGTAATAGCTTATCATGCTTGCCTAATTATCAATGCCCAGTAAAAAATGTCATTCTACAGTACAAAATGGTTAGAGTGGCTGCACCAATATGCCAGTCTAGCCACATATTAACACATAATATGCATGCTTTATCCTGGATGGATGTCCATTACAAATCCGCAAGTAGTGTACCTCCAACCCCTGTCCCTGCCCCCTCCACTCCCCTAAATCAGCTCCTCGGTAGCAAGCTTAGCACAAACACACACACACCCGTTCACAGAGCATTAACTCACTCATTTACTCAAACCATTCACTCACTCATTCACACACACATGGCCACAAACCTTACACTTGCTCCTTCACACATGCACCCATAATCATACACTCACTCATTCATACACACATTACATAATATATAACACACCCTTGCATGTACGCAGACATGCATACATACATCTTAAACATGAACACACACTTACAAAAATAAATATTCAATTGTTTTCCTTATCGTGTGTTTCCGAATCTGTCTTCCCCAAGCAGCTCTTCTCCAGAAAGACTTCCGGCGGCCAGCTCCTGTGCTCCAGACTCCACCACGCCGACAGGAACCAGGAAGTAGGGAGAGCTTCCTGGTTCCTGTCATGCGCATTGGAGCTGGAGGACTACACAACTGAACATTTCTTTCTGATGTCGTAGAGCATACGCCGCTCATCAGTCATGCGTGTCTCTACAGAGAGAGTGAGTAATAAGCTGCGCAAATACGGTGAGGGTATTCAGGCTCAGTCAAGGCGTATATTTTAGGTTTACTGTCACTTAAAAAGACAGAAAGAACAGAAATGAGATTATGCTATACCTACTATAATATAAACGCTTACATTCTCAACATTGGATTAGTCCCCCACCGGTTTTGGAAGTGACATAGAGAATGCTTAAATGGGCTACAATTCATGATGCTCTGTTGATAGAAAGTAGGGTTAGGGGTATAAAAGGGTGGATACTGAAATGTCTGGGCAAAGTTCCACCCCAAAGAACTGACTTTGATACTGTGGAAATGGGGATACAATGAGGATCCATGCATGATCTATTATGATTATTGATTTGAAAATGCACTGTGGATGGAAATTTAGGAGCCACTTGACATTGAAGTTTCCTTTCCTCCATTGCCCAGATGTCTAGACTGTGCTTTAGGATTTGACTCGCCACAAATCCCTGAACCACAGCGTTAAAGCTGTTCTAACCTCCACCCCCAGAAGACAATCAAACACACCTATACCAATACCTCACACTCAATAATAGAAAATGTAATTGTATATCCCTCCTTCATGACTAACTCATGCAATCCTGCATCCTCAACCTGGTGAACACCTGCGGTACATTGTATAACCCAATAATTTCTCCACGGCCTGCCCCTCAGACTAACATTGCTAAAACATAACAATCAGAAACTTGCATTTATAGACAATCACTGATCAATTCCCATAACAGCCCCATGGCCCCTACTTTCAATAGTCCATCCTACATTGCTACGGTAACACCACCATCGTAGCCCTTGTCTTTCGATTAAGAAGCAAGCTCCATTTTCCCTCCGGGTTTTGGCAACAGAAGCTGCAAGATTACATATTTCTCTAGGAACTCATGTGTCACATATGGAGTCAAAAAAGAAGTGCACCTTGGGCCTCATTGCGGGTTTGCCGGTAACCCGCAAGTACTACAGACAAGGTTTCTGGAAAACCCGCCTTACTGTTACCGGCGCCTGATATCCTGGTGCTACCAGGATATTACTGGTGACGGCAATGGCGGTAGGTTCCCATTCCATGGAGTCTGATAGGGTTTGCCCCAATCACCGGCACTGGTAGTACCGGTGCCAGTAAATGGTGCAATTCTTTGCCAGTAGGGGCCTGAACTACCGCAGGTCAGGCCTGCCTGTAGTTCACTGCCCTTACTGCCAAACTTGGAGTGTGCTGATCCGGTAAAAATGCCAGATCCTTTTCCCAGCATTTTTACCATTCTGGCGCATTGTCACATTGAGGCCCTTTGTCTTTGTATTTCACCACATTTTGGCCAGATAGAGCATCAACTACTTCAGATTGCTCTCTCTTCCCTCCATGGAAGGATTAACCCCTTCTCAGCTTCCCTGCTTACCTGACTAACTTCAGGACAGTGCCCAGGTCATGATAATTGATCAATTTAGCAATTATCAGCTTAGGGTTTACACCAGTCAACAAACACAGTTCTAGAGACTGCCAAGCTCACTCAACCTGGAATATAGATGAGAACTTCGACTTGTCCAACAGGTTGGAAAGGAGCACCTCCACACATGTTTTCATATTTCCTGAAGTACCTGACTCTGGCAATAGAAGTACCTGAATCTTATTCCTGTAGGAGCACCCCTCTAAATTGTTGTTCTTCTGGAGTGGATGGTTAACCTTGGAGGTAAGTGCATCAGGTTTCATAGCAATGTTTGCTATGCTTGTTTGAATCTGTAAAAGCAATGGTTTTAATGTTATTGCCTTCGAAGTTTCCACCCACTGCACTTTGCTTGCTAGTGGTTCTCTGTGACTCATTTATATTCTATCGCTACTTCTGGCCCTTGCGATTGAAGTTAAGCTTTGCAGTTGAGGTTAAGAGTAGCTGGAGCATAACCATCTTCCCCTTTTAATATGATTTCAGAGTTGGGGATCTTCTCTGAGATTTCCACGGTTTGTGCCTCCAGCTAAAGCTGGAATTTAAGGGCACCCAGTATTCAGGACATGGGCCCTCATTACGACCCTGGCGGAAATCGCGGTGCTAAAAGCACCGCGGAGCACGGCGGAAAGCTGCCGATAGCGCCATGGAGGTTGGCGGATTTTCCGCCCCATGCCGACCTTGGCGCGGCGGTAAATCCCCATTCCCCATTTTACCCTTCCCCATTCCCATTTTTGCCCCATAGGGTATAATGGGAGTGGGGAAGGCGTTAATTGCGCCACCGCAAAATACGGTGGCGTAATTAACATCAAGGTCCCGTAGCGCCATGGATTTCTCCGCCCGGAAAAACCAGGCGGAAAACGTTCCATGGCGCTACGGGAACTCGTAGTAGGGCGGACGGGTCCGCCGCGATTAACGCTGGCGTAAACCCACTCCGCCAGGGTCGTAATGAGGGCCATGGTGTTTTATGCCAAATTAAAAAAATACATTACTTTGTTTAAAGTAATGTAGGCGCCACAAAGTCGAGAGGTATTGTTTTGAAGCATTCAAAGTTTACATATGCAGACTATACAACTGACAAGGATCAGGGTTCTTTGAAATCTCGATTGGCTAGAGGGTGAGCTGAAAGTAACACAGGGGAATCTGGAGATGCTGAACTTAGATAAGGGCAGGCATGGATGCATTTAATGAACATTTCTTGGTAGGAGAGTTAATGGGAGAAATTATGGAGACCGGGAAAGACCGGTAGGTTGCTCGCTTGGGTAGTACAGGGAACCACAACATTTTCTAATTAAGCAATACGCCCTGAGATTGATCTGGGTGAGTACTAAGGCTAGAGTTCACTAGGAGCACCAGATCGCAAAGGATATTGTTTAGCAGCTCAGACACAATATACTTCATACTGGTATGAGATTGATAGGAACATCCTAATGTAATAATGGAGACTGTTACCGCAGCTCTGGCTACCGATAGAACAGCAATTGTGTAGGATGCGGCTGAGGTCAGGATGTGATTAACACGGTACTCATAATTTTGGCATGGAGGCGACTTTTCATGGAGGGAAGAGGTGCGTAAAGGCCTCCATATGTGATATCCCTAGTGTCCCATTATCACAGGGGGCAGTTTCTGAAAAATGATGACTGAATGGGATTGGGAAATCTGGGGAATTACATTACAATTAGGAATTCTTATCAATGGACAGCTTCAAAGAGAATGGTGACATGACTCCACTCGAACGTTTTGAATGTACAAAAGCTATGAAACACAGTGAAAAAGATGTGGACATCTTTCTCAGTTCAATGTCAAATGTTCCTGTCATTAGATATTATCTTTGCACAGATTTGTTGCAACCCTCTATACAAATTCTAGGTAGAAAGCTTCCCATTGCTCCCTGCATAAGTAGAATCATGACCTATGCAAAGATATGACTGAAGGACAGTGGGCATGTATCTGTAGAGAAATGAATTGCTATCTGTGAGTTAGAGGCATAAATCAATAGCGTTTATATATGTGCATTAGTATTGTACACCCACTCTCTTCAGCAAGCTGTACACAGCGTGCCAGGCCTCTTGCAATATATTTACAAAGGAGTGGCGAAGCCCCTCTACTGAGAATGAACATGGGTCAAATACCTGGATCTAAGGATTTTCTTCCACTCAGGAGGGTCTACAACCATGTTTTAGCTCACTGCATCTTTCACAGAGGAGAAATGTCAATGTGCATATCAGTCTTTGTCCCACCCACAAGTGCAGTCCAACACTGAAAGGCTAGGCAATTCTCCTCTGTGCAAGAGCACCATCAGCACCCCCAGCCCTGTGCTCCGGCTTTGTTGGGCATTCTCAGTCAGGTGAGGATGAGCTTCTGTAAAGCACAGTGAACAAGGGGTCCACGTCTGGATTACCCTGGGTTATTAAGGGTGAAATCCCAAATTTTACAAAATTTCAAAGGAGTGCAGAATATATGCAGCTGTCAATCAGTAGTGTTGGCAAATTGTAAACCAAGGCATCGTGGATATTGCCAATAATAGAGGATCAAACGGGTCCTGGGTTATGTCTATTTGGATATTCCAGGCATGTTAAAGATGCAGGACATGCATTATGTTAGTGCTTTTATTGTCAAAGATATGTTTAAAGGCTCAAATCCAATTCCAACTGATATAAAAGAGTACACTGCAAAACATTGATGGGCTGGTGCACTGATGAAGGATGTCACCTCTTTTTATGAAATCAGCTCCTGTTTTAGTTTAAGCTGTAGTACCTATCATCACTACAACATAATTAATGTTTTATTGAGAGAGGAGAATCAAGGGAGCACCAGGGCGAGCCAACAGTTTCAAATACGTGCCTTCCCCATTTTGGAATTATGCAAAAAAAATTTAATGCAGGGTTTCAGGTTTTTGAATTGAAACTCAATGTTTGCTCTGACACAGCAAAAAGTCCACCTATATTTAAGTACAATGCTTGAAATATTTGTTATTTTTACCAGAGCTATTGATTCATTGTAAATGAACAGCCATATTGCATTTTGATACTTCAAACAATAAGAAATGCTACAAATATACTTTGGAAGTGAGGGTTTCTAGTTAATGTAGTTACACCTATGGATACCTTGAATGATTTTCTCTTTGAAATAGGAAAAGGAAGTGTGTTCTGCTTTTTTTACTGATTAACTGGAATGATACATGGAATTGGTGACATTTCAAGCTGGCTGAGGAATCATTGGTACACTACTCTATGCCCAATGATAGATACATATTATTACGAATCATATATTGTTGTGTGATAAATACTGCTATGACACACACACACAACCAAAGAAACACACATCCCAATATGAACTAACGAACATTACCTATTTTGAACAGCAGCGGTCGTGTCAGGAATAAAAAGGACATAGAAAATGCCCAAAAAACGTGTACAATAAATCTGTTCCATTTTGCTATCATTTGTATTAAAAACACCCTCCATTACAATTCAAACATAGATGTAAAATGAAGTTATCAATTACAAAAAAGGCAAAATATATTGTCCCTTTAGTTAACCATCCCAGCAACACTGAATATTACAATCCTCACTAAAATAAAACAAAGTCCAAATTATCGCAACTTTCAAAATATGTGTACTCATCAAAACTTTCATGAAAATACAACATTCTGTGACAAATGTTACTTTATAATAACTGTTACTTAAACATAACCATGCATAAACGTTATATATGCACACAAAAACAAAATATAAAATAATAGGCAAAATTATGAACGCACTTCAAAACATCATCAACAATAAAAACAAATGAAATATAGTGTGAGTTAAGGTTACATCATGTGTGGTTTTAAAGTATACTTTATCTTGTGAGAAGCTTCTGCAAACCTTTACATTGTTATTTCCAATGTTTGTAGATTTAAACTTTCTGTATGTAGTAAACGTAACTGTTTTTCAATTGTCTTTATAAATTCATATGTATAAATATTTTTTTCTATAAAAACTCTATGGCTGAAGGGACATCATAGTTGTGGTGTAAAACAAAAAACACCTCAAATTCACTCGAAACTATAACTCAGCTGCTGCTATTCACTGTTCATGACAGTCCATTTGGACTATGCCTGGTGTTCACCCTGAAATGGAATTAAAAGTGAGCATTACCAGTCTGAGAAACTACTGTTTTTGCTTATCTCTTATTTGGAAGTGTGGCTATGTACAAGTTATTTTTGATCTGAGTGACACCATGAGTAGTGTATGGCGATGGCCGAAACTAATACATTTTTGAGGGGGTTGTTGGTTTACACTGCAACCAAAATGTCCCAGAGAAAAACCATAAGTTTTTCTCTGAATTTCAAAGGTTTCGTTGGATGTTTTAATTATGTATGCTATTATAACAAATGAGCTTACTGAGCATGGCCTGTGCCCATACCCAGTGGTCACTGTGCCTTCAGCCATGCCCCAGACACCTCCAAGCCAACCGTTCTATCTGCTGGGCATGGCGTATGGCTCTGGAATCTGCAACTACGGCTTCACAGATGTTTCTGGACTCTGGAGCCTATGTTCCCTACGCTCTGATTGTACTGGCTAGGGAAGATATTGGAGTAGTCTTAAATATCCAGAAAAACAAAGGTTGAGAATTACTTGTCTAAACCCATGCCCAACTGGCATCATCCCCTAAATCCCCAAAATGCCCACTAGGGATGGCCTGTGGCTATGTCCAGTATCAAGTCTGCCCAGGGCAGCATTCAGTCATATCTCACACATCTCTGCACCCCGATTTCTCCACTGGGTATGCCTAATAGGCATCTCCCAAGTGGCCCCAAGCCACCCACTGTACCCATGCCCATTGGGTACTTTCGTTGGATCTTTGCACACCCCAAGCCACCTGCTGTGGTTACTGGACTTTGTGTGTGACCATTCTCTGGGGTAAAGCCTGCATCCAGTCCTCAGAGGGGTAGAATATTGCCAAAAACATAACTTAACACATGTTTTTTTTTTCTTCCAACATTGCCGTATTGCAAGTCCCTCTGGAACCCAAATCAACATTTACAGTGTGAGTGGGGTGGTAAAGGACTGCAATATTCCCCTTTCATACAGAGGACTTCTTCCATTTTAAAAAAATGAATTAAATATTCCAACCCACATTTACTTTGCACATATTTAAATGGGAAAAGAATGTCATCATAAAGTTGCCCAACTAATTGAATACCTCCGATTTGCTTCCCTTTAAAATGATTATTAGATATATCTTTTGGGAAATCTGGGTTTTCACACACTGGGTTACATTCATGCACAGCTGCTATGTTCATCCCCCTTTGCAGTCCATTCCATATAAATGGTTAAACATTTTCTTTCAAATGTTTGGGCTTTTAGAATTTAAAAATCATGGCAATTGGAGGAGGTGCACCATGTTTATCCATGTACTGAGATTAAAAGGATTGCTAAATTCCGGCTTTGTTAAACTTCTTGATAATTGCTGTGCAGCCTACAAATAGTACTTACCATAATCTGTGAGGCCCAGCCGCCATCTGTGAAACGTCTACACAATTTACATCAGATAGTTCAACCTGCTTTTTGCCATATAAATTTGGAGCTCAAAATATGTTATTCAATGCACATGGAATGTATGAATAAGAAAACTAATTGTGGTAAAACCATCATTTTGATTACATTAATAACTCTGACTGTGGAGATTGGTAAATTATCCCAGCCTCATTGCCTCTAATCAAGCTTATCATTTAATTTGTATAAATCAGCAATATTTGAACTGCATCATATTTCTTGTTTAATATTTCTATATAGTCATTAGAGCTATTAAAATCATGTTGCTCTAAACTTTTAGCCGTACCCTCCAGATCTGCATTTAATAATGTAATTTCCATCCATGTGTATTCATTTATATAATACACACAGATTTCTGAAAATGTCCCAATTGATCTTAAAAGTGTTTAATAATACTGCTGGTGAGGTTCTAAAAGTAATTTAGGCACAAATCTGTGAGCTGCCACAGAAATTAACATAGGCATGCATTTCTTATTTTTTCCAATCATTTGAGCCAAGGTCTCAATATACAGAGAAAAACAAAGAGGGAAAGGGTTAATCACTGTCCAGTGCCTCCCTGAATGTTTATTATGCCAGCATCTCTCCCTTTCACCAAAACAGCAGCCTCTACCCCACAATGCTAGGTTTGAACTGACCTTATGAAATGGGCAGGATATTTAGCATTCCCCAGAAAACTGTAGCAATTCTCAGTTCCTTAGGTCGAATGCCTTTTCAGCACTTAGGGCAGCAACGGGGATCGCCTTTTCTCTAGCATAATCTAATTTGCAATTAGTCAGCAAGATAGTGAGCATTGACAACCAATTATGCCCATGAATAAATCCTGTTCGATAGGGATTAATTAAACTCCCTTTAACTTTAGAAACCCTCATGCTAAGTTTTCATCAATAGTTCAGAACTTTAATTTAAAATGGTTATTGGTTTTGCAATCCTTTATTTAATTCCTCATTTATGCTATTATTGCCATGAGATTTGCAACTGTAGGGTTATGTGTTACCTCTGTAACTTCCATATCTATTATAGGGACCACCATCAAATCTCTTTCTCCTTTTAATGCAGAATGAAGTGCTAATGTTTTTGGCAAATTATTGATTAAATCATTGGAGGGTATATGTGTCGAACACTATCATTTTTGCATTAAATGTTTTTTTTCCTCCTGCACATTCCCAACTAATTCAACAGAATTTGGACCTTTAATTAACCTGATCTCATTACCTTTTATTCATACGTAAGCTTTCCATGCTAATATTCTACCAATCTTATTGCTTTCTCCATAGATTGTTTGTATATACGTGTATTTTGTTAAGCACTGTTCTTTAATTATCAAATCCCCAGCCCTAATTTACTCAATTCTTCACCATCACTTTCTTTTTTAAAGATTGTTTCATTTAGGCTAAATCCAACACAAGGGAAATCTTTAAGATACTAAAGGAACAGGAACCTACTCCTGCACCACTTGATTCTCTAGTAAAAACTGATGTGGAATGGTGTCAACTCATACAAAATGGTTTGCACAACAAACTTCACAAAATCAGGACAACAATGCTTGAAAAAAGGGTGTCAACCATTGACGTTAGTAAGGAAGCAACTGAAGGATTCATTCGTGACCCGTCAATTCCCCAGTTCAACTTTCATCCGATCACTGAAAGTGAACTGTTAAAAATTATTGAGCATATGAAACCATCACAGTGTAGAGGAGACGCTTGCTCTTCTATGATAATATAAAGATGCCCACCGCGGCTCATTAATGCAGTTTGTATTTTTATAAACGCTTCTCTGAAGGAAGGTAGTGTACCAGATGAGTTAAAAGCAACTATGGTCACCCCCATTCTAAAAAAAACGGGATTGGCAATGGACAACCCACTTAATTTCCGACCCATCTCCAACACGCCCTTCCTACTGAAGATCTTGGATAGAGTGGCTTATGGTCAACTCGCAGAGCATTTGGATCTTCATCCCATCCTCCATCCAAAACAGTCCGGCTTTAGGAAGAAATATGGGACGGAAACCTCTCTTCTGGAGTTGAAAACTAAATTAATGGGGGAAATGGATAGAAGTGGTTTGTCCCTGATTATCTCATTAGATCAATCAGCGGCATCTGATTTAATTGAACACTCAATCCTGATTCCAAGGCTACAGGAGGTTGCTAACCTCTCTGACTCAGCAGCTTCGTGGATCGCCTCTTTTTCCGAGCATAGAACAAGTAGAGTTTGCTCAGATACTGCTGAAGCTACCCCACTTTCAGTTCTTTACAGGGTTCCTCAAGGGGCAAGCTTGTCCCCATGTCTGTATAATTTGTTCATGGCCCCTTTCTTCTTTATGTTACAGGAAGAGGGGGTTGTGTTGTCCAATTACGCAGACGACACCCAATGTGTCATTAACTTAACGGGACACCATAAAAATGATGAGGCGGAGGATAAAAGAGTATTCGTTCTGATTGAAAAGTGGATGCTTGATAACTTTCTAGCTCTGAACCACAGTAAGACAGAGTTGCTGATAGTAGGCAGTTCCAAGGTGATTAACAACTTAAATCAAGCCTATGGCGCATTTAAACTGGGAGATGACATTATCGCTCCTTTACCAAAAACTAAAATACTAGGAGTAATACTGGATCCAACACTAAGTAGGAAAGCTCATGTTTCATCTGTGGTGGCGGGGGTAGTTTATTACATTAAATTGTTGGCTCATTTGAGGCCCATGATTTCGCAAGAAAGCGCTGAGACAATAGCTAGGGCAATAATCGGTGCTAAATTGGATTATTGTTGCAGTCTCTTGCTGGGCATCAGTCAACGAGAATTGCACAGACTACAGGTTGCCCAGAATTGGGCAGTCAGAGTAGTACTCAGACTCCCCAGGCATAGTCACGTAACTGAGGCCAGACGCTCTTTGCACTGGCTTCCTATAGATGCCAGGATTAACTTTAGAGTGCTAGTTATAGTCTTTAAATGCCGGCTCCAAATAATGCCAGCGTATTTACAACAGCACATAAAAGAAAAGTGTAATCAAAGATCTCTGAGATCTGATTCCTTAAATCTGATCACACAGCCAAGATGTAAGACATCAAACGCGGAAAAGGGAGCATTCAATGTGAAGGCTCCTTCTCTGTGGAACAATCTTCCTATAAGTTTGAGGAGTCACTCCTCCAACCTCTCTTTTAAGAAGGAATTGAAGACCCTCTTGTTTGCTTGACATCCCTAAATAATTTGGATCCTTCCAACAGCACCGTCTCTCTTACTGGGGATCTCAGAAAATCTCCTTTAAGGCTTCCTGGACCTCTCTTTTTTATAGTTGTCTCCTTGGTGTTGTATGTCCTTCTCTGTAGTCTGCGCCTTTATGCCTGAGGGTCAATAGTGTGCATAACAAATGTAATGTAATGTAATGTAATTTATCATGCGTAATGCTTCCTGTTTGCTACATTGTTCCTCATTAAGACTTGTATGAAGAGCAATACAAAAAACATTGTGTCCCCATTAAAGTCACTTTTAAAGGAATCCCACAACATATCTAAAGAAATTGAAACCAAATTCTGTTTAACATACATTTCCATTAAAATTGTCAGATTGTAGCCTGAAATACATATCCTGTAACAAGAAATTGTTAATTTTCCGACAGCTCTTTCTCCCCTTGCCGTATCCGATATTGATCTCAATTTTTAATTTACACATAGAATTGTCAGTTAGCATTTTTGGCAACATCTTAGACAATGTATACTTAATACTCATAGAGGTTAAAATTAATCTATCCAAGCTGCTCCCCTAAACCTTTTACTCCAGGATACAATTCACCTTACAGTTGGGTTTAGGTGCCACCAACTACCTTCTAATTTTAGTTTTCTCATTATTTGATCAATGCGAGCAATTGACAAAGGCATTCCATTTCTTTTGGCACATGTTACCTATGCATTAATCCCAGTTGTAGTTCTTTACAGAGCATTCTAACAAAGCCTCTCATGCATAAATGTATAGTTGCAGGTAAAGACAAAGGGGTGTAGCCACATCTTTCACTGAATATAGATCTGCAGAAATTTGTTTTAATAGCATATTTTCATTTACCTTTAGAAGAAATATCACCCAGAGGCCCCCTCTATCCATTTGAGATTTGACCTCTGGAATACCAAAGTTATTTGTCCACAGAGTAGCCACATCTCTATATGTCACCCATATTGTTGATTGCACCTTCTTGAAATAATCATATTTTTTTGTGTTGAAAGGCATGTTTCCTGCAACCGAATTACTGAGGCATTCATATACTGATTATATCACATGATGGTATTGCATGGTGTTTTATTATTCAAAGTGGTGCCAAAGTGGCCCTGTAGTGGTCACTGCATTGCAAGGATTTACACAGTTTATATTCATTGGAGGAGTGGCTTCAGCTTGCTACCTGCTGCAGAGGACTTCCAAAGCTTATAGATCCATGGAAAGCATTGCGGAAAGTGGTGTAAGAGTGGTCCTGTAGTGGTCACTGCATTGCAAGGATTTCCACAGTTTCTATTCATTGGAGGAGTGGCTTCAGCGTGCTGCCTGCCACAGAAGACTTCAAAAGCCTGAAGATCCACGGAACACAGAGCGGAAAGTGGTGCGAAAGTGGTCCTGTAGTTGTCACGGAGGGGTCGACGAAGGGGGAGTTTCCTGACCTTGCCTTTATCACTCAAGGTCTCTTAACCCCTTGGGAAAGGGAAGCAAGATACTGTTGTTTAAAGTGAGATCCTGTTAATATTACCACTAACTTTGAAAAGTAATTTGAAAAGCTTTAAATTGGCAAGCATGCCAGTTAAAGTTCCATCAAACACAAAGTATAACCTCTGCAATCTCAAACCACAGTGGAAGGCATGTGGGTGCAAGCGGGGTATAGTGCAAGTAACAGAACCAGTAAATATGACTGAAGGTGCGGTGCGGCCCGTCAGGATATGAGGCTGCACCTGCACTAACGACTAAAAGTACGAAAAGTACAATTACAGCGTTTTTTCACTCAGCGATAGGCACCCATGATCTAGTTCCCAGTATTGGCGGTTCTAGTTCAGAGAAGAAATATGGCGCCCAGTCTGTGGGAATACAGCAGGAAACAATAATGAATCCCCTAGGAGATATTTATAATAATTCACTTTTGGAACTTCGCTATTCTTTATGCAATGCTGCTTGTTCCTCTAAAAGCATCCAAGTCGTGCAACAAAGTTGTGATACCCGTGAACCAGTATCAGCGGGTAACAATGAAACCGCACAACCGGCACAGCCTTCTAACAAACGTTTATCAGCATCCCCGAACCTGTGTATAAACTCTTCTTGCAATTCTGAGCCCGATCAAAGTGGTTTTAACCAGGGAATATCGTTGCTCAGTGATGCTACATGTACGAGTAACTCTGAGTCCTTGGCTAATAATGCTGTGCTACAATTTGCAATCAAAATGTTATTAAAACTGCTTGGATGTATTCACGAAGACCTGTTTAAATAGGGAGAATGTATTCAACAAGTATGCGCACACCTGAAACCAGAGTGACAGCAGGTGGAGGGGCAGACAATGTGGGGTATATGTGCCTGATTATGCCAATGTTCAAGTACGAATAGTTATTACTACTCAAGATACCGACTTGCCACAAAGCATCTTGACATTTGTGATGTCATCTTTGATGTCATGGGTGTTAGTCCTTGCAGTACACAGTGGTAGTGCGAGTTATGGTTGTGTAGCGTACCATAACTTGCAAATTTCTGGGGTTTTTAGGTTTTACATGTAACCATAACGTCCCTGTAGCAACGTTTTTCCATTGAATTTCATAGGTTTTGTAGTGGTGCAACTTAACCATAACGTCCCTTTAACAATATTTTTTGTTAGTGACTTTCATAGGTTTTTAATAGTGCACTGTAAACATAACGATGCTTTAAGCTAGTTTTTTGCAATAAAGTGGAAATGGTTGTAGTCGCGCAACTTAACCATAACGTCCATTTAACAACATTTTTTGAGCGTCAATTGCATAGGTTTTTAATGGTACACTGTAACCATAACAATGCTTAAGGCTAGTTTTGTTAATAAAGCGGAAATGGTCGTAGTAGCACAACTTAACCATAACTTCCCTTTAACAATGTTTTTTGTTAGTGAATTTCACAGGTTTTTAGGATGCCACTTTAACCATAACGGTAATATGTTATAGTTTTTGCAGGAAAGATGATAAGGTTTAAGGTGCACAAGTGAACCATAGTGTCCCTGTAATAATGTGTCTTTCACAGAATTGCATTAGATGTGTACAGGATACACTTGGTGTGTAAAGATGTACTGTGCAACATAATGAAGTCGGAGGCTGTATAGTAAAAGGCACAAAGGTTGGGAACACTGCGTCTGTTTGCGAGATTGGGTTGAGTACAACGTGCCTAGAAAGGGGGGCGGGGCATAAAAAGATGTAACATCCAGCAAACATAAAAAACATATGTAAACAGCTTCAAGCGCATCAATTAGAAGGGAAAATGCTGTACCTATACAAAATGTGTACTTACGCAACAAAGTGCACAAAGGCATAAAGTATGCAGCATGAAGGAAAGCACCAACATGAAAAGTGACATTTGCCTTCATCAATCTTACAGCACACCTGTTGCACAATCAAACAAAGAAGGACGAGGCAGAGGAGCAAATGGCAAATACCGAGACAGAACGTCAGAGCAACGTGGTAAGTATACTAACATTATTGTTGTAATTGCACAGGTCTGGTAGTGTACAATAGTAGAAAATCATTATGGTTTATGTTTGTGCGTAGCAATGGCTTCCACCCTAGAGTGGCTTGAGGAACATTTTCCACACGAAATGAGTGATGACGATAAGCCCATTGTTACCCGCCGCACTGTGAGAAGGGAAAGAGTTACTGGAAGGGCAAGCACCCTCGAATGGCTGGAGGAACATTTTCCGAATGACCAAATGAGTGAGCATAGTAACCCCATAGGTAGGGAACGAGCTGGCAAAAAGAACACAATCACAATGGTGTCTCTTATAACAACAGGAAAAATGCTACACTGCCAGAAAGCGGGGCAAACAAAAAGGCTCTTTTCAGAGCCACCTTCCAGTGTTCAAACATAGAACTTCAAATGAAGCATGCAGGCGGTGACACAGCCTATAAGCGCCACGTATAGAAATGGCACTAATTAGTGGTTAGATGCCGTCAAAAGCATTGTACGCATTTACACACAAAAACGTCGTGGCTCTGAAAAGAGCCGTTTTGGTACTATTTATATTTTAAATGTTACAATTGGGTAAGGACCACTGGGAAAATGCATCCTACACTTGCAGGAAGTGCTGTACGGCATTTTGGATACTACGCAGAAAGATCTCATTGACAGCATCAGTCAGATGAACACCATCTGAACGAAAAATGTTCCTACTATGAAAGGTAATGTTTTCATTGTGTATGGAGAACATACCAACGTCGCGCAGAAAAGCGCACACAGCCTTGTTCACATTGCGCTGCGCTTTCTCCATTTGTGGACTACAGAAGGAAGAAAGCAGCCACATCTGCCTCTGGGCAATGTGAGAAAAGATTATGTGTGAATTTGGAAACATTTCCATTAGTTGTCAAAATGTCTCCTTCATTGCAAACTGCAGTGAAATGCTGGTACAATTCCCTAAACTGTTCCCTCCACAATGAACAATAATAATGTTTGGATGAGGAAGCGTCACCAAACTACCACAAAAAGGACACACATGGACCCACTGCATTCCATGTATTCCGTACCAGTATGCAGCAATATTATCGAAACAAAGGTGTGCTGCTAGTGCACAATGCTCTGCGTAAAGTTGTACCCAATGTATCCACAATTTGCCCAACAGCCATACAGTCCACCTGCTTAACGGCACACCCGTCCCCGTAGCCATGTCCACGCCTATTGGCAAAGAAACGTTATGGCACAATCTGTTCCTACACACCACACCCATAAATTCATACTGACCAATTTCAACTCCTGCATAGTCCCATTTACATTGCACTCACCCTCACAATACCTGGATGTAGCATGTGCGCTTCCCCAAAAGGCATGGCTTTTGCCAACATATTGCTCTGTGTACAGGGCTGCACAAACACATTTGAAGTGTAATAAAAAATCAGTGTCTTCATAGAAGTAATGCAAAGTGTTTATTTCTAATTTTGCTAAAGGGTCATGTCAAGAAACACCTTCTTCTGTGCTCTTTGTTATGGGTTGCTCTCGGCTTGTCCTCCGTATATTACTACGTGTGTCTCTGCAGCATACATAGTATGTACTGCAACAGATTACTAATTGCAATAGAGGAAAAAGAAGTCACTGCCACTAACAAACGTCACACTACAAGCACTAACGTTTCCATGGCCACAAAACAACATCCTACCATGGAACATAAAAGCATATATACACTTGAATCGCTGAACCGTAGTCCCATTTCCATACCAAGCACATTACAAAGAACACCATGTAGCACATGCAATTTCTCCTACTACCGCGAGGGCCGCAGCCCAGTAGAGCAGGGCCAGTCCTTCTTCCCTTTCAAGTACTCTTTCAGCCGCACTCCCTGATTGGCTACTGTTAAACTATTAAATACGCATAAACCAATTACAACCAAGAAGTGGGCATTTAATTCCATCACATCTAATGAACAGTGTGTAACAACCGTTACTCATGCAGAGGCAACATATCTTCTAAATGAAAAGCACCTCCATGAGAAATTACTGGTGAACGATCTACGCGTTCTGCACCCACAAACATCAGCATCACTATCCATCAGCACAATTTTTTCTACAGTACAGTGCCAACTGTGCTATACGTCCACATACCTCTCAAATCACATGCTTTTGGCAGCTGTCACCCGCTACTTATGCAGCTGTCTCACCCGCCAAGCTCCCCAAATACCCATAACAGTAAATGGGCTTTAACACAGCAATTACGACATCAGTTGTTTTCACCCGCCCAAGAGCCATGAACGGTTGAGAACTATACACCATGCGTAGCAACACAGTACCTAGGTCTAAATCTCCATAACGTACTCAAAGTGTGTACTATTGTGCCTGCCATCACATACCATGAAATTTCTCCTACAGTGGTAGGTGGTGGCAAAGGTTACATCTGGCCACAACACGCATTTGTAGACGAAGAAGGTTACTGTGTCCTTTTGTTCCATCTTCTTTTACAATTGTTTCCCCCATTAAACCACCTCCTAGCACTTTTGTACAAATCGCAAACACAACTATCAGGCAGCCTTTCCGACCAAACTATACAAACTGCATACATTTCAAGCATAAAAACAGTTTCCACCCATACGTCATACATAACAACATCAGTAAAGCAATAAAAAAGTTATGCCATGGGCAAAACAGTAACATACGTAAATGTGCATATTCAAATTAAAACCCCTAAGCAATCCGAGCACTCAGGTACTGAGCATACATATGCACAGACTGCAGGCAAATGGATGCCCAAAAACATTGTACTTTCCACTCTGTACATCTTTCCGCACCTTTGTCTCATCCTCCAACACTGCACAGTACTGCATTCGTCACGTAAATTGGCTTGCACTAATACACACACGTTTTTCATAATCTGTGACACACTAAACTCCCAAGTAAGCCACCTACTCCCTTAACAAACATGCTTTTACTCCCAACCGCCCTTCATATTGTAGACCTTCCATTTATACAAACACACTTCGTTTTCCTGCCAAGACATCCCCCTACAGTTCTAAAGAATGTAATTTACAAATGTAAGCAGTATGTCAGTAGCCAACATATTTTCTTACCGTCTTCTTATACAGGAGCAGTACCCACCAGTCTCTGGGAAACTACTGGAGTGTACACTTCAAAATACAGCCTAGAAGACACCTAGGGCCTCATTACAACCTGCCAGTCCGGGACCGTGTAAAATCTGTGACGGTGGTAAAACCGTTTCCGTGTCCGCAAGGTTGCGGAAAAACCGTCCGATTACACGCTGTCGGTCGCGCGCACCACACGGACTCGGAAACGTTGTTACCGCCGTCACGGAAAACCCCACGGAAATGGAAATAACGCAGCCACAAGTGGCGCAAAACCTGTGTCCGCCTCTGCCGCCACGGACACGGAACCGGAAATACCATGATCGCCAAAACATGAAACAGAGAGGCGGCCATCATATAAAAGCACAATCCATTGCCATCCAGAGCCAGCACAAGCACAATCCTAACTCTGAGAAGCCAAAAGGGACCACCAGCATGTCTGCCAGGATTCCTGCTCAGAGGCAGCGCAAACAGCGCTTCAGCGAGGCGGAGCTAACCGTCTTGGTGGAGCACATTGTGGACAATGCGGAGATGCTGTTCAGCGCCGACCAACGTCATGCCACACAGCAGCGGAGGAAGGAGGTGTGGGCCGAAGCTGCACGCAAGTGCACCGCTGTGGGCATGACAGCGAGGAGCGTGAAGGACTGTCACAAGCGGTGGGACGACCTGAGGCTGAGGGTACGCAACCTCATTTCCACGCACCGCCAATGCAGCAGTGGGACAGGCGGAGGACCCCCTTCCCCACTGAGGCTGCAAGCATGGGAGGAGTGTTGCAGCAGCGTCCTCCACCTAGAGGGAATCCATGGGATCGGGGAGGCTGAGGCAGGAGTGAGCCCACCTGCAGATGCCGGTAAGTGCCCAAACATGAATGCCACATGAAAATATGCAGTTGTGAGTACTGGGCCAAAGGACCCATTAACAACCCCCTCCCCCCAGGCAGTGCATGGGTGGGCCAAAGGACCCATTAACAACCCCCCCCAGGCAGTGCATGTGTGGGCCAAAGGACCCATTAACAACTCCCCCCCCAGGCAGTGCATGTGTGGGCCAAAGGACCCATTAACAACCCCCCCCAGGCAGTGCATGTGTGGGCCAAAGGACCCATTAACAACCCCCCCCCCCAGGCAGTGCATGTGTGGGCCAAAGGATCCATCATGATCCGTATGGCAACCAATATCACAGAATGCATACACCAACAATAAGATGCATGTGACTAACACTATTCAATGTACAAACTTAATGACGCATGTGATGCACCCATCTGCCACCACAACAACACTAATTGCATGCCCTTTGTGTCCCCACAGCCGTTTCAAGTGACAGTGATACTGCACAACAAGCCAGCCAATCTGGACCGGCAAGTACACAAGCCACCGCCACCACACAGGAGGATGCTGCCGGCAGTTCTGCACCTCTGGCCACATTACCAGCCACTACAGATGTGCGGCCCACCACCGACATCCCCACCGTCTCCACACTGCCTGAGTCTAGACAGGTGCCACGGGAACCTATCATGGCCACCCAACACAACACCGAAGGCAGCAGCACTGCAGAGGGGGGGGCCTGCAGTGATAACAGTGCCCCGCAAGAGCACTCAGAAACGGGGCCACAGGGGGAGATGCCCACTTTGGAAGACCTGGGCTCCTTCCATGAGCTGGAGTTCAACCCCACATCACTGTGGAGTCCCATGAGGTCGCCCACCCCATCCATGGCCGAACTGAATGCCCGCATGCAGCGGATGGAGGACCAGCAGGCTACCCTCACCCAGCTGGTGGAGAGGCAGCTAGAGGAATCCAGGCTGCAGAGGGAGAGCTACAGCGCCTCAGTGTGTCGCCTGTCGAGGTCCATCGGACGCTTTGCGAGCACTATAGTGACCCTTGCACGCCATGTGCGGGAGGGCAACGACCACACCTCCAGGCTTGTAGAGGCCATGTTGGTTGGCCAACAGGCAAATCTGGCACGGATGCCCTCAATCCCAGATTCTGCCCAATCAAACACAACCACCCCATCCAGCTCCACTACTGCCAGTCCAAGGAGGCGCTCGAGTAGGCTAACGGGTCCCTCGGGCAAGGTTGCACAGGCACAGAAGCGCACACGGAAGTGATGGCATGTGTGTGGGGCAGTGCAGGACACGTGGACTACAAGGGTGTGAGAGGGGTGGGCACGTTTGGGTGGTGGGATAGGTAGTTTTGGGGGTTTGAACAATGGGGTCTGGGTGGGGGTGGGCACATTTGGGTGGTGGGGTAGGTAGTTTTGGGGGTTTGAACAATGGGGTCTGGGTGGGGGTGGGCACGTTTGGGTGGTGGGGTAGGTAGTTTTGGGGGTTTGAACAACGGGGTCTGGGTGGGGGTGGGCACGTTTGGGTGGTGGGGTAGGTAGTTTTGGGGGTTTGAACAATGGGGTCTGGGTGGGGGTGGGAAGGTTTGGGTGGTGGGTGGCCCTGGGTGTACAGCTTCCCTAACCGATGCACCTCCTTCCCTGTTGTTATTACATCAATACATCACCATTTCGAATCAAGAAATACATGTGTGGACATTGATCATTTATTTTGCAGTGCAACTATTAATTCATTGTCACCATGTTCGTGCATTTCTGTGAATGTGCTGTGACTCAAAAGTAAATGCGAATCAGGGCATCCCGTGCTCTCTGGCCATCATGTGGACCCCCAGGGGGAGGCGGTGCCATCCCATCCCCATCTCCATCCCCATCCCCATCTCCATCCCCATCTCCATCCCCATCTCCATCCCCATCTTCCTCATCTGCTTCTGGTGGCATTGGGATGTTCCTGCGCAGGCAGGTATTGTGCAGCATGGCACATACGAGCGTGATTTTACCCGTCTTCACTGGGCTGTACAGCAGTGATCCGCCAGATCTGCTCAGACAGCAGAAACGGGCCTTCAGCAGTCCAAATGTCCTCTCAATCATTCCACGTGTGCAGATATGTGCCCTATTGTATGCCTCTTCATGCCTGTTCCTTGGTCTCCGTACAGGTGTCATCATCCATGGCGTGAGTGCATATCCCGCATCACCTACATAGGATGTAGATGGGGGAACATGTCAGTGTTTGTGGCATCATGTCCTCATCTGCTGCTGTGCATTCTTGTATCATCATTCATTCATGCATATGTACCATGCAGTGTATGGAGGTATGTTTTGGGCATCACGATGTATGTCGCTAACTGGATATGGGCCTACACATTAACTTTCATGTTTACTGTGCCCTGCGGGTGACATTTGATTGTGTGCATGTCACGGTGCAGTGCTGTCCACACATGGCAGAGTGACTCCACTGTACGGAAGTAGTAAATACATGTCGTCTCATTTACATGCCTCTCGTGCCTTTTGAGGCAGTGTTTCAATTGAGGGTGGGTGTCTGCAGTGGCACAAGGTTCATGGGACAGTGACAGGATTGGCTGTGCCAGCGTGTGCACGGGCACATTGTGGTGCCCTGTCATGTCTTCCTTCATGATGTTTGGCATCCGCTGTGTATTTGGTAGATGGAAGGGGGGTGATGCATGTGCGGTCACAGCAGCACACTCACAATGCTCATTGGCCTGGACACACAGACACCACTTCGACAGGGTTGTAGCATCGTCAGCTGTACTCACCCAATAGCCATGTGCTTTGTCCGGCATAGCGTTCCATGTACCGTGGCAACGTGGAATTCCGCAGTACCATTGAGTCATGTGATGAGCCTGGGAAACGTGCGCAGCAGTGTGTAATCAGTTGCATGGCATCACAAACCATCTGGACATTCAAAGAGTGATACTGTTTCCTATTGCGGAACACCGCCTCAATTGCACGTGGTACTGTCAGCTCAACGTGGGTGCAGTCAACTGCGCCTATGCAATTTGGCATGCCTGCTATGGCATGGAAGGCCAACTTGGTGGCAATGACCTCGGGGAGGGTGCGGGGTAGGGCTATGTGTTCCGACACATGGCGCAACAGCGCATCCAGAACCTGTACCAGGATTTTGGAGAAACTGGGTTGTGATATGACGTGCAGCTCACCAACCGTGTATTGATTGGTGCCAGTGCCAAGGAAATGCAGTACTGAGACAACCTTCAAGAGGGGGGGGGGGTGTCATGATCTCTGCTTCCAAAAGATCAGGACTTGCCCGACTCCCTTGGAAGCAGACCCATAACCCCGGTTCCGAGTGCCAGCCAGTCCCAATTGGGACCTTTTGGACCCTGTCCTGGCGCCAGTGGCACCAGGCTCATAAAGATGCCCAGTCCCAGCGCTGGAAGCGCCGGGCTCATAATGCTTGGGTGGACTTACCTGCAGCAGACCATGCTGCTTACTTACCTGCCAGTTGAACCCCTGATCCTCTTCTGTTTGGGACTACGTTTCCTGTTGGGTGGGGCAGGAGCCACTCCCTAGGTTCAGAACACTGGAACTCTTCTGGAAAGCAGGAACTCTTTTCTTACCTAGGCGTGGCTGTGGAAGGAGACACCTAAGCACTACAGGAGGCTATTTAAACCACACCCGATGGATGAATCTTGCTTTGCGTTATTCTGCATTCTCTGCAGCAGAACGCTCATCGTGTCTTCTGCTTCTGATCCTGGGCCTAAGGGAACAAAGGCTTACTATCCTGGAATCCAGTCTTCAGCAGCACCTGTAAAGACAAAGAAAGAACAGGTTAGCACTACGGTCTTCAGTGGCAGCGCATCTCTTACCTGGTCCATCGGCTGTCACCAACGCCTCGCGCTGCATTCCGGCATCTGAAAGACAAAGGCTTACCTACTCTTCGCACGCTCCGGAGGCCTTCGGCGCTGCATCCCGCATCTGAAAGACAAAAGAAGGTGCGTTTAAAGACATTGGGCAACTTTATTACTCACGTGCCATTACTCCTTCCCACGCCGAATCCAGTGGGTATTCCAGCACCCTTCAGCTTCTCTAAAGCTCCGAACTTGTACCTGCAAGATAAAAGGGACAGTTAGTGCGCATCGTGAAGCAGGCTAAAAGCGCTTACTTACGTGCTTCCAGGCGCTTCTATTCCTCACGCGGGTTCGATCCTCAACTCTCATCAGCCCGCCATCCGCCTTCGCCGGAACCCTGCAAAACAAGAGATATCATTACAAAAGACTTTTAAGACATTTGAAGTGCCCAGAACTTACCGTTCGTGCAGTTAACGACGGACAGCAGTCCTCTGAGGTCAAGAGGCCTGCACCCTTATCCAGTGAAGAAACTGGTTACGGCACCCTGCAGATGGAGAGCTCGGCGTTCACTTACCTAAGGTGAGGGTGTTAACCTTTGGGGTTCTACAGGAGAAGAGAAAGGGAAGAGGAGAGAGGCACCCAATAACCCCAGTTCATTAATCCCATATTTTCTATCTGCAGACATCTTACTCTTCGAGTCAGACATACAGTGCACAGAGGTCCAGCCCAAAGAGCCAACCGTGTGTTACACATCACCTTTGAAGATACGGCATTCACCCAGTCAAGACCGGCGCCTCTGCGGGAATCAGGTGAGCGTTACAGAACGCAAAGCCTATCGCAAAACTCCCACCCAGGCGCTATGGAAACCTCGGATACCGACCAGCTAGCCCAGTTACTTGGGGAACTAAGAGCAGAAGTGCATGCAGCCCGTCAGGAAACGAATGCTCTAAGAAGGGAACTGATTATTTCCAAGGAGCGAACAGACGATCTCGCTAGACAATTGCTACAGTCACAAGCCGGACAAACTCCGTTACCCGCATCAGGGGCAAATCTTCCTTCAACATCCTCTACGAACCCAGTGCAGATCAACCTACCTGGGAATGTACCTCTGGCTCCGCCCGAACGATTTTCTGGTGACCCAAAGAGGTTTTCAGTATTTATTAATCAGTGCCGGTTGCCCTTCTTATGCCGGCCAGCAGCCTTTCCAACTGATCAAGCTAAGGTAGCTTTCGTGCTTTCGTACCTTAGTGGCAATGCGGCAGACTGGTCGATCCCTCTAGTTAATCAAGATGATCCGGTTCTCCATGATTTTCAAGCTTTTCAGCTCAGTATGGAAAAAACTGTTTGCAAGACATTCACAGGGGCAGGCCTTGGACAATGAGCTCCTTTCATTGCGACAGGGTAATCAAGACCTTTTGGCTTATATTGCGTCTTTCAACAGACTGATAGTGGAAACTCGATGGCCTGAGGACAAAAGGATTACGCTGTTTTATAGAGGTCTACGTGGAGAGCTCAAAGATGTGTTAGCCCAAGTAGTGAATCCCCCGCAAGACTGTTCGGACTATATTGACTTAGTCGTTCAAATTGACCACAGACTGCAGAACAGGAAGGCCGATCGTTCCAAGTTTGATGCTCGAGTATTTTCCAAACCACCAACTCCTACCAAAGGAGTAGACTCCGGGGAACCCATGCAAATAGGGGGCCTGAAAGGACCACTAACACAAAAGGAGCGGGAAAGGAGAAAACAGCTGCAATTATGCCTCTAGTGCGGAAACTCGTGGCACTTTCTTCGAGACTGTCCGGTGAAACCAGCCAAGAAGGCAGTAGGAGCTGCAGTTACCAGGGTCACAAACTCTG
This sequence comes from Ambystoma mexicanum, assembly GCF_040938575.1. Classification (NCBI taxonomy): domain Eukaryota; kingdom Metazoa; phylum Chordata; class Amphibia; order Caudata; family Ambystomatidae; genus Ambystoma; species Ambystoma mexicanum. The sequence goes on along the minus strand of NC_090935.1, from coordinate 617,742,685 downwards.
AGCAGGGAAACGACCTCGCCCGACAAGAATAGAGGTCCTCTTGCCGAGCGTTAAAACCAGTTCCGTGACCTCGCATTTCGTGATACCTATGGTCATCATTAGCCCTGAACATCCGTATCGATTACATGCGATTGAAGCTTACGTCGACAGCGGTGCCATCGGCAATTAAGTGGATCATGAAATGGTTTTGAGGATGAATCTGACTCTTTGTCCAAAGGCTGTAAAGGACGTCATTACTACGGTGGATGGTACGGAGATAGCCTCCGGACCAGTAACGCATACCACCCAAGAAGTGACGCTAATAAGTCAAGATGGACACCATGAGAAGATCGTGTTCGATGTGATCAAGGCCCCTCAGTTGCAGATTATTCTAGGAATTCCTTGGTTAGAGAAGCACAATCCTCAGATCGATTGGCGAGCAAGAACGGTTCAGTTTCCAGAATGTGTCTCTACTTGTCACCCTCGACCTGGTGTTGCACTGGCAGCAATTTCCTCGGAGGCTCCTCAGTTACCTCCTGAATACCTAGAATTCCAAGATGTTTTCCGGAAGGATCAGGCTAGCTCTCTACCTCCTCATAGGTCTTATGACTGCCAGATAGACCTGATACCTGGATCTACTCCTCCTTGTAGTAGAATTTATGCCCTCACCGAGCCTGAGAATCTTCACCTCCGACAATACCTGGATCAATACCTAGCGAATGGGTTTATTCGTCCTTCCAAGTCCCCTGCTTCCTCAGCTTTGTTCTTCGTTCCAAAAAAGGAAGGGGACCTTAGAACTTGTATAGATTATCGCGCCCTGAACCAGATCACCGTTAAGAATAGATATCCGTTACCTTTGATCCCTGAACTCCTGGACCAAGTCAGAAAAGCATGCATATATACAAAGCTGGATCTTAGAGGAGCCTACCACTTGGTACGAGTAAAAGAGGGCAATGAATGGAAGACGGCCTTCCGCACCAAGTATGGGCTATTTGAATATCAGGTCATGCCCTTCGGACTTTGCAATGCCCCGGCCGCCTTTCAATATTTTATGAACGATGTCCTCAGAGAGCTCATAGATGTGTGTGTTGTTGTTTACATTGACGACATCCTCGTTTATTCTTCATCGGAAACTGAACATCGAAAACATGTGAAAATGGTCCTCGAGAGATTGCGTCAACACAAACTTTTCGCTAAGTTGGAAAAATGTGTTTTCAACGTGACTGAATTTGAATTCTTGGGATTCATATTATCACCTAGCGGAGTGCGTATGGATTCAAAGAAGGTCGATGCAATTCTCAAATGGCCATCGCCATCCTCCGTAAAAGGTGTTCAAAGCATGTTAGGCTTCGCTAACTTTTACCGCAGGTTTATCCCCGAATTCTCTCGAATAGTCCAGCCCATCACCGCCTTGTTAAAGAAAAACAAACGTTTTGAATGGTCTACCGAGGCGGAACAAGCTTTCCAGAATTTGAAGACTAGATTTATCTCTGCGCCGATCTTAAAACATCCTCGCCCAGAACTCCCCTACATCGTTGAAACTGATGCTTCGAGCCTTGCCATGGGGGCAGTTCTATCACAAAAGGACCCAGTAACCAATCAGTTGCATCCCGTGGCATTTTGGTCCCGCAAATTCTCGCCTCCTGAAATCAATTACACTATTACTGATAAGGAACTTCTAGCTATCAAGTCCGCCTTTAAGGCTTGGCGGCATTATCTTCTGGGGGCCCGACACACCGTTACTGTGATTACAGATCACCGAAACCTGCAATATTTGAAAACCGCAAAAGCTCAATCCTCTAGGCAACTCCGTTGGGCACTATTCTTTGCCGAGTTTGACTTCATAATTACCTATCGACCTGGTACAAAAAACGGTAAAGCTGATGCCCTTTCTCGGATGGGAGTGGAAGGACATTTGATCAATCCTAAACCTGTACCTATCATTCCCGAACAAAGAATTCTAGGTGTAATCGCCACACAATCCATAGAGGAAGTTAAGGATAAAGCCAGGCTACTGGTAACTCCAGCAGACATACAGAATTGGCATCTGCAGGGAAAGGACTTTACGGTGAAGGACAACCTATTATATTTCCAAGAACGGTTATACCTGCCCAGCACAGATTTACAGAAAAAGGTAATCTCTTGTTATCACGATTCTTTAATGGAAGGACATCCCGGTATGACCAAGACCTCGGAAAAGATCAAGCGCTACTTCTGGTGGCCGTCTTGGAAAAAAGATATCAGAGACTTTATAATGTCCTGTGGAGTATGCGCCCAAAACAAGAGTCAAAAGGAAAAACCAGCCGGCCTCTTACGCCCTATTGACATCCCGCCTCGCCCTTGGCATACGCTTTCTATGGACTTCATCACCGATCTACCTCCATGCTCCGGATACAATACGATCCTAGTAATCGTGGACCTATTCTCCAAGATGGCGCATTTCATTCCACTCAAAGGCTTACCAACAGCAGCAACTCTGGCCCGAGAATTTCTCGAAAACATCGTCCGACTGCACGGTTTTCCTTCAGTTCTAATTTCGGATCGAGGTAGTCAATTTATTTCTCATTTTTGGCGAAGTTGCTGTCGGTCGGCTCAAATTGATGTGAGACTTTCGACCAGCCACCACCCTCAAACCGACGGACAAACCGAGAGGACCAATCAAACTCTGGAACAGTATTTGCGCTGCATGCTACAACAAACTGAAAAAACTTGGAAAGATATCCTTTGGATAGCCGAATATGCCTACAATAACTCTGTCCACTCGGGAACTGGGAAGACCCCGTTTTTTCTTTTATACGGTAGTCACCCTCGAACTTCGGAGTTGGATCCACTCCAAGATCTTGGAACACCAGCAGTAGACCACCTGCATTGTACAATCACCCAAGCCTTTAAGGAAGCCGTTTCTCACCTTCAAAGGGCTAAAGAACAATACAAGAAAGGAGCAGACCAACATCGGAAGGAAGCCCCCCAATATCAAGTAGGAGATCAAGTCTGGTTATCCACCAAATATCTACCTCTAAAAGGACCACGCACATTCAACCCAAGATACCTTGGTCCCTATTCCATCACTACCATAGTAAATCCAGTAGCGGTCAAGTTGGACTTGCCCCCTCACATGAAGATACATCCGGTCTTCCACGTCTCTCTATTAAAACCTGTGCAACCTCAAACCCGACTAACTACATCTCCAAAACCTATTCTAGTTGATGGAGAACTCGAGTTTGAAGTCAAAAGCATCCTGGATTCCAAGATCTCCAAATCTAAACTATTTTACCTGATTGACTGGAAAGGCTACGGTCCCCAAGAAAGATCCTGGGAACCTGCAGAATATGTCCACGCGCCTCGTCTAATCAAAAGATTTCATCGAACATTTCCTAACAAGCCCAAACCCCCGGAGAAGCCCGGTTTGGGAGGGGCCTTGAGGGGGGGTGCTGTCATGATCTCTGCTTCCAAAAGATCAGGACTTGCCCGACTCCCTTGGAAGCAGACCCATAACCCCGGTTCCGAGTGCCAGCCAGTCCCAATTGGGACCTTTTGGACCCTGTCCTGGCGCCAGTGGCACCAGGCTCATAAAGATGCCCAGTCCCAGCGCTGGAAGCGCCGGGCTCATAATGCTTGGGTGGACTTACCTGCAGCAGACCATGCTGCTTACTTACCTGCCAGTTGAACTCCTGATCCTCTTCTGTTTGGGACTACTTTTCCTGTTGGGTGGGGCAGGAGCCACTCCCTTGGTTCAGAACACTGGAACTCTTCTGGAAAGCAGGAACTCTTTTCTTACCTAGGCGTGGCTGTGGAAGGAGACACCTAAGCACTACAGGAGGCTATTTAAACCACACCCGATGGATGAATCTTGCTTTGCGTTATTCTGCATTCTCTGCAGCAGAACGCTCATCGTGTCTTCTGCTTCTGATCCTGGGCCTAAGGGAACAAAGGCTTACCATCCTGGAATCCAGTCTTCAGCAGCACCTGTAAAGACAAAGAAAGAACAGGTTAGCACTACGGTCTTCAGTGGCAGCGCATCTCTTACGTGGTCCATCGGCTGTCACCAACGCCTCGCGCTGCATTCCGGCATCTGAAAGACAAAGGCTTACCTACTCTTCGCATGCTCCGGAGGTCTTCGCACTGCATTCCGGCATCTGAAAGACAAAAGCTTACCAGCTCTTCGCACGCTGCGGAGGCCTTCGGCGCTGCATCCCGCATCTGAAAGACAAAAGAAGGTGCGTTTAAAGACATTGGGCAACTTTATTACTCACGTGCCATTACTCCTTCCCACGCCGAATCCAGTGGGTATTCCAGCACCCTTCAGCTTCTCTAAAGCTCCGAACTTGTACCTGCAAGATAAAAGGGACAGTTAGTGCGCATCGTGAAGCAGGCTACACGCGCTTACTTATGTGCTTCCAGGCGCTTCTATTCCTCACGCGGGTTCGATCCTCAACTCTCATCAGCCCGCCATCCACCTTCGCCGGAACCCTGCAAAACAAGAGATATCATTACAAAAGACTTTTAAGACATTTGAAGTGCCCAGAACTTACCGTTCGTGCAGTTAACGACGGACAGCAGTCCTCTGAGGTCAAGAGGCCTGCACCATTATCCAGTGAAGAAACTGGTTACGGCACCCTGCCCCGAGGCAGATGGAGAGCTCGGCGTTCACTTACCTAAGGTGAGGGTGTTAACCTTTGGGGTTCTACAGGAGAAGAGAAAGGGAAGAGGAGAGAGGCACCCAATAACCCCAGTTCATTAATCCCATATTTTCTATCTGCAGACATCTTACTCTTCGAGTCAGACATACAGTGCACAGAGGTCCAGCCCAAAGAGCCAACCGTGTGTTACACATCACCTTTGAAGATACGGCATTCACCCAGTCAAGACCGGCGCCTCTGCGGGAATCAGGTGAGCGTTACAGGGGATGGCGGTGGGGGTGTCAATTAGGCTGCTGATGTTGTCCTCAATCATGGCGGTGATGTGCAGGATTGTTGCACGGTCCAGCCGGTATAGTGTGTGGATCTGTCCTGGGGTGAGGTTCCAGGGTGAGGCCCTGATGCGTGGTATTGCTGGCTGGCGGCGGGTCGGGCTGGCTGGGCAATGGGGTTTGCCATAGCTGCAGGGTTGGCTGGTTGCCGCCTGCGCCTCCTCCGCCTACGCCTCCTCCGCCTACGCCTCCTCCTCTACGCCATTACTGCCACCATGTGCAGTGCTGCCTGTTGGTTGAGTAGGCCCAGTCCCAGTGCTACTAGACCTGCTGCCTGCATGGTTCTGTGTTGTGTTGGGCTGGGTGTGGCCCTTTTGTAGGCTCCCAGTGGCCTGCTAGGTCCAGCTGGGCTGATTTGGTGCACCTGTGCCTTGATTCAGTTCAGCAGGCAGTGTATAACGCCATGTTCGCGGTGGCGGCGCTTCCGCCACCGTGATCACGGTATTTACGCCATTTTTTTGCCGGTATTTCCATGTCCGCGCTAGTTGTGATGCTCATGGTGTTTCGTGTTGACGGTAACGGAGGGGTTTCCGTGCAGACGGACTTAACGGGACCCCTATTTCCGCATTGGCGGTTTAGGGTGGTGCTATTACCGGGGCCGCGGGTCATGATTGGGCGGACATGGAAACGGTGCCGGTATGGTTTTACTGGCAGTGTTAATTCCGGACCGGAGTACTTGTAATGAGGCCCCTAGTCTCCGAAATCAACAAAGTAAGTACAATAGCAGCATACTCTTGTATGTCTTACTAAACCAGTGCACTAATATTCGGTACTCGGTCAAAGGTTCGAATGCAAAGGATCGAATGACCAAAGGGTCGAATCAAAAGGACGGAAAACCAAAGGGTCAGAAAAAGATTTTTGGGGGGGGGGTTCCCGCCCAAACCCCCTTTTTTATGTTTTTATGGTAAAAAACACTTTTTTCCAAAACGGAAACAGAAAAAAAGAAATATTTAAAAAGAAAATATTTGACCCTTTTGTTTTAGGTCAAATTGACTCTCACCTTTGGCATTTGACCCTTTTGAATTCGGTACTTTAACTGGACACCCTAATATTCTACTGTAGCATATACATGTGGGCCCATCCAGCAGTATGTACTTCATTGTTACTAATCACACCTCTACAGGTGCTAAGTGTTTCTTATGTCGTCACCATTACAATAATACCCACATACTAACATAGTGTCCCCAACCCGACCTTACGCACCACTACACAGCCACACACTTGCACTTAAATAGCTGCCTACCCTCCCATTTACCCACTGATACACATTGTACACACATGCATGTGAGAATGTGCACACCCACACCTTCCTTTCTTCGCCAACAGCTACTACACAATGCCTACCAAACGGCAATTCCGTAGAAAGCAATGCAGAAAGAAAGCCACGGAACCTACAAACACAGAAAGTACCCATCCACTGCAATCTGAACGTAAACAGAAAGGTTCAGGAGAAGAGTTAATTCAGTCATTAAGGAAAACTAATCGATCTACCAGTAAAGACAGTGTAGGTGATCTGACAAAGTGTGAGAGTGTACAGGAAACCACAAAATACAGTCCAACGCAGACTACTCCTAAAAGAGCACATAGAAATAGTAGTGTAATCTCAAGCTGCTGCCCTTGCTGACTTCTGCAATCACTCCTTTGCCTCTGGAGTCCTCCCATCCCCTTTCAAGCACTCACTTGTGCACCCCCTTCTTAAGAAACCCTCTTCAAGACCCTTCCTGCCCGGCTAACTATCGCCCAATCTCTATCACCCCCTTCCTGGGCAAGCTCCTGGAGAAACTGGCCATCTCCCAGCTCAATCTCCATGATGAATCTGTTGGTAGTCTTCATGACCATCAGTCTGTATTCAGAGCTGCCAGAAGCACGGAAATTGCTCTCCTGAACATCCGCTCTTGAACCTTCACTCTAACATTCCATGTGTTCTCATTTTGCTTGATCTCTCTTCTGCCTTTGATACTGTCAACCATACCATTCTGCTCAACCGCCTCCGTGATAACCTGGGTATCACTGGTCAGGCTCTGGCATGGCTGACCTCTTTCCTCTCCAATCGACCCTCCCAGGTCCAACTGGGGTCTTTCCTCTCTGACATCTTTTTCTCTACCTGTGGTGTCCCCCAGGGATCTAACCTTTCTCCCTGGCTGTTCAACCAGTATCTGGCACTTCTCGCCCACCGCATCGCTGCTCTCTGCCCCAACTTTCAGTGCTATGCGGATGATACCCAGCTCATTTTCAGGCTACCTTCGACCTCCTCTTCTCCTTCCCTCATCCCTGACTGTCTTTCTGCTATCCAGGAATGGTGTGCCGCCAACAACCTCTGCCTTAATGCCAATAAGACTGAGATTCTACTCATCGGAAACCCACTCCCTCCTTCCCTGCAGCTCTCTGGCCGGCCTCTCTTGCCCCTCTTCCGGCTCCTACCTGCAAGGCAAAAAACCTTGGGGACATCTTCGACTCCACACTCTCCTTCTCTCCTCACATATCCAACGTCTCTAAGAAGTCACACTACCAGCTACACCTCCTCAGAGGTATCCTTCCTTTCCTCTCCTTCACCCAGAAGCTCACTGTCTCTAGAGCCCTGGTTCTCTCGAAGCTGGACTACTGTAACAGCCTCTATCTAAATCTGCCTGCCTCTACTCTCCGACCTTTGCAACTCATTCAGAACAGGGCTGCAAGACTTGTCCTTGGCCTCAAGCCCAGGGACTGTATCTCTCCAGGACTGAAATCACTGCACTGGCTCCCAGTGACTGCGAGGATCAAGTTCAAAACCCTCTGCATTATCCACAAGGCCGTCTGGGGCCTTGGGCCTAAATACCTTCAACTCTCTCTTCCTAAATATCTTCCTTCTCGAGCTCTTCGCTCATCCGCATCCAACTCCCTCAGGGTCAGCTGCTTCTCCAAACAACGAGTTGGGGGCAGATCTCTCTGCGTTGCAGGGGCCTCCCTCTGGAACAGCATTCCTGCCTCCCTGAAACTTGAGGAGAACCATCTCCGGTTCCGGAAGCACCTCAAAACCTTCCTCTTTGCCTCTGCTTTCTCTCCCCCTCTCCCCTGCTAATACTACTGAAACTGCACTGAATCTGCAACTGTGCACTCACCGTTCTCGGTCCTTGGCCCAGCCACTCTCTCCTGCACTGCCTCCATGGCAACCCCTGCACTACGGGACTGTGTCTGTATCCCTACAGCCCCCCTTCCCAGCACTTGTCTGCAATTACATCGCACTTGCCACCAGCTGGCCCTTGTTATATATCCTGTTTGCTGTATGCTATTAACCTTGTACTGCACTTTCCCCTCTCACTTTCCCCCTTGCACTTTTCCCTTTCCCTCTACCCTTTGCACTTGCGCGATCTGAATCACACCTGGCCTAGTAGGATCGCTGTCTGTCTCCCCTTGTTCCACCCCCGCCTCGTCGCGCCTTGAAACACTTGTGTATAGGCGCGTTACAAATGCCATATCATATCATATCATATCATATCATAAGCAAGCATTCAAAAAAACTAATTTTACAAAAAATATTCCATCACAGAGTCCTTCACAGCCTTACAAGTAGAGGACAGAAATCACGCTCAACCCTCAAAATCTACCACAGAAAAGTCATCCCAGAAGCTCTTGTAGACACTGCTATAAGCGTGAAGCGGAAATTGTTTATAGTAACTTTAAAGAGAATGAAACCACTAACAAGATTAATTGGTAAATTACAAGCAGTACTACGAAACAAACACAATCTCACCATAGATACCTTTGGCCACATATGTAGATGAGAGTGGAGTCACACCACCAACACAGAGCCATACTTCAATGAAGAATCCTACAAACAACAACTAACTAACCAAATTGTCTTCCATCAGAGTGGACGAGGATATGAAAAGATAGCCAGTACCATAATGGAAGAAGAAACACTTATTTCACAAATATCCACATCAAACTTAGATGGCACTCTCCAATCCACCAAACCAACATGCCTCACCTACAAATGCCCTTGCACATCAATGTGCAATGGTCGCCCATGCCTAATCAAAAATGTGCAGCAAGTGCTCAATCATTATGTCAAAGGCACCAACAAAAGAAAAATGAAAATAATACAAAGTATGGACTCCTGTCCAGTGCGCAAATAAACTGGAATATTAGACTGCATTTGTGGAGCAGCTTGCAAAAGCACCTTCCACCGTATTAAAATGTTAACAACCCACCATTCAACAATCAGAAATCTAGTCTACAAACTGTATTATGCAAAAACTCCAGCTTTAGCACTCCAACATTTAAATGATATTCTCCTACATGGTACAGCTAAACAAGTGTGCAATGAAATTGAGCACATCCTAAGGAAATACTGTGAAACTGAAGAGCTCTTACCCACTGCAACATTGTCAGCCAACAATACTGACAACATTGCAGGGATCAACTTTTTACATCACACATACACAAAAGAAACACAAAAGTTCAAAAGCACTTCTGCTGAAATGCCAAAACTAAGTATATGTGTGTTGTCGTAGAACTTTCTATAAAAAGAGCACCAAAACTGTTAATATAATTCAGAAAATAGAAGGCAATGAGGAATCCCAATGGTTTAAATTAGCTCTGTACCTTCTAGAAGAAAACAAGTACGACATTACCAAGATCTCCATACTGTGCACATACTGCACTTCAAAACTTGACAATAACCAAAGGCCTTCACGTGCAATTCGTAATAATTTGGAACTGTTTCCAGTGCCAAACGCACTGCAGCAGCTTAATGTGTACAAGAGCTTTATAATACAAACAGTGCCCCATTTAAAGCAATAATACGTCTTCAACCAAAAACTGCAAAATTACCTCCCACCGAATTACTGAAAGTCATTTGTGGTAAAGTAATTTACTTACCATTAGATCTGAAAGAAAATGTAGACATTATACGGGTGCAAAGGCCAATACACAAATCTTTGATTATCCTGGTAAATGATGTACCTACAAAAGACAAAAAAAATTGGCAAGACTTAACCAAAGTTAGAGAGGTGTTGCAGTACCTTAAAGAAAACAATGAATACTACAAGGAAATAAACATTGAAGAAAACCTGAGAGAAACAACTGAAATAATTCATGACTCCTCAACAAGTGTCCAATTTGAACGCCTAGATCCTAGTGCAGCCTCCGGTATTTTAGACCACTATACAATCCAACCAATGCACTCCAGAGACACCATAGACGATGCACTAGAAACATATCAACTGCTACAAGCCAAAGGAGTCCCAATCAGTATATGGGTAAAAAGTGTGGAAGCACGAGCCTTTCCTCTACTCTTCCCCACTGGAAAAAGTGGAGGATATGATGAAAGAAGCACACAAATAACAGCATCCAAATACCGCTGTTTTACGAATGTATGCTGAAGACCCAAGATTTAGGCAGAACGTGGAGTACATATTCCTCCTGTTCTTTGAAAGTGAACTAGCAACCCTATGTTAAGGAGTTGCCCACACATTAAAAACAGGTTCCCATTTCCAAAACATGTCTGCTACACAACTACTTGAAAAGGTGCAACAAAAGGACGAAGTTTTACAAAGTAGTGTTACAAATGTCTTGGCAAACATGCGTGGCACCAAAGAGTACTGGTTCCGACAGCATACAGATGTACAGTGTATGCTACGCAACCTTGGCCCACCCACATGGTTTGTCACTTTAAGTTATGTTGAGTATGCATGGGAACACTTGCACACTTTCCTACGCACAGCAAACAAAAACAAAACAGGTATAGACATGAAAACACCAGGAGAGCTGTGCTCTCTCGATCCAGTAAATGTTTCACGCTACTTTCATCATCGCTTCCTTGCAATGCTGCACTTCATTTGCAATAAAGGACTTCCTCCCCTCAGAGAAGTACAACACTTCTTTTGGAGAAAAGAATATCAAGCCAGAGGAACACCACACATCCACAGGCTTTTGTGGATTACAAATGCTCCTAAATTTGGTGAGGAGAGTGATGAAACTGTTTTGGAGTTCATTCACAAATATGTCACTTGCGAAATCCCTCCGGAAAGTACCCCTACTGACCTACGAGCACAAATTTTGCAATTCCAACGACACAAGTGTAGCAGGTATTGTCAACGCAAATGCAAGAACAGAGGCAAATACTGCACCAAATGCCGCTTTGTTTTCCCTAGACCAGTTTCAACAACAGGCCAAGTAAACAGCTTCATGTCTTCAGTTTGACACAATGTGAATGGAAAATCTCCTAAAAACACATACTACATCAAAAGGAGCAAAGCATCTAAGTACATCAATGATTACAATGCAATTATTGCCCTCTTATCGAATGCCACTGTTGGTGTACATTGCAGACAATTCCACTACTGTTGCACGATATGTCACCGCCTACTTAATCAAATCAGAGAAAGCAGAGCTCAAAGACCTCTGGGATGACATATGCTCTGAGAAAACACTCGTACAAAATTTGTACAGCTTTGGCATTAAAATGCTCTCCCATAGAGAATGCGGGAGCTACGAAGCCGCTGATCTCTTACCCGGCACAGCCTTATATGGGAAATCTGACAACATAGTGTGGCTAAGCCTTTGGCCTCCTGCATCCAGAAATAGAGCACTTAAATCGTACGAAGACATACAAAGAATAGCCAAAAAACTATCCCAACAGCCAGGACAATTTAAAGAACAACATATTGGACACATACTACCCAAACAGGTGTACTACTTTAGAAGCCTTGTCCTTGTACCAGGTAGCTCAAAACTTCTCATACAAAAACATTGCACCAAATGATGAAAAGGGTAGATACAGAGTGGAAAGTTGTGAAGGCAGCCTCGTTACACTAACCAAACATAGCCTAATTAATCATATCAAGTTGTCCTTAAAAACTCCACAACACAAAGAACTGTACTACATGGCTCTACTGCAACTTTTTAAACCATGGAAAAAGTAAGAAGATTCATTAGCCACCTAAACGTGCTACGAAGATGCTTTCAAAGCCACTGAAAGTACAATTACTGATGAAAACTTTACATGGTACAAAACCATATTGGGCAGTGAAAGCCAACCAGAAGAAGAACTTCAAGTACAACTAAATGTAGACACTTCTGAAAGCAGTGAACCTTAGCAAACAGGCAGCCTAGAACCACTTGGAGAGCCATTCATAGCAAATGAGGCAGAATTAGCCATGACAGAGGTAACCACCACTATTCTTCAGTACGACCACTCTGCAGAAGAGTTTGCAGTACTGAAATCCCAACTAAACAATGATCAGCGTACCATTTTTGAAGAAGTAACGGAAACCATTGAGCATGGTTTACAGCATGAAAGTACAACTTGCACCTGTAAGAACTACAAACCTATACTACTTTATGTAAGTGGTGAAGCTGGATCAGGTAAACATTCTTATTAAAAATTATCAGTAAATATGTCCAACAAATAACAAACAACAACATTTCAGTGGTTATAACTGCCCCTACAGGTTTGGCTGCATACAACATAAGTGGAGTCACTCTACACCGATCGCTACTCCTTCCAGTGGAACACCAAAACAAATTAGAGTACTATAAACTTTCAGCACAATCTGCTATGGAGCTAGGCAGAGTTTTGAAACAAATGATAATTCTCCTAATAGATTAGGTCAGCATGGTCTCCAACCTAATGTTGGCTTTGATTCACCTCTAATTGCAAGAGGTACTCAAAACAGACTACAAAGAACTCTTTGGAGGATGTCATTGTTTTTGGAGTTCTCCTTCAATTGACACTAGTCAAAGGTGAACCTATCTTCAAAACCTTAGGACACAAAAAGTGTCGTAAAAGTCTTGAAAGCATTGGCAACGTACATCTTTGGCAACATTTCCATACCGAGAACTAACTCGAAACATGCGTCAGTCCACAGACCTCACATATGCCAACATTTAATAAAAAACATACAGATTGGTGTACTATCAAAGGAGGCGCAGTCTACCCTCAATAGTAGACACATCCATGAGCTATACGGGCGTACCACATGTGCTACTGATGTCATGGAACAATTAGCTCATAAAAATGTCAGCTGTATGGCCTGTATGCCAACTCTAGCAAGCTACACACAATTTAATGCAACAATGCTGCAAAAAGAGAAACAACCACTATTAGAAATTCATAGCACAGACAAACTGGATGTACACAGTATGACAATACCTATGGGTCAGCAAGGCATAGCATGACTACAAGCCTTAGATAAATCCATCTCCAACACAGCTGGTTTGGAGAAGATTTTAACATTATGTGTCAACTGTAGAGTTATGCTAAAGTGTAACATTGACGTAGAGCAAGGTTTAGTTAATGGAGCACTTGGTACAGTTGTTGCCTTCCACACATACCCACGGGACAGCAGCATTCAGTTGTTTTCTTTTTTTAAAACTCTTTATTTCTTGTTTATAACAAAAAACAGAAAAACAGCAAATGCAACAATAATTACAGATTAGGTCATTTGGTTATGTAAAAAAAAAAATACCACAGCTTAAAACAGAATTCAAAGAAAACAGTGAACAGTAGTCCTACAATCTACAAACTGACCTAGGCTTAGCCTAAAACATAACCATGAGCAATGATCTGATGTCCACAAATAGTACAACACAAAACAAATACATAACAGACACAACCACTCTCCCACCCCAACATACAATTAAAAGTAAACCTACTCCATTCCACAGTTCAATCCAGGATCACTCATAAAGTTCAGTGAAATTTCCCCACAGTTCATCATAAAGTGCTTCCTTGTGTTGTTTATAATACATGGGCCTCATTACGAGGCGGGTGGAATGGGTTTAACGGTGCCGGAAAAGGTGTCGGCACCGTTAAACCCATTTTGCCCTACTACGAGGTTCCCTCGCGGGACCCGCTCTGGACATCTGGTTTTACCAGATGTCCTTTGCAGGTCCCGCGAGGGGACCAGGGAGCTAACAACAGGCCCGTCATTAACGGCCCATTGTTAGCTCCCTCCCCATTCTCATTGAGCCCTATGGGAGCTCGAATGGGAATGGGGAAGGTCCCGGGTTCCCTGAATGGGAAAATACCGGGCCCTCCAAAGTAGGAATGGCCCGGTATTTCCCCATTCAGGGACCACGGACCCGGACCCGAGTTTGGAGGCCCATAGTCTTCTCATATCTTGATAGAACTTGCACATCTAAAATCCATTCCTTTACTGATGGTTTCTTCCTTGTTTTCCAAACCTTTAATATCTGTTTATTCGCCACCAATAAAACTTTATTAATCCAGCACGATGTTACCCAACTAATATTATGACCACTTCTTGGTAGCTGCAGAATGACTGCTAAGGGATTACGTGGGTAAGTAATATTCCTCATTTGGTCGATCCTGTCAAGAACCTCCCTCCAAAAAGTCACCACCCTTTCACAGCTCCACAACATATGAAGCAAGCTACCCCTCTCCTTCTCACAACCCCAACAAAAGTCACCATCAATCATTCCCAATGCACACATACGTACCGGGGTCCAATAGATTCTGCCAATATTCTGTAATGAGTATAGCGTAGTTGTAAATCCGTTTTAGCCTTTACCAGAGCTTTCCAAACCTTTTCCCATTCCTCCTGCGTAAGTTCTCTACCCAACTCCTCAGACCATGACAACCGTAATTTCTCCCATGAATCCAACCATGTCGCATCTGGCTGCATAATTTTCCAAATATTTGACACTTTCTGTGACCCACTGGTCAATATCTTAAAGACCTCTGATTTCTGCAAGAATGGTGCATCCATCATCTGCCTCCTTTCAGAGATTAATGGGTCGATGCATGGAATTAATGTGCGCCGAAAATTCCCGCGCAGAGGTGCCAAAACGTGCGATTCGCAGTAAAAGTGCGAAAATCGCAGTGCAAGTGCAAAAATCGCAGGGAAACCAGCGCACATCGATTCATGGAAGTCCGTGCGCGAGAAAAACATTGGATGTGTGCTAAAAATGTGCGCCGCGCATGCCGGCGCACATGTCATCCAGCAGCGTGCACCACGGCCACTGCGAAATCGCACATAGCGCGGCGCACATCACAAAAGTAGGCGGAACACGGGGCGTAACACTCAGAATGGGGAACAACGCGTGACAATATGGGTGTCACGGGGAAGTACAGGAGGCAAGTGCGCGGAACGCCCACACGCCCGCCTACAACCCGTATTCATGGAATCGAATAGGGCAAACCAGCGCACGGTCAAAGACGCGCACAGGGCCAAACAAGTACGCCACAAGAAAGCAGGCGGTAGCGCCCCTGCGCCTGAAAAAAATGTGCGCCAAAATGTGCGCTAACAAAAAGCACCCTTATACAGCCATGATGAATAGTCCATACAGTGGCCCTCTAGGACAAATGAGGTGCAAAGGGGTACCGTCAAACACGGACATCCGCTGTGTGAAAAATAGCGTGTGCGTGTGTTCCTGGGTGCGCGGGAAGTTCCACACGCGATTAGCCTGGGTACGTGTGTTTCGGGGTGCGCGGGAAGTTCCACACGCAATTGGCCTGGGTACGTGTACTTCGGAGTGCGCGGGAAGTTCCACACGCGATTGGCCTGGGTACGTGTACTTCGGGGTGCGCGGGAAGTTCCACACGCGATTGTCCTGGGTACATGTACTTCGGGGTGCGCGGGAAGTTCCACACGCGATTGGCCTGGGTACGTGTACTTCGGGGTGCGCGGGAAGTTCCACACGCGATTGGCCTGGGTACGTGTACTTCGGGATGCGCGTGAAGTTCCACACGCGATTGTCCTGGGTACGTGTACTTCGGGTGCGCAGGAAGTTCCACACGCGATTGGCCTGGGTACGTGTATTCCGATGTGCGCGGGAAGATTCACACGCGATTTCAGCAGGGTACATGTATTTCGGTGGTGCCGGGGAATGCTACACGTGATTTGGCCATGTGGGTCCTCCCAGGTGTTCCCTCTACACCCTCCACGGCCCCTGCAGGCAGCCCACACCACAGGGGACTACCCTGCACCCCTGCTCATGTCCCACAGGCAACCCCCACCCCCCAGCAGTGCAGGGGCAGCCTACACCAGGCCCCCACTCATGTCTCCCTGCACCCCCACCCCCCAGTAGTGCAGGGACACCCTCCACCAGGACCCCACTCATGTCTCCCTGCACCCCCACCCCCCAGCAGTGCAGGGGCACTCTCCACCAGGTCCCCACTCATGTCTCCCAAGCATCCAGGGGCACCCTCCACCAGGCCCCCACTCATGTCTCCCACCACCCCATCCCCCAGAAGTGCAGGGGCACCCTCCACCAGGCCCCCATCTTTGTCTCCCACCACCCCCACCCCCCAGCATCCAGGGGCACCCTCCGCCAGGCCCCCACACATGTCTCCCACCACCCCCACCCCCAGCATCCAGGGGCACCCTCCACCAGGCCCCCACTCATGTCTCCCACCACCCCCACCCCCCAGCATCCAGGGGCAGCCTCCACCAGGCCCCCACTCATGTCCCCCACCACCGCCACCTCCCAGCAGTGCAGGGGCAGCCTCCACCAGGCTCCCACTCATGTCTCCCACCACCCCCACCCCCCATCATCCAGGGGCACCCTCCACCAGGCCCCCACTCATGTCTCCCACCACCCCCACCCCCCAGCATCCAGGGGCAGCCTCCACCAGGCCCCCACTCATGTCCACCTCATGTCTACCATCACCCCCACCCCCCAGCAGTGCAGGGGCACCCTCCACCAGGCCCCCACTCATGTCCACCTCATGTCTACCATCACCCCCACCCCCCAGCAGTGCAGGGGCACCCTCCACCAGGCCCCCACTCATGTCCACCATCACCCCCACCCCCCAGCAGTGCAGGGGCAGCCTCCACCAGGCCCCCACTCATGTCCCCCTGCACCCCCACCCCCTGGCAGTGCAGGGGCAGCCTCCACCAGGCCCCTACTCATGTCTCCCACTACCCCCACCCCCCAGCATCCAGGGGCACCCTTCTCCAGGCCCCCACTCATCTCCCCCTGCACCCCCACCCCCAGCATCCAGGGGCACCCTCCACCAGGCCCCCACTCATGTCTACCATCACCCCCACCCCCCAGCAGTGCAGGGGCAGCCTCCACCAGGCCCCCACTCATGTCCCCCTACACCCCCACCCCCCGGCAGTGCAGGGGCATCCTCCACCAGGCCCCTACTCATGTCTCCCACTACCCCCACCCCCAGCATCCAGGGGCACCCTTCACTAGGCCCCCACTCATCTCCCCCTGCACCCCCACTCCCAGCATCCAGGGGCACCCTCCACCAGGCCCCCACTCATGTCTACCATCACCCCCACCCCCCAGCAGTGCAGGGGCAGCCTCCACCAGGCCCCCACTCATGTCCCCCTGCACCCCCACCCCCCAGCAGTGCAGGGGCAGCCTCCACCAGGCCCCCACTCATGTCTCCCACCACCCCCACCCCCCAGCATCCAGGGGCACCCTCCACGAGGCCCCCACTCATGTCCCCCTGCACCCCCACCCCTCAGCATCCAGGGGCACCTCCACCAGGCCCCCACTCATTTCTCCCACCACCCCCACCCCCCAGCATCCAGGGGCACCCTCCTCCAGGCCCCCACTCATGTCTCCCACCACCCCCACCCCCCAGCATCCAGGGGCAGCCTCCACCAGGCCCCCACTCATGTCTACCATCACCCCCACCCCCCAGCAGTGCAGGGGCACCCTCCACCAGGCCCCCACACATGTCTCCCATCACCCCCACCCCCCAGCAGTGCAGGGGCAGCCTCCACCAGGCCCCCACTCATGTCCCCTATCACCCCCACCCCCCAGCAGGACAGGGGCAGCCTCCACCAGGCCCCCACTCATGTCTACCATCACCCCCACCCCCCAGCAGTGCAGGGGCAGCCTCCACCAGGCCCCCACACATGTCTCCCATCACCCCCACCCCCCAGCAGTGCAGGGGCAGCCTCCACCAGGCCCCCACTCATGTCCCCTATCACCCCCACCCCCCAGCAGGACAGGGGCAGCCTCCACCAGGCCCCCACTCATGTCCAACTCATGTCTCCCTGCACCCTCACCCCCCAGCAGTGCAGGGGCAGCCTCCACCAGGCCCCCACTCATGTCCCCCTGCACCCCCACCCCCCAGCCGTGCGATTTGCCTGGGTACGTGTACTCCTGGGGTGCGCGGGTAGTCTCCCATGCGATACCATCAGGGTACGTGTATAACGGTCCGCATGAACTTCCACACGCGATACCAGCAGGTTACGTGTTTTACGGGATTCGCGGGAAGTTCCACACGCGATTGCCCTGGGTACGTGTATTTCAGGGTGCGCGTGAACTTCCACACGCGACTGGGCCTGGGAGAGCGTGTTACGTGTATTCCTGGGGTGGGCGGGAAGATTCACACGTTCGCCTACGACGTGCCGAAAAATAAATGGTCCAATCCTGAAACACGTACGCCAGCATGAAGCAGGTGTACGTCGACCCGCGCAGCATAAAAGTGCGTGCAAACAACAAAAAAGCTCAGACGCCAGGATGAATATACCGTTCCTAGCGGCAGTGGCCGTGGGTTACCAAAGGAGGAGGAGGAGGATAGTGAGGGCCCGAATTTTCACTCCCAGAACCAGCCTTTTTGGGATGCCTGATGACCAGGTGCATGGGAGGTACAGGTTTCCACCACACATAATACTGGACCTGGTCAGTGAGTGGGAGGATGACCTCACATCACCCACCCTCTGCTCCCAAGCACTCAGCCCCCTGGAGAAGGTCCTCAATGTACTGCACTTCTTGGCCACTGGATCATTTCAGCGGATAAGTGCCATAGTGGGTGGGGTGTCACAGGCCACGCAGTCACGCTGCCTACACCAGGTCTTGAACATCATCACTGCACGCCCATCAGTCCGTAAGCACATATACCTGCCCAGGACACCTGCAGAAAGGCAGGCTGCCGCCCTCGATTTCTACGGTGTGGCACAATTCCCCAAAGTGCTAGGTGCCATTGACTGCACCCATGTGACACTACGTCCCCCCAGGGCATCTGAGCACATCTATAGGAACCGCAAGCACTGGCATTCCATCAATGTGCAGGTAGTATGTAATGCCAAGGGAATCATTACCTCAGTATATGCCAACTATCCAGGTTCCACCCACGACAGCTTCATTTACCGAATGTCTACCCTAAGCCGGGACCTAGAAGCTGGCCTGCATAGCGATACATGGCTGCTTGGTGAGTATGAATGCCACTGCACATGCATGCATGTCAGATGCAGAGTTATGTCACTACCCCACTAATGATACCCATCGCCTCCTCACCAGGGGACAGTGCCTACCCTCTGAGCACCCACATGATGATGCCAATTCGGAACCCCATCACGCCTCCCGAGGTAAGATGCAACACAGCCCATATTGCAACCCGGGGCATAGTGGAGCGCACATTCGGAGTGCTCAAGTCACGCTTTCGCTCCCTTGACCGTTCTGGCGGGCAGCTGTTATATGCGCCCCAGTAGTGTGCAGGATCATAGTGGCAGCATGTGTCCTGCACAATGTTGCAACACGCCGGGGCCTGGCTGTGGACATGGTGGTGCCCCCACATCCCCAACCACATGCACGCCCGCTGCGCATGGGAGGGGAGAGGGCACGGGGTGAGGCAGCCCGTACGCAGCTGGTGGCTAATTACTTCACATAGAAATCACACCCGTGTGGAGTGCACACAGCCCTGGCACATACCATCTGATAAGCAATGATGACTCGACCTGACAATTATGACCAACAAAGGGACACTCAACTGTCAGAACCATAGCAGCCTGAGATTGTTCATGTGGAAGTGTCACAATGTGTGCATCCCTACCTACACAAACACCACCAATGCAGTGTCATCAAAAGACACACTTCCATGCTGCAGAAATGTATACCCACTTGCAAAATACTACATGAAAACAGTGCCATGTCACCCAACCCCTCCCCGGCACAGCCACACAACACACCATGGCATGTCATGCAATGTGAGAGCAAACAAATTAATCCCCACAACATGCCCCAAGTGTCACCAGCTACAGTGTCCCTAATGGAAACATGGCCACACATGAAATGCTCACAGTAATGCAGGACCTACAACCCACATTACCAAATACTTACCAAGAATACCAATCACCTACACAACCTCCAACCTACCTTAAACATGACATTACAGACTTAAAAATGTGCTAGCCTCACTACCTGCCAGCACTTCAAACACTTCCAAGTTTACAGTGTTAGCGCCACGCAAGAGTGTAGGTGCACTGCGTACAACATGGACTCCAGTTCCAAGGTGGACCGCCTTGTGAAGACATGAGAAATGGACCTGCAAATTAGGAGGATGAGATGGATGCAGGGGCACATATCAATACACCATGCAGTGTACAATACAACAACAATATGCACTATGAATGTATACACAGTATTGACTACAGACTGCCCACACATTGAATGGGAGTCCAATGTCACCATGTACGTCAATGTCACTTGGGCACACCCTTTGCAAGCCCATGGAAACGGGAAGCAGGAGGGGTGTGTGTCACAAAAACCCAAGCATCTGAACCAAATTCATGACAAGCCTGCATGTGCCCAGCCACAATGCAGCGTATGCCCACGGGAGCCACACAAGGCAACACACTGTCCCCAAAAAATAAATAAATAAATAAAATAAAAATAAAAAATGGCCATTAATGGGCCCGGGGGGTGGGGAGGCCACCCAGGAGGTCCGAGGACAGGGTGCACACCAAAACCCACCTGTGTGGATCTTGCGAAAAAAAAACACCTCCATGGGCTCATGGCCTACACGGCTACCCTATTGTGGGAGCATCACTGCTGTCGCTCTCCTCACCCTCTGCAGCTGCATCAGGAGATGATGGCACTATGGGAGGCAGCCCACGCAAAGCCCTAGTCTGTTCCTCCATGGCAGCAAGCATGCGGGTGTGGTAGGTCTCGTTCTGGAGGATAATTGTGCGGAGGTCCCCATGCAACAACTCACGGGATGCCTGGACCTCCGCCCTAGTTGCCTGCATCTCAGCTGAGAGCGTACGTGTGAGACGCTCCAGCTGCTGTTCTGTCCTTCTGTTTGTTGAAGCCTCAAGCTCAACAAGAGTTGTCCTGAGGTGAAGGAGGTCCACCCTCAGGGCTTCCCTGTGGCCCTGGGACTCTATGGAAATGGCTTCCCGCAGAGTCGCCAGTGCCGCCCGCCTGTCCCTGTCGGACGCCAACATGTCCTCCCTGTGTGACTGGCAGATGGAGTCTGTTGCCTGCTGTAGTCGCTCCATCAGCCTTTCGGGGGGACAATGGAAGTGGCCACCCTATCCATGGCCTGAGCCATCATCTCTGATGATGCTGCCTGTTGGGTTGCCATACCGTATATGGATTGCTCCCATGCGGTATTGCCAGGTGGCGGACGGCCACCACGTCGGCGGGCACCACACCTGTCTGGGGCAAGGCGAACTGCGCCTTGCTGTGCCGGCACTGCCTGAGGCTGCAGGACTGCATTCCCCCTCTGATCTGCTGGCCCAGGAACAGGATCAGATGTCGCAGAGTGTGACCCTGCATCCGTAACCACCAAAGGCGTACCTGCCAACACTGACATCCCCATTGAGGGTTCTAACCCTGGTGCAGGTGGGTCGGACAGAACAGAATCCCTCCCAGGAACACTCACCTGCGACGGCACATAGGTCTCATCATCCGAATCGACACCTGAATACAGCTCGGGGGAGGTGCAGCCAGAGACACCCCTTGAGAGCACGACCTGCAGGAGTTGTGGGTTCTCACCCACCACCACACCACGTCCCTCACTGGTGGTTGGTCGGGCCTGAGACCCCTCCTGGGTCTGCACCATCTCCACAACCCCAGCAGTATCAAGTGCGTCATCCCCTGCAAAGACATAAAAGAAAACAAATGGAAACAGGCATTAGCACTATGGCACACAATTAGGGCTGAGAGGCTACAGAAACAGTACTTGATTGACACATGTCCCACATGACTAAAACCCTCCCATGCATGCACCGTCACTGCGTGTGAAAGGTAGGCAGATGGCACACATTGATGACACCAAGATGGAAGATGAACACATTTGCTGCATGCTGCCTAGCAGTGGCATCACACATTGGCCAGTGATTGGCACGTCAAATACACATGCCATCACACAGATGGCATGTACCCTAGCCATAAAGTGAAGAGGGAGAGGAGGACACCAATTGTTTATTCAGTCCAGTTTGCTCATGAAATTGATTTTTTCATTGAAATGGTTCAAATGTTTAACATGGAGCTGCCAGTCCAAAATGGTCCTATAGCACAGGGACATGTCTAAACAAATCATGTCCAGGAAACAAAGCCAGTCCACTGTACCATAGCCATGTCAGACATGTGACAATAGGACTGAGAAATCCCGAGTAAAAGTGGTGGTGTGCAAACAATCTGCCTGAATAAACAGAGGTAAATAAGCAACAATGTTGTGGCAAGATGACACTTCAAGGGCAACTGGCGTGGTGTTGGGCTGGATGTCTAATGTTGGCAGAAGGGATGCTGCTATACCCAAATGCTGGTGCGCAGAATGTATAGGATGAGGCACATGGGTGACCCAAACCACTCAGGCACACACACCCTCACCTGGCACCCAAACAGAAGCCCTCCCACACACACCATGCACATGGATGACACACACATGCATGTGCACTCACCGGACAATGCCTCGTAATCTGCTAGTTCTCCCACGCCTTGGATCTGTTCCTCCGTGACGTAGGTCCCAGCAACCTGCTCATGTGGAGTGAGTTCTATGTCCTCTGCTGGAGACCCACCTCCAGTCACTAGAGTTGCGCATGACTTGAGGCCAGCTTATTCTTTGCCCTGCGTTTCAGGTCATTCCAGCGCTTGTAGCATTCAGTAGCTGTGCGCCTCACGATTCCAAGGGCACTTATGATGTCCGCAATGGTCTGCCAGTGTGCCTGACATTGTGCAGGTGTGGTCTTGGATCCTGCAACAATCACCGTTTCGCGGTCATGTGCGGACACATACTCTACAAGTGCATTCAGTTCGGCCTCATTGAAGCTGGGCTTCCTTGACGGGCCGGACTGTGTAGCCGTGTCTGGGGCATCAGCCTCTACTGGACGAGCACTCTTCCTCTTCCGCTTGGAAGGTGGTGGGGATCCTGAGTGCCCTACGCCGCTCTGGACACTAGGGGCAGGAGCCCCGGTGGACTCTGTACTAGGAGTGTGGGATTGCACACTCAGCATGGGAGTTGGTGCAGGCATTAGCTCAAGTGTGATGGTGTCAGGGGGAATGTCAGCATGATGGACTTGGACCGACACTGTCCTGGGGTGTGTGAGAGGTGGGGTGGATGGAGCCGCAGCTGCCCCTGCAGCCTCCCCAGCCTGCCTACGCGGGGCAGCAGATGACCTAGCTGCCCCTGATCCATGTGGCCTGATGACACCAACGTTCACCGGTGCACGTGGCCTAAACGTGCTGACCTGGAAGTCAGCCATGGAGTCACCCTGTGCCAGGTCTGGTTCCACAGTGGGCTGGTCCAACAAGGGCTGAGCATGGATGGTGTCAGCCACGTTAACCTCAACCAGGGGGGGGCATGGGTGTCCCTGACTGCTCCTCCACACATGGGGGGCTAGGGCCACCCTGCAAGTCACGGCCACGTCCCCTACCGGATCCACCACGGCCACCACTTGGGGCTCGGCCACCTTTGCCACCCTTACGGCTTGTTCGCCTCCCAGCCATGGCACTGATGTTATTGTGCGTATGGGAGTCGATGTGAACTATTGTCCTGGGCAATTGGGGGTCAAAGGGGTTGGGTACCAGATGGTAATCGTACCCTAGTGCTCTAGCAAGGCTGTATGTCACCCCTGGGGAAAGATGACGGGTCACGCAACACACAGGCACCCCAAAAAAGGGAAGTAAGGTGCACGCAACCCCTCCTAGACCACGTGCGTGGAAAAATAAAGCTGCACTACGCTGTGGCACCAGGAAACACAAGAATGAACGTATGCGTGTCACACGCAGCCTAGAATGACCTCTGAAGGGGTACGTGACACACGGGGCAAGCACAGATGTTAAATACGTGCGCGACTCACCGTCTGCCAGGAACAAAAGCGTGAAAAATATGCGCGTGTGCGCGTTGGCAACACCCCCGCCAAAAGAAGATTTGTACGCTGTCTGAGGAGACAGGACAACAGTAGAAGGGAACGCTGTTTGAGGAAACAGGCCCAGGAAAAAGAGGAAAAGAGAAAAAGCGGTCAGAGGTAACAGGGAGTACGAACTTGAAACGCCGTGAAGTAAATCGCGTGTGAACCGACAAGAAGTACACCCACTCGCTCTCCACGAAAAGCACATACAAGGAAATGGCGTTCTACACGTACCTTTTATACACACGTCACAGACGCGCATACGCGATGAGGCCATTTCCACCAATTACACGCTTTGACACTCGGACGTGTATCTTTTTTTTACACGCGCCATTCTCTACGGCCATGCGCGTGACGTCATAGCTGCGCATGGGGGCCTTTGGGCCAATGAAATCGCGTATGCGTGCAGACGCGCTTACGCGCTAAGGGCCTTTCCTCGAATTACACGCAGACGTGCAGGACTTTTCACGTGCCAAATCACTCCGTATCAAGCTGGCCACGCGTAAGCACACGGAAGACCACGCTCATGCCCAGAAAGCCGATTTACTGCCCCCCAGAGCCCTGAGCACGCTCCCACCTGCCATCTGCTGCTGCCTGACTGCCTGCTGCCCACGTGCCCTGCCATTTGCTGCCTGCACATCAGCCAGGGGTGCTGTTGCTGTGACCACCCCTGCTGGAACCGAAGACTCCCGACTGGGATTCCATCGCTCCACAGCCCAGCCCCAGGACCCAGTTGCCCACCCACTCCTGCCTCTGTGGTTGTCATGTCGGGCACTGCAACATCTGGCACCACTGACAACCCCCGGCCAGAGAGGCAGAGGGGCACCAGCTTCAGTGCCAGGGAAGTTGGTGTCCTGGTGGAGCAAGTCCTGGGCAGTATGATGCCCTCTATGGAGGTGTGCGCATCGACAAGGAAGGACGGACTCGGATCTGGACGGACATCGTGACTGCCCTCAATGCGGAGGGGGTGGCAGTCCGCGACTTCCAACATGTCAAGAAGCGCTGGGAAGACTTCAGGTCCAGGACCCTGAACAAGGCCCGGCGCCTCTTGAAGGCAGCGGATGCTAAGGGGCGCCGGGGCCACTTGTCGGAAGATCAGATGAGGGTCCTGGAACGCATATCCCCAGCGCTCCATGTCCAGGTCCTTGAGAGGCAGACCCGTCTGGAGTCGAGCGGTAAGTGTACATGCATCATGATTGTAAGCTGTGCGTGTGGTGATGTGCCAGTAGTGTGCCGGTTGCACATCTGTTTGTATGGGGCCGAGTAAGGGTGGAGGTGTACAGGACCATGAGGCTAACACATGCGAGCGCTGTCATGTGTGAGACATGGATGGTGCTTGTGTGTGTAGGCTTGCATGCCAAATGCAGTTGTGTGGGCACACATGTTTGGATGAATGTGTAAGTAAGTAGGCATGTTCGTGATGTCACGCATGTATGTTGTTTTCAGCTGCATGTATCAGCACTGTGTACATCTGCATGTGTGTGTATTTGACAAGGGCGCAACAGTGATGCAACATGGATGCATGTGACAGCGGGATGTGGAAGCTTGATTGGCAGATGTGACATGGATGCCCATCGGAACACTGCGACAGTTGGCTGAGGTGTACACATGCATGCAAGTGTGGTGGTGTGCGTGCATGTGTAGTGCACTCCCTGTGTTGAATGTGATGTCTGGCTCACCTTTGCCTGCTCATGCGGTTGTATGTGTATGGATGGTGCTGGCAGTTGCTATGTGGCTGTGGTATGGCTCATGTGTGCATGTAGAAATGACATGTGTGTTGCCAATTGTGATGCCATGTCTGAGGTTTGCCAATGCCACTCATGTGCAACTGTCATGTGTGTATGTGTCCATTGTACAGTGCCCTGATGCCTGTGTTTTATTTCTCCCTGTCTGCAGCGTCAACTGATGAAGAGGGCGGAGAAGGTGCTGTGGAGCACAGCAGCGGGGATCGCACCGCCAGCCGGAGACGCAAGCCCGGCTCCCCTCCCAGGTTGTGATCTCGTCGGGGAGTGAGGAGTCCGGTGCCGCGTCCCAGGCCGCAGATGCCGGGGGGAGGTCCAAGAGGCGGAGGTCGGAGTTGGACTCCTCGGCAGCAGAAGGGGCAGCTGGGACCCCACAGGGCCCAACGGGGGAAGATGGCACGGAGTCATCCAGGTTGGTGGGGGGTTTGGTGGAGGAGGAGGCCGTGCAAGCAACAGAGACGGGGTCTGGAGGTGGGGATTCCACTGGTGCTAGTGGTGCAGTGCAGGACCAGGGACAGGAGGCAGCACAGGTCGCCGCAGAGGTGCCTGTGTGCAATCCTGTCCCTGATCCTGTCACTGCATCATCTTGCACCAGCAGGGATGCCTACGTCCAGACCCGTTTTCAGGCAGGGGATGAGCTCACAACAATGGCCTTCCTCTGCCTGCGGACGTGGCTATCCGGGTCCGGGTTGAGCCTGTCCTGACTGGTGTGGCGTTGCGTCAACGGGCCATGCGAGGTGACCTGCAGTCTTTTTATGAGGAGACTGCACGTCATCTCGAATGGCTCGTTGACCGCGTCGGCCTACTGGGACAGGTCACCCAGCCCGTATTCCTCCATTTGATGGGGCTTGCTCAGACCCCCTCCTCAACTGAACCCCCTATGCGCCAGTCGTCCTCCGTGCCATCTTCCCACCCATCAGTCACCTGGGTGCCCTGTGGAGCTGCCTCTGACGGTGCAGCCAGGCTGTTGGAGGAGGCATCCCTGCCACAGTCGGCAGTCGGACGTCCAGCAGGGGTGGCCACATCAACGACAGCACCCCAGCCAGCGGAGGATGTGCAGGCAGCAGGAGGCAGTGCACGGGCAGAAGCGCAGCAGCAGCAATGTGGTGGAAGCCATGATGGCTCGGGGCCCTCGACATTGGGGGGGCAGGCATCGGCCGGAGGGCAGGAGGACCCAGGACGGGAAGTGTTTTCCGTGTGGCAGCGGTTGGGCCACGCCATAGATGCGGAGCGGCAGCGGGCGGAAGAGGCATGGGTCATGATGGTCAGGGCGGAGAACTCCATGCGGAGGGCCCTGAGGCGGGCCGAGTGCCTCGAGGCAATCCGCAGGGAGTTTGGGGTGAACATGTGGACAGCCCTGCGGACCCTCGGGGCCATGGAGGAGGACCGCCTCCGGGACATTGAGCAGGAGTTCGATGATGCCTTGGCCCGGAACATCCCGAAGTGAGCCGTCGAACTAGCCCGCTGCCCTTGTAAATAGTTCTGTAGTTAGTGTTAGGTTTCCTTTGGTTTTGCATTTTGTTTGGACCTTTTGGACAATGGGCCACATTTTTGTATATATTTTCTTTTTTTTAGGTAGTGTTATTAGATAGGTTTCATTTCTTCGGTTGGGATCATGGACCCTGGATTGTTTATCTGTATATAGTTGACTTTTGGTTTTTAATTTTTTATCATGATTTCGCCATAGAGCAATGGTTTTCAATTTTATTTTTCCATTGGATTTACTTTTGTGGGCTGTGACTTTGGACACCTTTCCTTTGCATTATGATTTGTGGTTTTGCATTATTTCACGTACCTGCTGGTTTATTTTTTTTTAAATTTCCATTATTGTTTGTTTATTTTTGATTCAATTTATGTTGCTTTTAATACATATTTTTTCTTCAAACTTCAATAATGTAGTATCATCTCATTGGTTTCATGCTTATCATGATATGGGTTTTGACATTCAATGACACCCATTGGGTGTATGTGAGTGACATGTGTTCATTTCCAAACATGCAATTGGGGTTGTATCATGTTTTTGCCATTTCTAAGTGGGTGGATGCAATACTCAGGTGGGTGTTTGGCATTTGGAGGCTGACCATAAGGGCCAGGGATCTAGATTGTGGTGACATGTTGGCTGGGGGATATGAGTGGGGGCCTGGTGGAGGATGCCCCTGGTGGCTGGGGGGTGGGGGTGGTGGTAGACATGAGTGGGGGCCTGGTGGAGGGTGCCCCTGGTGGCTGGAGGGTGGGGGTGGTGGTAGACATGAGTGGGGGCCTGGTGGAGGCTGCCCCTGCACTGCTGGGGGTGGGGGTGATGGGAGACATGAGTGGGGGCCTGGTGGAGGCTGCTCCTGCACTGCTGGGGGGTGGGGGTGGTGGGAGACATGAGAGGGGGTCTGGTGGAGTCTGACCCTGCACTGCTGGGGGGTGGGGGTGATAGGGGACATGTGTGGGGGCCTGATGGAGGCTGCCCCTGCACTGCTGGGGGGTGGGGGTGATGGTAGACATGAGTGGGGGCCTGGTGGAGGGTGCCCCTGCACTGCTGGGGGGTGGGGGTGGTGGGAGACATCATTGGGGGCCTGGTGGAGGGTGCCCCTGGTGGCTGGGGGTTGGGGGTGGAGATAGACATGAGTGGGGGCCTGGTGGAGGGTGCCCCTGGTGGCTGGGGGGTGGGGGTGGTGGTAGACATGAGTGGGGGGCTGGTGGAGGCTGCCCCTGCACTGCTGGGGGTGGTGGTGATGGGAGACATGAGTGGGGGCCTGGTGGAGGCTGCCCCTGCACTGCTGGGGGGTGGGGGTGATGGTAGACATGAGTGGGGGCCTGGTGGAGGCTGCCCCTGCACTGCTGGGGGGTGGGGGTGATAGGGGAAATTAGTGGGGGCCTGGTGGAGGCTGCCCCTGCACTGCTGGGGGGTGGGGGTGATGGTAGACATGTGTGGGGGCCTGGTGGAGGGTGCCCCTGGTGGCTGGGGGTGGGGGTACAGAGAGACATGAGTTGGACATGAGTGGGGGCCTGGTGGAGGCTGCCCCTGCACTGCTGGGGGGTGGGGGTGGTGGGAGACATGAATGGGGGCCTGGTGGAGGGTGCTCCTGGTGGCTGGGGGGTGGGGGTGGTGGTAGACATGAGTGGGGGCCTGGTGGAGGGTGCCCCTGGGGGGTGGGGGTGGTGGTAGACATGAGTGGGGGCCTGGTGGAGGCTGCCCCTGCACTGCTGGGGGGTGGGGTGATGGGAGACATGAGTGGGGGCCTGGTGGAGGCTGCCCCTGCACTGCTGGGGGGTTGGGGTGGTGGTAGACATGAGTGGGGGCCTGGTGGAGGGTGCCCCTGGTGGCTGGGGGTGGTGGGAGACATGAGTGGGGGCCTGGTGGAGGCTGCCCCTGCACTGCTGGGGGGGGTGATGGTAGACATGAGTGGGGGCCTGGTGGAGGCTGCCCCTGCACTGCTGGGGGGTGGGGGTGATAGGGGACATAAGTGGGGGCCTGGTGGAGGCTGCCCCTGCACTGCTGGGGGGTGGGGGTGATAGGGGACATGAGTGGGGGCCTGGTGGAGGCTGCCCCTGCACTGCTGGGGGGTAGGGGTGATAGGGGACATGGGTGGGGGCCTCGTGGAGGCTGCCCCTGCACTGCTGGGGGGTGGGGGTGATGGTAGACATGAGTGGGGGCCTGGTGGAGGGTGCCCCTGGTGGCTGGGGGTGCAGGGGGACATGCATTGGTGGACAGTAGTGCAAGGTGACATGTGGGTTGGCTGGGGGGCATGGCCATGGTGGATGGGGTGCCTGCGGGACATGTGCAGGGTAGGCCCCTGTGGTGTGGGCCACCTGCAGGGGCCGTGGAGGGTGTAGAGGGAACACCTGGGAGGACCCACACGTGCAATTCACGTGTGGTGCTCCCCGCGCACCCCTGGAATACACGTACCCTGATGGAATCGCATGTGATACTTCCTGCGCACCCCTGAAATACACGTACCCTGCTGCTTTTGCGTGTGATACTTCCCGCGCACCCCTGGAATACACGTATCCTGATGGAATTGCGTGTGATACTTCCTGCGCACCCCTGGAATACACGTACCCTGCTGCTTTTGCGTGTGATACTTCCCGCGCACCCCTGGAATACACGTACCCTGATGGAATCGCGTGTGATACTTCCCGCGCACCCCTGAAATACACGTACCCTCCTGCTTTTGCGTGTGATACTTCTCGCGCACCCCTGAAATACACGTACCCTGCTGCTTTTGCGTGTGATACTTCCCCCGCACCCCTGGAATACACATACCCTGCTGTTTTTGCGTGTGATACTTCCTGCGCACCCCTGGAATACACGTGCCCTGATGGAATTGCGTGTGTTACTTCCCACGCACCCCTGATGTACACGTACCCAGGACGACAATCGCGTGTGGAACTTCCCGCGAACCACTGAAATACACGTTCCCCGCTTGGCGTTTTCTGTTTGTCAGCCCTGTGAACTGGTCCAGGGTTAGCGCAGCCCTTTGCGATGATTTGGGGATTGTGAAGGCTTTTCCTTGCGCGAGGGCGTTCTTGGGGGCGTAACTGGCACTGCTGCAGGGTCGCTGCGCCACTCTGCGCCACGGCTGGTTTCGGAGGCTAAAATCCATGAATACGCTGTGCGATGAAAAGGATTTTTTCGCACGCGGCTGGCGCAGTGTATCACACGAGGACACTGTGCGCCAGCCGCGTGCGCCATTTTTGTGCGAATTTCTATGAATTACCCTGTATATCTACCAATTTACTGTATCTTCTTAACTCCCTATTTTGTAACCCAAATTTCTCTACCAGACTTTCAAAGGGGACCACTCCTCCATCACCCCAAATATCGCCAATTGTTAAAATGCCTCTACTAATCCAACTCCTCCAATTGAATGCCTTATTACTGATCTGTAGACCTGGATTATGCCAAAGGGAGGCCTCTTTATAAATAAATAACCCTTGCACGCTTTCCACTATCAAGGAAGCCAATGCATCCTTTGTCGCCAAAACTGTTTTTAAACTCTGCACCTTCCCGGGTAGCTTCCCAAAAGAATACAGACTCGTAATGTCATATTGTGAAAACTTCTGCATCTCAATTTGCATCCACCATGGCATCTGATTTCACTCCCCGCAAGAGTAGCTAGACACCTTTTTCAACAGAAAGCCATTGCTGTAATTCCTTAGTATTGGGTACCCAAAACCTTCATCTTTAACGCTACTGACCATAATGTACCGAGGAATTCTGGCCCTCTTCCCTACTCCCCATAAAATATTTTGAAAAAACCTATCTGTACGCCCAAAAGCTCTCTTTGTGAAGAGTAGGGGCAACAAATGAATAATATACAATATCTTTGGCAATAAAAGCATTTCAATTGCATTAACTTTAGCCCAAATGGTTAAAGTGATATGCCCCTATTTCAAAATATCCTTTTGGAGGATCTCAATGATTCTATCTTCATTATAATTGACTATCTTTTTACATCCCGGACGATGTGAATACCCAAGTACTTTACACACATATTCTCCAATTTACAGTTCCAACCTAACAATTGCTCCCCTCTTGGTGAATTTCTTATCGGAAATACTACTGTTTTTCCCCAGTTGATCCGGTAACCTGATAATGTTATGTTATGTTACCTGCCATTTATATAGCGCCTTATGTACAATTGGTATGACCTCAAAGCGCTGGTAGGTTGAACGCCCTCGGGAACCGCAGTTCAAGTCATTAGAGGAGGAGAGTATCGTACGGTGCGTGGGCGCTCCGGATATGTGTGCAGCTGGTGTGGTTTTTTCATGATAGCTGCTTCGTAGCGGTAGGTGTGGTGCTGAGGAAAGCATTTGTAATGTGTTCAGTCTGGAGGGTGTGTTAGGCCTGAAGAGACCCCTAAACTAGCCAGTATGTGCTCAGCTAGCTGTGTTTTATTAGGATGATGAGGTGCTCGTGGGGTCATGTTAGTATCAGAACAGCTAGGCCAAATTGTTCTAGTTGAATGATGGTGTATTGGGGAGAGTAAGAGTAGTAGTGTGATATGGTGGTTATCAGTAATGCACCTGCTACCAAGCACGAGAGCAGGACAGGGGGCGGACCTAGCAGCATACGTATATAAAGCGACAGGATGGATAGGTTAAACATGTGATACAGATAACATGGGGATACAGGTAGTTAGCATATACATAGCATAAATAGGAGATGTAGAGATATAGAGAGCTATATCCACTCCATCCACTCTGTCCTTTCCATCCACTCCATTCACTCTATCCTTTCCTTCCACTTTTCCATCTGTTCCATCCGTTCCATCCTTTCCATCCACTCCATCCTTTCCATCTACTCCATGCACTCATTGGTTCCATCTACTCCATCTGTTCCATCCGTTCGATCCATTCCATCCATTCCATCTGCTCCATCCACTCCATCCGCCCCGTCCACTCCATCCACTCCATCTACTTCATCCTTTACGTCCACTCCATCCTTTACATCCACTCCATCTTTTCCATCCACTCCATCCTTTCCATCCACTCCATCATTTCCATGCACTATCTTTTCTATCTGTTCTATCTTTTCATCCATTCCATCCACTCCATCCGTTCTATGCACTCTATCCGTTCTATCCATTCCATCCACTTCATCCGTTCCATTCTTTCCATCTGTTCCATCCTTTCTATTCTTTTTCCATCCACTCCATCCACTCCATCATTCGTCCACTCTATCTTTTCCATCCTCTCCATCAAGTCTAATTCGTTCTATTCATCCGTTCTATCCACTTCATCCATTCCATCCACTTCATCTGTTCCATCCACTTCATCCGTTCCATCCCCTTCATCTGTTCAATCCCCTTCATCCGTTCCATCCACTTCATCCGTTCCATCCACTTCATCTGTTCCATCCACTTCATCCGTTCAGTACACTTCGTCCGTTCCATCTACTTCGTCCGTGTCATCCGCTTTGTCCGTGCCATCCACTTCGTCCGTACCATCCACTTCTTCCGTTCCATCCACTTCATCCGTTCCATCCACTCCATCCGTTCCATCCACTCCGTCCATTCTATCCACTCTGTCCGTTCTATCTACTTCATCCAATTCACTCCATCAATTCCATCCTTTCCATCTGTTCTATCCCTTCATCCATTCCATCCGCTTCATCCGTTCCATCTACTTCATCCGTTCCATCCACTTAATCCGTTCCATCCACTGCATCCACTTCATTCATTGCATCCACTCCATCCACTCTATCCACTCCGTCCGTTCTATCTACTCCTTTCGTTCTATCCACTCCATCCGTTCTATCCACTCCGTCCGTTCTATCCACTCCATCAGTTCCATGTGTTCCATCTACTCCATCCGTCCCATCCACTCCATCCGTTCCATCCACTCCATCCGTTCATCCACTCCATCCACTCATGCCCATCCACTCATCCACTCCATCCACTCCATCTACTCCATCCATCCATTTCATCCGTCCTTTCCGTCCTTCCATCCACTTCATCCATTCCATCCACTTCCTCTGTTCCAACTACTTTATCCGTTCCATCCACTTCACCTGTTCCATCCACTTCATCCGTTCTATCCGTTTCATCCGTTCCATCCGCTTCTTCAATTCCATTCTCCTTATCCTTTCCATTCTCTTCATCTGTTCCATTCTCTCTATCCGTTCCATCAATTCTAATCGTTCCACCCACTCTAACTGTTCAATCCACTCCATCCTTTCCATCCACTCCATCCGTTCCATCCACTCTATCCGTTCTATCCATTCCATCCGTTCTATCCATTCCATTCTTTCCATCCGTACCGTCCTTTCCATTCTTTTTCCATCTTTTCCATCCACTCCATCCTTCGTCCACTCTATCTTTCCCATCCACTCCATCGAGTCTAATCTGTTCTATTCATCCGTTCTATCCACTTCATCCGTTCCATCCACTTCTTTTGTTCCATCCACTTCATCCGTTCCGTTCACTACATCCGTTCAGTACACTTCGTCCGTTCCGTCCACTTTGTCCATGCCATCCACTTCGTCCGTGCCACCCACTTCATCCGTGCCATCCACTACATCCATTTCCATCTACTACATCCGTTCCATCCACTTCATCTGTTCCATCCACTTCATCCGTTCCATTAATTCCATCTTTTCCATCTACTCCATTTGTTCCATCTATTCCATCCGTTCCATCCACTCCATCTGTTCCATCCACTCCATCCGTTCCATCCGCTCCATCCGTTCCATCCACTCCATCCACTCCATCCATTGTATCCACTCCATCCGTTGGATCCACTCCATCCGTTGGATCCACTCTGTCCGTTCCATCCACTCCATCTGTTCTATCCACTCTGTCAGTTCTATCCACCCCGTTCGTTCCATCCATTCCTTCCAATCCATTCCGTCCGTTCTATCCACTCAATACATTCACTCCATCAATTCCATCCTTTCCATCTGTTCTATCCCTTCATCCGTTCCATCCACTTCATCCGTTCCATCCACTTCATCAGTTCCATCCACTTCATCCGTTCCATTCACTGCATCCACTCCATTCACTTTTATTCACGTTTATTTCTTTGTTCAAGCAACCTTGGATTTCTGTTTGTTGTGGTTATTCATTCCATTTGCTCTATCCATTCATTCTTTAAGGGAAGAGCCATGTTTTCAGTAATTTTCAGAATGACAGGTAGTCTTCGGTGTGTCGAATGTGGGGTGGAAGCTCGTTCCATAGGGAGGGGGGAAGGGCTGAGAATGATGATCCTCCTAACCTGACTTAGTTGGTGTTTGGTATTACTAAAAGGAGGGCGCAGCTTGTTCTTAGAGTTCTCGGTGGGCGGTAGGGTTTTAGCTTGTCCTGTAGGTATAGAAGGCCGGTTTTATTCACTGCTCGGTGTGAGATGCATAGGGTTTTGAAAGTCACCCTTCATCCAACCGGGAGCCAGTGGAGAGTTCTGAGAGCTGGAGAGGTGTGGTCTCTTGGGCCAAGTGCTGGAAGCAATTTGGCTGCAGCGTTTTGTGCTAGTTTATTGAGATGGTGTGCTTGGACTGCGAGGTAGAGGGAGTTTTTATAGACCAGTCTCGAC
Organism: Ambystoma mexicanum; assembly: GCF_040938575.1. NCBI lineage: Eukaryota > Metazoa > Chordata > Amphibia > Caudata > Ambystomatidae > Ambystoma > Ambystoma mexicanum. The sequence continues at coordinate 617,707,928 of NC_090935.1, read as the reverse complement.
CTTACAATAGATTGGACACTTCGTCCGTTCCATACACTACATCCATTCCATCCACTACATCCGTTCCATCCACTTCATTCGTTCCATTCATTCTATCCGTTCCATCTACTCCATTTGTTCCATCTATTCCATCCGTTCCATCCACTCCATCCACTCCATCCGTTCGATCCACTCCATCCGTTCCATCCACTCCGTCCGTTCCAACCACACTGTCCGTTCTATCCACTCCGTCCGTTCTATCCACTCTGTCCATTCCATCCACTCCGTCCGTTCTATTCACTCTGTCCGTTCGATCCACTCCGTCTGTTCCATCCACTCTGCCCGTTCTATCCATTCCATTCATTCTATCCATTCCGTCCGTTCTATCCAGTCAATCCATTCATTCCATCAATTCCATCCTTTCCATCAGTTCTATCCACTGCATCCACTCTATCCACTCCGTCAATTCTGTCTACTCCGTCTGTTCTATCCACTCCGTCTGTTCTATCTACTCCATCCGTTCCATCCACTCCATCCGTTCCATCCGTTCATCCCCTCCATCCGTTCAATCCACTCCATCCTTTCCATCCACTCCATCCGTTCCATCCACTCTATCCGTTCTATCCATTCCATCCGTTCTATCCGATCCATCTACTCTATCCGATCCATCTACACTCTCCGTTTCATCTAGTCTATCCGTTCCATCTGCTCTATCTGTTCTATCTATTCCATTCATTTCACTTACTCTATCCATTTCGCTCATTCTATTCGTTTTAGTTACACTATTAGTCTTTCTATCCGTTCCATCGGCTCTCTTTGCTCTTTTATTTTCTTTGTTCAAGCAACATTGGATTTCAGTTTGTTGTGGTTATTCATTCCATTTGCTCTATCCATTGATTCTTTAAGGTAAGAGCCATGTTTTCAGTAATTTGCGGAATGACAGGTAGTCTTCGGTGTGTCGAATGTGGGGTAAAAGTGAGTTCCATAGGGAGGGGGCCAGGGCTGAGAATGATGATCCTCCTAACCTGACTTAGTTGGTGTTTGGTATCACTAAAAGGAGAGTGGAGCTTGATTTTAGAGTACGCAGTGGGCGGTAGGGTTTTAGCTTGTCCTGTAGGTATAGAAGGCTGGTTTTATTCACTGCCCGGTGTGAGATGCATAGGGTTTTGAAAGTCACCCTTCGTCCAACCGGGAGCCAGTGGAGAGTTCTGAGAGCTGGAGAGGTGCGGTCTCTTGGGCCAAGTGCTAGAAGCAATTTGGCTTCAGCGTTTTGTGCTCTTTGTAGTTTAATGAGATGGTATGCTTGGACCCCCGAGGTAGAGGGATTTGTCATAGTCCAGTCTCGACATTACATTAGATTGGATAGCGGCGAGTCTGTTGGGAAAGGAGAGGTACGGAAAAATGTGTCTGAGAATTTTGAGGTGGTATTGGCAGGATTTAGAGACGTTGATTTGGCGAGAGAGGGTTAGGTCAGAGTCGAGAGTGCATCCAAAGCTTTTTACTGTGGTCGAGGTGGAGGGTGGATTGCCCATGGATGATGGTCATGGTAGAGGATGTGGGAGAAGCTCAGTGTTACCGCACACCATGATTTTGGTTTTAGTGGGGTTTAAGAGGAAGTGGTTTATAGTCATCCAGCGATCAATGTCAAGGAGGCAGGCTGCAAGGTCGGGCTGACAGTTGGGGTTTGAGTTGAGGAGTTTTAGGATTAATTGGGTGTCACTGGCATAGTTATAGCACGGGATATTGTGCGGGCAGATTATTCCTGAGAGGGTGGACATATAGAGGTTGAACAGGAGGGCTGATAGGCATGCTCCTTGTGGAACTCCGGTATTGACTGGTTGGGCGGTGGAAGCAAAGGTGGAGAGGAGGGTTATTGAGAGCGTTTCCACAGATTCCTAGGGAATGGAGGCGGTCGAGAAGGATTGAGTGGTCGATTGTGTCAAAGGCGGCTGAGAGGTCTAGAAGGATTAGTGCAGCGCATCCTGCAGAGTCTGCAGTGATCTTAAGGTCATCCCAGATTGAGGTCAGAGTGGGTTTGGTTCCGTGTCGAGGTGTGAAGCCTGATTGTGCAGGGTCTAGGAGATTGGTTGGATTCGACAAAGGCATTTAGTTGGGAGTATGCGGTTCGATCGATGAGTTTAGCAAGGAACCTGGTGTTTGAGATGGGGCGGTAGTTTTTGGGGTCGAGAGCATCAAGGGAAGTTTTCTTTAGAAGAGGTTTGACATGAGCAGTTTTGAAGGCGTCGGGAAAGATACCTGAGGAGAGGGAGTCATTTATGATGGTTCTTGTGTACTCTCCTGCGCAGGTGGATGAGAATATTTCTTTGAGGATTGAAGCCGGGCAAGGGTCTAGGGGGGAGCCAGATGGTTTCCGGGCAGAGAGAAGTTTGAGAAATTGGTCTCTTGATATTGGCGTGAACGAGTTGAAGGTGGGTTGGGTTGTAGTTGGTGTGGCAGGCGTGGGGGTGATTGGTAGGGCGGGTGGATTACCTGGCAGGGACATGGCGGCTAGTTTGTTGTTTAGTGAATTTGTTCTGTCGAGAGCAGTGGTGTAGAAGTGGAGAGAGAGTGAGTCGCAGAGTGACTGAGATGGGGTGGATTGGGTGGTGGTACAGGTTCGGCTGGTCAATTCAGAAATGATTTTGTGGAGTTCCTTGCTGGGGTTTTCACAGTTGAGAATTCGGGAGTTGTAGTGGACTTTTTTGGTTTTTGGATTTCAGCTTTGTAGTGGTGATGGTGCCGGGCCAGGTTGGATCTACTTAGGTTGGCTTTATCTTTCCTCCATTTGCGTTTGAGAGATTTATACAGTTGTTTTGCAGTCTTCAGTTTGCAGCGAGGGGAGGATTGGCAAGTGCGAGTGAGCAGAATTAATGAGATATTGAGCCAAGAGTCAAAGGAGTCGGTGGTTAAGGGTTCATTATGTGGGGTGGTTGAGGGAGGAGTTTGGAGTAGTGCATCGGCTAGGTCAGGGAGAATTTTTAGTTTCTTCCAGCATTCGCATAGATTTGGGGTTCTGCTTCAGGAATGGGGAGGGGGTGGTCAAGCGAATGGTGAAAGGCACAATGAAGTGATCAGACCAGATGAAAGGTGTAGGGGGGCTTAGATGTATCTGGTCGTGGGAGCTAAAGATGGCATCAAGGGTGTGTCCTTTAGAGTGAGTTGGGCCATTCATGTGAAGGCGGAGGTTAAGCACATCTAGGGAGTCGACCAGTGAGTGAGTAATGGGGTTGGTGGGAACGTCAAGCCAGATATTGAAATCCCCTAGTAGAGTGAGGTTGGGATGGTTTATTTGGATGGTGGCTATCGAATCACAGAGTTTGCTTGAGAATTGTCTGTCATAGCCAGGGGTCTGTAGATGATTAGGAAGCTGTGGGAGAACAATGGGGGTAGGGATAGTTTGACGAGAAGCGATTCGCAGGAAGTGATGTTTGTCTGGGAGTCGATGATTGAGGCGGAGAAGTGTGACTTGAAAACGATTGCTAGTCCTCCTCCTCTAGAGGGATGGTTGAGTGGGATGAGGGAGTAGTCTGGGGGGAAGGCTTCATGGGGATGGGGGCAAAGTCGTCGGAGAACCCGGTTTCTGTGATAAAGACTAGGTCGGGTTTGTCTGAGGCGAGGAAGTCGAAGATGCTGTGTCTGTTTTTTGTTACAGAATGGGCTAGAAGAGGATGCATCTTATTTTGGCATGGGGGATGTTGTGGAGGTTGGAGGGGTGGTGGTGGGAAGGAGTGGGTGGGAGGCTGCGAGGGCTGGCATGGGTGGGGGGAGGTGTGGAGTGAGGGGAGTGAGTGGAATCTGGGAGGTGAGAGAGGCGGGTTGGTCGATGGTGGTTGAGAAGAGTAGGCGGGCGGAGGAGGAAGTGGGTGTGGGGAGGATGGGATTGGACGGGAGGGTGAGGGAGGACAGGTGGCAAGACGGATTTGAGGCTGGTGATTCGAGGGTGAAGCGTAAGGGGTTAGGGGTTCTAGGTGTGGTTGGTGAGAATTCAAGGGAGAGAGGTTCGAAGCAGGGTGCAGAAGGGGAGGAGGGTGGTGATGGTGGAGACTGAGAGATTGCAGTGGTGGGTCGGGACAGGAGGGGCGAGGAGTAGTGGGAGATTGAAGGAGACCAGGGTTGTTTCCTTTTTTTCAGGGTTTTTACTGCGGTTGGTGTGAGTGAGAGGGTAGGGGGGTCGGAGGGCGATGGGGATGCGGCCACTATTCTTGCCAGGGCGAGACATGCCGTTTTTAGGGAGGGGAAGGGATGAGGTCTGTGGAAGATGTTAGAGGGAGTTGTCACGAGGAAAGGGCAGGGGGTGGTGGCGGGACGAGGTGGGTCTGAGGGTGGGCGGGCTGTTCATTGGTGGGGCAGGGGGTACGGGTGTGCTGGAGGTGGGTAGGTGGAAGGGATTGGAGGAACAGGGGTCTTCGGATGTTCGGTGCGCCATTGGGTTCCTCTGGCTTGATGGTTGGTTCGGCGGTGGGGTGAGGGCATGGTGGAGGGTGGGTGGATTGGGATGGGGGGTTCTACTGGCTTGAGCGTTGGATATGGGGTGGGCTGGGAGTGTGGTGGAGGGTGGGATGGTTTGGGATGGGAGGGGGAGGGATTTACGGGAGGGGGAGGGAGGCGTGCCAGAGTGAGGTTCTTTCTCTGGACCTCGCTGGGCGGGATGGACTCATGGCGTGGCAAGGGCGGAATTAGGGCTTGGTTATATCAAGATTCAACTATACCACATTGACGCTAGTTCGGCACACTTTCTAAAATCAACTATACTACAGTGACGCTATTAGGCACATTTTCTAGATTCAACTTTGCACAGTGATGATATTAAGCACACTTTATAGATTAAACTTTTAGCACAGTGATGATATTAGGCACATTTTCAACAAAAAAAAAACTTCCTACTTCTTCAAAAATATCTCTCAATAAATGATCCCCATCCACAGGATTATTCAAAATAACCACTACAACATCCACATAGGCCATTGTCTTTACTTCTCCATCTCCCACACATAGACCTCAAACTCGAACATGTTGTCAAATGTATACTAACAAAGGTTCTAACACTAGATTAAACAACAAGGGAGACAAGGGACAGCCTTGCCGAGTACCCCTATATAATGGGAACAATGCTCAAAACCCCTCATTCATCCACACCTTAGCCGTAATATCAGTTTGTAACGCCTTAATAGCTTTGATGCCCAAAGCCCAATTTTGACAGTGTGTAATTCAAGAATCTCCAGTTTGCCCTATAAAAGGCCTTTTCGGCGTCTAAATAAATTAACAAAATATCTTTGACCCCTGAATTTGTTAAACTCAAAATATCTAACAGCGTTCTAATATTGTCGTATCCATATCGCTGTTTCATAAATCCTGTCTGAGATTGCTCTACCAGCCCTCCCATATATTTTTCCAATCTTATAGTTAGGATCTTGGTAAAGATGTTTATGTCAACATTGAGCAGGGAGATTGGCTGGTAATTACAGCACCTAGCTGCATCCTTACCCGGTTTCGGAATCACTGTGATAACAGCTTCTTTCATTGAAGTACACAACTTCCCTTCCCTTATCATATGATTATACACACTACGCAGTACCGGCGCCAACACCTCATATTCCTGATAAAACTCCACCGTTAAACCGTCCATTCTTGGAGATTTCCCCTTTGTCAGTTCCCCAATTACTGATACAACCTCCTGGATGGTAACCGGAGCCTCCATAACATTTCTACCTTCCTCAGAGAGTGAGGGGAGAGCAATTTTCTCGAAGAAACTATCCAGTTCATTCACTCGTGGAGCCAAATCTTCAGTATACAAATCAGCATAGAATGAACGGAAACATTCACCTATTTCGTCTTTCTTAACTACCATATTTCCTAGCTCATTAATAATTGAATGAACATACAACCTTTCTGAATAGCTCTCCAGTCTATTTGCCAATAATTTACCCCTGCGGTTTCTTCCTTCCCAATATTTCTGCTTCACATGATACATTCCCCTCTCAATCTGCAGATTCAACTCACACTTCAAGATTTCTTTAACACTCACTATCTTAACTCTTACACTCTCATTTTTAGTCAATGCATATTCTTTTTGTAGGTCCCCTAGTTCTTTCTCAGGTTCCTCTTATCTAGTTTCTTCTACTCTTCACACCCTAGCAGTCCAGTTCATCAGTTGCCCTCTTACAGAAGCCTTAAAGGAATCCAACACCACTGTATTGTCCGCTGTTCCAGTATTCTCTTTAAAGTAATCAGGTATAAACTTTCTTAATGCTTTAGAGGCATCTTTATTTTTTAACACAAAGGGTTTCAGTCTCCATCTATACATTCCTCGTTTGTCTGGGATTAAGGTCAACCTAGTCAGCACCATCTAATGATCTGAAAGATGTCTTTAACCTATACTCGCCTCCAGTACAGTCTCAACCAGTGTATCTGACATTAATATATAATCGAGCCTAGAATCTGAATTATGCATCGGTGAGTAAAATGAAAATTGCCTATCCCTCCAGTGCAAAGTCCTCCAGGCATCAACCAAATCAAATACTTTAGTTGATTTATGCCCTGTAAAATTACATGTCAAGGATCTATCTAATTTAGGATCTATCACACAATTGAAATCAACTCCTAGTATGGCCTTTTCACCTCCCATATCACGTAGCATTGCCTTCAGTGAATCAAACAACTTTCCTCCTCCCGCACATGGGCCATATATAGATCTGATTGTAAATAAATTGCCTTCATACTTCAGGTTAATCAGTAAGATACGTCCATCATTATCCATACTTACTTTTTCAATTCTTGTACCGAAACCCTTCCTCAACAGAATCTCTACCCCCCCTAGAATTAGAAGAGTAGCAATTCAATAATACTTTTGTATATTTTGCATTTGTCAGAAGATCCCCGCTACCATCCACTAAGTGCGTTTCCTGCAGAAAAGCCACATCAATTTTCTCCAGCTAAAGTTTAGAAAGTACCTTCGTCCTCTTTAGCGGACAATTTAACTCTTTCACATTCCAGGTGCACACTGAAAACGGGCCCATCTCAAATTAAAAAATAACTTCACTCACATGCACGTACTTCAGTTTACTCCAATCATCCACCAATGTTCACGTTCACTCATCCGTACAACATCTCCAGGCTCTATAATTATTGAACTCAAAATGAAATCCTAATCCCATACCATGGATTTGCACAATACAAGTACTCCCCTCCGCCACAGACAACAGAAGACAACATATAAACATAAAATAAAAATATTGTTTGAACGAAATCCAATGTATCATGGATTTTATCAAAATACTGTTATATATACAGCTCAAACCATTCCTAACCATTCTCGCAGAATCCTGTACCCAACACCATATGATCGCAGATACTCCTCAAAAATATAGGATGGACAACGGCGCGATTCCTTCTTTTAAAAGACATGTATGTACGCAGAGAATAGTTTTCTCTGTCGCTAGCTTATGTAGTAACTATTCATAAATCGCAAGGTCTCACCTTAGATCAAGCATTGATTGATATTGGCGACACAGTCTTCAAAGAAGGCATGATTTACCTAGCACTCTCACGACTACGTACACTGGAAGGACTGTATCTAGTTAGTTTTGATGCAACTGCAGTCAGTGCAGACATTCCTTGCATCATAGAGTACAATAGACTACGTGCACTATACACACCCCATCTAAAAATGTACCCTATTCCTCAAAAACCAAAAGCTTTGAAAAGAAGGCTCATTCCATCAGAAGTACTAAATGATTTGGCCACAGTACCGTCAAAGAAAATCAAAGAAAGTCATACTACAGCAACTACCAAAAGCACATACAAAAGGAGTAAAATAGACAAACCAAACCCAACTCCACCCACAAAAAAAAGCCTATGCTAAGAAACCACGTACCCTTCCATCAAAGGGCTCAGACACAGAAGGACCTGTCCCATTCAAATTTTCCAATGCAACAGGTGTTAATTGCTATGCAAATGTAACAATAAATGTTCTATTCCAAATACCAGCAGTTTTTGAACACATTTATTTAAATGGTGCAGACCAATTGAATTTGCAAATGCTCATCCTTCACAGAAATGCAGTGAGCAATCCTGACACTATTTACAGTGTCTCGGGAATAAGGCAAGAATTGGACTACAGTGCTGGAATGGTGAAATTCACTTTAAACCGACAAGAAGATCCCCAAGAATTTGTAATGTACTTACTATAAATACTGGAAAGAAAAAACATACTTATAATAGAAATCTTTCACATTTCCAACATGTGGAGACATACATGCACTCTGTGCAATCATTGAGGAGCAAGTCCCCAATGAATCCTTTGTGTATATACCAATACCCAACTGTGATTCCATTCCATTTCAGCAACTGGTGCAAAATGCAAACATAGCAGGTTCTGTACATCGTGTAATTCTGATAATCGTTTGACGCTACACATACACTCACTTAGTCAATATGTGATATTAAGGCTCTTAAGATACAATGCCAACGGTACCAAAAACAACTGCAAACTTACTGCCTTCAAACATGGACAGATATCACTTGGCAGGAAAACCTTCCCAACTGTAGCCATAATCTACCGCACAGGGGACTTCGCCAATGCAGGCCACTATAATGCATACATTAGAAAGCAATTGTCATGGTGGGAATGCAATGATGCTTCCATCAGTCCAAAGCACAGACTACTTGCAAATCTTGCAAATGCCTACTTAAAATTCTTGAGGCCAAAATGTACTCATTAATGTACAAAGCTAGTATACCTTACTACCCAGCACGAACCAGTACCTTCGTAAGTGGACAAAAAATGTTTTTCCTTACACTCTATCGACCTAAAGCAACGTACCATACATGAAGCATTACGCAATGCACTACAGTGTATATTTGCCAATTTCATACCCAATGATTGCAAGGAGTACAGTCACACAAACAGTACATGTCCACAAAACACAGTAGCAGTATTTTCCACTGTATACGTGGAAGGGAAATTGCTAAGTGTGAGGGTTCAAAACTATCCTTTGTAACCTCTAAAATCACCACTAATGCAAATCAGTCACCAGCTCTCCAAGAATAGTCCTACAACTACCAACACATATTTACGTATCATCACGTAAATCCGCAAATTGACAGTACCACTTCAAAATGTACACATATGTCCAAATAACCACAGGAATGCACAAACTTCTCTACGCACCCTTTACAAACAGGGCACTGCAAACAGTTAGAATATGCCACCTGGTATCTATCTGCAACCTCAATACGACAATGTTATTTGCAGCATCACAACTAGCCAACTCAACCATCAACAACTACTGTGCTACAAACATAGCATGAAACACTTCCAAAGTATAAGCAGTTACAGTACGCCAACAGGTACGTAACTACCGTGAAAATTCTGCACTAGCAGGGACTCCACCAATGGAGTCCACTATACTGCATACATTAGAAAATAGTGGTCATGGTAGGAATGCAATTTAACTTCCATCAGTCCAAAGCACATACTACCTACAAATCTTGGAAATGCCTACTTAATATTCTGGATGCCAAACTTTACTCATTGATGTACAAACTTACTATACCTTACTCCCCAGCACCAAGCACTACCTTAATGAGTGGACAAAAAATATTTTTCCTTCCACACTATCTACCTAAAGCAATGTACCATACTGGAAACACTGACGAAATGCACTACAGTGTGTGCTGGACAATTTTATGCCCAATAAACCCAAGGAGTACAGTCATGCAAACAGTATGTCTACACAAAGCACAGGACCAGTATTTTCCACTGCATGTGTGGAAGGAAAATTGCTAAGAATGAGGGTTCAAAACTATCCTCAGTAACCTCAGAAATCATGACTTGCGCAGCTAAGTCACCAGCTCTCCAACAGTACTCATACAATTCTAACACATATGGACGTGGCACTAATTCGGCAGTACCAGTTCTAAATGTAGACAGATGTCCAAATAACCACAAGAATGCACAAGCTTCTCTACGTACCCTTTACAAACAGTGCACTGTAAACCGTTAGAATACGTTACCTGGTATCTAACTGCGACCTGAATACGAAAATGTTATTTGGAGCATCACAATTACCCAACACAACCTTCAACAAGTACTGTCCTACAAACATAGCATCAAACACTTCCAAAGTATAATCAGTTACAATATGCCAACAGCTAAGTAACTATGGTCATAATACTGCATTAGCGCTGAACAATATCATAATGCTTGCAAACCACCAGCAGAAACCAAACGCATAAAGAAACAATGGTACAAAAAGGAAGCAGTAAAACATTTACTATCAGCACCTGCTATACAACGCCACCCATCCTACCAGCATGTATAGTGCACATATCGTACACCATTACATTTCCTCCTACTTCAACAGGACACCTTAAAAAGTGATGTAACCACTCCAAGCGTCACTATCACTCATTGTGCACTATATTAGCAACTCAATTTCAAAGTTTTTTTTTTATCCAGCATGGATTTTTTTTCCCACAGACCCAATAATTATGCAAAGAACAACAGGAACTGCGCTGATTGCACAGTACACTGGTTCAAAGCATTGTACTTACGAAGTGCCAGTTAGGAGGGTTCACAAAATAAAGAAATGTATGCTCTGTAGTGTACTTCAAAGTAACGAAATACCTGCGCTATCATATTGGGGGTCATTACGAGTTGGGCAGCAAGGGTTTACCGGCACCGGTAAGGATGCCGGTGACGGTAAACCCTTACCGCCCTATTCCGAGGACCCTTAGCGGGTCCCAGCAGGAACGGCTGTTCTGACCAGCCGTTCTCTGCGGGACCCGTTAAGGGAACTTGGAACTAATAACGGATCTGCAATTTGCAGGCCCGTTATTAGCGCCTTCCCCATTCCCATTGAGCCCTATGGGAATGGCTTACCGAATGGGGACTTACCGGGTCCGCATAGGTCGGAATGTCCTGGTAAGTCCCCATTCAGTGAGACCGGACCCGGACCCAGGTTTGGAGGCAGCCAAACTCGTAATGACCCCCATTGTGTTCTCTTTTCACACAGATAACACAGCAACCAGTACGACAACATTTTACACTCCATACACAAAACACAGTGCAGAGCTTCCTCAATGCAAACAGTAAGTCTTTAACGATTGGTATTTTATTTATTTTGAAATGTTTTTATTGGCATTTTTTAAAGTAACGTTGAATCATTAATATGTGTTGTTGCCATCATATAGCACATAACATAAGTTTAACAAAGTTAAAAAACAAACCAAACAATAACCAACAGTAACTGTCTCCTTATATGTTCATCCTGTTTGTTAACATCAATTTAGAGGCGGTTGTAGCAATAGTGAGCTGCTTTGTGCTACAAGGTGACTAGGTGTCCGGTCTTGAATCACTCAACCGGCATCATTAGGTTCTGGTGAGATTTGTTCGTTCAAGGGGGTTTGTCATCCGAGGGATGAAACATGTCCCATACCAATGTTTTCCATGCCTCACACTTAACACTTACTTCCTCATCTGATCTGGAGACTCCCACACCCCATATTTTGGTCTAGGCTTCCGCCTAGTGTTCCAGTTCCCTATACCATGCAGCATATTGCGGGCCTTTTGCCTGTTTCCATGTGATCGGTATGGTTATTTTAGCTAGAATGCATGCCATATCCATGGACTTCACTATGTGTTTTATCTTAGCCATTCTGGGGTATGTTCCTAAAAGGCATTCCTTAGGGAACCAGTCATATCATGTGATACCAATCTTTTTGCAGGCCAACTCCACTTTAGCCCAGAGGCATTGTGCTTTTGTGCATTCCCAGAACATGTGTATCATCCCTGCCCCTACCGAACCACACCAGCAGCATCGGGATTGCGCTTGTTTATTAAATCTGGCCACCCTGTTTGGGGTCATGTAGGTGCGATATTGGACATTCAATTGTATCAATCGGAATCTGGCATTCCTGGATGCTTCTTGAGGGAACGCCAGTGTTCTTATCCACTCTTTCTCAGAAATATCCATTCCCAGATCCTCCTCCCATCTCACCCTCAATGCAGCACTCATGGGGTTGGGTATGTCAATCAACTGGCTATATATTCTAGACACTGGTTTTCCAGCCGTCGCCCAGGCTGTACAGTAATGTCACCAGTGGGTTTGCTAACGGTTCTTCTGGCCATTCTTCCCACTTCCCTCTAGCCACCTGTCTGGCCCTTTGAAACGACAAAAACGGTCCCCAAGACAGCCCTTTTTTAGTTTGCAATGAGTAAAAAGTCCCTGAAAGTACCTTCCTCCTATAGGTCCCCCCATGTGTATACGGCCCGTCTCTCCCAGTGCCTTACAGTTGCCAGATCGGTTCTTACTTTGCATACATCTACGGCCAACTGAATCTCTGGTGAGTAAGGGTGTTCCAGGTGCAGCAACGTTTTAGTTCTGTTCCATATCTGCCTCCCCAAGGTTACAATCATGGGGGCGGTCACTAAGCAGCTCAAAGGGACCCAGATCACTTATTTCAGGTGCACCGGGGCCACTAGATGTTGCAGTAGCCCGGTTTCAGCTCTGGTATCATCTGAGAGCCATCGGGCAACAAAGCCCAGTTGTGCCGACAAATATTATTTTTCTAAATGCGGATGTTGTATACCCCCTTCTCCATAGGGTAGGGTTAGGGTGGTCAGAGACAGTTTATGCCTCGTAGTGCCTCATAGGAATTCACGGATCAGTATATCAAGCAAGTGGAAGAAGGAGGCCTTAATGTAATAACATAAGTTTTGGAAGTGATATAGGAATCTTGGAAGGATAATCATTTTAACAATTGATGCCCTGTCCACCATTGATAATGGTAGTTTCGACCAAAACTTTATGGATGCGTGTAGCCCCTCAACCACGACCCCAGTGTTGCTTTCATGCATCAACTTCGGCATGTGCTCTATGTTAACCCCCAAGTACCTGAACGAGTTCAGTTGCCATTGAATTCCCACATCTTGTAGATCCTCTATGGTCTTGCCCCTCATACCTGCCAGCGGAAACAAGCAAGACTGTTGCCTGCCGAAGCATATCCCAGAGACCTTTGCTTCATTTTCTAATACTTCTAGCACAGTTGGCACATTTAGGCATGAGTCTCTCACATACAGGAGGACGTTGTCAGCATATAGCGATATTATGTAGTTTATTCTGCCCACCTGGATCCCTGCATCAAAAAACTGTTTCCGAAAATAGATTGCAATCGGTTCGAGTCCCAGAAAGTACAGCATGGGAGATAGTGGGCATCCTTGTCTAGTGCCTCTGCATATGTCCCAGGCTGAAGACACTACCCTCCCCGATTTCGCTCTCGCCATTGGTGTGGTGTACAGGACCGTTACCCATCTAATGATTTTTTCCCCGAACCCATCTAATGAATTTTTCCCTGAACCCAAACTCCTTCAGGACCGCTAATAGCCACTCCCAGTGAATGGAATCGAATGCTTTGATTGCATCCAATGATAGCAACGCTGTTAGGCAGAATTATATGCAGTACCCTTTGGGAACACTACACACATTTAACACTACAAGTGACAGTACAATTTCACCTTTGGTACAAGCCTGTACTACACAGTTATAGTGGTAGCAGTAGCAGAGCAGCCAGACACACCGGATGAGGGGTAGGGGGCGGGCACTTGAGTTGAGCGATGGCAACTAAAGACTGGGGTAAGTCAATTGAGCAAAATTTGTGTCCACGGTGGTACCGTTATATGCTTGAAAACTTGCGGAGGGACTGCTTTGCCACATAGACTGGGCTCACAGTTCCGACCCACGGAATGATTGGTGCAAGCCTGTTGCTAGCGCAATACTCACACCCAATGGCCTGGAAGGACTCAGAGGGAGAGGGGGCGCCTGTGTGCTGCAGGACCAAGACAGCAGCTGGGCGCAGTTATTTGCTGTTTTTTCTTGTTAATTGTTAAAGCACTTGTTAAGGTTGTTGCGCTGTTCGTTATGAAGTCTCTGGAAACAAAGGGGGTATTGTGGACTAGATCACGAGAAGTTATGGGATGTGTGACTGGGCGGAGTGTCTGTAAGGATGTAGACTCTCGAATGGTGGTCACCCGGAGGATAAACAGAGTAAAGTGGGGGGGGGGACTCCGGGGAACTGTCGCTAAATGACCATGGCTGCGCAAATTAAGGTGTTAACGTGGAACATAAGGGAAATGGGCACCTACCTCTGCAGAAATCGAGTTAAATCCTACCTCAATAGGAAAAAGATCTCCGTAGCCCTGTTACAGGAAACTCACCTGACAGTAGAGTCAATGTGTAAACTGAATGAGTACTGGGGTGGGCAGGGGTATGGGGCAGCGTATTCTAAGTTTGCAAGAGGTGTGTACACATGGATCAACCCCCAAGTACCCTTTAGATTGACGGGAGCAGAGGCGGATGTGGGAGGCAGATACTTGATACTATGGGGCTCCATTGAACAGACTGAAGTATGCATAATCAACTCCTACTTTCCCAACCACAGCATCCCAGCGCACCTGGAGGTGTTGTGCGCAAAAGTAACCCAACATAGGGGCAGCTTTTCCGTCTGGGGTGGGGACTTCAATTGCGTGAGAGATCTGGACCTGGACAGATCTATCCCACTGACAAACCGAAAGGCAGTAGCCCCCAGAGCATTGAATGCAGCTCTAGATCACCTAGACTTAGTAGACGTCTGCCATGAGCTACACCCAGAAGAAAAAAGGTACTCTTATTCTTATTTCTCCTCCCCACACGGCCTGTACACCAGGATTGACTACACATTCATAGGCAGAACCCAACTCACGCAAGTAGAGGTAGCACAATACCTGGGCAGATCGATCTCGGACCACTCCCCCCTGATGATGGAATGGACGTTGTTGGGCCCCAGATAACTCTATCCCACTGTGGCGTATGCCTACTGAAGCACTAACAGATTAGGCCTTCATGTAGGATCTCCAGAACAAGCTAGTGGGATACATAGAGGAGAATATGGGTAGCGTGGAACACTGGAGCACGATATGGGAGGCACTAAAGGAAGTGGTACGAGGAGAAGTTATAGCAGGTGCGGGGGGTGTTAGGAAAACCTTGCAGGCGGAACAGGAACAACTAGAGGAGGAAATCAAACACATGGAGGCCACCGCCCTGGGGACAAAATAGGAGGAAGCAATACTGGGTGAGGCAAGAAGCAAATGTGATGGAGCATGGGGGAGGCTTGCCAAGTTCGACTATATAACAAGAACCACAAGTGCCCACAGGTAAGGGGATAAACCAGGTCAGCTGTTAGCATGGCTCTGCAGAAGGGAACACCCTAGACACCTAACAACCACAATCAAAGACGAAGAGGGCATGACACACCGGACTCAGCAAGCAATCAATGACACTTTCAAGTCATTTTATACCCACTTATATGCGCACGACAATCCAGTGCCCCAAACCAACATCCAAAACACACTGGAAGAGATTGGGCTGCCCAAATTAGACCCGACCCAATGTGAACTTCTAGACGGAGATATCTCTACTGAAGATATCAGCGAGGCAATTAGGTCTCTAGCTACTAGCAAAACCCAGAGTGACAGGCTCCCCCCTGAGTTTTATAAAACATATGAATCATCCCTTACACCGCTGCTCCATGAGGTGTTTAAAGAAGCATAAGAGCTGGGGGTGTTGCCGAAGAGTATGAGGGAAACATTAGTGATCCCAATACCCAAACCCGGGAAGCGAACAGATGAGTGCGATTCGTATCGCCCACTGGCGATGCTTAATTATGATGTTAAAATATTGACTACTATATGGCTAAACGACTTTCCAGGGTGGTGGGCAGGCTGGTGCACAACGAGCAGAACAGCTTTGTACCGGGCCTCAACACCACAGCAAACCTCTGCATACTCCAGCACATTATGGCCCAAACAGCGAACGAGGAAGGGCCCTTTGCGTTTGTTAGGGAGAATTCTCATAAATGGCTGATTTCCCTTACCTAAATAGTCTCCTCAGCAGCTTTGCTGGATTTGCAGAATTTATTTTTTCCACCTGGTAAGTGTGAGCTTTTTTCCCACTCTTACATGTGTTTTGCTGTGTGTATTTACACTGTTTCTGTGATCTTGGGCACTGGAGCCTCACCTACTCCATGTGCACCACTTTTTGAGTGTGTTACACAGCACCTTCAGTGCAGTGACACAGGGTTATCTTTGACTACTGTCCCCCAGAAACATGTAAAGTTGCCATTAACTTTATATAGTCACTTTAAACCACAGACCCAGTACACCCCATCTTACATGGAATATTGGAATGGGTTAACTCTTATCCCTTTTTGTCTGTGCCTCTTGGAGTCTTGTTTCGCTCCCTTAACACTAAGACTTGGCTGGTGACAGTGGTAACTACCTTAACTCTACCGCAATTATCTTATATAAACGTGGTAAGGTTTTAGGCTATTATAGTAGCCTCAAACATAAACCCGCTTGACCAAATACATTTTATTTTGGCTCCGGTTGGGTTTAGTCGCCATTTCTTTTTGTTAAAGTCTTTCTCGTGTTTTACTTTGCGCGCCAAACCGGGGATGATTCCTTTGTTCGCTGTCTTTTTGCAGGCTTCTGCACAGAAGCCCTCCTTAAGGCACCTGATAGTCTGGGTAGGCAGGATGTGAGGGAGGGATCTTCGGACCGCTGCCATGGGTTGCCTTGGTAACCCAAGTCGCACTCTTGTCTGACTAGCTAAGGGGACTGGCCTTGCCAGGGCAGCCACCCTGCTGTGTGATTGACAGCCAGGCTTTATGAATGGGGGAAAACTGCATAAAAAGCAGGTTTCTGGGCCTGGAAGAGCAGAGTCGCCACTGAAACGAAAGAACCAACGAGGAACTGGAAGAAGAGGACCCCTACCACGACTGAACCGCCCAGTGAAGCCCTGCTGCAGGTCCGAATCTCCAAATCTGACGACAGAGAAGATCGTCCAAGAAACTTCCCTTGAGCTGGTGGGTCCAACCAGTTCACCCAAACTGCAAGCCAGGACCCCTCCTCTGGTCGAATTCGCTGTACAGAGCTACAGTGAGCCAGATAGCCAGGAAGGTCAGACCCTGCTTGGGTTTTAAGGAGCGCACCTTTTATTCGTTGTTTTGCTCTGCTGCTGGTTTCTTCCCTGGGTGGCGCAGGACCCTCCAGACTTCCTACTTTGTGTCAGTTCAACAGTCGCTTCAGGAACCGTGAGCCTGCAGGAACCACCAGGAACGTCCGCCTCAGCTACAGCTCCCTCTCCGTTTTAAGGTACTGTGCAAATCCGGTTGTCTGTTTCGGTCAGCCGCGGTGAGTGAAAGTGTTTGAAATCTTTCTCCAATCCGAGGGCTTGTCCTCCTCTTCTCTTTGAACTAACTTTTCTACCAACCAACCTCGTCCGGAATCTGTGCCACGAACTTTACCGCGAACTACATTGAACCCTATTATCTTGAGCAAAACACTTTTGACCTATTGACTTTGGCCCTAAGCCTTTTCTATCTGATTTTAACCTTGTAGTCTCTATTGTTCTACTGCCCTGATTACTAACTGTTGGATCTGCCTAACTTTCTAATAACATTGTCTTTCCCTCCCTTTTAAATTGCTGAAGTGCCATTTTGCTCCCACTTCATTTGTGAGCTTAACTTGTCTGGAATGTAAGGGAAGTGGTGTGGTGTATTTATGATTGTGATTTTTGACTTGCTTAGAATAATGAAATGTTATACAACTGTTGAGTAAATAAATATATATTCTTTTACTTGGAAACCTTGAGTCATTGTTTGCCTGAACCATAGTAATTGTTGTCCCTTTGTATAACTCCTTGTACTGCTCACTTACTCTTGAGTAAGGTATAGCCTGCAGCACCTGCCCGTCTCTGGTGTCATCTTGCGGGGCCTGCGGTTCGCTGTGTGCATCTATGTCACCTATGTGCATCTATGTCACCTTGCACTGGAGTCCGCAGTTTGGCTGCCGAGAAAGAGTTCATCATCGTCGATTTTGCCTTTCCTTTAGTGGGGGACATGTCCGCTAGATTTTGGCAAGAATTGGTAGCCAGCCCTGTGTCTGCCTCCCGAGGTGTGGTTCAGTATCACTACGTCGATTGATGGAAGTGTGCAGCAGTCCAAGCTGTCTAGTGGACTGTGGCGCAGTTTAGCCGAGTAATAGTTCTCCTTTCAGGGGGGCTCGAGGTCGGTTCTTCTGACTGTATTGGGTGTCCTGACAAGCACAGGAAGGACCGCTCATTTTAGTGACCAATCTGCGGCCCCCGGGTCAAGCTCAGCTTATGTGTTAATCACTGCATTATTGTCGCTGCCCCCCCAACTTTATTTTCAGGTTTGCGTGCCTCCCAGGCTTCATTTGCGTGATCTGACCAGCTTGTTGGGTTTTGATTTCCCTTTAGAGTCCCAGTGGCAGTTGTTAAGTATCTTGCTCTCTCGGGTGCTACCCAGTTTGCAGGATTGCGTAGCACAGTATAGGGGCACGTGCCTCGTGAGTTGGGCTTAGGCTTGTTCAGAAGAACGTTGTGGCCTCCGAGTCGGGGTCGATGTTGAATGGAGGCTTTCTCCCGCCTACGAGTGAGGAGGAGCGGGTGATCTATCTGAATGTGGCAGTACCTTTGGATTTGTAGTTTAGGTGGCCTTGTCACGTGTTGTCGCCTGGTCTCTCAATTGGACACCACGCGGTGGCCTCCAGACCTTTCTCTGCAGCAGGGACACCTGTAGGCTACCCGCTGTGTGTAGCGAGGCATGTGGATGTGGGCTGTCCCCAATTTTGAATATGCACCGAAGGACTCATTAGCCATTGAAGAATGTCAAGTTGTGGTGCAGTTTCTTTTCCAGCACCTGTGCAGAGACAGGGGCACTGTTTCATTACATGGGCTGCCTCGATTCGTTTATGGGTCAGAGGCGATCTTACCGACTTCCACCATGGGGTTTTTCAGTGCCACCTATCCCAGGACAACATAATCTAGCAGATCCCACAACAGGTGTTGGTATTATTGCAGTGGGCCATGATGTAGTCCTCATGGGAGCCCGCCTGACCTTAGGATCGTATCGTGGGGGGTTGGGGAGCACCCAATGGCCCAAGCCGTGCCACCCCGTCAGTGTGCGCAGGCTCTACTGGCTTCGCTGCATCAGTTATTGTAGAGCCTGGTATTTGTCAACAGTTCTTTGCGGTTGCACATTGGGGGGTCCACATGGTGTGATGGTGCCCTATGTCTCCACCAGTGCCTCTCAGGGGCCTGTAGCAGTGTCAACCGAAATGCAGTGATGTTGCCAGTCTCTGCCCCACTGTGTGTCACCGCCCGGTCGGGTGGCGTTAAGGCACCAGGGTTGGTGCCCGTGCCAGCGCGAAACCCCCAGTTCAAATTAGGGGGAACAGTGTATCCCAGCCCGCCCACATTGTTGGCTCGCTTCGCGCCCTACCTCTTTCAGAGTTTATTGCTCTTGCAGCCGCCAGCTGCCGGGCTCCAGGGAAATTACAACTCTATTTTGAAGCGCTTCCATTGTTCAGTCGACAGGGCCCCGCCACCGCCATGGTTGCAATTAGGCTTCTACTGCTCCCTCTGTGCTTTCCTCAGCAAGAGGGCTGCCTGAGTGTCGGCACCCGATGTTTCGCTGGCTTGCAATGCCTTGTCGCCGAACCTCAGGCATTGAAGTTGTCCCTGCAGCAGGATTGTCTCCCCTGGTGGTGGGGGGGGGACCCAGTCCTTCACCTTCGGTCCGCGTTCCCTGCAGTCGACTTGGTGGTTCACGTCTGCATTTCTCACAGACGTTGGGCATCGGTTGTGGGCGCCATTTTGTGTGCCGCAGGGGCGCTCCTTCGAGGGCTCAAAACTGTTTTTCTCTGGGGGTCTGGGGAAGTGCCTCGCTTTTCTTTAGCAATGGGTGTTATTCCATTGCTCAGTGTATATCCGCAGTAACAGGATCACCTCAAGGATCTCGGGCGGGAGCTCTGCGCGGCAGCTTCCTCACACCATGAGCTCAAGCCATGCCCCCCCAACGATTGCTATTATACTTCTGTACAATATCCACAGTGCAACAAATGCACTTATTTCTGGTCTACACATACCAATAGGACCACTGTCAATGCACACCTATATTACACTATGAAGCATGTGGCCATGCCCTACACGCTTCACTACACCCTCTACATTGTAGGGCCTCCAGCCATACACTAAACATTATACACCCTGCCCACTATTGCTGCTGCACTGCAGAACTACACATACAAACATATATGCACGTACGACTAACCCCACACATAACACAGCCACCTACCCCTTAGCCACTGTAATTTACATTGACTACTACTTATTCCACAGAATACATAACCTGTTTCCTACGTACACTGGTCACCTAACCCTATCATAAGTGCACACACTGAATTAACAACACTACAGTAATCTACCCTACAATCTGCACAATGACCACAATACCACTTCATGCATGCATCAATACATATTGCGTAACTCTCCTAACTTCTCCAACATTTGCCTCCTTGCTTTACACTGCCACCATGTACTCCATTAGGTCACTTTCATTGTTATGTACACCAATTCCAAAAAAATGTAGACAACCCATATTTCAGTACAGCGCATACATCATAGCTCCCCAGCCACATTGCAACCACTACCTTACTTCTTAACTTTTTCAACTTCTGTTACCCTATTTTCTTCTGTAAAGAAAACACAATTTACAGCCCATAACCGCCTTACAATGGTAAACAAACATTCACACTAACTGCTTTCCTTTCCTAAACAGTAGCCCCAAAAAAGGTCATGCGGTACAACACCAAACTGCATAATATGGACCACCCACCCACGTATTCTCAAACAGCAACACAGAGTCACATTACCCACGTTGCCTCGTAACACAGCGCACATCAAAATTTTCCTTACACACTGTAAAACTACATTTTACGTATCTTGCCATCTGTGCATTCACGTGAGCATTTGTACAGCACCATCATATCTATTTGTACATTGCACTACTTTCACTGTAATGACACTACCAACATTCGTAAATACATGCTACACTCGAAACACGTTCCCGGCTAATTCCTTCCTTTTTTTCCTGCCTCATCTCAGAAATCGAAACCTAATATACCTCTCCTTAAACAGAACACACACTCATTGTAAAACAGCTTTGAGGGGGAAGCATGTTTAGCTGCAAGGTCATATATTGCATAGAGGTCTAGCAACAAAAAGATACATAACTCGCACTGGAGTTCCTCTGTCCATGTGCCCCAAAGATACTCTGCAACCATCTCATATGCCGTACATTGCCATTTCACGGCCTCCCAATATAAGTAATTTGCCGAAATTATGTAAGTACACCTTTACATCACATGTGTAATACGATTATCAGTTATTTATGTGCTCCTCAGTATGTATATTTACAAACTTGCTCTAGCGCTCACTTTCTCTCCATGCATTACAGGGACCTTTGTGACCGCAGTAAAAAAACGCTATCACACTACCATGTCTCCACCATTCCCAGTAACTTGCAACTGTCATTGTACTTTTTTTCCTTCCATCCTTCCCCACCCCTCCAAATGCAGACATACAAGGCTCCACGAACATGGAACGCAAGTCGTACACTAAAGCACCTCACCTTCTATGCACTCATACACTACTACATTCCCTGTTCTCCCCTTTGTATACCCTTTCACACAATTACTACGTCTATGCACCCACAGTGTAGTATACGTTATAACCAACACAGGTGCACGCAGCGGTCAACCAGCACACAAATGTATACAACTCACATTTCTTTCATGCGCTTCTTACCAAAGCAGCAACTCCATTCTCCAGCAATCCAAGGTATCCCCCATTACATTTCTTATTGTATTACTTTCTTTGTAAACACACTGACACATTGTGGTGTGGTTCTAACTACATTCGCTACCACTGTCAACTTTTGTAAAAAAAAAGCCACACATGAAAACATGATCTTTTCCCAATGGTTCCAACACATTTTCTTCTGTGCACCCGTACAATCACTGTATTACCTACAAACCAAACACCAAGGCAGTGAGTTCAGATATGGCGTTACGCACTAACACACACCTCATTTTTCCTCAGCTATTTAGCTATTACCACATTATCCTTTCCGCAAAGTTTTGTCCTGTACACTACAACTAATACCCGCTACTTACATGTACTCTTATTCCTTTTTCTACTCAGATATGTTGCACCCTACTTCGTGTGCCACAACCTTCCACATTCCAATAGACAGCTAGTTGACCAACCATTGGAAGATTACCATAAGCAATGTCTTTTCCATCGTTATTATCTGGCCCGACCACTATGGGCCGGTATGTCCGTTTGCGGTTCCTGCTATACGAACCAACCTGCAAACCTTCATTCTATAAGCAATGCCAGAGGCACTGCATGCTACCTTTTCTACCATTCAAAGATTTGGCCTCAATACAAGTATGGCGGTACGGTAACAATGGTGTTGGTAAGGTACCAGCACCGTTGCTACCGTACCGCCATACTACGAGCTGTGCTCGCGGGTGCCTTTCAGCCTGCCCAGTCTGACCTGGCGGGCAGAGCGGCACCCGCGAACACAGCAAGTCAGATGCAACGTGCATCCATCGTCCCCATTCCCATTGAGCCCTATGGACTCAATGCCAATGGGGACTGACAGGCACCGGCACCCGGCAATAGAGGAATTACTGGGTCCGGCAAAGTTGGAATACCCTGGTAATTCCTCATTGCCGATTGCGGGATTATTTCACAAGTTTGGCGGTAGCCTTCTGGGATTTACCGGCAAGGCTACCGCCAAACTCCTAATGAGGCCCAATGTCTTCTCTTCCACACGGACCACCAAGCAGCACTACGTACTCCTTTTTCCACTGTGCTACGCGAGAACAGAAGAACATAATTGCACAGACGGCATTGGTCACTGTATTTTGTTTGCGAGATAAAAGAGCAGTGCATCCATCAACTGCGTTTACATTCTGTGGCAAAATAAAGTACTTCCAACCACTCACTCCTGTATATAGCTCCACTTAACGGTGTTCATCATGTACTGGCTGCAAATGTATGTGTGCTCAAATGTATATTGTCCATAGGGTTCATATTTAATACTTACCAACTTGTGTCATGCCGCACTGCCTTCCTTCTCTCTCAACGTACTAGGTATTATGAGAGGTGTACCATACTGTACATTAATTGTGTCATCTCAGTATGTGAATGGCAACAAGGCCAATAACGGTCACCATACTCACAAGCTGTAACTTCACACCACCTCTACTGGTATGGCACCTGCAAAATTTCCTCCACAACCATGCTGTGACAGTGAGCACCCACAGTAGGCATACATATTTCCATTCCAATACGCTGGTCTTACATATCAGTGTAAGAACTGACACAAAGAAGGGAACATTGTTAAACCTACTTCCGAACAATGTCCACATTGTTACGTCAAACGCCCATACCCATCCATACACGGCAGTACCCGCTTGCCACTCCCAACACAACATGGTACACAGATTACAACAATCCCTATACCATCTGCAATACACTTCCCAACCGCAACAGCCTCTCAAGGTTGTCACCTGCGCACATACCCCACAGCTGTTTATGTCTTAGTATCTGCGTACATGTGGCATGCCGCAAACGTTATGTACTAAAACAAGCCTTGCATTTCCCACTTTCTTACTGCACTCCCTGACCCGAACCTCTGTTCACATCCACACCCCTCCTTACACAAATGATGTCTTATCTCAGCAATTCCCCTTTACAACCTGCACTACGTCCTCCACATTAATTCTGCAAAGGCGCGGCTTTTACAGCACTTACATATTTACAAGTGTATTGTATATCACAAGGTAAGCTTACAATTTATGTCTACCAGTACGTGTACATACAACAATATACTCTAACAAGGCAACATTCTCACACCTACTTCCAACCAGTGCCCACACTGTTACAGCCAAGGGCCTTACCCATGCACACAAGTCAGTATGGATTTTACAGGCACAAGACAACATGGCACTCCGACTGCAAATATCCTCATATTGTCTCCAATGCACTCCCCATCCCCAATAGAGTCTACCTCCACTCACCAAAAAATAATAGTCGCCTCCACAACTGCCCACCCATTCACTACCTATGAGTACCTGCATAAAAATGCCTTCCATCTGCCAATGTCTACCTGTCCTCCCTAAAGCAAGGCTGTGGCCAAGCTCTACACTCTTGGGTACAAAGGCGAATACACCCATGCATGGAAACATGTCAGCACTTACCCCTTCTGTCCACAGGTACATATCGGTTCAATAATACACCCAATCAAGTCAATTTTCTGTTACCTACTTCCAACCAGTGCCCACCCTCTTATGCGCAATGGCCCCACCCATGTACATAAGTCAGTATAGGTTTTGCAAGCACAATTCAACATGCCACTAATACTGCAAATATCCTCACATTCTGTCCAATGCACTCCTCGTCCCCAACGGAGTCTGCCTGCACTCACCAAAAAATGATAGTCGTCCAAACAACTGCCCACCAAGTAACTATCTGTGAGTACCTGCATACAAAATCCTCCATCTGCCAATCTCTACCTGACCTCCCTAAAGCAAGGCTGTGGCCACTCCCTGAGCTCTTGGGTACATAGGCGGAGGCCTACAGCCTCCACCCATGCACCCAATTGCCTAGTCCTACTACACAACCACTAGAAACCAATAACGTCATGCATGGTAACATTTCCCATGGTGCTTTACTGCCTACAACAAGAGACTCAAACAAGGCAACATTCTCACACCTACTTCCAACCAGTGCCCACACTGTGACGGCCAAGGGCCGTAACCATGCACACAAGCCAGTATGGGTTTTACAGGCACAAGACAAAATGGCCCTCCAACTGCAAATATCCTCATATTGTCTCCAATGCACTCCCCATCCCCAATAGAGTCTACCTGCACTCACCAAAAAGTAATAGTCGCCTCCACAACTGCCCACCCATTCACTATCTATGAGTACCTGCATAAAAATCCTTCCATCTGCCAATCTCTACCTGCCCTCCCTAAAGCAGGGCTGTGGCCAATCCCTAGGCTCTTGGGTACATAGGCGGGGGCCTACGGCCTCCGCCCATGCACCCAAATACCTCGTCTTACCACACACCCACTAGAAACCAATAAAGTCATGCATGGTAAAATTTCCCACGGTGCTTTACTGCCTACACCTACGTATATATACAACAACAGATTCAAACAAGGTAACATTCTCACACCTACTTCCAACCAGTGCCCACACTGGCACCAGTGGCACTCTGACTGCAAACATCCTCACATTGTCTCCAGTGCATTCCCCATCCCTAATAGACGCTGCCTGCACTCACCAAGAAATGATAGTCGCCTCCACAACTTCCCACCTACTAACTATGTGTGAGTATCTGCATACAAATGCCTTCCATCTGCCAATGTCAACCTGCCCTCCCTAAACCAAGGCTGTGGCGAAGCCCTAAGGTCTTGGGTACATACGCGGAGGCCTACGGCCTCTGCCCTTGAACCCAATTGCCCCGTTCTACTACACACCCTCTGGAAGGCAATAGAGGCATGCATGCTAACATTTCCAATGGTGCTTGCCTGCCTACATCTACGTATGCCTACAGTAAAGGAGCAAACCAAAACAGCAGTCACACACCTACTTTCAAACAGTGGCCACACTGTTATGGCCAGAGGCCAGTGCCATGCACACTAGCCAGTAGGGCATTTGAAGGCACAATACAACATAGTACACCGACTGCTAATATCCTCCTATTATCTCCAAGTCACTCCCCATCCTCTATACAGTCTGCCTGCTTTCACCAACATATCATACTTCCTAGTGCAACTACCCACCAATCCAGTGTATGTCAACAGCTGCGCAATTGGTGCATAACGCGACAGTGTGCTGCCAAACAATCCTTCTTTTTCTCTGTATCATTATGCACTCCTTTGCAGCATCGGCGTAAGCAAACTCCCCCTCCTATCTAACCGACTCCCCCTCCTATCTAACCGCTAAGTGCCTCATTGCTCTCCCATACATTCAGCATTGCATTAGGTTGTTGTACCCAAGTGGTACGCTCTTTTTATATGACGTGGCCATGCAGTGAAAAGCCTACCCTTACCCAGACCCACAGCAAGCCAAGTAAAAGGAGCAGGTTAATAGTTTCTCACAAACCCACCGCAGCAAAACCAACTCAGTCGCACAACGTCAACATAACCACCGACAGCAGTAGCCTACAGCACAAAACATTGCAATTTCTTCACTTCCTCCTCTTTCACCCAGCCAATCCTGCAAAGCAATCTTTCCAAGGCCTTTCGGCGCACCACTATCCTCTGATACACCATGGCGGCATCTCCCAAAAACTTTGACGCACAGCGCGCTTCCCTCCAGCCAACCACCGGCCGCATCCACTGGTTGCCGACAGCATGGCGTACCACGACCCAATCAGACATCGGTCCACGGAGCGGACAGGGAAATGGGTCTGCTCCTTGGACCCAGATATCACACATTTTTTGGGACGTACATTTCAGTGTTTTGCAAAATATTTACTGGTCTGATTTTCAACAAACACACAAAATCACGCTTTCTGGCCCAAGACCACGCTCCTGGCGCAAATTTGGTGAAAATCCGTCCAGTCGTTCGGGCTGTAGCCGTGCGCAAAGTTTTTCCCCATTCAGTCTATGGAAAAAAAAAAGATTTGGGACCCCTCCTATAACTTTGCCCCACCCTGCACGAAACCTCACCCAACTTGCCGGAAAAATTCAGAGTGTGCCATATATTTATTTTGCAAAGTTTGGTGAGTATTCGTCCAGGGGGAGAGAAGTTATAAGCCGCCAAAAAAGTGGTCTTCCTATGAGTTTAGCAACTTAACCATAACTACGCGGCCGCTATTGCGGGCTGTGTAATATATATACATACTTTTTTTTGTTTATTTGTGTTATGGTTTGGAAAACAAACCTTTCACAATGCAGAAAGGAAGAAAACAAAAGGAAATTAAACTAATATCTTTCCACCCCCAAACCTTTCTGCCCCACTTGCTTCACCTTTTACTGAAAGGAAATGTAAACCTTCTGCCATTCTCCCCTTTCTCTCTGACCTACAGTTCTTACTCTCCTCCTTCACACCGATGCCTCTTCCACCAACACTGCCTTCTCATTGTTCCAATCCCTACAATATGACTCATTCTCCTCTCAATTCCCACTGCTTACTTTCACCCCTAAATCTCAGCATCCTCAACCTTGGGGCACCCCATTCAAATGCTCTCTCCGCAGCGACATGCAGTCGCTTCTGTGCAAATTGAGGCGTTCCAGCTTGCATGAGGACCTGCAACTCTACCTCTCTGCCCTGAACTCTCTCAGGTACACTCTTGATATAGTGAAAAGGGAATTCTGCCAAACCCTCATTGACTTTCACTCCAACCATTGTCGCCAGCTACAGGGCACCCCAATCTCACTCCTCACTCTCTCTTGATCCAGATACCCATTGTTCGACAGGAAACACAACCACTGGGATCATAGCCAGATCACCCGGCACAAGATGGTGCCACTGTGCTGGATGGCGCAACATGGCAGTTGGCAGACTGTTTCGAATAGATCGAAAGGGGTTGGTGCTGGTGGAGCTGCAGGCTCTGACATGTTCAGCTGGAGCTGCCACAGTGACCTACCGAGTTTGTCTGGTGGTGAGGCCTAAGTCGGCTGGCCTTGTGGGAGAACTGGCTATCAGGGTTGGATTGGCCCCTCTGCCTTTCGGCCCGTGGCTGGGCCGAAATCGTCTCTGGGGTGTGGGGGCTGATTTCTGGCCATGCCTGGGCCGGTTTTGAAAAAAGAAAATGAAAAAGAAATATATATTTTTTTCAAAAAGCCTTTCATCATTCTTAGGTCGATAAATGAGTACCAACACAGGTTGGGTGATATTGTGTGCATATTTGTTCCATAAAAAGAGCTTAAGCGCAAGTGCTATACAATAACATATCATTTGGCCTTGGACGTCTGCTTGGATTCACAGTAATTTAGTGTACTTAGGACACTATGCTATTTGATGACACCTCCTGTTTTGTCAAGGGGTGAAAGGTTGTGTTTCATCACTTACCGGGATGTCACTTTGGGGTGCGATCAAATGACATCACTTCCGGTGATGTCATCAGAGGTCAAGGGTTGTGGGGCAAGCAGTGGGACACTTTTTTTAGGTGAGGGGTGGGCCACTTTTTTTTGGGTGACCGTGCAGATTTCTTGTCCCAGTCCGACCCTGCTGGCTATTTGGAGTGGCTTGGCCGGAGAAAAATACGGAGACGGAGTCCGGTGGCCTGACACAGCTCGGCTGCCTGGAGACAGCCTTGACGGCGGCGAGTGTGCTGCTTTGGAGGGCTGTGGTGCTTTAGTCGGGGTGTTCCGATGTTGGTCCTACAGGCAGTGCTTTGGGTGGACCCTTGAGCTTGGTGGCTGCAGGGCGTTCTGTCTGGACGCTGTCTGGCCCTGCTTGGACACTGTTAGACTCTGTTTGGACACTCCAGTCAGCGTATACCCTTTTGTTGGGCTGCTGTCATCCTGATGTGTGGTTTCACTGTATGTTTTCTCCTCTGCTTTCTCACTCTCCCTCCCCTGCTGCTAGCTGTTTGCTGCGCCGACTGGTTGCTTGATACCCTCAGAGTTCAACTGGGTACCAGGCTCCTCCATGATCAGTCTCCCCTGCACTCCCTCCTGGCCTACCGCGCACATAGGGGCTGTAACCAATTCAATGTTCTTCCTCTTTTGGTGATCTTTAGTTCTTGTCTTTAGCTTCTTCTCTTTATCTTTGTTATTGTCATCTTTACACTTATTGTACCAACTCATTCATTTTGTAAAGTGCCTTGGAGTAAGGTGCTATAGAAGAACAATAACAAACAAACAAACAAACAAACCTAGAATGAGTCTGGCTAAACTACATGTGTTCTGGCATCAGGATATCCACCAAAAACTACAAAGCACCCATACCCCTTGCCAAAGCCACCTGCTACATCCAAAAGCTCCATTCCACCACCAATCGTACACAAAACCTTTCAACTTCATGAAGTCCCTCTCCAAACCACAATCCCACCTTACACCCTCCCAATCCTTTCTGTATGTAACCCCTTTATCGACTACTTTAACTCCATAATACACATCAGAAAAGCCCTCCCTTCTGCTGTTCCACTTCCACCCCCTGCTCCCAAACATTCCAACAGATGGGACACCTTCCAACCCATCAACAGAGACACCCTCATCACCCATGTTGCAAAAATAAAACCTGTACATTTCTTGAATGATGCATGCCCACCTCAAGCCACATTCAATTGCATCATCATCGTCACTCTACACTGGCTCATCATCATCAACTCCTGTCACTCACATGGTGCTATCCCCTCTTCACTCAAAACTGGACAAATCTCCCCCCTCTTCAGAAATCTCTCTCTCAACCACACACTCCTGAAAACTACCACCCCCATTACTATCCAACCATAACTTGCCGGCAGAGGCGTAGGCAGGGTAGGGCCTGAGGAGCAGGGCCCACCCGGGGCAGGGCCCACCCAAAATCGGTAAATGCCCACGCAGCAGCGCTGTGTGGGCATTTACAGATATTTTTGTCAGTGCAGTGGGACCAACTACATTAGCATCGGGCCGCATTTGCTAGACAATCCTGGCTTTGCCTCTGCTTGCCGGAATCATGGAACTCTGTGTTACAACCCAACTCCAACAACATATAACCACAAACAACCTCCACAATCCCTTCCAATCTGGCTTTCAACCTGGGCGCAGCAGAGAGACTGATACACTTCACATCCTAAAGACAATCACAACATCACTACCAAAGGACACTAGCCCTATTCATGCTCCTCAACCACTCTGCAGCCTTCAACAATATCAACCACACCATTCTACTCAACATCTTATCCCACAGGATGAAACTCTCAGGAACCATCCTTGCCTGTTTCACCTCCTTCCTCACAAACAGAACACTATGGGCCTCATTACAAGTCTGGCGGTAACTCTACCGGTGCTGCTGGCGGGTAGCCGCCGGACTTGCAATATTTACTGGCGCCTGGCTTGCCGGAATCAACGGGGGATTACGACCCGGAAGTCAGGCGCCTGTAATTGTTAATCCCCATTCTATAGGACTCAAGGGGAATGGGGACCACAGAAGCACCGGCACCGTTGATAACAGTGCCGGTGCTTCCGTGAAACTCTGTGGGCAAGTGCCGTTCCATCCACCAGGTCTGACCCGCAGTCTCGTAGTGTGCTGGTCTGGTAACAACAATGCCGGTAGGCTTACCGGCACCGTTGTTATCAGACCGGCACACTTGTAATGAGGCCCTACATCTCCAACCATTCCAGTCAAGTACAGGGTCCCGCAATGTTCCTCCCTTTCTTCACCCCTCTTCAACCTATATGTAGAATCTCTTGGACAAATCCTAGCAAACACAATGTCCATTTCCACCAATACATATACGGCACACAAATATACTTCCAAATCTCATCCACTTCACAACTCCAGACCCCCAAAACCTGTCACTCCACCATCACCACTTGGATGGCCACCCACTTCCACAAGCTCAACCATTTCAAAATTGAATACCACACCATCTGCCCCCCTCACCCCACAGGCACAAACCCGACCTTATCCCCTGAATCAAAGAACTCACCACAGCCAAACCCACACATACCCCTCTACATTCCTATCAAATGCCATGTCTTCACCATTGACCCGTACCTTTCCTTCACAACCCACATAGCTCCTATCGACTAATCATGCAATCTGCAACTACAACTCCTACGCAAGATAAAACACACCCTTCCCCCTGATGTCTTCCACACCGCAGTCCAAGCACTTGTTCTGTCCAAGCTGGAATATGGTAATGCTCTCCTTACTGCACTCCCCAACAGCACCCTTGCTCCCCTAAAAGCCATACAAAACACAGCAGCAGACTCGTCCGCCATCTACCCAAACGTTCACAAATAACCTCAGCTCCTGCCTAGTTCCATTGGCTGCCCAACCCTCTGAGAATTGCCTTCAGAGGACTCTGCATTGTATTTAAATACATCCACCTTAAACCCCTTCTTACTTCATGACACATTGAAACCTATCACCCACATGAACATCACACAGGCGAGCCAGCATCTTCTATACATTCCACTCTGTAAACTATAACATGCACACAAAGACAAGCATTTACCCAGTGGGCATTCAGAGCATGAGACACCTTACCACTTCACAACCACACTGCAACCCCTATCACCACTTTCCGAAAGAGCCTTAAAGCATGCCTGTTGCCCCACACATAATCCAACCTCCCCTGCAGCTCCCAAGCTACAACCTGTCTATCTTAATCTTCCTATCCTAACCTGAAAACCTTTTGTAACTTCTGTTTCACCTCCCACCTTTTGAACCTTTGAACCTTGTAAAACACTCAGAGACCCTCTGAGTTGGGCTAGCGTAGAACAAAAATGAAAACAAAATAAAATGAGGAGGGTTCATATAGGATGTGATCTCACCTAAAAAACAAGTTTCCCACACATTCAGACACCAACAGCCAAGCACAGAGTCAGGCACCGTTAAATAACTAGACGTTTAGTCAATCACAACCAATGGGCAGTATTCAAGTAAACAGACGAAATGCTTACATGCATACAGAGTGCCACCAAAACATGGGCGGCATAGTGAAGCAATTCTGAAGAGGGCAGAGCAAACATGACGGTCTTGGCCTTACAAAGCATCTGCCTTTTCTTTGGACCAAAAAAGGTGCCTGTCTGATCTGTTCCATTGAAATGGCAATTCATTTTTGGCAAAAGGGATTCAAAACATATAAGCACTTCTCATGGTAACAGTCGTCAAAAACTTAAGAACGCACACCCACCCTGAAATCCCCCCCCCCCCACCTGCAAACCCTCAACGACTGCCGGAAAGTGCAAAAAATTACACTAAAACAGCTGTATGCACGTGCCTGTGGAGCAGTTCCGACAAGGACAAAGCAAACAACCACCATCAAAACAAATATAAACAGAAATGCG
This sequence comes from Ambystoma mexicanum, assembly GCF_040938575.1. Lineage (NCBI taxonomy): Eukaryota > Metazoa > Chordata > Amphibia > Caudata > Ambystomatidae > Ambystoma > Ambystoma mexicanum. The sequence goes on along the minus strand of NC_090935.1, from coordinate 617,676,019 downwards.
TACTACCAACCGCGGTGCACCCAGCAAGCCATTTGTATACGAACAGCTGTGGGGCAGCCAACAACCCATATCTAGCAAATATACCTCTGAGAAGGGGAACACATGCAGAGCCCACTCACCCATCATGCACCACACACAGAGAAACAACGTCACCAACCTGTACAACTGAGAAGAGTTACAGGCAAACCCAGCTAAGACTTGGAGGGAATGCCTGAACTAAAAGAAGGCTAACCAAGGTGTTGCAATCCCTGCATGCCATCAGATAATACAGTCAATCCTAACAGCATCACATCACTTCATTGTGAGAATGACGGGTGTTCATCTAAGAAGCATGTTGGTTGATGAACAGCAAAGAGAACACATTGTAACTAGAGCTGCCACCACAATTCAAAATGGGTTCTAGGTCAAAGTTTCGAATACATAGGATCGAATGACCAAAGGGTCGTATCAAAAGGACCGAAAACCAAAGGGTCAAATTTATTTTTATTTTATTATTTCTTTATTTTTTGTGGGGGGGTCCCCCCCGGGGGGTCCCCCCCAAAGCCCCTTTTTTGTGATAAAAACCACTTTTTTTTCCAAAACAGAAACCCAAAAAAATATATATTTAAAAAAACAAAATTCAACCCTTTTGTTTTAGGTCAAATTGACTAGACCCTTTGGCATTCGATTCTTTTGTATTCGGTACTTTAACTGGACATCTTCAAAATGTACCCTCTGCTCTTCGGATACCTCCATGCATTTTAAAGGAATGTTTGCTACTAGCGTTCTCACTCCTCCAGCACAGAGAAGAGTATGATACCTATGGCAGATCCACTTTTTGGCGAACGCGCTATAATTGTTACCAGATAGGTGTGACTCCTGCAGAAAAGCAATATTTCCATGGCACACCTAACCTCAAGTCTATCATTGCAGGCCATTGGACCACCAATAGATGAGAGTAGAATGTGGTTATTTCAGCACTTTTCTCTTTCTATCCTGACTCCCCCAATGGCTCCATAGTGTGATGATGGCACGTGGGCTCGACAGCAACGTTCTCCATTGCACGTATGATACAAAATAAAGTGGGCGTGCCCAGGTGAGTCTGTGCGCGCCGGGAGCCTGATGCGTACAGTTCTGTGTCCTGTGTCTTCTTTCAGGTACGGTGGCAAGGCCTGACCACGGGGGTCCCGGGTGCTAATGAGAGTATCACACTGGGGACGGGGACGCTACTGGGCAGGGAGTTAACATTTCAACAGCTAACTTTGCATCAGCATTGTTTCCGACGCCTGCCAGGAGCATTAACCCTTGCAAGGACATTTGCACTGCCATTTTGTGAATTCTATGGTCGCGGCTCCATGTGTGGAGTGCTCGTATGCCATAAAAACCTCCCAAGAAGGCCACAGGGGCCATAGAGGGGGCCAGGCCCCTCCTTTAAAAAAAAAAACTTTTTTTCCTTCTCTTATCAATCGTCAAGAGAGAAAGGATCTCCTCTACGAGGACAGCAATTGTCCTGAGGTAGGAACCTGGGACAAGACCATGTCACCCCGGAGATAGACCCAGAGGGTTACACTGCGGCCCTTGCGAGGGTGCCTGTGCGGTTGCAACTCCACAGTGGTCCATCGAAAGACGCAGATTGCGGCCTTCACAATGGTGAAAGGTGCCTGTGCAATCTGTCAGCATGAAAGATGCCGATAATTCCGTCCAAGGTGCAGAAGGGGCCCCTCAAGGTAGAAGACTGCCCCGCCAGCAAGGCACATTGGCCCGATGCCTGAGTTCGACACATTGGGAACCCCCTCGAAACTGGAGCCGAAATGGCTGCTGTGGGTCGAAAAACTCGACATGTAGTTTAAAGTAACTGAGGAGAAGGACGATGAAGCCAAGGTAGCGACACTCATCTACACAGATGGGTCCGAAGTGCATCGCATCTTCAAATCTCTTCTTCCCACCGATAACTCGTACCAGGCTATGAAAGGCTGTCTCAAGGAACACTTTATGCCGCTGGCGAATCAAGATTTCGAAAGATTTGTCATGTACAGTGAAAAGCAGAGGGACGATGAATCACTCGATCTATTTTGCGGAAGGCTCTGTCAGTTAGCGAGCATGTGCCACTGGGAGAACGAAGGGGGCATGGTCCGCAACCAGCTACTGCAGGGGTGCAGTTCAGGAAAACTATGCAGACAAGTTCTCTGTGAGCCAGAGCTGATGCTGGCTCACATCCTCGAGATGGGGAGGTCCTACGAACTTGGAGACAGCTGCGCCACCAAAATGGACGCCGCAGTGAAGTCTGTAAAAGGGGAAGACGTCTGTGCGATTGGGCGACCATCGAACGTCGGCCCATCAAGACCCAGATGGCCACCTAGAACAACTGAGGCACCACAGCCATGCCCCAAATGTGGCTACGATCTCCCACATGTAAGTTACTGTGCATTGAAGGGGAGAGTGTGTGGGCGCTGTGTAGCAGCAGGGCACTTTGCAAGAATGTGCCGGCCTGCCACTTCAGTCGCCATTCCCAGAGGGCCAAGCAGAATGACCAATGACATGCCTCAGCAACAAAGACAAGTGGCCGTGGTTGAACAGGAGATGCATGGCCTGGAAATAACTGAAGAAGAAGAGGATGAAGAGGTCTTCTTCCTTTCGTGCATTGACTCCCTCAAAAAGAAAAGAAGACACCCCATGTGCACGGTGACGGTATGAGGAACAATAACTCCTGAGCTTGTGGACACAGGAGCATCGGTGTGCGTGCTAGCGACCCGCCACTATGAGGCACTCCCAGAGCCTCCAGCGCTAATGAAGGCACAAGCCAAAATATTTTAGTTTGGAGGGTCCCAACCACTGCCCCTCAGGAGCACGTTTGTGGCTCAGGTGGCCCATGAAGACAAAGTGATCCAAGAAAAATTCTTTGTGACCGACATCAGCACACACTCCCTCTTAAGCTGTGCTGCCTTGGAAGCTCTGGGGATTGTACATGTTGCACTCACCGTGTAGGCAGAGGACATCAACGATACCTTGGAGAGGTTTGCTGAAGTGTTCCGAGGAGTCTGAAAGCTCAAGGGTGAGCCATCAAACTACACATTGATGAGACAATGTGCCCAATGGCACTGAAACACTGGCGCATCCCATTCCACCTGAGAGATCAAGTGGAGAAGGAACTACAAAACTTGGTTGACCTAGACATAATTGAGAGAATAGAAGGCCCCACCCCATGGGCGTCCCCCATTGTGGTAGCAGCCAAACCGAAACAACCAGGATCTGTCCGCATCTGCATGGATATGAGGCTGCCAAATCTCGCCATCAAACGTGAGAGACATATCACGCCGACACTGGATGACATGCTGGGGGAGCTACATGGGGCAAAGTTCTTCTCCAAACTTGATGTGCGGTCTGGGTACCACCAGTTAGAACTACACCTGGACTTGCGCTACATAGCGACTTTTACAATTCATAATGGCTTATATCAATACAAGCAACTGAGCTTGGGAGTCTCTTTGGCGGCCAAGGTCAGAATGTCCTCAGGGGAGCCCTGGCCGGCCTGGAGGGTGTGATAAATTGGAGTGACGATATATTGGTCTATGCCACATCAGAAACCGAACATATGACTCGTCTGGAGAAGACACTGGAAAGGATTAGAAGTCTAGGGTTGACACTTCACTGTGAAAAGTGTGAATTCCTTAAAGACAGTATCGAATTTTTCGTCTTTCATGCCAACGGGATCTTCCCGGATCCACAAAAGGTCAGAGACATTCAGGAGGTGAAGCCTCCAGCCAACATCTCGGTGAAAGGAGTTTCCTAGGCATGGTGACTTATTGTGAAAGATTCATTCCGAAACTGGCTACCCTCTCAGAGTCTCTCAGGACCCTGACCAGGAAAGACACCGCCTGGAAGTGGTTAGAAGCTGAACAAAAGGCTTTCAACACCATCAAGAAAGCACTCACGGGAGATGAAACAGTGGCCTTCTTTGATCCAGGAAAAGAGACCAAAATAATTGTAGATGCCAGCCCGGTCGGGCTAGGGGCAGTGCTCCTCCAGTCAGACACACAAGGGCAGATGAAGCCTATCGCCTATGCCAGCAAGGCGCTTACTGCCACCGAACAAAGATACTTGCAGATTGAGAGGGAGGTGCTGGTGGTTTTGTGGGTTTGCTGGCACTGCCACATCTACATTCTGGGAAAACCTGTCACAGTAATTACCGATAACAAGCCATTGATCCCCATCCTGGCGGGATCCTCATCCAAACAGCCCCCTAGGATAGAGCGGTGGATGCTAGCTCTCATGGAGTATGATGTCAGAATGCACTACAGGCCAGGAACACACAATCCTGCGGACTACTTGTCGCGACACCCCAGGAGCGGCAGTGACCAGGAAGTGACAACGGTGGATGGTGAAGAGCATGTCCGGTTGGTGGTGAGTGTGGCAAAGCCTGTGGCCCTTACGCTGGAGGAGGTAGCAGAGGCCTCGAAAGAGGACGAGTGTTTCCGACTAATTTTAGAGGCCATGGTCAGTCGCGATTGGAGGTCGGTGCTATCCAGTACCAATCGCAGAAGCCCGGAAACTCAACGAGAAATTGAACAGCTGTGGCGAGTTCGACATGAACTCTCAGTGACCGGAGACGGGGTGCTGCTGCGTGGCCACCAGATAGTAGTTCTGAGGACACTGGTAGAGAGAGTGGTGGAACTGGCACACTGTGGCCACCAAGGCACAGTGAAAACAAAGGCGAGGTTACGCCCCAAAGTGTGGTACCAAGGTCTCGAGACAAGGGTAGATGAGTATGTCGGCAGGTGTGTCTGGTACCAGGCAACAGCCCCTGTAAATAGGGAGCCAAGTATTGAATCCATGGCCAGGAGCAACACCCCCTGCGACACATTACATGTGGACTTCGGGTCGACAGGAAGAGGAATGTATTTTCTAGTAATGATCGACCAGTGGTCAAGATGCCCGGAGGTTGAGCTGGTAGAGTCCACATCCTGCGAACAGATCATCCAAGTGATGGAAAGGGTGTTTGCCACCCATGGGTTCCCACAAGTGATATGCTCCGATAATGGCCCGCCATTTCAGGGAGGAAACTTTGCAGAGTTCATGGCAGACTGCAATATTGTGCATAGGAAAGTGATGCCTGGATGGCCGAGGGCAAATGGTGAGTGCTCAACAAAGTGTTCTGCATGACCCAGGGTCAGGGAGGAGAACTAAAAAGAACCCTATACCAGTTACTGAGGGAATATCGAACCACCCCTCACCAATCCACGGGGGTTCCTCCAGATGAAGCCCTTTTCAGCCCATGCCCACGAGGGCTCATTCCAGAGACAGAAGGCCGACTGCCCGGCATCATCGATGACCACAGGACATCAGAGGACCGACTAACACACAACGAGGGAGAAAACGTCAGGCGTCGGCTGAGACCACCAGACATTGAGGTGGGTGACACTGCTCTGGTGAGAAACCGCCATCCTGAAGGAAAACTGTCCTTGAACTATGAACCTAACCCCATGGGAGTAACCCAAGTGAAATGCTCCATGGTGAACTTTGCTGATCAGAAAGGAGCGGTGACAAGGAACTCCAGTTTCTTTCAGAAGATTGGAGGGGGAGAGAAGCAGAGAGAACAACGAAGAGAAGCCTCTCCGGCTCGGACTGTGGACCGAGAAAAACCGCCAGAAGACACCGGGGATCCAGAACTTGCACCAGGCAACCTGGACAGAGAAAGGGGAGAGGAAGCGACAGAAGAGCGCTACCCCTGTAGAGAAGGCCCACCATGTGTTCATGTGTTATTACATGCATGTCTGTCATGTTGACAGCAGTTTGTGCCTAACGGCTGTGTTTAAATTTTGTTATGAGAAAGGAGGAATATGATGGTGTCATGTTGCAAAATAAAGTGGGCCTGCCCAGGCGAGTCAATGCATGCCAGTAGCCTGATGAGTACAGTTCTGTGTCCTGTGTCTCCTCTCAGATACAGAGGGCAGGGCCTGACCACGGGGGTCCCGGGTGCTAATGAGAGTATCACACATAGGGCCTAGCTGTCACTTCTGCTCCCTATCTCCCACACCCACTGTCTTGTACACTGATCCTCTGCAGGCATTTTAAACAGTGGGAGATCTTACTTATGAAAAGGTGAACCATTTTAGTAATCTACAAATAGCAGCAGAGGTTCTACTAAACGGCGGTTTTAATGTTCTTTGCTTGAAAGCTTCTGACATTAACATGCAGTGGTACAGAAATATTCAGTTATTTTAAATGCGTAGGCCTCACGGTTGTGTTTTCCATGTACTGCTATGAAGTTTGCTCTGCGGATTTAAAAGGATGAATTTGAATATTTAGGTAAACTCAATTTCCAAGGCAAAATCACACTGCTGCGTTTATTGTGTTGTTTTAACTGTAAAAATAACTACATAAGTATGTGTGACTTAAAAGGAAAAAAAACACACTTCAACATACACACAATATTCTATGTTGCATGATGGCATTCCAAACACAACATTGCAAGGGGATGGGCATTGGTATTGCCTTATGTCTGACGTGCACGCTTCGTTTCCCTCCCCAGGGACAGTTTAAAGAAATACACTGTTTCTGCACATTTTCTAACACTGCATGTGTCTCTGTTTCATATTAAAATATCATTAGCTTTAAGGTCTCGTCTCTCTGTGTCTTTTTTATTGACTTTACTCTGTTGGTTCGCCTACTTTCATCCCTGCTGGAAACGCCTCTCAATTGTTGACTTATAAAGTCCCATGCTGTAGTTTTTCACGCCCCAGCAATCTCGGATTGCGTTGCCCGCTCAAATACTGACTTTGATTGTATCAACAAGGCAAGATTCCATGCCACGCTTATTTTTAGTTTTGGCTAAGGCGCCACAAGTAAGCCGAAACTGTAGTATTGGAGTACAACTAGGATGTACAACTAGGATGGAGTTGGGACAGAAGAGGGGACACACAGCTTGTGGGTGCCATTTGCTTATTTATCCCCCCATTGACTGGTCCTGCTAATCCCTATGTCCATTCCCACCCACTTCGTGCCTCGCCCCTACCCTGGGAATGGGATCTCCCTTCTGCTGGATGTATCAAGAAGTAACATACAACTGTATGCTGTAAGCGCCTGCCAGTGTTATTTCAAAGCAAATTTCATAAATTTCAATCCCCGGCCCCCAACAAATTAACAACAACTATGCCTACACAAAAGCCAAAACTGTGGGTAGTGTTTGTTATATTTGTTGTTGTATTTGTTGTTTGAGTCAGACTATTTTCATTTTTCACTGTGGCAGAGCAGTGAGGATGGGCCTGGGGCCTTAGAAATGATTTAATTCAAAAATCACAAGGCACAATTTAACTTGGCAACACCCCAGACACAGACAGATACATCCCCCAGCGCCTGTGAATGATTTACCTCCCCATCCTTTCCGCCCATCCCCTTCAACTCACCTCTGCACACGCCCAAACAATCCCCATCTCCAGAAAATACCCGGTCTGACACCGCGCCACACTGGAAGGAAGGTGACATGCACAGATTCCCCCATAACAGCAGCCAAGAAGGAAGGTGACATGCACAGATACCCCCATAACAGCAGCCAAGAAGGAAGGTGACATGCACAGATACCCCCATAACAGCAGCCAAGAAGGAAGGTGACATGCACAGATTCCCCCATAACAGCAGCCAAGAAGGAAGGTGACATGCACAGATTCCCCCATAACAGCAGCCAAGAAGGAAGGTGACATGCACAGATACCCCCATAACAGCAGCCAAGAAGGAAGGTGACATGCACAGATTCCCCCATAACAGCAGCCAAGAAGGAAGGTGACATGCACAGATTCCCCCATAACAGCAGCCAAGAAGGAAGGTGACATGCACAGATACCCCCATAACAGCAGCCAAGAAGGAAGGTGACATGCACAGATACCCCCATAACAGCAGCCAAGAAGGAAGGTGACATGCACAGATACCCCCATAACAGCAGCCAAGGACAGATTCAAACACCAGTAACTCAAAATGAGCATTTAACAAAATTGTAGTCACACCCACCTACACCTGTAGTCACACCCACTCACCAGCAATATTCAAGTATAAAGAAGAAATGCTTGTATGCATGCAGAATACAGCCAAAACATGGGCGGTATAGTGGGGCAATTCCAAGGAGGACAAACCAAACACTGTGCTTCTTGGTCTTACAAACACCCGCCTGTTCTTAGCGCCTACAGAAAAGCCAATTGGATCCGCCCCATTGATATGGCAATCATTACTCTACCAACATGGGCTGCAAAACGGACGGGCCTACCCATGGTACAATCCCTCCATGAAATCCCCCCTGCCGCCCACACAGTCCCCACCTAATCCTGGCAGACCTGCTTCCCCACTATCCTATCATGTTCTGAACAACATTGTAACGTTTTATCACCTCCCTCTTTGAACCTTGTAAAGCACTCCGAGAATCTCTGGATACGGCCAGCTCTGTATAAAAGCCTGAATACAATGAACAGCAAAAGTGGAACATTGGGGAGAGATATGTTGAACAATGCTTTTAAGTGCAGGTTTTGTTTCCATGCTCCTTGTGCAGTTCGTTTCGGAACATGTTTAATAGGTGGCGCTTTACAGTCTGGTAGTGTGTGGTCTTTAAGTAGCTATGCTTTCGTCTACAGTGCATTGATATTTGTCCAAGTCGGTGCTGTATTTGTTTTCAGGCAGCCTGGCACATTGTTGTTGTTTAAATGTTGTGCTACTAGTGAAACTGTCTACTCTGGGAAGGGAAATCCTTAATTATGCTTTTAAGTCAATGTTTTTTTTTCTCCATGCTGCTTGCACTGTCCAGTTCGTGATTAATAGGATATACGTGATTTGACAGGGAGAATTGTTTGTGGCAGAATTGAATGTGGTCAGTTTCGCTGTGAATACAGTTTTGCCGTGGCCAAATCCGGAAAACCCTTGACCCCCCCCCCACTATCCTCAACACATCCCTCCACTTACCTTTTGCTTCTTCGCTTCCTTCTGACCCTGCAGCATCGGTTCCGTCCCTCTTACGCGGGTCAGATACGACGCTGCAGGGTCTGCTTTTCTCTCTTTTTTCCCCATCCCTGGCCTCCAGTCCTCTGGAAGTGGAGGACACCCCAACTGCCCCCCAAGACAATCACTATCAAACATGGGGAACGGGGTACACCCCTGCAATCCCCACTTCCCATGTTCAGTATTGATTACCCAATTTGTTCGAATTTAATCAAACAAATGGTACTGGGTGAATTTGGCCAACTCTACCATACGATCAATTCAATTCGAACCAACTGGGCAATACCGATTAATAGACTATGATGTGCAGTCTGGCACAAGAACTGCATGGCTAAATACTGAAAAGTATATTCCTTTTGTAAGAAGCTTTGTTGCTCAGCATAACAGCTAAGTTTAACCCCTTAAGTGCCAAGGACGAGATTGCTCGTCCTAGATGCATGGAAGGTCCAAATAGGATAATTTTTCTTAGCAGTTAAGTGACGTCAAGCAAACCCTTAATTTATAGTAGTACTTTCAAAAACAGGCGGACAGATTGAAACAAAGCAAAAAGCAAAATCGAAACTCCCCCTCTCATTTCCCAATAGCCAGCTCGGTATTCTATCTATAGTTGGAGTCCTAACTAAATACTAGGTACTACGTACACCTATAATGGTCATATAATTAGTATCAAGTACATCTCTTTGCATGTCTTCAACCCTTAGTTGGGCTCTCCATTTAGCTTAAGTAGTCTAAGCACCCTAGCGCTCTCAGTCGGGTCGGGTATGTAAAATCTGTATTAAACTCTTTCACACGTGAAAGAAAGGTCACCCATATTTGAAGAAATGCTCGTAGCCTGATGTCAACTTCTCATCTATCAAAATAAATTTGCCACATTTTACAATACCGCTCTCCTAAAGTCAGATTTTGCTCGGTTCTCGACCTGTTCCCAATCACCAGTCTGGTCGCAAGTAGGCTCTTTCAAAACAACTTCACTAGATGTCTTTGCTAGATAAAAGACCTCCTCTAATGGAGTGCTTAACTGGCATATCTTTGGAGTTTGGGTAATTTTACTTGCTTATATCTTACTGATCTCAATCGCTTGTTCTCGGAATTGGATCAGCTTTGGATATCATAACCATAAATGCAAACACTTTCCAGCTCCCCCACATCCTCTCCAGCAAAGACTATTTACTCCCACCGCAAAGTGTTTTAGGGATTCTGGCACTTGGTACCACCAGAACATCCCCTACGAGGTGAACTATTTTATGTAACTAAAGAATATGGGGTAAGGGCCTTCCCAAGTTCATTTCCCCATTGTTTTGTAGAACGTTAATTCTGCCACTCACCTATTACCCTCAGATGAGATGCTTGAAAGAAGAGGGACAAGCCAACCCTTCCTAACTCCAACGTAAGAAAAGGATCTTACCATTAATTTTTGGCCTTCTGCCTTTTCAAATAAATACAATGTTGTCTTCTTGTATCTGTTCTAGAAATGTTTTTGGAACTGTGATTGGCAGTGAGTGGAAAGGATTTAAGAGCCTTAGACTAATATTCACCTTTACAGAGGAGATTCTCCCCAACCATAAAACCCCTAAGCATCTGCAAGATCTGAGCTCCTCCTTCAGTAAAATAATAAGACTGGGGAAATTAGCAGAGAATATGACTGAGAAGGCTGACTTGAACGATGTAGATGTTGATACCTTGTTAAACTGTCCCTTTTTCATATTAATATGCATTATCTCCGATGTGTCTATGTTACCTTTAAGCCCAGAGGATTCTAATAAATCATGTAGTATGTTCGTTAAGTCTACAAAGGAATGTTCTGGTTGGGCGATTGTTAAAAGGATATCGGGGGTCATTCCGAGGTTGGAGGTAAGGGATTACCGGCGCCTGTAAGGGCACCGATGGCGGTAATCCCTTACCTCCGTATTCCGAGTTCCCTTTGCGGGTCCCTCTTTACCTCCTGCTTTTAGCAGGAGTAAATTACGGGACCCGCAAAGTGACCTTGGAGTAAATTACGGCACCGGAATTTACGGTGCCGTAATTACCTCCTTCCCCATTCCCATTGAGCCCTATGGGGGCAGAAATGGGGATGGGGAAGGGCTATGGTGAATGGGGAATTACCGGTCCATCCAACCTTGGAATGGACCGGAAATTACTCCATTCACCATGCCGGTATTCCATGGAGTAAATAGCTCCATGGTTGCCAACCATGGAGCTATTTACTCCATGGTGTTGTCCTAACTCGGAATGAGGGCCATCATCTGCAAACAGGCATGCTTACAGCTGGTACCCTGTATTCAATGCCATGGATATCTTTGTCTGCATTAATCAGCAGCACCAGAGGTTTGACTATCAAAGCAAATAAAAGGGGTGACAGAGGGCATCCCTGTCTTGTGATTCTACAATTTTGAGCATGAGGTACCCACTGCCTTGGCCCTAACCCTCTTCATTCTACTTGCCAATTCAATAAAGCAGCTAAATGCAATTGCTTTAAAGGCATCACACCTGGTTTCCTCCCTCATATTTAGAGTTATGTTGATGCTAAAGCATACAGCTGTTTGTTCTCCCATCACCTTCTGAAGGGCCAGGTCTTGCATTAGCCAGGGGGCTAGTTTCCATGTTTTGGGTCTGATTTAATTTTCCCTCATAACAACAATACAGCTAACCGGGCCATGGTTTGAGAAAGTGATATGACCTATAGTAGCACTACCCTGTGCATATTGAATTTGTTCATTTACGAGTAAGACATCTATTCATGAATAACTTTGTGAACATGTGAATAAAAAGTATAGTCCTCCCCAGTGGAGTTTTCAACTCTCCATGCATCCTTTAGCCCCCAATTCCTCCAATGACAACAGTGCCTGTGGTGCCAATTATCCTGTTTCCCATTGCCCTGTCCCACTTCTATTTATCTTTCCACCAGTCACTAAATTAAAGTCTCCCATTAACAACTTGAGTACAACTGTTACCTTCTGAAGCAATAGTCAGAATTCTTAAAGAAAAGCATTCTGAGCTGTTTTGGGGCATATGCTGTCACAATAGTTTATGGATTCTCCTCAATTGTTACAATCAAAATCAGATATCACCCCTGGGAATCTTTCATCTTGTCATTCAACACCAGCTTTATGGTTCTGTAAAAGAATACCTTCTTCTTACTTAAACATGATGAGAAATATTAATGCGGGTACAAACTTGAAGTAAGTCTTTTTGGGTCCCTTTTCCATAAGTGTGTTTCCTGAATGCAAGCTATGTCAATAGTATTGCTTTTTAAGGCATACCCTGTTGTGTGGGGGCAATCAACCCCTTCACATTATACACTGCTACTCTGAATGGTAATCTCACCTAAGTATTCCCTTATGAAAACTCAGTGTCTATTGTCCCCCCCCCCCCGAAGCAGGAGGATTCTGTTACTAATACTGAACCCCCTCACCCTCCTTTTGAATACCAGAAAACAAATATGTAAGCCTGAACTATGAAGCAATCTAAAGTAAGGACCCTTCTCACTTTCCCACCCTTCTTGTTCTTCCCCAAAGAGCGTTCAGCCCAGGAAAGGGCTTGCAGCCTCTGATTCTGCCTCCTGCACAGAGCCTCATGAGGTAAGTCTTATGTCAAGCCCCTATGAAACCCAAGTAGGTCGTCAACTATTTCAATTGGAAAATACAATGTTATTTGTTGTGTTAATGTTCACTGCCAGTATCCTTCCAGTCTTCTGAGTGTTTGATGCATGACAGTATGCTGCTCAATTTAACAGCATATGTTAGCAGGCTCCAGGGGACCCTCCACTATAACCTACTGTTTTCCATCTTGAGTGGTGAACTCAATTGATAAAGATCATATTCTTTTCCTGTTGTGAAATGTTCAGAACCTTTGTCATTTCCTCCATGAATGTAATTCTATGGTCTTTATTTTCACATGTGAATAGTAGACCAAAGGGGAAAGTCCATCTGTATCTCACTCCATCTTTCTTCAATTTCTCTGTTGCTGCTCTCAAAATCATTCTTTTTTGTAGGGTCACTGATGGCAAGTCTCAGAAAATAGACACTGCTTGCCCCTAAAATGTGGCTTTCCTCGGCTCTCTTGCTTTTTGTAGCATTCTTCCTTTAATCATGCATGATTGGAACCCCATCACCATGTCTCTCGGGTGTGGGCTCCTCCCTTATTTCTTTAATAAGCTCACTCTATGCACCCACGCCAAGGCAACGCCCTCCTTTCCCAGGTTGGGATCTATATGTACCAGGAGAGCCTAGATCCACTTCTCCAGATCGCCCTCTTCTGTTCTTTCCCCCAGGCTCTTTACTCAAAGATTTTCCCTTCTCAACCTGTTTTCCAAGTCTTCCAACTTGTCTGATATCCATTCCACTGCTGTCTAACATTCTTTCCGGTCCTTCTGCAGTCGTTCTTCAGTTTTCTTTTTGGCATTGTCAACTCAGAGCCCCAAGTTGTCGATTTCCTGCCTGATTGCTGTGGCACTGGAGTCAATGGCACCTGTACCTCCTCTGAGAACATCTTGTTGGCATCTTCCTTCAGTGTTGCCATACACAAAAGAAGATCTTGGTTTGTGAGTGGGGATGTTTCAGTAGCCTGTAGTGGAGTCACCGTATTCCCTCTATGGGCTCTCTCTGGCTGTAAGTCACCTTCTCAGGTTCGTCCTCCATTTTGGTAGGCCCCCGTGATCCGGTCCACAGGTGTGGTACCGTATCTCTCTCTCTTCCCACTCCTTCATGAAGCGAGTTATGAAGCTGGTCAGGCGCTCTCAGCCCCTTGAGGTTACTGCCTCAGTCGTTTCTCCGTTCTTATCTGCAGCAACAGATGTCGCCTTTTGTGCACCTTTATTTTATTCCCTGTAGAAACACACTCCTAGTAAAGAGAGCCTTGCAACAATGTCCTACACCCATTAACTGCCCATTTTGCAGACCCAGTTTGCCCCCGTCCTTTGACTCTGTCTATAGGGCAGATTCCGATATCAGTCAAGGCTGACTATGAGGGTCGCGACATCATCCACTCATGGAATGATCGACCTACCGGGATGATTGTGCGACGGGCAAACCTCTGCGTCTTGCCAGGGTCCTGCAATCAGCGATGCCCTCCATGTCTTGGCATGCCTCAGGGTTGCATACTCCTTCTGAAATGCTGCGGTGGTGGACACTTGAAGATGGAAGATACCTCTCTGCATTATTATGCCCAGCTTTTTTTCGTTTGGGTTTGCCAGGCATCTTGTGTACTGGTGGACATTTCAGATCCATCTAGGCACATTCAGAAGGACAGACTCTCCTTCAGGGTCAGGTCATGCCATTCCTTCTACACTCCAGGGAAAGGTTTGGGCTGCCGGGGCTCCAGAATCAATCCACCACGTCAGTAGGTGCAAACCACGCCCCACTTGAAAAAAGATGTTCACCACACAAATGATGCAGCATTGCCCTACATCCATCCCATGGAGAAATAGCTGATACATTTACAATTAAGGCGGGAGACCTGCAACACAGATTAGAAACATACAACTCCCTGAATAATGTGCAAAACAGCTTGACAGTACATAGGATCAGCCAGCTTTTAGAAGCCAGGGCTAATGTACAAGTTGGGGCTACAGTTGTAGAATGATGCTTGAACTGCTACTTGAATTGTTGCATTGAGGAAATAATTGGTTAATAATGCGTTAAGTGCAAGTTTTGTTTCTAGGCTGCTTGTACAGTCCAGCTCCACACGTGTGGTGCTAGGAAGTCTAGCACAAGTAATACATGGCAAAACCAAGACAAATATTTTTTGTGACCACAAAAATGATGCAACATTGCCCTCTCTCCACCCCAGACTAAAACAGCTGGGCAAGTTAAAGCAAAGAAGCATGCAATCTACCAGAAGATTAGCAAAACAGCATCTCAGTGCATGAGTAATTTTGTACAAGCCTGATATGCTGTGTAAATTGGAGCTGGAGTTGTAGGACATTGCGTGTAAGAGCTTCTTTAGTCTACCCTGCCTAGTGACTGATAGATTCTCCACCTGTTTGCAGCATTTATGTATGTCGTATTACTCAGTTGCAAAGGGTGCAGGCTGATCCCTGATGAATGTCTAAATGGCTTGCAGTCATAAATCCAGAAACATAAATGTAGTATCCCATTTCTTATTCCCATCCTGATGACTTTCCATACTGACTAACCATATCTATGATTGTTATGGAACGGTAATTAAAAGTGTAGAAAAAGGCAGAGGGCAGGGGGCAAGGATAGGAGCAAAGGGGGTGGGGCCTCTGGATCCTCCCATTAAGGAAAAAGGTCATCAATAAAGGGAATCAGCATATTTTGTTATTTTTCAGAGTTGCAAAAATCGGAAATTCACACTTCTGACATAAAACCGACAAAACAAACTGAAACTAAACTAGTGCCTCTCTTTTGTTCAATACAGTGAAACATCTTCTCCTGCTTTTGCACCAGCTGGATTCCAGATGTATTTATTGACCAGTTAAAATGTGTGTCCTCTTTATGTTTCTGTGTAATATCAGAATTGGAAAGCATACACACACACCTACACACATATATCAATATATGTGTATTTGCTAGTGCACACAATTCTCATTATATCTGTTACTATTCAGGAAGCTGTCATGGTACTCAAGTGTTCTGAATATACAATGATTACTGTACACAAAAGAACAAAACTGACAACTTAAACACTTTTGTTCCTGGGTACATTTGGCAAGAGACTAGTAATGATAGCTGAAAAACAGGAGGATTGGAGACGGAAGCATTGTCGAGGGGGGTGCAGTGTTTCTGTGTCTCTTGATGCCCTGTGTGTTTTGCGATATTTATTGGGGGAAAACAAAGTATGTCAGTACTACAAACTACAAACATAATTACTCTCCTTCATGTCATTTATTCATATGTTGCACTGTTAGGCAGAAACCTGTGCAGTTCCCTTAGGGACCACTGCAAAAGATTTAGGACTACAGGTGGTTGGCAGTAAACCCAATTGGTAGCAGTCTGTACCACCCAGATTTACCTGGTAGCTGTGGCTGAGCAGTCAGACTTCTCTCAAGATGAGTTAGGCAGTATATAGAGTATACACAATAGGTACAGAGATAGTGTAACACAAGCAAACACTGACCAGAGCTTTGGTGTAAAAGTATATAATTATTTATTTAAAGACACACTTGTAAATTACACTAGCACAAAAAGAGGTAAGTAAATTCAACACACAGTCACTATTATATATATACAACCCTGATTACTTATTAGACAAGTCTTAATGAGAAACACCACTTATTTTCAGACAGAGGTGAGCGCTTAACATAAGATGGCACTCTAATAAGTTATAGAAAAAGGGAGGGAAAAGGCAGAGTTATAAAAGCACACAATTGCAATACTTTTCAAAGAACCACAGTGAGGCAGGTTAGGCAAAGTCTACTGGAGAGCAAGGAAGTTCAAATGCCAGGCCCACTCTTAGAGAGAGCAGGATCACACAGTGGGGTTATGCCCAAAGAGTCTTTGTAGATAGTTCACAAAAGATTGAGATCAAGTCAGGAAAAGTTAGTTAACAGGCCCCAGGCTAACCCAGGTTAGAAAGTCGAGGATTTACTGTGACCCCGAACGATCTGTCGCAAGGGAAGCCAGGCGGGACACAGTACCTGAAATGGGAAGAACGCTCCAGTGGGGGCAGTTGTTCCTGGCAGCGAGTGCAAGTTGGTGTTTCGTCCAGAGGAAGAGGAGGTCTCGACGGGGAGGAAAGATGAAGGTCGTTGCACTGCCAAGGAAGAAACCAGCTGCAGAGTTTTCCGGTTACAAGGTACTACCCTTTTCTTCGCGGTAGTGGTAAACCGTGGTATTCCGGTTGCCGGGGTGCTTGGCACAGGCAAGGCGGCCACGAGATGGTCCAGGAAGGAGAAAAGATGGGCAAACTGGTTATCCCCACCAGTCAAAGGAAGAAGACTCTCCGGACTGGAGATCTCCTGTGTCGTCGGGAAAAGTGGTGAGACGGTTCAGCAGGGCTCCACCGGTGGTGTCGTCGTTGCAGTTCGGCTCGGCTTCTCCCTCCTCGGATTCTTTAGGTCCTGTGGCAACTTCTGAAGTTCCAGTCCCCAAAGCCCTGCTTTTATGCAGAAAACCCCCATTCATTCAGCCTAGCTGTCCCTCAAACATGCTAAGTGGTGAGCCGGGCGGCTCACCACTTGGGCCAATCACACAAGAGTGTGACTTGAGTTGCTGAGGCAACTCAGTCCAGGGTGCCTAAACCCCTTCCCACACCCCCTGTGGTACCCACACAGAGTGGCACCACTTTTGGAGGCTTCTGTGGAGAAGCCCGCCAAAAAGTGGAACAAAGGGCTCGACTTGGGTTGGAGTCACAGAAGCGAACACAAACGCCATTTTGGAACCAAGTTTCGGCAAAAAATACCAACCGGTGAATTTATATTAATTTAATAAACCGGCGGTATGTTCGAGGCTATTTTAAAAAGTGGTAGCTTCGAACAATGGGAAAATCCCATAGGAATATATTTGCGGTTGAATATAAAAAGTAGTATCCACTGCCACCAGCCAAAACTCAGTCGGGGGGGACTGGACAGTGCCCCCTCGAACAACAGACCCCGGGGCAATCGAATTGCCCCGACCAGTACGTCCACAATATGATGGTTTGTACTGGTTCTGTTCATAATTTAAGACTAGTAAAGCCAATGGTGACTTTACATGCCCTGGGAGACAGTAGTCAGTCCCAGGGTACGGAGTCTATGTTTCGGGTTCGCTATGACACCCCTGGGTTACTGCACGGAGGGTGCTGTGTAACCCACATATCAAAAACTCATGAAGCCCTATGGGGTAAAGGACCCCATAGCCCATAGAACACGTACAACGTCAAAGGAACACCTCAAATCATGTCTAAGAGTGGGAGAAAAAGAGTCTCACTCTTAGCAGGAGAAAAAAATAAACCCCAAAAATCCAGCAAAGCTGCTGGGGGACTCACTAGGTTTGGGAAATTAGCCTTTACAGAGAATTCTCTCTAACATGCACAATCCGTAATGACAATGTCCATTGCTCCTAGCTGGTGATTGAGAGTTGGGATTCTATTAATAGCTAATTATTATGCAATACAGATAATTTGTAGCTCCATAGCAATAAGAAAATGATAGAAAACTACAACTCCCAGCATTCCCCCTCTCCAATACTCTTTTCCTATCACCAATCATCCATGGCTTCCTCATATGAAACCTCCCAGAAGTCACACTTCTTTTCTTCATCAGCGACACCATCCACTGCACTCCAGAGATCCTTCAGAAGATCGGAACTACCAAAGCCGACCACCACAAGTAGAACCACCGTGAAGGATTGTCACCACCTTCAATAGAATCTGTTGGTCAAGAAACAGGGAACCTCGTTTGGGTGGGCAGAGGGCTAATACTCGCCTCAGTAACATGATTAGAATCCCGACTCTCCATCACCAGCCAGGAGCAATCGACATTTTATGGCATGGCGCTGAGGCTTCCTATTATGCCTATTCAAATCCTCTCTTACACAGCTCTGGAAGAGTGCACAACAGGTTTGCAACAAAAACAATAGAATGTTCTAGCCCAGTACGCTGCCTTAAGAATATCCTCCTGCCTACCACGCACCCAAAAAGCCTTCCATGCCATTGCCCACGAACGAGCACGAAACAGATAGATATCTGTACCTGCCCGATCCAAAACCAATCAAACCTAACATACTAGACGAGGGGAGGGCACTGGGTGTAAGGGTTTCCTTAAAGAAAGAAATACCTAGTCAGGTCCTGCCTTCATAAGCCGATTGGCACTGGCCCACGCACAACTGGGTAAATCATGGAAGCAGTCTTAGCCCTGCAGTAAATATGAAACCACACCCCGTCTGGACAGATGAACCTCCCAGAAATGTCTACATGCCTGACTTCCATGGCCCTCCAGAAAGAAACCAAGCACATCAGCGTAACCAATTTTGCCAAAAGAACTTGCAAAGATAACTCTACTTTCGAAGGCCATTTCCTAAACTTCAACAAGACCACTTAACATCACAAAACAGGAATAGTTGGGAGAGGAATCAGGGTAAGATATACGAATTCCCTTCAGCAATCTGCAGAACAGAGGATGCTCCCCCACCAGAAATCCTTCCACCAAAGCATGCCTGGAGGAAGTCGCTAAACCTGCATATATTGACAGTTTGGTAGGAGAAGTGAAGGGGACAAAGTAGCCAAAATATTTACCACCCCTGAACAATTCTAGCAGATGAACGGCATGGGCCTTGACTGTACTGGTGGCCCAAGGCCACTGGATGAACGAGAAAGACTTCTCTGAAATTCTATCAGGGACCCAGCATTCCCTGACAGCAACCAAGTCACCAACTGAAGAGATCACTCGAGTATCAATGGAGACATCTGTTAGAAAGGGTCCCACAGTAGATCTGGAAACACCAGTAAGAGAACAGGCGGTACCATTGCCATTTGAAGAGCTAGGGGGCAGGGGATGAACCCTTCAGAGGGGTGTAACCAGTACCAGTACCATTGATGTACCGTGCAGCTGTGAGTCTCGGCAATCTGTGAGAACAGAGGAAATGCATAATGCCTCTCCCTTTTCTGCCATTTAAAGAATGAATTTGTAGCCCTCACAACGAGATCTGAATGCCAGATAAAGAATCCTGGTAACTGAGTGTTAAACAAGAATGTAAGCAGTTTGCAAAGGTAGCGGGCGCCCCTCTCTCGACAGAACAAGGCCTGATAACCTGTTCAGTGGTTATTAACCACTTGAGAGTTCGCAGCCAAACAGAATGTAAGCAGGTCCAGCTCCAATGGCTCCATCATCTCTGCAGCGGTTTTATATTGTGTTTATGATATGTAATAGTACTTACTTTTCTGAAGAATTCTCTTTGCCTGTTTGTAAAAAAGAAATGTTTTAATTAAAATGTTGTATTGGTTACATAACATACAAAACAAAGATAATTGGATGAGAGCAAAAGAAACAAATCAAGAAAACAGTATTAAACAAATTTAAACATAAGACTTTCTTTACCTCCATTTACTCTATATCAAAATAATTGTGAATATGCAACCTTTACCATTAATCTAAAGCAAAACGAACCTCCACAACTTTCGATCTCTTCAAATCAACATTAGGGGACATAGAGGCGCAGCGGGGTATTGGACCAATCCATCTCCCTATTCACAGGCATTCCCAATACATGTTTAAACACTCATTCCGTCCAACTGCTTGGGTAATATAGCTTCTAGCATTTTCATAGCAGCCAACACTAGCTTAGTTTGATCTTCAATTATTAGCCAATTCCACCAATCCCGCTTGGAGAGAGTAGCTCCCATAGATTTAAACTCACCCAAAAAAGAATTTCTGGTTTTGGATAGCCCTTCACAGATCGTTATCAGATGCTCCGGAGTGTCAACCTTCAAACTGTTCATACAGTAGCGACAAGTAGCTTTTTCAACCCCCACAGTCTTCCTCCTAAACATGACCTCCCTGGTGTTTAGAATACTGAACCTACATCTAAGAAGAAGGTCTCTATATATAGGTGATGGAAACTTTAAGAAGAAATTTGGCAAGATGTTCATCCTCCCCTGCTCCAAAGTTAAAGACAACCCCAATTTGAAAGTTGCACAGTGATCGATTGTAGAGAATCAGTCCTGCCTCATCAATTTCTTTTTAACTGATACTGGATTGTGCAGCAGCCATTCAATCTGGATCTCCTTTTCCTGAAGGAATGCTTCTATTTTAAGTTTCCATGCCTCTAACGATGACTCTAACATACTTTTATCCAATGTCAGTATTTCAAGAGGCTTTATTGCTTCTTGCATAACACACTTCCTGTATAGACAGATGGACTTCCACGCCACCAATGATTCCAAGGATTGCACCCTAAGTTCCAGTCTAATAATACAGAACGATATACTATTTGGGAGTTTCAGGATAGCTCGCCAAAAATGGCCTTCAAACCTCTCCCACCACTGCCAGGGTAAGAAGAGAGATGCCTCCGCTCCATATGTTAAGATTTGGGCTACCTTCTGTTTGTAGAAGGATAGGATAGGGACCATCGTAAATTTGCCAAACCTATAGTGCAAGACTTTCCCCTGGTTGATCAAGGGGACAAGTCTAGTCTGCAAAAAGTCCAATTGGGTGGCTTCATTGCTGTTCCTATTGATCGTAACCCCCAAATAGACCATCGTATCTACACTCTCTAGAGGTATGCCCTTCACCCTCCAGGTAAATTTCTCCTTCTTTGTTTTTCCGGCCCGCTACATGGGTAGAATTTTAGACTTTCTAATATTGATGCTCATTCCATTAGCACTCAAATAGTGCTCAAAGGCTTCTAGTCGACGCTGCAGTCCTATTTGTGTTAAGTCTAAAAAGACGAGATTGTCAGCGAAAAGGATCCAAGGGACCTCTACCCCATTGATTTTGGGCGGAAAGGCTCGAATCACAACTTCAGATAGGGCCAGATCCACAATTTATAAACAGAATAGCAAGGGTGAAAGAGCGCAACCCTGCTTCAGACCCCGATAGGTATAGATCCTGTGAGATAGCGTTCCATCCGCTCACAGTCTAATCCTAATCGAGGTCCCCGTGTATAGTGCTTCAATAGCCTCAACAAGCTCTCCCGGGCAGCCCCAGTTCCGCAGTTTCGCCCAAAGATGTTCCGGGATGACACCATCAAAAGCTTGTTCGAGGTCCATGAAGACGATAAACATAGTACTACCATCAACAAGAGCCTTTTCCTTAAGCAGATTTATAATAAAGAGGTTAAGGGCAGTACCCACCCCCTTAACAAATTCCGAATGTCGGGGGTCCAAGATTCCACTAGTCAGAGCCCAATTGCGCAGGTCCCTCAAGAGGACTGTTGCAAAGAGCTTGCCGATCGAGTCCAAAGGGGCGATAGGACGGTAGTTTTTAGGGTCTGCCCTATCGCCCTTTTTAAAGATAGGCACAATATATGCCTCCTTCCACGAGGGTGGTATCCACCTAACCTTCTCATCATAATCTGTTCAAACAAGATCACCAACATTTTTCCCAAGGGGGCAATATTCTTTTTTTAGCTCCTGATTAGAAAGCCCATCGGGCCCAGCAGCACGAGAGGAGCTCAGGTTGCTGATCATTGTAAGAGCATCATGTTCATCAAATAGAAAGTTCCATCTTGGCCCTTCATTTCTTTTTTCCGCACCACTGACCCACCCAGGATCTGCAAATAAGGTGGCATAATGATTGATCCAATCCCTCTCTACAACCATGGAGATGGTATTGGCTTGTCTAAAGGCTCCACCATTGTTTATAAGCTCCCAGGTGCTTTTAGAGTTTTTAGAACACACGTCCCGAAGGATTTGTCTGGCATCATTTTGTGCACGGAGCATCTGGGAGCTTTTTCTCCAATTTCTATAGGCCTGGCGGACTTTCTTTGATTCTTTCAGTTTTATATTCTTTGCATCACCTTGGATCCCTTTCACTAGTTTTCTCATTATCTTTCTCCTTTCATAGGCAGGCTTTTGGATCCAGGTGCCTTTAGTACCAGGGACCTGTTTCAAGAAGAATTATTTTAACAAGCCAGTGTAATCGATGTTCAAGTGATCATCAGCAATCTGCACTTTGTAAGCCAAATTAAGTTTCCTTATGGACTCCCCTTTTAGTCAGAGTCGAATCCCGCAAGCAGCCAGGTGCACTTCAGCCATTTTCACCCTACATTCCTGCTCATACCAATTCCTCAAGTACACCGCTAGCAGATCATGATCACTAAACGTTTGGGGCCAGAAAGAAAAGCTCACAAGCCACTCCCTGGTATTCTCTGAGATAAAGCAATAGTCAATACAAGAGGTTTTATCACTGGAGCGCAAAGTGGGACAGCTCTGACTGTCCCCTTGCATTTGGCCATTTAGCATACTCAAATCTCTAGCTTGCATATTCGACATCCATGCCAATTCTCTTTCATTCCATTTGTTCCTTTCTAACACAAGTCCCTCAGAATCCAGGAGCTTAATGTTTAAATCACTATCTTCACTCCTTTCAATCTACACATCGCGTCATCAATCACACTGGTGATAGATCTCAAGAAATGTATATCCCTCCTCATAGTCACCCGCCAATATACATTGATCACAATCAGTGAAATGTCCAAAGGGTCCTTCTCGTGTTTTAGATATGATATCCGAACATATGGGTTGGGGCATTTTGTTTCAATCACCGACCAACTTAGCCCATTTTTCAGTAACAACAAGAGGCCAGCGTATGGATGACCCAATACACCCTTTGGAGCAGGATTTAGAAAAGCCAAATATCCATCATATTGCGGTAGACTCCTCAGCCATGTCTCCTGGAATAAGAGAATGTCAAACTTTTCCAAGTCAGGTACATTTTCGCAAAAAAGAGCAGCACATCCTCTGGTATTCCAACATCCAATCATCAAATAAGAAGCACACTCCGCCACTTGAGTCCAGCTTCCATCTTGGGATACCAAGGCTCCAGCGAGCCAGGCCCAAGATTGATCCCTGGATGGCACCGGAGAGGACATGTTTTTTGGGATATCCAAAGGTTGGATTTGATTAGCAACCGTAAATTTCAAGGCCTGGAGCACCTCTTTACTGAAGGTAGAAGCTTCCTCCCTCCTAGGATTTGACTGTAGCTTTTTGCCTCCCGCGACTTTTCTATCACCCTCTCCAACTGTATAAGATTTTTGATCCACCTCTAGGGACAGAGCTTCACTCCACTTGATCTTCAATTGGTCTTGAAAGTCCAAGACAGCATAACCCAGCCGCAGGAACTTCGCCTTCAAAGTCAAGATTAGATCTTTTTTCACTTGGGAGAATAGATGTAGGATGACCCAGTCAGTCTTTCTTTCTTCTACAAATTTGACAATCTTAATGTCATTTCGGCCGAATTTCCGATCTGGGATGACACAGTTGAATAGCCTTATCACATTTCCTCTATTCAGCGTGATCATATTAGCATCCAACTTGATTCTTTCCAGACAGATCTTTGGGCTGAGCTCCACTCGGCTCCTTGAATGATCCCCTCGATAGTTCAAATGGCTTGCAGCATGCATCACTCTTGATTTCAGGGGTGGTTTATGTGGGTCAGCTACTAAGGCCTCTGCTTTACATGGTTTCTCACTCCCCATTCTTCTTTCTTCCACAGTTTTAAAGGTCGCAGCCATCTTTTGTGGATCGCCTCCCTGCTTTTGAAGGGGCAACGATCTTGTCACCTTCTTTATGTTGGATTTAACAGTCCCAGACGAGCGAACTGCCACGGGGCCCTTAAAGCGCACCCTAGATTGCGAAACCTTCGGAAGTAGTTACTTCTTGGGGGCAGACACCACTGGCTCTCCCATGAGGTCTTCAATTTTTACCCATTCCGAATTGCTCACATCTTTCCAACTGGCGTAGTCTTCCTCTTTCTCAAGTTCTTCCACCAGCAAACTTAAATCTCCAGCAGATAATGGAGAGTCCCTCCTATCCACAATAGCGACCTGATTCAACATTATTTCAATCCCACCAGTCTTCAGTGGAGGAAGCTCCTTCCGAGATTTTTTGGTCGCTGAAAGATTGAGTGGCTCTGGAGGAGATCTGATGTTCCGTAAGAATGCTCTCGACCTCTTTGCCTTTCTTTTTGCTCTAGTCGGCATATATTTCTATTTTTTTTCCTGAGTGGCTGAGGGCGTTTTATCCGCCACCTTCAAGGGCCCAGCTATAGGATCACTCGGTGGCACACTCACCACCGCCTCTACTGTAGAGGGGGCCTATTTTCAGATCGTTCTTCACATTGAAGACTGAGAATACATTCTTATCAGCGGAACCACCCGATCGTGTTCCCAGAACCATTGTTAGGTCAACCACCTGATTTTTAACAACTGGCCCCGTATTTGCTGACATCAAGTTGCAACTTTTCGCTTTTGTAGAGACATTCAGCTCGGTCACAACCTTCATATTCGCCCTCATCCATTTGCGATCTTGCAAGAAGGCTTCCAACATCACAGATTTGTCTGAGGATTCACATCTTGCTAGATCACATAATCCGTTTTGCCAATTGGTTGATGTTTCAGCTTCTTTATCCAATCTTTTATCCACTCTGTCAGCCAACACCTCCAGGTGTAATATTTTGTCCATTAGGGCCGTTATCGCTGTAGTTTGTTCCTGTAAGGCACAATGCAAACTATCATTGATTTCTTTTTATTGATTTTCACATATACAGCAGATCAATGAAACAAGAAAATAAGAATAACATTAACACCCCCATAATCCCCCCCCTCGACTCCCTATTCCCGGTTGCAGCACCCAGAGAAAAACATCCATCAAGCTCAGTCCAGCCATTCCGGCCTAGCAGCTCTAAATGTCAAACAGTTTTAATCTATGCGGGCACCATTGCTCCCTAGATTCACCTTTCAGATAGTCCAAAGTCTCACCCCAGTCCGCCGCAAAACTCTCCAACCTCCCCTCAACTGCATAGGTGGCCCACTCCAAGGAAACAATATCCCATATTTTCCTGAGCCAATCATATTCCGTGGGGATCGTCGGGCTCTTCCAGTTTTGTGCAAATAGCCCCATTGCTGCCAATATATAGACTATGTGCGCCTTAGGGGTTCCCATTTTTCCCCCTTCCCCATCACCCCCCTTCCTTCCCAACAGAATCTCTCTAGGACCTCGGGGCTCCCCCAGCCCTGGGGTCTGAGTTTGAGCACCAGCGATTTCGCACCAAAAGGGTCTGATGTGTGGGCAATCCCACCAAATATGTGTCGCCGTACCCACCTCCCCGCAGCCCCTCCAACAATCACCTGAGTTTGCTGGGTATATCGCGTGCAGCTTGGCTGGAGTGTAGTGCCAGTCAAAGATGTATTTATACCAAGCTTCCTGTAGCCGGGGCGCCTTGATTATTTTAGGAATCATCTTCCATAGCCTCTCCCAGTCCCCTCTTTCCATCCCCACCCCCCTCTGCTGCTCCCAAGCCTCATTTATGGCCACTTGACCGTTGGACCCGTGCTTTCTAAAAGTTTATATAAATCCGATATCAAGCCCCTGGTGCCATCATGGGTCAGGAGGAATCCTTCAAACTGTGTTAGCTCCCGCGTGGCCCCTCTCCTCACCACTGTCGACATTACCCAATGTCTTAGTTGAAAATATCTGTGTCTCTCTCTCTCACCAACTCCAAATTCCTGCTGGCATTCCCTGAAGGATTTTACCGTGCTATTGCTAAACATGTGCCTCAGAGTCTTACAGCCCACATCGTCCCATGCTCGAAACGCCCCTCTCTCTAACCCCGGCGTGAAATCTCCATTGTTAAAGATAGGCGTGAAAGGAGACGGGAAAGATGAAACCCCTCGTCTCTCCACCACACTGTCCCAGGTGGCCACCACTCCCTTTGTAATGTCGCTCAAGTAAATGTGCGACGGTCGCAGTTTCCGCGGAAGCCATAATACTTCTTCCAGATGATGTCGTGCGACTGCCCTATCCATTTGTACCCAATGCTTCTCGTGTTTGTCTGCGAACCATTCCCTAATTACACGGAGGAGTGCGGCTTCATGATACCGCTGGAAATCCGGCAGCCCTAAGCCCCCACGTCCCCTGGTCGCTGTAAGAAGGCGCCAAGACAAGCGCGGTTTCTTACCCTCCCATATGAACTCCCTGACCTCCCGGTCGAGTTCCCTAAAAAAGCTCGGCGGGATCGCCAAAGGGATCGCCTGGAAAAGATACAATATGCAAGGCAGAATCACCATTTTGACCGCTTCTCTTCTCCCTAGCCAAGAGATC
The DNA here is from genome assembly GCF_040938575.1 of Ambystoma mexicanum. NCBI lineage: Eukaryota > Metazoa > Chordata > Amphibia > Caudata > Ambystomatidae > Ambystoma > Ambystoma mexicanum. The sequence continues at coordinate 617,649,367 of NC_090935.1, read as the reverse complement.
CTAAGGGCACTCCAACGCCGTAAATCTCTCTTGATCTCCTTAAGTAGAGGGGGATAGTTTGCGCTATACCACCCGCCCAAGGAGGGGGTAATCCGGATCCCCAAAATACCTAATCCCACCCGGGCTCCACTTGAACGGGGAGACTGCCCTAAGTTCCCGTGCCTCCCTCTCTTCTAAAGATAGGTTCATCAACTCAGATTTTTGCAAATTAATTTGCAATCCCGATGCTTCCCCGAATTTGCTCAGCATTTCAACGCACGCCCTGATAGACTCTGCCGGCTGTGTCAACATTAGCAGCATATCGTCTGCAAATGCTGCCACTTTGTGCTGACCTCCCCCAAACAGTACGCCCTGGATTCTATCGGACTCCCTTATTGCCAATAATAGGGGTTCCAAGTATATTGCATAGAGCAAGGTGGATAGGGGACAGCCCTGTTTCGTACCTCGCCTAAGCCCAATTGGGTTTGAAGTTTCACCATTGACCAGTATCCGTGACCTGGGGTTCTTGTAATTTGCCTCGACCATGCTAATAAAACTCGGCTCCAGCCCCATCCGCTCCATAACCTGGAATAAGAACGACCACTCTACCCGATCGAACGCTTTTTCCGCGTCAAGCGCTAAAAGAATCGCCGGAGTGGTCGTCTTCCATGCCTTCTCAACAATGTGGGCCACCCTCCGAATATTATCAGCCGTCTGCCTCCCTGCCACAAAGCCCGACTGGTCCTGGTGGATCAGCGAGGGAAGGTACCTCTCTAGCCTCTTTGCCAGTATTTTAGTATAAAGTTTTCCTCAGTGTTTATGAATGCAATGGCACGGTATGAAGTGCATTCCTCTGGGTCCTTGCCCGCCTTGTGTATAAGCGTTATTTTTGCCTCCTCCATCGAGGGGGTGATGCTGCCTCTAGCCCTAAATGAGTTAAATAATTGCGTCAAATGCAGGACCAGGAGGTGAGAGAAACGTTTATAGAACGCCGCTGGGCAGCCGTCCGGGCCTGGGGCTTTACCAAGGGGGAGGGCCGCTATGATTGCCTGCACCTCATCCTCTGATATAGCTCGGCCTAATTCTATCCCCTAGTCATCAGAGAGCCGTGGGAGCGTAAGATCCTCCAAAAACTTCCTCTGTGAGTCACCCGATGGACCCTGTGAAGAGTATAGATCTTCGTAAAACTCTGCTAGCCTCCCTTTTATCTCCTCTGTCTTGGTAAGTCTTGCTCCCTCTTTGCTCCTCATAGCCATGATTACATTGCGTTCCCTCTCACCTCTCAATAAGCGCGCCAGGAGCGAGTCAGCCTTGTTAGCTTTTGCGTAATATTTCTGCCTAACCCTGAGCATGGCCGCCTCCGCCTTTTTAGTCCTTAGGATCCTCAGCTGACCTTCGACTGCCCTATACTCCTTATACAATTTCCTAGAAGGGTTTTCCCCAACCCGCACCCTGGCGGCCTCCACCTCTCTTTCCAACTGTTCCTTTAGCCTCCGTATCTGTCTACGTCTCTCCGCCTGCAGGGCGATTAGATCTCCCCTCAACGTAGCCTTAAAACCGTCCCATCTAACCTCCAGGCTCGTGTCGAGATCATTGTTCTGTTCAAAGTACTCTTGGATCTTCCCCTCTATCTCCCCCCGCATCACCTGATCCCTCAGGAGTGCCTCAGGGAACTTCCAGCTCCACAACCCAGACCTCCGACCCCCCAACTGTAGCCGCATTTGAACTACCTTATGGTCTGCTATCCCCATAGGGCCTACCTCTATGGAGTCAAGCCCCCCGACCAAGCTCACGGATACCCAGATGTAATCAATTCTAGACTGCGATCTGTGAACATCTGAGAGAAATGTAAACCCCTCCTCTTCTCCCCTTAGCGCTCTCCACACGTCTCGCAAGCCCCCTTCCTCCCACGTTCCTTCAATTTTGGCGAGGCTACCACGCCCCCCCCCACCGCCCCCAGCTGCGAGCGATCACCCCGTCTGTCCCATGCCAGATTCAAGTCCCCCATCACTATTACCTGTCCTCTTGCAAAATCTTGTAGAGTTCCCACAACCGCACGCAGAAACTGGTCTTGCCCCACGTTTGGGCCATACACCGAAGCTATTGTGAAGTGCGAACCCATGTACTCTCCCCGAACCATGATACATCTCCTATTCTTATACCGAAGAGTGTCAGAAACGTGAAAATCTAATCCCCTTCCAAATGCCAACGCCATCCCTCCTTTTTTGGCAGGACCCGATGCGAAAAGTATTTGCGGGAACCCCTTTAGCCTCAGCCTCCGTTGATCCTTCCACAGTAAGTGGGTCTCCAGTAGAGCCAAAACATCTGGCTTGTGAGAACCGACGAACTGCTCCAATTTGGACCGCTTGAGTGGGGAGTTCAGACTCCTTACATTATGTGTCATCCATTTGAACCCCAACCTGGTATGCAGATTGCTCCTCGGGGACGGCCCCTCCCTCGCCTCACCGGGTCCGTCCCCTTGACTCCCCCCTTCCCCAGCGAGACGTGGGAAGGGTCCCTACCTTTCCTTATTGCCAGCCTCCTTTCTTGCAAACCTTTAGACTGAAACTCTCCCATTTGGTGCTACAACCCCCTTCCGAAACCTCCCCCCCTCACCCCCTCTCCCACCCTGCAACCCCAACTTAGAATGGAACCAACACCCCCCCTCCCACCCAACTTGTCGTAACCCCCCCAAACCATTACTCGCTCCTCCACCTCTTGTCTTCCCACCGGGCCCCCTAGCCCTTACTGACACCAATATGTTGCCCTCTTTGACTCCGAGCTCCTCTGTCATCCTTAAAGATCCACCACCCCTTATCCGACCAGAGTACAGATTAGACATTACCCCTTCCGCAAGCGCCACCCTCTATGCAGGCCCCTCCTCCCTCCCCCGGCAAACCGCCATTCCCCCTCCGCCCCCTCCGTCTTTTGTCCGCCACTGTGGACCATTCCCAGGGCCTTTCCCACTGCCTCTTCCCCAAGCCCCTCCCTCCCTGCTCAAAGAGCCCTCCTCCAGATCAAGCCGCAACAAGTCAGCTCCCTCTTGGACTGACGTTATTCGTTTCAGAGAGCTTTCCCAATCGAAAACCAAACCAAATGGAAATGTCCACCTGTGGCGTATCCCCTGTTCAATTAGAGCCTTCAACACTGGCGACATCTTCCTTCTTTTTATCAAGGTGATATTAGCCAGGACTTGATACATAACTATCTTCTGGCCTTTAAACATGATTGGTTCCTTCTTCCTTGCAGCTAGGAGCACTGCCTCCTTCTGAGCGTACCTGGAAAAGGCGGCGAGCATGTCCCGCGGCCTTGAAGCAGGTCCTTTAGAGAGCCATCCAACTTTATGAACCCGGTCTAATTCGATGCTGCCCGGGGCGACCTCTCCCAGGATATCCGCAAACACTCTGCAATTCCTGCTTCAGGTCCTTGTTCAAGACAGATTCCGGCAGCTGCCTCACTTTTATATTAATCCTCCGAGACCTGTTTTCAACGTCCTCCATCTGTATCTCCAGGTTCCGGGTCGCTACATCCAGGCGCTACAACGCCTCACTATTAGCTGTAGTCTCTTTTTCGACTTCTTGCAGACCCCTCTCCAGGAGGTCCGTCCTTTCTCCCAATTGCTTCATTTCCCACTTGATCTCCCCAATGGCTTCATTTAGATCAGCTCGCATTAGCTGGAACTGGTCTTGAAAGGTCTTGGCTAGGTTGGCGTGGAGCGCCTGAATTTCCCCCATGAGGTCTTGGCCATTCATCTGGGGACGCTCCTGCGCTCTCTCTGTCGGGATACTCCCCTCCATACCCTCATTGCCTTTCATCGAGCTTTCCCCCATGTCCTGCAGCGGCCACAGAGAGTGGAGTGTGCTCTGAGAGTCCCGGGGAGGTTGCTGCGCCCTTCCACTCTTTCCTTTAGTGCGAGTGGCCATCAACATAGACCTGATTTGGCTGCGTGGGGTCCAGCTGGGAGTCGACCTCCACCCAATCTCCTCCAAAAGGGCCAATATGCTGCCTTGATGCCAGCTGCGGTCCAATATCGGGTCTTAGGCTGTCCTCCCCTTTCTGCCCCCTCCTCCGCCCAACGGCGCTTCAATTGAGATTACAGCGTTATGTCCTCAGAAAGGACAGGGGGAGGGGGGTTGGTAATTGATGGGGTGTCCAGTTGCTAACTCTGGACCGGCTGGCCCCCCAGTACCTCCAGCCAGACCCATGCCTGCTGACCCGCCTACCAACACAATTCGCCAGATATTGTCCTCAGCCTTCAGCCAAACCCGGCGAAGACACAGGGGGGAGGAAGGCCAGCAAACACCAATGCCTCGTGATTCTCCGTTTAGAGCCCTTCTTAGTCCGGGCCCTCACCATTTTTGCCTCCTCAGAGCTGCACAGTTACTGGATTGACTGGATTGACTATTAGGGCCCTTGCCGGCCCTGCACTTCTCCCCATCCACACTCATTGCAGTGTCGTGCTCTGCTGCGCCATTTCTCCGGGAGGCAGCCCGCAGCAACTCCCGAGCCGGCCCTGCACCCCTATGTCCGTGGGGGCCAAGGGTTGCCCAGCGCCGCAGGGCCTCTCCTCCTCCCGTGCTGAGTTCCTCCACCGAGCAGGCACCCGGACCCGGATCCCACGTCGGGTGCGGCTCACAGCCAAGCGGCTGTCCTTTGGGGGGCAATTCCTTCCCCAGCCGGGAACCTTGACGTGGCGCTTCTCCTCAGCGCCCCCCACTGGGACTGCTATCACACGGCGGTTCGCTTCGCCGGGGGGCACTCCTCAATCCGTGTCCACGGTGCTATTTCAACACCGGGACTCTGTTCCCCCAGCCAACGGTGCCCGCGTCGCTGCGCGCCCGCTTACAAGGGGGCAGCTCGGCTCCTCCTCCTGTGTCCGGAACTCGCGCCGCGGGGGACAGCCTCCCCGCTCTCCTTGCACTCCAAACCCGCCAGCATAAACACACTCCCAAGGCGACGTTTCCCTTCTCCTTCGCGCTTCTCAGGCCTCCCGAAGGGTGCCTGGAGTTCAGCCCCGACTCCACACGGGCCACTGGAGTACTACAGGGTGGTGGGCTGCTGTACTTCCACTCGTTGCCCGGGAGAGCACGGCCGGCGCAGCTACTCCATACCCGCCGCCATTTTGTAATCCAATGCAAACTCTCATACAGCTTTGTAAAGGGAATGAGGGATGTCGAGACTGAGGCAATCACCAATTGCTGCATATGAGATCGGTCCACCACAGGCTTAGGATACGAGTCCCTCTTTCTCACTCTCCTTCTAGAAGCTAGTGGGGGCACTGAATATCCTGACGAGGTAGACGAGTTAGCAGTGGAGGCCCCATCCGCCATAACATCCTCTTCTTCCTCTGTCTCAATCGCCCGATTACTTGGTTGGGATCTGGGGACGATGTGCTCTTCACTCACATTCGGGGAGGGGGAGGACACAAACCCAGATGACACATTAGACTCCGAGACACTATTGGTATGGCCTTGCATTCTGCCATTCTCAGTTTCGGAGCAGGGTTTCTCGACTTGTTCCCTCTCACTAGCAAATCGCGTCTCAGAGATAGCTTGCTCCTCTTTCTCCACCACTATATCCGCATTCACCAAAGATTGGTCCAGAAGCTTTAAACATTCATTGACTCTTAATAAGCTGAGTGTTTTTTGCAGTGCGATTGTCAGGGCAAAATCAGCCAAGTCTTTAGTCAATTTATTAGATAGTTCTTCATTCAGGCTCACTACCGATTGCTTTGAGTTGGGGAGGGATTTCAGTGTTAGGTCTATCCCCGCCATCTTCTCACATAGCGGGGAGGCCTCCGAGGGCATTCCCTCCACATCAAACACTTCATACAGACTGGTATCCAAATCCTTGGCCCCCGCACAGTTGGCATGCACCAGCGGGGTTACCTTTACATCAATGGGAGGAGCAGGGTCCCCAAAGCAGTTACTCGAATGACCCCTCAAGTGATCGGCAAGAGTCGGGGTAGGGCCATGACATGCATTCAGAGTGTCCACAAAATCTCGCAGGTTGTCTTTCCCATTAGAAGCCACTGGCCCGCCCCTCTTTCAGGGCGGGCAGCATCTTCCACATCCAGCCCAACTCGATTTTCCCTTTCGGGGGAGGGTGGAGCACACACCCCCCCCAGCATGAGCTAGGTACTCCAGCCTCCAAAGTCAATTCCAGCCCAGCTCCCCCATGCTTACCTGGAGGTGCGTGCGCGCACCGGGAATGAGAGGCGTCTTAGCTCGCTCCGCCATCCTGATCTCAGGGTTCCGCTCTCCCTGCGAACTCCTGTAAACTCCACTTACCTTCGCTTTATGGAGGAAGTGAGGTTTAAGTAGGAGTGTTGGTTTCCTGAATGTAGGGGGGAGGGGCTCACCGGAGTACGACGCTAACAGTTTTCTTAAGGCGCCAGGCACACGAGCGCTCGAGGCAGTAAGCCAATGTGGAAAAGTCTGAGCAAAAAAAATAAAAATAAATAAAAGGCACACCAAAAGCACAATCCACTCAGGAGTCTGCCCTCCTGCAAACTCCACTTGCCTTTGAGTCTTCAAGCCGATGACCTAAGACTCTTCTGCCCACTCCGCAGCCAGGGCTGGCTGTTAAGGTTGCCAATTACAGATGATAAGTGGAGATGTTCTCGGCAGAGGGTCAAAGATGTCTAGTCACGCCACACCAGCAGCCTGCAAACTGCTAGCCACTTAACCCCACTTTGCTCCGCTTCGCCAACCAAGGAGCTTTTGAGGTGGTGGCTCAGTGCAGGGGGGCGGAGGCTCACACAACTCCCAGCAGTCTCCAATGAATTAAAGTTGTAGTGCTCTCAGCAATGCACTCTGTCACGTACCAAAAGAAGAAAAAAAAGCACTGCTTCAGTAGATAAATGAAACAGCGTTCCGAAAGGCACAGCAGTCTCCTGCAAACTGATAGCCACTTAACCCCACTTCCTTCAGTTTGTAAAATAAACCTCTATTTTTACAAATACATCAGTGTATCAGTGTTTCTTTGGACCATATTTATTTTGTTTTTATTTATTTTAATTATTTTAATTTTTGTAAAGCGCTACATCCCCATAGGCCACAGGGTGCAAACTATGCATGCTGCACGTTCTTTGTGCCTTTCTACGGCCCTCTCTCCCTCCTAAGATAAGCTTGACTGTTCTGTCCATGCTACCAAATGATGTTGTATAGGTCTATACTAAGAGTTGGAGTTTACTGTATTGCCTAAATGCATCGTTTTATAAAGCTCCCTGTCTGGACTTTAGAAAAAACTGTCCTAACATTAACATCATGGAGAACATGGAAGGTTGGTCCTGCCTTGATGTACGTGCTATAGTCCAGCACTGCGAAACATTAAATTTAAAAAAAAACACAAAGGAGGAAAATGCTATTGATTCAGACTTCGGTGTTTATATGGATTGATGCATTTGTCTGGGCAACAAAAGGTAATCTTTTACATTACCAAACAGTTGCATCATGTTTTAGGAAAATCCTGCTTTTCTTATTGTACAAAAATTAATGTTCTCACTGAAAGTGTCCTTCAAAAATCCTAAACAAAATAAAGAAATTCTCTTCTTAGACATTTTGACTGCTTTTCCAAAAATACTTAGTGAGATAAAACCATTGACATATTTTTTAACATATGAGAACCAAGGAAGACGGCACTTATTTCTACAGTAAAGTCTTTATGCTTATGTTCCTTCTCGCTGCTGATCCGCTCTGGTCACAGATCTTGTCTGGTGTCTTTGCACGTCTTCTTCACCTTCAGGTTCAGTGTTTGTGGACAGGAGGTGTCTCACCTCTATATAGTTTGACATTATTTAGATGGATCCACGCTCGTCTGACTTCAACCTTGACTGCAGATGGAGTGGCAGCTTCCACGATGTAAGGGCCTTGAAAATGGGGTTTGTTGAACGAAGTTACAGCACAGCACCTTGTCCCCACGATACAACCAAAGAGGTTTCTACAAATTGTCTGGGTCAGTTTGTTCATGTGTTTCATCTGTGTTTTTTAGCTCGTCTGCACCTGTCAAGACTTACATTTAAGAGATCCCATTATACAATCATGAATTTCCTTCCCCAACACAGCCACAGCATTTTCAGTGTCTGTGTGAGCCTGTGTGGGAGGAGCAATGGGAGTATGCATTCGGCATCCCCTCACCAGCTCATATGGAGTCAGGTGGTGATCAGAGCCTGGCTGATTGCATAAGGCAAATAGGGCTAATGGAAGGCAATGTAACCAACTCTTTTACTGAGTATACTTTAGTTTGGCAATTCATTCTTTCAAGAGGCAATTTACCCACTCGCAAATTCCATTTGCTTGTGGATGATAGGCCAATGAGAATTTGTGGTTTATCCCCAAGAGGATAGTGATGTGCTCAAATACCTTATTTACAAAGTGTGATCCATTGTCAGAATGTAGCACTTCGCACACTCCCCACTTTGGAAATACCTCACGTACAAGGAACTTTGCAGCGGATGTGGCATCTGGATGTGTGCATGGACCGGCTTTGATCCAGTGAGAAAAGGGCCATACGCTACTATCATATACTTGTAGCCATTACACATTTGGAGCATATCCACGTAGTCAATATGCAAATGCTGAAATGGCCCAGTAGGTGGAGTATTTCTCCTCTCACCATTCTCACAGTGTAACAGGCAGTGAACCTTTGACAAACTAGACTGTTCATAACAACATTTGCAATGTGCTAATTTAATTTATGGACAAACCACTTCTCCGATCAGTACTGCAAGACATTCCCTTCTTATGTGTGCTGGATAGTGCAGCTTTTCTAGGGCTACTGTAAGCAGCCCTATGGGCATAAAACATTTCCCAGTGCTATTCTGCCGCCATATTGCTTCTGTGGCAGACAGTGAGCACCCCCTCCTCTTCCATAACTCCTGCTCTTCTGTTAGTGCCCTCCCCTGCAACTCAATAATTTGCGCTATAGGTAGCGTATTAAAGCCCTCGTTAATCACATTCAAGGGAGAAGCTATGGTCCCATTGTTCTCTATGTCCTGTGCAGAAAAACGAAATGAAGGTACACAATTGTAGTAATGGACCTGATGCTCAGCAACATTTGACTTTGTGCTACTTTTGGAACCTGTTAACGCTCCGCTTTGTCACCGTTTGGGTGTGCGCTATTTAGTTTTCTTGCTTACTTTCCATTTCAAGATGGCTGTGTGCGCCTGCTATGCACCGGAGTGCTAGGGCTGGTGTGTGCATGGGGCCCAGGATTGGCCATGGCCCTCTACATCTTGGCCAATGAGGAGGCCGGCAGGCTTGGCCGGCCCTCCCCCAAAGGCCCGATCCTGGCCCCATGCAATGTGTTCCCCCATCTCTACTCTCTTTCTCTTGCAACGACCGCCGGAGCGGCTGCTGCTCCTTTCTCCCTCCTACCATCTGATGCCTCGCAGTGCACTGGGTGCACCTCCATGCTGCAGGCATGCATCCCCTGGTCCTCGGCGAGTGGCACACGTCCTGTGCAGAAAAACGAAATGAAGGTACACAATTGTAGTAATGGACCTGATGCTCAGCAACATTTGACTTTGTGCTACTTTTGGAGCCTGTTAACGCTCCACTTTGTCACCATTTGGGTGTGCGCTATTTCGTTTTCTTGCTTACTTGCCATTTCAAGATGGCTGTGTGCGCCTGATATGCACCGGAGTGCTAGGGCTAGTGTGTGCATGGGGCCCAGGATTGGCCATGGCCCTCTACATCTTGGCCAATGAGGAGGCCGGCAGGCTTGGCCGGCCCTCCCCCAAAGGCCCGATCCTGGCCCCATGCAATGTGTTCCCCCATCTCTACTCTCTTTCTCTTGTAACAACCGCCGGAGCGGCTGCTGCTCCTTTCTCCCTCCTACCATCTGATGCCTCGCAGTGCACTGGGTGCACCTCCATGCTGCAAGCATGCATCCCCTGGTCCTCGGCGAGTGGCACACGTCCTGTGCAGAAAAACGAAATGAAGGTACACAATTGTAGTAATGGACCTGATGCTCAGCAACATTTGACTTTGTGCTACTTTTGGAGCCTGTTAACGCTCCGCTTTGTCACCGTTTGGGTGTGCGCTATTTCGTTTTCTTGCTTACTTGCCATTTCAAGATGGCTGTGTGCGCCTGCTATGCATCGGAGTGCTAGGGCTGGTGTGTGCATGGGGCCCAGGATTGGCCATGGCCCTCTACATCTTGGCCAATGAGGAGGCCGGCAGGCTTGGCCGGCCCTCCCCCAAAGGCCCGATCCTGGCCCCATGCAATGTGTTCCCCCATCTCTACTCTCTTTCTCTTGCAACGACCGCCGGAGCGGCTGCTGCTCCTTTCTCCCTCCTACCATCTGACGCCTCGCAGTGCACTGGGTGCACCTCCATGCTGCAGGCATGCATCCCCTGGTCCTCGGCGAGTGGCACACGTCCTGTGCAGAAAAACGAAATGAAGGTACACAATTGTAGTAATGGACCTGATGCTCAGCAACATTTGACTTTGTGCTACTTTTGGAGCCTGTTAACGCTCCGCTTTGTCACCGTTTGGGTGTGCGCTATTTCGTTTTCTTGCTTACTTGCCATTTCAAGATGGCTGTGTGCGCCTGCTATGCACCGGAGTGCTAGGGCTGGTGTGTGCATGGGGCCCAGGATTGGCCATGGCCCTCTACATCTTGGCCAATGAGGAGGCTGGCAGGCTTGGCCGGCCCTCCCCCAAAGGCCCGATCCTAAGGCCCCTGTCTACCGCTGTCCACCGCTGTACGCCGGATCGCCGGCCCCATGTGAGTGTTTGTCTACCCCCCGTGAGTATCTGTGTGCCCCCCTCCCCCCGTGAGTATCTATGTGCCCCTCCTGCCCCCCCTCACCCCTGTGAGTATCTGTGTGCCCCCCTGCCCCCCGTGAGTATCTGCGTGCCCCCCTCCTGCCCCCCGTGAGTATCTCTGTGCCCCTCCTGCCCCCCTGCCCCCTGTGAGTATCTGTGTGCCGCCCTGCCCCCCGTGAGTATCTTTGTGCCCCTCCTGCCCCTCCTGCCCCCCGTGAGTATCTGTGTGCCCCCCTGCCCCCCGTGAGTATCTTTGTGCCCCTCCTGCCCCCCGTTAGTATCTGCGTGCCCCCCTGCTCCCGTGAGTATCTATGTGCCCCTCCTGCCCCCGTGAGTATCTGTGTGTCCCCCTGCCCCCCGTGAGTATCTATGTGCCCCTCCTGCCCCCCTGCCCCCGTTAGTATCTGCGTGCCCCCCTGCCCCCCGTGAGTATGTATGTGCCCCTCCTGCCCCCCCTGCCCCCCGTGAGTATCTGTGTGCCCCCCTGCCCCCCGTGAGTATCTATGTGCCCCCCTGCCCCCGTGAGTATCTATGTGCCCCTCCTGCCCCCCTTGAGTATCTGTGTGCCCCCCTGCCCCCCTGTGAGTATCTATGTGCCCCTCCTGCCCCCCGTGAGTATCTATGTGCCCCTCCTGCCCCCCTGAGTTTCTGTGTGCCCCCCTGCCCCCCGTGAGTATCTATGTGCCCCTCCTGCCCCCCTGCCCCCCGTGAGTATCTGTGTGCCCCCTGCCCCTGTAAGTTTATATATGCCCCTCCTGCCCCCCTGCCCCCGTGAGTATCTGTGTGCCCCCCTCCTGCCCCCCGTGAGTATCTATGTGCCCCTCCTGCCCCCCTGCCCCCCGTGAGTATCTGTGTGCCCCCCTGCCCCTCCGTGAGTATCTATGTGCCCCTCCTGCCCCCCCTGAGTATCTGTGTGCCCCCCTGCCCCCCGTGAGTATCTATGTGCCCCACCTGCCCCCCCTGCCCCCTGTGAGTACCTGTGTGCCCCCCTACTACCCCCTGTGAGTATCTATGTGCCCCTCCTGCCCCCCCTGCCCCCCGTGAGTATCTGTGTGCCCCCCTCCTGCCCCCGTGAGTATCTCTGTGCCCCTCCTGCCCCCCCTGCCCCCCGTAAGTATCTGTGTGCCCCCCTGCCCCCCGTGAGTATCTGTGTGCCCCCCTGCCCCCCCGTGAGTATCTTTGTGCCCCTCCTGCCCCCCCTGCCCCCCGTGAGTATCTGTGTGCCCCCCTGCCCCCCGTGAGTATCTATGTGCCCCTCCTGCCCCCCCGCCCCCCGTTAGTATCTGCGTGCCCCCCTGCCCCCCCATGAGTATCTATGAGCCCCCCTGCCCCCCGTGACTATCTGTGTGCCCCCCTGCCCCCGTGAGTATCTGTGTTCCCGCCCTGCCCCCCATGAGTATCTGTGTGCCCCCCTGCCCCCCGTGAGTATCTGTGTGCCCCCCCTGCCCCCTGTATCTGTGTGCCCCCCTGCCCCTCGTGAGTGTCTCTTTTCCCCCCTCTGAGATTCTGTTTGCCCCCCCGTGAGTATCTGTGTGCCCTCACCCTGCTTGCCCCCCCTCTTGCTCTGCGCTCCACCCCCCTCCTCATTTCCATCCTCTTCAACTTCCCTCCTACTCCCCCTCCTTTTCTCCCCCCTCTTAGACTTCCGCCTCCTAGCACTTACTCCTATCATCTGTTCCGTGACTCTTGATAGCAGCTTGTCTGTCCCCCCCTTTTGTTCTCCCCCTCCCCCCTCCCCTACTTTTCAATTTGTCACTGACTTTTTGCTCAGTAGCGTGTCTTGTTCTCCTTCCCCCCTCCGTCCACTTGCCCCCCCCACCCGCCTCTTTTTACCACCTGCACTGCGTAAATTGTCGTCAGACTTAGTAATGTTACTGCTTGCTCTGTTTCCTTCCTTTCCATCACCTTTTGCCTTACTTGTTCTATGCACTTGCACTATCAGAAATGTCGACAGGCCTATTATGATAGTTATTTTCACATTCTGTATTGTTTCAAGGACTTTTGCTGAATGTAACTGTATTTTCCTATGTCCCCTCCCTCCTTGAAGCGCTTTGAAACACATTGTGTATAGGCGCTATATAAATAAACTATCATATCATATCATATCATATGACATTCCTATAGTAACTAGTGAGGCCTAGGAAGGCTCTCACTTGGGTTTGGGTTGTAGGGGTGGTCCAGTTTTGTACAGCTTGTACTTTGCTAGGCAATGGCCTGATTTCACCTCCTCCTACCTCATGTCCAAGGTAGACCACTTCACTCTGACCAATTTGACACTTACTCGCCTTTATGGTCAGATGGGCCTGCTCAAGAGCCTGCAAAACATATCCTAAGTTTCAACATGTTCTTTCCAAGTAGGGCTGAACACTGCAATGTCATCCAAGTATGCCATGCAGATGTCCTCCATCCCATTCAGAACTTGATTAACCATCCTTTGGAATGTTGCAGGTGCATTCTTTAGTCCGAAAGGCATTACCTTAAACTGGTAGAGGCTTGCTGGGGTTGAGAATACAGTTTTCTCCTTGGCATGGTCTCTCAGTGCTATTTTCCAATAGCCTGAAGTGAGATCAAATGTACTGAGGTACTTGGCTGAACCGAGTTTATCCATCAGTTCATCTGTCCTTGGTAAAGGATGGGCATTGGTCTTTGTGACTGCATTAAGAGCTCTATAGTCCACACAGAATCTCAACTCCTTAGATCCTGCCTTTGGCACTAGTACAACTGGACTAGACCATGGACTGGTAGATGACTCTATTACCCCGAGATCAAGCATCTTGTTGGCCTCTTCCTTTATGTGGGTTCTTACATGATCTGACATCCTGTAACCTCTGCTTTTAACAGGTAAACAGTCACCAGTGAGAATATCATGCTGCTGGCCCCAAGGGGTCAAGTCTGGTGATAATGAAAACAGGGAGGCACATTTATTTAACATAAACTTGTACTCCTCCTGTTGTTCCAGGGTCAGATTAGAAGAGAGATTGACTCCTCTTTCTATCTATACTTCTTTTTTTTTTTTAAACTTTTATTTTTGGCGGCGAAGGTTACATGGTACATACATCAAGGTAATAAGCAGAAGTGAGAAGCATTAAGTGGAGCAATGCATAAGCTGTTATACATAATCACAGTAATGTCAGACAATGATCACACAAGACACATATGAATACAAGTTTATGTTGTAGTGATGTTCACTGAGGGGGTGGGGGATGAGCCAGAGCCGGGTGTTTCTTCACTACGATTGTTAAGGTACGAATTGAATTTCACCCAGATGTTCTTGGGTCAAGAAGTGACGGGGAGCATGGATATAAATTCCTTCTCACAGTTCCGTGACCAAGTAAGCATATGGAGCCATTTCTGGTGGGCCGGGGGGAGGGGACTTTTCCAGTTTTGAAGTATGCATTTTTTGGCTATCATGCACCCGATATTAAGAAACTTAGCCAAGCGTCTGGTGTCATCCGTTTTCCAGGCTCCAAAGAGGACTGCTAAAGGATCAGGGTCAATCACTGTGTCAGTAATAGCCGTGAGAGTTACTAGAATGCTTTCCCAGAACCCCAGCAATTTATCACAAGACCAGAACATGTGTAAATGATCAGCTCCCGTCGCCCCGCAGCGGGGGTAGGGTAGCGGCGTAGCCCGGGTGAACCTCGAAGTCCTGTGTGGAGTGTAGTAAAGTCTATTTAAAAGTTTGTACTGCATGGCACGAAAGCGGAAATTGAGGGAGACTTTCTGAGTGTGTAGGCACATATCCCCCCAAACCCTGTCTGATATTTCTGGACCTAATTCACCAGCCCATTCATCACGTGCCTTGAGAGTGGGAGTAGGGGTAGCCTCCTGTAGGATCTTGTAAAGTGATGAGACTACTCCATGGGCACCTCCAGAATTAGCAATATATGCAATGGCTAAGTTGTCTGGGGGCTCATCGGGGAATGTGGGCCATTTGGTGCGAAACGCAGCTCGCAGTCTGTAGTATTGGAGGGTCTCCAAAGCAGACCCGGTGTGCCCCGGTTTCCAAGTTTGGGGGTCGATGAACCTGCACTCGGGGTAGAAGTCCGTCAGTGCTTGGTATGCCAGCGTCCCCCAGTGTCGGGCCAATGCTGCATCATGAGTGGGTTCTAAGCCGGGGAAGGCCCACACAGGAAGCCACTTGTAGTACAGAGAGGCTTCAGGTGTCTGAAACAGCAAGCGAGCCCAGGCTTGAAGGGTCGTGCTGATTGGGTCAATGGGAGAGTCAGGTATGTAGTGCCGATGTAGTATGAGGGACATTAGGTTGACACTAGCAGCTGCCAGTCGTTCCAGTTTGATATGGGGACGCACCGGAGTGCCAGGGTACCAGTGAGTGGCATGTTGGGCCTGGGCCGCGGACCAATAAAGTGACAGGTCTGGAGCCGTAAGTCCCCCTTGTCTGTATGGGAGTGCCATGTCCGTCCATTTTTTGCGTACTGCGCCAGAGTGCCAGAGGAACTGTGCACATAGTGCGTGCAGTCTAGTAAAATATTGCCTCCCGGGCCATACGGGTACGTTGCTAAACGTGTATAGAAGTTTTGGGAGTAGGATCATTTTAATGAGGGAGAGCCGTCCAGCAATGGATAGTGGAAGGGCACGCCACCGTAGAAGTTTAGTCTCAGCTATTTGTGATATCGCAGAATAGTTATCGGCGATGAGGGTGGATTTGTCTAGCGATATTTGCACACCCAGATATCTAACACCATTAGGTGACCAGCGGAGGGGGTATTCAGTGGTGGGTTGCCGGGTGGAAGTAGTGAGCGGGAAGATCTCTGATTTGGAATAGTTAATAGTGAAACCGGAGTGGGTGCCAATGCGGGTGATGTCCCTTAGTATGGGGTCAAGGTGTGTTGCAGGGTCTCTGATGTATAGTAAACATCATCCGCATAGAGAGAAATAATTTCGGGACTGTCTTTCAGTCTTATTCCCTTGCGGGCGTGATGGGTATGGACATAGTCTGCCATCGTCTCTATTACTAGGGCAAATAGAATAGGAGAGAAGGGGCATCCTTGTCGGGTGCCCCTGAAGAGTGTGAAGAGGTCAGAAGTCAGTGTATTGGTTCTAACCCGCGCCACAGGAGAAGTGTACAACAATTTGATGAACCTAATCATGTTTGGGCCTATGCCCATGATCTCTAGCACTAGTCATGTGTATTTCCAGGAGACCATATCGAAGGCCTTCTGGGCATCAAGCGTGACCGCCACAGCTTGTACATTTTGATCAATGCGGGACATCATGTTGAACAGTCTCCTGATATTGTGGGAGGTAGTGTAACGCTCACCTGATTCCCGCAGAGGCGCCGGTCTTGACTGGGTGAATGCCGTATCTTCAAAGGTGATGTGTAACACACGGTTGGCTCTTTGGGCTGGACCTCTGTGCACTGTATGTCTGACTCGAAGAGTAAGATGTCTGCAGATAGAAAATATGGGATTAATGAACTGGGGTTATTGGGTGCCTCTCTCCTCTTCTCTTTCTCTTCACCTGGGTGAAGGTTAACGCCCTCACCTTAGGTAAGTGAACGCCGAGCTCTCCATCTGCCTCGGGGCCTCGGGGCAGGGTGCCGTAACCAGTTTCTTCACTGGATAAGGGTGCAGGCCTCTTGACCTCAGAGGACTGCTGTCCGTCGTTAACTGCACGAACGGTAAGTTCTGGGCACTTCAAATGTCTTAAAAGTCTTTTGTAATGATATCTCTTGTTTTGCAGGGTTACGGCGATGGCGGATGGCGGGCTGATGAGAGTTGAGGATCGAACCCGCGTGAGGAATAGAAGCGCCTGGAAGCACGTAAGTAAGCGCTTGTAGCCTGCTTCACGATGAGCACTAACTGTCCCTTTTATCTTGCAGGTAAAAGTTCGGAGCTTTAGAGAAGCTGAAGGGTGCTGGAATACCCACTGGATTCGGCGTGGGAAGGAGTAATGGCACGTGAGTAATAAAGTTGCCCAATGTCTTTAAACGCACCTTCTTTTGTCTTTCAGATGCGGGATGCAGCGCCGAAGGCCTCCGGAGCGTGCGAAGAGCTGGTAAGCTTTTGTCTTTCAGATGCCGGAATGCAGTGCGAACACCTCCGGAGCATGCGAAGAGTAGGTAAGCCTTTGTCTTTCAGATGCCGGAATGCAGCGCGAGGCGTTGGTGACAGCCGATGGACCAGGTAAGAGATGCGCTGCCACGAAGACCTTAGTGCTAACCTGTTCTTTCTTTGTCTTTACAGGTGCTGCTGAAGACTGGATTCCAGGATGGTAAGCCTTTGTTCCCTTAGGCCCAGGATCAGAAGCAGAAGACACGATGAGCGTTCTGCTGCAGAGAATGCAGAATAACGCAAAGCAAGATTCATCCATCGGGTGTGGTTTAAATAGCCTCCTGTAGTGCTTAGGTGTCTCCTTCCACTGCCACGCCTAGGTAAGAAAAGAGTTCCTGCTTTCCAGAAGAGTTCCAGTGTTCTGAACCTAGGGAGTGGCTCCTGCCCCACCCAACAGGAAAAGTAGTCCCAAACAGAAGAGGATCAGGGGTTCAACTGGCAGGTAAGTAAGCAGCATGGTCTGCTGCAGGTAAGTCCACCCAAGCATTATGAGCCCGGCGCTTCCAGCGCTGGGACTGGGCATCTTTATGAGCCTGGTGCCACTGGCGCCAGGACAGGGTCCAAAAGGTCCCAATTGGGACTGGCTGGCACTCGGAACCGGGGTTATGGGTCTGCTTCCAAGGGAGTCGGGCAAGTCCTGATCTTTTGGAAGCAGAGATCATGACAGGTAGATCTTCCGGGTACAAAGCCGGCCTGGTCTTCATGAACTAAATACGTCATAATGGGCAGGAATCGGTTAGCTATACTTTTTGCAAAAATCTTTGTGTCGAGATTCATAAGGGAGAGGGGTCTGTAGGACCCACATTCATTGTCGGGTTTGCCAGGCTTGAGCAGCACGGTAATGGCTGCTTCGCGCATGGAGAGGGGGAGGATAGAGGCGCAGAGCGACTCGTACCAGACCTCAAGCAGCCTGGGGGCGATTATGCCGACGTGCTCTTGGTAGAAATCGGCGGTTAGGCCGTCAGGTCCCGGGGCCTTGCCTTTGGGCAAGTCAGAGATGGCTGTTACAATTTCATCTAGTGTGATTGGGGAGTCCAATTCGTCACGAGTAGCGGAAGAGATCTCTGTGGTGGGGATCTGGTCGAGAAGCTCACGCATATGTTGTTCTGTGTGTTCAGCGGGTTGAGAGTAGAGGGACCTGTAGAACTCAGCGAACGTGTCTAGGATTTGTTGGTCAGCCCATTGTGCGTTGCCATGTTTATCTTTAATAGAGGTGATCTGCGTCCTGCCAGATTCCCATTTTATTAGCGTCGCTAATGGCTGCCTGCGGGCGGGTAAAGTATTGTGTTTCACTGACGGCGAGCTTGTTGTATGCCTGGAGTTCATCGGAGACCTGAGCAAGTATGGCGGGGTCCGCCCCAGTGGCACATTGTAGTTCCAATTGTTTCAATTTAGTTTCAGATCAACCCAATGAGGCCCTGATTGATTTCAACACCCCAGCCTCGGGGGGATAGACATACCCCTAATATACACTTTGAAGGCGTCCCACCTAACTGCAGCCGAGGTGTCCGAAAGAGTGTTGCGTTCAAAGAAAGACTGAATGTCCGCAAGTATTTCAGCCCTAAATACAACATCCCTAAGGGCCTCGGATTTGAAACGCCAGGTGGTGAACATCGGGACAGGTATCCCAAGCCTCGCCGAGAGTGTAATCGGGGCGTGATCAGACAGTGTGCGAGGTAGAATCTGGGCTTTCACCACCCCACTCATGACTCCTTTTGATACCAGAAATAGGTCTATCCTAGAGGAGCTATTGTGTACTGATGAGTAGTAGGTGTAGTCTCTCCGTTGGGGGTATAGCTTCCTCCAAGCGTCGCAGATGTCAAGTGTCATAATGTGGGCTTGCAGTTTGCGTGCAGCACCGGACAAGGAACGAGGAGCAGTTCCGGTTCTGTCCAGGACCGTGTCAAGGATAAGATTGAAATCCCCACCCCACAGGATAGGTACGCCCACATATCCCAGCAGTATGGTGGTGATATTGTCGAAAAATTCGGGGGAATCCACATTGGGGCAGTAGGTATCAACAAGTAAATATTCTTTGTTAGCCAGAGTGCAGTGCAGTATTACATAACGTCCCTCGGGGTCGGTGTAGCTTTTGTGCAGTGTAAACTTAATGGATTTGTGGATCATCGTTGGAACACCCTTGGATTGAGTAGAATAGGAGGTGAAGAATCTCGCCGGTCCCCATGCGGGGGCCATAGTTCTTGGTATGGGGCCATTGGAGTGCGTCTCCTGTAGTAGCAGTAACTTGCAGTTGTGTCTGTTAGCATAAGCTATGATTTTACGGGCCTTGGTGTGATTGCTTATCCCACGGACATTCCAGGACATTATGACGGTAGACATTGCAGCAGTAAATATCCTATCATACTGCACACATTTTTAGTGGACATCCCAGACCCACCAGTGGTGTTTGCCCCAACATTTGAAGTCGAACAGACATTCATGGACCTTTAATGCTCGCACCGTGCAATCTCGTGTGCCTTTTTTAGATAACCCCCCGTCCCCACCACCACCCTCACCACTAACCCAAATTTAGTAGTGTAGACGCCAACCTACCCTACCTGTGCACAGCCGGATCGACCCCAACCTGATCCAGCTAGTGCAAGAGCCCAACAGGGGCTAACCCATAACAAAAGTATAAAAAACAGTGCAATCGCAATGGGGTGCGCTAATGCCGTGCGCTAGCACGCTTAGAGCCCAGGGGATCCGTGAGAAAACAAGCAGTGTTTGCGGTATAAAAGAGCATGTAGGTGCATCTATCAGGGGCCGTGCCGGGCCCGGGTGTAGATCAGAGGAACGTTACACTTAACAACAATAGGAAGTCAACATGGTCAAGATGAGTAGTTCAACAATATGGTAATTTGACAGTGCGTTTCTGAGAGATTAGGTGTTGTGAGCACAGCCAGGGCTACATAGGAAATGTGAATAGAACAACCAAATACTTGTGTAGCCATCAGGACGACTGGCCATAGGACGATCAGAGGGAGCAAGCCTCGGATGGAGTTCAGTCATTCTGCATCATATCCTCAGCGGGTGGATGAGGGGGAATGTGTGCCTCTATGAATTTCACCGCCTCCGAGGGCACCGTAAAGAAGTAAAGTTTGTTGTTAAATGTGAACTTCAGACGTGCAGGGAATAGGATGGCATAGGGAATGTTTCTCTCCCTGAGCAGTTTCTTAACTCCAAGGAATTGGCGATGTTCCTGCTGGACTCCAGTCGAGAAGTCAGGGAAAATTCGGATCACCTGTGAGTCCATTCTGAGCTCGCCCTTCTCACGTGCGAGACGGAGGATCTGGTCGCGATCTTTAAAGCTCAGGATTTTTGCAATAATGGGTCTTGGAAAGTCCCCAGGACTGGGACGTGGGGCCAGTGCCCTGTGAGCCCTCTCGATCGTGAAGAAGGGGGACATATCCGGGTTGCCCAATAGATCCTTCAAGAGGTTCTCGACAGCCAGTTCGAGTCGGCCTTTCAGCACGTTTTCCGGGACCCCAATAATACGTATGTTATTCCTCCTCGACCTGGATTCGAGGTCATCGCACTTAGTCTTCACTGATTTCATGTCCGTGACAAGGGTGGCCACTGTACTCTGCAGTGTGGCTATAGTGTCCTCGCTGGCACCAATTCTATTTTCAGTCTCAGTGATTCGCGTCCCCTGTTGATCCAACTTGGCTTTAAGAGATGCCACATTTGCATTGATGTCATCCAGCTTTTCATGAAATGCAGCGAAGTTTCTGGCCATAGTTTCCATCATGACCGTCAGGTCCGCCTGAGGCCCCTCCGCAGGGAGCGACGTGTCGGTCTGGTCGCATGAAGAGTAGGCCGATTCAGATCTTGGGGTGGCTTTTGCAAATTTATCCATAGCTCCAGTCTTGCTGGTATTCCTGGATCTGTTGGACATTATGTGGTATGAGGACTTAGACACTATATATGACCTGGGGCTATGCAGAGTAAAGGTCAAATGGAGGAAACCGCTGAGGGCGTAGCAGTAACTCACAGGATCGTCCGGAGCGTATTATCAGGGGAGGCAGTGTCAGGGGAGATGCCCATGTAGTGTGCCTCAATAGGTCCCAAGAGAACGAGCCGGTGTCGCGAGGCCCCAGGGGCGTGTAGCACAGGAGAGGACGAGAGGGCCACAAGTGGAGCGGAGATTACAGGGACGCCCGCACGCGGCAGCCACCCCGACTCCTCACCTCAAGCCTGTGATAAATCCAGATGGCAGGGTCCCCAGCGATTCCACTCGTGTCACATGCGTCTGGCGGCACAGCAGTGCACCGAGACGTTTCCTCGTCTCAGGCCCCGCGGGGAGCCGTCCTCGGGGGCCCCGCGGAGACACAGGGGCCGCGGGAGGAAGGGAGCCAGGCAACAACACCACGAGAGCGCTGAGCGGCGGACGGCCACAGGAGATCTCAGGCGGCGAATTCTGATGCGGGATCCACCCACGCGTAGCAGGGCAGTGAAAGCGGCCCCAGTGCTCTAGAGCAGCCCCAGTCCCCAGGCAACGGCAGGCCAGCGATCGAGCGAGGGAGGCTGGCAGCAAGATCACGTGAGCCGCAGGGCCGCAGGCAGCGGCGGCCCCGACCTCGTCTCCCGCCGGCAGCAGCACAGCGGCCTAGTCGGCCGAGTACGGGGGGCAGCGCCGTCGGTCAAACCCGGGCTCGGAGGGTCCGGATCGGGGCAGAATTTCACAGGCAGGTAGCTCCAGGTGTCTGGAAGGCAGGAGTCGGGTTTGAAGATGGGGCAAGATGTCAAACCGCAGATGGAAGCAGATATAAAGCGGCAGCACACGGAGCTAAAAAGCTAGGCAGCCATTTTGTCGGCTGCTCAACAGCGCCCCCTATCTATTCTTCTTAAGGCTGTCCTCTGAGTAGGTCAGGTAGAGGTTCACTCTCCTCCTCTGGAGCTGAAGCTAGAAGCAAAGCTCCTACTTCTGGTCTTGTGGCATAAGCTTTTAGACGGTTGGTGTGAAAGACTCTGGCACCCTCCTTAGGATTGCCTAATTCCCCCAGATAGTAGACCTCTCCAAGGTTTTCCACAACCTTGAAGGGTCAAGTTAGTCTCCCATGAAGTGGGAGCAAAATGGCACTTCAGTAACTTTCAAAAGGGGTAGAAAGACAAAGGTTAAGAATCAAAACACAGTTACTTTCATGGGCAGGGCAAATAGTTTCAGTTCACTACAAGAGGCAATTCAATTCAATAGGCCTGGGCCAATGTCAATGGTTCAGTGTCTTGGATAGGATAGCACAGTTCTGGTAGTAAATGGTTAAGTCTTTGCCAGTGTTCTTGGAAGTAGTTTGCAAAGAAAAGAGTTATATGTCGGATTAGGAGCGAACAAGACTCCAAAGTTGGGAAATTTTCACAAACTTTCACTGTGGCAAAGAGAATTTCTCTACCACACTTGCACAGTACCTTATGGATAAAGAAAAGCTGCAGCTGGGGCAGTTGTTCCTGGCAGTTCCTGCAGATCTCGCTGTTCCTGAGCCTCAGTCATGGGGACAAGAGGGAGGACGTTGGGAGGTTCCTGCACCGCACAGGGAAGAAGCCACAAGCTTGGCAAAACATTGGTTTACGGTGTGAGTGCCTTAAAGTCCACAATCTGGTATCCCTCTCACTGGCTATCCGGTTTTCAACAGCACTCTGATGAAAATTCGACCAGTATGGAGATGGTTTTCAGGTGGCTTGCGAGTTGGTTGTTCCCACCAGCTCAAGGGAAGAAGTCGTCCTTGAAGGGCTTCTCTGTCGAGGGAGTATCAGGCAATTCGGACCTGCGGCAGGGCTTCACCGGTCCAGGAGTTGCAGCAGTCGTCTTCCTTCAGCTCGTCTTCAGTTCTTTCGTTCCAGTGGTTGAGATTGCCTTCAAAGTCCCAGAGACCTGCTTTTAAACGGTTTTTCCCATTCATTCCAGCCTAGCTGTCACTCAGCCAGCAGGGTGGCTGTCCTCCCTCACATCCTGTTCAGCCCAGACAGCACTGAAGCCCGCCAAAGGCCAACGAACAAAAGGACCAAACCTGGTTTGGCGTGAAGAGACAAACACTAGAAGGACCTTTCCAAAAAGAAACAGCAAAAAAAGATGACCAGAGTGTGTTTTTACAGTGGGGTCTTTTTTAGCTACCGGTGTTCGCGGTCGGGAAAAATCATGGTAGTTTGTTCTAAAACCACTGCCACCAGCCATTTCAAGAGGAAAGGGTAGCATTTAGACCCAGTGGATGCTAGGCAACCCCTCCAGCACTCTATAGGAAGATAGTGTGTGATGGGTCTATGAATTTAAAGAGACTAGTAAAGTCAATTTAACTTTACATTCACTGGGAGACAGAAGTCAGTCCCAGAGGAGGTATTTTAACCAACTCTAAAAGACATCCCTGTGCCACTGCACTGAGGGTGCTGTGTGACACACAAGAAAAAGATGATGCATATGGAGTTGTCTAAAACTCCATATCCAAAGAACACAAAAATAAAACACACATCAAAATACATGAAAGAGTGGGAAAAAAGGCTCACACTCTTTCCAGGTGAAAATTAAAATCCTAGAAATCCAGCAATGTTGCTAGGGGTCTCAGAAGGGGTCTCAGAAGATAAGGGAAATTAGCACATTTATGAGAATTCTCCCTAACATAGCCGCACTCTCGTGGGTTTCGTTTCGGCTGCTCGCAGTCTGTCTAGGCGTGTCTTCGCAGGAATTAGTTTCGACTACTTGCACCCAGCGTTCCTGCTTCTTCGCAGGGTGGTATTCATCGGCTGGCAGCTAGGGTATCTTTTCCTTGCAGGTTTTACGCTCCTCTACCCTTAGCCTGTATTTCCATTTCCTGGTGAGCCTTCCTTTCCACCCGGGGTTTGTGCGTACTTCTATCCTTCCCTTTCCTGTGCATTTGTGCGTACGGTTTCTTACTATTCTTGTTATTGATCTCTGATTCTTTGTAGACACAGTACCTCCCTTTTCCACTCCTGTTGGTTTCACTCTTACTTATTTTTCCTTACATGTTCGCTTTCTTATTATTATACTTACTTCTCTGTTAGTTACTTCTGTTTACACATTGGAATTGGAGACTGAAGACGGCCTGTTGCCTTTGTTGAAGAAATATGCTAGTTAAGCTGGACATTATTTATTTCTGGATATTTAACTTCAACTACAGAAAAGATTGTAAGTCCCTTACGAACTCTACACTGAAGTTTCTGAACATATCTATACTCAGGGTTTTT
Source organism: Ambystoma mexicanum (assembly GCF_040938575.1). Taxonomy (NCBI): domain Eukaryota; kingdom Metazoa; phylum Chordata; class Amphibia; order Caudata; family Ambystomatidae; genus Ambystoma; species Ambystoma mexicanum. The sequence goes on along the minus strand of NC_090935.1, from coordinate 617,625,350 downwards.
TGTGCCAAGGAGGCTTTTTCCCTGATTTTTGGGCGCTTGCTCCTCGGAGTCCCCCTAGTCTTGGGTGACTTGTCAGGTCAAGGTGGCCTCCGAGGTAGCTTGCCCCTATCTTCATCAGAAGAAGGAAAAGAAGACCAAGGAACCTCGAAAACCATGCCGAAAGAAAGAATCTGAAGCCCAGGAGAGTTCCATTGAAGATACAGGTGAGGAGGAGGATCGGGGGGATCCCCAGGGCTTGACACCGTGAAGCAGCTACGGTCCTTGCTGCGCCTCTCTCCCCCAGGCAGGAGTAGCTTCCCGTCTTTCTTTTTTTCTTTTTCAATTTGTGCGCAGGGACCTCCTGCTGCACACGCCCATACAGCGCAAGCCTTGCCAGAGGGAATCGGCGGTTATTGGCGTGTTGCCGACTGACTGCCTTTCCTTTATTTTTTCTTTCCACATGTCCTTCGCTCTGGCACACACTGGTGACTCCGGGTGCGTGCCTGTATCAAGCAGGACCTCACTGGCGATGCCGACGGTCATCGGGCATGACCCGCCAGCAACGTGCACCACCAGGTGGGCGCATGCAGGGGGCATGCTCTAGCATGTCGGGTTTGTGCTTCTTTCTCGGTGCTAGTTGTTAAGGGTACCAGGCGTGCTGGGTCCTGCTTCCAAGGGGCTCTGCATGGCAGGCACTCTGCCCCTGATGTTGCGCTTGCGCAGCGCAGTAACTGGACAGAGGCAGGTGTCTGATGACATTTGATTGGCGCACGGGCGGCCATGCACACGTTTTATTGACTTGATGACACGTCTCCCACGTGTCATTATACACGTGACTTTCGCACAAGCCCAGGAGGGGCATAAATCACAACAAGTACCTTGTTGCCAAGTTTCATTCCAGCTTCTTGTATGTCAGTAGAAAGGGCCTAACAAAATACATGTGTAAACTGTACTTTTTTTTAGCATGGAGCATTGCAACTCACTTTCTGAGAGAGCAAACCAGCAAAAATCGAAAAGATCATGATTGCACTGCCTTGCAGATAACATTATTGCAATGGGTCACCCCTCCTGGGAGCATGGTATCTCCCAGGAGCTTGTGGCAGTAGCCACGTGACCATACTCAATAAAAGGAATGGGCGGTCTCCCGCTCAAGTAGTCTTCGGAGTAACTGAACATGGTGTCCTGTGTCATTATTCAGCAGCACCATGCTGGTGCTACGTAGTTGGCTGAGGGCCTGCCGTGCCAGGCCCTCAGCCGTGACAGTGCCCCTGCCGGGCAACGCTGCATTCATGCCAACACTCCCGATTTGGACGGGAGACTCCCGACTTTTCAGTTAGAAATATTGCTTTTTTTCACGTTCTCCCACCCAAGATAATTCCTGTGCCAATACATTCCTATGGGGAAAACTATGTCTCCCGATTTTCTCTCAAAACTCCCTCCTAGGTGCGTTGGAATGTTGGCACGTATGACTCTGTCCTGCATGGTCACCCTGCTGGGCAACTCTACATGAGGAAGCCGGTGCCCTTCCTTGGCAATGCCAGCGTTATCTGTTGATACAGGCATGGGTACCCCCAGGCCTAGGAGGAGCCTGTGTGCTCATGGGCTGACTGGGTGCCTGTAGTGAAGCCTTAATGTTAGACATTCAGTGTGCACTACTGAATCACAGACCAGCTGCTAAGTCTAAGTTAGTTCCAGGCAAGGCTTTATTCACATATGTACAAATCTGTACATTACTCCAGTTACTCTTATTATAGTTACAGCACGCGTAGACTTTGACAGGGACATGGGAAGGTATAAACATCACTAACAAAGGAGCTGACCCACCGGCCATCCATTCAACCCAGCTCAGGCCCCCAACTGACACTCGCAGAACATTCACACACAGATCCACCCAACATTCTCCTGAGCTGCATTCATGCACCAACATTCTACAGCAAGCATCCAGGCCAGTGGCAATACAAGACTACATTACAACAGTGCCCTTAGTCCGGAGCTGTCTGCTGGGTGCCCCCAGCTTGATGTCATGTGGGGCGCTTCTGACACATGCAGGGTGATCCCTGCCTGTAGTTCCGCTGCATGACCGCAGCCCATGGTCTGCTGGGTGCCTCCAGCACGTCGGCTGGGTGCCCCCAGCCTTGGTTCGCCTGGTCTGGGTGCCCTCTGGCCAGGACATAACAATGATGACATAATCCCGTGTATTTAAAACCATATAATGTCCTCAATGACTCGGTGATCCTATTTCTTTGTTTCTGTATGTCTTCATCGTTTAGGATATGTGGGCAGTCTATTGCTATAGATTCTGCTATTGCACGAATACAAATATGAACTGTAGAATAAATCGGACTGGCTCTTCAATCTGCTCGTGCGCAGTAGTTACCGTCTCAGCTCCCCCTCCTTTCGCTGGAAAGCGTCCTTCTCTACCATTGGACCAGCTGCCTGTGGCGATATGGCGCGTTCCCTTCAGATCGCTCACAGTAAAGCAGCGCAAGCGGGTTGTCTCTGGCAACGGGGTGACGTGCTTCAGCGCGGTGTGCCATTGGTTGACGCATCGTACCATCGCGCGTGCCAACGGTGGCCTGTCTCTCCCTGTAGAGCTTTTTTCCGCAGTGTTTGGTGGAGCTTCTGTCACTTCAACCGAGGTGGCGCCCGAGAAACAACATCATCGGAACGCCATTAGCCGGAAGCCGCCTCAAAGACAGACAAGCCTAAGGTGGGTGGCGCTAGTGTATGCTTGCCCCGTGTCTGACAAGTCGAGGCCGGGAGGGCAACAAGGTGACCCTCCAGCTGCAGGCTTGGAGGTTGCGACAACAAGAGTGCGTTTCTGAATGTGTACTTTGTAAAGTAGCACAGTTCCCCGACCTCCACGATCGGTCAATGGTTTCGGCCTAGAGGTTTTATTAATGTCTTCTCCTTAGAGTCCACATTGATTTCGAGGGCGTTTTGAATCGGGTGGAGTGGGGAGTCGATGTCCATTGAACGTATTGGCAGGACTCTAAACGTTAATCGCTACGTTTTAATCTCCGAATTAGTACAATTGCCTTCGCATTTCCTGGGGTTTCAGCTGTGTTTTTGTTTTCATGCTATTTGCCGAGTACGCTGACACAACTGCACTTCCGGGTTATAGGCGAGGTGTCTGGGAGTTCTTCAGTTTCATTTAAACGATCAATCCTAAAACAAGGCACACGTCATATGCACATTTAAAACGGCATCGAACAACCCATCTTCTTTTGCTACCTTATCGCATAACATTACTGTGATTTTTTTTTTCTTTCTTTATCATTTCATTGCGGCTCCAATGAGCTGAGATCCATATCATAACAACGGTTGGCATTCAGCAAATCCCGTGTCTTGCCAATGCCATGACAGGAGGCTTGGCGTTTACAGCATTGAAAGTTTGCATGGCCATGCATGCGCAAACCCCAATTGTGGAACATGCTGCAAACATCACAACATTGTTTGTTTTCTTTTGTAGGTACGTTTCCCTAATAGTGATTTGGGAAGGCTATTTGTAAACCGTAACACGCACTTTCTTGGATATCCCACACCCAGCTCGGAACGTATACAATATATCCCTGTATGTTCTCCGCTGATGGTCCCTTCAGAGGCCCGCCGACACCTGCTGCTTGTTTTTGTTTCGCTTTCGGGTCTCGGCTGTTTCCTTGACCGTGCGTGAGCTCGTGACATGACGCAAGGAAAGGGGGGAGGTTGCAGCATCGGAGCTCGGGGAACTCCCAGTGACTTGGGTGAAGTGGGTGGGGCAACGCATGGACTTCCCCGACGGATTTTCCCCCTGCGATTCCGCGTAACCTATAAATGCAAGCTGGATGTGACAGTCTGCATTCGTGGTGAACCTCGCTGAGGAGTCTGAACACGCTCGGAGAATCAGGTTAGTTATCATCTGTGTGGCTATTTTAGGCTAATATCTGAGATTACCAAATTATGGCTCCCCTACAAATGAATAGACCGAATCACACTTTCCGCACAGAACTAGCCAAACCGAATAAGATCCTCCTTCTTCCTTCTTTTTTTTTTCTATGCTCTTGTGATTTCATTAATTCTCATGTGCACTGCATGTCCAGTTAAACCCCGTCCCAAAATCTGTCATTAAATATTCACAACTAATCCAACCATGTACACATAATGGCATGCATTTACCCAGGGTGAACAAGGTGCAGTTGTAAGTTTTTATCCACAATAAAGTCACTCGCCACCTTAAATCTACTTCTACAGTGCAGGCTAATGTGCCGGTTCTCTGCGGATCGGAGATCTGGGATCATTCAGTTCTCTAGCCGGATCTCGGGATCTGGCTTGCTTCTGCCCCAGCCCTGTCAAACGGCGCACAGTGCGCTCGCACGTGATCCAATGTTCTCTGTGCGAGCGCACTGTGTACACAAAGCCTGTGTGCACAGTGTGCTTGCACAGAGCACATTAGATCACCGAGGCACAGTGGCATATGGGATGGGGTGGAAGGAGGGAGACGCCTCTTCCATTCAGCACCTCAAAGGGTGCCCAGCATGTATGTAGCGTATGGTTAGTTTACTATGAATGGCTATTTTATGTAATGTGGTTTGCTTCGAAGGCATTGCTATATATAAAGTATTATTTAAGCACATGGAATGCAAAGCAAAACCTTAATATCTATATCAACTAAACCTGGGAAGATGTTCACAGTTGCTTAAATTGTCCATATCCCGGTTTCACCATTTAACCAAAGTGGGTGATCCTGGGCCAATCATTTAATCGCACTGTCTTATCTGCAGCTCTTTAAGTGAATTTGATTCACTTCATAGCTTATGTTAATCATCTATTATTTTAAAAAAAGCCCAGCGACTATACAGTTGCTCCATATATAATAGTGCAATTTCGATATGTTTCTCCACAAAGCTATTTGCCACTTGGTTTACTTATAGCAGCTTTTTTTGAAGTCATTTCCATGGTGCCTCCATTTATCAATGCTGATGGTCCTTGCAATGTCCTTTTCTCTGAAGTCACTTCTGTTGGTGCAAGCCATATGCAAATTTGGAGGTTTAGATGTATTTTGCCCGAGAGCGCCGGGACAGGCTCTAATAGATGAGTTTCCTGCATCTGTAATCTTGCGCATTTTTTTTTTTTTTTTTGGTTATGTGCTAAAATGCCATCTGCCACTAATGTTACCAAAAAAGTAGATTGGAGTGGGGGTGACGGTTTGAGGGCGCAAATGAGACCGTATGGAATTGCATGCAATGCATTTGGGGGGTGGTGGGGAGTAACGGGATGCTTTTTTGTGGCTCACCCCTCCTGCCCCCCCACTCTTGCACTGCTGGATACTTCCCTGCCGAGGACAGTCACCAGGTTCGCAGAGCATCAAAGACCTGTGACAGAGCAGAAAGCACACTGTGCATACAGAGCAGAATACATTTGGAAGCACAATGATCACCGAGCCCCCATCTTCGCGAGCACGGTAATGTAAACCGCTCTGTGCGAGCACACTGTGCACGCAGAGCACTACATTGTCTAGCCTGAAAAGCTGGGGGCTCGGTGATCATTACCTTTCCAAAACAGATTCTGTTATTTGTAGTCTTGAGAAGAGGGCTTGAAAAGTACACAGATCATAGTAAGATACACACACATCTTTGTATGCATACCTTACTATGGTTTGTGTACTTTTCAAGCCATGAAAGAAATTGGTCCATTTTATAACTATTTCGAACATCTGTTGATCTGAGTTCAACTGCTGCGCCCCCCTCTGAATTCCGGCTCCTAGGAACTCTGCCCCACCACCAAAACTAATCCCCCGGCCCTTGTGGGGTCCCCATCACAATTTTTTCCATGTCCACCATTTCTTACTCCCCAAAATGCAATTATAACTAGCCCAATGGCAAGTGCACATTTTGAGCCCTGAAGTAACCAATACAAACTAGACCATCACCTAGCATCATGTAGCGGTCTACTAAGTTACTAATGTTTAGTTGATACCTTGGTAAATTCTCGCTGACCTGTACAGCATTCCATTAATCCCATTTATATTTCCGATTGCAAACCTGCGTAATAAAAATATCAGTCGTTATGCCTTGCGAGTTTGAACATTTATCAAGAGTTACTTTTGTGCACTGTGGAGTCAGTGATGGTTCTTTCTAATTAATCTCAGTGGTTGGAAACCTTCTATATGTTTTCAGTAATTGTTCATATATTCTTCTAAGAAAGATTCACGCCTCCCTTAACAAAATGGAGTCTTGGACTTAATCAGCGCTGTTTTAACGTAGTCCTATAAAAGGGTTTTCTAAACTCACCATTTACAGAGTTGCCATGTTTAATCCTTACTTGGGCTCAAACCTATCCTCGTTGTAAATAGACTGATTATTTTGGATACATTTCTAATTGTTTGGTGATTGGTTCTTGTAATTAGGTGTACATTGATGCATTAGTTGTAAATAGTGTGATACATTGGTCAATAGATTAATTATGGGGAGGTCACTGGACAGAACTGGTACACCAAAGTTAGCTACACTACATGAGGCTAAAGCACTATTCAATTATTTATTGATTGTCGGTTGTATCTGGACATCACTGAGCATACCGAATGCCCTCTACTTGTATGAAGTTCTTGTTATTATAAAAGATCTAGGCATAAAACATTTTGAAACTCTGGCCTCACACTTCAAGTCAGCGGTAGATGTAGTGCGGGACATCTGAAAATCCTACGGAAAGTTCTTCCGTTTTTACTAGACGAACTTCGGGCTCCATTGATCTCGGCTTCTATTTCGGGAATAATAGATTATTGTAATGCTACATTATTAGCGCAGCTGACATATTCAGTGCTTGCAGGTCTTGCAGAATTCAGTGGCAAAGCTTGTGATGAAATCTTCCAGATTAACCCATGCCTCCCCACTTCTAAAAACAACCTGCGCTGGCTCCTAATGGAGGCCGGAATTAATTTCAAGAACCTGTGCCCTGTACACAGGGCTTACTGTGACACAGGCGCTGACTACCATCAGAAAAGGCTTTATATGTACAGACCATCGTGAGCATTGCGCTCCACCGATTTAGTTTTTTTAAATCTTTTTTTATTTTTCTGACAGTTCCCCCACTTTAAGAAAAGTACAATGGGTGGCCGTACCTTCTCAGTGGCAGCTCCAAAACTTTGGAATAGCCTCCCACTGATGCTGTGGCATCAGTGGGAAGGCTATTCCACCGAAAACGACACTCCTTAGGGAACAATTAAAAACGTTTATGTTTGCAACCAAGGACTAGGCTTTTGGTAGTCTGATGTCTGGTTTCTTCTGCTTTCCAACGCTCTTTTTCTTGCCTATGGATCACAGCTGTACTTTACAAATATGATACCATACCAGATCTAATCGGGGCAGCCTCCCACACCCAACCCACCCAGTAACAGTTATGTGGCACTCAAGAAAGGTATAATCACGGTGAACAAATGAAGGTGCACTCATGTGCACCAGGAAAAAAAAGATGCCTGGTTCACTGTCGCCAGCCTGTTCAGTGCACATCACAAAAGTAACTGTAATATTACTTGAAGAAATGAAAATTACTATAGTGTTTGCTGTGACTTGTGCTACGGTGTCAAAATAAAGAGAAACAGATTCCCTTCATTTTTCTAGCTGTAGGGACTGACCAGTGCACCACAAACTAATTGAGCACAGCAGGTGAATGATGCACAAAAGCAGATCTGCTGGTTTAAGTGGCGGAAAGTTGCACGATGAATGTTTCCAATATGTGTTTTGTTTTTGAGTCACTCTTTATCGCACGTTTCCACTGTTAATATACCACAAATGAAGCTTTTCCATAAATATTAAAATGATCCCTTTTAAGGTTGCATACTCGACTATATAGCAGTGAAATGGGAAACGCAATGATACTAGTGAACATTTGCAATAGTAGAATGTGCTTGTAGCAGTACATATAATTTTCCTGTCATGGCTGTGGCATCACAGTTAGTAGATTTTTGCTGCTGTTTGCATACCACTAAATGATTCACTCTTTCTTCATGAGTCTAAATTGATCAAAGATCTGAGACTTTTTGAAATGCCTGAAGTGGTGATTAAGAGCCCCTAAGACCGGGTAGGAATAGATTGGACGCGGAAACAGTCAAGCTATGGTAAGCTATTGGCGGGGTCACGTCAGTAAAGGAAAAGGAATGAAATGACCTAATTTAACTGTTGGCTTGTTAATTTAAAAATATATTTGTAATCAATGTGTGTGAACTATGATTCATTTACACTAGGGACTCAAGATAAAGGATTAATTGGACATTTTCTAACGCAAGTTGACAGTGGTTTACATGGATATGTGTCATCGTTGGCTTGTTCAGAATCGCAGGCGATTAGGCCCCGGTGGATTGGAAAGGTCTCGAGACCAGAAAGTTTCCCTTTGGGGCTGTGGGTACATGGTAATTGGTTAGGGCACCAGCTCTTTATTCATACGGCATTGCTGTAGGAATGTTACATTTTTTACAATACTGGGGCTTTGCTTAATAAAGACAGACCTCAGTGGCTTGGGATCCAGCACTGTATGCATAGCTCTTTAGATATCCTACCCTATGCTGATCACCTGTGCCCTTCACCCCCACCCCTGCAGCACTGGTAGCTCCTATTGCACTGGCAGTACTTGTATAGGATATGGCTTAACATATTTCTGTTGTGTATGGCTTCCATCGCCCTACGTGGTGATTGCAGACAGTTCCATTGCGCACTGTCCTTTACAAAGCAATGACTTCGTATCGCTGTTTTGCACCAATCTCCCGTCCTTGTTCCTGCACGCTTCTCATCAAGGGAGGCCCCAACCCCCAGAATTCCCCACTCTGCCTCCCTGCCCTTCTGCCTATTCTCTGCAGTTACTGAGGGCCATCCGCCTCTTCTCTACCTGTAGCCCCTGCTACACCTCCTCCCCACGCACCAGTCTACTCACTTTACCTCCTCCCCACAACTTAGCCCTCTGCATAGTTGCCCCTTTTTCAGCCTGCAGTCTTCTCTTCCGTGAAATCCCTCAGTCAGCCGTTGTCGGTGTATTGCACAGTCACTTTTGTTAGACTGCTTCTATCTCGTTGGAACTACTTGCTTCCAAAAGCACTGAGAAGATCCGTCCACAGGACAGATCATACTCCATGGCATCAAGGGCTGCGGGAGAAATTCACAGACAATAAGAATCCTTTAGCACTGGAAATATACTTTCAGAGGAAGCTCATGCTGCCGGGGCTTTGTAGCCTGTCTGGGCACTGGGAGAGGAAGTTCACACTCCTGAAGTCTTCACTAGAGGGAGCTCAAACTCTTCATCACTGATGTGTACTGCTTTAGCACCGACTGTGTTCTTGTGGTAGAAGTCCCCCAGTTGGAAGCTCACCAATCAATGGGTGCATGTACTCGTGACCGAAACTGCTGAAGGAAGCTACTGCACACAGTACTATTGAGCCGATGTATGCGGTTTTAAGTGTTCTGATTGTTTATTCTGTTGCAACGCGTTTTATTGCCATATAGACAGAGGGAGGAGTCGTTAATGTAGGTTAATGAACCGCCACCAAGTTGGGGTCATTATCCAATGCGATACTGACCACTCCTGAGATCTATTCGGCTATTAGCAGATAGTGGTAGTAGAAGTGCTACTTTAATAAATGGTAAAATAAATGAGCACTGAGTTGAATCTAGTTTTATTTTGTAGTATTAAAATAACATGGTTCTCATAAATTAAGCATTTTAGTTGCAAACCTGCTTCATCTGGCATGCATTTATTGTCATGTAAAAGTAAACGATTTCTCTATAAGAAAGTGAACGCGTTTCCCCATGTTTAGCTTTCTCTTTCATGTGTTAATTAGGGTGTTGCAACAAAAAAGTTCCTTTTCAGGGAGGAAGTGTCTTGTAATCTTGCCTGGAAATTGCATTGTGGCCGTCTGCTTTTGAAGACAATACTCAAAGCAAAGTCAATTCCAGTTTGATTGCAATCTAAATATTCTGATTGGCCACGAGCAGGTCAATAATGCTCTGCATGTGCTAATGTGAGTTTTCATTGTGTATTTCTTGTAAGCACAAAAAGTCTTGTGTTGATAATTGATTACCTCTTGCCTTCAATCCATCCTGTTCTTGGGGATGGGTAAATGTAAGATCTAGGCTCCCCTTGAGACTTATTACCCTTGGGGCATGGAGCATGACTGAATGGGAAAGTGTAGCTTGCCCAGGGAAACTGCTCTCCCTCAAAGTTGCAGGAAAGCTGTATACTTTCTGGTGCGCTTGCTGGATTCTAGTACAGTCCCAGAATTCTAAACACATTGGAGCATTAATGTCTGTAACCTGATATCTGGTCTGTATTTGTGCTCTGTGGTCCACTTAATCTACGCGATGTGTTTGTGGAGTGGTTGCTATCATCCTTTTCAACTGTCTGTGGGGAAAGGTAGGCTGATCGTGCATGATTCTTTTGTGGGTTGATCTTAAAACAGAAGTATTGTTTTTTTAATCTATATTTATACCCATGCCTCTTTCTGTTTTGGTTTTATAGTTCGAATAAAGAAATCTGAAAATGTTGTCGCGGTTGTTCCGGTTGCATGGCTTTTTCGTGGCCTCTCACCCATGGGAAGTCATTGTGGGCACAGTGACGCTCACCATCTGCACCATGTCCATGAACATGTTCACTGGGAACAACCAGATATGTGGCTGGAATTACGAGTGCCCAAAGTTGGAAGAAGTACGTTTCTCCATATTCATAGGTTAAAAATGTTCAATTGGCGTGCTAAAAAAAAACAATATGCATACTAATGTTCCACCAACATGTGACTAACAGTCGTGTAAGTGGGCAGATAGATGTCCCCTAGCATTGTACTTGGTCAGAAATTTAGTTTAATATTTTGATGTAAATGTAGTAGGTGACTTATCAATGCACTACAAAAGTCAGCAAAGCATTTCTCAAAATTGATATTGTCTGTACTGCGTTATTGTTTGTTCTATATGTGACTACCTATTTTTTATTTCGGAAACAGGACGTTTTGAGTAGTGACATCATAATCCTGACCATCACACGATGTATAGCAATCCTTTACATATACTTCCAATTCCAGAATCTAAGACAACTCGGATCAAAATACATTTTAGGTACAGTATGTTTTGCAGCTTCAGAATAGAAGGCAACTTGGCTCATGATGGCATTTGTGTTTATTGAGCGTTCCATTGTTTGCCCCAAAAAGTGTTAAACGTGTTAAACTTACTGGATGTGTTTGTAGAAAATATTTTTATGTTGCTGTGTGTCCGAACTCAAGTGTCCTTTTCTATTGCTTCTCTAGGTATTGCTGGCCTTTTCACCATCTTTTCAAGTTTTGTCTTCAGCACGGTTGTTATTCACTTTCTTGACAAAGAACTGACAGGCCTGAAGTAAGTATTACACAGCAATTCTGCCTCCAACTCATACCCTTATACTGAGGCTAGATTTTCTAGAAAAAACGCTTTGCAGGAAGAATATCGCATGTTCAGGACTTGCTGGCAAAGTGATACCAAAGACATGCTATAACCCAATTTGCGTGGTCACACTCTGCCATGAGGTAAGGGTTCTTGGGTCCCAAGATTTGCATTTTCAATATGGAAGTCCATGGGGAGGGACGGGAAGGCAACATGATGCGTATTGTCATAAGTGTTCGGATGCACAGCAAAGGATACATGCGTGTGATAAAAGGCCTGGTGTAACAGGTTTCCTCCATCCGTGCAGTTGGTCCCATTTCCACTGTCGATTTGGGTGGAAGAAGCTTGGAAAGGCTGTCTTTTGAGCTATCATCCACGGCTAATTCAATCAACTCGGAATTAGCCTGTTTGTTGTTGAAACCAGTAATTGAGAACAAAATGTTATAGCAAATGAAATATCTTTACCGCATATTTAATGTAGCTTTCTCATAACTTCTGGTTACAATTGTTATCCCTTCTCTTCTTTTCTATTATTTCTGTGTGTCCAGTTTATCTCTCCTGTAAGTCCTATTTATTATATTTACGATATCAATTTATTTTATATACAATATCAATTTATTTTAATGTTCTATTCGGACTATGCACAGTTTTATTTATTACTTAGCATTTTACTGGGTAGATCTTTGAGGTTAAACTGTTTATCAATATGTATATTCATCAACGTATTGATATGTTCTTTAAACTAATAATATAAATAATGTAACTTGAAAAAGTAATTGAGGAAAAAGAAAACTGTTCTGATAGGGGAGTTTTCCTAGAGTTCCACTTGGAGGGAAGACTTTAGTAAGCTATCCCAGTGGTTTGTAGATCCCCCACCCCCCTAATCTTAGTATCAGTCTGTACTACTGAAGGACCTTGGTAGAGTGACGGAGCAGTCAGGCTTATCTTAAGAGGAAGAGATGAGCTGTAGGTAAATACACAGAACCCAGTCAGTAATGCACATCAAAGAAACACTTGCACATAAATGTGTAGTAAAATATAGATTTGTTATAGTTAAACAATTCACTGTTATATACTTGGTACAATAAAGCAATACACATAGGTATACTTTTCAATACTTTCAAAGGGTCACTGCTTAGTTGGTAGTTGCTGAATGCATACAATTGTTACAGGAGTTTGACAGTTCTATCGGTAATAATGCAGACCCACAACACTGCCCATAAGGAGCTGTGTGCTGCAATAAAATACAGATGCCTTTAAAAGCTATGGAGAAAAATAGATTCCATAGGATAGGTAAAATACAAAGGATATTTCCAAAAGACAGAGCCCAGAAGAGTGAATTAGTGGACAAAGGCTTCACTCATTCAAGAGTTCAGAAAAAGGTCCAGAAGTCCAGCAAAAAGTGCTGGGGGGGGCCTCACTGGTAGAGGGGATGAAGCATAAAAATGATAAATCTCCCTAACGGTATCGCACATTGCAAACCTAATTCTAGGTGCTTCAATATTGGGTGCTAGAATTACACAATTAAATTGTACTTGCTGTAAATAACTAGGTATGATGAAAGGCCGAGTCTACTCTCCCACGACTAAATCCTGAGATGTCTTTGAGTGGGCGCTCACCCCACTAAGGTATCTTGGCAGCTTTGTTTAAAGACGTAACCTGCACGTTACCTTATTTCTCGTTAAATGCTCTTTAACTTTAGTACATTTTATGTCCGTTACCAATAATATTCTGAAACTTGATTATTTGGCGGATATGTTTGCCACAGGTTTATATCCCTACAAGGTTTTATAGTGCACACATCGTACCGGTCCAGTAACCTATCATCCTGGACATGAAATAAATGGAACGACACAGGAAACAACAATTACTTGTCTAATCATTGAGTAAATATATTTTCATACACTTTTATTTGGGGGGGGGGTGGGGACGGCATTTTGTGCACTAAACTCCCTTGTGTGCAATCCTTGAATACTTTACGTCCAGGGTGCTGAAGTCAAACGGAAATCAATGCAGCTGTCGGTTTACATGTCAGGTTAACACCTCACACTGAAAGCAATGGTAAATGCCTGCCACTAGGTCCGCATAGTTGGTGCAGTGTACAATAGATCGTTATGAAATCAACAGCTTTTCTTCTTGTGAAAACTTAAACTGTCTGGTCCAATAGGAATTCAATGCATTTAGGCAAACCTAAAACTTGCATGATATTGTTAATGCATTTGTTATAGTTAAGCGGAGAGGATCGAGGATGCCTAAACGTTAATTCTGTTTACCCCTTTTATACGAATTTTATATTTCTTTTAGGTTTAAAAAAAAAAAAAATAAATAAATAAAATTACCCTGACATGGTATAGTGAAGTAGTTTCAATATTTGTTCCAGGTGGTTCTTTGATGTCTGGAGCACCAGGTCACTCACTTGATCTTTTGAATCCCTGTGCCATATATTGTATTCTTCATTAAAGAGGAAAGATTGGATCGGCTGGTGTCTGTGTAGACCGTGTTTTCATTTTTACTGTAGTTAAGAATCAGTAATCCATTTGATTAGATCTATGAAACCACCAGCCATAGAACAGTTTAATCATAAAGAGCAGTTTATGCATAAACGCTGTTCTGATAAGGCAATGCCATTCTGTGCCAAAAAGAAAGGATCACATCAATAATGTTGTACAGCATGTGACCATTTCTCTTGCGCACTATAAATTACCATGTCTGAAAATGTTGTCCTTTTAATAGTTCACTTGCATTCAAACCGATTTGTTGGATAAGTGTTTTATGTTGGTTGGGAATTCCTACAACATAATCACAGATTTGCTAAGTGTTGCTGTGCTTCTCTCTTTTTGCAGTGAAGCGCTACCCTTCTTCCTGCTGCTTATAGATCTTTCCAAAGCTAGTGCGTTGGCTAAATTTGCACTTAGTTCCAACTCACAGGTAAGTTGACAGTTCTTTTTATGTTACTGGAATTTGTACCGTGCACCACTGCCATTTGTATGGTCTCCAGACGCTTGTGATTTTGAAGTTTGAGGCTCTGAAGAGGAGTGCTAGGAGTCTGAATAAATGCGAGTGCCTACTGTTAACTATGTAAATAAGTGAAATAGTAAACATTTGAAACATCCTCTTCACCAAATGAAGTACACGTGCCTAGCATGACGCTGTATTTGGGACATGTTTTGGCTTTTTCTGGAAAATATGGTCTTGCAAGAAAATAAGTTCTTAATTTTAATATAGAATTTTTCGTTTGAATGCATACTTATTTTCAACTTTGCTTTCTGTTAGGATGAAGTAAGGGACAACATTGCCCGTGGTATGGCCATCCTTGGACCCACGTTCACATTAGATGCTCTGGTTGAATGTCTTGTCATTGGTGTCGGAACAATGTCTGGTGAGTAGAAGTCTAGTTACACACACTAAGCATATTGTTTTACAGTACAGTAAGGAGCGGGTTTGTCAGATAGCCATTGACTTATCTAATGCAAACCAAACATTTTCAAGAGCCTTTTTTTGATTCATAAGCGACCACTAACATTATGCATAGTGTCCTGTTTGGTGTTAGCAATATCGTTTTTATTTAGCGCTTCATTGCGCTTTGTCCAGACTTAGTGCTTTTTTATTTGAATTCTGTTTCTCCAGTGTAGGTTTTTTGTATTTTTTAGGGGGCCGGTAGAGGGCTTATGCAGTGCTTGGAGGCTTTGGATAGATCTTTGCTCTTGTAAAAAGCTTGTGTTGTGGTTGCTGTGCAGTATTTCTTTGTAGTTGGGGGGCCGGTGGTGTGTTATATAGCGCAAACCATGCTAGGAAGCATAGGATTGCAGTACTTGTCATTAAGGTTAGTATATGAGGTAGGGGGGTTGCAGATTGGTGATGTGGAAATTATTATTATTGGGGTATTCATGCAAGGAGTCTAGATGGCACCTAGATATAGGGATATCCTTTGGCTGAGACCTATGAATTTCAGGATGGGGAGCTCTACCGGTCATTCTCGATCGTTTTGCTTATGCTTCTAAATGTCTTCTGTCAGTTATTGTGTATCAGTAACACAATAGAAAACCAATGCAATACGTCAGGTGAGTAAGCCAAATGTTTTGTACAGTAAACAAACATAGGTCAAGGTAAGTAAAATCACTTGTTATACCAACTCAGAAAATGTTTAGTTGTAGGGATAAAAAGGGTTATTCAACACCAACAGTATTGGGTCATTCCTACAAAAGACTTGTAATACTTTTCAAAGGCTTTAGCATCCATTCCTATTTAGGTACGAGTTCTTGAAAGTCAAATTGGAGGTAAAGCGTATAAGGAACAGCAGCAGAGAAGGCAAAGTTCCAGAGGAGTTTTCAATTACAAGTGAGTAGAATGCTTTTGTGGGTCAAAAAGGTTTCGGAGACCTTGGGCAAGGCTCTCTATAGTCGCGCGCGTGAGCGAAATCTGGCAGAACGGTATGGGTGAACACCCAAACACCGGAATCGGCACTCTGGCAGTAAAGGATTGCAGAATGACTTGAGAGATGTACTACCACGAGTCTCGCAATACCTAAGTAGTTGTGAAGAATCTGCAGCTGGGTTCTTTCATGGTGCAGCAGCGGTGGACCCAGTCTCCTGTTCCTTGGTTGTGGTGATGAAAGGGGGGGGACTCTGGAAGGGATGTCGCAGCAGCAGTTGAGAGAAGGGACTTGCAGCAAAGGATTCTTCATGCTCCAAAGTTGGTCTACAGTTTTAGCGCCTTTTCACAGGCTCCAAAGAGGATTCACTGCACTCACTAGTCCTCGACTCTGGTGAGGAGACTTTGAAGAGGGGATTCTTGCTTCTGGCGGTCACTAAGGATTCCACCAACGTTTCAGGATAATTAGTTCACAGGAAGACTATGCACCGCAAAGTGGTCACAGATCCCAGGGTATTGGCGGTTTGCAGCCTAGGAAGGTCAGAGCATGTCGTGGGATGGCTCAATTTACAGGTCGTCATAGGACGGATTATGGCCACAGGTCCGTGGGAAGAAGTCTCTCTTTGGAGCTTCCCTGTTGATTCAAAAATGGGGTCCGGACAGCAGCAGTACTTCAACTGGCTTCACCAGTCGCTGGAAGGTGCTGCAGGTGTCTCTGGTCGTCTTCTGCTTCAGTTCTTCTGTTCCAGTGGTCGGCTTCTCTTTTGTCTTGGGATCCTCACCTTTTATCCAAGAACCCAGCAAATCAACATTCAAACTGTGGGAGTGGGCGTCCTTTCAGGACAGCCAACCTCCCAGTTGGAACTGGTTGCAGGCAGGCATCCCACAAAAGAACAGTGGAATTTCGGACTCCTCCCCTGCTTCCTGTTCTCGCAGACACACTGGAGCCTCGGTGGGTTACACAAAGGGTTCCTGCTGAAGACAAAAGTCAAACCAGGTCCTCTTTACCCCCCCCCCCCCACACACACAACCAGGATGGCAATACGACAAAGAAAGGACAAGCACACAAAAAATGGCGAAAAAAGAAAGAAGGCAACATTTTGGGTCAATGGAGACCCTTCTGTGTGTGTAATCGCAGCTGTGGAGCGAGCCTGCTGGCAAAAATCACACAAGTCTTTAGAATGCAACCACTGCCACCATTCTATGCTTGTTACTGTAAAATGAATGTTACAGGAGCAGTGAGAAAGGGGATACAAGGTAACCCCTCAGTACTCCACAAATGGTGGTGTGTGCTTATATCACAAAAGGAAAAGATGGATACAAAGTAGCCTTCTAACCTTGAGCACAGTAGTTAAGGAAAATATAAAAAGGAAAGCCCAATGGACTCCCAGCGACACTGCCCGAAGGGTGAGGTGTACTACAAAAGTGAAATACAGAAACCTTAAGTATGGCAGAAAGCAAGACGCCATAGAATAGAGTGGGTGTTTTTCCCATGCTTATGTGGGGTGTGACTGGTATGGATTCAGGTCATTGACCTTGAAAAGGGGGATTCCCTTGCCTTCCTGGCTCTTCACGTTGGACATCTGGGGATTGGCCAGTAGGTGAAGCAGGGCGGGCCTAACAATCGTGTTTCCGAGATGAAAGCAAGGGAAGAGAAACTGAGGTCAGTAAGGATTGGCTGGCATGGACCCAGACCTATGCTTCCTAAGATAGTTTGCTGAGCATCAGTGGCTGGCTGACTTAATGCTGGCAGAGATTTCTCCATGTGTCATTCTTGTTAACCAAATAGAAGATTTAACTTTTTTCTTTAATAACCTTTCTGCAGTTTGAGTACTTATTTCAAGCTTCCGACTTAATCGCATTCAACCATGCCCTTTGCATTTACCTTTGTGCCTTAAAGGAAAAGGTTCACTCTCAACATAAAAAAAAAAAAAAAAAAAAATGCACAGCAGGATTTCTAGATGGCTACAATTCGTGTTTTTTGTTTTGTTCATTTAACACATGCTACTTGAAGTCTTTGATATTGTTTGATATTGTGTTGCCCATTCCCTGATCAAATACAGGTTGTGTCTGGGCATCCAGTTTTAAAACCTTTTAAAATCAAAATGTTAACATGGCCAGTAAAAGCCCTCGTCAGATAATCCTATTTATTTCCTACTTTTATTTTGATCAGTAAGGTGTAGCGTTTCTTGTTTGCCTAATTTCTTAGCTACAAGGTGGCAGTGCTAATGTATGTTGTTTTTGTTACCTGCAATATTCTTCAATCCCATGTTGATTTGTTAATATATTAACTTGTAGTTTACTTGTACTACCACAGTTGTGCAGTCACATAGCGCTGTAAATTAAGTGTTACTTGAGCAATATACCCCGAAGTAGGAGGGTCAGGTAATGACCCTGGGCCAGAGTTACAGGCCTGTGTGAAGTGAGGCCCTGAACCTGGGCCCCGAATCATTAGCAGACTGGTAGTGCCCTCCCACCAAGGGGCTTCTTGATATTTGCACCACAGCATGCTTTCTGGGGTTCTAGTAGTATTTTTATTTGGTGGAGAAATGGTGTGGTTGCCTTTTCTCAACTTTTAAAAACTACTAAATTGCCAGAGTCTCTGTCCTTATTTTACTTGGCATTTCTATCTGTGAACCAGTGCTTTCTTCTGTGATTTTTCTGATAATGAATCCTAAGCAGGTGCGGCTTTGAGGGGAGATTCTGGCATGACTGCATAGCACTCGGTTCAGGCATTTCGTCCAAGTTCACAGCTTACTTTTACCACAAACTCCACACTGCAACATCCTTGTAGACAAGTATTTTTCCAACAGGATCCTAGGGGGGAGGATGGTGGGGGGGGGGGTGTTTGTGTTTGTGTGTGTGTGTGTTTTTTTTTTTTTTTTTTATCGGAACCAGCTTAAAACTTAATGTAATTCTGTAAAGAGTCTTTAGCCTGTTGAAAAGCAGTCTGCTGATAATGCCCCCTTCAAAAGCATATTTCTTCCAGGTAACTTTGTAGGTTGGCTTTAAAATCATACTCTGGTGCATTATGTGATTTCTCCAAAAACCCATCAAGCCAAAGAATTTCTGTGCTTCATTTTTATTCACAAGTTGTCACCTGTTGTAACATTTCAATAACCGGCTCAGGATTTTTCTTTACTTCACCCTCTATTCAGCATATGGGCTATCAGTTTTTCGGCAGCCTTTTCTACATTTCTCTTCATCAGCATGATAGTAACAATGTAATGTTGAAAGCATAAAGTACTCAATTGCAACATTTCAAAGTCTCTAGCAACCAATCCATGACAAACAGTGTGACTGTTCAAATAACCTTCGGACATTTAAATTGCCTTTTGTTTTTCCCCCCGCCCCCCTTCACAGCAATTTGATCTTGTGGGTCCAAATCATGTACAAATCAATAACCACATGCCACTCAGTTCATTAGTGAGTTTCTCAACCAATATAACCATATATGGCACAGTCACAGCTAAATGCGATGAAGCCCACGTAGCGTGCACAAAACGGAATTCGCCACTAAACATGGATTTTTGCAGGTCACAAAAACAAACTCTCTCAATGCAGATGTTGACCTTTTCCTAGCAACCTGACCGTTCCCAAGATGTATTCGGGAATGTCAACAATTAAAACCAGTATTAAAAGCAAACCTTCGCCAGTCAACATTTCAGCCCCCCATACTCATTCACTGGTACTCTGGGGCCAGATAAACTGTTTGGATTACCATTCAGAATTTTTATTTCCAGTGCTTTTGCGACTGTTTCTGCACTTATGACATGGGGCTAAAACCGGTTTCACGTTGTCATCCAAACAAACCTTTTATACAGAAAAACACATTAAATCCTTTATTGCATATTCCTCGGAGCACTCGTGAACAGAGCCATTCCCTGCTCTTTGCAGCCTTCTCCTCGCTGGCCTTTTTTCTCAAGTAGTAAGTCAGCCAAACATTTGCTAATTACCACAGAGGAAATAAATATTCCCATTACAAGCCATCGGCGTGTTAGGCAGAATTGCCTGCAGTACCTTCTGGGAACACCACACACAATTAGGACTTCAGGTGTAAGCAAAAACCAACCTTTGGTATAAGTCTGTACCACACACCTTTTGGTAGTGAGCTGAGCAGCCAGGCTTATCTCAAGAGGGAATGTGAGCAGTAGTTGAAATTGCACAGAAGTATCACAATCACAGTGGTTTAAGTAGACACTTACACTCAAGGTTTCTTGGTAGAAAGTACTTGTACATCTATTTACTCAATCATTTAGAAAACATTCACTAGTAGAAATCAACTTAATATTAAACACCAATACACTACAGTAACAAACTCTAGTTGTAGAGACAGTTTGAGCTCCCCCAAAAAAGGAGCCAAATGGCACTTTAATTACTTTCAATGGGAATAAAAAGACATAGGTTTGTACAATGGATTAGAAAACACTTCTGTTAGGCAATGCAAAGGTTCAGTGTACCAGGAGGGTCAGTTCAATTCAATAGGCCAGGCCAAAGTCTATTGACCATTTCTGGTAACAAATGTCAAAGATCTCAGAAGTAGTTTAGGCGAAAAAGAATGATATGCTGGGTCACAAGCTGATTAGGCCTGCAAGTGGGGAAAGTTCCACACACTTGCCCCGCGAGAGTTAGGATCTCTCTACCGGATGGCACAGTACCTTACTGTGAAGCAAAAAGATGCAGCTGGAGATGTTGGTTCCTGGCAGTTCCTGCAGATCTCACTGTTCCTGAGCCTCAGTTGTGGGGACAAGAGGGAGGACGTCGGGGGACTCCTGCACTGCACGGGATCATCGTCGAAGCAAACAAAATGGAGTCACTTCAGTTCGAGTAGCTGTAGATTCAAGACCACACACTGGTATCCCTCTTCCTGATTAAACCTTAACCAGCATTGAGAATGGTATTCAGGTGTTTTAAGAGTTGATTGGTCCCACCAACTAAAAGGTAGAAGCAGTCCTTGAAGGAGCTTCTCTGTTGAATGGAGTTCTGGCGTTTTCTCCCATTCATTCCAACCTTGCCGTCACTCGCCCAACAGGGTGGCTGTCCTTGCCGGACAATCAGCCAGCCAATCACACCAGAGTGCATTTGGGTCTCCTAGGAAACCAAGCACCGGGCGTTTCGGGCACCTCCCTCACTTCTTGCCCACCCCAGACACTCAGACGCCAAGCCTGCCAAAGGCTCACGGACAAAAGGACCAAACATGGTTTGGCACGCAGAGTTAAACACTAGAAGGACCTTTCCACAAAGAAATGGGAAAAAAAGATGACCGGAGTCTGTTTTTACAGAAGTGTCTTGGGCGCCGATTTTTAGCTACCGGTGTTCGCCGTCGGGAATAATCATGGTAGTTTGTTATGAAACCACTGCCATTTGAATAGGAAAGGGTAGCTTTTGACAGCTACATGAATGTTTAGACACAGGGGATACTAAGCAACCCCCTCCAGCACTCTACAGGAAGATAGTGTGTGCTGGGTCTATGAAATTAAAAAGACAAGTAAAGTCAATTTAACTTTAAATCTTGGGAAGTCCAAAGGACATCCCTGTGCCACTGCACTGAAGGCGCTGTGTGACACAAGAAATGAAAAGATTATGCCTATCTAAAACTCCACAATCAAAGAACACAAGAGTAAAACGCACATCAAAATACATGAGTGTGAATAAAAGGCTCACACTCTCTCCAGGTAAAAAAATCAAGTCCTCAAAATCGAGCAAAGTTGCTGGGGGTCTCCAAGGTGAAGAGAATAAGCACATTTATGAGAATTCTCCCTAACACAGCGCGACAAACCGATGCAAAAGTTCTGTCATTGTTCTCCCTGAACTGCAGATAGAGCAACATGGAATGTAACAGAACGCCCCACTGTGTGCACTGTGCTCTCCTTTACACTTATTATAGCTCCAGAATGGCATAGCTTTGCACAAATCCTCAAGACTACGTCAGATGTATCGTGAAGGGTGTAAGCCCCATTCTGGGACCAGCCCACTTGCCATAAAACACTTGCTCCCAGGTTCGATCTTGGCTATAGCCATGAACTCATGCCAGAGAGATAACAAGTCGAGCATAAAACGTATAATTTATTTAACAATAAGCAGACTAACTAAACAAACAGCAATTTTAGTAAAATGGGAAGAATGAAATGCAAGTTATAAATCGCAGATCTTTAGAACGGTTTAATTCCTTTTTGCCAACGCCTGGGACCCATTTGAGCTCGAGGACATCTCTCTTTCTCCTTACCCCTCTCAACTCGAAGCCCAGCTGCAGCTTCTCTGGTATGTCTTATCACTCGAGTCAAGCTGTTTTTCCTCACACGCTTGAGTGCCCGCTTACCATAAATGGCGAAGTGGCCCTTGCGAAAGCAGAATGCTTCAGGGGAAGCTGAATCCATGCATTGTGATTAACCCCTGATGCCCATCTAGGCGCTAGAATGCTTTTATACTGCAGGTCTGCAAACGCGCAATACGTGCCTCTAGTAGCTTTATTTAGTTTAATTTTTATAATGCACCACACACCCATAGGCCTCAGAGCCCACAGGTCTTTAGACTGTATACAGCCTTTGCAATCTTTGCACTTATGTACAATTTAGTTGGCTCAGCAGGTTTTGCACCTGCGTATCATTATACAAAAGTCATCCTTAGGGACATCCTTGTTGGGATAGGGAAAGAGGCGTTTATCTCGCCCCTTTTCATTTAATAAATGGCAAAAATTGAGAACACTACCTTTTTGTGTCCATCTCGTATTTGACCCCTCGCACACCTCACTTGCAAAGGGAGCAAAGGTACTATATTGTGCTTGGTTGTATTTGCCACTCTGCCAAGCAGGGGTTAAAACTGCCCGTATATTTGCTATCAGTAATCTATAAATACAAGCCATGTATTATCATTTTGTAGGATCTGACGGCATTGATTTTTCAAGCATTGCAAACGTTTGAGTTCTAGTTGTATGAACTGAATGCATACAAGTGATTGGATTGCAACAAAAATGTCTGTTTTCCTGTGCATTAATTTTCTATTTCTTTTATCATCCAGGAGTGCGTCAGCTGGAAATAATGTGTTGTTTTGGATGCATGTCCGTCCTGGCCAATTATTTTGTTTTCATGACCTTCTTTCCGGCTTGCGTTTCCTTGGTGTTGGAGGTACGACCATGCTAACAGGGAATATACTGGCAATAGTGGGTGTGATTAACCTAGCCGAGATTCTGCACTTAATGTATGTAAATGATCCCTGAAATGAGTTACGATGCCAATGCTGGTGCCTTTTCACCGTTTGGGGGTAGTGCTAACATTCTTTCCTAGCTTCATTAACAATGGTCTTTCTGTTGCCATTGCTGCGCGATCACATTGGCATTTGTTAACAATATTGCTTCCGGCCCACACACTGGCCACACCACACCACACCACATTACATTTACAGAGCCTATTGTCCTCCTACAGTCTGTGGTGGCATGCTTTTCCCTTGACCAGCTATTTCGGTTGTCTCCGCCTGCAAGGTTCTGCCGGTATAATTTCTCCAAGGCTCGGCATGCTTGAGTACATCCGTATATGCTGCTTGAGATCCTGGCAACCCCAAACCAGTTCTATAAGACAGTGAGATGATTTGCAAAGACGTAGATTGTATGTTTTCCTTGCAGAGGAGATGTAGGGTGTGACCTGATGTGTTCTTACGCAGTTGTAGCATGTGCTGCTTTTTGATGCAAATGCAGTTTTTGTTTATTAATGGGTTTAGAAGCAAAGGTTTGGCGTTATTCTGACATTTTCTGAAGATGTATAGGTGGTATCCGGAACGGTACTGAAGTGGAGATGGAGCATTGTTGTGGCAGGCACTCGTGCAGCCTTTATAAAACATCAGCATAAATAAAGAAGGCTAGGTTTCAGATAGCTGCTACAAAAAGATACAGTTCCATACATCAGGTCACACCGCTGATGCACACTCTGAGGTATATAAATGATGTCACAAAATTAAATAAACGCACTGTATGCTGGTAAGTGTGGATGAAATGTACTGTAAGAATACAACAGAGGGACAAGTTTACATTTAAACCCCAGGAATGCCAGGTGGAACAACCTGCAAGAGTTATATGGAACGTCTGTGCAATTATTAGCGAATCCATATCACGGATGGAGCTTAAAAGAAGTGGGTGGGTGGGTGAGGTTACTAGAATGACGTTTCCTTTATTGCCGAAGCTGGGGATAGGGGCCTTTAATTTTGAATTGCTGCAGGGAGTTAGTACCAAAGTTTAGATACAAACAGCCAATGAACAACCGCTTAGATTTGTGAGCGCAGAGCAGGTTTTGGGTTCTTATTTTGAGCTCATGCAGGAGATTTCTCTTTATGTGCAGGGCGATCGTAAGGACGTTTTTGTTGCTGAGGCTCTTGTGTATAATGCCAAAGGATTTGGAGATGATTAACAGGGAACTGGTTCAATGCTTTCAGGCAGGACAAGATGTGGTCCCAATGCTTGAGTGAGAAGATTAGTAGGAGCGGCAGTTCTGATTTTTATTTGTTAGGACCAAGTAAACAGTGTTCTAGTAGTCCAACCATTGAAGTGGTTTTGATCCATGGTTTGGAAAAGTGATATTTTAGTGGCTGCAATGGAGTCCAAGAGTTTGCAATCAAGATTGCTAAGAAGCTGGTCATGGTCCAGTGTACAAGATGTGTTTTTTGGAAGTATGGGTCAGGCATTTGTGCTTCCAACACGTTTTGGTTGAGGCGTCATGCGAGGTAAAGGACGAGTGGGATGATGTTGCAGGCATTGAGCATGAAACTGATCGACAAAGATAGTGACACATGATTAGTGGAACCCAGCAGGAATCTCAAGGTATAAACCACATCAAGCTAGCGAGTGTCCAGGTTAGTTGGTGTAATGACCCACTAGGCTAAAGCAAATTTGGGTATGTGTTGTAAAGGCATTTGATGGACAGATGTCTAGGATATCTGACCAGATGTTCTCATCTCCAAGGATGTGTATATGATAAGCCAGTGCGTGGCAAGAAAATCAGACCATCAAGATCGAGTTGGCATTAAATGGAAATTTGCTAAACATGCTTCTCAAAGAAGCAATGGTGTGTTTTGGGTGGGAATTGTGTTGAGGTTTGAGTAGGAGTGACTTCACCGCCTTTTTTTTTTTTTTTTTTTTTTTTTTTTTTTGGTCTGGTCACTGTGGGCTAGGATGTTAATGGCCAAGATGGATGTAGGAGGTTTGGGTTTCTCAGAATAAGTGGGTGATGGAAGTGACATGGCATATACTATTGGGCAGGGAAAGATAGCAGTTCGACAAAATGTTATCCTGTTCAGAATGCAGGCTATGCTGTCAAACCTGCTCAGAGTCTAGTGTGAGGCATGATACCAGGGTTGTGAAAGGTTAGTCTGCGTTCACGTACTGAAGTGGGGTATGATGGAGGTTCAACAGAGGGCAGAATTGATTTGAGTGGGTTGGGAAAGGTTGAGGTCGTTTTTCAAAATTCAGGAACCGGTTTGTATCATGTGACAAGATGAGGATGTTTTGGTGCAGAGCTCGTGGGTTTACCTGTTAGTCCGCATAAAAGATGTCCAAAGTTGATCAGTGTCGCTCATTTTGACTTTTTCCCATGCTTTTCATGGGTGTGACATGTTGTGGAAGTTAGTGTGAGCACACGAGTGGCAAAACGCAACAAATAAGAGATGCCAGCAGGGGAGGAGCAGGGAATGTAGTCTGAGGTGTTAAGACAGTTTTTCTAAAGTCCACCTTAAGGACGTTATACGACTATCCTTGGGCAAGACAGTAAATAAACTCTGTTATAGTCAATACCACTCAAGGTACTGGTAGTCTAGAAGAGCAGCCAGGCTCATCTTGGGAGGGCTGTAGGAAGGTTAAAAAAACTTGAGGCATACATATGGTCCAAGTCTCCCATTTAAGATGGTATTGTTGACTGAAGCCTGGCCATTTTTATAGTTATGTAATTAAATCTTGCCGAATGTCATAGTGGGGAACAAGTATTGCAACCCAGGAGGTCAGAGAAGCCTCTCTTATTCCAATTAAGGTTTAAATCGACGTGCTATTGGATGACCATGTCGAAGTGATTAGGCCGTCGTTTTGGTTACTTCCATCATAATTTCAATGCAATGCCCTTTCCGTTTTATATTCTTTGCATTAAATTGCCAGGCATTTTGGTTCAATAATGTTGCTGTACATGACTTCTGCTTTCTGGTTACTGGTTATTTTTGTTAAGCCATTGTTCTTAAAATAGAAGTGTTTTCTGTAAAATGGTGCATATTCCCATAAGCACACTTCATTTTTGGTGCAATGCTGCTAACCAAATGCCATACATGCACAGAAACCTTTATTTGCTGTTACTAGTCCCAAGGTTTGCATTAAATGTCACCATCCCCTATACTAGCAATGCCTAGTACCTGCAAATGGTGCTCACCCTTCATAAGTTCTCCTTGCCAGTGCAATTGGACTAGTAGAATTTGTGAGCCATGCCTTCACTACGCACGTTTAGCCTCCTTGTCGCACTCTACGCCCATCTGTCATCACCAAGCAACTCCCTTAATTGGTACACTTTAATTTCAACGTGCATTCACCCCTAGTTTGTAGGTGTTGGTACGGAGTGGGGCAGCCCGGTTTCCAATTTTAAATACATCATGAAACGTTGAGTCTACTGACATTTTGTCACCCAAAAAATGGCAGGTCTTCAGTTGCAGAGAGGGTTGTGCTTTACACATGCATGTCACATTGTAATATCGCCACAGAAGGAGCTTTTGTGAGAGGTGTATATTGTGTTTTTGATTCAGGCATTCCCTGGCTTCCTCATCCTGCATATATTAAAGTCTCTTTTAGCTTTATAGTCTTTTTACTGTTTATCTGTGTTCTCATGATGATTTCCTTTTTGATTTGGCAGCTGTCCAGGGAAAGCCGCGAAGGCCGTCCTATATGGCAACTTAATCATTTTGCTCGTGTTCTTGAAGAGGAAGAGGACAACAAACCAAACCCAGTGACTCAAAGAGTAAAAATGATTATGGTAAGGACCACCCATCCATGTCCTCCAGTATCATTGTCACAAAGGGCTTGATCCCAGTTTAAGGGGCATTCTGCTGAATGAAGTGGGTTATTTGTATTCTTGCCAGCATTGTATTTACTTTGCCATTATGAAAAGGGCAAGAGTTGCGAATGTACATCACTCGGTTTTTTTGTTCTGTTGCCATGGCTGTTGTACGAACTAGATGTATTGCACATGCCAATATAACCGAAGCAAACTTTGCAGTGTTCTGTTAGCATTATGTGGACGTTGCATACCCTGCCCCCCTTATTAGTTTACCATTGGAACTGCAACATATTTTATGAGAGTCGGGTTACCTAGTTGTCGTCGGATTCCTCTTCTATCGTGGACTCTGGGGCATAAGGGGACCGTCCCAACAAATTGTACTTAAAACGAGATCCGTTCAGGCTTTTGAAAGCTTAAAACACCGGATTAGATCAGCAGGTAAAACCTGCATTTGGGTTGTTTGAGATGTTCACTGGGTGCTCCTTTTGTTTAATTGCATTACTGTGAATATTAGAACTCCACTGTCTGGGTTTTTGTGACATCAACCTTTTTGAGAATTCAAAGTTAATTATGGTTTCATGTTTTAAACTTATTAAAGTTGTCCATGTCTCCCTTCCAAAGTCTCTAGGCTTAGTTCTTGTGCATGCACACAGCCGGTGGATTACAGAACCCTCGTCTCAGAACACCACAGCTGAAAATCCTCAAGTCCTCATTGAATTGGATGAAAATGTCCCTAAGAGAATAGATCCTAGTGTTCCCCTCTGGCAATTTTATCTTTCTAGGTAAGGTAATATTTGTTGCGATGGTTTTAACAAATCCATTCTGTGCTTGGTTTTTTGACTTTACCGATGGGGGCTTCAAAAGGGTAGCAGTTTGATGTAAATTCAGTGAGACATGGCAGCTGCATTCAATGTGAAAATTATACATTTGGGGGGATTCCAAGATGGCCGCTGGCACCCTCTCGACGTGCCAACCTCTGCTCCGTCGGCCGGCAGGAGTTTTGGCGCTCTCACCCCAAAAGTTGCTGCCTCTCCCGGGAGCCACAGAGCTTACACAGCCAACAGCAGGTGGGGTCCAGGGCGTGAACCATAACAGTAGCTGGGGAAACCGGGCACAATGTGGTGGCATGGCCCAGAGTGCACCCTGGCCTGGGGACAAAAGATAGACAAATTACGGGGACTAGTCAGTTCACTTTATCGCCTGTAGGTACACTAGTCACTGGAGGCTCGCGGCACCAGGCTCACCCCCTCCTTCCTACTTTTCTAACTTGGAGAGCAGCGGGGCCCCGGATAGCGGACAGACTCCATTCACTGGGGAGGCCACAGAGAGCCGACCTGCACAGAGAAGTTGGAAGCAGGTTCCTCCTGCAATCAACGGCCTGTGGCTGGGCAGTAGCGCAAGGCATTTCAAGAGCAGTTTCAGTTAATGAGGTCGGACCTCATTACGGCACTGACTGAGAAGAGACAAGAAGTGGGTCAGAAAGGACAAATCTTCTGGAAAGGGGCCTGCAGGAAGTGGATGAGGCCATGGAACATTTGAATGTAGCCACCAGGAGTCTTGAACTGCAAGTGGAGGACATGGAAAACTCGTTAACGCATATCTTTAGTAACCCAGGCTTTACACTGGGAGTGGAACTGGGTGGGGGGGGCAAGGGGGTCGGAGGATTTGGGCCATATTCACGGGCCAGACAATTAGATCGTTTGTCAAATGTAAACACAGCTTTGGGGTGAGTGAACATGAAAGGCTGCTGTACTGTCAGAATAGGCACCACAGGACGGGGCGAAGGGCCTTATCACGGGCTTCCATAAGATCATAGATGATGCCACTCCTAGGGCCTCGTGGCCATACATGGTGAAATGGGAGAAATCAATATGGAAGGGAATATCTAGGGAGGACTGGAAGCTAGTACCAAGGTTGGTAAATGCATCTCAACTTCAGGAATGTTTGGTACGAGCTTATTTTTCGATGGCACTATAAACCGCCTCGGCTGTACAAATATACCCTGAGTCCTTGCATGCCTAATGGAGAGGGTGCGGGTGCATTGTACATGGTCGCATGTTTGGTGGAAGTGTCCACAGATCATGCCTTTTTGGGGGATTAAGAAGGGGGTTCAGGAATCACAAATGCTAGTCTTTGGGATGATGCCGGGAACACTCCCACCCCCTAACCCCCCACCTAGAAAGGTACAAATTCATAGCAGCACATATTCCGCTAATGTTGCATTATACCACATTGGATTCTTACTCCATTTTATTCTTTGCAGGGAGTACCTTTTCACTTTGGCGACATGGGTAACATTTCTAGTCCCACACATATTCTAGCCTGAGGGAGCACAGTGCTATGGTACTACATCATTGCACCTGTTGCCTTATAAATACCTCACTATAGCCTTTGGTAGTAGTTATGCTCCAGGTAACATCTACTACATTTGTATGTGTTTTAAAATCCTACGTTGAACAGCCTTCTGCCTGTTCTCATCTGGTCTGATGATCAGTATCCTGTACACAAAGCCAACTATTTCTCTGCGCCCAATTTGCAAGAGCAGCAGGTACTAAAAAGATTCGTGGGGAAATCGATTGGTGTGTTATTGTTTGCAAAAAAGCCATTAAACAGGAAAGCTTTTGCAACAGTATGTACCATGGCCTAAACGTTACATGGTTTTTTCATCTTTCTGCAGAATGGTGAGCATGGACATTGAACAAGTAATCACTCTTGGATTAGCACTTGCCCTCGCTGTCAAGTACATCTTCTTTGAACAGACGGAAACTGAATCCACCTTTTCGTTGAAAAATCCCATGGCCACACCGGTAGCTGTATTGAAGACCCAAGAGCCCTCCTGCAGGAAGGAGCAAAAATGTGAAAAGAATAATACATCTACAAGCACAGTGGCTAATCGGGCTGTCAACGAGGGAAGAGGTAACGTGATCTTTTTTGGAGACTTAGTTGGTTAAGTTAATCCTGATGGCATTTGGACATTAGTTGTTCAATGAAAGTAATGGTTTATTGTGAGTTGGAGCACTGCTATTTACAGTCAAAGCTCAGTGATCCGGCATCCTTTGAAACCCAGTGACCGATGATAACCAAATATGACGGATTAGCAGACTTTGTTAATTTAAAAAAAAAAAAAAACGGAACTGCCCTAATTCTGACAATGGGTGATGCTGGTTAATGGACGTTTTTTCTGCTAATAGGGTTCAAGATAATCTTGTTGCAATCTAAATTGGTTTTATCCGCTCTAACAAGAGCTTGGTGATTGAAGCGTGACAGATTTTGTTGTGTTGGAATCATCAGCTCGTACCGCCTATTTGTAGAAATGCATAGTTGCCATGTTACCGTGAGCTCATCTAGCAATCACTTCAAGACTTTCTGAACTACCAAGTGGGTCGCCTATCCTAGAAGAACATTGTTTTTCAAGGTACCAGTGTCTGAAGGGAGATTGAGCTCTGTTTATCGTCATAGGCATATTAGTACCCTGCTTGTATCCCTTCTATCCACTGGTTATGACTGGGCTGATCCTTCAATTAGATCTCACCAAAACCGAACTCATAATCAGAATACACTTGTAGAATGTCTGGTGCTCCATTTTAGCGGTTTCTGGATTTGTTGGCAAATGTTCTGCTCTTCACCTACGCATTAGAACTCTGGCATAACTTGGATTTGTCTAATAATGCTGTATAATCGATTTTAGTCAGTGTGGGTTAATTTCTTATGATACTAGTAAAATGTGTTTTGTTTGCGCAGCTTACCTTGGGAGAGTTTTACAATCGGAGTGATAAATGGTTTGAATGAAACACTACTATAGATTACATACCAATGACCATCATTTAATTTTAGGACAGTACTTGTCTCAACCCAGCAAGCAGGGTTTGCAGCTCATAGCCCTGCCATAGTGTCAGAACCTATTTCTTACTTTTCTGAGTCTGTCAACCTGAACTTGCTTTGCTGCCAAGGCTTCTCTAGTTCTTTGAAGGCTGGTCCTTCCCTTCCGATCCCCTCTGCTAGAAATTGAACAGAGTGCTCATCCATTCCACTCTGTGCTAAGCTGGTGTCCTGCTCTTAACAGCATCCTGTAAGAGTGTGGGAGGGGCTGGAATAAATGGAAGTTCCACGCCAGACATGGTGGCACTTGCCTTGCTGGAAAGTGCATTTCCTAGCCTGCATTGTGACATTATCTGGTACATTTGGTCATAAGGGCCCAATAGGGACACAGCACATGAGAGAGGAGCTGTTACTCTGAGGCGCGGGACTAGGCTAAGAGGGCAGGGTGTGCAAGCCATGCTGGTGGTGTCGAGACTGGCCCAATCATGGGGATGGGTGGTGGTGGATGTGTTAGCGATCACTGTTGCTGGTGTTCATGATTTTTTTTGCAGCTTTCTGTTGAGGAGTGTTCTTTTTCTCCCTTCGTTGAAAGTGTGTCCTGCCAAGGTAGGCTTTCTTTTTATCCATTTTTTTTTTTTGTTTTTTTACCACAGCTGTCCCTTTTTCTGATCAGCGTGTTTATGTGGAGAGAAGAAATCTGTCAAAGATAATAACCATGCCCTCTGTATTGGCTGTTTACCAGATTGCCATTTAGGAATACCCTATTGACTATCTAAAGGAGACTGAAGAATAGTGAAGAGATCAGGCTTGGGGTCCGGTTGGGCTCCACCCGTAGCAGAAATACCTCATAGCCACCACCTACAAGAGAGTTTCTGGAACAGCAGGCAGAAGTATGTTTGCTGGTATGGAGCTCTTTGATGTGATTGATACAATCTTTGGTGGCATTGAAAGCCTTGTCTCGATGTTGACATCGAATCTATGGACATCAAAACGGCCGAGGATTTTTACATGGAGAATTTCACCATTAATGAAAGGAAAAATGCAAGAAGGCGGCCAAGCCAGCCCAAATGATCACCATCTGCAAATGATCTGTGCCTGGAGCCTCAACAAAAGCACAATTGCGTAGTCTTGGCAAGGTCGAAGTTGAGAAGCCTAACTCACAATGGAAACCTCCCCTCCTAGGTACCCTACAATGCAGCGTAGGGATGCTTCATCTTCAGATTGGTCTGAATGCTCCACCTTCCCACACTGCTGTGCCTTCTCTACCTCAGGCCAGAATTATGCAAACCGAAACTCTTATCGCAGAAATTGAAAGAAGGGTAGTCCTGAAGCTGAGCATTCTGAGGTCCACACATGCGGAGGAGACTTTGTTGGTGTTTAAGTCTATACAGCACAGAGAACCTCAAAGGCCTTTAGTTCCTAGTCTCATTAAACTGATGCACCCACAAACGTCTCTCACAAACTTAGGCAAAAGGGACCAAGAATACAGGGGTCCTGAATTGAGTGTTGTGATGGATCTAGCAAGATTGTCACTTTTTCTCTGGGTGGCAGCTTCTCTTACGTGGCCAGGGAAAGGCAGAAGCTACCCGATTCTGACCCTAGGGGTAGCTATATACACGGGAGGACCATGTAGCAGAAGACGAACTCCAGAGGGGTAAGAAAACAATACACCAAAATAACCTGGCAGTCATATTTCCACATGACCTATACCTCTTTACAACATGCCTGTATGGCTTATTATAATGTACAGGAAAATAATCTCAGGTTTTCCAGACCAGTTGACTGATTTACCTCCCCTCCAGTACTGAGACGAGAAAGGGGGATGGAGCAATAAACATGACTAGAAGCACTAAGCCAGTGCTGCAATCTAGTCTTTGGAGGATTTCGACCAATGTTGGCAAGTTTAAAAACTGGGGCTCTATCTGGCGTTAAACAAATTAAAAATCGTAGTGCCTGGTCTATAAGGGAATATAATAGATTACAGGCTCTGGCAGATTTAATCAAAAATATTATTTTTTCTAGCTGACATAGACAATTGACTCCAAGAATTTTGCATTGAACCTTATATAAACATCTGTGAGCCACCACTTGCACACACTTCCTGGATGGTGAATAAATAATACAGCCTTGTGCCCAAAGGAAATACTTCCTCTAGGAAATGTTCATGAAAACGAGGCAGACTTGGTTCAATCTTAACTGTTAACTAATGCTAAAACTGTATACATTGTAGGTACAGGGACAGTATTTCTCGCCTTCTTTCCTTTTGCATAGGCGATGCACCACCGCCGACCATGGGACAGTGACACCCTATAGGGATAGGGTGTTCTTCTGCCGAGAGATATTGATAGCATACACACAGTAAATCGGCATTGTTATAACTTTATACTTTGCTCTTGAATTGTTGTGTGCTATATCCTATGCTCTATCTAACACTGAAGGCTATTCTTGATTTTTTTAAATCCGGTTCCCTGATTTTTGTTGTGACAAAGACAAGGGAGCTAGGGCCCAGCTGAAATGTCCTAACCATCCAGCAGCCTGTCTTCATGACAATCCTCCAGCAATTCAGGGACTGATCTGAGGAATGGGCAGGGCCTCTGCATGATAAACCCAGTCTCTTTGTGGCGGGCCTAAGACTGGTAGAGACGCACAGGTTTTGGGGATAATCAGACGCCCTATAAACCACTAAACACTCGGGTCCATCTATTGCAATCCCTAGGTATGGAGGATCTGTTGCGGTCAAAAGCAACGTCTGTAGTGCTTAAGTAAAATATATCTACAATTGGTCAAATCGAAACAAACCGTCATTCAAATTGGTGAACCAGGCAAATTAAATGTTCCGTGCTTGGACATGTATTCTAGGGAAGCTTTTCAGCAGCCTTCTATTTATCAGTTTTCAAGATGCAAAACAAGGCACCTGTTTGCTTCAAAAAAAATTTTTTGAGAAGTGTTCTAGAAATGAATGAGAAACTTTGCAATTTTTCCATTTTGTCCTTCCCACAGTGAGCTGAGCAGTAGTTGAATTAACCCCTTTGCTAGAAGAAATTGAAACTGAAGGAAGCTGCTTTTTTTTTCTCCCTTCTTTTTTTAAACCAGTTGAATTGGTTCTAAGAATAACTAAAATGATGGCATTCTTTTTAGTTGCAGCATGGAAGATCAGGACCTTGTTGCACCTGATATTGAGATAATGTAACAAATGTCTTTTTACTATGGTGTTCCTTGTCTAGTAAGGCTTAGAGATTGACTCGTGGGGCTGCAATGATCTTCCATGTTTTGCCCTTGCCGACCAGTTTTAAACTTTATTTAGCAGGATCTTTTTGCTTTATGCGTGCTGCTTTATGCGTTGTTTTTATTATGTGCTGTCACGAAAGGCTCATGAAGCTTGAAGTGTTATACAATTAAAAGGTGCAGGGCAGAAAAACATGCTGACCCAGCTTAAACTACTTTAGAGGGTGCAGGGCTGGACTGTAAATGAGCCCACACAAACGCAGCAGCCATTTTAGTCCGCCTTGTGGTCCACACACATGTCCCAAAACCAATTGGCTGGGGCTGTAACTTTATTTGAATACAGTAGTACCCCAATACCTACATGTTTGGGTTCTTGGGCGACACATTGAATATAGAATGACTGCGCCCTGGTGAGCCCAAAACTAGATTACAGCTTCCACAAGCTTACTCCTAGGACACTTGTGTAGTGATAGAAACGTATGGGCTACATAAGACCGCACATGAAAAGGAGAACTGTTACAGGGATACTAACGGAAGTCCTCCTGTTTACAGAAAAACTCAAATCCAGGAAAAAGCCAACTGTTCATGGGTGCCATTAAAAAGGGACAAGAGAACCACACAAATTGAGTTCTGTTGTACCAACTGGCAAGAGCATGTTCGTCTGCCTGGCTCTTGATTCCAGACATATATTCTAAGTTGCCAATCTGCATGCATTTTGTTTTTATTACAGGTGAAGTAATCAAGCCGCTGCCTGTAGAAAAGCCTACGAAAGCCAACTTTGTGCTCGGCGAGATCGAAGCTGACCGGGTGCAAGAGATTCCTGAAAGGTTGAATGGAACCGCTTTGCCAAATGAGCCCCGTTCTATTGAGGAGTGCATCCGAATTTTTCGAGCCCCCCAAGTAAGACATCTGTGAACATCCTGCATGGGTGACTCAACATAGCGGTCACCCAAGGCATTAATTTCACCTCCCACCTTTTGAACCCTGTAAGGTGCTCCAATGCATCTTTTTTTGTTCAGCGCAGGTCCTACCGACATAAAAGATGAGCATTATTGGGCTTTCCCTGCAACAGTTCAATTTGGCTGCACCCTCCCAACATCCTCCATGCCCTCTTGCCCGTATGCATGCTTCAGTAAAGCGAGCATACTTGTGAGCAGAGTGCAGAATTCTGTCATTTGCCGGGAAATTAGCCTAGTGCAAATCAGGTAATGCCTACATTTGCCTGGCAGTACTATAACAGTACGTCCCCCTGCAGTGCTATTTCCCTAGGTGGTAAGGTTTTGTGAAGGCGGCCCCTTTGTGCAAAATTATTTGGGAATCTTTTATTTTTGCTGTAAATGTTTTCTGGAAAGTTATTTTAAAATATACAGGCAGGACATGACAACCTAAAGCATTGTTAAAAATCTTTCTGCGCAGGAAGGTGCATCTTGCTTAAGTGATGCTGAGGTCATTCAACTTGTGCAGGCGAAACACATTCCTGCATATAAATTGGAAACGGCAGTGGAATCTCCAGAACGTGGCGTGTCCATACGCAGACAAATGCTCTCCCCGATGATGGCAGAACCTACAGCCCTACAGCAGCTTCCTTACAGAGATTACAATTATTCTTTGGTGAGTGTGTGGACAGAAACTGCACGTGCTGGGGCCAGGTAACAGTTCACAGTTGGCATCTAAGCATAGGAATGGCTTTTCAGTTGTACTGTTGGACTTGGATTGTTAAAGGAGTGAATTATTTGTGCGCGCGGTAAGCAAGCGGTTTGTTGTGCTGGGGGGGGGGGGGGGTTAATTTTTTTTTTTTTTTAAATGGCGCAGAACACTTCCCCCAAGAGCCAGTTTTTATTGATGGCTAGATTCATTATGCAACAGACTGCAATTATTTCTCATAGCAGACTTCTCACGCTACGAGGTATTTGCATGTTGCATATTTGCAAAATAATTCTGAAAGTGAGCATCCAGCATATTGTGCAGAAAAATGTTCCCTAGATCATTTTTTTATTTATATTTTTGTATTTGAACAGACCTAGTGCTTAGTGAGATGTACTTTGTAAGAGTAACTATAGTGCGTTCACTTTTCAGGATGCTTTACAATAATTAGAGAATGAGTTTAGGAATAAAGGTGTGAGGGTAATTCGGGAACATGGAATGGAGACGGTACAGTCTGACTAACGATTTGCAGTATTTTAGAAATCTGTGCAGGTGGGAGCAGACTGCTGAAACAAGTGGATGGGGGACCCATTGCCATGTACTTCTCTGGTGTTTTCTTCAAGGGATGGGTGGTTTTTCCTAATTGCAATCTTGGATGCGTGTCCCATTTGTTCGTAATGCAACCACACCCCTCCCTATTGCTGGGTATGTTTTAAATGAGAAACGGCCACCTTTTAGTGTCACCATAAATACATTGTCTCTGTAACTTGCACAGAAAATGGTTTAAGCTAAATTGGGAGCATGCTTACCTTTTTAGTCTCGGGAGGGTAGCTCAGGGGCAACGCACTCGCCATGGAAGCAAGACGACGCGGAGCAACTCGGGTTTGATTCCTGGGTGCGCGTTAAGCGTGCTATAAATATCCAATTACAATTTTTAGCTTGGCTAGTAAATTCTCATTCACCGCCTAGTCTCCCTGGATGGTGGCTTTATGAGGAGTGCTGTGTCCAGTTTATCTGGCTATAGGGTAACCTTTTACTGGCTTTTGATGTATTTTATCAACCATCCTAAACTTTCACTGGAATGCCTTCATCTCACATATTTTAAATGTAACTCTTTCAGGTTCTGGGAGCTTGTTGTGAAAACGTGATTGGCTACATGCCCATTCCAGTTGGTGTTGCCGGGCCACTCCTCCTCGATAGCAAAGAGTTTCAAGTACCTATGGCAACAACGGAAGGATGTTTGGTGGCAAGCACAAATCGTGGCTGCAGAGCAATAGCTGTAAGTGAATTGTAAAATGTTCTTTATATTTACAAAAATTACATACCATTAACCTGTAATATTTTTTTGGTGGCTACCGTTTTGCAGCAGTGGCTGTCTGTTATTGATAGTTTTGCCATTCTTAAATTATCTTTCTCCATTCCCCATGCGACACCAATGATTTCAGGTTCTCCCAATACCCCCCTCCTCACCTCCAGTTCATTTTGCTAAGATCAGGCATGCAGTCACACTGTACATTTTTTCCAATCCGTTTCTCCGATTTCCGACTTAATACATGATTTTCTTTGGCTCTCCTAAATGGAACAGAACGGAATTGTATAGTCACATGATATGAATAATCCTTTACTGCAGGTGGGCCCAAAGGATGTCCGGAGCATGTGAGAGACTTCCAAAAGGGAGTATGGGGACTGCTTTTAATTTAAAAAATATAAGCAGATATGGCATCTGAAGTGGGTGGGGGGCAGCAACAATATTTGTACTGGGGTGGGGGGTTGTTCATAAAAGGTTTGAATACCACTGCTCTACTGTCGGTGAGGATACACTTTTACTATCATCGCAATGTTGTAGTCTACCTCTGTTTATGTTCTGCCCAGTTGCAATTTTTCCCCACATGGCATCTGACACTTGGTCTCGTCATTTATGTTGTTTTCATCTGTTAGTCTTTGTAGGCTCGCATTTTGGGACACTTCATTAGTATCTCGCATAGGGAAGAGAGTACTTTAATGGATGCTGCCTGAGACCGCTGTGTCACATCAGATCTAAGGAATTTGATTAAAAAAAAGCATTGCGCTCAAGAGCAGCGGGCCCGAACAGCCTTTCAAACTCCAACTTAAAGGACGATGCAGAGGGACTTGGACCACAGTGTTGCATCTGCTCTTTGAGAACTGTATTGAGACGAGACAGTGCCCTGCGAGTTGGAAGTCTGCGGTAGTAGTGCCAATTGGCAATAGGGGCGATCGAACTAATCCTAATAACTTCCTAATAACTATCGTCCGATCGCCCTTCTTGACGCAGACAATAAAATATTCGCAGTAGCAGTCTTGTGAGAATTGGAAAACTGGGCAAATAAGACTATGCTTCACAAAGCACACATTGGCGTTAGGCGCGGCTTGTCGACAACCTTGAATGGATTGATGGTAAATGCGCTTAGGGATAATGCATGGCGGGGCTGGTAGTTCCCCGTTAGATGTGGCACTGATCGACTTCACTAAAGCTTTTGATACCGTGAATAGGACGAGACTGGGGAAAGCTGAAGAATGGAGCAGTCCACCTGGGCTCCTGGCTAAATTGTTATATTTACATAAAGGTTTGAAAATCTTAGTCCAAATAGACGGCCAAGGGCATCTGACCAAGCCCACACCCACTGAAAGAGGAGTAAGGCAGGGATGCATATTTGCTCCCTGCCTCTTTAATTTGTATTTCGCAGATCTAAAAATAACACCAGAGCGCTCAGGGGAGCTCTAGGATTGGTAAGCAGAAGGTGAGCTGGTTGGCCTATGCCGCACCCCACTTATGGATTTCACCCCTCGGGGAATCCAACAATTACTGGATGCCATGAGTAAATATGCGTCGACAAATGAGTTAGAAGTTATTCTGGGTAAAACTAATATAGTGAAGATTGGCACCCGGACAAAAGACAGTCTGGTAGATGGACGATTGAGTCAAAGTCCGTTTTGGAAACCAAATATTTGTTTCAGATTAACAGCACATAAAAAAACCTTGCTTTAATAAAAGAGAAGTTGTGAGCTAAAATCGACCAACTAGCTACGCAAATCAACAACACCAAAATACATTTTTTTTTAAAATTCTGACACCCATGATTAAATACTACAAAGGGTGAAGTGAAGTCATTCCCACTCTTGTATGATATGCACATTGAATCCCCAAGTGTGGCAACTGGGTTGGGATGATCTAGAAGTAAGGCTTTGGAAGAAGGCCCTGATGCACCCCCACCCCATCAATCCTGATAGCCTCACTTTGTTACGAACTGGGATTGAAATCATGGGGGTGTGTCTGGAGTAGAAACTGCTGCAGTTATATAGGCTAGTTTAATGGCCCCAAGAAAATACACTGTATTCAGACCTTTGTCAAGAAGAATGTAAAGGTGAGAATGTTTTCATGAAAAAACTGATGGCGAAGGTATCGTCCATCCTGCAGCGCCTCCTGGGGACTGAGGATGAGCTGAAAACGAATCCGAAGGGGTGTAAACGAACGCTTAATGAAATGGACTGGATAAACACCATAGATGTCATGAGTGGGCTAACACCTCAAAGGAATCCATATATTCAGGACAAATGCCTAGGAGCCCTTCCACAATATCTCCGGCAGTTTCCGGATTGTAGAGGAAGAGATGCTTT
This sequence comes from Ambystoma mexicanum, assembly GCF_040938575.1. NCBI lineage: Eukaryota > Metazoa > Chordata > Amphibia > Caudata > Ambystomatidae > Ambystoma > Ambystoma mexicanum. The sequence continues at coordinate 617,586,295 of NC_090935.1, read as the reverse complement.
GCTAAGATTCTGATTAAACGTACTACCCACCAGAGAAATACTGTCGGCGAAATGATGAGTTTTGTCCACTGTGTAAACTGGCAATACGACAATCCCTGTTTCACATTCTGATGGAATGTGAAGTTACAAAGACTTAAGAATTCAGTCATTCTCTCGATTTGTTGATAAGCCGAGATGGGTGCAAACTAGATGTTTTTGACATCGCCTGTCCTCTGGGCACGAATCCATTCTATCAATCAAACTTGTGAAAGTACTCAAGCGGCTTGAATTGGATGACAACATGCCCAGGGATTGGTGTGTTGATTTGCAAATGTTGTTCTCCGTGTTGGTTATTAATGAATATGATTTTACGAGTTGTGAATAATTTGTTTTGTATTGTGTGATAAGTCAAATAGATGACAGTTACACAATAATAAAAATACGTGTTCACATCTTTACCAAAGCAGCAATGTTTTACTTTGCTGCTGCCCAAGTTTTGGCAATATCCAATTAAAATGTCCAAAGAATGCAGTTTTTGAGTCCAGGGAACACTTGTTTGGGAAGCACTAACTGTGTATTAAACAATGTTGTAAAGTCAACAGGAAAGCAATGCGGTTATGGTGAAGCATAGTTGCCAATATCTTAATTTGGCACAAGTCACTGTTGAGAAAACCGCATCCAATCGGTACAAGCTAATGGGCCAAAGACAAAAGCAATCCTTAAGGTGATCAGAAAGAGGAGCTGTCTAATGTTTTGTCAGCACAATCTCGAAACGACAAAGTTGATGCAGTGAGGGCAACCCAACGGGGCTGGACAAAAAATGTAGTCTTGGAGACAAAGATGCAAGCAGAATTACCAGTGGTTCAAAGGAGGCAAGCCTGTGATTCCTCCAAGTCCAAGGAGGTGAGGCAAGGGGGAAGAATGTGGGTTAGAAAAGGAAGGGTAAGGGGGTCGTGGGGTGGGGGGAATAGATCTCTCCTTATAATGGAGAAATGTGAATGCTAGGCGACATTAATGACTATAGTAGCTATGAGGAAGTTCTCCAGCATGGGGTCTGGCATGGATTCACATGTTCGTGAATATTCCCCGTCGTCCGGCTGGGAATCCTCGGTAAAGAAAAAATCAGTTTTGTTTAATTTCTGAACTGTCTTTCTCCTAACAACCAATCACTGAGCTCTGGGTCATACTGCCCCCAGCCAATAACTGCCCTCTACCTAAGCCCCCTCCTCTGGCAGCCATCTTCTGATTTTTACTGCACATTCAAGTCTTGGGAGTCCTCGTATTTAGCGCTTGAACTTTTACTTCGTTTTTGCACCTTTTGGAAGAGTTTTACTCCATTATTCGGTCAATCGAGCCTTGTGTTAAATCGATCACCCTTCCGATTAACAGGGACACATTTTTCGGTTTCTTCAGTGCCAAGGGCGAATTTAATCGAGTTTCTTCGTGGAGGCTTCCATGAGATTCTTCAGGCCTACGCCGCATGAACCATGTTGGAGGAGAAGGAGGATTCAGATCCTCTGTTCAGGATTTGCTCCAGCTGCGGCTCGCAGAATGTCTTCTCGGACGATAAGCATTCCGAGTGTCTTTACTGCCTGTACCCCATGCACAAGGAGGATCATCGTGCGTTTTGCCAGGCGATGGCCCCTCGCATTATGGATTGGCACAGATGGCTGAACGAGTGGCTACAGGCCAAGGCCCCTGCTCTGGGTGGGTCCCAGCAGCATGCCTCTCCCAGCTCCAAGATGTCTGAGTAGGCTTTTAAAACCTTTGATGGCACTCCTCCCGCAGTTGCCCAACAAAAGGCTAAGTACCGCAAGTCCACTGCCTCCGCGAGCGCCATTGCGACAGGCTCCTCGGTGGCCAGGGCACGATCAACGTCTCCTGCCTCCGTCACCAGTGAACGCTCTGTATCATCGGCCAAGAGGAAGTCTGATCACCTGGACAAATTTAAGGAGAAGCCTGCTGTAGAAGGCCATGGGGGAGCGGGGCTCGGACCCTCCTCCTAAGGAGAAGGCCAAGCAGGACAAGGCTCTGGCCCTGACGGTGAAGGCCCAGGTGCACCCAGCTAAGGCCCAGCCGGCCATCGAGGGGGTAGCAGCGTCACTTGCGAAGGCTGCAGAGTCTGCTTCGCAGGGCACAACCCCGAAAACGAGGGTGTCTCTTCCTCCCAGGAGGGAGGCTGTGTTGCGGCCCATACAGAAAACCCCCGAGAAGATGCCGGTCATCTCCCAGGAGTTTCAACAGAAGTGTCCCTGAAACCCACCAGTGGCCCAGCAGGAAAACCACGTCCCTCAACTGCTGCTGGAGGTGCAGGCCATGTTAAGAAACAGCGCGATATAGCTCGTCCCAAAGAGGCTCCGGAGTGTACTCAAGGTACTTCCTCGTGAAAAAGAAGACTTAAGGCTGGAGGCCCATACTCCATCTGTCGACTAAACAAATACATCAAATCGCAGAAATTACGGATAGTCCCGCTTCAGCATGTTCTTGGACAGCTGGAAGGAGGGGGACTTCCTGTCATCGCTGGACTTGGAGGATGCATATTTTCACATCCCCGTTCACAAGGGTCACTGCAAGTTTCTACGCTTCGTGGTTCAAGAGAAGCACTACCAATTCAAGACCCTTCCCTTCGGATAGAAGTCGGCACCAGGGGTGTTCACCAAGTGCCTGGTGCTAGTAGCCGCACCGCTGCGACTGCGGGTGATCCGCATCTACCCTTATCTGGACGACTGGCTCATCCGAGCCAGCTCGAAGGACATTGCCGTCAACCACACGGCAAAGGACCGTTCATCTACTGACGGATCTGGGGTTCTCGGTGAACTATGCAAAGTCCTGCTTGACTCAATCGCAGGGCGCGCTGTTTCTGGGATCCCCACTCAACACAGTGTCGTGCCTGGCGTCTCCGTCGGAGGAGAGGATAGCGGCTATCTTGGGCAAGGTACCATGGTTGTTGGCCCTGAAGGTCGCCACGGTGAGTTCCATCAAGTCGCTGCTCGGCATGATGCGGTCATGCATCTACCTCATCTGTCTATGCAGGCTACGGATGCATCCACTGCAGGAGTTTATCGACGCCCACTGGATACAAGTGTCGGGAAGCTTCCAGGAAAAGATTGCACTCGACAAGGGCTTCCGTCGAGCGATACAGTGGTGGGGAGTGCAAGCACATCTGTCTGAGGCATGGATTTCCATACCCCCCACATCAGGAGACAGTCATGACAGACACTTCCCTGGAGGGATGGGGAGCTCACACCATTCACGCAAGTGGCCTGTGGCTGCCGGAGGTGAGAGGCTATGTTTTGGGGCCTCTGGTCTTTCCTTCTGTCCCTCAAGGGCAAGGTGGTGCGGGTCTTCACGGACAACACCACCACAATGTTTTACATCGGGAAGCATGGGGGTGCACCAGATCCTCGGTGCTCTACATGGAAGCGCAGGACCTATGGCACTGGACCATTGCCCAAGGGATGTTCCTCATCCTGTTTCATCTGGCAGGAGTGAAGCACACTGTCGCCGACTCTCTCAGCAGGGAGCTGCGCTCTTGCCACGAGTGGAAACTTCGGCAGGACCAAGTGAATCACCTGTTCCGCAGATGGGGCAATCGGGGCAATCCCCAGATCTATCTATTTGCGACAGCGACGAACGCCAAGTGCCGGTGGTTCGCCAGCAGGTTTCCCCAGCCGGGGAGTGTTAGGCAGAATCCTGTGCAGGTCCCTTAGGGAGCACTACAGAAGATTAAGACTACAGTTATGAGCAATAAATCCCCTTTGGTATCCGTCTGTACCACAAAGATTTAGTTGGTAGCTGTGGCTAAGCAGTCAGACTTAACTCAAGAGGGAGAAGAGCAGTATTCAGGGTTTACACAATAGGGCTACAGTGCCATGGTACAAGGAAACACTGACCAAAGCTTTGTATCAAAAAGAATATATATATTTATTTTACACACTTCTATTTCAACACATTAATCACAGTTAATAAAGCAAGTTAAAATCAGTCAAGAAAAGTATACACAATTTCCTAGTTAAATTGTAGACCGGTTTGAGCCAGAGTGAAAACTGAGCAAAACGGCACAGTGAAAACCAAGCACAAATGGTACTCCAGCAATTTCTTACAAGGGAGGGAACATACAAGTTCTACAGGAATATCTTCTTACACACCCTAGCAACACTTCCCAAAAGTTTGTGAACAAGTTTAGGCAAGGCAGTACTTTAGCAAAATGGCACTTCACAAGTTGAAAAAGTGGGAAGGAAAAGGTGGTTCTAAGGAGTAGGTGCACCAACACAGTTCTAGTTGAGGAGCAATCTAGAGAAGGCAGTTCTAACAAATTTAGCCAGAGTCAATAGGCCTGTGCCAATCAATGGTACAGGGCCAAGGGCCCAGGAGCAAAATGTTCTTGTAGCTGCAGTCAAGTCTTTGGTTAACGATTCGAAAAGGTGGATGCAGAAGGTGAAAGTCAATGTTTAGAAGATGCGGGCGGCCAACCCAACGAGTAGGTAAAGTATTTAAAAGACCTTTAGCACTACCACGCGAAAAGGGCGGCCTGGCGGTACAATGTACCTTAATATGAAGAAGTGGCTCCGGCGGTGGCGGTTGTTCCTGCAGTTCGGGGGATCCAGCAGAGGAAGAGAGGCTCTCGTCGTGGAGGAAGGTTCGAGTTCCTACACTACCCAGGGAGGAAACCAGCCGCGGTGCTGCCCGACGAATAAAAGGTACGGTCCTTTAAATCGCGGTCCGGGTGGACGGGTATCTGGCTATCCGTTCTCCGAGTACAGGGTACTGGCGATTCGACCAGGGCAGGTCCAGGAAGCTAATTGGCAAACTGGTTGGCCCCACCAGTCAAGGGAAGAAGGCTCTTTCAGATGAAGATCTTCCCTCGTCGTGTGGAGAAAAGTGGTGAGACGCTGCAACAGGGCTTCACCGGTGGTTCCGTCGCTGCAGATGTCTTTGGCTTCTCTCCTCTTCGGCTTCTTAGTTCCATTGGCGACGTCTTGCTCTTCCAGTCCTCGGGACCCTGCTTTTATGCAAAAAGATCCCCATTCATACAGCCTAGCTGTCACTCACACAGTGGAGTAGACATCTTGGCGGGAGACCCTCCAGCCTATCAGGACAGAGTGCGACATGGGTTGCTGAGGCAACCTTGTCCAGGGGTCCTACTCCCCCTCTCCCCCCCCCCCCCTCCACACACTGGATCCACTCCAGACTCAGTGGCGCCGAAAGGAGGACTTCTTGGCAGAAGCCCGCCAGAAGGACGAACAAAGGATCCCCGACCTGGGTTAGGAGTTTAGAGAAAGACACGAGAAAGAATTTATATTAAAGTTCTGGTAAATAAAACCTACTGGAGTAAAGTTAAGATTAAAATAAACCGGCGGTAATGTGGTAGCCTCGAACAATGGGAAAACCCCATAGGGAAATATTTGCGGTCGAATATTTATGGTAGTAATCACTGCCACCAGCCAGAAACTTTTGAGAGAGGGACTGCACGGTCCCTCTCAAAAATGAACACCAGGGAAAAACTATTAACCCTTTCCAGTTCCTCCATAGTAAGATGGGTCGTACTGGTTTAGTTAATAAAAATTGACTAGTAAAGTCAATTGGGACTTTACATGCCCTGGGAGACAGTATTCAGTCCCAGAGTATGGAGTCTATGGTTGGGGGTCGCTACAACACCCCTGTGTCACTGAACTGATGGTGCTGTGTAATACGTGGATAAAGAGGGTTCCTATGGGGGTGAGAAAAACCCCATAGACATTAAACACAAAAATAGCCTAGAACGCACACAGCAAAAATGCCTAAGAGTGGGAAAAAGAGTCTCACTCTTAGCAGGAGAAAAAAAAAACCCTTCAAATCCAGCAAAGCTGCTGGAGGACTCTATAGGTAAGGGAAATTAGCCATAAGATAAGAATTCTCCCTAACACTCAGCATGGGGGGGCGCATTCTCATTCCCCTGGGACGGCCTGTTTTATGCGTTCCCGCCATTGCCGTTGCTTCTTCAACTAGTCAATCAACTCAGACGGTCCTGGTGCAGGATGATCCTCCTCCCACCGGTGTGGCCGAGGCAGATCTGGTACCCAGACCTTTTCGACATGTCAGCGTCCCCTCCAGTCATGCTTCCGTGGGATCTTCTCGCCAGGGAAGGAGGCGCAATTCTGTACCACGACCCAGGATCTCTGAACCTGAAGGCCTGGCTCATGCAGCATTAGATTTCGTGAGGGGGGGTACAATCTTTTTGCGGACTGCAAGGAGGTACTTTCCCAGGCCAGAGCACCATCTACTCTTAAATGCTACGCACATAAATGGAAGAGGTTCGCCGTTTGGTGCCATACCATATTTGCTGTCATTGGCCAAAGCAGGAGTGTCCCATGCCTCCATCAAAGTTCATCTGGCGGCCATCTCCTGCGACACCAGATATCCAGGACGGTCGTCGTTATGGTCACTAAGGAGTTTGTCAAAGGACTGTCTGGCGTGGGAACTTAATGTGGAGCTTACTAGGCTCGTGGGCCCTCCATTTGAACCTATGCAGACAGTTCCTTTGAAGTTCTTGTCGTGGAAGACGGCGTTTGTCGTGGCCATCACCTCTGCATGACAAGTGGGTGAGATTCAGGCCTTGTCCTGTAAGCTACCTTATTTGACTTTTCACAACACAAGGGTGGTGCTGAGGACGCACCCCTCCTTCATGCCCCAGGTGCTGTTGCATCTAAACAAGCCCTTGGTGTTGCCTGTATTTTTCTCTAACCTATTCATCGCCGGCTGAGAGGACTTTGCACTTGCTGGATGTGGTTAGAGTGCTGAAGTTCTATGTGGAACACACAGAGTTTCCGGAAGATGTCGCAACTTTTTGTGAACGTTGGTCATGTGAACCATGTGAAGGTCCTCTCCAAGGCTTCCCTTTCCAGGTAGCTCTCCGACTGCATCACCCATTGTCACCAGTTGGCAAATCAACCGTTGCTTGGCTGTCCGAGAGCCCATTAGACCAGAGCGATCGCTGCAATTACAGCGTTCCTGTCTGGGGTGCCCCTGCTGGACGTATGCAGGGCTGCTACGTGGAGTTCTATGCACACCTTCACGAGATTCTACTGCGTCGACTGGGATTCCAGGGTGGAGTACATGGTCGGCCAAGCAGTGATGCGCAACCTGTTCGCTTGAAGGTGAGCCTGATGAGGAGGTAAGAGATGCTTATGTTTAGCCTTGCCACCTCCCGTGGTTGCATGTGTGTAATGCTATGTACTCTTTATTCATGAGCATGTGAATCCATGCCAGACCCCATGCTGGAGAAGGAACAAGTTACCTGTAACTCCAGCATGGATTCACATGCAAACTCTCCCGCCTACCCCTCTGTGGCTCTTCTCTTGGTTCTACTGCCACTTATGTGCTACCAAATCTGAAGCTGGCTGCCAGAGATGGGGCTTAGGTAGAAGGCAGCCATTGGCTGGGTGCAGTATGACCCAGAGCTTAGTGATTGGCTGTTAGGAGAAAGACAGTTCAGAAATGGAACAGATTATTTTTTTTTCCTTTTTTTTTTTTTTTCTTTGCCGGGGCATCCCAGCCTGACGACAGGGATTCATGAGCATATGAATCCATGCCAGCCTCATGCTGGAGAACAGTTAAAGGTAAGTAACTTGTTCCTTACGGTCATTGAATGTATTACGAAGTCAATGCGGGCAAAGGACATCCCACCACTACACTTAGTAATTCCTCCCTTTACTTCTTCCTTCACCTTCTCTCTCGCCAGTGACCTGGGGGTTACCAAACTTCCTTCGGTTCCCTCGTTGATACTACTTGTGTGCATCTCTCTCTCACTCCAGCTTTCTGGGTGTCTTTTTCAGTCTCCCCAGCCTTCTTGGTGCTTTGTTCTTCCCACGTTCCTGCTGTTCTTCACCTCCTCCTCCTTAATCAACTGCTCTTCTCCTTTGTCACTTCCATCTCCTCTCCCCTCCCAGTAAACCCTCCAATCTCCTCTCCTCCAGCAAACTCCTTCTCCAAGCCCCCCTCTCTTTCCCCCTCTCTTTCCCCACAGAACCCTTTTTAGCTGATGTCCCAAACTGACAATCTGTAGTACTGAAAAGAAATCGTTTTTATGAAGTGTTGGGCATTTCTTTTTTAATTTAGCAATTGTAGAGTGGATAGCTCGTATAGCATTACACATTGTTATAGGAGTTATTGGCAGTTTACTATTTTGCCTAACTGTGCAGGACACTTTTTTAGCTTGGTGGAGGAGCACAGAGCCAGATTCTAAGTGACGGGATGACAAGAGGGCCTGTTGTGAGATTACCAACTGCCCTTCAAGCTGCAGAGGTAAAGGCCTGGCTTGAAAGTCTTGAAGGCTTTAAGGTTATCAAAGAAGAATTTGATGGCACTAGCAGGTTAGTGGATAAAATGTTTGTGATTAAAACGGAGGCCGATCATTTTTAAAACTTGTATATTGAAAAAATAATAATAATCTTGCCATTTTGTGTATTGGGCATTTTTGCATCCCTCCTTTCTTCAAACCCCTAATGTTTATCGTCTAGGATCAATGGCAGATCTGTAATGGTTGGTGTAATGTATAATCTAGATAAGCCAGTTAGTGAGAGGATTATGGGAACATGCATTTTCATTCGTAGTGCTGTAGGATATATATCCTTGTAAATTGGTTGCAATAAAACCTAGCAGCACTACAAAACAACATCTGTAGTAGGAGTGCCAATTTTGAGTGTTTCTTAAGACTAATGATATGACTAGGCTTGATTTCGACTTTAAATTGACCAGATGTACATGAAAACACTTTGCTTATAGCTTGGAATACTTGGATCCAGGTTTGCTGTCAAGTTGACCAAGGACCATTTCATGTAGCGTTTTGCAGCATTGTAACACCGGGGTGGTTGCCATTTTTCTTTGGCTGCCGCAACACAGTTCTCCAGCATGGGGTCTGGTATGGATTCACATGCTCTTTCCCCATCGTCAGGCTGGGAATCCTCGGTAAAGAAAAAATCAGTTTCAGTTTCGACAGGTCTCTGGGTCATACTGCCCCCAGCCAATGACTGCAGTCTACCTAAGCCCCTCCTCTGGCAGCCATCTTCAGATTTTTACCGCACATTGAAGTGTTGGGAGTCCTCGTGCTTTAGCTCTCGAGCTTTTACTGCGGTTTGCATTTTTTCGAAGTTACTCTTATATTTTCGGTCCATCGTGCCTCAAGCTCCATCGACTCTACTTCTGATCAACGGGGACTTGTTTTCGAAATTTTCTACGCCCCTCAAGGGCACTTTTTCGTCGTGTTTTCCACTTCTCGAGGGATTCCAAAAGATTTGTGGCATACCCCGCGTGCGCATGGCCCAGGACAAGGGACGCATGATGCCTGTTGGATCCAAGCTGTTCATGAGCTGCCCTAGATGTGGACTTCAGAACGTCTTTGAGGATGAGCACTCTCGGGGCCTCTACTGCCTTCATGACAACAAATCGCACGTGGAGAAGGACTGTGCGTTTTGTAAGAACATGTCCGAACGGACGATGAGGGATCGTCGTACTCGACTCGCCAACTGGCTGGAGGGAAGCCCAACAGCATAAGAGGAAGAAGTACGAGCGGTCTTCTAAGACCTTTGAGGGCGCTCCGGCGACGGGGGCCCAACAAAAGGCAAAGCATCGCAAGTCTTCGGGCACCGGGAGTGCTGATCGATTGGGCTCCTCGGCTGCCTGGCAGGGCGCATTATCACTGACGCCATTAACCACGAGCCAACGCTCTGGCTCGGAAGAGGAAACCGGAGAACCCGGGTAAGCTTCAGGAGAAATCCCGGTTGATCCTGACGGAGACAACCGAGGGGGAGCGAGGTGGTGATCCACCCCACACCCCAAGGTGAAGGCCTCAGGCGCGCCCAAAGTTGCGAAGGCCCTGATTCACCCTAAGGCCTCAATCAAGGGAGTCGTGGCGGCCCTGGTGATCTCATTGGAGACAACCTCTGGGCCCCTGCCAACGCGGATGGAATCCTCTTTTCAGCCTATCGATAAGACCCCCGTGAAACCCCGGGCGGAGAAAGGGGGGGGGGCGGTAGCCATTACGTACACAGACACCAGCTCTGAAAAGGAGCTTGCTGGCGTCGCAAAGATCCTGGACAAGAAGTTCGAGGAGATCCGGACCTACGGGAAGGATCCCGACGAGGCGGACGAAGAAAGCGACCAGTGCCGACGAGGAACCACAGGCCGTGGAGGGGATGGAGGATCTACTCCCCCAACCGTCACTCCCGTCGCAACTGGTGCCTATATGCCACAAGACAACTCGAGCGATCTTGATGGCTATTCAGGCGTTGTGTACGGAGATAAGGGCAAGGTTGCCCTTCCCCCCAGCGGACGAGCCAGAAGAGCCTGGGCCGTCGGGAAGCCCACCGAAAAAGCTGAGGAAACTCATCCCCCTCCTCCTTTCCAGCCTTCACAGCCTTCACCTCCTTCCCCTCCGAGGGATGAGACGGGAACGGAGACGGCGACTACGGGGACGGATGACAGTGGCGACGACGGAATGGACCTTCCATCACCACCATGAATCCGCTGCTGCGCATCACGGGAGAGGGAGCCCTGTTGAGCCTCGGGCTCTGCACCGCCATCGGACCTGCCTCTCTGCATGGATCATTCCAGTGGGTAAGCCTGCTGCACATACCCGAAGCCACCGTCCCTGTATTGTGCCTACAGCAGATGCTTTTCGCTGCCATAACGCTGCGAACACCATTCCCCCACGAGGAGGACACCTAAAATGGCCACCATCAGTTTTTGTTTACCTCGCTGCTAGGCAACCTCTGCCATCGCCGATAGGCTGCTCACTACAGCTTCCGTGACACGGGATCACCGGAAGGCGTGAGCCGGACGTAGCATTAAGGGCGTACACAAAGGGTGCTGCCTGTCTGCGTCGGACAGCAAGGAGCAGAGCAGCGTAGTCTCTTGTAAGTACTCTTTCGCCCTATACACCAGCGACACTTAAACAACCTGCACTGACCCCTGCTTCACTCTACTATTGTATGGCCGCCCACGCACTGCCCTGTGATCATTAAGTACCCTAACATACATCTTCTGCCACGTTCTGTCCTACCATCAACTGCCCTGTTTCCCTACTCCCAAGGAGGGATTGCAGTGCCCGCACAAACATTTTGCTAAGGAATTGTGTATCGGACGGTATCGCATTGTTTTTTATGCATCTATGAACATCACGTTGGTACCTTGTTATCAATATTAAGTAGTACGCAGCATGTGTGCGATCTTATTATTTAAAGCCCGCTGCGCCTATCTGCATCATTGATATCTTGAATTACTTGCGTATCGGTCCGTAGCTATCAGGTTAATGCTTCTTAGCCCCCACTGTGACTTTCAATTTGATTGACCCTATTATAGTTGCTCCTGTCTATTGGTATACTGCTTTTTAGTTCATACTGTGACATTCAAATCTAGTTGAACCTTGATGCTATAATCGGTTCTGCCTGTTGATACAATGCCTTTTAGATCATTTTGTACATCAAAAACCCAGGTGTTCATCTGCTGCTAGAATCACTTCTGCCAGTTCATGTCGGCACTGCCTGTGTCACGCTCACGCATGCATCTTAGCCCATGTGTACCAATACTTGTTATCTCATTGCCTCATCTGGCCTCATAGCAATGCGACTACTATGCCACACTTTGTTTGCCTTCGCTAAACTATAGGCACCAACCCCCACTCCAAGCCTCCTCCTGACACTTAGTATTGTTAGCTATAGACATGTTGCACTATCTGCCATAGTCACCTATCTAACATCGTGACCTACTCTGATAAGCTAGTCCCTACCTATAGTCTAGTCCCGGCATATCTGCTTCATCACCCGACATAGTTGTCGCTTGACACTGGGGAATTATTTTAACGCCGTGGACATGCTGCCCCTCCCTTCGGTAAGCACTCTCACATTCATCCTAGCCATCACATGGTCCTTAGCTAAGGCACACTGCAACGTCCACCTGCACTCTCTGCAACATCTCCAGTGATCATTCCTTGACAATGCACTACAGCACACATCCTCCACCCAATGCCAATCCCTACCTCAATGAACCAACCTGGCTCAAACACTTCACAACCAAACCCACTCCAAACCAACCGTGCACACTTACACTTAGAAATGCTAGACTTGGATCTAGACTGCTCCACACTCCGCGCGCCCAACGCCAACATACCAACATCACCAGTGCCTCTACTCAGTCCTCACCCAAACCTTCCACGACCGTACATAACGAATTGAAAGGAGCGCTTATCAATGCCAGATCACTTGCCGCTCACGCCCTCGATATCGCCGACCTCATTACCACCCAGAACCTCGACTTCATTGCGATCACAGAAACATGGCTACACGCTGCTTCTGGCCCGCTCTTATCCCTCGCCATCCCCGATGGATACTCTATCCTCAAACGACCGCTTATCCAACCTGTCTAAAGGTGGCGGCGTCGCCTTCATACACAGGGAGAATATCAACATGAGACTGATCCCCAACACTCACTGTTGCTCAGCAGAATTATTATCAGTAAAACTCTCACTCGCCAATAAAGCGACACTTCACCTTATCTACAGACCACCCGGTCCACTCTCCTCCTTCGCAGAAGATATCACATCCATCCTATCCAACAATACTAAACCTAACTCGCAAGTGCTGCTGCTTGGGGACCTGAATCTTGGGCTGTCTGACCCCAAGGATCTCATGGCCACTGAAGTCGCAAGCATTGTGTCAAACCTAGGCTTCCAACAACGTAACCTCGAACCCACACACAACAAAGGCAGAACTCTTGATTGGATCGTAGACTTAAATTGTAATACTACGATAAGCTCCAACTCAGCTTGTGCTTGGTCCGACCACCATGTCATTACCTTCCAAATACCTGCCACCACTCCCAACACCAAACCTCCAATAGCCCTCTCTATCCCCACCAGGAATAAAAAGGACATCACCAGAGACCAGCTACTCCCGCTTATCCTACCCACTCTGAACAACTGTGCCACATACCTATAACGACCCTACGGTACTGGTGGACACTTTCAACCGAACACTGCTCAAAGCTACTGACACTATAGCCCCGCTTAAACTCAGGAAAGCTAAACAACGAGCACACTTGAACTCATGGTTCACGCCTCATTTTAGAGCTCTGCGTAAAGAAAAACGCAAGGCGGAATCACTTTGGAAAAGTCTCCCTTGTGCAAAGATAACCTCTTCATCACCTCCCTTAATTACAAGGATGCCATTATACAGGCAAAAAAAGAAACCTACAACCTGCGCATCTTGCAAGCTGAATCCAACACGAAGGAGCTCTTCAAAATTCTTAAAGAATTAGAATCTCCTTCGCCTATAACCGTTCCTGGTGCAATAGTATCCAAAATGCTCTTCTCTCCAAAATAACCACATTACAAGCTAAAATCAATGCCAAACAAAATTCTCTTCTCTCCAAACCTCTGACACCTAAAACACCCACTACTTTCACCCAGCCCCCTACTTTCACCCAGCCCCCATTTAGCTTCACTCCCCTCACTATCACTGAGGTTGAAAAAATGATCAGCAACCTTAAACCCTCGAACTGCCAAGAGGACTCATGCCCGGCCCCGATCATTAAGGAATCTGCCCACGACCATGCTCCTTTCATTGCCACCTTCATTCATTCTGGAATCGTGCCCAACAACCTTAAGGACGCCTGGGTCATCCCACTGTTGAAAAAGCCGACACTTGACCCATCCATACCAACTAACTTCAGACCTATCACAACGGTCCCGTTCCTCCTAGAAATCTTAGATAGAGCAGCCTAACTCCAGATACAGAAGTATCTGGAGACTAATAACTAACTTGGTACTAGACAATCTGGATTCAGACCTAGGCACGGGACAGAAACAGCCCTACTAGACCTGAAAACGCAAATAGAGGACTTAAAAGATAATGGTAAATTAGCCCTACTACTACTCCTGGACCTATCTGCGGCCTTCGATCTGGTCAATCGCCAAATCTTATGCCAACACCTGAAATCTGCTGCCCACTTTTCTGAAAATGCCACTAACTGAATCAGATCCTTCCTTGACAATAGACTCATGAGTTTTCTCACCCACGGACTCCGCTGACCCATCACCAATTCACTTGTGGAGTTCCCCAAGGATCGTGCGTATCGCCTACGCTCTACAATGTTTTCACCAAGCCTTTGTTCGATGTGCTTGACAATCTGGGTGTCACTTACACCAACTACGCGGATGACACCCAGATACTCATCCCCATCACTGGTGACTACATCGCAGACGCCAAAGCCCTCAACGACGTTTACCAAGTCGTCCAAGCATGGATGGCTCATCATGAACTTTGTCTCAATGATGACAAGACAGAGCTCCTCATCCTTGGTACCCAACAAACACTTAGTAAGCTTGACCCATCCTTCAGCACTTTCAACATTGATGGTAATGCCATCAAAGTAGCTAAAGGGACCAAAACCTTGGGTATCTACTTGGATTCCACACTGTCCCTTTACCGACGAACCAACGCAGTCGCCGCTGCATCGGCCTACACTTGTAAGTTGATTACAGCCTGCCGCCCGAACTGCATTACTCTCGCCAAGACGCTGGTTACGTCTAAACTTGATTACTGCAACGCACTTTATCAAGGTACTAACCAACGTAACCTCCACAAACTTCAGATCGTCCAAAACAATGCGATCAGAGCAGCACTCGCCATTCCCAGATCGGCACACATCTCGGACACCAGGAAGAGCTTACACTGGCTCTCTGTCGCCCAAAGAATTTCGCTCAAATCTCTGACTCTCACTCACAAATGTGTTAACAACCAGGCCCCTACCTACTTAACTTCCCGCTTCTCTCAATACATCCCCTCACGGACACTAAGATCTGCCCAAACACAATCACTTACTATACCGAAATACAATCTGCAGACGGCCGGCGGCGTCCGCTTCCCAGTCCTCGCATCCAAACTTTGGAACACCATGCCACTATCCATCAGAACCATTTTGCCCGCCACGCTCTTCAAACATAAAGCCAAGCTATGGCTATCCTCTAGATCTCATTCACTACCAGCCTAAGCCACCTGCTCCACTGCTCATGCACTACCGGCACTTTTGCTTGTGAATTTATTGTTTGCCTGTACCTGTTGCCATGCCACTTTGTACCTTTTTGCCTTAAGATATGCACCTGCAAATATAACCTTTGCCTGCCTGTAACTGTACTAATGCAATTTTTCTGTACCTTTGTTCATAAGAAATGCGCCTGGTTGCCCTCGGGCCTAGTGCGCTATATAAATAAATAAAATACAAAATACAAATACACCCGCTCGGGCTTCCCCCTCCCGACGAAATTGGCTCCTTCCACACCATGATCGCCAGAGCATCTGAGCTCTTCCAGCTCTGCCCCGAAGAACAGAAGGAAGGTTTCCTCTACCAACGGCGGGAGGCCAAGAGGAAGACTGCCATGTCAGTCCCATTACTGGACGACATCTGGGACGAAGGACTGGTTCTCCTAAAGAACCCGTCCACGGCTCCGGCTAAGAGACCGGTATGAGAAGAAATACTGGGTCCCGGTTTCCGCCCCCCTGTGCCTCAGGGTGCAGCCATCCCCGGATTCAGTGGTCTCCGCGGCGGCTTCAACTTCCTCTCCGGACGCCGAGGGAAAGAAACTAGATGCCATGGGATGACGGGTCATTTCGTCGCCGGCGACGACTATTAAAGCGGCCAACGTGCTCGCGATTGTGGCTCGCTACGACAGGGAGCGTTAGTTTAAGATCGCTCCCCTGCTGGCCTTCCTCCTGGACGACAAGAGGGCTGAGGCCCTGGAAATCGTACAGGAAGGAGAGGTGGCGTCGGACTACGCCATTACGGTGGCCACGGACATCGCCGACACCGGCTTTCGTCAGATTGGCAACAGCGTTTGCCTTCGCGGCGCAGTTGGCTCAAGGCCCCCAACTTCCGCCAGGACGTGCAGACCAGGGTTCTGGACATGCCCTTCGACGGGAACAACCTGTTCGGGAAGACAGTGGACGAGTCACTGCAGGCCATCAAGGCGGACACTGAGACGGCTCGGGCCTTGGGGGTTCTTCAACGACGACGGCCGTCCTTTTGGAACTCTGGAGGCAAGCAAGGGACCTCCAAAGGATTCGGCAGCGGTTCCTCGTCGTACCGCCAAGCAGCCCACGCCTCGTTTCAGGAGGCCTACAGAGGACACGGCAAGGCAGGAGGATCCCGACGCCGGCAAGGCCGGGACGAAGCAGGATTGAACCAGCCGTAGCTTCGGGCCCCATCCTGAGCACTCTGGTGGGAGGCCAGCTGGCGAAATTAGTCAGCGTGTGGTAGTCCACCTCCACCGACCGTTGGGTGCTGGATGCCCTGGTCCGCGGGCACACTCTGGAATTTCTAAAGAAGTGTCCCCGTATTTCACCCGTGGCCAGGAAGGAAAACCACATCCCTAAACTGCTGCTGGAGGTACGAGCGATGCTAAAGGGAGCCATCGAGCTCGTCCAAAGAGGCTTCGGGGCGCCGTAGTGTACTCTCACTACTTCCTCTTCCGGAAGAAGACCGGCGTTTGTGACCCATCCTGGACCTTCGTCGTCTAAACAAATACATCAAGTCCCAGCAGTTCCGGATGGTCACCCACCACCAGCATGTGCTGGGACAGCTGGAAGAGGGCAACTTCCTATTGTCGCTGGACCTGGAGGATGCCTACTTTCACATCCCCATTCTAAAAGGACATTGAAAATTCCTGCGATTTGTGGTCCAAGGGCGACACTATAAGTTCAAGGCCCTTACCTTCGGATTGAAGTCGGCTCCCAGGGTGTTCACAAAGTGCCTTGCACCAGTCCAACTTGGTACTGTTGCAATTCGCCCTGTTCCTGGGAGCCAGGCTCGAAGCAGTGGTGCGATTGACTTCTTCGTCGGAGGAAAGGACGAAGGCCATCCTGGGCAAGGTACAAAGGCTGTCGACCATGGACGAGGCTAGGGTGAGGTCCATCAAGTCCCTGCTCGGCATGATGTCCTCATGCATCTACCTCGTGCGCCTGTGCAGACTGCGAATGCGACCACTACAGGAGTTGGATGCAAGCGGCGGGCAGCTTCAAAGACAGAATCTCACTCAACAAGACTTTCCGCCAAGCGATTCCGGTGGTGGGGCACCCGTGCACATCTGGCGGCGGGCATGGACACATCAGGAAACTGTGACGACGGACGCCTCCCTGGAGGGATGGGGAGCGCACAACGGGGATCTCCACGCAAGAGGCCTTTTGCTCCCAGAGGAGAGGTCACTACACGTCAACGTCCTAGAGCTCCGAGCCGTGTTCTGGGACCTCAGGTCGTTCCTTCCGTCCCTCAGGGGCAAGGTGGCAAGGGTCTTCACCGACCGGAAGCAGGGAGGCATCAGATCCCCAGCCCTATCCAAGGAAGCCCAGGATCTGTGGCACTGGGCCGTCGTCCAAGGGATGTTTCTGGTACCCTTCCATCTGGCAGGAATAAAGAACACCATCGCCGACTCACTCAGCAGGGAGCTGCGCTTGTGCCCCGAGTGAGGGCTGCAGCAGGATCAAGTGGATCTCCTATTCCGGCGATGGGGCAATCCCCAGATCGACCTGTTCAAGTGCCGGAGGTTCGGCAGCAGGTTTCCCCAGCCGGGGAGCATGGGCGATGCCTTCTCATTCCCCTGAGACGGCCTGTTCCTGTATGCGTTCCCGCCGTTGCGAATCAGTCAACTCAGACGGTCCCTGTGCAGGATGATACTTGTCGCACTGGCGTGGCCGAGGCAGATCTGGTTCCTGGCCTTTCTGGACATGTCAGCGTCCACCCCAGTCAAACTGCCGACGGATGAGGATCTTCTCGCCAGGGAAGGAGGTGCCATCCTCCACCACGACCCGGGGTCGCTGAACTTGCAGGCCTGGCTCCTGCAGCACTAGAGTTCGGAGGGTACGATATCCCGGCAGACTGCAAGGAGGTGCTTGCAAAGGCCAGGGCGTCCTCGACTCTCAAGTGCTATGGGCACAAATGGAAGAGGTTCTCTGTCTGGTGCCGTGCACAGAAGATTAACCCTCTGCGGATTACGGCCCCTCAAGTGCTGCCGTACTTGCTATCGCTGGCCAAGGCGGGGCTGGCGCATGCCTCCATCAAGATCAATCTGGCGGCTATCTCCCGCTACACCAGAACTCCGGGGCGCTTGTCGCTGTGGTTCTATCACCTGGTGAAGGAGTTCATGAAAGGACTATTCCGATCGTTCCCGTCGGTGAAGGCTCTGGCTCCGGCGAGGGAGCTCAACGTGGTGCTGACCAGGCTCATGGGGCCGGCATTTGAGCCTCTGCATTCAGCACCGTTGAAGTTCCTGTCATGGAAGACAGCGTTTCTTGTGGCCATCACCTCCGCACAACGAGTGGGAGAGATCCAGGCCCTCTCCTGTAAACCTCCATACCTGACTTTTCACGAGATGAGGGTGGTGCTGAGGACGCACCCCTCCTTCATGCCCAAGGTGCCGTCGGACTTCCATCTCACCGAGCCCTTGGTGTTACCTAGTTTTTTTTTTTTTTTTTTTTTCCCCCGTTTCCTTCGTCGCCGGCTGAGAGGACTTTGCACTCGCTGGATGTAGCGAGAGCACTGCTGAAGTTCTACGTGGACCGCAATAAGAACCTTCGGAAGACATCACAACTGTTTGTGAACTTTGGACCTGTGAACCAAGGGTCTTTTTTGTTTTTTGGGGGTGTGGGGGAGCAAGTTCTCCTGAAGTCCCCAGCCATTACGCCCCTTTTATGTATTGAATTGGGTCGCCCCTAACGTCCTAGATTGATGGTGTTACTGTAATGTGGTTTTAGGGAATAGGTTGGCAGTGGCTGTCCTTTCGTTTTGGCTTCACCGAGGGTGCAAGCCATTTTACTGCATTGGTAGCCCAATGCTCCTTTTCGGTAGCCATTGTTGAAAATAAAATGCCCCAGGCCATATTCCTTACAAGGGCTTCCTTTTGTCTAGTTGACTACGAGGAAGCCACAGAAAGGCTTTGAGCCATCATGGCAGCCTCCTTTAATGGTCCTAACTGGTGTAGGCTAGTAGAGGTCCCTGGACTAGCTCTCACCTCCTGTATGGGTGGCTTTGGCTGAGTAGCCAAATGCCAACTAGGATAGTTCGTCACCTGAGCCTCTGCCCTCAAACCCTTTTTGTAATTGGTTGCTTTTGGCCCAGCCTCTTTTACAGGGTAATTTGGGTTCTGTCCTGTGGCCAAACTAAACTAGCTCTTACTGCTGTGTTTGTGGCACCTAGAGGTGGCAGGTCTGCTGACCCGCGGATTCCCACCATTTTGACTTCTTAAAAGCCTACAATTGGCAATACAAGGCAAGTGCAGTGGCTTAGCCTAATCCCGGTTATTGTTTTTTGCTGCCAGAAGTCCAGTCCACATTTCTTGGAGACTTCAGGTGACTCGCCATATCTGCTGGTTTCAGTCCTTCACTTTGGGGCCGTTTCTACGCTTTGTTACCTAGGAAGAGTGATTGTTCACAATTCACTCCTGGATGTTCTCCTTGTCTGTGGTAGTGATTCCTGTGAGGTGAGTCCTAACCGCCTTCCCTATGATCTGCTTGGTATTGGGTAAACTACCTTTTGGTATAGGTCTGTACTACACAAGTTGGTAGTGTGAATGAGCAGCCAGGCCTGATCTCAAGAGGGGTAAATGTGGGCTGTAGAGCTCTGCAGATTAGGGCAGTCAATACATGTAACACTTACACTCTCGGTTTCAGTCATGTATTTATATACACATCAAGTTTTATTTAAGTGTTCTTTAAAAAGGCAATTGTTTGAAACAGTCAAGCAAACTTTGGCATGCGTTTTCAACAGTCAATAAAGTTGGTGAATAATTTCAGAAAGGAAGAGTTAAGACGGTTTGAATCCTCAAATGAAATCTAGGTAAGCCTTTCCTAGCAGTAAAAGTGTTCAACAAATTACAACCTATGAGGGACAAGCAATGGCAGAGTCGAGTATTATCTTTTTTTAATTAAGATTTTATTGGTTTCATACTAAAAAGAATAAACTGAATACAAATTCGTTTTCTAGTATACATGAAACCTTTAGGTTTTCCTTTATACAAAGACAATTCCAAAACCAAGCCTCCGTCTTTCTTCAATTTAGCCATTATCATCTCCCTCACTCCATTCTCAAATTAACATCCAACCGTATGCCCAGACATCTACACCTATACATAAAAAATACCCAGATTAAGCCTTTCACTCAATGTCCTCTTTCTTTAGGCCTATCTTTGCATTGATAAATTTCAACATTGCCAAAGTCAGACCTTTTTTTATTGCCAATCAGAATCCAGTCCCAATAATCCTCCGGGCTTAATGTTCCCTTCCTACAGTCACCCATATAATGAGCTCGTTCAGCTTCAAGGTTTTCACAGATTTTCAGATCATGGCTATGTGATAGAGAGATTCTACTGTTCCCTTTTTGTTACAGAACCGACCATTATTATTCTCGATTCCCTTTTGGCAACGTTTGACTTGGATTTCTTTTGTTGGCATAATGTTCATTCTGCAGGGAAGGAGGTGATCTCTATATAATGCAGATGGAAACTTGCATAAATAATGAGGTTCATTTAAACCCCTCTTGTCTGTCCACCACCTAAATGCATTAGGTAGGTCCGACCCAGCTTTGATGGACTTGATCCAATCGGCTCTTTCCAGACGATCTTTTACCCTCGGCGGGTTCTCCTTCAATGTGGTCATGTCAACCTCTAGGAGTTCTAAAGTTTCCCGTATTCACATACCAATTAGCTAGCAATTTTTCCCTATTATCACTTGCTAGGCGTAGTATGGAGTAAGAGCTAGTAGGTATGCATCTCCTGAAAAACGAATAGGCAGAGTCAATGGATTCAGAAGGGTGCCTTTAGGGAGCCAGGACAGCCAAAGTTAATTTGACAAAGTCTATAGTTCTGATGCACTTCTTAAGTCTGTCACAGAGTTTGTTCAAAGAAAGTCACTTGCAGGCACACAAGCTGTGAAACCTGTGCAACCGGGCGTTGAAGCAAGTGAAATTCTCAAGTGAGAAAGCACAGTTTAAGGCAAGAATCCAAGTACCCCAAGCCTGAAAAGTAACTCTGGTTTGAAGAAAGTGTTCCAGCTGGATTCCATCTTGCTACAGCTAAGCAGACCCTGGTTCCTGAGCCTCAGTCGTGAGGATAAGAGGGAGGACTTCTGAGGGGAAACGGGGGGGTGGGAGGCACAGAGTCGCTATGGGTTTCCTTCGATTCAGTGTTTCAGCGCCTCGCAAACAGCACTGATGCCAAACAAATCTATCTGGTTGGATTTTCCTTGCTCACTCGGTCCTGGACTCCGGTGAAAGGGACTCATTGGGATTTCCTGCTTCTGGAGCGTCCTTAAGTGGCTCCTGGAGCTTTTGGCTGGATTTGTTCAGCGGTCGATTTTGCACTTGGTTATGGACATTCGACCCCTGGCATCTGGCCTCTGCAAGACTGGAGAGGCGCAGCAAGTCGGGGATTGCACCAAATTGGAGTTTGTCACAGGCTATTTGGTCCCACCAGCCCAAGGGGAGAAGTCGTTCCGTCCAGAGCTTCTCTGTCCAGGTGAAAAGGGAGGTCTACACAGCAGCAGGGCTTCACCGGGCAATTGAAGGTCCAGGAGGTTGCAGCGGGCTTCTCTTCACGATTTCTTCTTCGATGTTTCTTCCAGTGGTCGACTCTGTCTCTAGTCCTAAAACCCTCACCTTTTTAAGCAAGTTTCACATTCATTCACAGCCTAGGCTGTCAATCACACAGCAGGGTGGCTGTCCTTTGAGGACAGCCAGCCAGCCAATCTGAGCTGGTTTTGTTCAGGCACTCCCTACAAAGTCCAGGGGAGTTTTGCTACCCTCCCTCTCTTCCTGTCCTTCCAGACACACTGGAGCCAGGGGGCGGGCTTCAGAGCTGAAGCCCGCCAAAGGCAAAACACACAAAGGACTCAAACCTGTCTCAATGCACAGAGTAAAAGCCAAGAAAGTCCTCCAAACAGAAAATGGAAAAAATCTTTACACGTGAAAATAGGATACAGGGCTACTAGGTAGCCCCCTAGCACTCCACATAAGATGGTGTCTGCTGGACCTGCAAAGTAAAAAGGTAAGTGATCAATTTCACCGTACTATTCTTGGGAACAGTAGTTCACCCAAGAAAAAGTATTTAAACCCGAAGAGAAATCCAAAGGACTTCTCAGTGAAACTGCCCTCTGAGAGTGCTGTGTCCCACTATACAAAAAGCAGACGTCTATGGAGTTTGTCAGACTCCAAAAAACAGTGAAAACATAAAATCTTAAGCACAAGAGGGAGTGAGAAAAAGGTCCCACTCACTCTGGAGTTAAAATGAAAAGGTCCAGGAAAATAGCTGGGGGGGGGTCTCTAAGGTGGGAGGAAATCAGCAAAGAAATTAATTCTCCCCAACACATCTTCTGTTCTCTGAAACCCTTCCTTAGGGTTCTCCTGTGGCCTCCCCAGGGTTGATCGCTGCACCATCTGTACCTGTGGGGTAGCAATGTAGTTGCCTTCAATAGTGTTGATGGGCCTATTACCTTTCGTATTATCCTGTAGAACTTTGAACTGACACCTGAGCACCCCTTAAGGCGACTCTGGGG
Organism: Ambystoma mexicanum; assembly: GCF_040938575.1. NCBI lineage: Eukaryota > Metazoa > Chordata > Amphibia > Caudata > Ambystomatidae > Ambystoma > Ambystoma mexicanum. The sequence goes on along the minus strand of NC_090935.1, from coordinate 617,563,748 downwards.
TAATTGCTTGCCCCTGGACACTTGAGTGTTCGGGAGATTTTTAATTTCTGTGCCAATTCACTTTAACCTTGGAGACCCCCCAGCTCTCTTGCTGGACTCTGGGTTTTTTAATTTTTACTTCCGAGTGATTGGGACTTCCACCCAATCCCTCATGTTTTTTTCCGACCTAGGACTTTGTGTTTGTTACTGTCTAATGGAGTATGGTAAACTCCATAGGCATCTGCTCTTTGCAGTGACAGACAGCACCTTTTGAACTACTGTTCCCAAGAATAGTAAAATGACTTTTGTCTTAATTGTTTTCTTTTGTGGGTCCAGCACACAGCACCCTATGTGGAATTTATGGGGGAGTTGCGTAGTAACTCCTTATCCCACTTCTCATGTAATATTCTGTTAAACTAACTTGAATGGCTGTTGGCAGTTTTTTTTGTTGCTATCTTTGTGCCATGTATCGGCAGGCTGATTTCTCAGCTGCAGTGCAGCACCCGAAGGTGACAATTTTCCTAAAATGGATCCTGTCTTTTTTTCACCATTTCTTGTCAATTTCCTCTGGACTTTTACTCTGTTTGAATCGTGTTTGAGTTCTTTGTGTATTTTGCCTTTGGCAGGTTTCAGCCCTGAAGCCCGCCCAGGCTCCAGTATTTCTGGAAAGGCAGGAAGTGAGGGATAGTCCCGAAAATTCCCTGTCCTTTTATATCTAGGTGTGCCTGAGTGAAATCAGTTCTGATTGACCGGCTGGCTGTCCGGGAGGAGTGATTGACAGTCCTCGGGCTGTGAATGAATGGGAACTTGCTCAAAAGGCGAGGGTTTTGGGACTAGAGGCAGTCAACCACTGGAGGACAACACCTGACTGAGACGTGAAGAGATGCCAGCAGCACCCAAGTGCCCGGTGAAGCCCTGCAGCTGTGCTGATCCAGGTTTCGTTTCGATTGGGGAAGACTCACAAGGGACGACTTCCTCCCTTGAGCTGGTGTGGCCAACTAGCCTTGACAAGCTACTTTTTGGCGCATCCCCCGACTTGCAGTCGCTTTCAAAGGCTGAAGAATCCCAGTGCCTGGGGACCCCTGACCATCGAGTGCATTGTCTTCGGAAGTGCGAATCTGGCCAAAACTTTGTGGTGATCCAGAGGACCCTACAGAAGCAGGACATCTCTATCCAGAGTCCCCAAACCAGAGTTCAGGACCGAGGGATCAAGTAACTTCCAACCAGAGCTGTTCGTTCTACTTTGGCACTGAGGAAAAGGTGCTAAAACCACATAAGGCCGCTGAATCAAGGAGAATCCATTGCTGCAGAGGCCCTCTCTCTCTCTCTCTCTCTCTCGAGTGTTGCCGCAGAAGCCAGATGTCCTCCCTTTCGTCACCACAACCAAGGACCAGGAACAAGGGTCTGCTTCACTGCAACAGGAAGGCATCCAGCTGGAATCAATTCTCTGGTACTGTGGGGCTTGGGGGTACTTCTACCTTTTGCCATTTGTAGTGCTTCCTAGCTTGGGCTGTACTTTTTTTTTTAAACCCTTTTTAATTGACCTCCACTCGCCTGCACTGGCCCCCCAGCTTGTGCTTCTTCAAGGTGGCGCCTTGAGCTTCTGGGATTTTTCTAATGAACTACTGACTATTTTTTTTTAAATGTCTATGAGCATCAGAACTTTGATTGGCCCATTGACTTTGGCTGTCCTGGCTCCCTAACGGCCCCCCTGAACCTATTTGCTTTGGCAGTGCTTGTTCCCTTACCGATTTTAATTGTTGAAAACCATTAATGCTGGGATTAGACTGCCTACATCCCTCTGGGAGAATCTAACAGTTTTACTACTAACAAAGAATCTTCTGATCTAACCAACCTTTTCCCTCCTTGGAACTCCATATTGCAATGGTTATCATAAATAAGTGCTAATACTGACCTCAAATGACGTCACTCAGTGTGCTGGAGTATGTTTAGCATAAGAAAAGTTTACTCGCCTACTTGATTGCTCTTGTTTTATTGAATCCTAACTTTGGGATTCATGTTACTATTAGTTGCTGCTTTTTATAGATTGTCTAAATATCCTTGTGTATATTTATTAACTTTGTGTTTAAGTGTTTACTTGGATACCTGTATTTACTAATTTCATTGTACAGCTCTACAGCTCACATTACGCCTCTTAAGATAAACCTGGATGCTCAGTCACTTTACCAACTTGTGTAGTACAGGCCTATATTAAAAGGTGGGTTACCTGATACCAAGAGATGTCTTTGTAAAGTCCCACACCAGTTGGGACTCTACAAATTCTTACATAACTCCGTGTTCCCTATGGGTTCAGTGAGCTCATGGGTAAGATTAACCATTTCTGTACTTGCCTGTGGTTTTCTATTAATTTTTAAAGTCATCCCTTTCATTTCTGCAATGGTAAATGTACTTGACGCACTAACTGAACTAGGAACTAACTAGAAACACTTGTGTACCAGTGCGTTATAAATGACTCAACTGCAACTGGGAACACAGTTAATTTTTCCATGAAATGTATTGGGCAAATATGTGCTGAAATGTTTATTGTACGAGGGGTGGGCAACTGGGCATTGATACTTTGCGAAGGCCCTAGGAAGTCCAAATAGATGGGATGTGTGTTTTTTAGGCCTTTTTCTCTTGGGACAAATGGTTTCCTTTCTTTTAAGCCAGTACCTTGCTATATGCTATGTGCTGGCCATCTGGTCTAGGGTCTTTCCCTTGTATCTATGGTTGGGATGTGTCTTTAGGGTAGTGCATTTAGTTGTGCAGGCTACTAGGTACTTACCTGCTTGTTGGATTGTATAGTATCTTAGTTCTCACTATCTCCCAGCTATTTTATGTTGATGGCCATTGGCAAAGGACCCACATACAAAGATTGGGGTTTGCAGAGTCCTTGTATAGTCATTGCTATTTTTTGAAATATGCTTGCCATCTTTTTAGTATTGTATCTTCACAAGTATTGTGTTTAATCTGATGGTGTCATCACTCCTTTCCTGGTGGTGACCTTACCTTTTGTGGCCAGGGGCTGCAGCCGCTACCTGATACTGACCCTGACCCTGAGGGAACAAACTCCCCGGAAGTGTCATGGCATCATCGGTCAAGTCATGCCATCGCCCTTTTTCTTCCAAGGATAGTCCACCCACACCCAATGCCATATTGGCATATTGTTACACCTCCTATAATCCACCTTGGAAGAGTGTTGAAAATCATTAAGAACATTTGCCCAAACTTCATATGCAAGTGAAGACCAGCATAGACTTCCGTTCCCATAAGCAGAAGAATACTGGGGTGAGGAAGAGGGATTGAGTAATACCACCCAAGGCCAAGAACAGAAGCTTCTCTCTTTGTTCCGAACGCTTACCTACAGTGGGGAAATTTTAAGCAGCTGACCCGGCAGAGCTGCTGGCGGGAGAAGACTGCATCTCTTGGAAGCGACTGAGGGACTAGGTGTTCCAGGGAGCGGACTGGCTTAAGAAGGGCAATAGGCCATGAAAAAGAACATGCTGCAGGGATGCCTGAAGCCAGGAGTATACTTCTGGGCGTTTGCAGGTGTTGGGACATTGCGTCACCTTACCGGAGCTCAGGAAAACATCAGAGAGCCCAGCTGGAGCTGCGAAGAGCAGAGTGGCTGAGAAAGGGAAGCAGCAAGCAGGGCACCCAAAGCTTGCTGCTGGTTTACCACAAGAGAGATTAAATACGCCAGGAAGAACCAGTGAGTCCATGGAAGGGAAGCGGGGGACACCAGGCGTATGCCACACACCGGTTAACAAAACAGCCCCTGAAAGATTACTTGCAAGTGAATATTGTTATAAAAGGGGGAAAAAGTAAACAGAACACGCGATTTACAACCATGAGAGTGTATGCATTACAAATGTGAAAGCCTTCTTGGCAGAAAAGTATACCAGGGAGATACGATACCAGAAAAAGCTAATATAGAAGACTATCCGTATTGGAAATGCGCAAAGTCCAAATAACAAAGCTCTAGCAGGGGAGTATTCCAGGCAAATACAATATGCAAATGTTTTCACAAATAGAAGTCCCTGGCTGTAGAGTATGCCTGGTTGATGCTAATTGTGAACCTGTGTCTTTATGAGAAAGCCCTGACAGGAAAGCATATCTGTCATTAAGATGAATAAAGTGTAAAACGAAATTGATTCAAGAAATCCTGACAAGAACCCATCAGAAAAAAAACGATGAGATACTTGGTGTACTATCTTGCCAGGTGTCCTAATGTTATGGAGAATTTTCAGTTTCTGTGACAATTCCCTTTAACCTGAGACCCCCAGCATTTTGCTGGAGTTTTTTTTGTTTTTTTTATTTTGATCTCCTGACTGAGTGGAACCCTTTACCACTCACTCATTCTTTTTCTATGATTGGGATTTTTATTTTTACTATGGAGTCTGGTAAACACTGCATTTTTAATACAAGCATCTGCTTTTTGCTTTGTGACACTCGGCACCCTAAGTGTAGTGCCATTGAAAAGTCCCATGGACTTCGCTTTATGTTTAAATAAATGTTCTTGTGAGTACTACAGTTCCCAAGAATAGTAAGAACTTCTACCTTAACTTTTCGGTCCAGCACACACCACCTTATGTGGGGCGCTCGGGGTTACATAGTAACTTCTCATATAGCCTTTTGTTACACTGACTTACTTAAATTGCTGGTGGCAGTGGTTACTTTTTACTACCTTTTTGTGCAGGTTACTAGCAGGCTGATTACTCAGCTGCAGTACAGCACCCATGGGTGACCATTTTCTCAAAATGGCCCCCATCTTCCTTTTTTCTCAATTTTTCGTTTTTCTGGCCTTTTACTCTATTCATTAAAATATAGTCCTTTGTGAGTTTTACCTTTTGGTGGGCTTTGGCCCTGAAGCCCGCCCAGGCTCCAGTGTGTCTGGGAAGGCAGGAAGTGAGGGAGGAGCGTGCAATTTCTGTCCTTTGTAGGTATGCCTGGCTGAGACCAGTTCCAACTGGGCGGTTGGCAGGTGATTGACGGCTCCATGACTGAATGAATGGGATCTCGCATAAAAGGCAAGGATTTTCGGACTTGACAGTCGACCACTGGAACAAGTAAATCTGAAGCGGAAGACGAGCAGAGACGTCAGCAGCACCTTCCAGGACCACGAAAGCACTGGTGAAGCCTCGCAGCTGTGCTGACCCCGTTTTCACATTGACCGGGAAGACTGGCCAAGGACAACTTCTTCCCTTATGCAGGTGGGACCTACTTGCCTCAAGACCTTCATTTTGGGCCATCTCCGACTTGCTGTGACCTATCTGGGCTGCAGAATCCCTATACCCGCTGTACCTGGACCATCCATAGAGTGCATCGTCTACCGAAGATCGAATTCAGTTGAAACTTTGCAGGCATTCGGGTGGAACTCCAGGGGCAGGAATTCTTCACCAAAAGTCCCCTCACCAGAGTTTAGGACCGAGAAATCGAGGAGAATCTGACCAGCAATATTAGTTTCTTCTTGGCGCACAAAAAAGATGCCAAAACCGCAGAGCCACTGGAGTGAGCTGAATCCATTGCTGCCGACCCCTTCTCCAGAGTGCTGCTGCAGAAGCCCACCAGAGGCACGCCCCATACCCCCTTTCATCACCATTACAAATGAGCAGGACTCTGGGTCAAACGCTGCATCTAGAAGGAAGCCAGCTACAATTTCATATTCTCTTTCAAGGTACCGTGGGGCTTGGGTTGTAATTACCTTGTGCCATTTTTGGGGCTTCCTGGCTTGGGAAGTGCTGTGCTTCAACTGAGGGTTGACCTCAACTCCTTTGTGCAGGCCTTGCCGCTTGTGTAATATCAGGTTGGCTCCCCTTGAGCGCCTGTGTTCAAGAACCGCTGACTGGTTAATTAACTTTTCCTCTGAAGATCTTCATAAGAACTGGAACTGTCCCTTTGCCTTTGGCTGTACTGGTTTCCCAAAGGTCCAGCTTGATCCTACTGGCTTTGGCAGTGCTGGTTCCTCCATAGGTTTTAATTGCGAACACTTTTATTGCTAGGAAGCAGACTTCCTATTTCTCTGTGGGAGAGTATACTTGTTATTAACAGTTGCTAAAGAGTGTTCTGTCTAACTCTGAAACTTTCCTTCCCAGCTCAATTTTGTGAAGGTGATATTAATGCTGATACTGACCTTAATTGACGTCCCTCTGTGTGCTGAATATGTAAAGCATATTATTTCTTATATACCTTGCTACCATTTCACATTTGATTGTTATTCCCTTCTAAGATGATCCTAGCTGCTCAGCCACTCTACCGACTTGTTTAGTACAGGCTTATATTATGAGTTGGATCCCTAATACCAAGAGAGTCTTATGAAGTCCGACACCAGTTGGACTGTAAGAGTCGAGTTGTTTTGTGCGCCAGTCATGTTGCTCAAGAGACTGAAAATCCAGAACAGGAATCAAAGTGAAGAGAAATCCATGGGAAAGAGAATCACCCTCTGGAGCAAGGAACTCTATCTTTTGGAACTTTTTCTGTTGGAGTTACACATTTTCTTTTTATCATTTATACATCACTTGAGGCCAAAGACATGTTCCTTTTCCACTTTAGAATTCAGGCCCTCCAGCTTTATAGCGATTTTGCGATCCTGCAAAAAACGGCTGTTTTTGCAAAAAAGGCGCAGACTTCTGTTTTTGCAAAAACACCTACCAAAAATTGGTGTTTTTGGGAGAAACATTTTTTACTTAAGAGGCCAGTTTCTCTACTTTTAATTTTTTTTTTTTTGGACTCAAGAAATGAAATGCGCAAGAACATCTCATCACTTGAGCAAAAAAAAGAGCAGTCCGATCCACAAAGGACATCTGAATGGACACTTCTTATATGCGCACATTCAGATGTCCTTTTTCACCCCTTTGCGCAAATCAGGGGGTGTTCCTGAGCATTTAAGAGCGCATCCCAAATTGACAAGCAAGACGCGCTTTTAAATGTGCAGAAATTGTATGCCACCCTATGCGCCCACTTTAAATACATGCACAACGGGTGCCACTGCTTTATAAGGTCTTTACTGACTCCTGCAATACTTTAAAAAAAAAAAAAACATTTTTAAGTGTGACAGCTGCTGTCTCACTTGCATTTCTGTTCCCCAAATGGCATAGAAATGTGGGGTTTTTTGGGTTGCATTTTACAGTGGCAGAGCCCTCAAGGGCAGGTCACGGTGAAATGCACGGGGAGCCTGTAGACCATTGTCGGGAGAGCGCTTCCGACACAAACGTATTCAAGGCGGCTGGCCAGCGCATCATTTGAGCTACAGCTCAGCCCATGGAAATGTGCCGGTCACCTTTGAGGTTAAGGTGGCCTGCTCCTTTCCAAAAATTGGTTATCTAAAAACAGCACAACCTCTGCTCTATTTTTAGATGCCTCATTTTTTTAGGCCAAAATCTCACAGTATGTGAGAGAAAGGAGTACGAGGGTGAGTGATGGGTGAGCTGTGGTAGGCAAGAAAGCAAAGGGAGATCAGAGGGAGAGCAGTGGGTCGTGGGGGAGGGGTTTAGCGGTGGGCAAGAGAGCAGAGCGGATTCAGAGGGGCGGTGGGCCAGAAATCGGAGAGAGCAGAGGTACAGAAAGTGTAAGGAACGTGGGCTCAGGGGTAGTAGTGGGCCAAAAGCAGAGAGTGGTTGTCTGGAAAGGGGCAGTAAGCTGCAGATTGAGAGAAAGGATGAGGGAAGAGTGTGATCGAAAGGGAGAAAGGATGAAGGATGCAGAAGTAGCACGCAAGAATGAAAGACTGTATACTGCGGGAGAAATTGGGGAGCGTACAGTGTGCGTTGGGAGTATGATTTGGAGTTTAGCAGGGACTGGAGAGCGCAAATTGTGACTTGGCAGTGTGACAGAGCATGCGGGTATGTGTATGACTGAGCGTGAGGTTCAAAAATACAAGTTGTGATGGGGAATTGGTGAGACGAGTGAGGTGTGTTGGGTGAAAGGTGTGTGGGTGTTTGCGGGATTGGGGAACATAGAAGGCGAATATTTTCAGCATTACAACTGAAAATGATTAATAACGTTAATATTAAATAGGCATGCACATTAAACCAAAAAATGGAGCCAAAACAAACGCTGTTCTTCCAAGCCAGAGACTTCTAGGACTCTTCCTATTTGATACAAAAGATACATATATTGACCCCCTGGCTCTCTTGTAGCCTTGCACCTCTGTGTCAACCTTCTACCCCGATCTGAGTTAAGCCTTGTCGTTTGAGAGGTTTGGCTTTTCTTTCTTGTCGGGTGTTTTAGCCTTTGTGCCCCCCGCCCCAAGATTAGTTGTAGCGCCCTCAACTGACAGCGTTACAAAAAACTGCTGCTACAGCCTGATAGAATTGTTTTAGTTTGTCTTCATGACTCTAATAAACACCTGTTGGGAAATGTATTGCATATCTGGCTCAGGTTGGATCTGTGTATGCTTTGACACCCACGTCCCTACAGCAATCCCTTGAAACATTGTTACACTGCTGGACTTACCATTGCAATGGATTGGTTGGACTAACACAATTATTTTGGAAGACCTGCAATTCCAGTAAAAAAAAAAAAAACACCATGAGACATCAATCTTCTAATGAGTGTACTAGCTATGGTTCTAATCAATTCAATTTATAGTGCATATATCTGCACCATGTTTCTCCATGACACACGGTTTTGCAACCATTTTAATCCAGCAAAAAAAGTAGATTGTTTTTTTTATCCCTTCAGTTCAAAATCATGAAATTCACCATCAAAATAAACGTGTTGGTAATCTTTTACAGGTTTGCTCGTCTCCAAAAACTTCACATTGGTTTGGCCGGTCGCAACCTTTACATCCGTTTCCAGTCAAAAACCGGAGATGCAATGGGAATGAACATGATCTCAAAGGTAAAGAACTCATTCAGCCTTTACATTTGTGGCTCTTGCTGGCTATTGCCATGCCATTCACTTTATCAACCCTGCTCCGTACCCACCAACTTGCCTTAAGGAACTAAAACTGAACGCTGGAGCTCATTTTTCTCTGTAATGTAAATTGCCCAGAGGGGACCAAACTGGTCCCCTCTGGGGAATTTTCAGCATTTGCACTGCGGAATGCAAATAAGAAGTGGAAAGGGATGGCCGAAGTCTCTTTTGCACTCCACAATGCAAGTAGCATAAACAAAGGTTTTCCTATGGAATCAGCCTACAAGCAGATTCCATAGGCAATCGTTGGTTTTGCGCCAGCATGAAAACCTTATAATGTCGTAAAACAAAGTTATTCAAGCCGGACAGCAAACTAGAGGTAGAAACGCAACTCCTGTTCCTCTTCAGTTTTAAAAATGTTTGTAAATCTGCCAGAGCTGAGTGGAGGCGTTAAGACCAGCTTAACACTGTTCTGCCTGTCTTTAGTGCTTCCATTTATGCTCCACGGGACACGAAAATGAGCCCTCTAGATTTGATTTTTGATTGTTGGTGATTACTGTTCACTATGTTGATGCATTTCTAAACGATCAACGTGCCTGTTTTGCTGATATTTTCTATGTTTCCCCTTTTTAAAGGGCACAGAACAGGCTCTTGCGAGATTACATGAGGAGTTTCCTGACATGCAGCTTATGGCAGTCAGTGGTAATTATTGTACTGATAAAAAGCCTGCTGCAATCAACTGGATTGAGGGAAGAGGCAAATCTGTTGTAGCTGAAGCTATTATTCCAGCAAAAGTTGTGAAAGCTGTAAGTACTATTTAACCTTTACCAATCCATTTACTGCCAGCTGACCAAACCATATTGATGCAATTGTTCATACAATTCTGGCCAAATAAGCTTTTGAACACCTGTAAAGAATATATGAATATTTAACAGTTTACAAAACACCCCAAATTGTATTCTATCGAAGACATCCACTGAAAACAGTAGTACTCATTATGTTGAGGCAGTTTTTGTTCCACCTTCTGTCTCGGGGCACTGCAGCCACGAACCCTAATAGGAGACAAACCTACCCGACAAAGGGATGCCAAACCTCACTGAACGTAGGTAATGTGGACAGAGTGGCAAAGCTCAACTACTACCAGGTGGGGGAAGTGGGGTGATACAAAGGTACATCTAGTCCACACACATCTCTAGAAAATGCACTACAGTAATAGAAATGTTATCTGGTCCAAATAAGTTCTTCAGGTAGAATACACAGATGATAATATTAGTCAAGATTGTTCCTTTTATTGCTTTTCCTCCCTATACCTCAATGGATTATAAGATTTGTTTTCGAAACTCAAACGGACGTCGACAGGGCGTGTTAGTAATACTATCCCAGTGTGAAGTGTACTGTACCCATGGTCATTCACACGTCTAGGTCCCTCAGATTGTTTTTTCCCGCCATCGACGTCTGTCGCACATGCAGAGTTCTCTTCCGGTCTGATACCTTTAACTAGGTTTACTTGTAGACTTTCCTTTATTGTTCGGTTTGCCGCACGGCCAACAGACTGCTCGACTGCTTTTGACGAACAATCGTCGACTGACTTGATGACCAGACGCGGCCTACAATGACCTTCGGGCTTCGGTTTATTACAGTAGGAATAGAGTGGGGAGGTTTATCATACTGACCTCTTTAAAGAATGCATATTCTCCAGCATGGGGTATGGCATAGATTCACATGCTCATGAATATTCCCCGTCGTCAGGCTGGGAATCCTCGGTAAAGAAAAAATCTGCATCGGTTTCGTTTCCGATCTGTCTTTCTTAGTATTAACCAATCACTGATCTCTGGGTCATACTGCCCCCAGCCAATGACTGCCCTCTCCCTAAGCCCCGCCTCTGGCAGCCATCCTCAGATTTTTACCGTACGCTCAAGTTTTGGGAGTCCTCGTGTTTAGCTCGAGTTTTTTACTGCGTTTTCACGCTTTTTCAGGAGATTTTCTCATTTTTTCGGTTTAATCGAGCCTCAAGCTCCACCGTTTCTACTTCCGATAACGGGGTGAAGTTTTCGTCGAGTTTATACTTCTTGGAGGATTCCGGAAGATCTGCGGCCTACCTCAACGGACATGGCCCAGGACAAGGGAAGCTCGACGCCCGGATCCAAGCTGTTCAGGTGCTGCCCTGGATGCGGATTACAGAACGTTTTCAAGGAGGACGAGCATTCGCGATGTCTCTACTACCTCCATGAGGACAAGACGCACGTGGAGAAAGACTGTGCGTTCTGCAAGAACCTTTCGGAACGGCCCAAACAAGATCGTCGTTCCCGCCTCGCCGCCTGGCTGGAGAAGGGCACAGCAGGTGAGAAGGCGAAGAAGTCTGAGCGGGCTTCTAAGTCCTGTGAGGGCGCCCCGGCGACGTGGGCCCAACAGAAGGCCAAGCACCGCGAGTCCACAGGCACCGGGAGCGCCGAAAGGTCGGACTCTTCGGTTGCCAAGCAGAGCGCTACTTCCCCGGCACGTTCGACCACGAGCCAGAGCTCTGGTTCGGGGAAGAGGAAGTCCGAGAACCCGGGTAGGCCACTGGAGCGGACCCGGTCGATCTCGAAGGGGGAGCGAGGCGCTGACCCTCCCCCCAAGACGAAGGCCCAGGACGCACCTAAGGTGGTGAGGGCTTTGATCCACCCGGCAAAGGCCTCTACCGAAGTGGTCGCTGTGACCCTGGCGAAGCCGGCTGAGACTACGCCTGTGTGGAAACGCCCGCCGGACCCAGAGTATCCCTGCCACCGCGGAGGGATTCCTCTTTCCAGCCCATCGCTAAGATCCCCGGCTGAAAAAGAGGTGGCGGGGGGGGCGGTAGACATTACGGACTCGGAATCAGCCTCTGAGGAAGAACTGGTGGAAACCGAGAAGGGCCTCAACAAGAGGTTCATAGACCTCAACGAGAGGTTCGATCCCAGGGGGCGGTCCCTGCTGACGTGATCGAAGATAGCAACGACGACGAACAGGGCCCAGTGGAACGGCCATACCGTCCGTCGCAACCATTGCCCGAGCCCCAGGATAGCTCGGCGGCCATTTTGTTGGCAATCCAATCCTTATGCACCGAGATAAGGACGAGATTACCACGGACCCCGACGGAGGATCCAGAACCAGGCCCGTCGGGAAGCCCTCCGAACAAGTCCACCCCACTCCGCCCTTCGTGCCTGCGAGACCGGTGGACCCCTTATCCCCCTCGCCGGACCCTATAGAGAGGATACAGCAACGGGGTCGGACGATGACGGCGGCGATGACACAGCAGACGTACTCAAGGTACTTCCTCGTCAAAAAGACAGGCGGTTGGCGCCCCATCCTGGACCTCCGTTTCTTAAACAAGTACATCAAGGCGCAGAAATTCAGGATGGTCACCCTCCAGCACGTGCTGGGACGGCTGGAGGAAGGCGACTTCCTATCGCCTTTGGACCTGGAGGGTGCTTACTTCCACATCCCTATTCTAAAAAGGCACAGGAAGTTCCTCAGGTTCGTGGTTCAGGGACGCCACTACCAATTCAGGGCCCTACCGTTCGGAATAAAGTCGGCACCCAAAGTTTTCACCAAGTGCCTGGCACCAGTGGCGGCGTGGCTGCGTCTGCAGGGGATCCACGTTTACCCCTACCTGGACGATTGGCTAATCCGGGCAAGGACAAGGGAACTCGCCGGCGAGGACCGCCCGGTTGCTCACGGAGCTGGGGTTCACCATCAACTACCCCAAATCCCACCTGATTCCATCGCAGATAGCACTGTTTCTGGGAGCGAAGCTCGATACAGTGGGGCAATTGGCCTCCTCTTCAGAGGAGAGGACCAAGACCAAGCCAGGGTAAGATCTATCAAGTCCCTCCTCGGGATGATGTCCTCCTGCATTTATCTGGTGCGCCTTAGCAGGCTTCGGATGCGCCCCTTACAAGAGTTCCTCGACACTCGCTGGGTCCAGTCTACGGGCAGCTTCGAGGACAGGATCCCTCTCAACAAGACGTTCCGTCAGGCGATCCGGTGGTGGGGTACCCGCTCTCATCTGTTGGCGGGCACGGACTTTCAGACCCCAGCTCACCAGGTGACGGTGACGACGGATGCCTCCCTGGAAGGTTGGGGAGTGCACTCCGGAGATCTTCACGCTAAAGGCCTTTGGCTATCGGAGGAGAAGTCACTCCACATCAACATCTTGGAGCTCCGCGCAGTGTTCTGGGCCCTCAGGTCTTTTCTTCCGTCCCTCAAGTGCAAGGTGGTGAGGATCTTCACCGACGACACCACCACGATTTTCTACATCCGGAAGCAGGGTGGAACCAGATCCCCTGCCCTATCCAAGGAAGCCCAGGATCTGTGGCATTGGGCCGTCGCCCAAGGGATGTTTCTGGTGCCTTTTCATCTGTCGGGAATAAAAAACACCATCGCCGACTCACTCAGCAGAGAGCTGCGCCCGTGCCGCGAGTGGGAACTAGGCCAGGATCAAGTGGATCGACTCTTCCGACGATGGGGCGAACCCCAGATAGATCTCTTCCCGACGGCGACGAACTCCAAGTGCTGGAGGTTCGCCAGCAGGTTCCCCCAGCCGAGGAGCATGGGCGATGCTTTCTCGTTCCCCTGGGACGGCCTATTTCTTTATGCGTTCCCTCCGCTGCCGTTGCTGCTCCGGCTCATCAACCAGCTCAAGAGGTCCCGGTGCAGGATGATCCTCGTTGCACCGGCGTGGCCGAGACAGATCTGGTTCCCAGACCTTCTGGACTTGTCAACGTCCACACCAGTCAAGCTGCCGACGGACGCAGATCTTCTCTCCAGAGAAGGAGGTGCCATTCTTCACCACAACCCAGAGTCGCTAAACTTGCAGGCCTGGCTCCTGCAGCACTAGAGTTTGGAGGATACGACATCCCGGCCGACTGCAGAGAGGTTCTTGCAAAGGCCAGGGCGTCCTCAACTCTCAAGTGCTACGGACATAAATGGAAGCGGTTCTCTGGTGCCGTGCACAGAAGATTAACCCTCTGCGGATTACGGCCCCTCAAGAATTGCCGTACCTACTGTCATTGGCCAAGGCTGGACTAGCTCACGCTTCCATTGTTAGGCAGAAACCTGTGCAGTTCCCTCTGGGACCACTGCAAAAGATTTAGGACTACAGGCGTTTGGCAGTAAACCCACTTGGTAGCAGTCTGTACCACACAGATTCACTTGGTAGCTGTGGCTGAGCAGTCAGACTTCCCTCAAGAAGAGTTAGGCAGTATACAGAGTATTCACAATAGGTCAAGAGAACACAGTGGAACAAGTAAACTCTGACCAGGGCTTGGTGTAAAAGAGATATAATTATTTATTTAAAACCACATCTAGAAAAACACAGGCACTAATAGTAAGAAATTCAAAAACACAGTCACTAAAAGATATACACTCCCTTAGAAGAATATTAGATAAGTCTTAAGTCGAGCCCCACTTATTTTCAGACAGCGGTGAGCGCTTAACTTAGATGGCACTCTAATAATTCGTTTTTAAAGGGGAGAGAAAAACGGAGAATAAATTGAAACGGATCCCAACACTTTTTCACGAACACAACAAGAGAGGAAGGCAAAGAAACACCGTGAGTTTAGAGTCAGTAGGCCAGATCCACTTTAAGAGGATCAAAACGAAATGTGTCCAAGGTCGCACGGTTGCAGTGCACAAGAGTCTCGTAAAGGTTCAAAAAGGAGTTGGACCAAAGAAAGGGACCAGTTGGAGGGGTCAAGGCGGCCAGCCCAGTCCAGAAGGTTAAGGGGTTATTATTACCTTATAGCAATCTTTAGAAAGGGAGGACTAGCGGACACAGTGAGAATACTCCAGCAGGGGCAGTGGTTCCTGGCAGCGGATGCAAGTTGGTTCTTCGTCCGGGGGAAGAGAGGATCTCGTCGGGGAGGAAGACAGGAGTCCGTTGCACTGCCAGAGAAGAAACCAGCTGCGGAGTTCTCAGGTAAAAGGAGCGGTCCTTTTATTCGCGGTCCAGTGGTAAGTGGCTATCCGGTTGCCGGGCTGCTTGGCACAGGCAATTTGACCACGAGCCGGTCTGGGGTGCGAAGAGAAGAAGGTAAACTGGTTGTGCCCACCAGTCAGAGGAAGAAGCCTCTCCAGCCGGGAGATCTTCTCTGTCGTCGGGAAGTGGTGAGTCGGTTCCGCAGGGCTCCACCGGTGGTGTCGTTGTGGTAGGTCGGCTCAGCTTCTCCCTCGTTGGATTCTCAGGTCCTGTGGCGACCTCTGAAGTTCCAGTCCCCAAAGCCCTGCTTTTATGCAGCACACCCTCATTCAATCAGCCTAGCTGTCAATCAAACATGCTGAGTGGTGAGCCGGCCGGCTCACCACTTGGGCCAATCACACAAGAGTGCGACTTGAGTTACCAAGGTAACTCAGTCCAGGGTGCCTAAACCCCTCCCACACACCCTGTGGTACCCAGACAGAGTGGCACCACTTTTGGAGGCTTCTGTGGAGAAGCCCGCCAAAAAAGTGGAACAAAGGGCTCGACTTGGGTTTGAGTCACAGAAGAGAACACAAATGCCATTTTAGAATCGAGTCCTGGCAAAAAATACCAACCGGTGAATTAATATTAATCAAATAAACCGGCGGTATGTTCGAGGCTATTAGAATTAAAGAATTAAAGTTGGTAGCCTTGAACAATGGGAAAATCCCATAGGAATATATTCGCGGTGGAATATAAAAAGTAGTTTCCACTGCCACCAGCCAAAAACTCGATCAGGGGGCACAGAGACGTGCCCCCTCGACTAACAGAGCCCGGGGCAATCGAATTGCCCCGACCAGTACGTCCACAATATGATTGTTTGTACCGGTTTCTGTTAAAAATTTGGGACTAGTAAAGCCAATGGTGACTTTACATGCCCTGGGAGACCGTAGTCCGTCCCAGGGTATGGAGTCTATGGTGGGGTGTCACTATGACACCCCTGTGTTACGGCACGGAGGGTGCTGTGTAACACATAGGAAAAAACACATGAGACCCTATGGAGTAAAGGACCCCATAGCCCATAAAACACATTGACAGTCAAAGGAACACCATACATCATGTCCAAGAGTGGGAAAAAAAAGTCTCACTCTTAGCAGGAGAAAAAACAAACTCCAGAAATCCAGCAAAGCTGCTGGCGGACTCACTAGGTTAGGAAATTCAGCCTGGAGAGAGAATTCTCCCTAACATCCATCAAGATACATCTGGCCGCCATCTCACGATACACCAGAACTATGGGACGGGCGTCCTTGTGGTCTCATCGACTGGTGAAGGAATTTATGAAAGGATTGTTCTGATCATTCCCGCCGGTGAAGGCCCCCGCCCCGGTGTGGGAGCTCAACGTGGTGCTGACCAGGCTCATGGGGGTGCCCCATTTGAGCCTATGCATTCGGCACCGGTGAAGTTTCTGTCATGGAAGACAGCGTTTCTCGTGGCCATCACCTCCGCACGACGACTGGGAGAGATCCAGGCCCTATCTTGCAAGCCACCATACTTGACGTTTCACAACACGAGGGTGGTGCTGAGGACGCACCTCTCCTTCATGCCCAAGGTGCCGTCGGACTTCCACCTCAACGAACCCTTGGTGTTGCCAGTTTTCTTCCCGTCTCCTTCGTCGCCGGCTGAAAGGACTCTGCACTCGCTGGACATAGCTAAAGCGCTGAAGTTCTACGTGGACCGCACGAAGAGTTTTCGGAAGACATCACAGCTGTTTGTAAACTTTGGACCTGTGAATCAAGGGAAGGCTCTCTCGAAGGCTTCCATTTCCAGATGGCTCTCTGGCTGCATCATGCACTGTCACCGGTTGGCAAACCGACCGCTGCCCGGCTGTCCGAGAGCCCATTCGACCAGAGCAATCGCTGCTACCACGGCGTTCCTGTCTGGTGTGCCCCTGCTCGACATCTGCACGGCTGCTACGTGGAGGTCGACACTGTGAGAGAACGGATCTCAACGACCGGTGGGGGGTGTCTGTACTCCCACTCCCTATATGGTGGAGGAGAGGCACAGGAGACCCCAGCCAAGATTCTCTATTCGGTAGCAATGGTCGAGCAATCAAGGCCTAGCTTCTCAGGAGGTGATGCAGGCTGGTTCTTAAGTACAGTGTATCCCCAAGCCCCCACAAAGGAATATCCACACTCTGTATTGGTTAGAACACAGTCTTTATATAATCAAAAGTTAAGGTTATGTACATTTATCATGATAACTCACTTTGTACTCCGGCAATATCTACAATGACAAATATTTACAATCCTAAAGTGGTACCACCCTAGATCTCATTGAAGTGCATGAACAATACAGTACAATGACACACAGACCAATAGAGTGAAACCAGCAATAGAGAAAGGAGAGAAAATAAGATGGTTGAGCAATCGGCAGAATGCTGACCCCTACCACTAGGCACAGTTCTGTGTGGAGATCCCCCCACCTGGGCAACCTGTAAAGAAAGAAATAGCACAAGCCCAGTCCATATATTGCTCTGTAAGTCTTATTCTCTCCTATAATGTTTTCACCCCCCCAATGTACCTGGTGGAGTTGAGCTCCTCGAAGGCGTCGACAAAACGTCGAGGGACTCGCGGTTCGGCGACGGGGAATCGACGGCCCTTCTTGAATGCCTTCTCTTTCAAGCGGGAGGCACGGGGCGTCGAACGTCCGTCGACGAACGAGGTAGAACGATGTCGAAGAGGCGGCAGCTTCGTCCGAGCGGTGCTCGTCGGCGTCGAGACGTCGGCGTCCTGCAAGACGGAGGTGTGCGGGGCACCTCAATGACAATAGTTCTGGACCGCAAAGATTGTAGAGACGGAAACCCAGCAAGGGCGTCGAATCGTCCAAGTCTTTGAGGTCGTTGGGTGGCGGGAAACCCACCGGCAGGTTACTCCTCGGCGCGTGGTCGTCCTCGACTTTCCCCGGCAGGATAAGCGGTCGACAAAGCGGTCGATAGAGTCCTTCGATTGAATGTTCTTAGGCAAAGGAGCGGACGGCTCCGGTCGTCGGCGGCACGACGTCAAGTGGTTCCCACGGCTGGGCAACACAACTTCGACGGACCTCCAGCGGTTAC
Source organism: Ambystoma mexicanum (assembly GCF_040938575.1). Classification (NCBI taxonomy): domain Eukaryota; kingdom Metazoa; phylum Chordata; class Amphibia; order Caudata; family Ambystomatidae; genus Ambystoma; species Ambystoma mexicanum. The sequence continues at coordinate 617,545,884 of NC_090935.1, read as the reverse complement.
ACAAACCTGCGAACCCTGGTCGACGGCAATGGACTTCGACGGCGTCGATGTCCGGGTGCTTCACTTCGATCTCCTCAACGGTCCCGTCTCGGGTCGACAGCCTTTCGAGGGCCTGCCTTCCAGGGCGCTTCGGCGAAGATGGAGCGGTGCTCGATGGTCCCTCGGAGCACGGGAAGAGGGCGCCTTACCAGGTCCTCTCTCGGGTCAGCCCTCGACGATCTCGTCAGCCTTCAGATCGGTCGAAGCAAATGCCACAGCAAGTCTTCTTCTTCCAGCTGGACGTCGAGGATCAGCAGTTCCAGTTACTCGTAGAGTGGAGACTCGGCTCCCTGGCTGCTTTAGGAGCACCAAGGTCCCTTCTGAACCAATGGTTCCTCCTGAACACTGAACACTTTTCCAGTGGTGAGAGGTCCCCAGATATACTATCCTCACTCTCATCCACGCTGCTGGCACACACTCAGCAGCCAATCATACTGCAGGGCATTCATGCAGTCAGTCAGCCAATCAGGCACACAGTGCATTCAGGCCACACTCCTCCCTTCCAGACACTCACAACAAGAAATGTGGATTGGGACAAGTACCCAGCCATTCAACACTACACACTGCATTCAGGCCAGTTTCGGGCAGGGCTGTCTCAGTCTTTGTCTCTCATGCCAGAAACCAGACGACCACAACAAGGAGTGTATATTGGTCACACACTCCATTCACCCAGGTCCCACCCACAGGAGGTACCCACAACATAGTCACTGGGAAGGCTCCAGCCAGTCTAGCTGGGCCTTCACAACAACACCATACATGGAACTTCCACCCAACAGCCAGTCAGGGGGAAGGGACAGAGACCGGGCTTCCCAGGACTTTGGGAAAACAAGATAACAGGCAATAGAAAGCAAGAGGCCACAGGGGCCATCTTGTTTCCTATCAGGAATCAACAGATCCCAATGGCAGGGCCTGGGTATCCCAAAATGGAGGACAACCGGAGCACCTGTCAAATTCAGCACGGAGCTGCCACCAGCCCATACCCTGCTCTGGGGCCACCCACAGGTGCCCAAAAACATACACTAGGGGCACAGGGTTGCACCCCCTACCCATGGGTGCCATAAGGGTATCCCATGGGTCTGTTCACCAAACCAAAAGAGAGAGCTGCGCTGCCAGGCGTCCCACATGGACTCCGGGGCAGAAAACATAACAGAACACACGGTAAAAACAGGACAAGGATTCAGAGGCCCTGTCCCGCAGATGCATTTCCAGCATCACAGACACACACCTTCACGAGATTCTACTGCGTCGATCAGGACTCCAGGGTCGGCCAAGCAGTGCTGCGCAACCTGTTCGCTTAAGGTGACCCTGGTGAGGAGGTAAGAGATGCTTAATGTTGAGTTTTTGTATTGCTTAATGGTGAGCCTATTGGCCCCTCCCGTGGTTGTGCATGTGTATAATGCTATGTATTCTTATATTCATGAGCATGTGAATCCATGCCAGACCCCATGCTGGAGAAGGAACAAGTTACTTATCTGTAACTGTTGTTCTCCAGCATGGATCTGGCATGGATTCACATGCAAACCCTCCCGCCTACCCCTCTGCGGCTCTTCACTTGGTCATACTGCCACTTTACGTGCTACCAAATCTGGGGATGGCTGCCGGAGGCGGGGCTTAGGGAGAGGGCAGTCATTGGCTGGGGGCAGTATGACCCAGAGATCAGTTATTGGTTACTACTAAGAAAGACAGATCAGAAACAAAACTGATACCGATTTTTTTTTTTTCTTTTTTCTTTTTTTTTTTTCTTTTTTTTTTTCTATACCGAGGATTCCCGGCCTGAGGACGGGGAATATTCATGAGCATGTGAATCCATGCCAGACCCATGCTGGAGAACAACAGTTACAGGTAAGTAACTTGTTCCTACTTCATAATACACAAGGACAAGGTTGTCCTCAGAATACATCCTAGGTTCTCAACTAAGTTCATTTCAAAGTTGCATGTTAATCCATAGAACTCCCTACCGTCTTTAAAAATCCAGATGCCTCCATACACTTGATGTACTGAGGGTGGTCTTGTACTATGTGAACATAACCTCTATGGAAAACAGACCATTCACCTGGAAGAGAAGACGATCACATATCAAAGAATGCCATCTCCAACTGGATAGTCTAATGCATACAGGTTTATTTCCTATCCAAGAAAGTCTTACCTTTCACCACCAGGGCTCACTCTACCAGAGGTACCGGAGCTACCTTCGCTTTCATTGCCAATGTCCCTCTAGACGCCATTTGCAAAGCTGCTACATGCAGTTCCATCCATACGTTCAAGCAGCATTATTGCATTGACACACACTCTAAAGCAGATTCACAGGTGGGACAAGCGGTCCTAAAACATTTATTTGCCGCTGTACCATCTCACCACCTTCTTCAGATACTGCTCACTAATCTTTCAGAGCATGTGATCTAAGCATTGGGTTGGGGTAGGTTTAGAAGCGTAGGGAAACGGGGTTTGGGGTGGGGGGGAGCCCAAATAAAAAAACAATGTGTTTTCATTATTATAGTTTTGTTATAACCTACCTCAAGCATGAGTGGTTCAAACTAGCTTCTTCAAATTCATTCCATCCATTGAAAAACATTCATTGACGTTTTGTTTTGCTGTGTAGGCCAAATCTGCTGTTCCCTTTTGGAAGTGTTTTGAAAATGCCTAACTTACTGGTGAAGTAAATTAATCTCTGTATTCCTAGGTTTTGAAAACCTCCACTGCAGCATTGGTTGATCTGAATATAAACAAGAATTTGGTGGGCTCTGCAATGGCTGGTAGCATTGGCGGCTTCAATGCACATGCCGCAAATATTGTGACTGCGATTTACATAGCTTGCGGACAGGTCTGTAGGATGTTCCATCAACTTGGCGTGTTCCCATTTTCAATATAAATGCTGTTTCCAGGTGCATTGCTAATATTCATTTTTAATTTAAGGATGCAGCTCAGAACGTGGGGAGCTCCAACTGCATCACCCTAATGGAACCTACTGGTACCACACAGGAGGATCTTCATATCAGCTGCACTATGCCATCCTTGGAGATTGGCACAGTTGGTGGAGGAACTAATTTGGTCCCACAGCAGGCCTGTTTACGGGTATGGGCATATTCATGTTTAAAGGCAATTTATTTCTGTGCCATTTTCTTGTATGTTTTTGACTTTCTTACATGTAGGCATTTGTTTCTTCTGTAATTCCTGCTTTTCGTTTTTGTGCCACAACTTTATTTTTTGTTGTTTTGACAGTTGGGGAAGGCGGTATAAAAACCCTTTGTGCTTTGCAAACAAATATACTTTTTCTTAACATTAAAGATCTAATACCTTTTTAGAAGAGCACATCTATTTTAGACTACTGATGTATCCCTATTATAGGGATTAACATACTTCAGAATATGCCAGTCTTGGAATCGCCGGATGCCCCATTCAATTTTAAATCATTTGGTTCACAACCAGGCTAAATTAGCATGCTGCTGCTCTTTTAGAACTCCTGCACAGCCAGACCATTCTGACGCACATTCCCCTATTAGTTTCACTTTATTTTTCTGCCTATTGGCGAAAGAACCACTAGTCGATAAATACAGCTTTTGCTGCTCTATTTGAGATTTAATTCCCAACAATGCAGCATTTCTGGCTTCCACACTGGGATGGTGATCTGGGAATGAGATGTTGAACTATGGGGGAGAGAAAAACCAGCTATAGCATGGTACATATCGAGTTCTGTTTTGCATATGTGAATGGCCACTGTGTGTTGGACACTGCTTACTTGTCAGTAACTTCTTTTTGTGTTTTTGTTGTTGGAAAAGACCTATCAAATGTCATTTTAAAAAAATAAAAACTGGTTGGCCATCAGCATAACATGGTAGACATAAACGGAACCCATGAAGAACACATGGCTGAGTAGCCACACTTTGTTCACTGCTACTGAAGGCATACCATTTTAAATGCTTTTTGGGAGCTGTTTAATGTTGGAATTTTTAAGTATTGAGTTGACGGGAGGTCGTAATCGTTTTTGGTCTTCGTCTCTGAAACTAGTGTGCCTTTTCTGTTTCTTAGATGCTAGGCGTCCAAGGAGCAAATCAAGATAATCCGGGAGAAAATGCACGTCAGCTTGCTCGAGTAGTTTGCGGAACAGTGATGGCTGGGGAGTTGTCTCTGATGGCAGCTTTGGCAGCAGGAGATCTAGTCAAAAGTCACATGACCCATAATAGGTAAGAACTTTCATGTTGAACCAATTCAGTTAGCATTCACATGGAATATTTGGTTGATTTGAATTGTTAGAAAAGTGATTTACAGGTCTGATTAACAACTCAAACTTAAAGTTGTGTGTTCTTTCTACCTTCCTACATCTAGGTCAAAAGTAAACCTACAAAGCCTCCCCGGTACATGCACCAAAACAGCTGCTTGATAACCTAGACTTGAAGGCCTTGGATGTTTCTCAAAGAAAAACACAAAGGAACAAAAGCGAAAAGCAGAAGCTGTGAATTTTACATAAAAATGGTAGTCTTCACTACAGCGTAATGTTATATTGAGAAGATGTAAAGCAGTTCAGCTGGACAGTGGTCATTCCAGCTGCTTTCATACCTGCAATCCTGGAAGTACAAGACTTTTCATGAAAAGTTTACTTTTAGGGTAGCCTGCGTACCAACGCACATGGTCAGGTTTTCATCTTTGTACGTGTGACTTGAAATTGGTTCATTCCAACGTCTGTTGAGATGAAGCGTACATCCTACACTGTTTAGGAACTTGGTTCTGCTTAAAGTGGTTATTCTATAATGTCCTTTGCAATATTGGATCTGTCAGGTGCATCACTTTATTTTAAATGCGTCAGTAATTGTGAAATTATTTATTTGTATATGCTTTGAGTTGAGGCTTGGTTTCTTGACCTAGTTTCCACTGTTTTCCCTCCATTTGCTGCTGTTTATTTTTCAGTGTTACTGTAAATCTTTAAAGGTTACATTAAAATGGTTGCTCTGCACTGGAACAGGTTCCACCGTTCTGAACGAGCACCTTTTCATTGAGTACAACCCCAATTCTGTCGGGTGATCCCATTTGCACTGTTTGCTATATACCCAAATCCACTTAAGTGCATTGCATTTGCCCACAAGTGTTCTCCACCCTCACCCAATGAACTGCTTTTCTTCTGCCATCAAGAAATGAAGCCTTCGGATATTTTTGTGTGGCTTCCCCAATGCTGTGCATCTCACTGCCATAACAGTGTTGGCCTTCTGGGACCAGAGTAGGATAACCTCACAATTGGCAAGTCCAAAGGTATGGCCCTGAGCTGGTTTTGTAATTCTAAAAATGCCAATGAGTTGCTTATCACGGACCATAGAGCCAGTATTCCATGTGAGCCATTTAACTAAATGCTTATTTTGGGATGTCTCTTCCACCCAATAGTATAAATGCTTTTTGGACTTCATTCCAGATATGTTTTTGTACAGTCTAGCCAAGGGTATTCTCGCCTGAGAAAATCTCATAAACTTAGGGAGTGCAGTATAACTAGCAATAGCTGAAGTTTCAAAGATAAGGAATGTGGCTTTCAAGGGATGGCTCAAGCTGAAAATGAATGTTGGTTCTCTGACACTCTTCTTTGTAAATGTTTTACAAAACCCAAAAACATGCTGGAAAAGGTCACAGACCCCATGGAATAAAATCTATTTTTGTTAAATATTTTGTGGATTCATCACATTCCTAATGTCTTATGTTTTCAATAGTGTTTTGTGAAAAGTGAGCAGCAGTGAATTAAAACATATACTGATTTGATTTCTTTGGTAACGCAAGCATCACTGCAAGAGAACGATTATAACCAAGTTCCGTAAAGTTGTTTGCACACAAGTGTGCAATGTTTTCGTATCTAATGTGTTTTGCTGGTCATTGTTTGCATCGTTTAAGTATTTGTAAAGCAAAGAACTGTACTGAAATTGACTTCAAGCCGTGAAAGCATGCCACATATGGATTATGTCATAATGCTTATGTTAATGTTTGTGCGCAGGATAAAGCATTTACATCACCTGAAGGGTCGTGTTGTGCCTCAGTATATCATGCCATCCAGAGGTAATTTTAAACTAAAGGCAAATTGCATGCAAAGGACCCCCAAAGTCACCACTTAAGCTGTGGGCCCTCTGCATGCAAATTTCATAATTTGCCAGGCAGAATTAAAAAGCGAAGCGTAAAACAAGGCTAAATCACCTTTTATCTTTTTTTGCAGAAGGGCAAACACGCCTGCAATTGCACCCAGTACTAGATCTGTGCCCTGCAACAAATAGGACCAGCCCCAAAAGTTTGCATGACCACGCTTCAAGAGGTAATCCACCCGCCACTCTTAAAACGGGGGAACTACATGGCAACATTGGATATGAAACATGCATACTTTCATATTTCAATGCTCCCTGCGCACAGAAAATATCTGCGATTCAAGATAGCTGGAGTTGACTACCAGTTCAAGGTACTCCCCTTCGGCATCGCCTTGGCGCTCAGAGTATTCCTAAAGGTGCTCGCGGTTGTGGCAGCAAACCTGCACAGAGAGTCAATCCCTGTATACCCATATCTGGACGACTGGGTAATCACCGGGGAATCTCCTCAAGTTTGCAGACAAAACACACAAAAGACAGTAGACCTTCTTTTCAATTTGGGCTTCTATATCAACAAAAAGAAATCCACCCTAGTCCCCAGCCAAATAAAACAATTTCTGCGAGCAATTCTAAAGATAAAAGAGGAAGCTGGCTTTCCTGTAAAACATGCTGTTGCAAGTACCTCACTACAATGCCGATTGCCAGATAACTGCACGCAAAGCAATGCGCTTGCTCTGGATGATGGCCTCATGCATTCACTTGGTTCAACACGCATGCCTGCGCATGCGCCCAATGCAGGAATGGTTAGCGGAACAATGGTCTCAGGCAAGAGTCAGTTGGATGATCTAGTGGTTTTTAAGCTATCTCTGGGACAGGCTGTTTGCTGGTGGTCCAGGGACAACCTGCGCTAAAAGGGAAACCCTTCCGCGTTACACCAGAACAAGCAATCCTTACTAAAGATGCCTCACTCATTGGATTGGGGGCTCACTCTCTCCACCACACAGTCCACGGTCAGTGGACACGTGCTACAGGACAAAGACACATGAACTTCCTGGAACTTTTGGTAGTTCTCAGGGCTCTACAAGCTTTTCAACAACATTTTACAGGTCTAACAGTGCAAGTCCTTACAGACAGCACCACTGACATGTTCTACATAAACAAGCAGGGAGGCACATAGTCTCAAAGTCTGTCCAAGCGATCCCCAAACAATATGGAATTGGACACTGAAGCGGAACATGTTCCTAACCTCTCAACACGTTCCAGGGGAACTCAATTCTCTGGTGCTAGGCAGAGTTTGTACACAGTACCCTTGGGGACCACTACACACTACTAAGACTACAGGTGTAAGCAAAACCAACCTTTCTTATAAGTCTGTACTACAGAGATGTAAATCTCATACACAAATATACTGCAGTACTATACACTTTACGTTTCTGAGGCAGTCAGACTACTTTGAAGGTGGAGCAAAATGGCATTCAGAATACTTTGAAGGAGGAGCAAAAAGGCATAGGTAATTTACAACATGAAAGGTTACAAGTTATTCTTAGACAGTGCAACTATTTAGCGTTCTCTAGAAGAGTCAATTCAATAGGTTAGGCCAAAGTATGGGCTAAAGTCTTGGATAGGATAAAGCAGTTCTGATAGTGAAACGGACAAGTCTTGGCACAAGTTCTTTGGAGTAGTTTGTACAAGAAGAATTATGTTGGGTCACAAGCTGATTAGGCCTGTGAGTTGGGACCGTTTCAAGCACTTTCATCGCGAGAGGTATAGTCTCAGTCAGGTTTTACAGTACCTTTACAATTGAAGAAAAAGATGCAGCTGATGATCCCTGTTCCTGGCAGTTCCTGCAGATCTCGCTGTTCCTGGGCCTCAGTCGTGGGGACAAGAGGGAGGACGTCAGGGGACTTCTGCACTGGGACTGGTCAAAAAGCTGCCAACTGGCAAATCTTTGATTCCGGTAGCTGTATTCAAGCACAGAAACTGGTGTCTCACTCCCTGGTTATACAGTTTCCTGGAGCACTATGAGGAAAGTCAACCAGCTCCGAGGTGAGTATCCAGGTGGCTTACGGTTCTTCGAGTTGATTGGTCCCACCAATTCAAAGGGAGAAGTCGTCCTTGTGAGGTCTTCTCTGTCGAGATGAACTTGGTAATTCGGACCTGCAGCAGGGCTTCTCTCGGCAAACCATCGGTCCAGGAGTTGCAAGCTCGTCTTCGGTTCTTTCGTTCCAGTGGTCGACTCTTCCTTCCAAGCCAAGACACTTGCCTTTTATCCAGTTTCCTCCCATTCATTCCAGCCTAGCTGCCACTCATCTAGCAGGGTGGCTGTCCTTGCCGGACAGTCAGCCAGCCAATCATGCCAGAGTGCATTTGGGTCACCTAGGAGACTAAGCACAGGGAGTTTTGGGCACCTCCCTCACTTCCTGCCCACCCCAGACACTCGGGCGCCAGAGGCGGTCTTCAGTCCTGAAGCCCGGTAAAGGTGATGGAACAAAGGGACAAAACCTGGTTTGGCGCACAGAGACAAACTCTAGAAGGACCTTTCCAAAAAGACATGCCGAAAAAAAGAAGACTGGGACCTGTTTAAACAAAGGGGGCTCAGACGCCTTCTCGAAAAACATGGCTCCCACGATTTAACGCTACCGTTATTCGCGGTCAGGAAAAATCATGGTAGTTTGTTGTAGAACCACTGCCACCAACCATTCTGAGAGGAAAGGGTAGCATTTGACTGCTACATGAGTATCTAGACCTAGGGGATACGAAGTAACCCCTCCAGCACTCTATTGTAAGGTAGGGTGGGCTGGGTCTAGGAATTTAAAAAGACTAGTAAAGTCAATTTCACTTTACTTTCTCTGGGAAACAGTAGTGTATACCAGAGAAGGTATCTAAACCTTGGGAAAGCCTGAAAGGCTTCCCTGTGCCACTGCACTGAGGGTGTTGTGTGACAAATGAAAATATGATGCCTATGGAGTTGTCTGAAACTCCATAATCTAAGAACACAAGAGTAAAACACATATCAAAATACATGAGAAAATGGGAAGAAAGGGTCAAGTCCTCAAAATCCAGCACAGTTGCGGGGGGTCTCTAAGGTGAAGGGAATTGGCACATTTTTGAGAACTCTCCCTAACATCTGGCACACTCTAACCAGATACCCTCTAGCAGAAGAACACGAGTGGCAACTCGACAGATATCTTAGACTGAATATTCTCACAAGGGGGTCATCCCACAAGCCTAAACGCGCAATGCCCAGACTTCATGTCCAGGTTTTCCCAACCAGGGTCCAAGGGGAATACCCTGTGGATGAATTGGTCAGGGAAATTTGCTTACGCTTAGCCCTCCAAACCCCGCCGCACAACACCGCTCTTTAGTAGGATAGTGCACAAGATGCAGCAGGAACAATTGACACTAATCCTGGTTGCTCATATGTGGGCGAGACAACCTTGGGTTCCACATCTGTTCAAACTGGCGATGTGCGACCCAATCAAGCTCCCATGGCCACACAACATGCTAACGCAACAAAAGGGAGCATCCTTCCACCCTCGATGTATGAACTTGGCAGCCTGGCTCCTGAAGTCCTAGAGTTCGGCCACTTAAATCTTCCACAAAGGTGTATGGATATCCTAAAAGAGGCACGGAAACCCAATACCAGACTCCACTATTTTAACAAGTGGAAGAGATGTGTGATATGGTGCAGGTCACAAACCTTAAACTCACTCGAATGTTCACCAACTAATATTCTACATTGCATGCTTTACCTACTAGACTCCAGCCTAGTATTCAATTCCATGAAAGTACACCTGACAGCTCTGTCAGCTTACACCACTCCACAAAACAGTGTCCTGGTGGAAAGTTCCCGTCATTAAAGCATTTGTGGAAGGGGTAAAGTACCCTCCCATCTCTAACCCTCTACCGGGTTGGGATCTTAATGTGCTCTCCAAACTCAGCCTAAAACATTTGACGTACAAAACTGCATTCCTACTAGCCATCACCTCTATAAGATGAGTCAGTTAACTACAAGCTTTGTCCGTACAAGACCCTTTCTTCATAATCCACAAAGACAAGGTTGTCCTCAGAACACATCCTAGATTTTCACCTAAATTGGTTTCAAAGTTCCATGTTAATCCATAGAACGTCTCCACTCTTTCAAAATCCATCCAACTCAGCTGAGCAAAGCCTCCATACACTTGATGTACGGAGGGCGGTCTTGTACTATGTGAACAAAACTAAACCCCTAAGGAAAACAGACCAGCTCTTTGTTTTCATAGCACCTGGGAGAGAGGAAGATCACATATCAAAAAAACGCCATCTGGAAATGGATAGTCAAGTGCATACAGCTCTGGTATTCCCTATCCCAAAAAGGTTTACCTTTCATTGATAGGGCTCACTCTACCTGAGGTACCGGAGCTACCTTAGCCTTCATTGCAAATGTCCCTCTAGACTCCATTTGCAAAGCTGCTTCATGGAGTTCCATTAATACTTTCACACAACATTATTGCATTGACACTCGCTCTAAAGCAGTCACAGGTGGTACAAGCGGTTCTAAAACATCTATTTGCTGCTGTACCTTCTCCAGCATTGGATCTTTCATGGATTCACATGCTGTGAATATTTCCCGCCGTCAAGCTGGGAAACCTCAAACTGTAATTTAGTGGTTTTCCTATGGGAAAACACTGACACTGAGGTGCCTATCAACGTCCTTTTGGGTGCTTTAGGCTGCACCAATAGGGCGTCCAGTGTAAATAGCCACACCCCTGTGGCTTCCCTTCCGGTTTTAACCATCTACAAACTGTTGGGATCACCTCGTGTTCTCTCTTAAGACATTTTTGCTCTTCTTGTTTTCTACGCAGCATTGGGACCTTGATTCTGATGACGACAACCTCTCTGTCGACGGTGCCCCTGTCGACGACGCTCGCTGCCTCTGTCATGCCAACTGTTTCGGCGGAAAAGGTGCTGCTCAGTTCTTCGGTTCTGCTGGGGGCCGATGGTGGTCCGTTGCCTTTGGGGGGATGGGGGGGGGGAAGTGCCTGTGCAGTGTGGGTCCGGCTTTGCTCCTTTGCTCCCGATGGAGATTCTACAGCAATATCCCTCAACCAACGAGTTTGCCTCGAGTCTGAAGGAGGCCAACCTTTCCTCGATCCTTCTGCATTGGGCCTGCAGCTAGCGGTTCCATCCACGTCAGGGGGGTTGGGGGCTGTTCCGCCTCAGTTTACGTTGGTTAACCCGCACTCCCTGCTCTCCATGCAGGTGCTGACGATGCTGCAGTTGCTCCTGAGCCAGTTGGATGCCTGGCTCCCTGTACCCCAAGCCCCAGTGGAGACGTTGGGATAGGATTTCCCAGACGTTCCCTGACAGGATTGGGGCCCCTCCCCAGGGTCGCCCACGAGGTCTCCCCGCCTATACCATCACCTAGGGGATTCACCCCTCCTCGTAGAGGCCCGGAGGAAGGAGAGCGGGTAGATTCTGAGCCTGATAGCATTCCGCAGGACTCGCTCTTGTTGGTTTCATCGTTGCCCAGGTGGCCGGATACCTGGGATACGGACCCAGAGGTGGATCCCCGAGCAGCCCGGTACAGCCTTCTCCACCGGACCATGTGGGCGCCTTTCATGCCATGATGCCAAAGGCTTGCCAGGAGTTTGGCCTCACGCCGAAGGAGGAGCGCAAAGACCTGTTTTTTGTTTGATCATACAGGGATGAGGTGGAAGGCTGTCTTCTCTAGCCCCATTTTGGACCACGTGTGGCAGGAAGGCCTGCGCACAATGCACCTTCCCTTCACGGAGCGTGTGGTCAAGGGCCACTTGGAGAAAAAGTTTAAGGCGCCGGAGTCCACGCCGAAGTGTCTCACATCACAGGCCACGCCGGAGTCGGTGGTGTCAGCGGCGGCCAGCAGGAAAGCACGTAGCCAGCATAAGTGTGCGACTCCCCTGGACAATGATGGCCGTAAAATGGATGTGTTTGGCAAGAAGGTCCTTACGGTGGGGGCGACAATGGTGAAAGCGGCCAACTCATTGGCCAACAAGGTGCGCTATGACAGAGAGATGTGGCACAGATTGCCGCTGCTGATGGACCATCTGCCTGAGCAACAGCGGAAGGAGGTGATGCTTCTGGTGGATGAGGGGAGGAAGACTCCAATCATAGCATTAACATTGCAGTGGACCTGGCACAGTCGAGATTTAAACAGATAAATAATGATGTCGTCCTCCGGTGGCAGGCCTGGTTCCGCTGTACCAATTTTCGACCTGAGGTTCAGCACAAGGTAGTAGACCTGCCTTGCGAAGGGGAGTAGCTCTTTGGGGAGAAAATCGATGAGGCTCTGAAGAATATGAAGGAGGACTCGGATACAGCACGGTCTCTGGTGAGGCTGCAGGGTGGCCGTTCATTTTGGGGAGCCTCGGGGAACGCCAGATTTGCAGGATCTTGTGACAAAGGCTACGGTCGCTCCAGCTATTCCTCCCAGGGGTTTCGATCTTTCCAGTCTGCTCAGAGGAACATGGACGATCAAGGTCAGCGAAAGAAGGGTTCCTCCTCCACCGCTACTTGATGCCAGCAATCTAAGCCTCAACAATGACTGCCATATGGGCAGTCAACTGGAAGGGAGAGTGGTGCTTCATGTCGACGAGTGGCGTTTGATTACGACGGATCGATGCATGCTGGATGCAGTGCAATACGGCCACTCGGAGTTCTGGCGTCCGCAACTCCCTATCCCACCAGTGAAGCTCTTGCAGCCGCATCTACAGGTCTTGCGGCCGGAGGTGCAGCTAATGCTGCCGAAGGGGGAGATAGGAAAGGTCCTGGTGTTGGAGAGATTGGAAGGAACCTACTCTCGGTTTTTTGTCTTCAAGAAACCAAATGGAAAATGGCGCCCCGTTCTGGACCTATGACAACTGAACAAAAACGTGAAATGCCAAAAGTTCAGGATGCTAACGTTGCAAGACGTCATACGCACAGTCCAGCCGGTGGAATTTGTGGCATTGTTGGATATCGCAGATGCTTATTTCCACATCCCGATGCACCCCAAGCATTGTAACCATCTGCGGTTTGTGGTCGACGACGAGCACTACCAGTTCTAGGTGCTCCCCATTGGCCTCAAGTCGGTGCCCAGAACGTTCACCAAGTGCCTGGCTCCGGTGGCGGCTTACCTCTGCAGGGAAGGACATCATGTATATCCATACCTGCATGACTGGTTGGTCAGGGCAGCGACTCGTCAGAAGACGGAGTCTCTCCAGGCAGCAATGCTCTTGTTGCAGTGGCTGGGCTTTGCGGTCAACTTCACCAAGTCTTGTCAGACGCCTTCCAGGGGCTTGGTTTTTCTAGGGGCCCAGTTTCATACACCGCTCAACCTGGTGAAGCCATCGGACGAAAGAATAGAGAAACTTGTCCATGGCGGGCTCCTTTGGTCTGGGATTAGAGGCCACAGTCTTCATGTTAATTCTTGGCACCATGGCATCCTGCATCCCACTCATCCCCGATTGTCGGCTCTTCATGCGGCCAGTGCAGGAGTTTCTCACCTCCCAGGTGGTCACAGATCCTTAGTTCCTGGTCCAACAAGATTCTCATCTCCCGGGCTCTGGTGGAGGCCCTGCAGTGGTGGACTCGCTCTGACAATATAACAAGGGGTATGCCTCTGGTTGAACCAGCCTTTCACTCAATGATCGTGACGGACGCTTCTCAGTTGGGTTGGGGGCGCACCTCGACCAGTTTCAGGTCCAAGGCCTGTGGACCCTCGAGGAGTCTTCACTGCACATCAGCATTCTGGAGTTGAGAGCGGTACACTGGGCTCTAAAGTCTTTTCTGCCCCTCATTCAAGGCTCTGTGGTGCAGATTCTGACAGACACCACCACGATGTTGTATCTGCGCAAGCAAGGAGGCATGCATTCACAGCCTCTGTCCGGGGAGGCTCAAATCGGTCTGGCATTGGGCCATCACACGGGGTTCGCCTTGTGGCTTACTATTTGCCATGGGCCCAAAACATTCAGGGGGCTGCTCTCAGCCGAGAGACGGCTCAGGTGCATGAAGGGTGGCTGAAGGATGCTCAGGTGGCGAGGATCTTCGAAAAATGAGGGACTCCCCCGGCCCCCTGGACTTATTTGCCAGCCCTGAAAACAAGCAGTGTCGCCTCTTTGCCAGCAGGGTGGCTCATCCGGACTCGGAGGAGGACCCGACTCGGTCCCGTGGACGGGCCTGTTCGCGTACACCTTACCACTGTTTCCCTGATCTAGAGGACGATACAGATGGTGCGCAAGGTTCTGTGCAGGGTAATCCTGGTCGCTCCGTTCTGGCCCAGACAGACCTGCTACTCTGACCTCCTTCACCTGGCAGTGGACGTCATTCTTCGTCTGAGGTCGGGGCTGGATCTGCTGTTGCAGGACGGCAGAAAGTGTGGCATCACGACCCGGGATCCCTCAGCCATGCGGCGTGGCTTCTGTCCACTCCGAATTGTGACACCTGAAGATTCCACTGGACTGTCGCTGCATCTTGGCCGCCGCAAGAGCACCATCTACTAACGTATGTTACGGTCAAAAGTGGAGAAGATTCTGCAGGTCTGGTGCTGAAAGCAGCCGAATTTGCAACCATTACAGGTTTCGCTGCAGCAACTTCTGCCGTTTCTTCTGCTGTTGGCGAAGGAGGGTCTGGCTTCATCATCGATCAAGGTCCACTTGGCTGCCATCTCCAGATTCATGTGGCAGCGCAACTCTACACCTCTGTTTAGAGACTGATTAAGAATTTCCTCAAAGGCCTTTTGCGAACATTCCCCCCACAGAAGAAGTTCACCCCGGTCTGGAGTCTCAAAATGGTAATTTCGGCCCTCATGAAACTACTGTTTGAGCTGATGTCCATGGCAGCGGTGATATTTCTCACATGGAAGGTCGCTTTTCTAGTAGCCATCGCGTTTGCCAGGCGAGTTTCCGAACTTCAGGCTCTGGCCATCAACCTGCCATATCTACGTTTCACGAGGGACAAGGTTCTCATGTCTACGAATCCTCATTTTATTCCTAAAATTCAGTCAAAATGTTCACAAGAATAGCACAATATCCTTGCCCACCTTTTTCCCAAAGGCCATCACTCCTGCAGAGAGACTGCTGCATTCCATGTCAAGGGGGTGTTGATGATTTACCTGGGCAGGACTCAGTGCTTCAGGACTTCAAAGCAACTCTTTGTCACTTTCGGCCCGTCCCACAGGGGAAAGGCAATTTCAAAGCCTTTCCCGTTGGGTGTCATCTACAATTTCCTTTTGCCACGACAAAGCCAACTAGCTTCTGCGGTGAACGCCCAGGGCCCATTCTGTGAGGTCGGCGGCGCTGTGGGCGGGCATTTCACCTAATGACATTTGCCAAGCAGCAACATGGGCGGTGACACATACCTTCACCGGACACTACTTTCTGGGTCAGCAACATGCAGAGGATGAGCAGGTGGGGCGTGCAGTCCTCCAGCGCCTGTTCCAATAAGGTAAGTCCTGCAGCTTCAGGGGTTTTGTTGGGGTTTAGGCCTTACTAATGTTTTTTGGTCTATTGTTGGTGCAGGGGTATTGTTTGCCTGTTATACACCTCCAGGTCTGGTACTGCTATGTAGTCTATTCACAGCATGTGAATCCATGAAAGATCCAATGCTGGAGAAGGGAGTAGTTTCTTACCCGTGGCACCATTTCTCCAGCGTTGGTAACGTGTTTCCGCCAGTTGTGAGGTTAAAATCTGAAGGGAAGCTGCAGGGGCGGGGCTATTTATACTGGACACTCTGTGTCTGAGTTTTCCCATAGGAAAACCGCTATATTAAAGTTACTGAGGTTTCCCAGCCTGACAGGAAATATTCACACCATGAAAGATACCAACGCTAGAAAAATGGAATTACAGGTAAGAAACTACTCCCTTCTTACATCCCACCACCTTCTCCAGATACCACTCGCTAATCTATGCAGAGCATGTGGCCTAAGCAGATCCACAAGACTCAGAAGGTATACATTACCGTAATCGTATTTCTGATGCTTGTATCTGCTTAAATTAACATGCGCCCACCCTTCCTCTCCTCCTGGAGTCAAAGGCGCATAGATTTTTTTTGCTCTATCTCTATTTATTACATATGTACTCATGCTACCTCATACCAGAAAAAAACAATCTTGAGTGACCTTGACGCATAAAGAACCATGGGTACAATGGACGTCACTAGGGATAGTATTACTGACACGCCTAGTCGGCGTCCCTTTTGGAGTTTTGAAAACCAATCATTTAATACTTTGCAACTACCACTAGATGTCGGACTATGCATAGAATGTGAATCTAAGCAGTTACAAGCATCAGAAATCCGATTACGGTAAGTAATGTATCATGTATTTTTGATGCTTGTGGATCTGCTTAGAATCACATTCTGTGCATATAGTCTGACATCTAGTGATAATCGCAGAGTATTGCATTTTTTTTTTGAAGATTGAAAGGGATGTCGACATGGGCGTGACTGTAACACTATCCCTAACGTTGCGTGTAGTGTACCCAAAATCCCTCATGTGTCGAGGTCCCAGCAGATTTTTTTTTCCACCAACCTATTGGTCGCTTATGCGAAGCTCGTAAGAGTTTAGATTGCTATATCTATCCCCACGGCCTACAGTAGTTCCGTCAACTTCAACATACTTCTCGACGGCTGTATCATGGGTGTCCTGCTGCCGACGACTACACCAACAACTGCTCAGCGACTGCTGACCATGTGGCCTTGGCCCTCAGGCCTGGCCTTGACAGTAAGGGAGTCCTGTTTCTTCTCTCTGAGAATGGATTTCCTTCACCCCTCTCTCTTTTTGGTCTGGCTTCCACCAACCTCTGCTATGGAAAGGACTCCTTTTAAATTCTTCCTATCTTGTAACGGAACATTTCCCTGGAAAGACACCTATTGCTGATGCAATACGTGTCTTCCTTGTGACCATGACGAGTGCTCATGAAAGGCCTGTAAACTTTTTCAGCCTAAGATGCTGAAAGACAGGTGGACTAAGCGGTGGGCGGCCTTCGCTATTCAGGCTGAAAACCTTTCCCCTGCCGGCACTTTGGGTCGAGGAATCCGCCGGCAGCCATCGAACTTTCTGCAGAGCCTACACGCTCCCATGTGCCCGTGCCTGGCCCCGATGGGCAGGACGTCAACACTGTTATGTGGAAGTAACGCCCCGGTGACAAGGGCACCCACACATGTTAGGGAAAGTTTGAATGCAGTGCTCTCTGGGAACACTACAAACAACTCTGATTACAGGCATAGGAAACCCAACCTTTGGTATAAGCTTGTACTACACCGTTTTGGTAGCATGTTGAGGAGCCAGGCTTAACTCTAGAAGGGGTCAATGTGAGCTGTAGTGGAGTTACACAGAGATATACAGTTACAAGTATTAAAATAAACTCTTACACTCAAGGTTTCTTCAATAAACAATTATTAATTTATCAGTCAGTTCGAATAAGCCTTCTTCAGAAGGGAGCAATATAACCTCAACACTCAAATACACTTCATGAAATACACACTCTTAATATCTTTAAATCAGTAGATACCCTTTTGGGATGGCCCAAATACGCTACCTACACCCACAGGTGACTTCAATTGAGTCATTCGGTAAAGGAGGCTAAGCCAAAGTCAATAGGCAAAAGTCTATATGAGCTGAAGCACTTCTTTGTAGGTAAGTATAAAGTCTTTGCACAGTGTTTTAGAAATCTTTGAAGGAAAGAAGAATCAAATGTAGGGCCACAAGCTGATTAGACTTGTGAGTAGTAGAATATGCGAGCAACTCTACCTTGAGAGGCAAGTTCTCTCTGACTTTACAGTATCTTGGTATTGAAGAAAAAGTGCAGCAGCTGACTTATATTCCTGTGCAGCTCTGCAGATCTCTCTGTTCCTGGGCCTCAGTTGTGGGGACAAGAGGGAGTACTTCTGTGGGCTCCTGCTCTGCAGTGGGACAGTCACTGCTCCTAACCTGCAATCTTCACATCAGTGGCTGTTCAGGGTTTCAGCTCCTCTCATCTACCACAAATAGTAACACTGCGGTTCCTGGCTGTCGAGGTGGAATTTCCTTGCTTCAGGGGTCCCGCACTCTGTTGAGGGGGCTCAGGCCCAATCAGTCCTGCTTCCTGGGAGTCCGGAGGATCTTCCTTGAGCTCTTGGCCATCTTAAAAGCAACGCACAGAATCTGGTGTTCCTCTCCCTGGCTATACGGTTTCCAGCAGCAACTCTGTTAAATTCAACCAGCTCCAAGATGGATGTCCAGATAGCTTACTTTGGAGTTGATTGGTCTCACCAACTCAAAGGGAGAAGTCTTCCTTGCAGGGGCTTCTCTGTCGATACGAATTTGGAGTTTCAGCACAGCAGCAGGTTTTCACCGGGCAAACCAACGGTCCAGGAGTTGCAGCAGCAAGCACTCTCTTCAAGTTCTTCTTCGGTTCCTTCGTCCAGTGGTCGACTCTGCCTTCCAAACCAAAATCCTTGCCTTTTATTCAGTTCTCTCCCATTCATTCCAGCCGAGCTGTCAGTCACCAAGCAGGGTGGCTGTCCTTGCCGGACAGTCAGCCGGCCAATCACCACAGGGTGCATTTGGGTCTCCTAGGAGACTATGAGCACAAGGTGTTTCGGGTACCTCCCTCACTTCCTGCCTACCCCAGACACCCTGGAGCCAGAGGTGGGCTTCACTCATGAATCCCGCCAAAGGCAAAGCGAACAATGGGACCAAACCTGGTTTGGCACGCAGAGTAAATTTCAAGAAGGACTCTTCCACAAAGAAATGGCGAAAAAAGAAGACCGGGACCATGTTGTCAAAAATGGCACCCTTGGGTGATTTACTGCAGCTGCAAACGCAGCCCGCGGTAATTGCACACCACGGTAGTTAAAATGAAACCACTGCCACCAGCCATTCAGTGAGAAAAGGGTAACATAAAAATAGGTTACATGAGAAGCTAGACAAAGGGGATACTAGGTAACCCCTCCAGCACCCTATTGTAAGATAGTGTGTGCTTGGTCTAGAATGTTACAAATGTAAGTAAAGTCAATTTCACTTTAATGCTCTGGGAAACAATCATTTATCCCAGAGAAGGTATTTAAACCTTTGGGAAATCTGAAATACTTCCCTGTGCCATTGCACTGAAGGTGCTCTGTGACACAATGTAAAAGGTGATGCCTATGGAGTTTATCAGACTCCACAACCAAAAGAAACACAGATCTTCAAAATCGCATTAAAATACATGAGTGGGGAAAAAGGGTCTCGCGCTCTCCAGGTTAAAAAAAAATCAAGTCCTCAAAATCCAGCAAAGTTGCTTGGGGTCTCTAAGGTGGAGGGAATTAGCACACTTCTGAGAATTCTCCCTAACACGTCCCCCCAGACTAAAGGACAAGAGGATTTAATCCATACCTGGATGAATCTCCTTACTGCAGCCAGTCATACTTTCTGGGGAGACCATCAGCATTTTGATGATTACACCGTGACTTGTGTTCAATGGTAAAATCGAACCCCTGTCGGCTGATTGACCATCTTAACAATTTAGGATTTTTCCCCTTCATCTGCATTAACCATCTCAAGGGTTGGTGGTCTGTTTGAATCACAAAAGTAGATCCATACAAGTATGGTCTAAACTTCTTCAAAGACCACACAATGAACATTCACTTTCTATGGTTGCCCACCTTGTCTCAGGTTCCTTCAGTTTCCTACTGATGAAGCAGATTGGGTGTTCCCCGCCTTTCTCATCCAGCTGGCTTAGAACTGCACCTATACCTGTATTGGAAGCATCTGTCTGTACAATAAAGGATTGGTTGTAGTCAGGAGCTCTTAAGACTGGAGCTTGACAAAGAGCTTGTTTAAGTCCCTCAAATACCTTAGTGCCCTCCTCATTCCACCTGACCTCCTTCTTGGGGAATTTGGGTGATGAGATCACATTCAAGAGAGAAGCTATGCTCCCATAGTTCTCAATGAAGTTCCTATAGTAACCTGTGAGACCTAGAAAGGCTCTCACTTGGGTTTGAGTAGTAGGGTCGGCCCAGTCTTGTACAGCCTGTACTTTGCTAGGCAATGGCCTTATTTCACCTCCTCCTACCTCATGTCCAAGGTAGACCACTTTTCTCTGACCAATTTGACATTTACTTTCCTTGATGGGCAGATTGGCCTGCTCAAGAGCGTGCAATACATATCCTAAGTGTTCAATATGTTCCTTCCAAGTAAGGCTGAACACTACAGTGTCATCTAAGTATGTCATGCAGAAGTCCTCCATCCCATTCAGAACATTATTCGCCATCCTTTGGAATGTAGCAGGTGCATTCTTTAATCCAAAAGGCAAAACCTTAAACTGGTAGAGGCCTCCTCGGGTTGAAAATGCAGTTTTCTCCTTGGCATGGTCTGTCAGGGCTATTTGCCAATAGCCTGAGGTTTAGGTCACATGTACTGAGGTACTCAGCTGAACCAAGTTTGTCCACCAGCTCATCTGCCCAAGGTAAAGGGTGGGCATCAGTCATGCCGGCTGCATTAAGGGCTCTATAGTTCACACAGAATCTCAACTCCTTGGATCCTGCCTTTAGTACTAGCACAACTGGACTAGACCATGGACTTGTAGATGGCTCTATTACCCCGAGATCAAGCATCTTGTTGACCTCTTCCTTTATGTGGGTTCTTACATGATCTGACATTCTGTAACCTCTGCTTTTAACAGGTAAACCGTCACCTGTGAGAATCTCATGCTGGCCCAAGGGGTCAAGCCTGGTGATAGTGAAACAGAAGGGCAAACTGTTTTAACAGAGTTTTGCATTCCTCTTGTTGCTCCAGTGTCAGATCAGAAGATAGATTAACTCCTATCTTTCCATCTAAAGGTTGCCCCTGAAGAGGTCAGGTAGAAGCTCACTCTCCGCCTCCTCTCGAGCAGAGGCTAGAAGTAAAGCTCCCAGTTCTAGTCTAGAGACTTGGGCCTTTAGGCGGTTGGTGTGAAAGACCCTGGGGGCCTCCTTATGGTTGCCTAGGTCCACCAAATAATTGACCTCTCTAAGTTTTCCCACAACCTTGAAGGGTCCAATCCATTTGTCCTGTAAGGCCCTCTGCCTGTAGGTACCATAACCAGCACTAGCTGGTCTTTAGTAAACTCAACCATGTTGGCCTTCTGGTCATGCCAATGCTTCACCAGAGCCTGACCTGCTTTCAAGTTCTCTGTAGCTTCTGTCATCATGTGTGTCATTCTCCTTTGGATACCCAACACATAGTCAGTGACTCTCACTGGCTTGTGGGAAGAAGCACTCTCTAACCCCTCCTTGATTAGGGCCTATGGACCTCTAACCGGATGACCATAGAGCAGCTCAAAGGGACTGAATCCAACCCCTTCCTGAGGGACTTCTCTTGCAAAGAGAAGGCAAGGCAGTAGAAGGTCCCACTTTCTTCTAAGGGGTTCTTCTAAAGCACCTATCATGCTCTTCATAGCTCTGTTAAACCTCTCTACCAATCCATTGGTCTGGGGATGGTAGGCTGTTGAGAACTTGTAGGTCACCACCGTTTTTCCACATGACTTGCATGTAGTGGGACATAAAGTTAGATCCCCTTTCAGAGATGGCCTCCTTAGGAAAACCTACTCTGGTAAAAAAATACCAAGTAGGGCCTTAGCCACTGCCTGAGCAGTAACAGTCCTCATAGGTGTGGCTTCAGGATACCTGGTAGCATGGTCTACCACAACCAATACAAATCGGTTGCCTGAAGATGTTGGAGGGTCTAAGGGACCAACAATATCAATTCCTACTCTCTCAAAAGGGACTCCCACTACTGGGAGAGGCACCAATAGTGCCACATTCTTGGCTCCACTCTTGCCAGAGTGCTGACAAGTGTGACAGCTCCTACAGAATTTATCTACATCAGGCCCCATCTCAGGCCAGTAAAAATAGAGAGAAATCCTTTCCTTAGTCTTCTTAAAACTTAAGTGACCAGCCAAAGAAATCGCATGGACTAACTGTAGGAACTGGGGTCTCACCTCATGGGGCACTGCACGTCTTCTGTAGTTTCCTGGAGTAGACTCAGTTGGTTCACTGTAGAGGTGGCCATCCTCCCAGTACAACCTGTGCTTTCCTAGCTATTGCCCTTCCAGCTGAGAAGCTGCCTGCTGGCGAAGGCCTTTAAGAGTGGGACACTCTTTGACCTCTGCTGAAGTCTGCCATACAGGGCCACCTTCTGCCAGTAAACACTGCAGCTCAGGATGGTCTTTAGGATCCAGATCTCCAACAGGGGGAAGGTCTTCTTCCAGCTCTGTGTCATCAGTAGCTGACTCAACCTCTTCTGGTCGGACCTCACACTCTGCCTCAGCTGGTGGAGTAGTCACGGGTGTGACTTCGCACTTTCCTCTTGGGGATGTCCTGGTTTGGTGCACAGGATTACTATCTTTCTCGTTTCCCGAGACCTTGGGTTTCCCCTTTGTCTATTTCTTTCAGGAAATAGAAGTTGGCTTTTCCTGTGGACTGGGCGCTATAGGTTCTTCTGTACCAACCCATTTAAAGTGAGCTCTCTGGCCTTCCTACTCTGCTCCTGCTTCCTTTTACTAGGAGGCCTGGGGTGCTTGATAGAACTCCAAGAGTTTTTAAGTCATTCCCCAGCAGGACTCTTCCAGGCACCTCACTTTGTACACTGAAAGGTATTCTTACAGTCTTATTGTTGCACTGGATGAGCGCTGGTAGTATTGAAACCATCTGGATAGGGCCTCAAGCAAGCTTAGTTGGGCCTTTGGGTGCCATAGCAACATCCTCAGGTTTGAAAAAGGTTTCATCCACCA
The DNA here is from genome assembly GCF_040938575.1 of Ambystoma mexicanum. Classification (NCBI taxonomy): domain Eukaryota; kingdom Metazoa; phylum Chordata; class Amphibia; order Caudata; family Ambystomatidae; genus Ambystoma; species Ambystoma mexicanum. The sequence continues at coordinate 617,523,074 of NC_090935.1, read as the reverse complement.
CTGTGATGCTGGCAGCTGTCTCTTATGGCAGGGATCTCCTGACCATTTACAAGTACACTGTCCTTGTAGTATTCTTTTGTGTTATCTGGTATAGAGTTATAAACATCAACATTCTGCTGTTCCCACAGACCTAGGGACACTAAAGAAACACTGGCTGAGATACCAATGGGGTCTTCAGCCAATAGTTGAAAGTTTCCACTTGCCATATGTACTTCTCCCTCAGGGGTGAAGGCTAAGGAGGCAGTGTGGACCCCTGAAGGTTTACCCTTGCATCTGGGAGCCCCTTTCACATGCTCAGTTGACCCACAAGCATAACATTTTCCAAATGTTTTGACAAATGAGGGATTCTGCTGACCTCCCTCTGGTTTGGCACTAGCGGTTTCACTAGACTGACCTGGTTTCCCAGAGGACTTACCCTTTTTATGTTTGTGGCCCTCTTTGGGATGGGAGGTTTTAGAATTCTCTTTGTCATCTTTCTTGGGCTGCTTCCCCTCATCTTTTTATGAGCGGCCACAGAATCCTTGTGAGTAGCCCTGTTGGCAACCCACAAGTCAGCAACTTTTGCTAGCTTCTTTGAGTCAGCCAAGTGCTGTGTCAGCTCAGGAGAGCAGGCATCAAAAATAGATTCCAACAAAAACAGATTTCTCATACCTTCAAAAGAGTTTACTCTGTAACCCTTAACCCAACCATCTACGTTTTTCAGACATTCACACACCCAGGTAGCCCAAGGAGTACCATCAGTCTTTTTGAGAGTCCTAAACCTCTTAAGGTACTGGGAAGGAGTTTTCCCAAATCTAGCTATCAAAGCTAGCTTCACATGTTCATACTCCAATCTTTCAAGTTCCCCCACCTCCATTACAGCATCAGTTGCAACCAGGGGGAGCCTAGACAAAAGCCAAGGAAACAACTGATTCCCTGTGAAACCCTGAATCCCATAGTTCTATTTAAAAGCACCCAACCAATCCAAAATATCAAGTTTCCCATCATACATACTCGCTGCTTCTTTAGGCATGCAAGGTCTCTTTGGAGTGGAAGACCTAGAAGACTCTGGGATAGAAACATTTCCAAGAGACAATTTCTTCATTTCAAGAGCATGCTGCATTTCCATTTCCCTTACTTTGATGTCCTGATGTTTGGCTTCATCTTGGGTCTGTAATCTATTGAATTCTAACTCAAGTCTCATTTTCTCAAGAGACACAAAATTCTGGACTCAGTGATGGACCTTGTGGGGGTCCCTGTGGCGAAAGGTTGAGGCAAAAGGGCTTGTTGGGGTAAAGTGGGGCTCTCTTCCTGAGTCTCCTCTGACTCTTCTGACTCTTCAACAATATTAGAGTAAGACTCTGAATTATCATCCTCATCATCATTTTCCACATTTCCTGGGATAGATAGGTGTGACAGGCCCGTTACCCAGACTTTGATTATTCAACAATCTTGAAATTAGTTCATTTTGCTTTCCTTTAACAGAGATTCCTGACTTTACACATTTCTTTCAGTTGCTCTACTGTTAGAATGATCAGGGATTCCTGCCTGACGTTATCCATATCTGGCATGTTACAATTGCTTTTCTAGTGTAGCTTAGCCTTGTGAAGGGGTTTAGTTGAACAAAAGCAAAGCAAATTCTTAGTGTAACCACTCTACAATATATCCTCACCGCCTGCCACCAGTGTTAGGCAAAGTTTGTATGCAGTTCCCTCTGAGAACACTACAAACAACTCTGACTACAGGTATAGGAAACCAAACCTTAAGAGATTTACAGTTGCACATATTCAAATAAACTCTTACACTCAAGGTTTCTTGAATAAACAATTATTAATTTATCAGTCAGTTCGAATAAGCCTTCTTCAGAAGAGAGCAATATAATCAGTAGATACCCTTTTGGGATGGCCCACAGACACTACCTACACCCACATGTGACTTCAATTGCTAGGGTGGTGGGGACATTAATATATCACTGTTGCATTTAGAATCATATAGTAATAAGTCAAAGGAAAAGGTTATTTAGAACATACAGGAGACCACAAATATTCTTAAGAAGGCAAATACTTTCAGATCCCCCCAATAAGAGTCATTCAGTGAAAGAGGCTAAGCCAAAGTCAATAGGCAAAAGTCTATATGAGCTGAAGCACTTCTTTGTAGGGAAGTAGAAAGTCTTTGCACAGTGTTTTAGAAGTGTTTGAAGAAAAGAAGAATCAAATGTAGGGCCACATGCTGATTAGGCTTGTGAATAGTAGAATATGCGAGCAACTCTACCGTGAGAGGTAATTTCTCTCAAACTTTACAGTACCTTGGTAATGAAGCAAAAGTGCAGCAGCTGACTTCTGTTCCTATGCAGATCTGCAGATCTCTCTGTTTCTGGGCATCAGTCGTGGGGACAAGAGGGGGGACTTCTGGGGACTCCTGCTCTGCGATGGGACGGTCCTGCTAGCAAAACGTAAATCTTCAAATCAATGGCTGTTCAGTGTTTCAGCTCCTTGTGTCTACCGCAAATAGCAACACCGCGGTTCCTGGCTGTCAAGATGGACTTTCCTTGCTTCTGGAGTTGCGCACTCTGTTGAGGGGGCTCAGGCTCGGTCAGTCCTGCTTCATGGGAGTCCGGAGGATCTTCCTGGAGCATTTGGCCAGTTTAAAAGCAACACACACACAATCTGGTGTTCCTCTCCTTGGCTATATGGTTTCCAAATTCAACCAGTTCTGAGATTGATGTCCAGGGGGCTTACTTTGGAGTTGATTGGTCCCACGAACTCAAAGGGAGAAGTCGTCCTTGCAGGGGCTTCTCTGTCGATACAAATTTGGAGTTTCAGCACAGCAGCAGGGCTTCACCGGGCAAACCAACGGTCCAGGAGTTGCAGCAGGCGTCCTCTTCAATTTCTTCTTTGGTTTCTTCGTCTAGTGGTCGACTCTGCCGTCCAAGCCAAAAGCTTCGGCTTTTATTCAGTTCTCTCTCATTCATTCCAGCCTAGCTGTCAGTCACCCAGCAGGCTGGCTGTCCTTGCCGAACAGTGAGCCAGCCAATCACCACAAAGTGCATTTGGGTCTCCTAGGAGACTAAGCACAGGGAGTTTCGGGCACCTCCCTCACTTCCTGCCTACCCAAGACACCCTGGAGCCAGAGGTGGGCTTCACTCGTGAATCCTGCCAAAGGCAAAGCGAACAATGGGACCAAACCTGGTTTGGCACGCAGAGTAAATCTCAAGAAGGACCCTTCCACAAATAAATGGCAAAAAAAGAAGACCGGGGCCATTTTGTCAATAATGGCACCCTTGGGTGCTTTACTGGAGCTGCGAATGCAGCCCGCGGTAATTGCACACCACGGTAGTTAAAATGAAACCACTGCCACAAGCCATTCAGTGAGAAAATGGTAACATAAAATGTGTTACATGAGAAGCTAGACAAAGGGGATACTAGGTAACTCCTCCAGCACCCTATTGTAAGACAGTGCGTGCTAGTTCTAAAAAGTTACAAATGTAAGTAAAGTCAATTTCACTTTACTGCTCTGGGAAACAGTAGTTTATCCTAGAGAAGGTATTTGAACCTTTGGGAAATCTGAAAGACTTCCCTGTGCCACTACACTGAAGGTGCTGTGTGACACAATGTAAAAGATGATGCCTATGGAGTTCAAAATCACATTAAGGTACATGAGAGAGTGGGAAAAGGGGTCTCACTCTCTCCAGGTTAAAATAAAATCCAGCAAAGTTGCTGGGGGTCTCTAATGGGGAGGGAATTAGCAAATTTCTGAGAATTCTCCCTAACAACGCACCATGTGTACTTAAGCACACAACCCCTAAGGCCGCTTCGACTGGGTCATTGAAGAAGTTCTCTATGCCCGTAGGGCTGGCAAAAATGTTGACTACCTTCTGAACCTCGCAGTTCGGCGCCCTCCCCGCAACCGCATCCACGGCATGCAAATGTGCGTAAGACTCATTCCGGAACGGGCGGTTCTCATAAAACATCCACTACCTTCAACCTGCCATCCAAAGGGGCTCGAGAACCGAAGGACTCTGTTGTGTCGCCGACCGCGGCAGCGCCCACAGGCATGCCGAAACACTCTATGCCGTCAATACAGCTTCCGCAGCTTCGCGAGAAGCTTTCGGTTACCATTTCGGCGGCCAGGGACTCGAGACCCCCCTCTCCCCAAGAGGAATATTCTGAGGACCCCCAGCCTCTTTCTGATGTCTTGCATAAGGGTTAACCCCCTTCTAGGCAGCCCTTCCCATCTCCTGACCTTTTCAGCTTCATCGGAATGGACTAGGGAGCGGTTTGAACAGTGTATGGCTAAGATGGCTGAGTTAATCGACTTTTATTTATTTCATTTGTAAAGTCCACAAACGGCCCAGAGGCATTGAGGCGCTGTTGCAGGTACAAGCCGAGGAAGCATACTTTGTCATACAGTTAGCAGATTACGTCAGTTATGAGAGCAATAGATCAGTTACATAGAAGAGAAACAGTATCATGCATGTTGGTGAGCAGTGTGCTGATAATATTTCGCAGGTCAGTGGGAGGGGTTGCAGGTTTGGAGAAGAGCTGTGTTTTAAGAGCTTTCCGAAAGATCCAGTATGCTTTCTCAGCCCTGAGGGAGGAGGGGGGGAAGCTGCAACCTCCTGCTTTACGTCTCTTGACTTCAGGCACAACAAGCGGTCCGTGTAGGGAGACCTGGTGGGTTTAGAAGAGTGCGCTTTGGTGATTCTGTGGGTGAGGTAGGGGGAACTGTGTTGGAAGATCACTTGTGGGTGATGGAAAGAGCTTTAAATCTAATGCGCTCCCAGTGTGCTTCTATTCTAGCTTTAGGTATGTTTTCTCCCAGCTGTTTTGCTGGACTTTAGGACTTTTAATTTTATCCTGGATAGAGCCTTTTTCTCACTCATGTATTTTCTTTCTGAATTGGATTCTGTGTTTTCTTTTTATTTGAAGTGTGAAAAACTCCATAGGCATCTACTTTTTGTATGGTGACAAACACAATCCTCAGTGCAGTGTCACAGAAAAATCCTTTACATTTCTCTAGGAGGTTTAAATATCTTTTCTTGGGTGAACTACCGTTCCCAAGAATAGTAAAGTGAAATTGACTTTACTTACCTTTTCTCTCTCTAGATACATCACCCACCATCTTATGTGGAGTGCTGGGACGTTACTTAGTAGCTCCTTTTTCTACTTACTCATGCAACATTTTTTTATGTTACCCTAACTACTTTAAATGGCTGGTGGCAGTGGTTTAATTTTCCTGCCATTGTGCTATTCTATTGCAGGCTGAACCCTCAGCTGCAGTATAGCACCCATGGGTGACCATTTTGTCAAAATTGATCCGGTCTTCTTTTTTCACCATTTCTTGCTTGTGAGGTCTTTCTTAGGTTTTATCTGGTGCGCCAAACCAAGTTGAACCCTTTTTTTCGTTTTGCCTTTGGCGGGCTTCAGTGCTGAAACCAGCCTCTAGCTCCAGTGTGTCTGGTAGGGCAGGAAGTGAGGGAGGTGCCCGAAAGGCGCTGTCCTTGGTCTCCTTGGTAACCTGAATGCACCCAGTCAGGATTGGCTGGCTGTATGGCTGTAAGGACAGCCACCTGCTGTGTGAGTGACAGCTAGGCTGTGCATGAATGGGAGAAACCTGCATAAAAGGCGAGGCTTCTTGAACTGAAGAGAGTCAACCCCTGGACGAAACATCCGACAAAAGAATCATGAAGAGAAGCTTGCTGCATCCCCCAGGACAGTTAACTGCCCAGTGAAGCCCTGCTGCTGTGCTGAAACTGCTTTTCCGATCGATCTGAGAAGCTCCGGAGAGGACGTCTTCTTCCCTTCGGCTAGTGGGACCAACTAACCCCAAGAGGAACTTTGCTGGAGGACCTTCCCCAACTGGCTGTACTTCTTTGCTGCTGCTCGAACAGAGTGCCAGGGGTCCAGAAATCCATAGTCGAGTGCATCGTCTTTAAGCTGTACCAGAACTCCAGGAAGATCCTGAGGACCCTCCCGAAGCAGGACGACCCAAGCTCGAGTCACCTCACCAGAGTGCTGGACTCAAGGAGCGAAGAAATTCCATCAAGTGTCCAAGATCCGCAGTGGTGCTATTTGCCGGTAGCTGAAACTGCGAAGTGCAGCTGAACTGAAAAGAGCTCGTAGCTGCTGCCGAACTGCTGTGCAGGAGGAGTCCTCACATCCTCCCTCTTGTCCCCACGACTGAGGCCCAGGGACACAGGATCTGCAAATCTGCAACAAGAACAAGAAGCCAGCTGGATCCTCTTCCTCTATCCTAAGGTACTGTTCCGACTCAGGGGTACTTGCCTCTTGGTCCGTAGCTTGCTGTCTGTTGAGATTTGCAGTAGCTGCCCTTCTAGAGTTATTTTAGCTCTAACATTTCACAATGGTAACAACTTGTGGCCCAACAGTGATTTTCTACAACAAACTCTCTAACTCTGTGCAAGACTTTTGTGCTATCTAAGAAGTGCCTCAGCACCATAGACATTGTTCAAATTGACTTTGGCTGTCCTGGCTCCCTGCAGACTCTTCTGTCTCTTTGAATTTGATTCTAACTGTCCCTCATGGGTGATACATTGGTTGCTTAACTAATATTGCTGGGCCAAGTTTTATCTAGACTTCATTGGGGTATTGTAAAAGTGCTCACATGCTCTGAGAGCCTGTTAACCTTTTTTCCTTCCACTAACCCAACCTTTTTCAGAACCTCAGAATTGTACCAAGTACAAAAGTGATATATAAATGCCAATACTGTCCTAGTAATTGAAGTCACCCTTGGGTGTAGGAAGTGTGTATGAAGCATCTCTAACGAATATCTACTTGCTTACCTTGATTCTGAGAACGTGTCATGAAGTGTATTTATATTGTTGCACATTGCCCTTTTTAAAGAGCTTATTTAAAACTGTTACATTATTTTACTAGAAAACCTTGAGTGTAAGTGTTATTTGGATACTTTGTGGATTTCGATGCTACAGCTCTACAGCTCACGTTTACTCCTCGAGATAAGTTTGGCTGCTCAGTCACTCTACCAACTTGCATAGTACAGACCTATACCAATAGATGGGTTACCTAATGCCAAGAGGACAAGACTGGTGTAGTCTCCCCGAGGGTTACTGCATACAATCTTGCCTAACAGTTCTCTTTTTGGGATATGGAGTGCTGCTATCAAGGCATTGTTTTGGACCACTTGTAGTCTCTGTATATTTCCTGAGGAGGTGCCTGTGAAGAGGACATTACAGTAGTCCATCTTCGAGCCAATGATAGCGCAGGCGATTGTGAGGCAGTTGTTTTTGTGAGGAAGGGCTCCAGTAGGCTGCTGAGGAGGCGATGGCGCTTACTTGCCTGGACATGGTAAGTGAGGCGTCAAGGTAGCCTACTAAGGTCTTCACGGTGGATGAGATGGGAATTGTTCAATTGTCAATTTTGAAGGCAGCGTACTGTTTACTGTTTGTCAAGCATTTGGAAGGCTGACAATTACGATTTCAGTCTTATCACTGTTAAGGCAAAGGTGGTTGGCTTCCATCCATGCCTGTATGGAAGAATAGATGATGTTGAGGGAGGTGGAGTCGGCTGTGTAGTTGCCAGAGTGGGATCCTGATTTGAGTGTCATCGGCATAGTTGGTGTAGGCTATGCCTAATGAATCAAGGATGTTGAAAAGAGGCAAGCCTGGTGAAGATATTGTAGAGGGTTGGGGCGATGCAGGACCCCTGAGTTACACTGCAGGTAATGGGAGAGGTGTTAGTCTGAGAAGACCCTCATGACCCTACCTTCCAAAAAGGAAGCCATCCAGGCAGTGGCAGGTGTGGAGAAGTTGTCATAGGTGGTAGCAAAGGATGTGGTGCTTCACCAAGTCGAATTCTGCAGATAGGTCTTGGAGGGAGGGGCAAGGCAGAGTTTCCTTCATCTCTAATCTCGTCAAGCTGATTCTTTAAGGCGAGAAGAGCAGATTGAGTCCCGTAGCCTGGGCGGAAGCCAGATTGACCCATCCCTAAAATGTTGTTCTCCAAGAAACGCTAAACTTGCAGGTAGGCTTCACGGTCTGTTTTTTATTAGGAAGGGGACCGTGGTCATTGGCCTATACTTTGACGGAATTGCAGGGTCAAGTGTGTGTTTTTTTGTTTTTTTTTAGGAAAGTGAGGGCCCATGCTGCTTTGTGGCTTGCTGGGACAGTACTCTTAGCAAAAGATGCATTTAGAAAGGCAGTGATGACTGTGGCTAGCACGTCAGCCCAGTCTTTGATGAGAATTACAGGGCAAATATCGCCTTTGCATTTGGAAGGTTTCAAACTTTTAATCAATCTAAGGACTTCACTTACAGAGAGATCTCTGAAGCAAAACTGTGTGGTGGATGGTGTGAGAGGGAGGGGTGCAGCTGATATTAGTGGCTATAGGGTAGGTGTTGAATAGGGCTTGTTGAGAGAGAATATTTGCGTTTAAGGTGTCGCTTTACCTACTAGTGCTGCCTGGATATATGAGCACCACAAAGCACCTTTAGTGAGTGAAGTGGGAGGTGGGGCAGGAGCTTCAACTTCTCTGAAGATGTTGAAGATTTCTTTTACATCAGAGTTCGTTCGCATTGCTGATTCTCGAGTTGAAAGAGTTAGATTTAGCTGCGATGGTGGCTGATTTAGAGAGTCTGGCTATTTTGCTGAAGTCATTTTTGAGAGAGTCGGCCGGGTCCTTTAGCCATGTTAGCTGGGCCTGTCGTATCTGGGAGTGCAGTTCTAGTAGGTTGGGAGTAAACCATGAGTGTCTGACTGTTTTCGATGTGTGATAGGCTAGGGGGGCTATGTTGTTCACGGCATTGGAGAGGATGGATGTGCAAGTATCCACTAGTGATTTGGAGTTGGATTTGAAGAGGGGCTTGAGGGCTGTGGTGGTTTGCAGGTGCAGGATGTTTTCTCTGGTAAGCTTCCGTGAACTTCTTGTCATGGCTGGAGGAAGTGGGCTAGCTATGGTTTTAGGTTTGGTGGGTTGTGGGATGGAGAAGTGAGCGATGTGTTCTGACCAAGGACAAGGAGCAGTGGTGTTGGTGGAGACCTTGCAATGGTTTTCGGCGATCCAATCTAACGTACGTCCTTTGTTGTGGGTAGGCTTGGTGCTACTCTGGCAGAAGCCTAAAGTGTCAAGGGCATTGGTTAGAGATGTAGCTTGCGGGTCACTTAGGTCAAGTAGGCATAGATTGAGGTCCCCTAGCAGGATGATTTTAGAAGAGGCTTTTAGATTATCCTGGATAATATGAAGAAGGCTTGACTCGAAATTTTGAATGGGGCCGGCTGGCCGGTAGATAAGGTGGATGGTGAGAGTGCAGGTCCGTGATGGTGCAAGTTTGAGCTGTAGGAAGTCAGAATTGCCTTTGATGGATGTGTTGCACAATCTTGAGGGAGGTGAATCTACGGCTACCAAAGCTAAACCACCACCTCTAGAGGGTGGGTCTGTCGTTCTGAAGATAGTGTAACCTGTAGGCATAGCTATGGATAGTGCTGGGCCGCAAGCGTCATGAAGCCAAGTTTCTGTGATGGCTAGGGTGTCAAGGTCATGTTTAGTGATGAGGTCGTGGATGTCAAGTGCGTGGGCTGGTAGTGAGCATGCAATAATAAGGGCGCAAGTCAAGAGGGGCTGAGCGGCTGTGCTGGGGCAAATGGGCCAAGGTTTGAGTCTTGAGGGGGAGTGGCTATGCATAGAGATGAACTAGGTGTGTCTTACCTAGGCAGAGGATTATTATGTTGGCTAGTGGCTGGTGCATCCTTTGTTGTGTTTGTTGGTGGATAATGGTTACTGTAGGTGTGGATGAGTTGAGGCAGAGGGGTAATGAGAGGGAGTCGTGTGGATAGACATGGTTTTGGGGCGTCCTTCACAGAGGTATTTGAAGAGTGATAAAGGGGTTTTACATGCTTAAGAGTTTCTTTGCTGCTTTTGTGTAGATTGGAGAGTTACACCAGGACAGATAGTGTTCAAATGGTACAAAATTATGCTTAACGTTTTGCAGAGTGGGTAGTGCTGTACTTGCATTAATTTTCAGAGGGGCTAACTATTGGAGAGAGGAAGTGAATCAAGGGCTGTGTTAGGAAGCGCGTATGTATGCGAAGGGAGTAGTTCCTTATTAACAACTTTGGAGGTGCGGTTGTGAAGAGAATGCTATGGAGGCGGGAGCAGAGTCTCTGATCCTTTGCGCGGTTGGAGCAGGAGTTAGCAGATGATTCCAAGCCGGGGTGAGGATTGTGGCTGAAAGGGACTGGACGAGCTATGACCAGTGCGACTTGGCAAGGTTTGATGGTGTGGGAGCTGTCGGTAGATCTGGCCATGGCTGTGGCTACTGTTGGGTGCAGAGGGCGATGCTGTTTTGTCCGCTGCTAGGCGTTGTGAGATGGGGGAAGGCATTTGTTTCGGTAGGCTTTCGAGATATCGAGAGCGCATGCGCTAAGCATTGTGGGTAGTGTAGTTCCCGAACCAGGAATCGCGTGCAGGCTTTGCTGGTGATGGGAGGTGTGCTGGAATGATGAGTATTCAGCGGGTACACTTGGTAATTCGGTAGTGGCGAGATAGCCTGTAGGCACTTGGCTGAGTGGCTGTGCGAGGTTACGATATGGCTCGCGGCTGGAGTGAGAGCTGCAGATTCTGCTGGCATTTGTGTGCGAGTACGTCCACGTGAGGAGCGCGATTGCTGAGCAGTCAGAGAGACCCATGTGTTGTATCCGCCTTGCGTCCCGCTACGCGGTGACGCAAGGCACTGAATATAGGCCCCACCCCCGCGCAGCAGAGGCAGTTCGGGGACAAGCCAGCTCCAAGGCCATGTCCGTGTGCTCTGTGCTCCATCAGAAGCTGCGCAGCGAGGCCCACATGCGCGGGCCTACATATCTCTAATCCCCGCCGACGCCTCGGCTGGGATACAATACACAACACTGGTGACGAGGAACGCGAACAAGATGGCACACGTGCTGCCGCCCCATAACAGCTGATTCAGCCTCGTTTCACCGGCGAAATTTTTGGAAACACGGTGGGGGGGAGAGGGGGCACACAAACCTCCACCCACCCACAACAAAAAAAAAAACATTTTTTTTCTCCTTTCTCAAAAATGTGTCTTCTTGACATCAGTCCTCCAGACACCATACCAACCTACTATCAACACTGGAGTTACCACGCCACGCAGCCACACGGAACTGGAGGCCATCTGCACCGTGAAGCAGGTAGCTGGAAGGGGAGGAGGCACTCAATCACGCCCAGCACGTGGAAGCACGCAAACAAGGCCGAGGGCTCCCACTGGGGCACGCCAGGTGAGACATCGACCCCCACATGTGGCCAAGTGACTCCCAAACATGGCGGCAGGCACTTCCCCCCCCCCCCCCCAGGCCCAGCACGCCATTCCGAATGGCCGTGAACCTGTCGATGTCCACGCCACAGACCTGCCCACAAGCTGGCTCATCGGTGTCTATCCATGCTTTTGATCCATACACTGACCCATCATCAGTTGGCCCAAGATGGCAACTGTAGCTTCAAAAATTTGAAATGGCAATGGAGTGTAAAGACATCACCACTGCAAGGAAGATGAAGTCGCACTTATTGCTAAATGTGGGGGATGAAGTATTGCGCATCTTTAATTCACTGACCATCGACGGAAGCCTTGATGTATACCAGCAGATGAAAGATGCCCAAACGGCCCATTTTCTCCCCCAACTCAACCCGGATTGTGACATTCATATTCTGCAAGACAATCCAAGCGGAAGAGGAGATGCTAAATGCCTACCACACCAGACTCCGAAAATTGGCAATATCGTGTGAATTCACAGACATTGAGAAAGAAATCCGTCGGCAACTCATAAACAGCATCCAATCAGAAAAACTGAGAAGGATGGTACTCAGCGAGAAGGGCATTTCCCTGACCCGAATCCTTGAACTTGGCCGCCAGAGGGAACTAGCACACGCCAGGGCAGCACACATGGGCAGGACCCTTCAGAAACTACAGCCAGCCCTCACATTGGCCACCGTGGCCCAGATCACGAATCGCCAACCCACGAGGGATGAAACTGGTGGAAACAACTCACACCCCAGTTGGCAGCCCCAAACACCGAGACCCACAGAATGTGGGTAGTGCGGAGGGCCTCGCCACGGAAGACGCAACTGTCCGGCCCAGGGAACGACATGCAGTGCATGTGGCAGGAAGGACCATTATGCCAAGGTATGCAGGTCGTCGGGTGTGCAACAACCGACACCACAAGCATCCCAGGTCAGGAGTGGGGGTAAGAAGAAAAAACAGGCCAACCCCCGGCAGATCGAAACCACAAACTCTTCCACAGAGGAGGAAGGAGATGACGCAGCACAGCTCCAACAGGACTCCGCGAAGGAGCAGTGGAAGAAAGGAAGGAAGGTTTACTTGGTTTCCGCCCTCAACCACGGAAACACCACGCCAAAGAGAAAATTGAGAAGGCGAAGATGCCAGGTAGCGATCCAGGGCCAAAACATACTGATGACCATAGACACTGGAGCCTCTGTGAACGTGATGCCACTGACTACGTTCAAGACACTAATGCCCCCACCCGACTTGGAAGCAACGGACACGCTACTATTTGCATACGGGTGCAAGACCTCCCTGCCAATAGTAGGCAGATTCAGACCCAACATCAGCCACGGTGATAAAACACTACAATCAAAAATATACGTGGTGAATGCGGACATTGAATGCCTCCTAAGCGGAGATGATGCAGAGAATTTAGGACTGGTAAGCTTCATCTGGGAAGTGAATAACTCGCAAGAAGTCGAAAATGTGTTGGAGAAATACCCAAACCTACTCGAGGGCATAGGATGCCTGAAAGGCAAATCGGTCAAATTACACATCGATGAGTCAGTCCAACCAAAAGCTGTGCGACACAGAAGGACACCATTCCACATCCGCAACCAAGTGGAAAAGGAACTAAGGGCACTGGAGAAAGCGGGCATCATCGAGGAGGTGATGGGGCCCATGCCATGGGTCTCTCCTATGGTTGTCACAAAAAAGTCAAAACTACCTGGGAAGGTCAGAATATGCATAGACATGCACCTACCCAACGAAGCAATAAAGCGGGCGTGCCATATCACCCCGACCCTGCACGAGATAGTGGCAGACCTCACCGGGTCCAAGATTTTCTCTAAGGTCGACCTGAAGGCCGGTTATCACTAGCTAAAGCTGCACAGGGATTCCCGGTACATAACAACATTTTCAACGCACATTGGCCTACGCAGGTACAAGCGCCTGAGTTTTGGAGTCTCAGCCACCGAGGTCTTCCAGTAAACAATAGAGGAGGTGATCCGAGACATACCGGGGTCTTAAATGTCAGTGACGACATTCTAATCCATGCCAGCAACAGAGAAGAGCACATGAGAAGGCTGCATATGCTACTTAACAGGTTGGAAAGCGCAGGCCTGACAATACACAAAGAAAAATGTGAATTCCTGAAGGATGAAATCTCATTTTTTGGGTACAATTTCAATGGCACAGGCATCTCAGTGGACCCCCAGAAGGTGGCGGACATCCAAGGTGCCACACCTCCCACCACACCAACGGAGGTGCGCAGTTTCCTGGGCATGGCCACCTACTGTGGGAGGTTTATCCTGAATCTAGCCACACTCTTGGAACCTCTGCGAGAACTTACAAAGGCCAACACCAAGTGGGAGTAGGGACCTGCCTGCCAAGAGGCTTTTGAAGACATTAAAACGTCACTGTTAGCTGACACCACAATGGCCTATTACGACCCCGCACTCCCCACTGAACTGTATGTGGACGCCAGCCCCGTGGGCCTAGGGGCCATTCCCATACAGTTTACGAACACGGGAGAGCAAAAGCCAATTGCCTATGCCCCCAGGGCATTAACACCGACGGAACAGCGATATTCCCATATCGAAAAAAGAGGCGATAGCTGCCATTTCCACCTATATCTGTACGGTCGGAAATTCAAAACGTACACCGATCACAAACCGCTGATCCCTATCTTCACGGGCACATCATCTCACCCCCCCGGCCCGAATTGCCAAGTGGTTATTGCACCTCCAGCAATATGACTTTGAGCTGGCGTACCAGCCAGGCAGCGGCAACCCGGCAGACTTCCTCTCAAGATATCCGAGAGCGGCAACACCAAAGGAGATCCATGTGGCAGAGGAGACAGAAGAGCACATCTGCCAGGTGGTCCAAGCCATGATGCCTCGAACAGTCAGCCTGGAGGACATAAGAGCGGCCACGCAGAGAGACCCATGCTGCGATCGGATAAAGGACATGATCATCTCTGGGTAGTGGAGGTCGTTCCTGCGAAACATCCACAACAAAACAGCAGAAGCTAAAGAATTCCTCACGGGGATCTTCGCGGTCCGACAGGACCTCTCCATCACGGAAGAAGGACTTTTCCTAAGAGGGACCCGCATCATAATCCCCCTGAGCCTACAGGACAAGATCGTAGCCTTGGCACACAAGGGCCACCAAGGGGTGGTTCGGACCAAAGCCTGTATAAGGCACCAGTTGTGGTTCCCAGAGATCGACAGAAAAGTCGAAAGGCTGGTCAGCATATGCCTCCCATGCCAAATAACGGGGCCTCGGCCCAATCCAGAGACCATCCAGGCGGCTGTGCGAGGGTCCAACAGGTGGGACACTATAAGCATAGACTTTTGCAAAATAAAGGAAGGCACACACCTACTGGTGGCAATTGACGACCACTCCAGGTACCCGGAGGTCGAGATCGTCAACTCCACGGCAGCAGAGGTCGTCATACCCGCGATCGAGAAGATGTTCGCGACGCATGGACTACCAAGAAGAATCAGGAGCGACAATGGTCCGTCATTCACGGGGGAAGAGTTAAAAAACTATCTTAAGGAACTCAACATACGATATCACCACATCATGCTGAGATGGCCGCAGGCAAACGGCGATGTAGAACGTTTCATGCAGACAATTAACAAGGTACTGCGCCTGTCCCGTGTAAACGCCATCCCATGGCAGGTGGACTTATACCGTTTCCTACGGAATTACAGGGTCACACCCCACAGCACGACACGGATACCACCGGCGGACCTGATATACGGCACCCTTATCAACTCCTCCATACCACATCACCCGAGCCAGAGCCCAGACTCGTTCAACCATGAGCACACCGAATCAAGGAGAACAGGAGCCAACGCCCACATGAGCAACAAAAGGCGGGCCAAGCAGTCCAATCACCGAGTTGGTGATCAGGTGGTCAGGGTGAGGAACCCTTCCAAATCCAAACTAGACACTCACTATGACGCAGCCCCGTGGACAATCAGCAGATGGCAAGGCACCATGAGAACTGCAAAAAGGGGGCAAAGACAAGTGACGAGAAATGCGTCATGGTTCAAAGCAGTGCCAAGGAACTTATGGACCGATGGCGAGTGCCCCCCAGAAGAAGATAATCTGTCGATAGTGGATCCGTCGAGGGACAAGGGACAGATAAGCCTACACGACGGAGACGGCATAGACTAAAGTGCAGAGGAACCAGGGGATGAGCCAGAACCGGGTGAGCAGGACAATGAAGGTGAGCGACCCGATGTGACACGGGGCCATACCCGGGGGTGGAAGATATGGGTTAAGAACCGCCACCCGGCCCCCAACCAGACTCAGAGACTACGAGTGGTAGAGACTCCCTATGAGAGACTTGATGATAAAGGGGTAGGCCGGTGGCTGAGAAATGCATAGTTATTTTTGTTGTTCAGTTATAATAAAGAAGGAATGTTGTATCCGCCTTGCGTCCCGCTACGCGGTGACGCAAGGCTCTGAATAAAGGCCCCGCCCCGCGCAGCGGAGGCAGTTCCGGGGCAAGCCAGCTCCAAGACCGTGTCCGTGTGCTCTGTGCTCCATCAGGAGCTGCGCAACGAGGCCCACATGCGCGGGCCTACATATCTCTAATCCCCGCCGACGCCTCAGCCGGGATACAATACACAACACCATGCAGCGTTAATCTCTGGAGGCAGAAAGATGCTGGGGGAGGCAGCGGGATGGAGGGGTGACAGGAGACACATACATGTAGATTACAATGTACAGAGTGCGATGGTGCAATGACATGATGGTCAATGATGCTGTTGAGCGGCAGAGTTGTATTCTTTCCTGTAACAACATTGCACACCCTCAGGGACAGGGTTTGTACAGCGCAGTTTGGAGCATTTAAGTTAGTGACGTGAGTGTTTTCTATGCATGGACTAGTATGCAGATTGCTAAAACGAACATTGCAGTAAGAGGGTGGAACATTACTTGGAATACATTGATCACTTGCATTCGCCATCTTTACGCAAGTGTGGCACGGGGTCTATGCCGTGAGGCAGTGCAGATCTAAAGAATCATGTGGGTGGAGGCAGGCAGATGATCGGATAACCGTTTAAAAGTGTTCATGGCTTTCCAAATAATACAGTACATTTTTCCAGATCTGGAGTCTCTGAGACCAGGGCATTGAATGACGTATCAGCATTTTCAACAGATGGACAAAGGAGTAATCTCTGCACAGTATCAGTTACATTGCTAGCTGGCGACATAACACAAGACTTGTTTAGCAGGCATATATATTTGCGTGTTACAGTTAAGTAATGTAGGTTGCTTCCAGGGTCCAATGTGTGAATATGAGTCCAGTATCTGTTGCAAAGCTTATCTAACTTTGCAGTCAATGCAGCTGAGACTGATGAGAGGCCTTGAGTGTAGGCCTTCAGTGGGGGCTGGCTTCACCTGCCGGTACAGGGTCTTGGCTCCTTCAAATGAGGGCACTAGCCAATCATGGTGCTGCAGGCCCAGGGCAGCCTGAGAGCCTGGTGTTCACCAAGGCATGGTGGTGGCCATCTTTGAAGCTGTTTCTGGGCCTCCGAATTCTGTTGTTCCTGCAGGGCTGATGGGGTTGCAGGTCTCCCTGTTAGGAGACCTGTAACCCCATCAGCCGCGCAGGGGGTTGGCTCCTTTCAGACCAGTATGACGGAGCCTTGAAGAGACCTAGTGAAGTGGACTCTTGCCCCTTCCCCTCTAAATTTTGGAAACTTCCCTCCCCCGGTGCCCAGTTTCCCTCTTTGAAGGTACCACAGGGCCACCACGATAATCTTTGGGGATGACCCAGAGGACCCGACCCAGGATGTTTCTTACGCAGGGTTTAACCTTTTTGCCTCGAACCTAGTCGATCAAGACCCAGACTGGAATCAGGCGGCGGACCAGAGTTCGTGGCACACACCGCCACATACCATAGACCCATATGTCATCTGTCTGGATCCCCCTACTACTCCTCCGCAGAGAGATTCGTCACCCGTCGATGACCAAATGCTGTTCAACTCCCTCTTAAAGAGAGCAGCCATCCATTTTAAAATTGCTACGCACAAAGCCGCCTCTGAATCGGACTTTGTGGAGGACAACCTCAAGGAAAAGACTCTGGTTAGCCAAGCCATTCCCTTATTAAATTCTATTAAGACACCTGGCTCCTCCTTTACTATCCCTGTCCCTTACACGAGCAGTTAATCCCAGTGTGGAAAAATTGTTTCACCTAACACCCTCTACATTAGGGGTTACACCACACCGGACTCCTTGGTTGTACTGATCACTCAAAAAAGGGCTGGGGTACCTTCATCCTCAGCAGAATCCCCTCTGGACAAGGACTGCAAAAAACGTTACGCCCTTGGTAAGCGGGTCACCGCCTCTGCCGCCTACTCCACAAGGATTGCCAACACCACCACACTCCTTGCGAGCTACAGTGATGTTCAGTGGGGCCTAGTACAGGATGGTCTTCAGGAAGTTCCAGAGCCTACCCGATCACGCCTACTGGCGGTTGTGGCAGAAGGCAGACAAGTGATCCAGAATATCCTGAAAAACATTCTGGACTCGGCTGAAATTGCTGGACGCACCCTGGCCCAGGGAACCCTACTCAAGAGGCATGCCTGGTTAGAGAACTCTGGGTTCAAACCCGAGACACAAGCCTCCTTGATTTACAAACCTGTGGAGGAATTCAACCAATTTGGAATGGCGGTTAACGACGCCCTGGAAACAGTGAAAAAGGAGCACAAGACTTTAAAGTCACTTAGCCAGATAATAGCTAAATCTTTTCACCAGCGCGGCGGCCCTAACGCCCACCGGCCCTTTCGTGGCCTATCCCTCTCCTGCTTGCCCCAAGGTCAGTACAGCTCAGGGGATACCCCCTGGTCTTCCGGTCAGTGCTCCTCTGGCAACTTCCAGTACCAGCAAAGAGGCTCTCATAGCGGCATGGGCAGAGACAGAAACTTTACTTGCAGAGGCTCCCCGGCCTCCACCTCCAATTGGCTCACTGGTACAGTCCCCTCCCACGCTTCCCCAGTCAGGGGTTGCCTGTCTTCATTCATCTACACCTGGGAGGGGATCACTTCAGATCAGTGGGTACTAAAGACCGTTGCCCATGGGTATTTATTGTACCTAGTTTCTCCGACCACTTTGCTACCACCCACCAAGAAGCAGACGCCTGTCACCAGAACACTTACGCATCCTGCTGGAAAAAGTTCAGGTCCTGCTGGAAAGGGCGCCATCAAAGTCGTCCCCCCTTCTCCAGGTAAACAAGGGTATTTATTCAGTGTACTTCCTTGTACCCAAAAATTCTCTCACCATGCGCCCTGTTTAGACCTGCGAACAAGTATGTCAAACCTCAAATGTTCAGGATGACAAAACTTCAGGAGGTAATTCCACTGCTGCAGCAGGGGCAATTACATGACCACATTAGACAGGAAAGATGCATAATTTCATATTTCAATGTTGCCAGCTCACAGAAAGTACCTCAATTTCATGATAGAGGATACCCACTATCAGGTCAAGGTTCTCCCCTTCGGCATTGCCTTAGCCCCAAGGGTGTTCACAAAGGTACTGGCGGTAGTGGTGACTAATCTGCGCAAGCAGTCCATCCCAGTCTGTCCATACCTCGACTGGCTCATAACAGGGGATTAGTGCAGAACATTCCAGACAAATACCAAGAAGACCATAGATTTCCTCTTCAACCTAAAATTCTCTATCAACGAAAAGAAATCCAATCTAACCCCCAGACAGGTCAAACCATTTCCAGGGCTCTAATTTTGACAGAGGACAGGCTCGTCTTCCCACCCAATGAGATGGTTCAAAACATGCTGTTCTATATCCCTCACTATGTAGCCAGTCACCAGGTGACTACACAAAGCCATGCGACTGATGGGGATGATGGCTTCCTGCGTCTTCCTGTTCCTCACGCGCATCTGCGCCCCATGCAAGAATGGCTCTCGAGCCAATGGTGTCAGGCCAGTGGGACGATCTAGTGGTTGTCTCAGCAGCCCTCATTCAGTCTCTGCAGTGGTGGTCAAGGGAAAACCCTTCTGCAGGGGAAAACCTTCACCACTCTGGCTCCTGAAGTCAGAGTTTGGGCACCTTCAACTCCCTCAGAGATGATTGACATACTCAGAGTGGCACGGAAACCTACCACCAGACATTGCTACTCCAGTAAGTGGAAGCATTGGTGTAATACCAAGGGCATCAATCCTATTGATTGCTCCCCTAAAGATATTGTCCTGTACCTAACTCACCTGTTCGATCCAGGACTGGTTTTCAATTCTCTAAAGGTCCACTTATTGTAATGTAATTGTAATGGGTTATTTATAACACGCTTAATACCGAGAGGGTTCTAAGCGCGGACCTGGGGAACCTACCTCTGTTGCTCAGCGTTGTCTTGCTTCCAATGTGTGCGTGTTGCCCCTGAGCTATTCTACCAAGACTTAGCCGCTCTTTCGGTGTACACCAAGTCCCAGAGCAGGGCTTTATGGCGGAAGATTCCTGTGATTAAAGCCTTTATGGAGGGGGTAAAGAGACTTCATCCCCCTATCTCCAACCCAGCTCCCGGATGGGCCTGAATGTTGTTCTTACCAGACTAATGGGACCTCCCTTTGAACCATTGCACAAGGCTAGCCTTAAGGCACTCACCTACAAGGCCGCCTTCCTAGTGTCGATCACCTCTATAAGGAGAGTTAGTGAACTGCAGGCCCTTTCAGTTCAGAACCCATTTGTCACGATTCACAAAGACAAGGTGGTTTTCTGCACACACCCATGCTTTACGCACAAATTTATCTCAAAGTTCCATGTAAACCAGTCCATCGAACTACTCACCTTTTTCCAGAACCCCACTAACGTGGCAGAAAGGAGCCTCCACACACTAGATGTGAGGAGAGCAGTAATTTACTATCTGGAAAAAACAAAGCCACTAAGAAAGACAAACCAGTTGTTCGTATTGGTGGCAGCTGGTAGAGAAAGGGACCATATCTCTAAGTCGGCTATTTCCAAGTGGATCGTAAACTACATCATACTGTGTTACACTCTTGCCAAGAGAGATGTACCCTTCACACCTAAAGCTCATTCGACTCGGGGCACAGGGGCTACCATAACATTCTTTGCAAATGTTCCTCTAGATTCCATTTACAAAGAAGCAACCTGGAGTTCTGTACACACCTTTACCCAACACTACTGTCTAGATACGCACTCTAGGTCTGATTCTCAGGTGGGACAAGCAGTGCTAAGACATCTATTTGCTACTGTTCCTTCACACATCCCACCACCATCTCTGGGTACTGCTCGCTAGTCTATGCACAGAATGTGATTCTAAGCAGGTCCACAAACATCAGAAGACATACATTACTTATCGTAAACTTATTTCTGATGCTTGTATCTGCTTGGATTCACATGCACCCACCCTTCATCCCCTCTTGGAGTAGAAGGAACATAGACTTCTTACACGTTCACTCTTCTGTACTCAGTGACGCAGACTTTACGGCTCCCACACAGCCGAAAAAAACAACCAGCGGGACCTCGACGTGCGAGGGCTTTTGGGTACACTACACATCACGTTAGGGATAGTGTTAGTCACGCCCATGTCGACGTCCCTTTGCGGTTACCAATAGATGTCGGACTATATGCACAGCATGGGAATCTAAGCAGATACAATAATCAGAAATACGATTATGGTGAGTAATGTATGTCATATGTTTCTGAGACTTGTGGATCTGCTTGGATCACATGCTATGCATATGCCGACATAAAGTGGTAGCGGCGGAGTATAAACATTTTTTGTTTTTTGAAAAGGAACTTCGACCGGGCGTGCCAGTAATACTATCCCTAGTGTGATATACATTGTACCTATGGTCCTTCATGCGTCAAGGTCCCTCTGATTGTTTTTTTCCGCCATCATAGTCGGACATGTATTGTTGAGTTTCTTCGTCTGGCTGACACCATTACTTATAAAAGTTTAAAGTTAGACTTTTTTTCTGTTCTTTTGACGTCCGTACACCGTAAGATCTCCGTGATGGCTTTCGAGGACAAGACCATCTGTCGATGATAGCGACTCCCGTCATGACGAACTTTGTCTGCAGCCTACATAGGTCCCATTGGGCCTCGGCCCTATACAGTAGGGAGAGTGGGGAGGAGGTCATAATCCATCTCACTTAGAAAATGCATATTCCCCTATACTTCTTTGTATTTCGCCATACCATGGAAAATAGACCTTTTAAATTCTGTCCTTCCTGTAACAGGAGGTTTCCCTGGAAGGATAGTGTGTAACCTTTGCCACCCTAGGGACCACTCTGAAAAACATTTTTGCAAACTGTTTCGGCCAGAAACTTTAAAGTACCGGAAAACTAAACGATGTGCCCACCACACCATGCAGGCCGAGGCTGCCATGGATGTCGAGGGAGCCTCCAGCGACGTCAGTGTCTTAAGTGACGCCAAGGGCGATCTTGACCAAATGGGATTTTCATGTGCAAGCTCCGAACAAGCAGGCCAGTGGTTCTGCTACGGAGACGACACCTGGCAGCTCAAGCACCTCCATGACACGCCACACTAAACACATCCCCCATGGCCGACAGTCGACCACGTCGTCGACTGATAAGCCACACGAGGTGTCGAAGGGAAGGTCCGAAAAATCCCTGTGTCCAGGGCCTTCGCAGTCGCGATCACCACACGACAGGCCCCCGAAACAGACGCTGTTTCGGGGGCCTGTCTGACACTGCAACCAAATCAGGAAAGTCCTCAGGTTCTGGTGACCAGGCGTCGAAAAACCTTACTAGAAATTCCAAAATGAGTGATTTAATTAAGAAACCCGTCCGACACCCTGCTCAAGGCAAAGATGTCGAAAAACTCAGTCCACAACGCCCCAAGCCTCAAAATCACAAGTTTCAAAGAATATGTATTATTCTGCCCCTAAAGACACCCTTTCAGGGGCAATGCATCACAAACAACCCCATGCTCCAGAGCCTCTGTCTACACCTGCTCCCTCAGTGTTGCCAAGCTCCTCCCAATGGACCCTGGAATAGGGTCATGAGGAGAATATCTAGTTTTGTTAATTTCTTTGATCAACACCAAGCTCCAGGGGCCCCCCTCAAGGCGAAGCAGCTAACCAGCCGCCCTACGCCAAAAGAGCGCGCCTGGACGCAACACAAACGAATACCTCTACATATTAAGACGTGGCTAATGACATATATTATTACGACACTCAAGGTTCCCAAGACCCTGGCTCATTAGCAGAAGACCAAGGAGACAGAAATCAATACTATAACCTGTACATCATCCAATCCCCAGACCATACCAACCAACCAGTGGCTGATTCCCCGGTGGAAAACCAGCTGCAGAACAATGACCTGCTTTTAAAAGCTGCAGAACACTTTAAAATCGATTCCCAGGAAGCTCAAGTCGATAAAGATTTTGTAGAGGACATCCTTGGGGCTGAGAGATCTGCAGCACAGCTCATCCCACTGCTTCAATCTGTACAGAGGCGCATTCAGCCTTCTCTACTTACCTACAATGTGACAAGGGCAGTCAACCCACGCATTGAAATGTTTTTTAGACCAGCCCCATCAGACTCTTTGTACATTAGGGGGCAGCTAAAGCCTGACTCTCTAGTAGTCACCACCACACGGAAGAGAGCAGGAAAACCTTTAACCTCTGCCAAAGCCCCTCCTGACAAGGAGAGCAAAAAGATTTACACGCTAGGCAGGAAAGTAGCTTTCTCGGCTGCCTATCAAGTGAGGATACCAAACAACACTACGCTACTGTCTAGTTATAATTGCCACAAGTGGGATGACATCTCACAACAAATAGATTCGCTACCAGAACCCCTAAAGACACAGCTCTTACAAACAATTGTTGAAACGAGACAAGTAGAAAGCTGCATTCTTCAAAATAACTTCAACGCAGCAGACAATGCAGGGCGAATTGTCACGGAAGGTACCCTCATCAAAGGCCATGCATGGCTATGTCAATCGGGTTTCAAGTTGGAGACCCAAGCCACCCTTTTGAACATGTCTATCGAGCCCAACGCATTAATCGGCAAAGCGTTCGAGGACGCATTGAAGAGTGCTAAGGAAAGAATATGATAGCCTCAAATCCCTGTGACAACTCACAAACTTTTTGTGCAGAGACGAGGTTCAAATACACACTGGTTTAGAGGACAAAATGCCCAGGGGTCCTCCAACTACAGCCAGGACAGGCAGAGTTCGTTCTGGGGTTCCTCTCAAGGGCAGTCCTCCCAACAAAACTTTCAAAGGAGCCACAGAAGGTCCAGAAGTAGAGGCAGGTCCTCCTCCTTAAGAGGGGGCTCCACCCCTCCTAAGCAATGACCACCAGCTACAGGTCCCCTCTCATGCCTCTCCAGTGGGAGGTCGTATTTCTCACTTTACCCAGGCATGGGAGGGGCTCACGTCGGACAAGTGGCTACTTTCCACCGTGGCGGGGGCCTATTGCATAGAGCTAATACAAACACCAGCCAGCCAACACCCATAAAGACAAAGACAAGCTACACAGGAAGAACACATCCTGCTTGAAGAGGTCAAAGCACTGCTACTAAAGGACGCCATAGAAATCGTCCTGGAAAACATGTAAACAAGGGTTTTTATTCAATGTACTTCCTTGTGCCAAAGAAAGACCTAACAATGTGCCATGTCCTAGACCTGTGAACATCTATTTCAAGCCACACAAATTCTGCATGACAACTCTACAGGAAGTAATCCCACTACTAAACAGGGTGACCACATGGCAACATGGGAGATGAAAGATGCTTACTTCCCAGCGCAAAGAAGATTCCTGCGCTTCAAAATAGCAAATCAACACTACCAATTCAAGGTGCTACCCTTCGGCAAAGCCTCCAGTTCAAGGGTATTCACCAAGGTACTAGCAGTAGTGGCAGCGCACCTATGTATAGAATCAATCAGAGTGTACCCTTATCTGGACAACTGGCCGATAACAGGAGAATCCTCTCTAATTTGCAAGCAAAAAACCCAAAGAACAATCAATCTTCTGTTCCAATTTGGATTCTCAATCAATGAGAAAAAATCCAATCTCGTTCCAAGTAAAACAAAACACTTCCTAGGAGTGATCATAAAGACGAAAAAGTGCAAAACATACTGCTGCAAATACCTTAGTATCTAGCAGGTCGCCAAATAACCGTACGCAAAGCAATGCGCTTGCTCGGGATGATGGCTTCATGCATTTACCTGGTTGCGCATGCACCCAATACAAGAGTGGTTTGTGAAACAGTGGTCTCGGGCAAGCGGTCAGTGGGACGATCTAGTGGTTGTTTCACTAACCCTAGTTTAAGTGCTGCACTGGTGGACAAAGGAAAATCTGTTAAAGGGGAAAACCTTTTCACAACCCTACAGTACAATCGATTGTCACAACAGACTCATCACTCACCGGGTGGGGAGCCCATTAATTTCACCATACAGCGCATGGCGTGTGGACCCATATCTCAGCCCAAAATCAGATAAACCTTTTAGAGCTACTAGCAGTGCTCAAATCCCTACAAGCTTTTCAAGTGCACCCATCAGCCCAAACAGTACAAGTCCTCACAGACAGCACCACTGCCATGTTTTACATAAACAAGCAGAGAGGCAAACAGTCTCCAAGTCTACCAAGGCTAGTCCAAAAAACTTGGAAGTAGAAACTCAAGTGTAACATTTTCCAAGTGTCGCAACACATTCCTGGGAAACTCAATTCTCTAGTAAACTCACTAAGCAGAGATCCTCTATCCTCTACCCGAAGAGTATGAGTGGCAGCTCAGCAGAAATATATTTTCCCTCTGGGGCTATCCTCTGTTAGACTTGTAAGCCATAAGCCTAAACACACAATGCCCAGACTTTGCATCTAGGTTTCCCCAACCTGGATCCAAGGGGAACGTGCTGTGGATGAGCTGGTCAGGGAAATGTGCCTACATTTTTTCCCCAACACTGCTACTGAGCAGGATAGTGAACAAGATGCACCAGGAACAAGTAACTCTAATACGGGTTGCTCCTATGTGGGAGAGACAACCTTGGTTTACGCATCTACGCAAACTGCCGATGTGCGATCCAATCAAAGTCCTGTGCCCCTTCAACATGCTCACCCAACACAGGAGGACAACATTACACCCACTTCCTCTATCTATGAACTTGGTAGCTTGGCTCCTGAAGTCAGTTTGGTCCTTTAGAACGACCTCAAAGGGGTCAGCACAAAAATGTAAACCTGATGGAATGTACTCCATCACACATTCTTCATTACATGCTCCACTTACTAGACTCCGGTCTAGTATTCAACTCCATCAAGGTTCACCTAGCGACTCTATCCGCGTACACCACTTCCCAAAGCAAGGTGTCCTGGTGGAAAGTTCCTGTCATTAAGGTATTCTTGGAAGGAGTAAAAAGGCTTTACCCCCCCATTTCAAACCAGCCTCCTGGGTGGGATCTAAATGTGGTACTCTTAAAGCTCATACCCCCCCCCCTTTGAGCCTATGCACAAATCCAGCCTTAAACACCTAACATATAAAACAGCTTTTCTGGAGGCCATCACCTCCATAAGAAGAGTCAGTGAACTACAAGCTTTGTCAGGGCAAGACCCTTTCTTTGTTATCCACAAAGACAAGTTGGTACTAAGAACACACCCTAGGTTTTCACCTAAATTCATATCCAAGTTCAGTTCGATGTCAACCAGTTCATTTAATGACCCGATTTATTTCAAAATCCTTCAAGCTCAGCTGAGAAAAACCTCCATACACTATATGTAAGGAGTGGCGGTTCTTTACTATGTAAACAAAACAAAACCGCTACAAAATTTGTGACATTTGTGATCTCATCTTTCTTGTCCTGGGTGTTAGTGTTAGTGTTAGCAGTGCACAGTGGTGCGGGCAGTTATGGTTGCTGAGCTTACCATAATGGGGGAATGTGCAGTGTTTTTTGGTTTCACTGTGAAGTATAACATCCCTTTAACAAAGTTTTTTTACTGAATGTACATATATATATATATGGCAGGCAACGAAAACAAATAGGCTAAACATGTGATGTTGTCAGTGATGTCATCAGTGACATTTCAGAGGACAGCTTTCATGTCCTGGGTGTTAGTGGTAGCAGTGCACAGTGGCGATGGCCAGTAAGGGGACTCAGTCTCCCATTACTGGTGAATTTCAGGGGTTTTTCGTTTTTAATTTGAACCACAATGGGGAGGACGAACATTTTTCTTTAGTGAAGTGCACAGGTTTTTCGTAGGGCAACTTAACCATAACGTCCCCTCAACAAAGTTTTTTTTGTAGTGAATTTTACAGGTTTTTGGGAGGGCAACGTAACCATAACCTCCCTGTAATAAACTTTTTTTAACTGAATGCCATAGGTTTTTAGTAGTATAAATGCATCATAACATTACTATAACAAATATTTTCAACTACATTTATCAGGGTTCCAATAGTAACATGTAAGCATACGACTGTAAAGGAACATTTGAAGTAACTGGCCACCTTTCGTAGAATTCCCCATTGTCATATGCTGACGTATATCATGGGGGCGTGTTCGAACAGTCATACACACTTCACAATGACATGTGTAACTGGTTGATAGTGCAAAAATACATTGGGTATTGTTGTAAGAACTTCTAACTGCAAAATCTCTGCCACAGATCTCCACAATGCAAGTGTGCAACACAATATAAGCAAGAGTGCATACTGACGTTTCTGGATCATTCACCCCCATTCCTCCCCAAAGAGTGGGAGATGAATGCCATTGGCAATCGAGATTTTACAGCAGTAATTCGTCGTACCAAGAAAGAGGATTTTTTGTCTTCAACCAGAACGCCTCTGGCGTTCCCGGCTGAAGAAAACAAATTGTTTTTCAAGATGGCCACCATACAAAGGGAAGACGGGCATTGGATAGAAAGCCTTCTTTGCTTTCCATTGCAGGCTGCAGAAAGCAAAAAAGAAACTGTGTTACCGTTATGGCAGCACCACATTTGTGTTCCTTGATAAATGTGTGGTTATGAGCAAGACTTTTACCAGAAAGCCAGTCCGTGGTGGACATGGCGACCTCAATGCAATGTTCTCTCCCTTGCAGTAAAGGGCAGTAGCCATATCCTTGACATTGTGGGCACTACCCATACATAGAGGCTACCCCTCAGAGACGCAAGCTATACCGTTAAATATGAAAAGACTATCGCATGTAGAACACAAAGCTTTTCCGTCGTTGTCATTGACCTTTACATACATGTGTTGTACATGTACTAATTGTTTTCTGTAAAAATGTGCGTAAAAACAGCAAAGGAGTACTGTACTTACATTGCCATAAAATACCAAACAAACTCTGTGATGCGAAGCGCAATGACGTCAGAAATACTGGATGCAACACCATTACCACTCACCTTTCGACACAAAATTTTGTAAGTGACACAGGTGGAAAGGTGGAAAGATATTTGTATTGGGAGGGTGTAACCATATATTATTGTACACACATTTCTGTGCATAGGGCATGTGAGTGACAGAAATTGGGCTGACGGCACTAATGCATATGAGATGGGCCAGACCCTCCCGTAGCCAATGCAAGTGGTATGGAGTACCTTTCACCATAACGTTCCTTGGCAGCTTAAACAAATGCGTCCATATGGACATACGTTCTGTGATGTAGCACCTGCAAAAGAACACATTACGACCTGCAACGTAGCATGCCACATAGTGCAAATAGAGAGTAAATTTGTAAAGAAAAGACTAACATTTAAACATTTGCCCAGTACTTTTATTTCACGATAAAGTGAGCGAAATCATCGCCTTATGCAAATAGTAAAGTAGTTTTGTTTCACAATGAACTGTGTGAAAAGATAGCACTAATCGCTTTTCCATAGAAGTATTAAGTTTGTTTCTTTGGTCGACATTGACAATGTTAAAGGTCACGTTGTTTTTTTTCCACACACAGAAAGTAATAGTTGCCGCCACAATAGTAATTTTCCTCCCACATTGATGTGCAAGACAACGTCAACCGCTGTGATCTACAGCCCCAGAAAGGATGGAATGTTACTTCTTACAGCGACAGCAGCGTAAGGACACAAAGGGCCCCCACGATCATCCTAGTCAATTATAATGCTGAGACAGCCGGTTATAAAGAGTTGCATTTGACGGTTAAAAAACCCGTCACTTGGCATCTGTAACCCGTGACAATCACAATAGGGAAGAAAGTATCTGAGGAGGAAATGGGAATGAAAAGATGTATGAATACACAACCTTTGGATAAACCACAGTTGTACTACATAACTTTTTCAGTAAAAAATGTATGCAATAGGAAGAAATGTAGTGGGACCCTAGGGACGGCGACAATGTGCAATGTCCATAATTGGAAAAATAACTTGAACGGCACAGAAAGCTGGAACTTCGTTATTAATAATACAATTTTTCTTTGGAAGTAGCTGCACGGTGTAAGGGGAAATAAAACATCTATCACTGCCCAACCTCTGCACAAAAAAATTGTAATACATACCTTTCTTATTAAATATTTTAATTTGGGGAAATGTAGTGGCACCCTACAAACGGCGACAATGTGCAATGTCCATAATAGGGAAAAAATTGCAACGCCACATAACACTTGTAAAACATTACGGAAAATATATATTTTATTTTACAAACTAAAACATAACATCAATTCGGAATTTAGGCGGCAAAAATACACTTTCATGATGTGGAGCGCCTCCATTGCATTAGCTTTAGTCAGACACTAGTGTATCTGGAAGACTGCCTGTTCGGGAACTACTTTCTCATGGTGGGTGCAAAGGTTTTTGAAGTATAACCGTATCAAACGATATGTTTTTCAAAATGTTACTCCCTATATTCTTTCTACTCTTTCCCTGTACTTCAAGGTTAAAAAACAAGGGACCCTTATGGGTGTCGACAAATATGCGGCCATACTGAGCTCGTGTTGAAAAGAGAAAATGCAGTGGCCTTCACTCCGAATGCAAATACATTCTCATTTTGCAACAACATATCAGTGTCTATTTATAAGAACCGCTACTGGCGTGCACATGCAAAAGGGCTGTGTGTACGAAATAGAGCAGGTGGCTGCCGCAGATTCCCGCCACTCTGACTGCAGTAATGTTGTTTATGGATTGTAAAATGGAGGAAGTAAGTTCATGTCGTACAATGAGTAGCAAGTCCCACTGTACCCTATGCCAGTGCTAACAAGAATACTGCAATGTTTGACTTTCTACTACCACGTCTCATCATACCATTTGATAGTTTTTAAGGGAATTACTGGATGGATTGGCACAAAATTTGCAAAAGCACACTTTCACGCCCAAGCCCCTGCCACTGCCTCAAATTTGGTGCCAATCCGTGCAGCGGTTTCGCCTGTAGCCGTGTGCAAAGTTTTCCCCCATTCAGTCTATGGGAAAAAAAAACGTTTTGGGACCCCCTATAACTTTGCCTCCCCTGGACCAAACATCACCAAACTTTGCGAAAAAATTCAGAGTGGGCCATATACTTTTTTTGCAAAGTTCGAGGATTCGTCCAGGGGGAGCGGAGTTATAGGCCGCCCAAAAAGTGCTCTTCCTGTGGAAACAGCAACTTAACCATAACTACATGGCCACTACTGTGGCCGTGTAATATATATATACACCGCTTCCCCACCCCCCGGACAAATCCTCACCAAACTTTGCAAAAAAAAAAGTATATGACCATGACCCCTTGGATTCATTCGATTCGACAGAGTTTGGTGAGGTTTCGTCTGGGGGGTAAGGTGGACGCTCATAGTCATAGGGGATTATAGGGGAGGGTCCCAAAATGTATGTTTTTCCTCATATACGGAATGGAAAAAAAATGTTGCTCACGCCTACTGCCCAAACCGCTGGATGGTTTTTCAACAAATTTGCGGCAGGAGCTGCGGTTTGGTCCTGAAAGTGTGGTTTTGTAAATTTGGTGTAAAATCCATCCGTTCGTTTTTTTTGTTTTTTAAACAGTGGAAAAGTAGATTAAAACAAATTAGTGATATCTGGGTTCAATCTGCGGACTAATCGGGGTCCGGCGTGATGACTGCAGATTTCCGACGCTCCCGCTGATTGGATGATGAAAAGCGTGAGGTGCGTCTTTTTTGGGGGAGACTGGCACCATGTTGATATCTGTGGACAACCGATTGTGTCCGCAGACAGCATGGTGGGGAAAAGTATTGAAAACATATTTTAGGTTATTTGATGGGCGAAAGAGGGCCTGGAAAGGGTAGGGGAGTGGAATAAAGATGATATGGGGCTGTTTTTATAGGTGGAAAAGGGCAGTGCAGGTGCCGCAGAGTTCACAGACAGCACTGTGAACAGACAGTTTGGAAAACACATTTGGGGTTATTTTATTGTTGAAAGAGGGTCTGGAAAGGTTAGGGGAGTGGAATTAAGAGGATATGGATCGATTTGTATAGGTGAAAAAAGGTTTGCAGGTGCTGCCGTGTCTGCAGTCAATTTTGGGGTTTGCGGGCCCCAATTCAATGGCGGGGGTTCAGGGCGAGTTTTGTTATTTGCAGGTGTATTATGTTTGTTTGGTTATTACTTATAATGCGCATCATACCCGGGGGTAACAGGGCGCAGCAGTCACAAGTATATGCGAAGCTTGGTTACATAGAAATATGCATGGGTTACAAAGATATATACAGGATATATAGATACAAACACATGAGAATTATATACAGGGAAAACCTATTTACAGGCCTATGTACAGTAAGTACTCTAGTGTAAGTATATATACAAAGAATAGCAAGCAGATGTGGAGGCAGTGAGCATGAGATTAGTAGTGTTGGTTGTTGGATTTTAGCCATGTAATGGCGTTGGCTCTAAACTTGTGATAAGTTTGGTCTGTTCTTAGGCTAGGAGGCAATGTGTTCCATAATTTGGACACTTGCACCGGGAAGCTGTTACCTCCAATAGTGGATCTTTTGAAGCTGGGTATGATGAGGCGATCTTTGTTCACAGGTCTTACTGGTCTAATGGATGTCTGCTTGTGAAATCTCTCAGCCAAGTAGATGGGTGCGGCATTGTTAAGAGATTTGTGTGTCAGTGATAGAGTTTTTAGGAGGACTTTGTCATAGGTGGAGAGCCAATTATTCTGTCGATTAGTCTCTGAAATATGGTCTCTTCTAGACATACCTAAGGCCGCTCTAAGAGCATTGTTTTGTAGGATTTGGATTGTTTTAATGGTAGCTTTGGGCGATCCTAGGTAGAGGGCGTTGTAGTAGTCCAGACGTGAAAGGATGAGGGCTCTGGCTAGAGTAATGCAACTACTGTCAGAGAGGAAAGGCTTACCCGTGCGTATCAGTTTGCACTTGTAGGCTGTGGAGGATGCTAAGGAGTTGACCTGTTTTGTGAATGAGAGATTGGAGTCAAGGTAGACGCCAAGTGTTTTCACCTCGTGCTCTACATTTATGATGTTGCCATCGATAGTGAATGATGCATAATTGGGACCTAATTTGTTTAGGTTGGGCGGGGTGCCCAGGATGATGAGTTCAGTTTTAGCATCATTCAGGCATAGACCATGTGTGGCCATCCATGCCTGAAAGATAATATACACCCTGTTCACCAAGGCCAAATCCTTTTCATAATCCCCTGAAAGTGGGAGGAGGATCTGGGTATCATCTGCATAGTTAGTGTAGGTGATACCGAGATGGTCCAGATCATCGAAAAGGGGCTTGGTGAAAATATTGTAAAGTGTGAGTGAAACGCAAGAACCCTGGGGCACACCGCAGGTAATGGGTATGGGGTCGGTGGCACCTAATGGCGAGAAGACCCTCATAGTTCTGCCATTGAAGAAGGATCTGATCCAGGTGACAGCTTCATTCGAGAAGTGTGCTGCTGTATTTAGATGGTTGCAGAGGATAGCCTGGTCGACTAGATTGAACGCAGCTGAGAGATCTAGTAGGAGGAGTAGTGCTGATTTCCCACTGTCCTTGAGCTGGTCAGGGCAGTTTCCGTACCATGCTGGGGACGGAAGCCTGATTGTCTAGCACCTAACAGTTGTTGTTCCAAATGTTTTTGAATTTGAGTATATGCTACCTTATCCAATATTTTTAGAAGGAAAGGCACAGTAGTAATAGGTCTATAGTTGGTGGGCGAGGATGGCTCAAGGGTGGGTTTTTTTAAGAGAAGGAGTCCCCATGATCGTTTAAGGTTGGGAGGAATAATGCCAGTGGAGACGGACACATTGATGAGTTTAGTGATAAATGGAGATAGGTTGCGGGCAGCATCCTTAATAAGCTGCGCAGGGCATAGGTCACCCTGACAATTCGAAGGTTTAAGGGACAGAATGATTTTTTCCTCTTCAGTGATGGAGACGTTGGTGAAATTAAATCGCGTAGATTCATCTCTGCTAGCCTTCCCGGATGTGTTGGAACCAGGGGGATCATTTAGGCTAGTTCTTTTACATGAAATTTTATTTTGTAAGGTGGCTATTTTGTTGGCTAGGGCATGTTGGATATCTTCACACCATTTTTTATCTTTCAAGCATGTGTCGGGTGGGGCGATCGGAGTCTCTATTTCTTTGAGAATGGTGAACAGTTCCCTTATGTTAGATTTGGCTTTAGATATGCGTGTGTCAAAGGAGGTTCGTTTGGCTAGGCATATTTCTTTTTTGTAAAGGGAAGATCATTTGGTAAGTTTGAGTTTATTGGCTTCAGTTGGATGTTTCACCCATGTAGCCTCGCAGCTTTTTTTTGTTGTCTTAAGTTTTTTAAGAAGAGCGTGAACAATTTATTCAAATCGGTTTTCTGCTTACTAGGTCTTAGTTTCGCGGGGGAAATCTGGTCCAATGATGAAGTTATGATTTTGTTAGATTCTTCAACCAAACTCTCCGGGTCAGTGTTGTCATGGAGAGAGTTGAGAGTGGGGAGTACTAATGGGATAAGCCTGTCTGCGGTAATACTCCTTTTATTTCTGGTTAGTGTGGGTGGAGCCCTAAGGGCCGTAGTCGGTGGAGGTTTATTGGTAGAGAGCATGAAGGACACGAGGTGGTGGTCCGTCCAGGCTAGAGGAGAGAAGGTTGAGATGTTGGCCTGGCAGTTGTGGTCAGCCACCCAGTCAAGTATTCTGCCTTTCTCATGTGTGGCACTGTTACATCTTTGGGTGAATTTGAGTTCTGATAGCGTGTTAGCTGTGGTTGTAGCAAGCTGGCCTGATTGGTCATTGAAGCCCATGTTCAGATCCCCAAGAAGAAGTACTTGCGAGACACTTTTAAGATTGTTAGAAAGTATAGAGTTGATGTCGTCCATGAAGGTTCCGGGTGGTATATGAGGTGAATGTTTAGGGTTTGGGCGTTATTTAGAGGAACTTTGACTGAGAGTAGTTCGCACGATTGGATATCATTCTGGGTAACAAGTCTCGTGGCGAGACCACATTTGTAGATCAAGGCAATACCTCCTCCTCTAGAATTAGGTCTGTCGTGTCTCAGGATGGAGAACCCATCAGGGACTGCTAGCATGTTACGCTCACCTGGTTCCCACAGGGGTGTCGATCGGACCCAGACAGCTGCGGCCTCCTCCAACGTGAAGCGTAGTGCCGAGATGACAGACTGGACTGGACCGCCTAATCTCGTCTGCTTGACCCGTAGAAGTATTCT